>NC_073257.2:35890000-37179642 GCF_029289425.2 Pan paniscus
GGGACGGGGCAGTGAGGACAGAGGAGGAGGCGGAGTCAGAGAGCTAAAGTGCCTGTTGCCTGTTTCCAAAGTTCTCTCTTTGCAACAGCAAATTTATCAATCTTTTCATCTGACAATACTTTGAAATATATCATTGTCATCTAGAGTTGTTTGATAGATTATCTGCAGGCACACAGCCTTTTTCAAGGTCAAGTTGAAGATTCTTGTTTGCTGTTTAACTGGGTTGTTTCAAAACTCAGAACAATGCCTGCCTGTTAAATTTTCACTTGTTCTCATGGGGCATTCGAAAGCAAGTTTTCCTATTGACCGGGTCTCTGGACATTTCATCCTCTTGAGCTAAATTCAGCAAACAAGGCTTAGGAATGAAATCAACAGAAGAAGAAATGAGATTTAACTTAGCATTTGCAAATGCCAGAGAGATTAAGTCGTCTTTCATATCTGCTCAAAGTGTGTACTAATTTTTGTCTGCGTGTTGCAGGCTGGTTATGGCCAAACACATCTCAACTTTGACTTTATTCCAGTGGGAAGCAGTGAACACACTCCCCTAAACCAGAAAGGCAAAGAAATTGTGGCCACTCTTGTTTTTGCCAGTGCATAACCTGTTGTTCTAAAGGCATTTTAAAATAAAGTCAGCTGCTTCTAAGTCACTATGTTGTATAGACATATTTATTTCTATTTTTTAGTGGAAAGACTGGCTTCACAGTTTTCTCTATATCTGCGATGATTGATTTTTTTTATTCAACTAACTTTTATTTACCTTGCAATAATGTTCTGGACCAATGTGATAAATTACAGATATGCAAATTTCTTTCAATGGTGTTGTAAGTGTGTCTAGCTGGAGCTGAATAACTCCTTGCAAGTCAGTCTGTGCGTGCTCAGGACCCCAGGGAGCTGATCAAAGCACCCATTCTCTTTCATCCCCGGTATTCTCCTCCAAACTATTTCGATACAATATGTTTCCATGATGCACTTAATGTGCTAGGGACATAGAACTCATTACAACCTAGCTAGTTCTGCGGACCTCTTTGTTCCGCGGCAGAAAGTCAAAGAAAAAAGGAAAAGCGCTGCCAGTTGCCAGCTTTCTGAAATGCTAAAGCATGCGTCATTTTTCACCAGGTCTCGTCTTGATATCCTCAAAAGACAAACTATGAAACCGGCCTCAGCCCTTTCTGGCATTAATTACACTGCTGTCCAGCCGATCTGTTTTTCCTATTATATGCATTTCTCAGCAGGGATTTTTTTTTTTTTTGTAAGACTAATGCAGCTGCAAGTTAAACTATGAATGCATTTTCATCACTATGGGAAAAAAATAAGTAAAAAGGCTGCAAAACATACAGCAAAACTTTTGAAGGACTTCTGATGGACAACAGATATAGGGCAGGACCTGGGTGGTTTGCAATTTCTCCCAACCTGAAATTGGCTGAGAGCCTCAGAAATTTCCAATACATCCAGGGTTCTGTGGAGACCTTTACTGTGCCATTTGAAACTTTGCTTTGGTACCCAGATAAATCTTGAAGGTTCAAGTTTCTATTAAAGTTCTGAAATGAAGCAGTTTGTTATCGCACCCAACCAGGAGGCTGCTTCCAAGGAATTTCTGTCCAGGACGATGGCACAGAGAATACAAATTTTATTTCATTTCCTCTGTTTCTTGTAGGGTTGATTGGTTGGTGGAAATGGCTGGCAGCCAGTTCTGGGAAAGATTCCAGACCTGACTCCGATTAACCCTCTCTGGTGAAACTCTGCTGGAAACCAACTCACCAGCAATTGCCATTAATCTACTTACTAATTAAGCCAATTCATTTCTAAAGGAGAAAAATTCCTTTCTTTAGCCAAACTGATGGGAGGAAATTTGAAAGAAGCGCCAAACTGTGTAACTGTAATTCAGCCAAGGACTGCTAAAACAAGGTGTTGATATATAGCAGCAGATTTAAAACAAGTTTCTAGGGCAACACTCCTTTGGAGACAGCGGCATATAGTGCATAGTAGATGAAGCTCGAATAATGCTCCACAGCGCTATACCATCCCGTGTACTTGCGTTGAAAATAACACGTCTCTCTCCAATTAAATCTTGTTCCTTTTACGCACAAATAAATCACCTCTGCAGCTTTCTTTTGAACTAAAGTATATCAGCTTTATGTGACAACTACCACAAATATATTTCCCGAGACTTAATAAATAACTGTAGAATTCTGTAATCCAGAGCCTACGATTCAGATACAGGCTCTTAACAAGGCCTTACTTGTAGTTAGGGGAATAGAAAGAACCAAGTTGGACATTACGCATGGAAGAAAAGCAAACCCGCCTTTTGGTAAACGGTATCTGGCATTCCAGCAGAATCTTGGTTTGCATCCTTACCAGGAAGCAAAACTCCAAAGAGTTTCCCTACTTACTAAAGAATTTCTGACAGCCTTTAAGATGCGGCTAGGTGCCCTGTGCCGGGGTAAGATAAGAATGAATCTTGCTTGAGGAAATGTACGATCTCCCTCTAGTCTTCATGACCTACTTCATGGGGACTAGTTATTGGGCGAGGAGACAGCAAATCAGGTTGATGCTTTTGGTATAGAAAGACTGGATTAGAGAGGGAGTCAAACTTTTTAATTAAAGTCCGTCCCTTCCCACTCTTAGACGCCTGGGCTCTTCTGAGTCCCCGGAGCGCCTGAATGGATGTGGTTGCCCCGGAGGTTCAGTGCGCCCCGCTCACCCAGCACCAGCCAGGGCTTTCCTTAAAGGCGTGGAAAGGAGCGCGCACCAGGCGCGCATTGAGGTCTATTCGAGCGCAGTGCTGGTTAATATACATAATCTGCAGAGATTAAACAATTAGTTTAGAAAATCCTTGGAGATAGTATCCTTTCCGAGGGAGGCACCTTACACCAGGACGGCGAGGCCACTCTTTCTGAGGCCCCGTCTGCGCAGCCCAGGCTTCTGCTGGGTTAATCAACAGTCTCTGCGGGGCTGCTCTGGCGCATGGAGGGCTCCTCCAAGGACTCTTCTTTTGGGGATTCCGACAACTTCCCTAAACGTGAAGAAAGGTGGACAGACATAAACTTTGTTTTACTTATCATACACAGACCACTTCCCACTCTTCCCCCAAAGCATTTTGCGTCATTTTTTTAGTGGGTCTTCCCAGCCCTGGCCCTAGCTGGGAGCCTCTTCAGGAACCTGGAAGAGAGACGGTGAAGGAGGTAGGGCAGGCAGGCAGATTATCCTTGGCCTTCCAGACAGCGTGTGCCAGCCAAGCTTTGCTCTGAGACAGTCTGGGGCTCTCCGGCAGCCCCAGGCTGCAGGAATGGTCTCAGGTGCCCCTGATAAAGGCCAGTACTCAACATTCTACTTGAAGCCGTTGTAGCAGAATAAAAAAAGTGGGAAGAGTTGTCTGTGTTTGGGCCCAGGGATTTGATTTTTCCAAGTTTTAAATTTCCATTTGCTTTGCAATGGAAATAGACGGGGCCTGTGAAATAGAAAATTATGAATGAGAAGGAAAGAAAACCACATTGGCCCTGGGCTCTGAAACTGGGGAATGGGAAGATGTCCCCACCCCCTAACCTCAACGTTGGGCTCTCTGCCCTGTGGGGAGGAACATTTACCTGGTGCGTAAATTGTGAGGAAAGCGTTGGGGGTCTGAGACAGGAAAGCCACAACATGGGATGTGATGTTCCAGCTTTGAAGGGGAACAAAGGCCCTGGGCTAATCCCAGTGAAAGCCGGGAGCGTGGAGAAGGCAACAAAGCATTGCAGCCTGCGGTCACCGGTAGGTGTCAATGTGGACACTTATAGCCGGGGCAGTGGGAGAGGGGAACACAGAGGAGCCAGGCTGTCATTCCAAGGCTTAACATGAACAAAGATAAAAACGTGACAACCTCGGCTTTCAATGGTTGGGAGGTTCAAAGTGGAGTGCTCCAGAGCCTATCTGGGTCAAGTCTTTTCTGCAGAAGGGCCTTTCTTTTTCTAGTCAAGTATCAACCAGGAAAGCCCCAAGGGCCTTTTCCCAAGGTAACTCTTCTTACTCAAAGCTTTCTTTAAAGTAATGTCCAATGCTACACACTGCCATAAAGATACAGAGCTTGTGAGATGCCTGGAAATAGCATAAAGGGCATTGTTTTCTGCATCCCAGAAACTCCAGGAGGCTGCATTCAGCCCTTATGAACTTGAACAGGCTACCTAAACTTTCTGGATAAGCTTCGTGTATTCTTTTGCACATTTAATGAAAAGAAATGAAATTTCTTTTTATAAAACTATGTATACGTGTAGATGAGTCAATGGGTTCCATAATTTAGAAAAGTACTCATCTTACAAAGAAGTTCTGGTAGTACAATGTTGAAGGAATAGTGGAAACTTGCTAGAGTTAAGTATACTGGAGATTTTAGTCTATTAGAAATCAGCAGACGAGGAATTTACCAACAAATAAATCTCCTGAACAATCTGGGAAAGATAATTAAGAATCTTCTACTAATACAACCCATTAACAAAGATTATCTTAGAAAATCAATAAATGGACATGATAAATTATGTTTATATGAATAACTCAGAAACATTGCTTTTTAAAAAATTTTAACACTAAAACCAAAATACAAGTCAAAAAATCATAAGGTAATAAAATTCTTATTTTCTTTAGTTGAAGTAAGTCTCCTAAATAATAAAAAAGGATGTAAATATCCTTAAAAGACTAATGACATTTCACAGGTAATGCAATTTAGAAAGAAACACTTCCATGTTTTCTTTTCTAACAATGTGCATTTTTGTAAACTGCTATAAATTGCAATTCAAAAGCACTGATCTCGCCATCCCCAATCATTTTTTATACTGATCAAATGAATGCAGATACTCCCATTTGGGAGGGGCAACATGACATTTCACTTGGCAGTTCTAAACAGGTCACAGACCTTTCACAGACCCTAAGGCAGTGGGAGGGAGCTCTTTACTAAACCGTGTAACCAAATCAAACCAATGGTTACCCCTTTTCAAAACCAATGGAATGGTTTGCACAATGCTATTCACATAGCAGTACAGAAACTGAAAGGATGGTCATCCAATGGAAATTTCTTTCCTTTTGTTTAAACTTGCAGAGCTCAAAAAGTAATACTTGAGGGAAAACAATTACATGTGCTGTGATAAAAATAATAAAAAATACACATGCATTTTTGTTGGCACCACAGGGCTCAGCTGTAACTGTCCATTTGTATGTATATATATGCACATGTATATATGTATATGCATGTATATTTATTGAAGATGTTGCTTTGTTTGAAATCTTCGGCACAAAGACACAACAATGCTGCCCTGGAGATGACCTATTGCTTTCAAGTTGCTTGAACACATCAGAATTTCCATTGTTAGGGTTGATTAATTGAAACTGATAAGTTACCATGAATAAAGATTGTTTTTCTGTTTAATGTGGTGGGCCTGATTTGGTAAATGCCTCATTCATGTAGCTTTGCAGTGCAGCATATGGGTAAAAGTCATTCAGTATCACAAACATATACAATTTATTATGCTTGTATGGGCACAGCCAAAGGCCTTTCTATTTTAATGACAAAGTTTCAATGAAAAATTTCATTTAAAGAGTCACTAGTTACATGAAATGTGATTTTATAATTTATTATTAGAGTTTCTAGCTCTGACTTTCTGTGGATAATTTAAAAGATATAATATTTTAATATAGTTTAAAAAAGATGTATATCTCCAAGTTATGCCTCAGCATTAGTCATTGGAAAAAAAGCAGAATCTATCTTAAATGTTAGCAGACACACATGAAGAGAAACCACTGTCATCTGATGCCACCTCTGTGCCATACTCTTGATAAAGTTACTACAAATGTTTCATTGCGAGGCCACCAATTACAGCTCACACTGCCCAGTTTACGAGAAAATGCAAAGGAGCTTGTTTGGTGAATAACATGCCAACTTCCTAAAGGCTTTTTTTTTTTTTTTTTTTTTTGTCTCAATGAATGAAGTCAGAAGACAACATTTTGAAAATAATTTAGGGACTATCACATGAAAAATCCCAGTGGACTTATTAATGTTTTTCACAATTTAATTACTGTGAACTTCCTTTACTGGAAAGCTGATGTCACTTTGAAAAGAGTTAACTACATTAAAAATGATCACGAATATTTACCAATAAAGGGAAGGTTGCTAATTTTTTGGAATGATGGTGTACAAAAACTTTTATTTTTTGCCTTTTTCATTTAGGTTGCTCAGGTAGTAATGAAAAATATGAAAGGCATGCTAATGAACTAATGAATTGACTGTACTAAACCATCAAAGAGATAGTTACCGTATTCAGCCTTTAACGTCTCATCAAATAAATTCTCTGGTCATTCATGTCCATGAAAGAGTTCAAGTTCATCCAACATTTCTCAATTAAATTAGATGGGTGATTTCAGTTCAGCCCTTCTGGAGAGTAATAAACCACATCGGTCACAGCTGACCACAGCTAGCATGTGTTTAATAAAGGGCTGGATGTCCATTGGAAAGCTAATCAGTACACCGGCACTTGTAAAATTCCCTCCTGCATTTTGAAGTGATAATCTGTATCTAATTTTTAAAGAAAAATTTACTTTCCTTTCACTCTTCTGAGGCCAATTTCTTTTCTGGACCTGAATAGAGATCATTGGCGAAACGGCACCAAATAGCTTTGGTATGTGTACAACAAAAACCCACCTCTTTGTAGAACATAACAAATTATGCAATGTTCACAGATGCGCTTCACATTGTGCCTTTTGTGAGAAAATGAAGGCCCAACTCTATTCCCCACCCCCCTCTTTATGAAAGACCGGGCTGCCAATGCAATCTGTTCTAATCCTAGAGAAAAATAAACACTCTTAATATGGAAGCGTTAGGTAGTTGTCTCTAAAAGGATTTTCATTTGAACGTTTGGTCTATGCAATTTTTGCACGTACGAATTTGAAGTTACAAGCAGCTAGTTTTTCTTATGAACAGGTGAACAATTTGGAGCCTAAGGATTGAAATGTTAAATGCTCCCGTAACTCACCTGTAACTCACCTTGACATCTGCATATTTAGTGGAAATGCTGTTATCACACAGTTTCATGCATGAATTTATAGGTTCCCAAAGAAATGCAGTAATATTTCAGTCACAGTTTTAAAAACATACACACTGAAAATATTTAAAATTTTGTTTCTGTATCTTGGTTTCTGATTATTCTTATGGGAAAAGTGGTTATTAATATATAATTCTGAAGTGCAAGGTAGCGATTTCTGCAGAAATGGTGAAAAATGCAGACAGACCTCAGGAGGCCCACCTTACCTCATGGGACTTCCACAAATCCTGGTCTGACTTTTACAGAATGTGCTAGTCATTGAGTGACTGTCTTAGAACATAAATTCCAGGCACTGAGAAAAATCTCTATATCCTCAGTGCCTCGCCTAGGCCTTTGCTTAGGTTTTCATAAAGTCTGTGGAATGAATGAGTGAATGGATTAACAAAGAAAAGGTAAAACCTAGAAGGCTAAGTAGTGTGTTCCACTTGTTATCCACAGCCTTTGCAGTTCCCTCACACATTGACTCTGGTCTTGGCCCTGTGACTTGCTTTGGCTAATGGGATAAGAGCAAATGTGACCCCAGCAGAGACTTGAACAATCCTTGTGCATTGGAGCCTGCTCTCTTGCTGCTCTGGAGAACCCTGAGAGTGCCATGAAAGCAAGCTTGGCTTAGCCTACTTGATAGTGAGGGACATGAGGTCTGGTTACCCCTGTCACCCCAGCAGACAGCCAGCATAAGTCCATCAATGACCAGCTGAACACAGAAGCTCAGCGAGACCAGGCAGAAGACCCACCACCTAGATGAAGGCATGTGTACAGGCACAGGTGCTTGGAACAGCATGAAACAGCAGGGAACTGCAAGTCATTTGTGACCACTAGGTTAGAAAGCTCACATAAGGGAGAGGGAGGGGTTATGAATGGTCTTGTAGGCTAAACTGAAGAACTTGATTTTATCTTGAAAGCCATAGAGATCTGCTGAAGGATTCAACAGGGAATAACAAAGTGTGAAAAAGTGAAGCGAAATATGAACTCCTTAGCAACCTCAACATTTAAGACACAGAGCAGGGGCAAAATTGATCAAGCAGGAGAGCCTGAGAAGGGTGCTCTGAATAGGAGGAGGAGAACCAGGACAGGTTGGTGTCTTGGAGGTCAAGAGGAGAGCGTTTGGAGAATTAAGGTGAAGGATACAATGTTTCAGTTATGTGAGATGAATAAATTCTGAAGATCTAATGTAAAGCAGAGTAACTATTTAGCAATACTGTATTGTATACTTGAAATTTGCTAAGAGGGTAGGTAGCTCTTAAGTGTTCTCATCATAAAAGGAGGAGGAAGAGGAGAAGGATGAAAGAAGAAGAGACGGAGAGGAAGAAAATGGTGAAATGATAAATATGCCAGTTAGCTTGACTGTGGTGATCATTTCTCTTAAGTATATATAATTTTTATTTGTCAAGTATATCTCAATAGAGCTATTCACAAAAAAATTAAGGGGCCAGGTGCAGTGGCTCATGCCTGTTATCCCAGCACTTTGGGAGGCCGAGGCATGTGGATCGCTTGAGCTCAGGAGTTCAAGACCAGCCTGGGCAACATGGCAAAATCTTGTCTCTACCAAAAATATAAAAACTTACTGGGCGTGGTGGCGCACACCTGTGGTCCCAGCTGCTCAGGAGGCTGAAGTGGAAGGATCACTTTAGCCCAGGAGGAGGAGGTTGCAGTGAGCCGAGATTGCACCACTGCACTCCAGCTTGGGCAATAGAGCCAGACCTTGGCTAAAAAAAAAAAAAAAAAAAAAAAAGGAATTAAGGAATGCTTAGCAGTAACAAAATCCTGGGGTGAGGTCAAGTGAGATGAGGACTAGAAATTTTATTTGCCATTTGTAAGATTCTGGTGACCCAGTGGATGGCAGTGCTAGAGGGCAATGAAGCCAGGAGGAAAGTGGAGGAAACTGGAGCCAGAGAAGGAGAGCAAGCAGGTTCTGATTTCCCTCAAGCAGGTTCACATCAAAAGGAAGGAGGGGCAGAGGGCAGCTGCTTGCAGAGGAAGCAAAGGAGAGAGTAAGAAAAGGAGGCATGGGCACGTTTATGGAAGAGAGTACTGGACATGGTGGTGTTCTCCAGGACAAATAGGGATATTGTGAGACCATAACCTAAGTTCTTGAAATCAGGAGTCTAAATGGAGTTAACCTCAGACTCAATTTTTTTTTTCCTTTTTGAGATGAAGTCTTGCCCTGTCACCCAAGCTGGAGTGCAGTGGTGTGATCTCGACTCACTGTAACCTCCATCGCCTGGGTTCAAGTGATCCTCCCACCTCAGCCTCCCAAGTAGCTGGGACCACAAATGCCTGCCACCATGCCCAGCTAATTTTTGTATTTTTAGTAGAGACAGGGTTTCACCATGTTGGACAGGATGGTCTCAAACTCCTGGCCTCAAGTGATTTGCCCAACTCAGCCTCCTAAAGTACTGTGAGGATTACAGGTGTGAGCCACCATGCCTGGCCTCAGACTCAGTTTTATCAAACATATAGAGATCACTTGCTATCTGCTAGGAAAGTGCAGGCACATTTATACACAAGCCTTGTCACATTTGATTCCTTAATGCTAGAACATATGTTGAAGCTTCAAAGAAGTAGCTTTCTAACTGATCAAGGGAACATATCTCTTTTATGGTGGGCACTGAATGGCAGAACTCCTTACCCTAAGTCTTAATACAAACTGAAAACATACTGCCACTGAACTCATTTGGAATAGTGGGTATCAATTATTTAATGTGATGCCATTGAAGTTATTAAATTGTTACCTTGTATTTGCTTGCTAGAGCTGCCATAACAAAGTAGCACAAACTGGGGGCTGAAACCAACAGAAATGAATTCTCATAGTTGTGGAGGCTAGGAGTTCAAAATCAAGGTGTCTGAAATTTGTAGGGCCATGCTCCCCCTGAGACCCTGGGTGGAATCCTTCCTTGCCTCCTCCTAGCTTCAGGTCGTGGCCACCAATCCTTGTCATTCCTTGGCTTGTGGTTGCATCACTCCAATCTCTGTCTCTGCCATCACATAGTGTCTCCCTGTGTGTCTCTGTCTTCACAGGACATGTTCCTCTTATGACACTAGTTATATTGAATTGAGTCCACCTGGAAGACCTTGGCTTAATTACATCTGCAGAGACTCTATTTCTAAATAAGATTACATTCATAGGAGCCTGAGATTAAAGTCTCAACATATTTTTGTGAGGCGGTGTGTGTATGTGTGTGGGGTATCACAATTCCACCCGTAACACACACTTTTCCAGAGAAGGCAACTTACTGCCTAGGTTACAGACAGGATACACAAGGAAAAGACTTTTATGAAGATACAACAGAGACTTTAAAAGTGTTCTTTAAAAAAATGACTGGTACTTGATGTATGCTTTGGATACGTGGGATAACAATAACTGTGCAGTTGTTTACAAAGGTAAAGTGTTCTTAAAATAGATAAAATAAGGTAGAAATCAAATGAAGTTTCCTTTATCCAGAACATGAAGAGAACTGATTTGAACACATAGGATATTTTTGGTGGGGGAAGAAGAGAGAACAATGGTATAGTGAGTTCATGATTTAGGACTCCATATGGGCCTGATAGATAAAATTTAAAAAGAAAAGCAAAAAGACATACTGGGAGAACAAGATAAACATGTCTCTTGTAATGAAATGGTGAAGTAACAAGCCAGCCTGTTAGGAATTGAATTGTGTCTCCCCAAAGATGCTGAAGTCCTAACCTCCAGTACCTATAAATGTGAGCTTATTTAGAAATAGGGTCTTTGCAGATGATCAAATTAAGATGAGGTCATTAGGGTGCACCTTAACCCCGTATGTCTGTGTCCTTATAAAAAGAAGGAATGTGAACACAGAGATGTAGGTAGAGGGAAGGCAATGTGTAGACACAGGGAGAATGTCATCTACAGGTAAAGGAAACTCAGGGCTACCAGAAGCTAGGAGACGGTCATGGGACAGATTCTCCCTCGCAGTCCTCAGAATAAACCAACCTCACCTTGATTTCAGACTTCCAGCCTCCAGAACTGTGAGAATATTAATTTCTGTGGTTGAAGCCACCTGGTTTGTGGTAGCTTGTTATGGTGGCCTTAGCAAAGGAATACATAGCCCAAACCACACGTCTCTTGTTTCAGCTGCAGAAAGCCATCCTGATGGTCAAGAATAAAGCTCATATTTGGTAACAGAAGCTAAATGTGCTTCATGCTGGGTGGAAGAACAAATTCACTTCTTGAAGGCAGAAGCTTTAATGAAAGGAAGTTGAGAAACAACAACAACAACAACAACAGTTTTTAACCTGGGCTATGGCTTTGTAGTAAGCTATGAGCCTAGGAAGGTTAGAGGTCACAAACTCACTTCATGCAGAGGAACTGAGCTAGACCACCTGCTGGCTTGGAGTCTTTAGGACCCTTCATGTCACAGCAAAGTAGGCAGCCCCAAACTTATAAGAACTGGCTGTAAACTGGGAGTGAGAGAGGCACAAGAAGCAGTCACAGAACTATATTCAGGAAATATTGTATTGAGAGAGAGAGAGAGAGACGTGAGCATGCAAACCTAAGTTCCAAAATAAACAAAGGATAGAATGCTAGGCAAGACAAAAGCAAGATCAGCTATCAGAACATGAATTCACTCCAGGTAAATTTAAGTTGATGAAACAGTATGACAAAGATTTTAAAACTTATGCTTAGTATGTTCAAAGAGTTCATGTTTAATGATAATTATCATAAAAAAGGAAAAACAAATTATGATACAAGATAACCCAGAGTAAAACAAGAACAGTGGCTTTGAAAAAGAACCAATTAAAATTTTGGAAATAGAAGAGTCACTAAAATGAAACACTAAAACATGGGATAAATTGGCATAGCTAAAGAGAGAATTTGAATGTTGGAAGGTACTATTGAAGAATTCACCCATATACACAACAAAGAAAAATTAGAAAATGTAGATTGGAGGCATGGAGAAGAGATTGAGAGGTGCTCCAGAAGAAATCAGCATAGAAAATGTACAGGCAATATTTGAAAAGGTAGTAGCTGAGAGATTTCTAGAAGTAAAGAAATACATGAATCATCAGATCCAAATTTTATCATGAATATTGATAAATACATCATTGAATACATTGAACACCATAAAGAAAACACTAAATAACTACAAATTATTGGAAAATTGACACAAGACTTCTTATAATCCTAAGTAGAGGCTCAACGGTGGTGATACAAAAGAAAATGTGGAGGAAAGAATAACTGCCAACCTAGAATTCCATGTCTTGCTAAATTACCATCAAAGAGTGAGGTAAAAATTAAGGCAAACAGAATTTACCATCAACAGGCCCTCACAAAGCAAATTATTGAAGTAATGATACTTCTAAACATACACATATATTAAAACATATGCATATATAAACATATACAATAAAAGAAGAGAAACACAGCTTTCAGCTTTCAAATCAGCATGGGGGAAACGATAAAATACAGAAAATGTTATCAACCTAAAAGAAAGCAAGAAAGAATAGAAAGTAAAGCGGAATATCAGAAAATACAAAGATAAGGTAATAATAATAGTCCAAATATATCAATAATCACAATTGTAAACAATAAATTCACCTGTTAAAAAGTAGATTTTACTAAAGAGAACTAAAAAGAAAAAAGTTATCACTTTAAGTTGCTTAAAAGAGAAAAATGCAATATAAAGGATCATAAAAATATTGAAAAAAATGAAAAAGATACAATGCAAATACTACTAATACGAAAGCTATTATAATGTTATTGATATAAGATACAATAGAATTTAAGACATCAAAGAATTACCAGGGTTAAAGAGGCCAGTGCATGCAACAATCCACCAAGAAAAAATAGGAAGCATTTAACATAGCTTTAAAATGTATAAGAAAAAACTGACAGAATTACTAACAGAAACTAATCAATCTTCAGTCATAGAGAGATATTTTTATATTTCTCTTTCAGAAAACATAAGAGATTAGGCATACAATAAATTAGAAGAATAAAGAATGTCTGAACTACCAAATTAATAAGACGAGCTAATAGAAAGGTCACAAGGAAATTAGGAGTCATTAATTAAAGGTAAAGCAATCTCAACGAAGCATATTTAAAAATCTCTGTGTTAAAGAGACAATCATGATGGAATAAAATATTTAGAGTCAAGCAACAGTTAAAGTGCTGTCAAAATTTATGGGATGCAACTAAAACATTTTTAAAGTCATAAATGCATTTATTAATATGTAATAAAAATAAAAAATGAGTAAGCTAGAGGAAAAAACAGAAATATCTTTTAAAAATAGAAGGAAATAGCAGAGAAACACATAAATCCAACAACCAAAAAAAGTAGAGCAAATTAATAAACCAAAAATTAGTACTTTAGAAAAGACTAAAAATCATATAACACTTTGACAGGATTAAGAAGAAACAAACGGTAAATATATAAAACAACATCAGGGAGAGGCTGGGTGCAGTGGCTCACGCCCGTAATCCCCAGCACTTAGGGAGGCTGAGGTGGGCAGATCACTTGATGTCAGGAGTTCGACACCAGCCTGGACAACATGGCAAAACCCTGTCTCTACTAAAAATATAAAAATTAGCTGGGCATGGTGGCACGCACCTGTAATCTCAGCTACTTGGGAGGCTGAGGCAGGAGAGTCGCTTGAACCTGGGAGGCGGAGATTGCAGTGAGCTGAGATCTTGCCACTGCACTCCAGCCTGGGCGACAGACCAAGACTCTGTCTCAGAAAATAGAAAACATCAGGGGCAGAAAAGGGGCATAATTACAGATATTTTAGAATTAATAGGAGAATACAATGAACAAGTTTATTTCAATGTATTTGAAAACGTAGATCAAATGGATTGTCTAGAAAAAATGTTGCTGCAATTGACTCAATAAAAAAATAGAACACTAACAGCTATTAAAGAAACTAAATTTGTATTCGAAAATCTCTCTCACCTTCACAAAGGACACTAGGTCCAATTTGACAAATTTTTCACGCCATCAAAGAAGAGATATCTTTTTTTTTTTTTGAGACAGAGCCTCATTCTTTTGCCCAGGCTGGAGTGCAGTGGCATGATCTCGGCTCACTGCAACCTCTGCCTCCCGAGTTCAAGAGATTCTCCTGCCTCAGCCTCCTGAGTAGCTGGGATTACAGGTGTGCACCACCACACCTGGCTAATTTTTGTATTTTTAATAGAGATAGGGTTTCACCATGTTGGTCAGGCTGGTCTCAAACTCCTGACCTCATGATCCACCTGCCTCTGCCTCCCAAAGTGTAAGCCACCATGCCCGGCTGAGATATCTATTATATACTAACTTTAATCATCTGAAAGAAGAGGTAGAAGAAGGTAATCCTTCCCACTGAGTCGAGTACAGCCTTTATATCCAAACTACATAATGGGAATTCAGGGAAAAAAATTATAGACCAAACTCAGAAGGAAAATTCTAAATAAAAGACCAGAAAATTAAAATTAATTATCAACACAAAAGTTAAGAAATATAAGTATAATTTAACATGAGAAAATGTATTAATGTATTTCAACATTAACAGATTAAAGGAGAATGACCACAGTTATCAGCTTAACAGGTAAAGGGGGAAAACCAGGTAAAGCTTAGCCATCAATTTGTTATAAAAACTTTCAGCGCCTGCTATAGAAGAGAACTTTAGTGACTTGATTGAAGAATAGCTATGACAAACCTACAATAAACATCATACTTCATGATGACACTTTAGAAATTATCCTGTTAGAGAGAGAAACCAAAAAAGGGTGCCACTGACTGCTCTATTACAGTACTGGAAATTCTAGCCAGTGCATTAAGACAGGAAGAAGATATTTGTGAAGTGTGAAACTAGCAAAGAGATAATGTTCAGAATGTATAGACTCCTATAAAAAAGAACCACCCAATTATAGAAAAATCATCTACTTCTAGCACCAAGCAATTCATAGAAGAGGAAACTAAAATGGTTAATAAACATATAAAAATTATTCTTATTAGTTATCAGGGAATTTCAAAAAAAGAATAAAATGCAAATTCACACCCATCATATCAGCAAAAATTAAAAATATGGCAACTCCAAGTGTTAGTAGGAAAATGGAACAATACAAACTCATAACCTACTGATATGTGTGTAAAGTAGTGTAACCAATTACTAGCATATTCTGACAGTATCTAGTAAAGTTACTAGAACTCAGCAGCTCCTCTTCTAGGTATTTAGTAAACCTCTCACACATATACACTATGAGAAATAGCAGCTATTTATGAATCTAACAAATTGAAAATCTTCTGAATTCCCATCAACAGCAGAATGAATATATTGTAGAATATTCATATTATACAATGGAATATACTATACAGCAGGTAAAATAAATGAACTCAAGCTACATACAGCAAAATACTGTAAATAAATTTCAAAAACATTTATAGGTAAAAATTAAGAACACATACTTCCACCATCATGGATATAATGCTTGAAAACATGCCAAATGATGTTATAAATTGTTTGTACATGTATAAGAGTGTGTGTCTCTGTAGTGATATAAAATATGTATGATTGACAAACTCTAAAATCAAGGCAGTGGTTACCTCTGGGGAGAGAAGGAGGAATGATATCAACTCAGTCATCACTGTCTTATTTTTATGACTCAAGCATGGCAAAATCTAATAGAGCCAGGTGATGTTCAACATATAATTCTCTATATTCCCTTAATATCTGAAATATTTCCTGATAAAAAATTTTCTACATTAACTATGTCTATAAATACAATTATTTCATCATTTTTGGATGAACTCTAGCTTACATTTGTGTAGAATTTAATAGTAGACAAAATACTTCCTTCCTGTAACATCTTTTTTTCCATGTGATTGTTTATTTGAAGATGGGCAACTTTGATTAAAGAAGTTGAACAAGCCAGGAATGTGATAAGCTGAAGATTGAAACCCAGTGACATTTGTAGAAGCCACACTTCATAAATACTACTTTTCTGATCTCGGTTTATTCCCACAATTTCTGAAATGGGGGTTCCTGCAGCTGAAAGGAATATTAATATGGTACGTTTCATATACAAGGATGTCATGTCAAACTCAGTTAAGGGTACACTTGGTAAGCCCATGGATTTGCATGAATCCATATATAATATCCTGTAACATTTTGCCAGCAGACTCATTCCTAAATTAAAAAGTTAATACCCACTTGTCTCTGCACTAATTAAACCCTTTCTCAGTGTTTTGTTACTACCATAATGGCTTATGTGGTTTATAATGCCTCTTAAATGAACACAATATCAGTCTGCAACCAGGCAGCAAGGTTTGGGATGAAATCATTGTCACAGGGTAGAGAGGCTGCTGGAATCCAACTCATGGCTCAACTGGACTAACAACACACACCAGAAACATTCTTGCCTTCTGCCTCATGCTTCAGAGAGCTTTAAGCACCAGGTGTAGGTGTGATAAGGAATGCGATTAGTGGTATTTATTAAATGAAATATTGTCTATGGATGCTTAAAAACATACTAGACTGAAATAAGACAGTCCATCAAATTAATAAGGGACATTTTAATAGTTATTAGCCTAAACTTTTTTCCACTAAATTTTTATGATCTTGCAAATTCAAAGTAATTACCTGCCTATTTATTTCAAAGATTAACGCTGTATTTTCAAAGCATATGGGTTGCCTTCCCTTTTCATTTCTAACATTTTTCAATCCCAATCTGACCTATGGACAGAGCCTCAGTTACAGAGAGAGCCTCTTATTTTTGTCATCACTTCTCTAATCCAGTTGGTCATCCTAACCAATTTCTATACCATTCGGAATTCACTGTATTTGGAAGGAAAAATTGAGAGACAGGCTGCTGATCTTCCAGGTTTTTATTTGTTTGTGTTGAGACAGAGTCTTTTTTGCCCAGGCTGAAGTGCAGTGGCGCCATCATGGCACACTGCAGCCTCCACCTCCCTGGGCTCAGGTGATCTTCCCACCTCAGCTTCCCTAGTAGCTGGGACTACAGGTGCACATCACTACACGAGGCTAATTTTTTTTTTTTTTTTGTAGAGACGGGGCTTCCCCATGTTGCTCAGGTGGTTCTCAAACTCCTGAGCACAACAGATCCACCTGCCTTGGCCTCCCAAAGTATTGGGATTACAGGTGTGAGCCACCACTCCCAGCCCCAGGTTTTAATTTATCATCTAATATGCTAAATTATATGCCTCAAGTATTAATAGAAAATATCTCTAAATAAATGTATAAAAAGCAAGGGAAATTCCTAAGAAAAGGTAGTTGAGAATTAGCTCAAGTCTCAAAGACAGAGATGACATGTACAACCTAGAAATATAAAATTTGAATAATAGGTAACTGATGGTAATAAGGGAAGTAATGGAAAAGTTGGTGGCAGTGACATTAACATTTACAGACCCCGTAATACATTATATTTAATAAATCAGGTTAGTCCTGGTATTAACTCACAATTCATTGATTAACTCCTTCTAACATTTTTATGGCCATCAATTATATGTGGAATCTATTGTTTAGATATACATTGTAATATTATAAAATGTGCACTTGAATATGAATCTGAAAACCTTAACAAATTATATCCATTATAGCTGACAGTCTAGAGACAATATATAAAACAATGTTAACACGTATGCCTGAAACTTCTTTTTATCTCTTAACTAACTTACAATTTCTTACGTGATTTTAAAACTTGTTTTTCTATTTAAAACAACAGGGGCAACTGAACTTCACTTTCAAACAATATTTATTTCTATAAATCAGTGCAAAATATACTTATTGAAAATATATCTTGGGTCCAAAGCTTCAAAGAGTAAAAAGAATGATTTTAAATTATATCTAATATGTTACAATTGTTCTGTCCTTTAAAACCCTTTTCAGATCACCCCCTGGATGATTCTTCCCTAGAAGTCTCAGAGAATTAACAACACAATGTAATCTAGGTTTAAATTTGGGTTTCTCCTGTGTTTCAGATACTGATGTTTGAGCTTTCTCTTCCTGACAAGCCACTTAAAGAGTCACTGTTACTTTGAGGTTTTATCTGTAAGATTCGTGTCTTTTGGGCTCATTAAGAACATTTCCAAAGATTACAATGTCAATAGCACCTAATTACTGGACTGTGAGAAAGGTCTTCTTGAGTACATAAAATCTGTGGCAGTGCACAGTACACAATGGGCAGCTCAGATCCCAAATTTTATCACAAGTAAGTAGCAAACAAATTAATAATGTTACCTGTGCTCTCTTGGATAATTACTACTGCATAAAAACTGCTTTGAAATGTTGCAGATAGTATTGTACCTCATTTTTTTAATCCCCTTAGAGTAACAAGGATTTATTTGTCTCAAACTTTCTATGTTGCGTGCACCACTTGACTTTCTTGTTCTGTTTAGAATTTTTAGAACTTGCAACATAACAAAAAATCATTTTTAACCGGCCTAGGAAGGACATATCACCTGATGTAACATTATTTTAAATTATATTTTGTATTTTACTTTACTCTTTTCAAAATATATACTGTATGTTTTGATACTATTGCTAGATTTTATTTTTTACTTATGCCTGGTAGAAAATCAGCTATTAAAGAAGCAGAGGAGGCTGGACACAGTGGTTCATGTCTGTAATTGCTAGCACTTTGAAAGAGTATGCATGGCAGCAGGATAGCTTGAGCCCAGGAGTTGGAGACCAGTCTAGATGACATAGTGAGACCCTGTCTTTACAAAAAATAAAGAAATTAGCTTGATGTGGTGGTGTGTGCCTGTAGTTCCAGCTACTCAGAAGGCTGAGGCAGGAGGATCACCTGGGCCCAGGAATTTGAGACTGCAGTGAGCTATGACTGGACCACTGCACTCCAGCCTGGATGACAGACAAATATCCCATCTCAAGAAAAAAAAAAGCAGTAGAGATTAGCTGTTTTAATTTATTAGCCTACTGTTTAGGGCATCATTGCTTTCACGGGGAGATTAAAATATAGATTTGCAAGGCTTTAGCTTGGGATTATACTATGAACAGCTCAAGAGGACAGGTAGAGAGAGGAATTAGCTAGGTAAGTCACATATATGATGTCACTTCATCCTCATAACAAACCTATGAGGTGGGGTTGCCATGTCTGTTTTACACAACAGGGAGCACCAAGATGAAGGCACCAGTGAGTAAGTAGTCACCTGAGCTTGAAAGCTCTGTCAGCCTCCAAAGCCCAGGTTCGCTCTGTTACACCATGGATTTTCCACACTGTGTTTTATTGACAATGGGATATTTTCCATGTTGTCATGCATGAATCTTGGGGCAGGTGAAAATAATTGAGTGGGGATTAGCATGGACCCTTAGCCTACACTGGATTTGAATCCAGCTGCTCTACTTCTTTGCAATATAAACCTAACAGTTTACCAACCTCTCTGTATTCAGTGGTCTTATCTGTAAAATGGGGGAAAGCAAGAGTACCCACCTAATAGGATTTTTGTGAGGATTAAAGTAAAAACGTGAAAGGCATTTAGAATATTACGTATATCCACTGAATGATAGTTATACATAATTTCACAAAGTATTTTGTGGTGTGAAAGTATAGCCTAAGAAGTTCAACCTTTGATGCCAATATTGAGGATTCTGTAACAGAAAGGATAATATTCCATAGGCTACTTTAAATAATAACGTTCCTATCCTATTTACATATTTAAAAATGGAATGCATTTTAACTTGAAAGTGTTTGGTTGGGATCTGTTACCAAATAGGTTATAGTAACCCCTTATGTTTTATGTACCTGTATTAGTCCATTCTCATGCTACTATAAAGAACTACCTGAGACTGGCTAATTCATGGAGAAAAGAGGTTTAATTGACTGACAGTTTCACAGGCTTAACAGGACGCATGGCTAGGAGGCCTCAGGAAACTTACAATCATGGCCGAAGGGGAAGTAAGCATGTCTTACAATGGAGGAGCAGGAGAGAGCGAGAGAGAGAGACAACGAAGTGCCACACACTTTTAAACCATCAGATCTCATGAGAACTTACTAGCATGAGAAGAGTAAGGGGGAAATCAGCCCCTATAATCCAATCACCTCCCACCAGGCCCCTTCTCCAACTGGACGTGAGATTTGGGCGGGGACACAAATCCAAACCATATCAATATCTAATACCTCTTTAATAGGTATTTTTGAATTAGTGCTTGAAAGCATTAATAATGTATTAAACTATTTCCGGGGGGTCTGAAGAGGGTACTCAACCTTGTAAAGTACTTTGGGAACTTGGAATAACTTGTTTGGTGAAGATTAGCAATAATCTTGGCTAATTTGGCCCTTTGACTGGCAATAATTGCACCTCAGATAAACCTTATTGGCTGCAATACTGCCACTGCGCAAAGCTATTTTGGCCCTTTAAATGTCCAGCCTGAATGCCTGAAATGCAAGGCATTACCACCAAAGATCGTGCTTTATAAGAGAAGATTCATTTACTCCCCAAATTAGAAAATTAGTAATTCAGCTTTCCTCTTAACATGCATTTAGTTGTTTTTATTCAGTAAAAATAGGAAATTTATTTCTAGTAAATTTTGGATTAACTGGAACCAATTAATAAGAAATTTTTGTTAAGTGGATTATTTCCGAAAACTATCTTCAGAGGGAAGAACATTACATGTCAAAGCTGTATCTGAGATTGAATACGAGGAAATTTCATGGTTATGTCCACAGGCATCTGGTGTGAGCATTTTATCTTATGCCTCCTCTACAGTGCTGATTAATATTCAGAATTATGAGCCTTATAGCACACTGTAAAATTATGGATCATAAAACATATTTATATTCAATTTTATTAGTAAGGCAAAAAAGTGAGCTAATAGATTTTAGGAGGATTTTCAGTAGACAGAGCGGCAATAACTCTACATTTTGCATTTTTAGGGCTTAGAAAAGGGAGTGACGGTGTTTGTTTCAGTGGGGCTGCCTTATGTGTCATGTGGCCATCAAAATTTATTTGTGTTACTTCAAATGGACCTTTGCAAAATGGTTTTCTTGGCTAGGGAAAGTCAACTTTCAAGGCAAAATCCTCAATTGAATTTTTAGGGAATGGAATTCTATGGTTAATTAAACTTCCTAAATAAAATTGCAGGCCATAAGTGAATTCATATAGAAGTAGAAAACCAAATACTGCATGTTCTCACTTATAAGAGCTAAACATTGGGTACACAGGGACATAAAGATGGGAATAACAGACACCGGGGTCTCCAAAAGGAGGGAGAGAGGAAGGTAAGGGTTGAAAAACTTCCTATCCCATACTACGTTCACTAATTGGGTGATGAGTTCCATCAAAGCCCAAACCTCAGCATCATGTGATACATCTACACAGCAAATCTGCACATGTACCCCTGGAACCTAAAGTTAAAAAAAAATTTCAAGCCAGCTAAATTCATTAATCCACATGTTTACAATAAAATGTGAGTACATTAAGATGCTTTAGAAATAATTTCAGCCTGGGCAACATGACAAAATCTCATCTGTAAAAAAACCAACCAATCAACCAAACAAACAAAAATCAGCTGGGCATGGTGGTACTCACCTGTTGTCCCAGCTACTCAGGAGGGTGAGACAGCCAGGTTGCCCAGGCTGGTCTAGAGCTCCTGGACTCAAGCATCCCAAAGTGCTGGAATTACAGGTGTGAGCCACCAGGCCCAGTCTACTTTTCTTCTAATTATTAAGTTGGAAAAAAATAGGAATTTAACAGGAGCTTCAGGTTTGTTGGCAGTTTAATTTAAAAAAAGAAATGACATTCCAACTAAGGCAGTCTCTGGTTTTGAAGTCTAACTATTTTTTTTTTTTAATTTAAAGACAAGGTCTCACTCTGTCACCCAGGCTGGAGTACAGTGGCTTGATCTTGGCTCACTGCAGCCTTGACCTCCTGGGCTCAAGCAAATCCTCAATCTCCTGATTAGCCTGGACTACAGGTGCATGCCACCATGCCTGGCTAATTTTTGTATTTTTGTATTTTTTTTTGTAGAGGTAGAGTCTTATATGTTGCCTAGGCTGATCTCAAACTCCTGGTTTCAAGTGATCCTCCCTCAGTCTCCAAAAGTGCTAGGATTACAGGCATGAGCCATTGGGCCTGGCATAGATTGATTTTCAATTAGCAGTGATCAGTAGTCAGAAGTATATATTAGTATTCTTTTATTCAGTTTATCTGTGCAATAATTTTATAAAGTGGCTGAAAAAAGTCATGCATTCACCCAGAATACCAAATACCTCAGGGTAAAAAAGAAAAGCAAAGTTAATCTAGACTAAGCAGCCATTCTGGTGTGAATCTCATTTCCAACAATAATGATTCTTACCTTTTGGTGAAAGTTGAAGGGCTGCCTGATCACTGACTACATCCACATGCTTACCGTCTATCTGTAAGTGAACCAAAACTTTTCATTACTTAAGTTGAATAATGTTAACACAGTAAATATTTAATAAAGAAAAATAAGCTACTTACTGAAGATGTACAATGACTTGAAGAGGATATAGCTGTCATGGTCGTTCTAGACTGCACTAATAAGGGTTTTACTTTCTGAAAGACACAAAAGATATGTACTGTGTTATCAGGAGGAAATAATAGTCAAATCAAATGGACGTTAATGTTCTCCAGCCTTTAGTTGACCAAGATATGGAAACTATGCTTGTCACTTATTTGCTCAAATATGGCTGCGGAAATCCTTTTCTTCATTCCAATGGGATAGAGCCTCTTTCTTCTTCAGACCACTTTGAAAGAAAATTTAAGAAAACGATTTTCCTTAGTATCTCTTCTGACTCTACTTCCTTTTGACTGTCCCTACAATTGAGACTTACTACTTGCAACTGGTTGGAAGCCACAAGGTCGTCCCCATCACCTTACTAGAAACTACAGCAATGGTGTCCTGATTCCCAAGTTAAACAAAACACTTTCCTGAAATTAAAGGAAGCACCTGCTTCTAGAAATGATCTATTATGAGATCTAGATGAAAATCTCCTTAAGCCTTTTGGCTGGGACAATGAAGTATAAGAAAATATGGATTCAAGGAAATGTAGACAGATGACTCTGGAAATGAATAGGCTGAGATGAAATGCAAAGGACTTTTGGATGTGGTATGGAAAGATTACTTGTGAATAAAACACAGACATAGAACTTAAATCCAAATAAGATTTTCATTTTTTACATTCTTCAATGTTGCTGTAAGCTGATGAAAAAAGCAGGGGCCAGGCACTGTGGCTCACACCTGTAATCCCAGCGTTTTGGGAGGTCGAGGTGGGAGGATTGCTTGAACCCAAGAGTTTGAGACCAGCCTGGGCAACATGGCAAAACCTCGTCTCTACAAAAACTACAAAAGTTAGCTAGGTGTGGTGGCACATGCCTGTAGTCCCAGTCACTTGCAGGGCTGGGGGAGCTGAGGCAGGAGAATGACTGCAGTTAGCAGTGAGTGTGCCACTGCACTCTAGCCTGGGTGAAAGAGCAAGACGTTGTCTCAAAAAAAAAAAAAAAAAAAAAAAGCAGCAGGCAAGCAGAAATATTCCGGTCCAAGACCAAGAGAAGATGGAAACCAGGACTTCTACCCTGTTCTCATTCACTTTGAGGGCATTTGCCAAACTTCCTGAATATGTGCATAAGTTGTCAAAGGTTCCTATGACTTGGGAGGAGAGGATACAACTCAGGGCCCACCTAAGGTATGGAATTTAACAAGACACTCCCACCCCACTGTAAGTCTGGGACTGAAATGTTATAACTAGAGTAGAGTAAAGGTAAAATACTACCTCAAGTGAGGCTCCCCCAAGCAGTCTGCAAGGAAAATGCGTTCCTAAGGTTGGCAACTAGTTGAATAACATACCCTCCTGTGAATTCCTAACCATTACTAGCCTATGCCATTTGCCAGCTGAATTCACAAGGTGGTCTGAAAAGTGATATGCTAAAAATATTAATTTAACTAATTCCAGAATAATGGTGTTCATGGCAACTGAAAGAAGCACATTTAAACCTTTTATGGAAAAATTCCTCTTCAGCCAAGTCCTCAGAGAATTTTTATAAATAAGGTTCCAAGGAAAGTGAGCAGCTCATTGTCAAATATCTGTAAATACACCATGAGTAGTTGCTAGCATAAACAAGATAGTAGAACTAGAGTCTCTAAAACTTCAAATATAGAAATTCTCGTAGAATATAAAATAAGTATGTTTAATACATTTCAATAAATATAAAGTAGAAGCTTGATGATGAATAATTTGTTTGCATATTTAAAAAAGCAGACAAAATTTATTTCTATTTTTTAGAAAAATGATAATAATCGAGTCAAGAGGCCAATTTTAGCAGAAAAATTATACATCTGTGAAAATAATACTTAATACATTGAAAGAGAGAATGAAACATACTATCAAGGATGCAGCTCAGAGAGACAAAGTGATGTCAAATATAAAAACTAAGCAATAGCAATATGAAGGATACAGGGAAAAGGTATAACCTCATTTGGTCAGAGTTTTAGAAGACAGAAAAGAAAAGGAGTATGGCAAAATATAGAGTTAAGAACTGAACACTTTCCAGAACTGATGAAACAAACTAACCTCAACTTTCAAGAATCCAGATAAATCTCAAACAGAATAAACAAAAAGAAATTCACAACTAGACACATCATACTGAAAATGCAGAACACTGAAGAAAGAGACCTTAAAAGCAGCTAAAGACGAGAAAGATTAATGTTAAGAAAGTCACAGTTAAAGAGATAGCAACATTCCAATGGTAACAATGTGTATTAGTCCATTTTCATGTTGCTGATAAGACATACCCAAGACATTACAAAAGAAAGAGGTTTAATTGGACTTACAGTTCCACGCAGCTGCAAAAGCCTCACAATCATGGTGGAAGGCAAGGAGGAGCAAGTCACATCTTACGTGGAAGGCAGCAGGCAAAGAGAGGTGTGCTCGTGCAGGGATATCCCCTTTATATAACCATCAGATCTTGTGAGACTTTTTCACTATCATGAGAACAGCATGGGAAAGACCTGCCCCACGACTGAATTACCTCCTGCTGGGTCCCTCCCATAACACACGGAAATTCAAGATAAGATTTGGGGCTGGGCACAGTGGCTCATGCCTGCAATCCTAGCACTTTGCGAGTCTGAGGCAGGCGGATCACGAGGTCAAGATATTGAGACCATCCTGGCCAATGTGGTGAAACCCTGTCTCTACTAAAGATACAAAAATTAGCTGGGCGTGGTGGCACTTGCCTGTAATCCCAGCTACTCAGGAGGTGAGGCAGGAGAATCACTCGAACCCGGGAGGCAGAGGTTGCAGTGAGCCGAGATAGTGCCATCGCACTCCAGCCTGGGTGACAAGAGCAAAACTCCATCTCAAAAAAAAAAAAAAGATGAGATTTGGGTGGGGACACAGCCAATGGAATACAGAAGACAGTGGAATGATATGTTCAATGTGCAAAGAGAAAGTATCATAAATCTAGAATTTTACACCTAGAGAAAATATCTTTCAATAACAGGGGCAAAAATAAAGACATTTTCTGTCAAGTGATAACTGAAAGTGTTGGCTTTCAGCAGATCCCCACCAACGAAAATTCTAGGCCAGACATGGTGGCTCGTGCCTGTAATCCCAGCACTTTGGGAGGCCGAAGTGGGCAGATCACCTGAGGTCAGCAGTTTGAGACCATCCTGGCCGACATGGTGAAACCCTGTCTCTACTAAAAATACAAAAATTAGCCAGGAGTGGTGGTGGGTGCCTGTAGTCCCAGCTACTTGGGAGGCTGAGGCAGGACAATTGCTTGAACTCGGGAGGTGGAGGTTGTAGTGAGCCGAGATTACACCATTGCACTCCAGCCTAGGCTACAGAGCGAGACTCCATCTCAAAAAAAAGAGAAACTTCTAATGAATGTACTTCATGTAGAAATCAAGTGATCTCAGATGGAGGGTCTGAGATGTAAGAAGGCATTGCAAGTAAAGTGGTAAATATGTAAGTAAAGCTAAACAAATATTAATCAAATATGCCAATAATAATAATGTGCTATGAACATTAAGGAAACAAGGTAGAGTTAAAATAGATGACAACAGCATTATATACTGACAGAGGGTGGTAGTTGAAATTTAATCACCCAAAGAACTTTTATTGTTCACCACTGTAAACATAGAGAGGTAATTTAAACTTTCCTGATAGAAACAAGAGTTTAGAAATTTAAAAAAAAAAGAATGAGAAAAAAAATAACCAATTCAAAATATGTAAAGGAGAAAAACACATAGAAAATATAAACAAATATAAAATAACAAGGTATAATTAAAGCCAAATATATTTGTGATTACAATAAAGTAAATTGACTAAATGCCCCAGTTAAAAGACAAAGCTTGTCTAACTAGATTAAGAACAAAGTTTAAAACTAGCTGTATGCTGTACAAAACAGTCACATCCAAAGCAGAAGCATACAAAAGGCTGAAAGCCAAGGAATAGACAAAGATATGCCAACAAAATAATAACCTACCGAAAGTGGAGGTAGCTCTAGTAATACAAAGCCAAAACATACTTAAAGGCAAAAAGCATTTGTAGAGATAAAGTTTGTCATTACAGAGGTGGCTCTAAGATGGCCAAATAGGAACAGCTCCAGTCTACATCTCCCAGCGTGAGCGATGCAGAAGACAGGTGATTTCTGCATTTCCAACTGAGGTACTGGGTGCATCTCACTGGGGCTTGTTGGACAGTGGGTGCAGGACAGTGGGTGCAGCCCAGCGAGTGTGAGCCAAAGCAGGGCGAGGCATCGCCTCACCCAGGAAGTGCAAGGAGTCAGGGAATTCCCTTTCCTAGCCAAGGGAAGCTATGACAGACGGCACCTGGAAAATCAGGTCACTCCCACCCTAGTACTGCGCTTTTCCAATGGTCTTAGCAAACGGCACACTGGGAGATTATATCCAGCACCTGGCTCAGAGGGTCTCACACCCAGGGAGCCTCGCTCACTGCTAGCACAGCAGTCTGAGATCGAACTGCAAGGTGGCAGCAAGGCTGGGGAGAGGCACCTGCCATTGCTGAGGCTTGAGTAGTTAAACAAAGCAGCTGGGAAGCTTGAACTGAGTAGAGCCCACTGCAGCTCAAGGAGGCCTGCCTGCCTCTAGACTCCACCTCTGGGGGCGGGGCACAGCTGAACAAAAGGCAGCAGAAACCTCTGCAGACTTAAATATCCCTGTCTGACAGCTTTGAAGAGAGTAGTGGTTCTCCCAGCACGGAATTTGAGATCTGAGAATGGACAGACTGTCTCCTCGAGTGGGTCCCTGACCCCCGAGTAGCATAACTGTGAGGCACCCCCCAGTAGGGGCAGACTGACACCCCACATGGCCAGGTACCCCTCTGAGACGAAGCTTCCAGAGGAACGATCAGGCAGTAACATTTGCTGTTCAGCAATATTCGCTGTTCTGCAGCCTCCGCTGCTGATACCCAGGTAAACAGGGTCTGAAGTAGACCTCTAGCAAACTCCAACAGACCTGCAGCTGAGGGTCCTGAGTGTTAGAAGGAAAACGAACAAACAGAAAGGACATCCACACCAAAATCCCATCTGTACATCACCATCATCAAAGACCAAAGGTAGATAAAACGACAAAGATGGGGAAAAAACAGAGCAGAAAAGCTGAAAATTCTAAAAATCAGAGCTCCTCTCCCCCTCCAAAGGAACTCAGCTCCTCGCCAGCAATGGAACAAAGCGGGACAGAGAATGACTTTGACGAGTTGAGAGAAGAAGGCTTCAGGCGATCAAACTTCTCCGAGCTAAAGGAGGAAGTTCGAACCCATCGCAAAGAAGCTAAAAACCTTGAAAAAAGATGAGACGAATGGCTAACTAGAATAACTAGTGTAGAGAAGTCCTTAAAGGATGTGATGGAGCTGAAAACCATGGCACAAGAACTACGTGACGAATGCAGAAGTTTTAGTAGCCGATTCGATCAAATGGAAGAAAAAGTATCAGTGATTGAAGATCAAATGAATGAAATGAAGCGAGAAGTTTAAAGAAAAAAGAGTAAAAAGAATCAAAGCCTCCAAGAAATATGGGACTATGTGAAAAGTCCAAATCTATGTCTGATTGGTGTACCTGAAAGTGACGGGGAGAATGGAACCAAGTTGGAAAACACTCTGCAGGATATTATCCAGGAGAACTTCCCCAACCTAGCAAGGCAGGCCAACATTCAAATTCAGGAAATACAGAGAACACCACAAAGATACTCCTCGAGAAGAGCAACTCCAACACACATAATAGTCAGATTCACCAAAATTGAAATGAAGGAAAAAATGTTAAGGGCAGTCAGAGAGAAAGGTCGGGTTACTCACAAAGGGAAGCCCATCAGACTAACAGCGGATCTCTCAGCAGAAACTCTACAAGCCAGAAGAGAGTAGGGGCCAATATTCAACATTCTTAAAGAAAAGAATTTTCAACCCAGAATTTCATATCCAGCCAAACTAAGCTTCATAAGTGAAGGAGAAATAAAATCCTTTACAGACAAGCAAATGCTGAGAGATTTTGTCACCACCAGGCCTGCCCTAAAAGAGCTCCTGAAGGAAGCGCTAAACATAGAAAGGAAAAACCAGTACCAGCCACTGCAAAAACATGCCAAATTGTAAAGACCATCAAGGCTAGGAAGAAACTGCATCAACTAACGAGCAAAATAACCAGCTAACATCATAATGACAGGATCAAATTCACACATAACAATATTAACCATAAATGTAAATGGGCTAAATGCTCCAATTAAAAGACACAGACTGGCAAATTGGAAAAAGAGTCAAGACCCATCAGTGTGCTGCATTCAGGAGACCTACCTCACGTGCAGAGACACACATAGGCTCAAAATAAAGGGACGGAGGAAGATCTACCAAGCAAATGGAAAACAAAAAAAGGCAAGGGTTGCAATCCTAGTCTCTGATAAAACAGACTTTAAACCAACAAAGATCAAAAAAGACAAAGCAGGCCATTATGTAATGGTAAAGGGATCAATTCAACGAGAAGAGCTAACTATCCTAAATATATATGCACCCAATACAGGAGCACCCAGATTCATAAAGCAAGTCCTTAGAGACCTACAAAGAGACTTAGACTCCCACACAATAATAATGGGAGACTTTGACACCCCACTGTCAATAAGAGACCTACAAAGAGACTTAGACTCACACACAATAATAATGGGAGACTTTAACACCCCACTGTCAACATTAGACAGATCAACGAGACAGAAAGTTAACAAGGATATCCAGGAATTGAACTCAGCTCTGCACCAAGCAGACCTAATAGACATCTACAGAACTCTCCACCCCAAATCAACAGAATATACATTCTTCTCAGCACCACATTGCACTTATTCCAAAATTGACCACATAGTGGGAAGTGAAGCACTCCTCAGCAAATGTAAAAGAACACAAATCATAACAAACTGTCTCTCAGAGCACAGTGCAATCAAACTAGAACTCAGGATTAAGAAACTCACTCAAAACCACTCAACTACATGGAAACTGAACAACCTGCTCCTGGATGACTACTGGGTACATAACAAAATGAAGGCAGAAATAAAGATGTTCTTTGAAACCAACGAGAACAAGGACACAACATACCAGAATCTCTGGGACACATTTAAAGCAGTGTGTAGAGGGAAATTTATCACACTAAATGCCCACAAGAGAAAGCAGGAAAGATCTAAAATTGACACCCCAACCTCACAACTAAAAGAACTAGAGAAGCAAGAGCAAACACATTCAAAAGCTAGCAGAAGACAAGAAATAACTAAGATCAGAGCAGAACTGAAGGAGATACAGACACAAAAAACCCTTCAAAAAATCAATGAATCCAGGAGGTGGTTTCCTGAAAAGATCAACAAAATTGATAGAACACTAGCAAGACTAATAAAGAAGAAAAGAGAGAAGAATCAAATAGATGCAATAAAAAATGATAAAGGGGATATCACCACTGATCCCACAGAAACACAAACTACCATCACAGAATACTATAAACACCTCTACACAAATAAACTAGAAAATCTAGAAGAAATGGAAAAATTCCTGGACACATACACCTTCCCAAGACTTAACCAGGAAGAAGTTGAATCCCTGAATAGACCAATAACAGGATCTGAAATTGAGGCAATAATGAATAGCCTTCCAACCAAAAAAAGTCCAGGACCAGACGGATTCACAGCCAAATTCTGCCAGAGGTTCAAGGAGGAGCTGGAACCATTCCTTCTGAAACTATTCCAATCAATAGAAAAAGAGGGAATCCTCCCTAACTCATTTTATGAGGCCAGCATCATCCTGATACCAAAGCCTGGCAGACACACAACAAAAGAAAATTTTAGACCAATATCCCTGATGAACATCGATGCAAAAATCCTCAATAAAATACTGGCAAACCGAATCCAGCAGCACATCAAAAAGCTTATCCAACATGATCAAGTGGGCTTCATCCCTGGGATGCAAGGCTGGTTCAACATATGCAAATCAATAAATGTAATCCAGCATATAAACAGAACCAAAGACAAAAACCACATGATTATCTCAATAGATGCAGAAAAGGCCTTTGACAAAATTCAACAGCTCTTCATGCTAAAAACTCTCAATAAATTAGGTATTGATGGGACATACCTCAAAATAATAAGAGGTATCTATGACAAACCCACAGCCAATATCACACTGAATAGGCAAAAACTGGAAGCAGTCCCTTTGAAAACTGGCACAAGACAAGAATGCCTTCTCTCACCACTCCTATTCAACATAGTGTTGGAAGTTCTGGCCAGGGCAATCAGGCAGGAGAAAGAAATAAATGATACTTAATTTGGAAAAGAGGAAGTCAAATTGTCCCTGTTTGCAGACGACATGATTGTATATCTAGAAAACCCCATTGTCTCAGCCTAAAATCTCCTTAAGCTGATAAGCAACTTCAGCAAAGTCTCAGGATACAAAATCAATGTGCAAAAATAACAAGCATTCTTATACACCAATAACAGACAAACAGAGAGCCAAATCATGAGTGAACTCCCATTCATAATTGCTTCAAAGAGAATAAAATACCTAGGAATCCAACTTACAAGGGATGTGAAGGACCTCTTCAAGGAGAACTACAAACCACTGCTCAACGAAATCAAAGAGGACACAAAGAAATGGAAGAACATTCCATGCTCATGGATAGGAAGAATCAATATTGTGAAAATGGCCATACTGCCCAAGGGAATTTATAGATTCAATGCCATTCCCATCAAGCTACCAATGACTTTTTTTTCACAAAACTGGAAAAAACTACTTTAAAGTTCATATGGAACCAAAAAAGAACCCTCATTGCCAAGACAATCCTAAGCCAAAAGAACAAAGCTGGAGGCATCACACTACCTGACTTCAAAGTATACTACAAGGCTACAGTAACCAAAAAAGCATGGTACTGGTACCAAAACAGAGATATAGACCAATGGAACAGAATAGAGCCCTCAGAAATAATACCACACATCTACAACCATCTGATCTTTGACAAACCTGACAAAAACAAGAAATGGGGAAAGGATTCCCTATTTAATAAATGGTGCTGGGAAAACTGGCTAGCCATATGTAGAAATCTGAAACTGGATCCCTTCCTTAACCTTATACAAAAATTAATTCAAGATGGATTAAAGATTTAAACGTTAGACCTAAAACCATAAAAACCCTAGAAGAAAACCTAGGCAATACCATTCAGGACATAGGCATGGGCAAGGACTTCATCTCTAAAACACCAAAAGCAATGGCAACAAAAGCCAAATTTGATGAATGGGATCTGATTAAACTAAAGAGCTTCTGCACAGCAAAAGAAACGACCATCAGAGTGAACAGGCAACCACAAAATGGGAGAAAATTTTTGCAATCTACTCTTCTGACAAAGGGCTAATATCCAGAATCTACAAAGAACTCAAACAAATTTACAAGAAAAAAACAACCCCATCAAAAAGTGGGTGAAGGATATGAACAGACACTTCTTGAAAGAAGACATTTATGCAGCCAAAAAAACATGAAAAAATGCTCATCATCACTAGCCATCAGAGAAATGCAAATCAAAACCACAATGAGATACCATCTCACACCAATTAGAATGGTGATCATTAAAAAGCCAGGAAACAACAGGTGCTGGAGACGATGAGGTGATATAGGAACATTTTTACACTGTTGGTGGGACAGTAAACTAGTTCAACCATTGTGCAAGACAGTGTGGCGATTCCTCAAGGATCTAGAACTAGAAATACCATTTGACCCAGCCATTCCATTACTGGCTATATACCCAAATGATTATAAATCATGCTGCTATAAAGACACATGCACACGTATGTTCACTGTGGCACTATTCACAATAGCAAAGACTTGGAACCAACCCAAATGTCCATCAATGATAGACTGGATTAAGAAAATGTGGGACATATACACCATGGAATACTATGCAGCCATATAAAGGATGATTTCATGTCCTTTTTAGGGACATGGATGAAGCTGGAAACCATCATTCTCAGCAAACTATCACAAGGACAAAAAACCAAACACCGCATGTTCTCACTCATAGATGGGAATTGAACAATGAGAACACTTGGACACAGGAAGGGGAACATCATACACCGAGGCCTGTCATGGGGTGGGGGGAGGGGGGAGGGATAGCATTAGGAGATATACCTAATGTAAATGACGAGTTAACGGGTGCAGCACACCAACATGGCACATGTATACATATGTTACAAAGCTGCACATTGTGCACATGTTCCCTAGAACTTAAAGTATAATAATAATAAAAAAAGTTTGTCATTACATAATGGTAAAATGTTCAATTTACCAGGAAGATACAATTATAAAATTGTATGCATCTAATAATACAGACTAAAATTACATGTGGCAAAAACTGATTACAAACTACTTAGAGTAATATGCAAATCATGTAAGTATAATAGCATAAAAATACAAGGTACCTAAGATTACATCTAAAAAAAGGTACTTTCAAGACTTCTATAGAGTTATAAAACTCTATTGAAATAATACCTAAACAAAATGTATAACATATTTACAGATTAGAAGACTCAGTGATAAAGATGCCAATTGTGCCTAAATTGAACTGTAGATTTAACATAATTCTAATTGAAATACCAATTAAATTTGTTTTGTTTTGTTTCTTTTGTTTTGTTTTTTTCTGTGAATATTGACAATCCGATTCTAAAATTTACATGGAAATGCAAAGATCCAATAAAGCTGGGGCACTCTTGCAAAACAGGGCAGAAGCATTAGCCTTATCAGATAAGATTTAGATATTAAATCAGTGTTATATTGGTGCAGGAAAAAAAAACAGTGAAACAGATTGAGTCAGAATAGACTCATATATATAAGCCCTTAATAATGACAGGTGGAATTATATATCAAGGGAGAAGACAGACTTTTTATTAAATGGATACTTCAGATGGTTATTTATAATAAAAGTAAATGAAACCAGATGTCTATCTCTCTATACACTAATATCAATTCTAAATGGATTAAATTTGTAAATATGAAAAGCAAAACAAGCCAAAAGTTTAAAGACCATAGAGAATAATACATTTGTGATTAAATATTAGATGAACTCTTTTTAAAGAAGGCAGAAAAAAATGTAAAGACAAAAAGGAAAAGATTAAGTCAGAATAACATTAATATTGAGAACATTTATTTATTACAAAAGCCAGAAAAAGATTAAAAACTTAATCCACAAACTGAAAGAAGACATTTGCAATACATATAACTGGTAAAGGATTAGTATCCAAGTTATATAAAGAATTCCTATGAAAAAATAAATGTGAAATAAACCAATAGAATCAAAAGGCTGAAACCTGCAGTACCTAAAAGAGGAAATCTGAATGGTCAATAAACATTTAAAAAGATGATCACTTTCATCAGCAATCAGGAAAAGGCAAAAAAAATTATAAACACACACACATACACGTAAACTCCAAAACCATGAGTAAGCATTATACAATAACAGGTTGGCAAAAATGATGAAGTCTGGCAATACCAGTGCTGAAGACCATGTGGAACACTAGAAACTTTCATCTGTTCCTGGTTAGAGTGTCAGAGTAATATTACTTTGGAAAACTATCTGGCATTAGCTTCTGTGGCAGAGGCTATTTATTGTCCTTCAATATCTAATCTCCTCCTTTCATTGTTTTGGAGACAGGGTCTTGCTCTATTGCCCAGGCTGGAGGGCAAAGGCACAATCATGGCTCACTGTGGGCTTGACCTCCCAGGCTCAAGCTATCCTCCCAGCTCAGCCTCCCTCAGTCTCAGGCACGTGCCACCATGCCCAGCTGATTTTTTTTCTATTTTTTGTAGAGACAGAGTCTCACTTTGTTGCCCAGACTGGTCTCAAACTCTTGGGCTTTAGTTAGGTATTTGGCTGCATAGACAGAGAGCACCTTTCTCAGTCTGTCTTGCAATTGGATGCAGTTCTAGGTCTAGGATCAGACCTGTGGGACACGAGTAGAAGTGATATGTGCAATTTCTGGGTCATATCCTTAAGGATAAATATTCTTGCCCTGGACTTTCTCTTTCTGGAGAAAGTCTAGAACCCATGGACATGAAGTTGACCACCTTTATTTATGTGGGTGAGTAAAATATCTTAGGAGATGTCAGAGCAGTAAGATTGAAGGAACCTGTGTACCACTTTATGGAGTACTGCTCCTCATGGGGCATTATCCTGCCTGGAGCCACTTGCTTCTTCACTGTAACATGAATGAAGCAGCCTTCCATCTATTTAAGTCAGTGTATTTTTTGTTGTTGCAATCACAGCAGCTTACCCATAGCAAGTGAACTTACCAGTACTCTTATGACCAGCAATTCTGTTACAAGTATAAAACCTGGAAGAGCTCCTGTATCTGTGTATCAGGTGAAACTAGAAGAATGCTGAGAGCAATAATACTCATAATAGTAAAAAGTGAGAACCAACCTAAGTGTTGATGAGCAGCAGAATGGGTAAATAAGTTGTGGTATATTCGTGTATTAGAATATTCGCAATGGGTGAATCACAACCACTAGCATCAGCATGAACGAATCTTAGAATTATAATGTTGAGAAAATGGAGCAAAATCACAGAACAATGTGTGCATTTTTCATTTACTTATTTTTTATTTCTAGAAAGCTTAAAAACCGGCAAAATTCAACAACATACTGCTTAGAACTACATGCACAAGTGATAAAACTATGAAGAAAATTAAGAAAAAATTAGAGCAATAGTTCCCTCCAGGAGGAAATGAAGAGGAATGCAATTGGTGGGCTTCTGGGGCATGGTAATAATCTAGCTATGGCCTTGCTCTTGGGAATGCGGGCATTCGTGTTATTATCATTCTTTAAATTGTGTGTATGAGTTTTCATTCATCCTTTTGTTATTCATGGGTTATTTAACAGTTTGAAAAACATGCATACAAAAAAACATGAAACAACATAATTTAGACTCGAGACAAAATAAACTCTTCTCTACTTGACCCCAAATTAAGAGATTAAGAATGGGGAACCTTACTCCCTGGATAAAAGAATAGGCTGAGAAAAGGCTAGGATAAAAATATTTGCATAAAGCATAAGAAAATTACTAACTATGCAATAATTAAAATAAATATTTGAGATAGCAAAGAGTAGAGGTGAAATGGAGAGAACAGAACAAGAATGTAGAGCAATGTTCCCTGGCATTTAGTTTGCCACGGTATACATAAAAACACACTATTCACACAGAGCACTGGGATAAATCAACAAAGTTGCTAATGGGCTTAGACTATTGGATCAGAGCTTCAGGTTACTCTAGTAATGCCCTAAACCCTGCCACTTGGAGGACCAAGGAGAATCAATATCCCAGCATACCTGAAACCTCTTCAGGAAACTTTGAAGGAAGGTACAAACCAGAAAAGTTTCCAAAAAATGTCAAGGAAAAGAACAAAGAGGATAACATGACTTGAAAGAGAATGTGATTAACTATGGAGGACAGAAAAATAGGTATCTGACCCACAATAGTGTTTCTGAAAAAGAAACAAAAACAGATCCCAGATCCCACAACAGCAGTCGTTAAAAGTGTACATAATAGGCATGGTGGCTCATACCTGCAATCCTAGCACTTTGGGAGGCTGAGGCGGGAGGATCACTTGAGGCCAGGAGTTCAAGACCAGCCTGGGCAACATAGTGAGACTTTGTCTCTAAAGAATATAAAAAAATTAGCCAAGTGTGATGGTGCACACCTGCAGTCCCAGCTACTCAGGAGGCTGAGGTAAGACAATCACTTGAGCTCAGAGGTTTGATGTTACAGTGAGCTATGATCATGTTACTGCACTCCAGTCTGGGTGACAGAGGAGACTCTGTCTTTAAAAGAAAAAGAAAAGTGTACATAAGAAACATGTCTGAGTTGAAGAAAAGGACTATCAGAGAGGCTCATTTTATTCAAGAGAAATTAATAAAATAATGTTTACTCATATCCTGATGACATCTTTTTAAATTTCAAGGTTAAAAAACACAACATACAAATTGCCAAAATGGGGAAGGTGGGCTAATTAGCAACAAACAAAAATTAAACTGGCCTTAGTCAGGTCAAGACATTGCAAAGTGGGTAGAATACTTCCTCCAGAACAAAAGGAAAAGACTCAAATTCATGGTCCAGTTTATAAGAAATAAATCAAAACTAAGAACTCAAGACCTGTGGAAGTCATGATTTTTAAAAAGTAGCTGGTGAGGTTAAACATAAACATATAAATGTAAGTATAAATAATTGCTATTCAAGTAGTTGGAGAGTTGAAAGCAGGAAGTAGTTAACCAAAAATACTTTCGTGTGATAAAAAGAATAACATAATCATGATGTGGTTCTCTACAAAGAGTAAATTAACAAAGACTAGAAGGAAGAGGGGAATATATTGATGAAATTAGGGCTGAGACGAAGTTCAGGGAACAAAAACACATATATCTTCTTGTCTTGCAGAATGTTTTAAGACTCAAAATTTACTTGGTTTTTGGTTTTGATAATTTCAGAAATGTAGTGGGTACTTGAGTTTACCTTAAAGTTTAGCATTACAATATAGGAAATAAAAACAAGTAAAATGCAGTTCATATTACATGAGCCAGGAAACAAACAAAAAGAGCAGGACGCCAGGAATATATCACACACGTCACCTATGTTGATAAATTCACATAGTTTCAGTTTGCCAATTAAGTGTAAATAAATGAAGGTGAGATTTTAAAAACTAAAATCTAGTCATGTTATTATAAAAGAACACTTACACATGGTTGGTGGAAATGTAAATTAGTTCCACCACAGTGAAAAATAGTGTGGCGATTCCTCAAAGACCTAAAAACAGAACTACCATTTGACCCAGCAATCCCATTACTGGGCATATACACAAAGGAATATAAATTGTTCTATCATAAAGACACATGCACACATATGTTAATTGCAGCACTATTCACAATAGCAAAGACATGGAATCAACTTAAATGCCCATCAATGATATACTGGATAATGAAAATGTGGTACATACACACCATGGAATACTATGCAGCCATGTCAAAGAATGAGATCTTGCCCTCTGCAGGAACATGGGTAGAGCTGGAGGCCATTATCCTTAGCAAAATAATGCAGGAACAGAAAACCAAATACTGCATGTTCTCCCTTATAAATGGTGAGAGCTACATGATGAGAACACATGGACATATAGAGGGAAACAACTACACTGAGGCCTACCGGAGGGAGGAGGATGGGAGGAGGAAGAAGATCAGGAAAAATAACTAATGGGTTCCGGACTTAACACCTGGCTGAAGAAATAATCTGTACAACAAACCCCCATGATACAAGTTTACCTATATAACAAACCTGCACATGTACCTCTGAACTTCAAATATAAGTTAAATAATGAGTTTCAAGTCAAGGCTAAAAAAAAAACGGTAAATAAGGTCGGGCACGGTGGCTCACGCCTGTAATCCCAGCACTTTGGGAGGCTGAGGCAGGCAGATCATGAGGTCAAGAGATTGAGACCACTCTGGTCAACATGGTGAAACCCTGTCTCTACTAAAAATACAAAATTAGCCGGGTGTGGTGGTACATGCCCATAATCCCAGCTACTCGGGAGGCTGAGGCAGGAGAATCGCTTGAACCCGGGAGGCGGAGGTTGCGGTGAGCCGACATCTCACCATTGCACTCCAGCCTGAGGAACAAGAGCGAAATTCCATCTCAAAAAAAAAAAAAAAAGCTAAATAAAAATAAATAAATAAAAGGATTTACATTACCTGATTTCAAGATTTACTAGGAAAGCTATGTTAATTTAGACAGTGCGATATTGGCAAAAGGACTGACATAAACCAATGGAAAAGAATAGCGTAGTTAGAAATAGACTCATACATAGACAGTCAATTGATCTAGAAAAACGGAACTGGTGAAATTCAATGAAAAAAGACTAGATCAATATTATAAGAAACATATACAGAATGTGAGATATTGTCACAGACACAGAGAATACAATCTGCCACAGAAAAAATAACTGAGTTGTCTTCATTAAAATAAAAATATCTGACCTTCAAAGGACACCATTCAGAAAATAGAAGGAAAAATTATAGACTGAGGAAAAAAATGTTTGTAATACATATATCTGACAAAGGACTTGTATTCAGAATATATAACAAAATGCCACAATTCAATAACAGTTAAAAATTGACAAAAATACAGGAATAGAGGAATGGGCAGTTGTTTTTTAAATGAGTGTGGAGCCTCAGGTTGGCAAGATGGAAAAGAGTTGTGGAATTTGGTTGAACAATTTGGATGTTTACGACACTACTGAACTGTACATTTAAAAATGGCTAAAATGACAAATTTTCTGTTATGTGCATTTAGCCACAAGTTTTAAAAAGTCTTAAGTAGATCCTTCAAAAAAGAAGACCTAAGAATGATCAATCAGCACGTGAAAAGATGCTCAACGTCATTAATTAGGCAAATGCAAATTAAAATTACAGTGAGATAACATTTTAAAATAGTTAAAATTTAAAAACTAACAATATTGGGCGGGCACTGTGGCTCACACATGTAATCCCAGCACTTAGGGAGGCCAAGGTGGGTGGATCACGAGGTCAGGAGTTCGAGACCAGCCTGGCCAACATGGTGAAATCTGTCTCCACCAAAAATACAAAAATTGGCTGGGCATGGTGGCTCACGCCTGTAATCCCAGCACTTTGGGAGGCCGAGGCAGGCGGATCACAAGGTCAGGAGATCGAGACCATCCTGGCTAACACAGTGAAACCCCGTCTCTACTAAAAATACAAAAAAATTAGCCAGGCTTGGTGGCAGGCACCTGTAATCCCAGCTACTCGGGAGGCTGAGGCAGGAGAATGGTGTGAACCTGGGAGGCGGAGCTTGCAGTGAGCTGAGATTGCGCCACTGCACTCCAGCCTGGGCGACAGAGCGAGACTCCCTCTCGAAAAAAAAAAAAAAAAATTAGCCAGGTGTGGTGGCGGGTGCCTGTAATCCCAGCTACTCAGGAGGCTGAGGCAGAGAATTGCTTGAACCTGGGAGGCGGAGGTTGCAGTGAGCCGAGATCGTGCCACTGCACTCCAGCCTGGCAACAGAGTGAGACTCTGTCTCAAAACAAAACAAAACAAAACAAACAAAAAACAAACAAAAAAACAACAATATCAAGTTTTTAGGGATGTGGAGCAAGTGGAACTCTCAAAGATTGCTGGTGTGAGGGTAAAACAATGCAGTCACTTTGGAGTACTGGCAATTTTGTTATTTTTTGTAAAAAAACTTTGGCCAGGCGTGGTGGCTCACACCTGTAATCCCAGCCTTTTGGGAGGCCAAGGCGGGTGGATCACCTGAGGTCAGGAGTTTGAGATCAGCCTGGCCAACATGGTGAAACCCATCTCTACTAAAAATACAAAAATTAGCCAGGCTTGGTGGTGCATGCCTGTAATTCCAGCTACTCAGGAGGCTGAGGCAGGAGAATCGCTTAAACCTGGGAGGTGGAGGTTGCAGTGAGCCAAGATCGTGCCATTGTACTCCAGCTTGGGTGACACCCATCTCTACTAAAAATACAAAAATTAGCCAGGCTTGGTGGTGCATGCCTGTAATTCCAGCTACTCAGGAGGCTGAGGCAGGAGAATCGCTTAAACCTGGGAGGTGGAGGTTGCAGTGAGCCAAGATCGTGCCATTGTACTCCAGCTTGGGTGACAGTGCAAGACTCCGTCTCAAAACAAAACAGAAAAACAACTTTTATTTTAGGTTTAGGGGGTACAGGGCAGGTTTGTTACACAGGTAAATTGTGTATCATGGGGGTTTGCTGTTCAGATTACTTCATCACCCAGGTAGTAAGCATAGTATCCGACAGGTAGTTTTTTAATCCCCACTCTCCTCCCACCTCCACCCTCAAGTAGGCCTCCATGTCTGTTCCTTTGTGTCCATGTGTACTCAATGTTTAGCTCTCACTTATAAGTGAGAACATGTGGTATTTGGTTTTCTGCTTCTGTGTTAGGTCACTTAGGATAATGGCCTCCAGCTCCATTCATGTTGCTGCAAAGGACGTGATCTCGTTCTTTTTTTATGGCTGCGTCATATTCCATGGTGTATATGTACCACATTTTCTTTGTCCGGTCTACCATTGATGGGCATTTAGGTTGATTCCATGTCTTTGCTATTGTGAATGGTGCAGCAACGAACATGTGCATGCATGTGTCTTGTGGTTTCTTATGCAGTTAAACACACACACTTCCTGTGTCCTCGCCATTCCAGTCCTACCTGAGAGATATTAAAACAAACTTTCACAAGTGATTTGTAAGAGAAGGTTTATAGCAGCTTTTTTTTTCATAATAGCCCTAACTGGAAAGAGCTCATTTGTCCAATGAGGCCAGATGGATAAACAAATTATGGTTTATTCATTCAATAGAATACTACTCAGCATTACAAACGAACTTAAGAAGGAACAACTGCCATGGATACATGCAATAACATGGGTGGATCTTAAAAGTATTGTGCTGTGTAAAATGGGCCAGACATAGCAAAGTATAAACTGTGTGAGTCCATCTACATAAATTTAAGAACAGGCAAAACTAATCTGTAGTGATAGAAATCAAAACAACGCTTATTTGGTGTGGTGATGGGGGCAATGTATTGTCTGCAAAGGGACATGAGGGAGCTTGCAGGGATGATGGAAATGCTCAATGCCTTGACTTAGATGATGGTTACAAAGCAAAACTCTTCAAATGGCACACTTACTACTTGTGCATTTAACCATATGTAAAATATACCCCATAGTATTATCATAGCAAACTTTTTCTTTCATAGCATTTATCCAAATTTATAATTTAAATTCTGGTGTTTCCCTATTAATGCCTATCTTTTTCACACTGTAGATCAGGCACTATTCTAAGCTCTGCAAGTAAAATAGTTTATAAGATGGACCAGTCTGTCACCTCATGGAATTTACAGTCTGTGAAGCAAAGAGCCATTTTTGTCTTGTTCACTATGTTACGCTCAGCATGTAGCTTGGTGCTTGGTACGTATGTGTACTCAACAAATATTTGTACGGTGGATGAATGACTAGAGAGAGGGAACCAAGGGACAGTGTTAGTGGATCTAAACTCACACATTCACTTGCTTACTCTTTCCCTCCCCTTCCCCATCAGTTTTTCTTCAGTATTTGAAAATCTGTATACACTCTGATGAGTATCTCATGTGTCAACATACTGTGTGGACGTATAGATGAAGATTCATAAACTTTGAATCCAGGAAACAGTGGCACATGGATGGATTCTAGACCAGATGGAGCTCCATTCGCCTCCATGGGAAGGTGAATTGCATGGCCACTTGAGGGCAGGGCCAAGACTGTACTCAGGAAAAATACTGGATCTACTCATGTGCTTGAATTGGTATAATTTTGAGATTTAGAAGCCTGTTTCATAAAGCCTGGATAATTCAAATTTGGACTAGAAAATGTTACCAGCTAATAATCATAAAAAAGCCTGATTTTGAGTGGCACCATATTCTCCTGGATCCTCCAATGTTTTATTTGCCGAACTGATTAAATTTCTAAAATGAGAATTACTCCAACTAAAATTATAACCTGCAGGTGAGAAGAGGAAAAACCAAGAGGGGAAAAAAGACACTATATATATTCCTATCTATGTAGATCAGTTTGGGAACATTTCAGAGAAATCAAGTATTAAAATCCTCAGCAAGGTTACTATATAAACTTAGTTATAAACAGGAATTAATTTAATATTATCCTGCAAGTGTACTTAAGTTCTTTGATCTCCTGCAGCAACTTAAATTTAGAAAATGGTCTTAAAGTGACAAATGTTGAAAAAAAATTTCAGAAAGAAGATGATTTTAGATTGTATGCCTCTCGAAGCAAAAAAAAAGAGCATATATTTATATGTTTCTTAGGCCCTTCCCCACAAACCCGACTTGTCCTCAGAGCACTTAGCATCACAGCAGCTTCTCAACAAAGTTTGTCTCATTTTGGTTTACTTATTAATTGAAATTTACTGGATATATTTCTATACCAGGTATCAATTACCTTAACATTTAGAACCCCCAGATGAAAACAGTAAGTCAAATAGGCTAAATAATAGCATAATTTAGAATTGGGCTTTATCTATTACACGAATTCTAATGTGAAATTGAATGGCTTGGCACTAGGAACAGATTCTCCTATCTTCTTTTTTTCCTTTGGATGTGACTGGAAGCTTAGACTCCGAGCTTTGATATTTCCCAATATTACATCCGTGGCCACAAATGGGCAGACTGACAGATATGCTCCAGGCAGAATGAGTGCCCACTCCTCTGAAATTTATACTTGCCCCATTGTAGCTCAACCATATTGCGCTGTAGCAATTTGTTTACACATCTACCTCTCACACTGGACTGAGCTCTTTGGGTTCAGGCACTTTGTCTTAACACCCTCAGCATCTAGCAGTGACTGCCTTGTACTATCTCTAGAGCCTGTAATGACAGGGGCTTGATAAACCTTAAACGAGAACAGAAAGAAACAGGCAGGTATATTCAAAGAGACAAACAGCATCTAAACATTACATGCACTTACAATATAATTGAAGGATGTGTCAGCAAGCACTGCAAACTGACGAAACAGTGTGTGCCTTGTAAACATCTCATTCTTAAGGACATGAAAGCTGAAATTTAAAAAATGATGAAACTTAAAATGTATGTAAATCATAGCATAAAGCAAATAAGCATTATGTTAATGAGGTAGGAAACTACATTAAAATTTTAAAATATTACAAAATAAAAATATAAAAATATTAGCATGAACATACTACCTCTTTCATTTTTAAAACTACATGTTGCCTGGGCAAAATGGTGAAACCCCATCTTTACAAACAATAAAAAAAAAATAACCAGGCATGCATGGTGGTACATGCCTTTAGTCCCAGCAATTCAGAAGGCTGAGGTGGGAGGTTCACCTGAGTCTGGGAGGTCAAGGCTGCAGTGAGCCGTGATTGCACCACTGCACTCCAGCCTGGATGACAGAGTGAGACCCTGTCTGACAAAAAACCAAAAACCACACACACACACACACAAACCACACAAACTTACATGTTTTTCAGCTCAGAAAAGGCATAGAAGTAATGGCAATGATCACCCCTACTGCCCAGACTCTGATTTTAAAAAGCATTTCTCACCAAAATAATTCAGGGCATTTTTCAGAAATGACTGTTTCTAGATCTAAGGCAATAAATGCACAGAATGAACCTGGGACATCTTATTCTACCAGAATTCAACAAAGTCATCAAAGGTTATGACAAAAGAACACAGTAATCAACTTGAAAGAGTTCCTGTTGACTTAAGATTGGAGAAATCACACACCAAAGATAATAAGAACTACAGTGTGTTGAAACATCACACATATATTAGCTATTTGGGAAATTCTCAGCCTATCTTGATTGCAAGCGATGCGAAAATTAGGAGAATTGCTGTCAGGAAGACGTACTCTGTAGAGAAGGCAAGAGAATGGCTGGACAGCCTTCAGAGTCTAGGAAGAAACAAAAATCACAGCATTTACTCACACAAAAGACTCTTTGAAGAGATTAAATGTGTGACATCCCTTCAGCCATCTCAGTAGAGTCCAAAATAGAGATGAGATTATCTAGGAAAGACCTGAGAAGGAGCCTCCCGTCTAATGAAGTGACTTCCCATGACAAACATGGGAGACGCACAAGATTTTGAGAATGTTATATCAGCAACAACACTGCCAGATTGCACTGAAAAGGACAGAGAAAGGAAATAAATGAAACAAGGTTATTGGATTCCCAAAATTCTATGGGCAGGAAACAGATTGATAAAACTACTCAGAGTCAAACGTGCTACCTTTCATGAAAGAAGATATTTGACTCAGTAGTAGTGCTTTGGGCCCAGAAGGTGGAACCTTGAGTCACAGAGAATTAGCCCAGGCCTTGAAACCTAATGGCGTTATGCTGAAACAATTTCAAAATTGTTTGGACTAGTGACTCAATTTTCCCCTTCTACTTTCTCCCCTTTCAAACAAGAATGTCTATAGCTATTATTGACATTTATGTCAATACAATGCCTTTCGCACTATTGTATTTGGGAGCAAGTAATCTATAATTTCACAAGTCTACATATGGAGAGAAATTTTGTCCCAGGATGAATTATAACCAGAGTCTCACCATACCTAATTTAGATGATGCAAACTGGGACTTCTGAGCCTGATAACACTTAGATGAAAGTTTGGACTTGAGTTGGTGCTGTAATGGGTTGAGACTTTGGGGGATATTGGGATGTGGTAAATGCATTTTGCATGCAGGATAGGCATGATTATTTGGGGGCCAGAAGGTTGACTGTAGTAGAGTGAACATTGCCCCCCATGAAAATATCTACTTTCTAATTTCTGGAAATTTTGAGTATGCTACCTAACAAAGTAAAAAGAACTTTGCAGATGTGGTAAGTTACATATCTTGAGATAGAGTAATTATTCTAGATTATTTAGTGGGCCCAATGTAATCACAAGGGTTTTTTTTAAAGAAGGAAGCAGGAGGATCAGAGTAGATAAGAATGAAGCAGAAATAATACATGGAAAGATAATAGCCAAGAATGTTCCAAAATTCAGAAATGACATTGACCCATAGATTCAAGAGCTAGACCAGATAAATAAAAGGAACTATACCTAGGGACATCATAATAAAACTAATGATAACAAAAGATCAAGGGAAAAAATTTAAAGTACCCAGACATGAAAAAAAAAGCAACAGTAAGACTGACAGCTGACTTGTCAACAGCAACAATGAAGGCCAAAGTACTGACATTTTTTTTTTTTTTAATTTACTCATTTTGAGCTGGAGTCTTGCTCTGTTGCCCACGCTGGAGTGCAGTGGCACAATCTTGGCTCACTGCAACTTCCACCTCATGGGTTCAAGCAATTCTCCTGCCTCAGCCTCCTAAGTAGCTGGGATTACAGGTGCCTGCCACCACGCCCAGCTTATTTTTGTATTTTTAGTAGAGATGGGGTTTCACTGTGTTGGTGAGGCTGGTCTCGAACTCCTGACCTCATGATCCACCCACCTCGGCTTCCCAAAGTGCTCGGATTACAAGCGTGAGCCACCATGCCTGGCCTACTGACATTATTAATTGGCTGAAAAAATAACTGCCAAGATAGAACTCTATACTTGGCAAAAACTTTCTTCAATAATGAAGGTAAAATAATGACATTTTCCTCCAAAGAAAAGCTGAGAGAATTATTTGCCAGCAAACCTGTATTAAAAATGAAGAAACAAAAAATGAAAGAGAGCTATTCAGGCAGCATGAAAATGATCTCAGATGAAAACATAATAAGCAGAAAAAAATGAGAAGCCCAACAAACTGTAAATGTGTGAGTAAATATAAATGAATACTGAGTATGCCAAACAACAATAGCAACCTTTCATGGAGTTAAAAAAATAGAGAGAATTAAAATTAAAATGTAGGAGAGAATTAAATGGAGTGAAAATAGTCTAAGGTTCTAGAATACTTGGGAAATTGGTATCAACAGTAATTTCTAAAACACAGCAATAAGCTAAGAATAAAATTTTACAAAGGAGAAATTTCAAAAAAAGAAAATGAATAACAAATTAATAAAAGAAAATATGGAATAAAAAAGGTTCATTGGTTCAAAACAAGGCAAAAAGGAGAGAAGAAGAAATATAAAACAGGTCAAATAGAAAACAACTTGTTAAGTAGTAAACACAAACCCAACTATCGTATTTTCACTTAAAGTAAATAAATAAAGTATGACAATTAAATAAAATAAAACTGACAGATTAGGTTAGAAACCCAATTACATGCTGATTACAAGAAACACATTCAAATACAGAAATAAGATAGGCTGAAAGCAAAAAGTTAGAAAAAAATACACCATGCACTCTTAACCAAATAGTTAAGCAGACACTAAGCTAAAGAGCATTACTAAAGATAAAAGCATTTCATAATGATAGATATTACTGATAACTTCACAAGATGAGATCAGTATCTAAATTGTGAGTACCCAACAACTAAGATGTAAACTATGTAAAGTAAAAATGGACAGATTAAAATAAGAAATAGATATATCTATAATCATGGTAGAAAATTTAATACTTCTATTTTGATAGTTGGATATGATGCCAAAAAATTAATAAGTATGTAAATGATGGAAACAACAAAATTAATGGGTTGACCTCATTGAAATATTTAGAACTCTTCACCCATCAATGATAAAATTTTTCATTCCTGGCCAGGCATGGTGGCTTATGCCTGTAATCCCAGCACGTTGGGAGGCTGAGGTGGGCGGATCATCTGAGGTCAGGAGTTTGAGACCAGCCTGACCAACATGGAGAAATCCCGTCTCTACTAAAAATAGAAAAAAAATTAGCCAGGCATGGTGGCGCATGCCTGTAATCCCAGCTACTCGGGAGGCTGAGGCAGGAGAATTGCTTGAACCTGGGAGGCGGAGGTTGCGGTGAGCTGAGATCACGCCATTGCACTCCAGCCTGGGCAACAAGAGCAAAATCTCTGGCTCAAAAAAAAAAAAAAAGAAATTCATTCTTTTCAAGAATAAAAACATTTTAAAAAACTGGCCATAGCTTGAACCATAAAACAAACATGAAGACCATGAAGACATTTTAACAGATTAAAATTATTCAGAGTAAGTACTCTGAGCACAAGAGAATTAAACTAGAACTATAACTAGCTAATCTTCAACTTACTGGAAATAAAACATATTACTTACTCTTTTTTTTCTTGAGAAAAGGTCCCACTCTGTCACCCAGGCTAGAGTGCAGTGGCATGAACAGGGCTTACGGCAGCCTTGACCTCATGGGTCCAGGCAATCTTCCTGCCTCAGCCTCCCATGTAACTGGGACCACAGGTGCATGCCATGACACCCAGCTAATTTTTTTATTTTTTGTATAGATGGGTTTCACTTTGTTGCCCAGGCTGGTCTCAAACTCCTGAGCTCAAGCAATCCTTCTGCCTTGGTCTCTCAAAGTGCTGGGATTACAGGCATGAGCCACTGTGCCCAGCCCATATTACTTCTAAATAACCCATGGATCAAAGAATAAATCAAATTGAATTTAGAAAATATTTTGTTTGAATGATAATAAATATGTTGTATGTCACAACTTGTGGGAGGCAGCTCAAACAATACTTAGAAGAAAATATATAGTGTTAAATGCATATATTCAAAGAAAAGAAGTCTGAAAAATCAATGATCTAGGCTTCCTTCTTGAAATCTAGTAAAAAGACAGCAAATAAAACATTAAAAATTAGAAGGAAACAAGATAAAAGCAAAAGTCAATTACTCTATCAAAAAACCAGCAGAGCTAATAAATTCAGTAAAGTTACAGGATACAAAATAAACATACAAAAATCTATTGTGTTTGTATATACCAACAATAAGCTATCCAAAAAGAAATTTTTTAAAAAATTCCATTTATAACAGCGTCAAAAAATAAAATACTTAGGTATAAATTTAACCAACAAGGTAAAAGATCTGTATCTTGAAAACTATAAAGCACTGAAGAAAGAAGTTAAAGTAGATACAAATAAATAAAACAATATCTTGTATTCATGAATTAAAAGAAGTAATATTGTCAAGATGTCTATACTACCCAAAGTAATCTACAGATTAAATGCAATTGCTACCAAAATTGCAATGGCATTTTTCACAGAAGTAGGAAAAATAATCCTAAAATTTTATGGAAACATAGAAGACCCCAAATGGCTAGCCAAAGCACTTTTGAGAAAAAGGAACAAAGCTGGAGGCAGCTCACTTCCTGATTTGAGAAACTATGTTACAAAGCTATAGTAATCAAAACAGTATGATTGTACTGACATGAAAATAGACACTTAGACCAATGGAACAGATTAGAGAGCTCAGAAATAAGCTCATGCATATATGGTCAACTAATTTTTGACAAGAGTGACAAGAATATACAATGGGGGAAAGGATAGTCTCTTCAATAAATGATGTTGAAGAAACAGGGTATCTACATGCAAAAGGATGAAATTAGACCCCTATATTACACAGTACACAAAAATTAACTCAAAATGGATTAAAGGCATAAACGTAAGTCCTGAAACCATAAAATTCCTAGAAGAAAACATAGGAGGGAAAGCTTTTTCACATTGGCCTTTGGCAATGATTTTTTGAATATAATACCAGATGCACAAGCAACAAAAAACAAGAACGAATAAGTAGGATTATTTCAAACTATAAAGCTTCCTCACAGCAAAGAAAACAACAAAATGAAAAGACAACTTAAGGAATGGAAGAAAACATTTGCAAACCATACATCTTATCTGATAAGGGGTTAATATCCAAAATATGTAGGAAACTCAGCTTAACAGCAAGAAAACAACCTGATTTAAAAGTGAACAAAGGAACTGAATAGACATTTCCCCAAAGAAGACACACAAATGGCCAAGTATATGAAAAATTGCTCAATATCACTTATCATCAGGAAAATTCAAATCAAAACCACAATAAGATATCACCTCACTCTTGTTAGAATGGCTACTATCAGAAAGACAAAAGATAACAAGTGCTGGTGAGGATGTGGAGAAAAGGGAACCCTTGCACACTGTTGATGGGAATGTAAATAGTTCAGCCACTGTGGAAATCCGTCTGAGATTTCTCAAAGAACTTAAAATAGAACTACTCTTTGATCCAGCAACTCCACTGCTGGGTATATACCCAAAGGAGTATAAATTGTTCTACCATAAGGACACATGCACATGCATGTTCATTGCAGCACTGTTCACAATAGCAAAGACATGAAATCAACCTAGATGCCCATCAATGGTAAACCGGATTAAAAAATACGGTACACATACACGATGGAATACTGCACAGTCATAAAAAAGAATGAAATCATGTCCTTTGCAGCAATATGGATGGAGCTGGAAGCCATTATCGTAAACAAACTAACACAGGAACAGAAAACCAAATACCACATGTTCACATTTATAAGTGGGAGCAAAACATTGAGGACACATAGACACAAAGATGGGAACAACAGACAGCAGGGCCTATTTGAGGGTGGAGGTTTGGAGGAGGGTGAGGAATGAAAAACTACCTATCAGGTACTATGCTGATTACCTGGGTGACAAAATTATCTGTACACCAAACCCCTAAGACATGCAAGTTACCCACGCAACAAACCTGCACACATATCCCCTGACCTAAAATAAAAGTTAGAAAGGAAAAAAATGTTTTTTAATTAAAATTAAAAATTTTTAAAAGTCAATGAAAAGACATATGAGAAAAATTCAGCAAAGGCAGTTATTTCTTTGAAATAAATAACACAAAATTGATAACTATCAATAGACTAAGAAAAAAGGAGAAAAACACAAATTCTCAGGAATGAAACACAAATATCAGGAATGAAAAAGGGACATCACCAGATCTTACAGATACAGTCATGCACTGCATAATGATGTTTGGTCAAAGATGGACTGCATATACAATGGTGGTCCCATAAGATTATAATGGAGCTGAAAAGTTCTCACTGCCTAGTAACGTCTTGACAATCCTGACCCTGTGTAGGCTTAGGCTAGTGTGTGTGTTTGTATCTTAGTTTTTAACAAGAAAGTTTAAAAAGTAAAAAATAAAAATAAAAAAACACAGACAAAAGCTTAAAGAATAAGAATATAAAGGAAAAAATTATATAAGTATATTTGAGACAGGGTCTCACTCTGTCACCCAGGTTGGAGTGCAGGGTGTGATCACAACTTACTGCAGCCTCAACCTCCTGGGCTCAAGCGATCCTCCCACCTGTCAGGCTGCCATGTAGCTGGGACTACAGGTGTGCACCACCACGTGAAAAAAAATCTTGTATAGCTGTACAATATGCTGTGTTTAAAGCTGTGTTATTACAAAAGAGTCAAAAAGTTTTAAAAATTAGAGAGTTTATAAAGTAAAAAAATCACAGTAAACTAAGGCTAATTTGTTATTGAAAAAAATATTTTTTTTTTTTTGTAAATCTAGTGTAGCCTGAGTGTCTAGTGTTTACAAAATCTACAGTAGTGTATGGTGATGTCCTAGGCCTTCACAGTCACTCACCACTGGCTCACCTAGAGCAACTTCCACTCCTCCATGCTCCATTCATGGTAAGTGCCTTATACAGGTGGACCATTCTTTATCTTTTATACCGCATTTTCACTGTATCTTTTCTATGTTTAGGTATATTTAGATGCATAAACACTTACCATTGTGTTATAATTGCTTACAGTATTCAGTTATAGTCTCATGCTGTGCAGGTTTTTAGCCTAGGAGCAATAGGCTATACCATATAGCCTAGGTGTGTGGTAGGCTATGCCATCTAGGTTTGTAAGCACACTCTTACAATGCTCACACAATGATGAAATCGCCTAATGACACATTTCTCAGAATCTATCCCTGTCATCAAGTGACACATGACTGTCATTTATATACATAATATGAGGATATTATGAATAACTTTATATCAATAAATTAGACAATTTAATGAAATGAGAAAATTCCCAAACATAAAAGACAACACAAATTATCAAACTGATTGGAAGAAATTGAAAATTGGAATAGCCCAATTTTTATGACAAATTGAATGTTATTGAAAACTTTCCCCAAGGGAATGATAAGCATTCAATTCAGAATATTTGCTAATTGGGAAGAGAGGTGACAGGCGCTGGATGGGCAACAGGGACCGTGAAGCCACTTCTAATTCCTTCTTTCTTTACCTGTGTGGTGAGGACACAGGTGTTTACTTTGTTGAAGTAAGGAGCAGTGTAGAGTTTCTGTTTACAGAGGGTTCCAAGGTGAGGGGACTACATGGGCAGAGTGGGCCTTCACCTTGCATGCCCTATCTAGATTTCTGATGTTTGCAGTCTCTCTGGGATGGCAATCTAGTGCTGAGTGAGGGCAGGAGAAGGGATGTGTGCATGGACCTCTTCCATATATGCAAGCCAGAGTGGCACGGGAACCACCTGTAACATTTCTTATGCGCTTGATAAACATGGTGGGCAAAAGTGAGTCCATCTGGCCCAGAGCCCATCAGGCAGAACAGAGGGTGGCTCAGGTGGATGCATGTGGATTGCCGCCTGGGGTGGAGGTGGAAACAGCGGCATCACCGTGGCATCAGCCTGGTAGGGATATGTTCCGAAGCTGATATGCCACACCAGCATACTGTTTGTGCGACAATGATGACATCGGCAGTCACATCAGGCTTGGCACACCAAGAGGAAGGACTAGCCCTGCTCTTGTCCGCACTGCTCACATTCAATCTTCCTGGAAATAAGAACTCGGCAGAGATGGAAAAGGAGCTTGGAAATGAAGCCCTGAATTGGACTGGGACCCAACATAAATCATGAATTGACTGAGAAATCATTGGATTGGACTCTGATCTTGACTGGCTAAGGTGAGGTTTTTCATCTACTAAACAAAAATGAGTGCATCTAATCTAGGATCAGTTACAGTAAAATGAAATTACCATGTTAGCCCATGTAAGTCTGTGACTACACAATTAATCTCCATATCACACCACGATGAAGTACTCTGTACAAATGCACTCGCTACGGTGCTGTATATGCCACATTGAATTAATATCTGGAGCTTCAGCCTAAGTAGAGAGACATAATCTACAATGTCCCAATTAGTTGGTTAAATGAGAAAACATAGAAAGTGTGTAGTAATAAATACTTCTGCTTTCCTAAATATTTAGATATCAACATAAAGTCTGCAGAGACCAAAATGATTAATATGATTGTCAACATCTTGGTTAATAGAAAATCAATTAGAAGTAAAACTTTAAACTCCATCTCTACTAAAAATACAAAAAAAAATTAGGTAGGTGTGGTGGTGGGCGCCTGTAATCCCAGCTACTAAGGAGGCTGTGGCTGGAGAATCGCTTGAACCCAGAAGATGGAGGTTGCAGTGAGCCGAGATTGCGCCACTGCACTCCAGCCTGGGCAACAAGAGCAAAAACTCCCTCTCAAAAAAAAAAAAAAAAAAAAAAAAAAAGGAAAACTGATACGTTCTTGTAAATCATCACTGAAGAACAGGGTAAATCCCGTAGGGTCAGAGACAAGGTAAATCTTAAGGATGAAAGTGAACCCTACAGAAATAAATAAGGGAAAGTCATTTTATTCAGCTCTAGAGATAATCCAAAACCTATTTGCAGGGAAAGGAAATCAAGTGTATATTTAAATTTTCTTTTGTCTCACATGTATCTACCTTCTGTTCTTAAATAACTATGTGAGACAGGGCAGGTGTTAATATGCACATTTTACACAGCACAAAATGCTTATCAGCACATACACGAAACACGGGTAGGAGATCATTTCAGCACCAAACAGAACAAGGCAGAATGTTTTACTACAAGGTGTTTTTGCCCTGAATCCTCTATTTTTTCTGTCTTGGCATGGATTCTTTGTGCCACCGCACTTAGGATGAATTATTTCCGTATAATATACATAGCCAGGTATAGAAGTTTATACAGACAAGATCCACAGTGTGTGCTTAAGAAATACAGTGCAAATGTAGGGCATTGCCATCCCGGGATCTTTTGTGTAAGCTTCGAGTTTGACCTCCGATGGCCTCCATCAGACCAACATTAAACCCGTCGTGCCTGGATGATGCTTGACTGTGAAAGAATATTGCAAAAGAACTTCCCATACATGTTCCCCCAGGGAATCTGGGGGAAATTATGGCAGAACACAACTAAACAGAAGACAGATTTTTAATGTTAACATGTTAGGGTAAGGGAAAAAATAAGCATTTTTCCAATTTGCATCGTTTTTGTCCTTTTCAGAATTTTACAGTTTCTCCATTTTGAAAAAGGCAAAGAGGATACTGGGAAGAGAAACAAAATGCTTATGTGAGTGAAAAATAGATCTGGGAGGTTGAGGAACTGGAGCTGTTGTGTCTGGTAGAGGATCTGATACATAAAGCAACTTTATAAAGACAATACAAACTAGTTATATATCATTGTGTGCAAATGAGCAGGAAAAGGTTTTAATAGCCCTATGAAAGAAGATGACTAAATAGGTCTGATTAAACCAGGTATTAAGAGAGTGAGTCTGTCCTGCTGATCTTTTATAACAGAAACACAGATAGGGAATGAAAACATCTTGAATGATTTTACTTCTCAGTGATTTTGATTACTCTTCTATTTTAGACCAATTATTTTGCATTTCTTGTAGAAGTATATGAGGTGATTTAACATTAATATGTAAAAAAATTGCAACATTCCTAACTTCCTTAAAGGATGATTAGTCATGTTTTTAGAAATAGAATTTGTATATATCACACCATACCTGTTCCTGAGAATAAAGAATCTCTTTTCCCAGCTTTTATTTAGTCGATCAGCTTCCTTCCTAAACCTATAAAAAATTTACAGATGGTTAAATATTGTATTAGTTACAAATGAACATTATGTCTCATTACCAGTGCCTTTTACTCTATTACCAGTACCTTTCCACCTTCTTTTTCTCATTCTCTAAATTTGCCTTTAATGCTTCTATTTGAGACTCCAAACCATGTTTGTCTTCAACCTTTCAATAGAAAATATAACACAAAGTTAATTACACAAACAATATATCTTGTTTCTCCATAAATCTGAAAAGACTATTTCTATGAATAGTATGCATACTCTAACTACTATCAAACATAATTTGAGGCGGGGCACGGTGACTCACGCCTGTAATCCCAACATTTTGGGAAGCCAAAGTGGGAGGATGGCTTGAGCCTAGGAGTTTGAGACCAGTCTGGGCAATATAGTGGGACCTTGTCTCTGCAAAAATTAAAAATTAGCAAGGCATAGTGGCGTGCACCTGTAGTCCCAGCTACTTGGGAGGCTGAGAAGGGAGAATTACATAAGCCCAGGAGGTCGAAGCTGCAGTGAGCTGTGATCATGTCACTGCACTCCAGCCTGGATGACAGAACGAGACCCTGTCTCAAAAAAAATTTTTTTTCGAGAGAACAATGAGTTATATTTACTTGTAAATTACCATACATAGGAACGGTTTAAGATCCCATGCCTCTATTTCCCGTAAATGGTGAACTTAGAAGCAGTTAGCTCTAAACCATATTACAAAGCAACCAAAATTGATCTTCATCAGCCCCTTAAGCTGCCCCTTTTTGTAAATTGTAAATCGTGTTTTGTAAATTGTAAATTGTGTTTTCCTTCACTTACTGTGGTCTCTCCATCTCTTCGTCATAGGCAGCAGCTTCCCCCAGTTACTCATTTCCTCCTTCTAACAAAACAGTTCTCAAGAAAGGATCTTATCAACTCAATCACAGTAGAGCTTTACGCCATTTATCAATAATGCTTATATTTTGCAAGAGGACAAAGTTTCAGCAAAATGAATGAATCTCTAATAGCTGAATTGTAGGCATATCATGAATGAGAGAGACTTCCGTGGATGTGGCAGAGATGTGCTACAGAATAATACTAAAGAGGCAATCAGGTCTTCTGTCTCTTCATAAGGCTAATTCTCAGTGTAGCTTCCAGAGTCATTGCTACTTTCTAAGCATAGCCAGCATCAATATAAACAATAACAAGGTTCGTAATAATGGTCATATTAGTCATTATTATACCTTAGATCCTGATATTTTCATCTTTTTTTTTTCTTCATGTGTCCCAATAGGTGCTGCATAGCTTATCTGGCAAGAAAATAAACCAAGGTAAATATAAATTTTCAAATTAATGCATAACAATGTGGATTTTCTGCAGCTTTGAGAAAGAGAACTGAGACTTACAATATGCTAACCATAGTCCTCTGGCCGTCTTCACTGTCTTATATAATTTAGATAATTCAGTATTTATACATATAAGTTGCAATTGGACAATGGCAGCCCATTGAAAACAATTTTCCTATTAATAATACCAGTTTTTTAAAAATGCATTTTATTATAGTGTCGCTTCCATTATATCTGTTTTGCTTTCAAAAAAATCCTATTAGAAAGGTGCTAGATCTCTTGGATCTGTTCTCCATATTTTAACTTTTTTCATTATTTCTGTCTGCCATTTTGCACTATGTTCTAGGAAATTTTCTTCACTTTATCTTCCAGATTATTGAGTCTTAAGCTCTGTCAATTTTATTATTCAGCCTGCCTATTGCCTTTTTTTCAAAGTTTTATTTGTTCCTTTTAATAAATTGTTCTTTGGTTCAGACTGTTCCTTTTTCATAGCTGCCTGTCCTTGTTAATGGAAAAAAGTTTCTGTTGAATGTCTCCCAAAATATTTTTTACGGAAATAATATATTTTAAATTTTTGTCTGTTCCCTGAATTAACTGTTTCAGGCAGGGCCAAGTGCTTTTCTTGTTCTCTTTGTTCACTCTGTAAATATTTGCTGAATGCTTATGATATGCCAACAATTGTTTAAGCACTGGAGATACAATAGAAAACAAAATTGAGCTAAAGTAGAGAAGGCAGATTTGAGAGAAATTACAAAAGAGGTGAAATTTAGGTGACTTTTTGAGTGAGGACAGAGCTGCCTGAAATTTCTCATTTGGGCAAGTAGATGGAGAATGATTCTATTCACTAAGAACAAACAATAAGAATAGGAACAATTTTGTGTGCTAGCCTTTTTTTGTTTTGTTTTGTTTTGTTTGTTTTTGATGAATTCAGATTTACCAAAACACTTTGAGTCTCAGGTACCCATGGCCTATTTAAATGAACACATGTAATAGGAAACTGATATGGTTTGGCTCTGTGTCCCCACCCAAATCTCATCTTGTAGCTCCCATAATTCCCACGTGTTGTGGGAGAGACCTGGTGGGAGATGATTGAATCATGGTGGCGGGTCTTTCCCATGTTGTTCTCAAGATAGCGAATGGGTCTCACAAGATCTGATGGTTTTAAAAATGGGAGTTTCTCTGCACAAGCTCTCTCATTCCTTGCTGCCATCCATGTAAGATGTGACTTGCTCCTCCTTCTGCCATGATTGTGAGGCCTCCCCAGCCATGTGGAACTGAAAGTCCATTAAACCCCTTCTTCCCAGTCTCAGGTATGTCTTTATCAGTGATGTGAAAACAGACTAATATAGCAACTGAGACAGGGCCTGGAATTTGAGAGAGGGGTTGATCCTAGAGAGATAATTTGGGATTCATCAGTACGTGGGTTGAAGCTGAAGATTTGGATAAGGCCATTCATCAAAAAAGTGGGGGTCACCAAAGTGACATGAGACGGACACTTTTTGGAGTCCCTCCACCTATTTGTTCTCAAAGGGCACAATCCACGTGAACCACCTCTTTGTCCAGGGTACAAGGGGTAGAGAGTGAGTTCACTGCCATTTGATTAACAGTAGTCCAAGGAAATCACCAGGGGAAGAGCCCCAGGCCCAGGGTCAGGGAGAACATTTGCCATTATGCTAAAAAAAATTAACCCAAATTAAAAAAATTAATCCCCAGAAAATTAGGAAAACAAATCAGTAGAACAAAATAATTTTCCACACAGAAAGACATTAATATACTTATTTCACTATATCCAAAGTTACATCGGTGATTGAATGCTTATTTTAAAAAAAAACTGTGTTTAAATTTATGTACAGTAAAAATGAGTTTCAATTTTTAAGGCTCCCTTTTCCCAGCTTTCATATAATGATCAACTATGTAATAACTAGAGATAAGTCTGTTCTAAAGTCTATCTTCTGTAAAGCAAATAATTATTCAATCTCTTCAAAAGACAACACTATTATGATGATGAAGATAACGTCTCTTTTCATTAAAAAAAAAGAGAAAAAAAAGCATCACATGTAGACTAGAGTGTTTGCTCTCCAGTTCGAGTTGAACTTTCAACTTTGCTGCAACATGGTCTATTGAATCCTGGCTCTGTCCACATTAAACTGTCATTTTGTTTTGCCAGCTGCTGACATTCCACTTTCTCTGGAATACACACACTGGTCTTTATGTGGTCACTTCATTGACAGGTGCAAACACTGGACTGATAATAGATTGACGTGAAAATGAGTGTTAATATTAAAATAAAAGTAATTAACTTCCTAAGTAGGAAAACACAAACACAAATTAAATAATTGTAAAGATAATAACATACTGTAATTTAACAAAATGTGTGTTTTTTTTGAGACAGAGTTTCACTCTTGTTGCCCAGGCTAGAGGGCAATGGCACAATATCAGCTCACTGCAACCTCCGCCTCCCAGGTTCAAGCGATTCTCCTGCCTCAACTTCCCGAGTAGCTGGGATTACAGGTGCCTGCCACCACCCCTGGCTAATTTTTTTGTATTTTTAGTAGAGACGGGGTTTCGCCACGTTGGCCACACTGGTCTTGAACTCCTGATCTCAGGTGATCCACCCACCTTGGCCTCCTAAAGTGCTGGGATTAGAGGCATGAGCCACCACTACCGGCTGTGATTTAAAATAATTTATTATAAATATTTCTCATTCTCTTTTGAATTTGTATATACATTTATAATTAAAAATTCACAAAATTAAGAAATAAAGGTTCATTTATAATGGAAGTTATGATTCTTAAATTTGCTTCCCATTTTTAAGCACTTATATCATATTTTTAAAAATTTAACAAATATACTATTCTAAATTAGAATAGTAGCCAGGGTTTGTAATAACAGAAGAAGCAAATTATGTTTATTAACTGCCGTAAGATTAACTACATTCCTTATCATACCCTCACATCTCTGTTTTCTTTTTCTTATCAAGAGTCAGTACATTTAATTTCCACAAACATCTCTCTTATGAAACTTTAGTCATTTTCTCTGGGCTTAATGAAAGGTACTTTGCCTTTTACCTCTATACCCTTTAAATCGTCGAATATATTTATATTACCATTAAAGTAGTCTTTCTGACTCATCATGATGAAGAATGATTTTTCCTCTTTAAAACCTCAATCACTTTGACTTTCATATTAACATTTTTTAACCTGCCATGCAAATAACTACTTTTGAACACCAGTAATGTGCCAGTGGGTGGGAAGTGGCCAGGGAGAGGAGGGGCTAATAGAAACACACGAAACAAGGACCAACCTCATGCACCTACAATTTGGAGAGAAGAGGCTGAGAATTGGGAACACGGAGAATAAAATATGAGGCTGTGTGCTGAAACAGTAGTCATGACGGGGGCCAAAAATCAAAACAAAACATTTATCTACATATATCACTTGTGAATTTTCTTCTAACAAAATTGTTAAGGTAGGCAAATCTTTCAAAAACAGGACAAGACTTTCCTCATTCGATGTCCCCAAAGGTGCCACTCCATGTTTGCCAAAAGGCTCGGAGGCATCTTGGTAGAATGACTGGGCTGTGAAGCCATACAGGATTTAGGCTGATCCAGGCTATATGCAACTCTCAAGCATGTCTCAAAGGTTCAGAAGGCCACAAAAGTCTGTCTGGGCGTGGCTTCCTCACCTGGCTCTAGACCATCCTAGACCTTGTGTTCATGTGTTCACTGTAGGAAGTCATCTATGCAAAAGCAGAATACACATCTATTAAACTATTCACTCCAAAAACTTGTGACCAGGTCACTTCAGTGATAGGAATGTATCTATTAAATATGATGAAGCCATTGTTTATAACCGGAAAAAAAAAAAAGAAATAATATCTCAGGAAGGCACTGGTAAATTGACACGAATTGGTTATGTAAATTGTGCTACTTCTGTGGGGTGAAATACATACAGCACATATAATGGATTATCTAAATTCAACGGTATGGAACGATGTTATCCACATCCTGTTGACGTAAAAATCTGCATCAAGACTTGTCTGGAAGGGTGGTAATGAGAGGCTTTCAGTGATCATCTTTGGGTGGCAGGATTTTCTTAAAAATTTTCTTCTTTTGGCATTTCCTCATTGAGCAAATTTTGTATAATAAGTATGTATCAGTTTTGTGAGTTTTTTTCTTCAAGACAGTTTGCTCCATGGCTCAGGCTGGAGTGCAGTGGCATGATCTTGGCTCACTGCAGCCTCCACCTCCCCAGCTCAAGTGATCCTCCCACCTCCACCTCCCAAGTAACTGGAACTGCAGCTGTGCACCACCATGCCTGGCTAATTTTCGTATTTTTTTTAGAGAAGAAGTCTTGCTATGTTCCCCAGGCTGGTCTTGAACTCCTGGGCTCAAGCAATCTTCCTGCTTGGGCCTTCCAAAGTGCTGGAATATTACAGGCATGAGCTTCTATGTCTGGCCCTGTATCTGTTTTATTTAAAAAATTGAGACTCCTGGCTCCCGCTTAGGAAGCAAAAAATGCCAATCCAACACTAAAAACAAGAAAAATCTAGATAAACTACAAAATCACAACTTCTCTTGAACCCATCAGAGAGCTGGGGTCACACCCAGGTAACCTAAATTCCAAAGAGGAACAATGCCCTCAGAGGAGAGACGAGAGCCATGAACAGTTCATAGGTCTTGTCTACAGCCGAAGAAGCACCATGCCAGCTTCAACACAAGCTTGTAAGAAGAATAAGCTAAAATATAAAGAACTTCTGAAGATCAAATGTTGGTGAGCAGGGCAGTCTGAAGTAGCTGGGGACACATGTTAAAAGTGGAGCTTGCACTCACTCACAAGTTTGTTTTTTTTTTTTACTGTCCCTTACCAGATACTCATGAGAAAAATTGAGGGCAGAGCAATTTTGAAAGGAGTCTCTGTTGATGGTGCAGACTTGAGGAGGGGATCAGCAGCTACTACAGGAAAATCACCTTCCCTGGGTCGTTCTATCCTAGCATGTGAAAGTCTTAAGCCTCTGGGAGAGGGGAAGCAAACTGTCTGGCCAACCAGGCTCAAAGAAGGTATCAGTGGTTGATGCTGTGAAGAAGTGTTAGGTATCAAATCCCATTTATTTCTCCCAGGCCACTCCTTCCTCAGAAGGAAAAGTTTTCAACTGCTGGGATGGGCAGCAGAGTCTCTTGCTCACAGCTCAAAAATGGAGATATATTATGTCAATGGGAAAAACAAAAGAAACAGGTTGCTCCCCTGGGAGAAGGGAATGGTAATTGTCTTGGACCTTCAACTCTATGCCAATACCAAGTGGAGGTGTCCTACTATTGCAGGAAGGACAGGAAACTCCTGCCCAAGACCAACTTCAGATACAAGGCAGAGTGAACTGCCCCAGGGAAGACGGGCAAGAATGCTGAGAAAGTCCACCGCTGGGGCCTGAGCACACAACACTTCTGAAAGTCTGAGTTTGGATTAGAACCACAGAGAATCTTCTCTACCTTCACTCATGGAGCACCAAGCAGTAGCAGTGCACTACTGAGGCATGGATAAGAGCATAGAGGCAGATCTTCTCTATGGCACAGGTGGACAGGTTCTATAAGCTGAGGGTAGAGTGGTAGTCAGAGAAAAGCACTCTGTGACCCCAGCTCCCACTCTAGTCACATACCCACCACAAAAAGAATATCAAAACTGTTGCCTGGTGCAGTGGCTTACACCTGTAATCCCAGCACTTTGGGGGGCCAAGGCAGGAGAATCCCTTGAGCTCGGGAGTTCGAGAACAGCCTGGGCAATATGGCAAAATTCTATCTCTATAAAAAATACAAAAGTTAGCTGGGCATAGTGGCATGTGCCTGTAGTCTCAGCTGCTTGGGAGGCTGAGGTGGGAGGATGGCCTGAACCCAGGAGACAGACGTTTCAGTGAGCTGAGATCACAGCACTGCACTCCAACCTGGGTGACAGAGCCAGACTCTGTTTTTTTTTTTTTTTTAAATAAAAGACTGTGGTCTAGTAGAGGTAACCATAGCAACAAGCAAACTCAACTCAACTTTGGTTAGATTGGCCCAACCTGTCACAGTAGTCATACACATCCCCCCCACACATATATGTATACACACATATTGTGTATGGGTGTGTGTATGTATAGTCTCATAAGAGACAGGTTATTTCAATGTGTGAATACAATTTATTTCAATCTCTACTATTCTACACATGATGTGCAGCATTCAATCAGAAATATGAGGCAGCTCGCTGGAACAGGCTGGATGGTGCCAGCCACGTTAGGTGGTTTTACCATGTGGCCTCTGGCATCCCCACTGCCAACCATGGGCGAGCTCTTGGTGCACTGGTGGCCTGGCATGGTGCTCCAACTATAGCTGTGTCAGCGTGTGATGATGCCATCCCACACCAATCTGGCTACTGGAATCCCTAGTAGCAAAGCAAAATACTCAAGGCTCTCCAGCACAGACAGTGGCTACACTCATCTCCTAAGGTTTAAAAAAGGCCTTCCTAAGATGCCTTAGAAGGCCATTGCAGTCACCACTGTGCTGTTTCTGATTGGCACCTTTCTATTATCATAGGCTCCCTCCTGCTGTTGGGCTACATCAGCAAAGTGGGGACAGACTAGGTTGTTCCAGTTCTGATCACTGGCAATTTGGTGTTCCTGCCGAATGCATCCAAAAGCTACCAGGGTTACTCCTACCATGACCTTCCAGACTTTGACGACTAGCACCCACCTCAGCCCTGAGAAGAGTCACAGTGGAACTGTACCCGGCTTTAAGACTCTGAGCAGAAACTATGTCTAAGGGCTGAAGAATTCTGCAGTTTGCAGATGTTTAATAAAACATTGGCCAGATTTTATGGGTCTATTCCAAAGATGTTAACTGAGCTTACAATCAGATCATTCGGACATGGTCTATTTTTCATCTCCTGGCCCTGACAAAAAGCTGCTGACAAGGTTTTCCCCCAGGAATATGGAACATGGAGGAATAGCAATGTTCATTGTCTGGAAAAATGGGAACTTATTCTGTAACGGAATGTGTTGCCTTCACCATCCTATTTAGAGTTCAACACTTCTTTTAAATAGTCTTCATTGTCAATTTCTTCTTGTAGCAAATGAAAGAATACAGTATGTCTTTTTAAAATTACTAGGTAACTTATTTTTAAAATATCTAAGTATCTTATCTCCTACACTTATTTCTACCTTCATGTTCTAGTGGAAAACGATGGTAAAATCAAATGTCAGTGAGAGTCCATCTGTAATATTTTTTACTTGCTTTCTTATCAACAGCATCCAGGAATTTTTCAAACTACAGAGCAAGTTTTCAAAATGTAAACACTTTCTCTGTTTACCAATCTTTAGTGAGCTCTAATTTGGTTCACCAATAGACTGGGCAGCATACAATTTGGGTCATTCTGTCCTTCGTATATCAAGCTATTCTGTATATCGTGCCTTTAAGGATCAGACTTTTGGCTGTTTCCTAATGAAAAATGCAGAGAAGTGGTTCTTATTTAGAGTTGGTAACCCTAGTGCTAGTACCTAGTATTATGATGGCATTCTGCTAAAGATTCCAAGACTCAGCCTGGATCCCTAGAAGACTAGATTGAGTTAGGTTGATTCTATTTCCTAGCTTGCAAAAAGTGACTTATATTCAAAGTAAATTAAAATGTCAAAACAAAACCAAACAAAAGACAGACAAAAAGTCCAGGAAAAAAAAATCTATCGTTGGGAGACAAAGCAATAAACAGAACCAGACTCAAAGATGATCCATATCTTGGAACTATCAGATAAAGACTTTGAAAAAACTATAATCAAAATATTAGAGAACCTAGGAGAAAAGGTGAACACCATGCATGATAAACAATAGACAGGGAATTTCATCAGAGAGGTGCAAAATGTAAAAAAGAATCAAATGGAAATACTAGAAATAAACCAAGCAACAATCAAGATGAATAATTTGTTGGATGGGCTCATCAATAGACTCAATATAACTGAAAAAAGTAATCAGTGAATTTGAAGTTAGGTAAAAAAAAGACAACTCTCCAAACTGAAACAAAGAAAAAAAGTAGTTCAAACTTTAATGAGCTGAGCATGTAAGAGTTGTGGAACAACATCGAACAGTCCAGCACAGACATATTCGAAGGTAAAGACATAATTGTAGATAATGTTTAGGAGTTAATAAAAGATATCAAACTACAAATTCAAGAAGTTCAAGATAAATAGAAATAAAGAGGTGAAGGAGAGGGGACAAGAAACAACCAAAGATACTTTATTATCCAGCTGTTGAAAAGCAAAGAGAAAGAGAAACTCTTGAAGTCAATCCAAAATAAAAGACATTACAAACAGAGAAACGAAGTTAAAATTTACAGCATACTTCTTATCAGGAACTATGCAAGCCGAAAGAGGGTGTAGTCATATCTTCAAAGTATTAAAAGAATAAAACTGTCAATGCAGACTCAGAAAATATTTCGGAAAAATATCTATCAAAAATAAAGGCAAAAAAAGGGTTTTTTCCAGACACAAACAAAAACTAAGAGAATTCATTGCCAGCAGACCAAAAGGAAGAGGGTATATGACACCAGATAGACACCTAGATCTACACAAAGAAATGAAAGCTCTAGAAATGGCATAAATAAAAGTGTCAAATGCAAATCTTACTGTGACAAATATATCAATTTCTGTTACATGAAAATATATTAAACTTTAATTTTTGAAGCATATAACATGTTAGGAACTCTAAAGAACTGTCCCTTTAATGGGAATATTGGAGAAGATTATCCAAAGGCATTTAGAGCAAGATTCATGGACAGATATGAGTTTTAAGTGGCTTTCCTGGGAGCTCATAAGAAACACTCTCTTTACTGCTGAAGACTAAGCTATTTGGTGGGAGATTTCCCACCAGAGGTTCCTATGGATTGCAGTGGCTTCTTATTGACCTCTTATCAATCAGCTGTTTGGATGCTTCAGTCTGAAATCTTTTTTATATTACTTTCCTAATGTTTGCTCTCCTAACTTTTCCAGTGGTTGCATAAAAATCTAAACCTTCATATTGAAATCTTTCCAATTTTAATACAAAAAGACCTTTCAAATATTCTTATGCTTTATTTAATGTAAACCAGACAGAAATCTTATAAATTGTAATTGAATTCGACTTGCAAATTGTCAACTAGGGAGACAGACCACCAGAATCACACACGAGGTTGTTTAGGCCTGTGACCATCATTTCTGGTGGAATGAATTCAAATAAATGTTCACTGTATACTTTCAGCCACTGGATTAACTGGACTCTACAGTGCTTCATGGTATTAGGTGTAGATAACTTCTTTTTCTTTTACAGATTTGGAAGAGAAAATGCCATGAAAATTTGGGGAGTCTAGTTAATACAAGGGCTGAGATACAGTATCTCAATACCTGCATACACACACACACACACATGCAACAAAGAAATGATTCCCACACTAAAATTGCTGGAGGAGATCCTCAAACTGTTTTTAAGACACATTTCTTTGTTTTGAAACAGGATCTAGCTTTATTGTCCTGGCTGGAATGCAGTGGTGGGATCATAGCTCACTGCAGCCTTGACTCCTGGGCTCAAACAATCCTCTCACCTCAGCCTCCTCAGTAGCTAGGACCACAGACAAGCACTAACACCCTTGGCTAACTTAAAAAATATTTGTAGAGGTGGGGTCTCACTATGTTGCCCAGGCTGGTCTCAAACTCCTGGCCTCAAGTGATCCTCCTGCCTCCGCCTCTCAAAGTGTTGGAATTACAGGTGTGAGCAGCCACCCCTGGACTGTTTTAAAGATTTTTTTAAAGCCTAAAATAAAAGTGTACCTTTATTCCCTAATTGAGCTGCATAAGCTAACACAACTTAAGAACTCTGGATTTGGTGAGCAATATATCAACTTGGTGAGATGTCACTGGTTATCTAAGATTGTTCAGATATGCAAATGGGAAGAAAATAGTAATAGATGAATCAATAAGAGGAAACAAAGAATTTTAATAGGATCAATTTTCATGATGAACAAGCAGAGATTCAATTGAGGAAAAGAAAGTTAAGAGAGTGTTAAATGAAAAAAGGTTTAATAACCATCCTTCATGAAAATAAGTTCCTAAAGAAAACAAAATTGATGTGTTATAACTCACATAGACTTATTCCCAGGGTTTGAGGAGAAAGTTGGGATCTGGAGAGACTGGGATTGGAGAAACTGACAAGTTTGGCCAGGCTAAATCCAAAGACAGTGGTCAACAGTCCACTGCCAGCGTCTAGAGGGGTGCAGCCACCTCCGGCTTGACTCTGGTGAGCAGCGATGTAATACACCAGGCAGCAGCACTGGCAGATGTGACGATGGCAGTCAGGATAAGTGACAGCATGTCAGATGCTCAGCCTTCCGGGGAAAAGACCCACGTCTGGGTAGTGTCAGGAGTCTGGCCAAATGACCTGGTGTTCAGGACCAGCCTTGACTCCCACTGGGAACTGGAGAGAAATCCACAGCTGAAGCCCCAGCAAATGGAATCAAGCAACACCATGTTAGGGGAGGGGGGTGGGGGGAGAGGGTCACCTCGCTGTCTGTGGGCTCCTGAATGTCAGGGATGACATTTCTGCTACCACCAAGTCGCTATCATCTGTGGTCAGGACCTCACATCTGTCCCAATGGCTGACAGTGCGTAGGGAAGAATAAGGACACTATCCATACCTTGAATTTATCTATTCCTGATTTCACAGCAAAATCTTCAGTCCTCAGTTTAAATTACGCTCAAACCTAGTGAGCTCCACAAATAAAATGTTATAATTGTTTCCCAACAAAATCAATAAGAGCACAAGCACAAACCCCCTTTTCAGTTGGTTTTTGACAACATCTTTTCATGTATCCCACAAATATTAAACGCTATTTTCACTAGAATATTTTCTGTTCCAAATATACCAAAGGTATTTATTTAATTTATTATCAAACTACTCAGCATAAAATAAGGCAGAAGACAAAAGCCACCTTTCAGCTGGATTTTAAATATATTACTCACATTTTCAATTTTGCTCTCTGAGAGCAGAATCTAAAGATTAATTCATTTTAGTGATAAATGAAAAATGTGATTTTCAATGATTTTGACATTTTATCTCTACATTTTAGGGTTATCCATATTATAAGACAAAGATCAAGTATGATAAGGAAAATTATTTTGTGTCATCATAATCCATCAAAATATAGTAAATATCCTTTGACAACCTCTGAAGACCATGCACATGTAAAGGATTGTCCTATCTCTGTATTACTACATTGCCTAGCGCTGCCGGATAAACAACGGGTAAAGTGCTGGTTTTCCTAAACTGCTCTGCAGCTCTCTTAACTGCCTGCTGTATCAAGCCAAGCCAAGGGAAAAAAGAATGGAATAATGAAACAGTAAGCAGATTATATTGTTTTCTTCTCTAATAGAGCTTATCTTAAATGTGCAATTTAACCAAGTAAGAGTTGCATCTAGGAGAAAAATAGTAAATTTCAGAAGAAAAGATCTTTTCTTCAACCATCTAGCCTATAATATTATATACCTATAGTAATAATTGTATATCCCATAATAACAATTTTTTTAAAATCACTAGCTTGCAAGGTGACTATGGTCATAACCGCGAAATAGTTGCAATACTATTTTATCTAACACTTCTTGAATGTTTAAAAAAAGAAGTTCTAGAGTTTTTATTGAAGTCTTTTATCTGTACAAATTGCTTTGTATTGAGAGAACTCTAAGAATGGGAACATGACTGATTTTCTCCTATGTCCCATTTCCCACACAGAAGGGCCCTGATTCTTTCTGCAGATCAAAGCATGCACCATATGTTCATCAGTATAGACCAGGTTACCCCATGGAAGCTCAGAAGTCCTCCATGGAAGCATGTATTGGGTGCAACCATAATTAACTAATTACTCAGGGTCGGGAGAGGAAAACCTGAGAATCCATTTTAACCTTGATATATGAAACTTGAATGTTTGAAATGTTTTGCACATATCAAAAAACAAACTTTACATAAAAGCACTGTACAAATACAAATTTTATGTTGTGAAATCGTTCATTAATAGAAATCAGACAGCTAATGTTCATATCGTATTTTTCAGACTGGCTAAACACTCAGTTTATCACTGTGTGCTCCGTTGTGGGTAGCATGTGTGCTGTTCCCACCGAATGACACAGATTTCAAAAAAATAAGTATGATTAATTAGATACGTTAAATGACTGATGTACAAAGTTCCTGTAACAAGCCCTCCATGTGGTCATTTACACGTGGTAAACATTATAAAACCCTTTAAAGACAATTTTTAAGAGGTCCAGCTACCTCCATGGAGTTAAATATTTAAAAGAGAGGAGCGGGAAAATTACAGCTAGAATGTGTATATATACGGTAAAGAATAAACCACAGTGGAAGGGGATAGAAGGGAGCGCTTAGAACAATAGGATTATTATTATTAACAAAGTGTAAGTGACGGTAATAACAGTGAACTAGAAAAACATACTTCATTTTAAAATTGAGCCAATTCATAGAAATACGTAAACCCAGTTTAAGTAATCTCTCCCCTCCCCCGGTCCAATTTTGACTTATTGTTATATATTAACTTCAGAGACTCCCTCAGCTGACAAAATGTACTGTTTGGAGATACCCAGGCCACAATCATTAGAGTCACAGGGAAAGATTGTCACACAAAGTGAAAAGCCTGTTGAAATGACACCTTCTCAGAGATTTGTCAGTCTTTGTCCTTTATTTTGCATTTTCGGTGGGGAATATCTCTGCCCCTTGTGGCTGTGACTTTGGAAGCTCAGCTTCTATCTGTAAACTGGGGACACCGGAGCTTCCAAGCTGGAATTCTAGGATTTAGTTCCAGCCTTGGGGTTGCTGTGGGGACCGGGGCACCTTCTGCTACAGCTGCCCCCTGCTGCTGTGACCTCAGGACAAGAGGCTCAGCTGCTCTGCCCCAGTCGCTGACCGGGCTCTGTAGTCCTCCCAGCCATCACCTCAGAGCCTCAGACCACAGACCCCTGACACATGACTGATTTCATGGCAGCTGACCCAGCCTTGGGCCCCTCACCCAGCATGGCTGGTCTCCCCAACCAGGTCAGCATGCAGCATTGTACAGCAGGCCAGTTCTTTTTTTATGTGGTCAAAAAATACTTCCCAAAGTCTGGGTTATAAAAATCTTACTTCTAGAACCTAGTCACTGGTTATTTCTATGCAAAATTTACCCTCTTCCAGTGTCAGTTTTTTCCCTTGGGAAATTACACTGATTTCCAGTTGTCTACACTTCCTAGCTCTCTGCGAAGTGGAAATGCTCACAGAGGAGAATGCTTTTTCTCTTCCCAGTAGAGTGACTTCCAGTAGCGCAACAAGCCTGGCCTTGCTCTACTTGCTCCCTCCCGCTCTGTGGATATGAGGAGTGGTCCATCTCCTGGAGAGTGGGCACGAGAGGTCTGCACCTTGCCTTCCCCCTTTTTGGAGCAAGGATGCACACGGTGTGCACAATTCTGTTCCACTCCTCCATGCTCTAAGTGAGAGAAGTGCAAATTCTGCCCTGTGTAGGAGAAGAAGGAAGAATGTGGGAACACGTAGGAACAGGACAGAGTTTGAGAGAGCAAAATATGCAGTGGAGAGACTCTGTGTGAAGCACGACATTGGCCATATGTGTCACCAATTGGGTTCTATGCCTTCTAAAAGGAGCCTTGACTACTTACACAATTCACAGTGTCCACAGAACAACTAAGAGTTGTAGAAATACAACTATCCTTATAGCTAAGAGCAGAAGGCTGTAGAGATACAGGCTCATAATGATGGGAGGTATTGTATAATGTAGTGAGCAGTGCCTCATAAATATACACACAATTAGCCCACAGTGAGCTGGGTGTCTCAGAGCTACTTCTTAGCACCTCTTTATGTAGACCAAGGGTGCCACCCTAGCTCCTGCAGAAACAGTTGTGATGATCTGGGGAAAGGTAGAAAAGGAGAGCAGCAGCACAGAGTTCATGCATGTCTCTGAGAGCGTGATTTCATCCAGTTGTAGGTTGAGGAATCCTGCATGAGCAAATGGACTGGCTACCTGTGTGTCCTTCCTGGAATCTTCTGATGACACTGGGCAGTAATGAGTTTGAGACTGCATATCCTAGAAAGTGCTTGGGATGTAGCTTCTCTATTTTGGTAATTAAATAGAGACCCACTGGTGCTTAGTGACTTAGCTAAATCAACTGCCTGGCTGGGCATACTGATGACTTCATCTTGGAAAAGTAAAGGAGGCTCACCCTGACATGTTGGTTTAGAAATAGGCAGCTGGAGCCCCCCACTCAGGGGTGAGAACCAGGTGTGCTTAGACTGCAGGCCTCATGGATAGGGCTAAAGAGACAGGAGCCCCTGTGCAGAGGAAGGTGGACAGGGTGTGGTCATGGAAGCAGTTCTTACCACAGCTTGGTCTTCCTTTAAAGCCTTCTTTGGCATTTTAGCTTTCTGGGCCCCAGCAGATGATACACTCATGGTCGCAGAATGTGGCCTCAAAGCTGTGGTGCTGGGTGGAGACTTGGGCCATGGGGACAAAGAGGCTTCTCTCCCCTTGGCTGATCTTGCAACCTGCCACACAAAAAGACACAACTTTGTTATTCTCATTTTGTTTCTTGGATTTGTGTCCCTTTCTTTCACACTCTTCCCCTTCCCTGAGCTGGAATTGCAGAACTGAGGTTTTCAGTCCTAGAGCGCATGGATTTGTTCTTGTTCCCAGGCCCACAATCTCCCCTGGCAGGATTTGATTGGCAGGCTGGGCTTATTTCTCCATTCTCCCCCTTTAATCCTCATGTCCTAAGAACACACCAACAGATCCATGCTCTTTGGAAGCCCCTGGAATGGTGGGGTCTATGTGGAGGGGGGTGGGTGGCAGCTCGAGGCTTTTATCTAGGTAGGAAGAAGGTAGGGAAATAGTAGGAAGGATGAGGATATCAGGATGCACTCCTCCTGATGCCCCGCTAGCTGGCTTTTTGGCTTTCGATTTCACTCTCTGCTCCCTGTTCTCAACAATCAGCTCCTGATCTCCCATTCACACTTCTTGCCCCACTTTATTTATTTATTTATTTTTAAAGAGATAGAGTCTCACTGTGTTGCGCAGGCTGGTCTTGAACTACTGGACTCAAGCAATCCTCCTGCCTCGGCCTCCTAAAGTACTAGGATTATAGGCATGAGCCACTGCTCCTGGCCTTGCTCTCACTTTCGAGAACTTTCTTTTTCAAACTCAGGTTGGAAAGTGAAAAACCTCAGTATGCTACACAGATTTGTCAATTCAGATACCAAAATCAGAGAAGCACAAAATAAAAGAGAAAGAGAGAGAGAAAAAACTTAAATACAAACCTTTACACTTAAGCTGCCATACTTTTTTCTCATTTCCTTGTCCTCTTTCTGTTTATTAATCTGTAAAATTGAAGACCCATATCATTGGTTATTATCTGCACAGATTAAAAAAGACAATTTTCTATAAAACTTCTATAAGCAATGAAAGAGTAACATTTTAAACCATTTGTCTCCCAAAACGATTATGGGATAAAAGTTATAATATCAAAGAAAAAACAAACTTGTATCCAGAAAAAGAACTTTTATTAAAAAAGTGAACAGGAATATATAACATTGCAAAAATCTAAAGTCATTAGCCTTTATTCATTGCATTAAGTACAACAAAGATCATAGGAAAACATGCATTATTTGCTTATGAGGTGATAATTTGATACATTAGTATAACAGCTATAAATACTAGGCCTTATTCTTAATATAAGATAGCTTGAGAAGGCCGGGCACGGTGGCTCACACCTGTAATCCCACTTTGGGAGGCTGAGGCAGGTGTATCACCTGAGGTCAGGAGTTCAAGACCAGCCTGGCCAACATGGTGAAACCCCATCTCTACTGAAAATACAAAAAATTTTCCGGGCGTGGTGGTGGGCGCCTGTAATTCCAGCTACTTGGGAGGCTGAGGCAGGAGAATCTACCCAGGAGGCAGAGGTTGCAGTGAGCCGAGATAGTGCCATTGCACTCCAGCCTGGGCAACAAGAGTGAAACTCAGTCTCAAAAAAAAGAAAAACAAAAGATAGTTTGAGAAATTTAAGATAATTTAATTGTTGAACTTCAATAACGTAATGAATGAAATTTTACTTTAAAAATCAATTTCAAAGCTGGGTGCAGTGGCTTATGCCTGTAATCCCAACACTTTGGGAGGCTGAAGCAGGAGGATTGCTTGAAGCCAGGAGTTCAAGACCAGCCTGAGCAACATAGCAAGACCTCTGTCTCTATAAAAAATAAAAAAATAAAAATTACCCAGGTGTGGTGGTGTGTACCTATAGTCCCAGCTACTCAGGTAGCTGAAGCAGGAGAATCGCTTGAGCCCAGGAGTTTGAGGTTACAGTGAGCTGTGATTGTGCCACTGCACTCCAACCTAGGCAACAGAGTGAGACCCTGACTTCAGAAAAAAAAAATCAATTTTAATTTCTAGGCATAAAAGGTACTGTATCAAAAAATGTATTATTAGTGCATGTTTCCATAATATTAAGATTTTTTCATAATATGAATTTATGAGTAATGCCAGTGATTCTAATTATAAATAATCCTACTTGAAATTAAAAAATGATGAGAAACACATCTAACCATTAATCTCATTGGCATCTGAACAACAACTACAATGGATTTGTAAAATTTTCTCTCACCTACCAATAAAGCAGAACTCAAGAGCAAGCAGGGCTGTCTAATGACATCTTGCAGTCTGAGAGGATAGTTACTGATGCCCATGAAAGGCTATACTTAGTTGGTTTCAATGGGTTTGAACTCAAGCCTAATACAGTCATGAATGGCTTAACAATGGGGATACATTCTGAGAAATGTGTCATTAGGCAATTTTATCATGTGCATACATTAGAGTGTACTTACAGAAATATAGGTTGCACAGCCCACTACACGCCTAGACTTTACGGCATAGCCTATTGTTCCTAGGCCACAAACCTGAACAGCATGTTACTGTACTGAATATTGTAGGCAACTATAACACAATGATATGTATTTGTGTATCTAAACATATTCAAACATAGAAAAGTTACAGTAGAAATATGGTATCATAATCTTATTGGACTACCATCGTGTATTTAGTCTGTTGTTGACCAAAATGTCATTATGCAACACATGGCTGTATTATAGTTAACCTTTGTTGTAATGGTTTAAAAATCATTTTCTTCATACTACTATAAGAAATTTCTAGAAAATGTAATAAATCATCCCTCAGATAGAACCTGTGATCTTTAGAAAGGACTGAAGAGCATCAGAAAATATATGACTATTTTGTCTTAATTTCTTTCAAACACATAGGGTTGTTTAAAGCAAGAATTATGACACTGGTATAAATATAAAACATATGACAACTGTAACATGATGAATGAAGAAATAAATAGATATATAAATAAACATATATGTTTGCAAAGTTTCTATACTTTACATGAAATTGTCCAACACTAACTCCAAGTGGACTGTCAAAAGTTAAGAATGTAAATTACAATCACTAGAGCGCCTGCTATAAGATAGAGCCAAATGGTAATAGATAATTTGCAATGGAATTCTAAAATATTAAAAGTAGGCAAAAAAGAAGGAACAGAGGAATGACAACAACAAAACCAAGAGAAGACATATAGAAAATAAATAACGAAATAGTAGACCTTAATCTGACCCTATTAATAGTAACAGTGAATGATGAATTAAACAATCTAGTTAAAATGCAGAAATGGCTAGGATGTATTCAAAAAGCAAGCTCAACTATTTACTGTCTACAAGAGAAGCACTTAAATATAAATATACTGAGAATTTAAAAATAAGTGCATTGAAAAAGGAATGCAACACAAACATAAGAAGGCTGGAGAAAATGCATTTATATCTAGTATAGTAGACTTCAGGATGGAAGAAATGCTAGAGCTAAAGAAAGACATATAATGATAAAAAGATCAGTTCATTGGGAGGGCATAACGATCACAAACGTGTATGTGCCTAATAACAGAGCTAAAAAATATGCAAAGCAAAACTGGCAAAATTATGAGAATTAATAAATAACACTCCTGTCTCAGAAATTGATAGAAACAAAAAAATTAAATACATATAGATGCCCTGAATAACACTATCACTCTCGATCTAATTTATAACACCCAACAATGGCAGAAAACACATCATTTTCAAGTATATGTAATACTGTCCCATGAAAGACTATATACTGGGGGAGGGGCCAAGAGCCAATTAGAAGCAGCTGTGGTCCATGGCTGTCATGCAGAAGAATAAAAATGGCGACTGAATTCAGCACCTTCAACTGAAATATCCAGATTCTCACACTGGGACCAACTAGGCAGACAACTTGACCCACAGAGAATGAAGAAAAGCAGGGTGGGGTGATGGTCCACCCAGGAGCGGCACAGAGCCAAAGAAACCCCTGCCCCCAGCCAAGGGAAGTGGTGAGTGATTGTGTGACCTCCCCTGGGAAACCATGCTTCTCCCATAGATCTTTGCAACCTGTGGATCAGGAGATCCCCTCATGAGCCCATACCACCAGGGGCCCTGGGTCTGATACACAGAGGTGTGTGGAGTCTTGGCAGACTAGCTGCTCAGGCATACATGGAGATCCAGCAGTTTTACACACTCTGGTCCTGGGAATCCTGGCAAGGTGGCAGATCTGTCTGTACCTTCCCCGGGGAAGGGGACTGAATCCAGGTAGCCAAGCAGCTTTGTTCTGCAGGCCCCACTTCCATGGTGCCTTACAGGTTAAGATGAACTGGCTTGGAATTCCAGACAGACAGCAGCAACAGGCTGGAGACGGCCTGAGATGGACCAAATTCCCAGGGGGAGAGGCAGCTGCCATCTCTACAGTTTGGTTGACTCAGCTGTTCTAGCCCGCCAGTTCTAGGGAGTCCAGGTGGTTCACATGAGGAGGAGTCTCCCACAATGCAGCACAGCTGCTGTGCAGAAATAGTGGCCAGACTGCTTCTTTAAGTGGAACCCTGATCCAGCTCTCCTCACTGGGTGGGGCCTCCCTGCAGGAATTTCAGCAACTCCAGCCAGGGTTATATGTACAGAACTCTGATCTCTCCCTGGGACAGAGCCCCAATTAAAAGACACAAAATGGCAAGTTGGATAAAGAGTCAAGACCCATCAGTATGCTGTCTTCAACAGACCCCTCTCACATTCAAAGAAACACATATGCTCAAAATAAAGGGAGGAGGGAGAAATTTACCAAGCAAAAGGAAAACAGAAAAAAGCAGGGGTCACAATCCTAGTTTCTGACTAAACAGACTTTAAACCAACGAAGATCAAAAAAGACAATGAAGGGCACTACATAATGGTAAAAGGTTCAATTCAACAAGAAGAGCTAACTATCCTGAATGTATATGCACCCAATACTGGAGCACCCAGATTCAAAAAGCATGCTCTTAGAGTCCTACAAAGAGACTTAGACTCCGCTCTATCTATTAATGTATACCAGAGGTGTTTCCAGTTTTTTGCTCTTACAAACAAAGCTGCTATAAACATTTGTGACCCAAGACTTTGTGTGAACATGTGCTTTTATTTATCTTGGGTAAATACCAAGGAGTGGGATAGCCAGACCATCTGTTAAGTATAGAATTTTAGAAATTTCTTTTAGCTGTCAAAATATTTTTCTAAATGGTTGTATAGTTTACATTTCCACTAGCAGAGAATAAGAGTTCTAGTTGCTCCACATCCTTGACAACACTTTATATGGTCGACATTTTAAATTTTAGCCATGCTAGTGAGTATATAGCGATATTTCATTGAGATTTTAATTTGTATCTCCCTAAAGACTAATGATGTTGAGCATCTTTTTATGTCATCATTTGCCATCTATATATCTTTTTAAATAAAGTGCCTGTTCAAATAGCTTGGCCATTTAAAAAATTGGGTTGTTTTCGTATTATTACATTGTAAGAGTTCTTTGCATAGTCTAGATGCAAATCCTTTGTTAAATATATTTTGCAAATATTTCCTCCCACTCTGTGGTTTGTTTTTTCATTAAAAATTTTTTTTGAAGAGTAAACTTCTTGTTGTTGTTGTTTGAGACAACGTCTTGCTCTGTCACCCAGGCTGGAGTGCAGTTGTGTGATCAGTGATGTGATCAGGGCTCACTGCAGCCTTGACCTCCCTGGGTTCAGGTGATCCTCCCATCTCAGCCTCTGAAGTATCTGAGACTACAGGTGCATGCCAACATGACTACCTAATTTTTCTATTTTTTATAGAGATGAAGTTTCATCATGTTGCCCACGCTGGTCTTGAACTCCTGGGCTCAAGCAATCCATCAGCCTTGGCCTCCCAAAGTGTTGGGATTACAGGCATGAGCCACCATGCCTGGCTAAACTTTTTAAATTTTTGATAAACTGTAATTTGTTATTTAAGAAATCTTTGCCAAATCTGAGACCACTAAGATTATCTCTTATACCTTATTCTAGAAGTTTTGTAGCTTCAGCTATTACAATTCTGATCCATTTCAAGTTAACTTTTATATGAGGTGTCAGGTAAGGGTTGAAGTTCATTTTTCACTTATTGCTGTCCAATTGTTTCAGTACTATTTGTTGAAAAGATTATCCTTGCTACTTGAATTGCCTTTGCATCTTGGTCAGAAATCAATTCATTATATATGATCCATAAGTTCTACTTCTAGATTCTCTAGTCTATTCCAGCAATCTATGTTTATCCTTATGCCAAGACCACTTTACCTTGACTACTATAGTTTTACAGCAAGTTTGAATCAGGCATGTGCATCTTCCAACTTTGCTCTTTTTCAAAATTGTTTTAGCTATCCCAGGTCTTGTGCATGTCTATATAAATTTTAGGATAGGCTTGTTGATTTCAACAACAACAACAAAAACCCTGCTGGGATTTTGATTAGGATTGTGTTTAATCTATAAATCAATCTGGAGAGAATTGACAGCTTGATAATATGCATCTCCTGAATCATGAACAATGGAATATTTCTGCATCTATTTAAGTCTTTCATTTATTTCAGCAGTATTTTATATTATTAACTGTACATGTTTTATGCATATTTTGCCATGTTTATCCATAAGCACTTCATATTGTTTGATGCTATCATAACTGGTGTTTTTCAAAATTTCAATTTTTGATTCTTCATTGCTTATATATGGAAGTACAAGATTTTTGTATCTTGATCTTTGCAACCTTTCTGCATTCACTTATTAATTCTAGTAGCTATTTTTGTAGATTTGTTAGGATTTCCTATAGAGATGATCATGTCGTCTGGGAATTTAAAAAGTTCTACCTCTTCCTTCCCAATCTGGATGTTATTTATTTTTGTGTATGTGCATTATTGCACTGGTTAGGACCTAAAATACAATGTTGAATGGAAGTGATAAGAGCAGAAATTCTTGTCATATTTCTGACTTCAGACTCAAAATCTTCATCCTTTCACTATCAACCATGATAATAGTGTGTTTTGTAGATATCGCTTATCAGCCTGAGAGGTTCTCTTCTATTCCCAGTTTGCTGAGAGTATTTTTTATCATGAATGGAAATTGGAGTCCCTCAAATGCTTTTTCTTCATCCACTTGCTTCTGGCTCCATTATTTTATATTCTTCCCATGAACAAAATATATTTATCTTCACTCAAGGCCTTAAAAAAATCTCATTGTACTATAGCATCAGCTTGCAGTCTGGAATCTCATTATCTAAATCAGGTCCAGGTGCAGATGAGGCTCCTTGAGTACAATCTCTCTTGATCTGAAGATCCAGAAACTAAAGAGACAAGTTATCTGTCCCCACACAGCCAATGTTCCATGGTGGGACACAGGATAAGCACTAGAGATCCCACTCCATTCAAGGGAAGAAGGAGGCATAGAGCAATAGCTGGTCCACAGTAATTTTGAAATCCAACTAGGCATATATTGCCAGTTCCTTGACTAGGACCAAGTCCTGCTCCACTTTTGGAGGCAAACTACCACACACAGTAAATATTGTTGGAAAACTTGAACTTCTGAAGTCCACGTAGTTGTTTTTACTCTGTATTGTTTCTCACAGGTATTGGGGGAACCAGCCCCCAATATTTCAATGTAGGTTCTTTCTATTTTCCCCAAGTGTTGGCCAGTCTGAGAAATAAAGAGAAAAAGTACAAAGAGAGAAATTTTATAGCTGGGCCTCCGGAGGTATCATCACATATTGGTAGGACCGTGATGGCGCCCCCGAGCTGCAAGGCCAGCAAGTTTTTATTAGGGATTTCAAAAGGGGAGGCAGTGTACGAATAGGGAGTGGGTCACAGAGATCACATGCTTCAAAGGGCAATAAAAGATCACAAGTCAAAGGGCAGAGCAAGATCACAAGGCAAGGGAGAAATTAGAATTACTGATGCAGGTCCATGTCCCACCGGGCACACATTGTCTTGATAAACATCTTAACAGGAAACAGCGTTCGGGAGCAGACAACTGGTCTGACTAGAATTTACCAGGCTGGAATTTCCCAATCCTAGTAAGCCTGAGGGCACTGCAGGAGACCAGGGCGTATTTCATCCCTTATCTCAACAGCATAAGACAGACACTCCCAGAGCGGCCGTCTATAGACCTACCCCTGGGAATGCATTCCTTTCCCAGGATATTAATTATTAATATTTCTTGCTGGGAAAAGAATTCGGTGATATTTCTCCTACTCACACGTCTGTTTATAGGCTCCCTGCAGGAAGAAAAATATGGCTCTATTCTGCCCAACCCCGCAGGCTGTCAGACCTTATGGTTATCTTTCCTTGTTCCCTGAAAATCGCTGTTATTCTGTTCTTTTTCAGGGTGCACTGATTTTATATTGTTCAAATACACGTTTTACAATTTGTACAGTTAACGCAATCATCACAGGGTCCTGAGGTGACATACATCCTCAGCTTACAAAGATGGCGGGATTGAGAGATTAAATCCTATGCCTAGGATTTAATAGGCATAGGAAATTATAAAAGTATTAATTTTGGGAACTAATAAATGTCCATGAAATGTTCAAAATTTATGTTCAGAGACTGCAGTAAAGACAGGTGTAAGAAATTATACAAGTATTAATTTTGGGAACTAATAAATGTCCATGAAATCTTCACAATTTATGTTCTTCTGCCGCAGCTTCAGCCGGTCCCTCTGTTCGGGGTCCCTGACTTGCTGCAACACACAGGTGGTTCCTTATTTCCTTGTGTGCTTCCTTATCTTTGACTATGTGATATTAATTGCTCCTATAATTGTAGAGGAGAGAATTCTGGGAATTCTCTGAGGCTTAGGATTAAATTACTTCCTTACAGAGAGTATTTCCATTTGCTTCTTTCAGGGGTACTTCCTATTCACTTAAAACCAAACTGATGCCAGGTGCAAGGTGCAGTGGCACATAGTCCCAGCTACTTGGGAGGCTGAGGTGGGAGGATTGCTTGAGCACAGGAGTTCGAGATCAGCTTATGCAACCTATCAAGATCCCATCTCTTAAAAACAAGCAAACTAACTAAACTGAGGGTTTGAGGTTCTGTGAATACAAATTTGAGTTGCAAATCCCCTGTAAGTCCTGCCTCTCAAAACCCTTCGGGAAGAGATTGTCCCCCTTGTGTTGCTCAGTACAGAGGCAACTCTCCCCTGCAGGCCTCTGGGTATTAGGTAGGTTGCAGGTTTACATTTGGTCACATTCATCCTGCAGGAATGACCTTTGGTTCTCAGCCTAATGCAAGAGATCACTGCTGATTACCCCTACACACACATACACACACACGTGCACATGCACACACACACAGAGGCACTCTAGCATGCCCTGCACTGTGACTTCTGTTTAGTGCAGATGAGTAAATCCCCTCAGGACAATCAGCTTGGAAACCTCAACTGACCCCTCTGTGTTTCCCTTGATGTTTGACTTTTGACCAGGTAAGCCCCATGTCCCTGGTCAATTTTTTATGCTTTTACAAAGATGTTTGTAATACTGTATCTAGAATTTTTTGAGGTTTTAAAAAAGTTGGGCGGGAGTCACTTTGAATGCTAGCTCACTTGACAAGTTTTCCCTGTAATCAATATCAATATGGTTAATTTTTAAAAGTTTGAGCCCTTTTTCCTACAGTTTCCATTCTGCCTCAGAATTCTCTCTCAATACATTGGAGTTGATACATGAACTTATGTTTATTTGGAATCCCTGGTCTAACAGAAGAAGCTTCCACGTTTCTTCCCATTAGGGTGATTAACGATTCTGGTTTTTTTAGGACTGTGGGGTTTCTCAGGATGTAGGGCTTTCAGTGCTAAGAATGAACAAACCAGGATGAGTTAGTCACCCTATCAGTCATGATCAATGCTTAAACCACTGAGTGTAGGTGTGGATAATCCACTCCTCTTTTCTCTGAGGAGGGAAGGAACCTTTACACATTACTAGTGGGAACAGACAAACCCATGACCCAATAGCTCCTTCCTCAACTCTGTTGCTTGGTCAGTGAAATGGCTCAGGGGGGGATAAAGGGAGCCTCTGGAAGACCTGCAGGACTCCTATTCATACAGAAATCATTGATGCCACCTCCTCTAGCTCAGCTTTGGGTGCTCTCCTTTTTAGAAAGACAATTCCCTGGCCAGGAAGCTCCCATTGTCATATAGTGTGCTAGATGGCCAACTTCCCTATAAATATATAAAGTGGTGTGTGCGGGGGATCCCTCTCCCAAGCAATTCCTGTGATTCACCTTACCCGAGTTCTCCTCTTGGTGGGCTAATAAAAGACCAAAGGAGTGTGTCCTGTCTGTTAATTTTCTTCTTGTAAGTTTTTAATCAATAAACTTTATACCTGCACCACACATTCTAGAGGTATGTATGCCTATACCCTTGTATTCCATCTAGGAATACAACAGCACAACACTAGATATTGCCCATGGTGAGCAGTTGGCCTAATCACCACGTTGCGAGAGATAAATGGCAATTTCCTTATGTGGAAATTTGGACCGCCTCCCTGAGCACAGGGGTAATGGCTTATATTTATGTAAATGTATTAGTATTAGTAAATGTATTAGAAAGTGTAACATGCTAATAGCGATGTGCCAGGGAAAGGAATTGGTGAATAAATAAATTAAATGAAAACAAAGGAAGAGGATCAGAATCACAAACGGATAAGACATTTCACTTAACCACACCTGGCTAAGAGTTTTTCCTTATTATATGAGGCAGTAGATCTCAACATGTGGTCCAAGGACCCCTAAGGTGCCCCAAACCTTAGGGGTTCTGTGAGGCCTAAATTATTCTCATAATAATACTAAGAGATTAGTCACTGTTTCTTCATTCTCATGGTCTCACAAGTGGACACTGGAGTTTTTCAGAAGCTATGTGATATTTATCATGGCAGAGAATACAGAAGCATCTACGAGAATTTAAATATTTTCCAGGAAGCCAAATACTAAAGAAATTTGCAGAAATAAGTGGCTGGGTGTGGTGGCTCATGCTTGTAATTCTAGCACTTTGGGAGGCTGAGGTGGGTGGATCACTTGAGCCCAGGAGTTCACAACCAGCCTGGGCAATGTGGCAAAACCCTGTCTCTACAAAAAATAGAAAAATTAGCCAGACATCTTGGTGCGTGGCTGTAATCCCAGCTACTTGGGAGGTTGAGGCAGGAGAATAACCTGAGCCCAGGAAGTCAAGGCTGCAGTGAGCCATGATTGTGCCACTGCACTGCAGTCTGGGTGACAGAGTATGACCAACTCCAAAAAAAAAAAATAATAATAACACACACACGTATACAAAATACACACATATGTAAGACAAAGCCACTTTTGCTAAACATTTTCTGTGTTGAGAAAGATTTTCTTATAAACAATATGCCATTTATGTCAGCATGTAAAGAGTTTAGTGTTGTTATTTTCAAGTCATTTAATAAATAATTTGATTCTGTTTTCCTTTCATATATGGTAAATATCAATATATAAAACCCATCTGTGTTAGTCTATTCTCACATTGCTATAAAGAAATATCTGAGACTAGGTAATTTATAGAGAAAAGAGGTTTAATTGGCTCACGGTTCTGCATGCTGTACAGGAAGCACAGGGGCTTCTGCTGCTGGGGAGACCTCAAGAAGATTCCAATCATGGTGGAAGGTGAAGGGGGAGCAGGTGTCTCACATGGTGGGAGGAGGAGCGAGAGAGAGAAGTGGGGAGGTGCTATACATTTTTAAATGACCAGAACTCACTCACTATAGTGAAGACAGTATCACGGGAGATGACGCTAAACCATTCATGAGAAATCTGCCCGCATGATACAATCATCTCCCATGAGGCCCCCACTCCAACATTGGAGCTTATATTTCTATATGAGATTTTGATGGGAACACACATCCAAAATGTATCACCATCTAAACCAAATTTTCTTGGGGGACCTCAATGACACTTAAGATTGTAAAGCGATCCTGAGACCAAAAAGGTTGAGAACCCCTGGAATGGAACCTGGAAATTAATCCTGGAAACCCCACTGTAGTTACTCTGTATATTGTATAGCTGTGTCACATGTGTATTAACAGTATTACAGGCTTATTAAAGTACATATAGTTCATGCCATATATAGTGTGGGTTAAGCCATTCTCAAATAAATATTTTTTGTTATCCCTTCCATCATTTACTCATAACAAATATTTATTGGCCATCTACTCCATGAGGGCCACCATGTTAGGTTTTACGGGCAAAACTGTAGCTCACAGAATGGAAATAGCAGGTAAGATAACAGGCCATCTCTATAGAATGTGATGAGAGCCACAAGAGGAGAACTGTGAGCCACGCCAGCATGAGGGTGGGCACCTCTTCCAGGCAAGGGAAGTCAGGGTGGGAGAAGTTTCCCAGAGGAGGCAGCATCTGACCTCCGACCTGAAAGATGAGAGGAGCTAACCAGGTGCTGACCAAGAGAGGTCAGTTCAGGGAGAAGGAACAGCACAGAAGGAACAGAACTCTGAGGCATCCTTATCTGAATCTCCTGAGTGTAAAGAGAGAAATCTACCTGCTGATTTCAGGTAGGGTAGATGGCTGCAAGAATTCATGGGGCTCATTCTGATGAATTTTGAACAACACACCCTCAGGAGAGCTCTTCCTTTCACAAGGTTTGCCTTCTAGCTCTTTGACTTCCTAAGTGGATTGTGGGTCGGTCGCAGTGGCTCATGCCTGTAATCCCAACACTTTAGGAGGCTGAGGCAGGAGGATTGCTTGAGTCCAGGAGTTCAAGACCAGCCTGGGCAATATAGTGAGGCCCTGTCTCTATATTTTATAAATGTTATTTTAAAAATTAGATTGTGAAGGCTATGCAGGACTAATAAATGTCCAAGATTGCATGGAGCACATTTGACTGACCAGTGGGCAGAGACTCACTGATAGTGAGACAGGGACCACATGGACAGCAGAACTTGCTCCTCTGCCTTCCATGGCATACAGGGACACAGTCACATTAGGCCACGCTTGTGTCATGTTTGTCTTGATGAAGAGCCACTATTCACAGAGCTTCCATGTAAACGTGGTTTTGCACAGGCCACGGAAACATCTGTTTCCTAACTGGATGGCCAAATACTGCCACATGACATATAACAGGACTGCACAGGCTTGAGGCATGCCTCGGAGGGAACGCAGGTGTCAGGAACCTAGTTGTGGGAGCGAGGGAGACTGCAATGGTAACTCAGTGCTGTGCCCCCAGAATGGGGCTAGGGCAACCTATGTACTTCCTTCCTATCTCCAGTCTGGATTGTTCCAAGAAATAGGGTGCACAGGGATGAAGCAGATGGAAATGAAGTAAGAGAAAGAGTTCAATCATGGTGTTTTTCTGATGAGGACCCTCTCTTTTGTTAACTTCAAAATAAATGAAAGCCACTCAGCCTAGGAATCATGGGAAGATACAAAATTATTTCATATGCTTCCTCAAAAGCCATTCTAAGGATACAATCACTCAAGGTTGCATTGCTTACCTAACATATATATTATATAAATAATAAATATGTGTATAAGTTGTATATAATAAATAAATAAATATTTATTTATCTATTTTTTTAAAGACAGTATCTTGCTCTGTCGCCCGGGCTGAAAAGCAGTGGTACAATCAGCTCACTGCAGTGTCAAACTCCTGGGCTCAAGTGATCCTCACACTTCCCACCTAGCCTCCTGAGTAGGAGGACTGCAGGCATGCGCTACCATGCCTAGCTAATCTTTTTTATTTTATATAAAAACGGGGCCTCACTATGTTGCTCAGGCAGGTCTCGAACTCCTGGGCTCAAGTGATCCTCCCATCTCAGTCTCCCAAAGCACTGGGATTACAGGCATGAGCTGCCACACACAGCCAGTTTACATATACTTACTGATTGTGCCTCTTTACTACCAGTTCTTTGACTTTTTGCACTCTTAACAGGTCAGAAAATAACTTTCATTGGAAAATAGTAATAGACAAGCATGTAACAAAACCCTTCTAGCTAGAAAGTATTGAAATTTTTACAAAACGACTGTGGTCAACTCCACCTTCTCCCACTCTCCCTTGTCAGTGCAATCACAAATCCTGGGTCCTGGAAAAACGCAGGATAGCGAGAAACAAAGGAAGCACAAAAGAGCAACAACAAGGCCAGGCTGCCTCCAACTGAGTAACAGAATGCCTTGCAGGGATAGGGAGAAGGTGGCGAAATAGTGACCTCGATGGGTCCAAAGCAGGTATGCAATGGAAACCTCCATCACACGAAGAACCTCAAGCCCACTCCCTCTATTGAAATCATGAGCTCCTAGACTAGTCTAGGCATCCTGAAGGCTCTTTCGCTGTCGTGGGGTTTGTGGTGCAGGCTCTTGCTGCTTGGCAACAAGCTTGGGGCGCAACAAACTTCTAAACCACAAAATAAAACGTGATTGGTTCCCCTGTGAGCAATACAATAGCACCCGTTAAAGGCTTACAGTTAAAATAAAGAGGCAAAGTAATTCAAAGAGTATGGGATCTGCTCCTAGTATAGGCACAAATTCACTGATTGAGTAGTTTAATTTCTTCTCTATTGCTGCTAACAAACAATATAACATTGGCTTTCCACTCTATAAAAACACTTTCAATTTTAATGACAATGTACACATATATTTAGTTGTTTGCTTTCCAAAGCAAAGCCTGAACTTTGGAGGAATGACAGAGGAGAGTGGGGGTGGGGGTAGAAGAAATTCACCAAGTAGACTCAAATAATGGAGTCTATTTTTATATGCCAGGTATTTAAAAGTAGAAGGCCCAAAATAACACATTTGTTAACACATGGTTTTTGCGAATCGCCAACCATAAATTTTTTTCGTTGCCTGCATTCCCAAGTTGGTTTCGTAGAAGGCTTTATTGTAATCCAGGAGAATTGTTTTGCATTAATTTCTATGACAAGGAACCCAAAACACAGGGTGCTGAGAGTAACAAAACAGAGTTAGGGAAACAGTCATGACTTGGCACAAAGTGTGACAAGCTGTAAAAAAGCGAATGTTTCAATATCTGAAGTGGTGTTGATTTCCTATGAGCAACCTTTTCTCTTCCAAACAGTATCATATTCTTTTCAAGCACATTTAGAACGCAAGTCAAGCTGTGTTTTATTTTTTATTATAATAAACACAGTCAGTTTACCGTAACAAAGACATACTAGTGGTAATCAGCTGAAAGCCAAATACGCCACCATAAGCTGGGCGGGGGGCTGCTGTGGGGGAGCTGGGGGCTGGGTAGTCAACTGATAAAAGACCAGCCGTCTGGAAAGTTCTCTTAAAAGAACATAAAAAGGCAGTGTTTTCTTATGAGACTAACACAGAATGCCAAAATATCTAGCTGGGCTCTTTTTTTATTGTCACTTATGGCAATTTGTAACTGAAAATAGCAATTCCTTCAAAATAGCGGGCTCTCATATTTGTTTTTTTAAATCTCCATAATAAAATGCAGAAATTTTATACATGGTTTTAAATGGTAATACTATTTTTTACACAAGACTCTAGTAAGCATATTTATTGCTGTGCTACTCAAACTGATTTCTTTAAAATGACCATTTACAAATGTTTATAATTTTACATGTACTTAGATTTTTGATAAAGATGAAATGAGTCATTCACAGGAAACAATCACAAATAAAGTTTATAAAACTTTCATGGTTAAATTAAATTCCTGAATTCAAATTTGTTAGGAAATAATGTAAATCATCTTACCACATCCTGAACTAATGATTTTTCATAATGAAGCTCTTCTCTTAATCTGTCTCTACTATCCATTAACTGAAATAGAGAAGAAATTATATTTTTATTAAAGATAAGAACAGAACACCTAAAATCCCTCCTCAAGAAAATTTAGTGAAACATATTTTAATTTGAGAAAAATGGATCTCAATCTGATCAAAAGAAAATTAAATTTCTACAGATTATCATCTTATATTATTACGGAATTATTATGCAAGCAAGTAAAATATACACAGAAAATACCGATTTATTTACACCTTTTCTCACCCCATGCTATCAAAATGTAACATCACAATAAAGCAAGTCCTACTCTGTCAAAAAGAACAATTTTACTTAAGGCTTTATGTGACCCATCTCTTACTTTAGGGTTTTGCGCTATGTCTATGTGCATATCAAACCACATTTATGCCAATTGAAAATAGCTATCAGAAGCATACACTGGGCTGGGTGCAGTAGCTGACACCTGTAATCCCAGTGCTTTGAGAGGCTGAGGCAGGAGGATTGCTTGAGGCCAAGGGTGTGAGACCAACCTGGTAGTCCCAGCACTTTGGAAGGCTGAGGCGGGTGGATCACCTGAGGTCAGGAGTTCAAGACCAGCCTGACCCACATGGTGAAACCCCATTTCTACTAAAAATACAAAAATTAGCTGGGCATGGTGGCACGTGCCTGTAATCCAAGCTACTTCGGAGGCTGAAGCAGGAGGATTGCTTGAGCCCAGGAATTTAAGGCTGCAATGAACTATGGTCGCACCACTGCACTCCAGCCTAGAAACAAGACCCTGTCTTTAAACAAACCAACCATTTATTTGTGGGAGCTAGAAATTGAAACAACTGAACTTACGGAGATAGAGAGAAGACGGATGGTTACCAGATGCTGGGAAGGGTAGTGAGGGGTGGGGTAATAGGGTTAATGGTACAAAAAAAAAACGGCTAGAAAGAATGAATAAGACCTAGTATTTGATAGCACAACAGGGTGACCATAGTCAATACTTTAATCGTACATTTAAAAATAACTAAAAGAGTATAAATGGATTGTTCGTAATACAAAGGATAAATGCTTGAGGTGATGCATACCCCACTTACCCTCACGTGATTATTACACATTCTATGCCTGTATCAAAATATTTCATATACTCTGTAAATATATACACCTACTAGGTACCCACAAAAATTAAAAATGAAAAAACAAACAAAAACCCCATTCACTGCAGGGCCCTTGTTCCCTTGTGACTTGCCTTTGTATTTACGTTGATCAATTGCTGTTTGTGTGTGTTATAGGCTAGTAAAATTCAACCTTTTGTTGTGATATGCATTCAATTTAATTAATTCATGTCTGTATGAATTTAATAAACATCCCCAGTGTCCCTGTTCTTGTTTCAGTTCTTTATTGTTTCCCTGGCTTATCCAAGCAACACCTTCACTGGACTCTGCTTCCGGGCTTTCCTCCCTCCCATTAATTTTCTTTCTGAAACACAAATCTGATCCTGCCGCAATGTTCAAGGCTCTCCAACGCACTCAGAAGGTAATTCAAACCTTTCTGTATGAATATAATCTTCTGCCACTGTCCTCTGCCCCTTGCCACTCCTTACCCTCATGTTCTCTTCAGCTACAGGAAACCACACGCCCTTTGCTATACAAGGTGTTTTGCGTGGTACTTAGAATACCCCTCCCAACTCTCCTGCATCTCTTTCCTGGCTAACTCTAACTGCTCTTCCCGGGGCCAATGCAGTATCCTTTCTCCAACCTTCCCTGATCCCGTAGAGTCCAGGCTGGGCATGCCTCTTGTGTGCCGCACACCAAACTCTGCTTCTCTGCATCCTGACGCTATCACACCTGTACTGTGCTCTCTGACTCCGGGTCTGCCTCCCTCCCAGAATGAAATTCATGAGAACAGAGTCTACTGTGGCAGCAGCTGGAAGACCGACACAGATACAGCTGGTATTTGATTCCTGGAATTAAAACACAAAAGCTATGAATTCCATAACTGACCATGCTTAGCCCAGATAGATGGCAAGAGGTCAGCTTCCCCAAATTCAGTCCCATTTTCAACCTGTTTTTAAGTGCATCCAGGGCTTTAAAAACAAAACAACAACAACAAAAAAGGGTGGGGGGAACACGTGGTTATCTGAAGGCTTCTGAGTTGCTCCTTTCCATTCTTCCATTTCCTGCTTACACCCCCTTCCCCACACCCCTGGTCTCCCCATTCTGTCTGCCCCACTACAGATTCTTCCTATATAGTTTCATCAGATTCCTACTGCATTCTGGAGCCACATCCAGTCACAAGCAGTTCCACAAACCCCTGTCAGGCTTTATGCATTCATACCCTGTATCCAGCTCTTCCACTCTTGCCTGCCTGGAAAAATCAGCTCCAAAGCCCAGCACGGTGGCTCACGCCTATGATCCCAGCACTTTGGGAGGGTGAGGTGGGAGGATCCCTTGAGCCCAGGAGTTCGAGACCAGCCTAAGCAACATAGTGAGAGACCATCTCCACAAAAAAAAAAAATTTAAAAAAAATTCAGCCATGTGTGGTGCATGCCTGTAGTCCAACCTACTCAGGAGATTGAGGTGGGAGAATTGCTTGAGCCCAGGAAGGCTGCAGTGAGCCATGATCATGCCACTGCACTCCATCGCAGGCAACAAAGCAAGACCCTATCTCAAAAAACCCCCAAACAAACAAACAAACAAACAAAAAAACCTAAAAAATCAGCTCCAGTGGGCCTCAACAGGAGAACGTGAGAAAGGTTGTGGAACTGTTTGTGAAGGTTTTCTAGAATCTTCCAGATGAAGCCAGGCATCTCTTCTCTAGTACACACTTCTCCCTATCTCACTGCCCTGTGGTTTTGGTCTATCCCTGTAGACTTCACCTGTCTCCAGAAGGGACCATAGGTATATACATGCATTTTGTTTTTTCTAGCAGTAGCACAGTGCCTAGTACTTAAAGGCAACTAATAAACATTGCTGAACTAATTGATTTAGTGCAGGATATTGGAAAAAACCCAGCAAATATCAGCTGTCATTTGTTCAACAACATCTGAACTGCTTCCCAGTTGACAAAGCATGCTGACATTCATTATCTCATTCAGTCCACACAGTACGCCTGGGAGAAACAGGAAGGAGGAGACAGGCACTGGCCCCAGGGGACCTAGTGGCAAAAATGGAACAGGAATCCAGGGTTCTAGATTCTTTCTGCTCAGTACCAAAATGTCCCTATATTCAATGTCTATGAGAAGTTCCAGTGCATGTAAAGAAAAAATGAAAAGAAAGACAGAATTAAAAAAAAAATCAAGCAGATTAGGACTCTGCTATACTATATTATATAATTTGTTATATATATTATATTATATTTATATATTATTTCATACATAACAGAGCTATCAGAAATATAATGAGTCATATATAATTTTGAATTTTATAGTAGCTGTGTTAAAAAGGCAACAGAAATAGGTAAAAGCAATTTTAATAATGTGTTTTTTATCCCAATATATATTCAAAATATTATTTCAATGTGTAATCAATATAAAAAATTATTAGTGAGACATTTCACATTTTTTACACCAAGTCTTTGAAATCCAGTGTGTATTTTTCACTCACAGCACATCTCAATTGGGGAGCTACGTTTTCATTGGAAATACTTTATTTGTATTCAGATTTCATAAAATTTACAAATGAAAAAGTAGAGTCACATATCCAAGTTATCGAAAATATACAGAAAGGTTTTCCAAGAACTGAAATGAGTTTTTAAATTTGAATTTAAATAATTGGAAATTAAATTATCAAAACTTAGTTCCTCACTTGCACTGGCCACATTTCAAGTGCTCAATAGCCACATGTGGCCAAGGGCCACCATGGCACAGTGCAGATTTAGAAAGCTGAGGCAGCACTTAACTGATATATTTAAACTCACAGATATAGCCAGCCATCAATTGGTGGCTTACCAGTGAGATTTTGTTTTTTTGCTTTAATTTGTTATTGTACTCCTTATAGAGAGTAGGAAGTACATGCTACTCATTTCTACCAGTGGTAGTACAGACTGAAGAGCTTGAGAAACATTTTCAATAAAGAACCAGGCCCAGTGCAGTGACTCACACCTGTAATCCTAACACTTTGGGAGGACGAGGTGGGAGCATCACTTGAGGCCAGGAGTTTGAGACCAGCCTGGGCAATATAGGGAGACCCTGTTTCTGCAAAAATAAAAAAATAAAAAATTAGCCAAGTGTGGTGGTACTCCTGTTTAGTCCCAGCTACTCTGGGAGCTGAGATGGGAGGATCGCTTGAGCCTGGATGTTTGAGGCTGCAAGTGAGATATTATTGTACCACTGTACTCTAGCCTTAGGGACAGAGTGAGACTGAGACATAGAAGGGAAGGGGAGGGGAGGGGAGGGGAGGGAGGGGAGCTGAGGGGAGGGGAAGGGAAGGGAAGGGAAGCAAAGAAGGAAGGGAGGGAAGAAGGAAGGGAGGGAGGGGAGGGAGGGAAGGAAGGGTGGGAAGGGAAGGAAGGGAGGGAAGGGAAGGAAGGGAGGGAAGGGTGAGAAGGAGGGAAGGAGGGAGGGAGGAAGGAAAGGAGGGAGGGAGGGAGGAAAGGAGGGAGGGAGGAAAGGAGGGAGAAAGGAGGGAGGAAAGGAGGGAGGAATGGAAAAACTGGTGATGGTTCCCTGGTTGGTTATTAAGTGAAACTAGAAGGCTGAGATTTCATTTCTGACCTTAGAGGTTGATGCCAAGAAGGTTAAATGGAATTTACATTATTGTCACTGCAAATAGGGTGAAGCCTAAGAAAATGAACTCCCCTTGTGAAAATCTGTGAGGGATTCAGTTATCAGGGGAACATCTCCCACCTCTGACCAATCAGGGTAACCATTTCTTTGAAAAATACTTCTTAAAAGTAGTTTTATCTAAAATCTGAGAATATCTTGAATGAGGAAATAAGAGAGGACACAAACAAATGAAAAAACATTCCATCCTTATGGATAGGAAGAATCAATATCATGAAAATGGCCATACTGCCCAAAGTAATTTATAGATTCAATGCTATTTCCATCAAACTACCATTGACATTCTTCACAGAATTAGTAAAAACTATTTTAAATTTCATATGGAATCAAAGAAGACCCTGTACAGCCAAGACAATCCTAAGCAAAAAGAACAAAGTTGGAGGCATCACACTACCTAACTTCAAACTATACTACAAGGTTACAGTAACCAAAACAGCATGGTACTGGTACCAAAACAGACATATAGACCAATGGAGCAGAACAGAGACCTCAGAAATAACACCACACATCTACAACCATCTGATCTTCAACAAACCTGACAAAAACAAGCAATGGGGAAAGGATCTCCTATCCAGTAAATGGTGCTGGGAAAACTGGCTAGCCATATGCAGAAAACTGAAACTGGACCCTTTCCTTATGCCTTATACAAAAATTAACTCAAGATGAATTAAAGACTTAAATGTAAAACCCAAAACCATAAAAACCTAGGAGAAAACCTAGGCAATACCATTCAGGACATAGGCGTGGGCAAACACTTCATGACAAAAACACCAAAAGCAATTGCAACAAAAGCCAAAATTGACGAATGGGATCTGATTAAACTAAAGAGCTTCTGCACAAAAGAAACTATCATCAGAGTGAACAGGCAACCTACAGAATGGGAGAAAATCTTTGCAATCTACCCATCTGACAAAGGTCTAATGTCCAGAATCTACAAGGAACTTAATCAAATTTACAAGAAAAAAACAACCCCATCAAAAAGTGGGCAAAGGATATAAACAGACACTTCTCAAAAGAAGACATTTACGTGGCCAGCAAACGTGAAAAAAAGCTCAACATCACTGATCATCAGAGAAATGCAAATCAAAACCACAATGAGATACCATGTCACACCAGTCAGAATGGCGATTATTAAAAAGTCAGGAAACAATAGATGCTGGTGAGGCTGCGGAGAAATAGGAACACTTTTACACGTTAGTGGGAATGCAAATTAGTTCAACCATTGTGGAAGACAGTATGGAGTATTCCTCAAGGATCTAGAACCAGAAATACCATTTGAACCAGCAATCCCATCACTGTGTATATACTCAAAGGAATGTAAATCATTTTACTATAAAGAGACATGCACACGTATGTTTACTGCAGCATTATTTACAATAGCAAAGACATGAAACCAACCCAAATGCCCATCAGTGATAGACTGGATAAAGAAAATGTGGTACATATACACCATGGAATACTATGCAGCCATAAAAAGGAATGAGATCATGTCCTTTGCAGGGATATGGATGAAGCTGGAAGCCATCATCCTCAGCAAACTAACACAGGAACAGAAAACCAAACACCGCATGTTCTCACTCATAAGTAGGAGTTGAACATTGAGAATACATGGATACAGATTGGGGAACAACACACACCAGGGCCTGTTGGGGGGTTGGGGGGTGAGCAGAGAGAACTTAGAGGATCGGTCAATAGGTGCAACAAACCACCATGGCACATATATACCTATGTAACAAACCTGCACATTCTGCACATGTATCCCATTTTTTTAGAAGAAATAAAAGACAAAACATTTTTAAAAATTAAAAAAAGAATATCTTGAATGGCAATATCAGGCCTGGCTGAAATCTGAACCTAAACTTAGGCACATGTGGTGGCTAAGCTCTTCAAATGTGGCTAGTGCAACTGTGAAACTGAATTCTTAATTTTGTCTGATTTTAACCCATTTTAACTTAAAAATGGATACTCGGTTCAGTTACTGGAAGATATTTATGTTTATTTGGAATAACTTGGGGATGTGAATCTGCTTGTTTATCTGTAAACTGTATGAACTGTAAATGCATTCCTATTCTATTCATCTCTTGGAGTATTTTTCAGTGCCTCAGGCATCGTGCTCCCCACTAAGAGACCAGATAGCGCAGTGTCCACCCTCACGGAGCCTCCAGTAGGGCAGGGAAGATAGACCATAACAGAATGGTAACTGAGAGCCACAATAGGGAAGTTTGCGGATAAATGAGAACAGAGTAGGGGAGCCCCACGTGTGCAGGGAGAGCAGGAATTGCTGAGATCCTACTGCATTCAATTCAATGCGCTAAGAAATCTTGTTGTTGTTGTGGGGGTTGGTGGTGTGTGTGTATGTGTGTTTCAGACAGGGTCTCACTCTGTTGTCTAGGCTGAAGTGCAGTGGTGCAATTCTAGTTCACTGCAGCCCCGAACTTCTGAGCTTAAGCAATCCTCCTACTTCAGCCTCCCGAGTAGCTGGGACTACAGATATGTGCCACCACACTCGGCTAATTTTTTTAATTTTTATAAAGACGGGGTCTCACTGTGTTTTCCAGTCTGGCCTTGAACTTCTGGGCTCAGAAGATTCTCCAACCTTGGCCTGCAAAGCTGCTAGGATTACAGGTGTGAACCACTGCGCCCCACCTTGGAAATCTTGATTTTTGTTCTACCAAAAGAATTCCCTGCTCTAAATATTTACCAGATAACATAAGCCCAGCTCATTCATGAACATCAACTAACATCGATCTGAAAATAAGACTGTTCATTTTTAATATAACTTTTTCCTTAACTGCAAGCTCATCTTCAGACTTCTCTGTGTCATGTAACTTTTCGGTGCCTTAAAATCAACAAGGCAGATGGTCAGTGATCCCAAACAAAAGAAGTATCTATACATCCGTGAGTTTTCAAGGTGGAGTCCTTATTTGCTTCTAGTCACCCTTCCCAAATAGTGGGGAGAGATTAAATATGTGAATCAACTTTCCTCTATGTCATAAGACACTCTGGACACAGTGTTATTTGGCCAATTGTGCCTATAGTTCCATTTAAAAGAGTCATTTATCAACGTAAAAACGTTATAGTACCTTTTGAATAGTTTTGTGATCCTTTTCTGCCATCTCTTTCATACTTATAAGTTCATCTTCTGTAAACAAAAGGAGAGAGAGGCCAACCATGAAATTACATGCTTATGCCCCTGTATTTAAACGGCCTGCTTCAGGGCAGGCTGTGGGGCACTAGCAGGCATAGTGGACACAAGGCCTAGCAGGACTGTGACCTTCACAACTGCCCTTGACATTCGCAGCCTTCTTCCTGCTGTTCAGATGGCTGGTCAGATAGGGATTAAGAAGTAAGTTCAAGATCCAAGTGTGGCTGAGGGCTGAAAGCTTTTCATCAATACTAGCGACGGACATTTTTGCTGTTAGTCACAGCCAATACAAAGAGCTTTAGCAGGTGGCAGTTTATGACTTAATAAGAACGACCCAAAACTAAAAAGCCTTGCTATGCCACAGCAGAAGAGAATGAGACTATACTGGCACGGTAGAATTTTACATCCAAGGGATAATATTAATATAATATATCTCATTTTACTGATATTTTGCTATAATTCATTTTATTGCCTGCTCATTGCTTTGAATACTGCAGATTAAGGACAACATCATGTAATTAACATAATCACTCGGATCACAGTTAAATGAAAAAATACGTTAGAGCAATCTCACCTTGGTGATTATTTTTTTCTCTTTTCCACATGTTCTAACAACTTCGGTGATTTAAACACAACTTTCACCAATGTTTGTGGTATGAAAGAAAAGAGGTATTCAGTATACAAATGAAATTGTGTATTTAAGCTTTGCATCAAAAATTGAAGTAACTACTAAGTACTAGCATATTTTCCTGAAGGGCTAACTCTGTTTTCCCTACAAAGCATATCCCTATATGTATTCTTAAGTTTTTAAATGTTATCAAGTTTAGATAATCAGTTAAGCATCTGAAACAAATCAGCAAAAGTTTCTATCTGGCTATAACATTTCTAAGTGAAATGGAGCATTGATTAGCAAATTTTTGCAAAGGCCAATGTCTGTCTTGAAACAACACCCTGAATTAACATGACATGGCTCAGGGGTACAACTACAAACACATCCTCTGTCCCAAGCAAGAAATGCTATCTTTAATAAAAAGCAAAGATGGCTATGAAATTCATCTTTCAAATGTAAATAACCAAACGAATGTATGTTTGGAAAAGACAAACATAGTTATGAGCTTTACAAAGTGACCAATATACAGATTTTTCTCAAAAGTGATTTCAAAATGTTACCTAATCCTGAATTTTCTTTTAGATTGATCTGGATTTCTTCTTCAAGCTCTGAAATGATCTGAAGCAGCCTCTCATTTTCCACTTTGTACTCCAAATTTTCCTTTTCTAGGTTTGATTTTGGAGAGCTGGTTTCTTTGGCAAAAGATTCCTAAAAGATGGAGAATGCCATATTCCTAAGCAGGGAGCCAAGGATTTAAATATGCAAGACAAGGACAATACAGATACAGAAAAGCTATCATATAATTTTCTGAATTCTATTACACACTTATAAGAATAGTAAAAAGGAAGGAGCCTAAATAGAGCTTGCTGGAAGAAAGGCTCCAGTACATTCTGTACAAAGACCTCAACACATGGGGACATTTTATTGACAGGAATAATGCATATCATACTGTTTGTGTGCCCTCATCATTCAGGTCAATTCATTATGGAGGCTGTGTCCGGGGAGGCAGCTGGGGCCCCTCCACCCACACTTCCCTCTGTGTGTGTCTGAAGTGCTGTCCGCCTGTAACTAGGCAGGCTGGGGGGACCAGGACGGGCAGCGCCAGGGGGTGGCAGAGTGCATGGCTAAGGAGGGGGGCTTGTTGCCTTTGTGGCATTTCCCAGTGTCAGTGCTGCCAGTGTCATGAGGAGCACATCACATGTCAAAGTGGTGACGTTTTCAGGCTGGGAGCCGCATGGAGTCCATCAGGCACACGGATATCCACACAGTTGGTTTTCTGCTTGGTGGAGGAGCCACCCAGAGGCAATTCATATTCTGAACATTAACATGGCTTTGCATGCTTGTCACACGGGGTCTGTGCAGGCGTTTAATGCTATTGAAGACTTTGGTTTAAATCTCTATGCAAACAGTGATTACCTTGTAAGAAGGTTTCAGGATAACTTACAACAAAAGACTTTAAAGTTATAGTTTTAGTAAAGCAAACTCATTTACATTTTTATTATGTGCGTCTTTTGTTTAAATCTTGCCATGTCCATTATGGGAGAGCTTTTTCTTACGCAATAGAAGCGCTTATTGGGACAGCTACTCTTTTTTTTTTTTTTTTTTTTTGCCTTCTTCTTCTTGTCTGTTTCAAAGCTATTGAAAACATCTGAATATCCTCCCTTATGGCTGTCTAGATTTTATTGCCACGCATTAAAAAAAAAAATTAAGCTCTAATGGATTGGGGAAGCTGGTGCAGAACTTTATACTTTATTGTGGTATGATATTAAACAGATTATGCAATCTCAAAATATTATTATGCCAAAGGAGATAGAAGATTCTACATGCCTTGTTCAAAATTACTATAGACATTAAAAATACTTTTGATCTTAAGGTCATCACAGGTGAATTATAACTTATTCTTTTTACAGTAATTCCATGATGGCAATAACTAAAAATAAAATCTTCCCTCAAAAACAAAATAATTTCTCTCGACTGATTTCCCTTTGGAACTACACTTTCATTTAAGGTTAAGGATATGTGGAAGTAAACTATTAAAATATTTTCCCCTGTAACAGTTTTAAAGAAAAAGAAGTGATTTAAATTTTTTGTAGTACATTAATAAGTCCTTTAAAACAAGTGACTTACTAATGAAATTACGTATGGTATATATATATGTGTGTGTGTGTGTAAGAGTTAGTAATATTTAAAATATGTTCTTAAATTTTGCACTAAGCTCAATTACAAATCTTCATGACTTTGATTCACCATTTCACTTAAATTATTTGAGCCCAATTCATCTTAACTAATGAGAACTAACAAACCTAGTAAGTAGTTAATAAACAACACTGTTTTCTTAATAAACGAAGAATCCGTCATTAATTTCTTGTCCCACAGTGTTCAATTTGAGACCATCACAGAATGCATTTATAGACTAAAAGGTTTTGTGTGTGTGTGTGTGTGTGTGTGGAAAGAAATAAACAAACAATACTGGCCTTAATAGGCTTAAGCATACTTTTCCTAACAGTGGCAGAATATGAACATCCACAGAGGATTACATGAGCACCCGATTCTCATAAACTAAAGAAGAACTATTTGAATTCATCAGATGAAGTGTAAAATTTACAAATGGTAGCAGCTAATACCTAACTACGGGTTCTAAGAATCTCTTTGTATGAAAGCAGGACGCAAGGAAAACACATTAAATACGGGGGTTTGTCCTCCACATATCAAACCACAACCCCTGTTCTTCCAAGGTTAACCCTTAGCTCTGTCCCCACCATCTGTCAGCTGTGGGAACTGCAAGTAATTAACTATTCAGACGCCCACAGCAATGAGGACACTCATTAGCAAAATGAACAAAGGGATCGTTCTGAGCTGCTACGGTCCTCTGTTACACTCTGAGTGGCAGGTTTTGTGGTGGTGTTCCTTCTGCCATCTGCCCACACTGCTAGTTTGTGCTTGCTTAAACCAGGAGACTTTTAAAAAATAAACTGCCTTAATAAAATGAGGTTAAGAAGGATGGAGATCATTAAAGGCAGTTAACTGGATGTAGCCGTTTAAACCACACTTTAAGAGAGACTGTGTGTAATCCATGATCTTTCTGGAATTTCAAAATTGTAAAGAAACTTACCAATCTCAAGTTTTTCTTTCATATTATTAAAACTAGGACTTCAGGTGGTGGCATATGTGCTATATCTTTTGTGAATATTCACAAGATGCATAGAATTACAAACTGAATCCCAAATTGAATCTCGAAAGAATCATTTTTGAAAACAGGTGTACTTGGGAGCTTTGCTCCTCAAATGCGGTCCATGGACCAGGAGCCTCAGCATCACCTGGGAACTGATTAGAAATGCAGCCCCTCAGGCCCAACCCAGAGCTACTGTGTCAGAGTCTGCATCTAACGAGATCTGCAGGTGATGCATGTGAGCGGTAAAGTCTGAGAAGTCCTGCTTCAGAGCACTTTCTGTGCCTTCTCAGCAGTTTCCCCTCCACAGGCTCCATTGAATTGGACATCTCAATTTTCTGGGGAGGAGCAGAGTTCTGATGCAAGCCCATGCCTCATGACAGTCACAGAGAAGAGCAGGTGCTTTCCCAATGAGTGACAACCAGGAAAGTGGCACTCTGGGCAGTGCAACCCTGCAGAGCTGCCACTCTTGAATGACAGCTCTGTTTCAGAGCTGTCAGCAACAAGCAGATATGCTCGCAATGGAAGGTAGGTGGGTGATGGTTGCAGGGCTCATCAGTGTTGGGATAAGAAAGAAAAATAAAAAGTCTATTCAAAATGCCAGCTCCAACTGAAATTAAAACACATGCACAGGCACACACACACACACACTCACACACACACACAGAAACACACACACACAATTACAGAGACATAAAGGCTAACCTCCTTTATAAATTCTCAAGAGGATTAGCCAACGGACAGCATGGAAACCTGATGGCTACAATGGTATGCAGCTGAGTCACATTGATTTCCCACCGAATAAAACCTGAACATTTCATCCCTTGAATGAAGTTGCTCTTGGGAAAATTCGACATTCAGGATGTTCCCATCTGGAGATGAGAAATTACAACTACTTATTAATTATAAAGCTATTGAAGTAATTTGATAATCAGTAAGAGGAAACTAGATAACTGTAGATAAACTAAATAAAACTTGTTTATTTCACTTTTTTTTTTCAACTTACTTCCACTGCTACTTTGAAATTTTTAATTGTTTTTCCAAATTCCGTGTTCCCAATCTAATTTGAGACTTGGTGTCCCAAGGGTTTTTAAAATACCACTAGAGGGGGCAGTTGAATCAGATGAAATTTCAAATAAAAAAGATCATCTAGAACTTAAGGTTTTAGGAAAGTTTGTTCTTAGAGAATGTAGGAAAAAAGTGTGTTTCATTTTATTTGATATAAGCTATGATCTGCCTTTGTGGCATTCATGTCTGTGTTCTTGAAATGGTGACACATATGCTTTCCATCACCCTCAGTCAGGAGGGGAGAGCAGAGCAGTCAGGAGGGGAGAGCAGACACGTATGCTTTGTTGGGGTCTCCAGGAGAAATCCATACACCCCGTTAATCAGAATCACCTCACCTTTCTCAAATATTAAGAGTGTTTACAGAAATTCTAATGTGCTCTTTGGGGACTAACTACATTGGAATAACCAGAGTATTCTGGATGCCACTGAAAGCCAGAGAACAGCCTGCTTACACATGAGCCGGTGTGGCTCCCACCTGCTCTCCTTTTCACAAAGCCACAGCCCAACCTCACGCTTTCCCCAGAATGTCCAGCTGGGCCAGGTAACCAGCTGAAGAGAAAAGTTAGAGGTGTAAACATTTCAAGAGTATAGGGAGCTGTCTTACCCAATTGGGGTGTTCTCAACAGTCCAGAGGTCTGTTTGGTACATTTTATGGAACATAAACGGATGGCCATAAGGATTTGTGCATTTCCTTATAATACCTGAATTGATACATGAATATTTCTTCAAAGAACTTGAAGCAATTTACATTCAACACAGCAGGTGTTCTTATCATAACTCTCTAGTTTAGCCAGGCGGGTATCATGTTGCATTTCACAAATGGGAAATAAATGGATCAAAATTGCCTTGCCACATCTACACTGGATGTCTTTGGCCAAGGCAGGATTAAAAGCAAACTATTACAGTTTTTAGTCTTTTCTATTAAATTGTTTTCTTCAAAAAGTAAAAGTAAATGTAAACCCAAGAAAAGGTTTTTCAAAGGCAAATGCAAAAATTGAATGTGCTTCCTAGTCCAAGATATAAACAAAAATTAATATTCAATTTTATTAGATCTATGCTATTGACACAATACTGTATTGCTTAGAAGGTGCTCAATTTTTTCTAGATATAAAGATTTCTAATAGATTAACAAAGTAAACACCTAAAGCAAACATTTAAACCAGTTTAAATACGATCCTTTAGAATGGTTTGTGTTTGATTCATTATCTCTTATAACGTTGAAGTTTTAAATAAGAGTACTAGTGAGGGATTTAGATAAACCATAAATTGTATTCAAAGGCATGAGCAACCCATAAGTGTTTCTTCCTAGTGTTAACATTTTGACATATAACTTTTCAGATTTTCCTGTATGCATGTGTCGATATTTCTATGTGTACTTTTTTTTTTTTTGCAGTTGCAAGATTTAATAGAGTGAAATAGAGTGGAAACAGGGCTCCCATACAAAGGGAAGGGACCCAAAGAGGGTAGCCATTGCCAGCTCGAATGCCTGGGTTTATATCCCGATCATTGTCCCTCCCACTGTGCTCTCAGGCAACAGATGATTGGCTATTTCTTTACCTCCTGTTTTTGCCTAATTAGCATTTCAGTGAGCTCTCCTTACTATCTGATTGGTCTGGTGTGAGCTAAGTTGCAAGCCCTGTGTTTAAAGGTGGAAGCGGTCACCTTCCCAGCTAGGCTTAGGGATTCTTAGTCGGCCTAGGAAATCCAGCTAGTCCTGTCTCTCAGTGCCCCTCTCAACAGGAAAACCCAAGTGCTGTTGGGGAGGTTGGCTGATGACCGCTCTAATTGCTTCCTGCTGAATTCAGGTGTAGTAGGGGTTGTGCAGTTGAGATTTCCTCGGGAGGGGTGACTTTGATGTCATTAACATCGGAGCATGGGCTAGCAGGCTGGTCCAGGGGTCTGTGGTAGATCTTAGTCACAGACTGCATCTGGGGCACCATTTGAAGAATGATTTGTAGTTTTACAGCTTTGATTCTGGAAGAGACAAACTTAACAAGGAGGTTAAAGATACAGGGATTGAAATGTATGGCCTGCAGTGCAGGGGATTATTTCTTTGGCACACTTTACAGGCCCTGACTATCTGCTTGATAGTTTTGAAAAGGCCTGGTCCAGTAAATAATAATTTGGCCACCTGATGGGTGCTATTAATGCCTAAGTGAAAGGTTTGGTGAAGGGTTTTAAGTAATTTCCATTGGTTAGCTGCAGGCAAAAGTATTTTTCCTTCTTCCATGGCTAGCCATCCTGAGGGAAGGCAACTATGTCCTCGTGAGGTTCCCCATTCTATTTCTTCTTCTGAGTACTGGGGCTTGCTTTCCTGGAGGGGATTACCCCATACTAGGGGTCCCCTTCTATAAGCATTTCTAATGGAGGGTCCTTCCTTGTGGCTGTTTTGGCTTCAATATCTTCTTGGTGGTTCCTTTCTATTTCCCTTTCCTTTCCTTTCCTTTCTGATGACCCCGCCAGTCTAAGACTGCCACCTCTTTAGGTCTCTGTACAGCCAATAATATTTCCCTAATGGCGTCCTGATGTTTGATAGGTGTTCCCTCGGAAGTTAGGAATTCCCTTTCTCTCCATATTGCTGCATGGGCATGGAGGACTAGGTAAGCATACTACTCTGCATATATATTCACCCTTTTTCCTTCTCTTAATTCTAGTGCCCGAGTGAGGGCTATTAGTTTTACCAGCTGAGCACTAGTTCCTGGAGTGAAGGGATTACTTTCAAGTACTCCATTATCACTGACAACTGCATACCCCGCTTTTCGAAGTCCTTTTTCTACAAAGGAACTTCCATTAGTATACAAGTTGAGGTTGGGATCAGTCAAGGGAACCTCTAAAACGTCCCCCTGAGCGGCATAGGTTTGAGCAATTACTTGTTGACAGTTATGTTCTATCTTTTCTTCTTTGTCTGGAAGAAATGTGGCTGGGTTAAGAGTTGCACAAGTGTGCAGTCGCAGCACTGGCCCTTCAAGTAATAGAGCCTGATATTTAAGTAAACAGTTGTCTGACAGGCACAAGTCTCCTTTAGCAGTGAGTAAGCCATTCACATCGTAAGATATCCACACAGTAAGATCTCTTACCTGTATTATTTTAACTGCTTCAGATACTAAGACTGCTACTGCCACCACTACCCATAAACAATGAGGCCAACCCGGCCGGGCATGGTGGCTCACGCCTATAATCCCAGCACTTTGGGAGGCTGAGGTGGGCGGATCACAAGGTCAGGAGATCGAGACCATCCTGGCGAACACGGTGAAACCCCATCTCTACTAAAAATACAAAAAATCAGCCAGGCGTGGCGGTGTGCACCTGTAGTCCCAGCTACTCAGGAGGCTGAGGCAGGAGGATGGCATGAACCTGGGAGGCGGAGCTTGCAGTGAGCCGAGATGGCACCACTGCACTCCAGCCTGGGCGACAAAGTGAGACTCTGTCTCAAAAAAACAAACAAACAAAAAAAATAAAAACAATGAGGCCAACCCTTTGCCACCACATCAATTTCCTTACTCAGGTATGCCACAGGTTGCAAGCTCATCCTTCAGACCTGTGTGAGGACTCCTAGAGCTATTCCTGTTTTTTTCTGTGACGTATAAAGAAAAGTCTTGCCCCATTGGCAAGCTTAACACTGGGGCTTGGGTTAGGGCCTTCTTTAGGGCCTGGAAAGCCACTTCTGCTTCAGGTGTCCATCTTACTAAATGGGTATTGGCTTTCTGAGTTTCCTTAATTAGTGTATATAATGGTCTGGCTATTTCGCCATACCTGGGAATCCATATTCGGCAGTTCCTGTTATGCCAAGGAACGCTCTTAGTTGCTTCAGGGTTTTGGGATAAGGATAAGCCAGTATAGCCTGGATACATTCCTCACTGAGGGCCCTGATGCCTTTGGATAATTTTAGCCCTAAGTATTTAAACTGCTGTGAGCAGAGCTGAGCTTTTGGTTTGGAAACCTTGTAGCCACAGGTAGCGAGGAAATTTAAGAGCACTTGGGTGGCTTGATGGCACAAGGTTTCTGAATGGGCGGCTAAAAGTAAATCATCCATGTACCGAAGGACAACAGTGTCCAGGTATAAGAACTGGCTCAAGTCTTGGGCTAATGCCTGGCCAAATAGATGGGGGCTATTCCTGAACCCTTGGGGTAAAACAGTCCAGGTGAGTTGAGACATTGGGTTTGAAGGATCTTCAAAGGCAAACAAGAATTGAGAGTCAGGATGTACAAGGATGCAGAAAAAGGTATCCTTAAGGTCCAGGACTGTAAACCACTCTGCTTCCTCTGGTATTTGGGAAAGCAGAGTAGAAGGGTTAGGTATAGCTGGGTATAGAGGAACAACAGACTCATTGATAATCCTGAGATCTTCCACTAACCTCCACTGTCTGTTGGGTTTCTGTACTCCTAAAATTGGAGTATTGCAGGGGCTATTGCATGGTTTTACTAGGCCTTGGGCTTTTAGGTCCTTAATCTTTTGGAGTCCTTGTTGGGCCTTGGGTCAAAGGGGGTACTGCCTTTGGTAGGAAAAGGAGGCGTAATCCTTTAGTTTAACTTGAACAGGACGGGCATTCTTTGCTCGTCCATATTGTCCTTCTGTTGCCCAGACTTCAGGATTAGTTCCTTCCTCAAGCAGGGGACAACAAATGGGGTGTTCCTTCTCCTATGTTCAGGTGTATAATGGCCCCTGCTTTTGCTAGAATGTCTCTCCCTAACAAGGAAGTGGGGCTTTCAGGCATAATTAGAAAAGCACGTGAAAAGAGTAAAGTTCCCCAGTCACAACTTAGTGGCTGGCAGAAGTATCTAGTGACTGGCTGTCCTAGGACCCCTTGGATAGTGACAGATCTGGAGGACAGTTGTCCACGACAGGAGAGTAAGACTGAGAAGGGGGCGGGCGCAGTGGCTCGTGCCTGTAATCCCAGCACTTTGGGAGGCTGAGGCGGGCGAATCATGAGGTCAGGAGATCGAGACCATCCTGGCTAACACGGTGAAACCCTGTCTCTACTAAAACATAAAAAAAAATTAGCTGGGTGTTGTGGCGGGCGCCTGTAGTCCCAGCTACTCAGGAGGCTGAGGCAGGAGAATGGCGCGAACCCAGGATGTGGAGCTTGCAGTGAGCCAAGATCGCGCCACTGCACTCCAGCCTGGGTGACAGAGCGAGACTCTGTCTCAAAAAAAAAAAAAAAAAAAATACTGAGAAGTCTGCGCCAGTGTCCAGGAGACAGTTAACCTCCTGGCCTTCAATGGTCAAGCATATCTGGGGCTCTGTGAGGGTGATGGCATGGGCTGGTGCTTGCCCCAGGCACCCTCAGTCCTGCTGCTCGATCATCTGGGTAGTGGCTTCTGACTCAGAGGACCTTTGTCCCCTGGGGCAGTGGGCCTTCCAGTGATTCCCTTGACATAAGGGGCATGGATGAGAGGGCGGCTTACTTGTACTTGGACAATCTTTTTTAAAGTGTCCTTATAGACCGCACTGGAAGCAAGCCCTATTAGGCATTCGATTTGCCCAGCTTTTCCCTTTTCCAGAGCCTCCAAAGTCCGCTTGCCTGAGGGCCATGACTAAAGCGGTGGCCTTTTTTTATCCCGTTTGTCCCATTCCGCCTGCTCCTCCTGATCTCTATTATAAAAAACCGAGGTTGCTAAGTTCAGTAGAGTTTCTAAGTTCTTCTCCGGGCCTAAGGTGGACTTTTGAAGTTTTTTTCTAATGTCTGCAGCTGACTGAGTAATAAACTTATTTATCCTTTAAAATCAGTTGGCCTTCAACAGAGTCAGGTGACAGAGAGGTATGCTTCCTCAATGCCTCTCTTAGTCTCTCCAGAAAGGCAGTAGGATTTTCTTCCTTTCCCTGTGTTATAGTGGACATCATTGAATAATTCATAGGCTTCCTCCTAGTTTCCCTTAGTCCTTCTAGCACACAAGTTAGCAAATGTCTGCAGCACCAATCTCCATGTTCTGATTCTGTGTCCCAGTGAGGGTCTACACTGGGAATTGCCTGCTGGCCTGTGGGGAATCATTCTTTTTCCTCTGTTGTCATCCTATCATTGACCTGACTGAGATACCAGAGATCACCAAACTCTCAGGCTGCAGTTATGACGGCACTTCTCTCATTTGGGGTTAGTGTCTGATTTAGCAGTAACATTGTATCTGTCCATGTCAGATCAAAGGATTGTCCTAACCCTTGTAAAACATCAATATAGCCATCAGGGTTATCTGAGAATTTACCTAGGTCTATTTTAATTTGCTTTAAGTCTGAGAAAGAAAAAGGTACATGCACTCTAGCTGGGCCGAATTCTCCTCCTCCCACTGCTTGGAGGGGGCATAATCGGGGAATATGGGTCAGAAGGAAAGGTAGGGGCACACGCATGGGCGACTGTTGAGTAGAAACTTCTGGCTGTGCCATGATCTCAACCGGCTACTGCCAGGAGTTTGGGATGACAGGTTTCTGCCTCTAGTCGGCCCTCGGCTTCCCCAAGAAAATTGAAAGTGGAAGCTGGCTCTAGGCAGACCAATATCCCCAACCCAGAAGTGTTGGGGGTTGTTAGAAAGCCCTTCCCCAGACAGCCTCACACCTGAGTCTTAAGTCCGGTGGTCACGCTAATCGTTTTTAACTGGCCGACAGGTGCCCGGTATTTTCCTCCAATTCTAAGGACAGGACAGAATAGCAAGCGAAAGTGGTCCCAATATTACTCATCGCTTTGGAGGTCCCATGTGGGTCACCAAAATGTTACTGGGGGGTCCTTGCACCCAGAGCTCCCAAGATGGTGGTGGGCCACTTCCAAAATGGCAGCAGGCCACTTCCAAGATGGTGGCAAGCCTCGTGTTCTCTGACCTGGGGTTCTTGGCCTCACAGATTCCAAGGAATGGAATCTTGGGCCATGCGGTGGTGGTGGGCCTCTTCCAAGATGGTGACAATCCTCATGTTCTCTGACCTGGGGTTCTTGGCCTCATGGATTCCAAGGAATGGAATCTTGGGCCATGCAGTGAGTGTTATAGCTCTATTAGAAGCCATGGGCCATGGAAGAGAACCGTGGAACCCAGTAACTAGCGTTCAGCTCGATTATGATCAACCCAGGCACTTAGCCATGCAGGAACAATGGCAAGCCTTTAGCCTGATCGGGAGCGGCAATGGGCGCCCCGCTGGATCAGGAGCACAGCGGACATCCTGCTGGATCCAGAGGGATGGAAGTCAGCGGTGGGTCTGCGATGGCGGCAAACAGCAGAGGTGGACGGTGAGCGAAAGCTCAGCTCAAGCCGTAACAAACACGGACCAGAAGAGTGCAGTTACAAGATTTAATAGAGTGAAATAGAGTGGAAACAGAGCTCCCATACAAAGGGAGAGGACCCAAAGAGGGTAGCCCTCTATGTGTATTAATCTATTAATAATTATTAATGTATTATATCATATTATAATATATTATGATAACATAATCTATACATTATAATCTGTACATTTTCTATATGCATATGTATATTATATATTCACTACAACCTTTAATTCTTACTGTAGAGGATAAAGCTCCCCCTCTGTAAGTGGACTTTAGATTCAGGTGAACCTTGGTTCATGTACCATCTTTACCATCTACTACCTGTTTGCCCATGAGGAAGTTACTTAACCACCCTGTCTCTGCTTCTTCATCTGCAAACTGAACTGTGAGAATGAGAAGAGATGCCATCGATGAAGTATCTGATACCTGCTATTGCTATTCAATAGACTTTTATTCCTCCTGGGTCCCAGCATCTGTTAGCCTTTCCAAATCAAACAATCAGCTTCTTGTTCTTAGAACTTAAGAATAAAATCCTCTCCAGCTCTGGACCATGGTTGGGCCTGGGACATCCGGTGGCTCAGAGCAGACATGAGATGACAATGAATTCGTTCTCAGGATCCACATTTTCCAAAGCCCTTAAACTTCCTCCTTGACAGGAGTTTAGGTTCTTCTTTCTGCCTTCTCAGTCATTCCATTTTTGCTCCCATCAGTAGTTTGTCTAACCAGTAAAGCAGCTCCTGGCTCCCACTGCAACAGGAAAAACTGAGGGGAAAATCCTCTGGGATTTTTCTTCTTGATATTTTTATTTAAATGTCATTCTGTTCCAAGTTGGCTTCTTGGAAGCTCTGGCTTGGAAAGATTAGCTTTGTGTCTTTCAAACTACTTTGACTGCAAAAAAAGGTGGGAGTCTTCGGTTACAACAAAAATCCACTCCCACGCTCTTCTAGAGTAGGACATTTTTTGCAGTGGGAGGTAAGTTATTTTATTTCCATTTAAACAAAAATTGTATTTTTAATTTTATTGCTCCTATTCATTATATTGCTCCTATTCATATTGTTATGGGTTTTCTAGAATAGGCCATTGAGCAGAAAAGAGTTAGACTGGCTTATATTATGGGGAGATGCCCAAAATGCAGCAATTGGATTTTAATTTATCATTAACTCAAGCTTTTAACTATTTATGACTTTATTTATGTATATTAAAATTAATTATTCCTTGCCTTGAAACTTACCATTTTGTGAAATCCAAAATCTTTATATTGGTCTAGTTCTTCTTTTAATTCTTTAATAACTTCTTCTTTCTCTTTCAGTTTTCTTAACAAAATATTTGTTTTGACAGTACTCACATCTTGCAAAGAAACATTCTCTTCTTCTACCTCAAAGAATTGCTAGGGACAAAAAAAAGCAGCATTAAAAATTAATTAGACACTAAGCCTTAAAAATTAGGCACTTACACTAAATTAGACACTCAGCATTAAAAATTAGACACCACCAGAAAACATTTCATCTTTTAAACTACTGTTTTGTGAAGGTTATTTTTGTAACCTGCATACAATTTTAGTAAGCAACTTTATTTATATTGAAATATATGCTTAAAAAGTATTATGCACTATGTAGCACAGTGTTATCCTATAAAACACAGGCATGATCAGTTACTCTAACTGTATCAGCCATGTAAACTACAATAGTAAAGAGCGAGATGGAACATTAGGAGAACGTCTACTCAACAAGAATTTGGCAGCCATCCGTGGACAAAAGTTCCCTTGAGGGAGATTTGGGACCTGGATAGAAGACTGCAAAACTCTAGTGGAGCCCAAGACTGAGGAGGGCTGTTTTGACTGGCAGGCTGCACCTAGGTGGCAGGCTCACTGACCATGGTCCCAGCTACAAACCCAGAAATTGCTTCATTGCCCTGTGGACTTGGTCCTGCCTCTAGAACCATCTGCCAAGAAATCCAGGAGGAATCACATTCACCTGTACCTCTGGTGACAAGCCCACAGGCCTCAGTCTCAGCTGTGGATCCTGAATCAGCTCTGTAACTCAACCAAACCCACTTTCAGCTGCAGTTTGAGACCAGTCCTGCCTGCCCAGGCACCTGCTGGGAGTCATGCCTATTTGTGCCTTCAGAAGCAGGTTGGCTGACCTCAGTCTCACAGCAGATCTTGAAACAGCCCTTTAACTTGGTCCCAGCCCTCTCAGCTGCAGTCTGAGAGCAGTCTTGCCCACCCAGGGGCTTGCTGAAAGCTATGCCTTTCTGTGCCCCAAAGGCTGGCCCACTGATTTTGATTCCACTGCAGATCTTGGGGTGGGCCTGCAACCTAGTTCTGTCCCTTCCTAGCCTTCATCCAGAAGCAGTCCTGTCCACCCAGAGATCTGCCAGGAAACATGCCCATCAATGCCTCTGGAGGCAAGCTGCTGACCTCAGTCTGATGGAGAAGCCTGAAGTAGCCCCGTGACCCAGCTCGAGCCCACTCAGCCATGGTCCAGGAGCAGTCCTGCTTGCCCAGGAGCCTGGCAGGAGGCACACCTTTCTATGTCTCTGGAGGCATGTCTGCAGACCCCAGTCTCAGTGTAAGCCATGAAGCAGCCCTGTAATTCCCTTCAAGCCCCTGTCAGCCATGGTCCATGGCCACTTCTCCTTGCCCAGGTACCAACTCAGTAACCCAGCAGGAACACTACAAGGGACCTGAAGGAATACACACTCATCTGTGTGTCTGGTAACAGGCCCACCATCTGCAAACCCAACTGTGAAACCTGAAGAATCTTCTTTACCCAGCACCAACTCTACAGACTAAGGTCCTGGAAGCAGTTTATTCTTTCCAGGGGCCAGACAGGATCCAAGCCTGTTCAAGCCCCTAGTAATAGGCCCACTAACATGGTCCCCATTGCAGACCCAGCAGCAGCCACGTAACTTGGCTGCAACCCTACTCAACTGCAATCCTGGAGGCAATCTTATCAGCTTAGGGACCCAAAAGAAGAAAATCTTTACCTACCAAAACCAGTCTGTAATGACTGGAGGAAGTGTTTGCTCATCCAAATGCACAAACACGAACATAAGGCTATATAGATAGTGAAGAATCAGGCAAACATGACACTCTCGAGAAAACGAATACAGTTCCAGTAACTGACTCCAAAAAAATGGAGATCTGCAAATCATTTGATAAATAATTCAAAATAATTATCTTTAAGAAGCTCAATGAGACGCAAGAGAACACAGATACGCAGTTGAACAAATCAAGAAAAACAATGCATTAACAAAATTAGAAGTTTAATAAAGCAATAGTAAATGCTAGGCATGGTGGCTTGTGTCTATAATCCCAGCTACTTGGGAGGCTGAAGCAGGTGGATCACTCGAGGCCAGGAGTTTGGGCCCAGCCTGAGCAACATAACAAGACATCCTTCTGTAAAATTTTTTTAAAAAGAAAAGATTAAAAAATGGGTCAAGGCCTAAATAAACATTTTTCCAAAGATGATATACAAATGGCCAACAGTTACATGAAACATCACCAATCATCAGGAAGATGCAAATCAAAACTACAATGAGATATTACCTCATTATGATAAGAATGAGCTATTAGAATGAGTATTTTCAAAAAGATAAGAGATAACAAGTATTGGCAACGGTATGGAGAAGAGGCAACCCTTGTGCACTGTTGATAGGAATGTAAAGTGGTACAGCCATTATGGAAAATAGTATGGAGGTTCTTCAGAAAATTAAAACTAGAACTGCCATATGATCCAGCTATCCTACTTCTGGGTATATATTCAAAGGAAATAAAATCATGATCTTAAAGATATTTGCATTCCTATGTTCATTACAGCATTATTCACAATAGCCAAGATATAGAAACAACCTAAATATCCATCAACAGATGAATGAAGAAAACGTTACATACGCGCGCGCGCACACACACACACTCTCTCTCTCACATACACACACACACAATGGAATATTTACAATGGTAGTATGTACAATGTATATATTAATACAATAGAATATTTTTCAGCCATAAAAAAGAAGGATATCTTGCTATTTGGGACAAGATGGATGAACCTGGAAGACATTACGCTAAGTGAAATAAGCCAGATATAAAAAGGTAGTGTATTATCCCACTAATATGTAGAATCCAAAAAAGTTGAACTTAAAGAAGCAGGGAGTAGAACGGTGGTTGACAGGCTGGGCGCAGTGGCTCACGCCTGTAATCTCAGCACTTTGGGAGCCCTAGGCGGGCAAATCATCAGGTCAGGAGTTCGAGACTAGCCTGGCCAACATGTGAAACCCTGTCTCTACTAAAAATAGAAAAAATTAGCTGGGCATGGTGGCGGACACCTGTAATCTAAGCTACTTGGGAGGTTGAGGCAGGAGAATCACTTGAAGCCAGGAGGTGGAGGTTGCAGTGAGCCGAGATAGCACCACTGCACTCCAGCCCAGCCAGACTCCATCTCAGAAAAAAAAAAAAAAAAAAGAATGGTGGTTGACAGAGGCTGGAGCACAGGGAAAATGGGGAGATGTTGGTCAAAGGGTATAAACTTTCAGTCATAAGATGAGTAAGTTCTGGCAATCTAACGTACAGTATGGTGACTATGGTTAATAACAGTGTATTGTTTACTTGAAATTTGCCAAGAGAGCAGATCTTGTGTCCTTACTGCCACCGCCCCCCACCCCACACACAGTAGTAACTAGAAGTATGTGTTAATTAATTTGATTGTGGTAATCATTATACAATGTATTTCAAATCATCACATTGTATACCTTGAATATATACAATTTATATTTGTCAATTATACATCAGTAAAGCTGGAAAAAGGTAATAATAGTAAATCCTAATAGTAAATTGACATCACGATTTGTGAATATACTACTTTAATATTCCTCTAGAAGGGAAGACAGTAAAAATTTGAATATGTAGAAAAGGAAGTAAACATCAATGGTGCAACTAATTGCCTCAATAGACTGGAATGGAGATGTTGAAAGAAGTAATACACCTTGACATCTTGTTTTAAGCATTTAGATGCTTCCTATCTGCATTCATTACTCTGAATAACTATATTACAAAACCAAAAAAAGGATGAAATGCTTTAAAAGTGGATAATGTTACTTACTTCCAGCATTTAAAAATCTTATTTTCAACACTGTTATGCAAAACCTGTGGTTTAGTTTGGACTCTTTTTGAAATTATAAAGAAACCATTTGATTCTTTGTGTGTTTGTTACTAATATATTTGGGTACATACAACATACAGGAAATATAGCAAAACCTAGTAATATCTGCTAATATACTTAATGTTATATTTCAAAAGAGTTAGATTTGTAAGCTCAAATTGTCCTAATATGATGAATACCAGCAGACTAAGAAGAATAATATATGAAGGTGGCTATGAACAGCACTGGCATAATCTATACAGTATGAAAAAATGAATGTACAGTAGAATTAAAAAGAGTGAAAAAGAATACTCCATATGACAATATCCAATATCAGCTTTTAAAATTTTGTGATTTTATTTATTTAGATTTTTTATTTAGTTTTTTTTTTGTTTTTTTTTTTTTTGTTTTTTTTGTTTTTTTAAGACAGGGTCTCACTCTCACCCAGGCTGGAGTGCAGTGATGCAATCGGCTCACTGCAACCTCCGCTTTCTGGGCTCAAGTGATCTTCCCACCTCTGCCTCCACCTCCGCCTCCCAAGTAGCTGAGACTTCAGGCACATACCACCATGCCTGGCTAATATGTGTAATTTTTTTGCAGAGACAGGGCTTTGCCACATTGCCCAGGCTGGTCTCAAACTCCTGAGCTCAAGGGATCCGCCTGCCTCAGCCTCCCAAAGTCCTGGGACTACAGAGCCACCGCTCCTGGCCTTAAATTTTGTGATTTTTAAACAAGAGTATTGATTATGTATATCTAGTCTTTACATCTATTCTTACATATGTCTACAGCTCAAACACTCTGCTAAGGTCAACACACATTTATTCTACTAGGGCCCTTAAGTGTTACTAGGCATTACGTATCCAACAGATCCAAACAGAGTTCAACACCTTCACTGCCATCCTTTCTGCGTCCCCTTATTAACAGCAGCATAAGCCAGAAACCCATTTTAAGCCCCTTCTTCTCTTTCACGAACTAATCAAACTTGTTCGATCTACCCCTAATTCTGTACCAAACCTCGTCACCTTCTTTCCTGTTCCACTACAATCTTCGTACTTGCCTTGTTCACCTGGATATTGTAAAAGCTTCTTAAAACTAGCCTCCCTGCCTCTTGTTTTGTCACTTCCCTCCAATCTTCATCCAGTAGCCAAATAACCTTTCTAAAATACAGCTCTCCCCATCTCCTCCTACGGGCTAACATCCAACTCCCTTAGCCTGGTATACAAAACGGCAGCCTTCATGATCTGCTGCCAACTTACCTGGCCAGCATCTCATGCCAGTCTTCTCTCCTCTTTCTTCACCCAAACTGGGTATTTTATCAATACTGATACACTCGGCATCCAACTTCTCAGAAACACCACGTTGCCACAGGTCTCTGTGCCTTTGTACTTGGAGTTCCCTCTTAGCCGACCCAACAAACTTTTGCTTGTCATTCTAGCAGAATGGTATTAGAGTGGGATAGCCTGAGTCTGCAGACCAGCTCTGTCAGCTTGGGACCTTGAACAAGTTTCTTAAACCCCGAGTGTCTCAGTGTTATCATTTGTAAAATGGGACTATTAATAATAGTACCTGAATTGTGAGAATTAAATAAGATAATGCATGTAAGCAATTTTGGATAGTGCCTACAACACAGACAGCCCCCAGCAAGTATTATATCCCAGCATTTAGTCCTGTTGTGGCTATTTTTCATTCAAATCCAGATGCCACCTGCTCTGGAAACCTTAGCACCGGTCTCCCACCCACCCACCTTCCACCCCTATGTCCTTTCTCTATCCTGTGAACACTCTTCTTGGGGTCACTTTATTATTTGCTTATTTTCTAAGTAATTTTTATGTTCTGAATAGGTTGGGTTTATTTTACTCTTAAAAAAGATACCTGCGCTTATATGTTTATTGCAGCACTATTCACAATGGCAAAGTCATGGAACCAACCTAAATGTCCATCAATGGTTGATTGTATAAAGAAAATGTAATATATTAATATATATATCATGGAATACTATGCAGCCATTAAAAAGAATGAAATCATGTCCTTTGCAGTAACATGAATGGAGCTGGAGGCATTATCCTAAGCAAATTAATGCAGGAACAGAAAACTAAATACCACATGTTCTCACTTCTAAGTGGGAGCTAAACAACGGGTACACATGAACATAAGGACGAAAATAATGGACACTGGGGACTCCAAAAGGGAAAAAGGTGGCAGGGAGACTAGGGTTGAAATATTACCTATTGAATACAATGTTCAATATTGGGGGATGGATATACTAGAAGCCCAATCCTCACCATTATGCAATATACCCATGTAACAAGCATGCACATATACCCTCTGAATCTAAAACAGAAGTTTTTAAGCCAGCAAAACAAAGATTGCATGACAGCGCAGAGACCAATGCACTAAAAATTATGAGAAAGTGATGCAGGCTGTTTAGGGAATGATGTTCTGACTGGTGCCAAGTCATCTTCATCAGAGCATGTCACGGAAGTGCCCTGGGAAACTCATTTAAAATCTCACCCAGGTACCACACTGAGAGGTGCTTGAGCCAGCCTGCCTTCTGGATGGGCTCGGCCACTCTGGACTTCAGGACAGGGAGGGCCACAATTCTTTGGAAGAACAAAAAAGTTTTACTTTTACATGCTTCTAACCTTGTTTTATTAGTGCAGACTCAAAGATTCCTCTTTCAGTCGGTCCTCCAACTTCAGCTGAAGCAATTGTTTGAAGAACCCAAAATCCACCTGGAGGGATTTACTTTTGGCTTTTCAAAAAATAGTTGTAAGGTCCAAATACAATGAATTCATTTTTCTTCATCTCCTGGAATGTTTCTGATGTTTCACTAGTGTTTATGGAATGAGCTGGACTCTGTGGGAGATAGCAGAAAGCAGTGTGATTTTCCCACACTGCCCCTGCAAATCTAGTTTCTAGTCTCATAGTTCTCACCTTTTAGAACTTTCAGGAAGATACCATGGCTTTAGTTTTTTAACTTAGTAACAACTTTAACCTTGGACAATGACAACAAAATAAAAGGAAGAAAGAAAATGGGAAGAAAGCAAAAACCAAAACCAAAACAAAAAATTCTAGTCTAGCCAACTCTCACCCATTAATGCTTCTGTCCTCCCACCACTCTGGCCCCCCTTAGATTTGGCAGTCTGCAGTGGAGGAGAAGGGTTGAACCTCTCTTTCTTTTATTTCTGCAATTTGAGATTCTCCAACTGTCTGGTGCAGAGGAGAGGGAGAAACGTTAAGGGAACAGAAACAAGTGTCAATTGACAGTAACCTGCTGCCTTTGGTTCCCAGGAGGGTCCATGCTGGCCTGGCATCCTGGAATGCCCTTCACAAGAGCAGTGCCTCACTGGCTTCTGTCCTAGGACCTGACCTTCTGCTGGCATCCTGTCACCTCTCCAGATGGTCCTTGTCAGCAGGCTTCTGCTCCATCACCCCTCCTGCTCTTCTGTGAAATTTTTCTGGCAAGTCCCATACCAGTCCTCACATTCCTCAGACCCAGGAATGCTTGTCAAGCTCTCCAAGTGGTCTAAAACTCCACTCTTGCTTGGCTCAAAGGAGAAATACTCTCTTTCTCTCTCCCATTTACAGGTCAGCACTCCATGTTGCCTGCTTTCCCCAAAATGGTCCTCTTGACCAGCTTTGTCCATTTCCAAATTCAAGATCTCTCTTATATTTCCTGGAGATGGATGATGGGCTAGTACTGGCCAATTAAGCTGCTCCACCAAGTCCTGGAATGTCCTTCAAAGAACATCCTGCTGGCATCTATTTTTTTTTTCTTTTTAGATAGAGTCTTGCTCTGTCACCCAGGCTGGAGTACAGTGGCATGATCGTTGCTCACTGCAGCTTCTAACTTCTGGGCTGAAGCCATCCTCCTGTCTTGGCTTCCCAAGGCACTGGAATTACAGGCATGAACCACCACACCCAGCCACACCTCACTTTTGAGCAGTATTTTGTTATTTACTTTTGGGGCTTTGGATGAAACTGAAACCCAAGAGTCCCATTTTAACATCCCATCTTAGGGTGGCTTACTAAAAAATGTATTACCCTTTAGTTTAAATCCCAGCCTAATCATGTGACCACTTGTCCTTCATCGAGAGGTTCTTTCTGACAACTGTCAAGTTGACAGGAGCAACAGACATCCAGGCCTGAGGGCCTGAGTATGACAAAGTTCAATCAGGCTGCACAATTCACTTATCAAACACAGGAGTTTGAAATTCCAGCTTGGGGCCGGGCATGGTGGCTCATGCCTGTAATCCCAGCACTTTGGGAGGCCGAGGTGGGTGGATCACCTGAGGTCCGGAGTTCGAGACCAGCCTGACCAACATGGAGAAACCCCATCTCTACTAAAAATACAAAATTAGCCAGGTGTGGTGGCACATGCCTGTAATCCCAGCTACTCTGGAGGCTGAGGCAGGAGAATGGCTTGAACCCGGGAGGCAGAGGTTGCTGTGAGCTGAGATCATGCCATTGCACTCCAGCCTGGGCAACAAGAGTGAAACTCCATCTCAAAGAAAAAAAAAAAGAAAGAAATTCTAGCTTGGGTTAAGTAACAACGTCAAAATAGTTACTGCCTGCTGTTCAAGGAAAATGTTTTTGGAATTTCAATTGTCTCATTAACTTTCTAAAATAAAATTTCTATATTTTGGTGCCATCATTCTCATTAAGGTCCTGCTGTTAGTTTGCAACATTTAAACTAGGGAATAATTACTCTGTGAACATTTAGATTGACTATGACAATACTGGATGGGAAGCAAGTCAATTGCTTACTTCAAAGGCGATATATTAACCTTTTTAGATAATGAAGGTTTTTATAATGGCGATATTAACTTTTATCATTTAGTTAAGATGGTGTCAGTATTAACTTTCTTCACTCTAAAGTTAATTAATAAGTATTATACTTACTAATTAATACATGTTATACTCCTTAATTAATACGCATTTACTCCCAGTTAAAGTATTAATATGCATTGGTAGGGAGATATTTTAGTACTTCCGTAAGACAAACTTTTTCCTGAAATAAATAAATGCATTACTTATTCACTTATTTACTTATAACAGTGAGCTCATGGATTCCTATTTTACTCAAATGGTTACAATTCATAATTATCATTATTTATTTTGATGCATGGATTTTCCCAGATTGGCCAAGTGGAATGAAGGAAGCCCCTACCAGCTGACTCCTGTGTTCTGACATGCCTTCATAATTTTTTGAGCATTTCCTTGCTTCAGTTACGACAAATATTGTAGGTCCTTCTTCCATTTTCCCTGTCCCTGCCCTGGAGTTGGCTACTCCTCCAAAAAGCCCTGGTTTCTTTTAGTGTAGAATATCATTTAAATCTAAAAGCTGAACTCTAGGTGTACTCATTGCTATAGGAGTGGCACTGCCTCTAGGCGCTCTCCATAGACAGAACTAGGATATACATAAATGTATCTACACACTTACATATACACATTCACATACATCTATATAGTTGCATATATGTATCTGTGATGATTAATTTTATGCATCAACTTGGCTAGGCCATGGTACTCTTTTTCAAACGTTAAATGTTGCTGGTATTTTTAGATGAGATAAATATTTAAATAGGTAGCTCTGAGTAAGGCAGATTACCCTTCATACTTCCATCATGTAGATGGAGCTCATCCAATAGGTTGAAAGCCTTCTTAGAAAAAGACTGAGATTCTCTGAGGAAGAAGAAATTCTCCTAGAGGACTGCATTCGGACTCAAGCTATAACATCAAGTCTTTCCTGGGTCTCCAGCCTGCTGGTCTGCCTTGCAAATTTCAAACTTGCCAGCCCCCATAATTACATGAACCAATTCCTCAAAATCTCTTTTATCACCTCCCCACCCTCTCTTCTCTTTCCCTGTTTTCTCCCCATCTCCCCCAAATATTCATTGTCCTTCAGGGCTCATCATAGGAATCACCTTTTCCTAAAAGTCTTCCTTAACTATTCACCCAAATTGACAGAGTTATGCACCCACTGGGTACAAACCTCCAATGTGGACTGTAATTGCTAAGTTTATTATCTCTCTTGACCACTGGATTATCCACAATGAGTACAAGGACTGGCTCTGGGCCTGTGCTGGAAAATCAGACAATGGGTGGATGAAATGAATCAAAACGTAAGTGAAAGAACAGTTAAAGACCTCGACATTATGGATTGCCTTTATTCTAGGAAATTTCCACTAGGAATTCATGATCTATTTCCAGTACCATGGTGTAGGTCGAGATATCTTGACACTCTTCTTGATCATATTCAACCCTTTATTCAATAAAATTTGTCAAAAACCTATTACGTGCCACGCAGTCTGCTGGGAGAAGAATACAAAGATGAGTAAGACTCGGTCCCTGCTCTGCAGGAAGAGTCTAGTGGACAGATCAATATGTACTGGGTAAATGTGATACAATTCACTGTAGCTATTATACAGCAGAGAAAGAGCAAGAAGGGATATTATGTGAAAATTCCAGGGAGGTGGTTAATAACTTGAGGAGAGCTGAGGGAAGCAGGCGACGGCCCAGTATTGTGGGAGGGTAAAGTTTTAGCTAAGAAGTGGAAACAGATAAAAGTGAAGACATAAAAGGACCTTCTAAGCCATGCTAAGGCACTTAAACTTCATCCTAAAGGCATGGAGGAAACACTGAAGGATTTAAACAGGGCAGGATATGGTCAGACTTGTGTTTTGAACGACCACCCAGATGACTGGGCAGACAATGGACTTAATGAAGACCAAAAGGGATAAGAAGGCACCAGCCACAGGCCAGGTGAGCAATGCTGACTATCGAAACTAGTTCAGAGGCAAAATAACAAGACGTGGATTTAGGAGGTAAAAAAACTGGCAGGATGGTCAGGCACGGTGGCTCACGCCTATAATCTCAGCGATTTGGGAGGCTGAGATGGGACGGTTGCTTGAGCCCAGGAGGCAGAGGTTGCAGTGAGCAGAGACGGTGCCACTGCACTCCAGCCTGGGAGACAGAGCAAGACTCTGTTTCAAAAACAACAACAACAACAACGAATACCCAAACAACCAAACAACAACAAAAAACTGGTAGGATTCAATGGCTTACTAAATATGAAGGATGAATTTGTTATCTAGTGCTGCATAAAAGTTTTACCCCAAATGTAGTGGCTTAAAACACACACGTTTGGCCAGGCATGGTGCCTCACACCTATAATCCCAGCACCTTGGGAGGCTGAGGTGGTAGGATCACTTGAGGCCAGGAGTTTGAGACCAGCCTGGGCAACATAGTGAGACTCGTCTCTAATGAAAAAGAAAAAAAATTAAGTTAAAACACACACACACACACACACACACACACAAACTTATTATCTCACAGTTTCTGTTGGTCAGGAATTCAGGTAGGTCCTCTGTTCAGGGTCTCCCAAGGCTGCAATTAAGGTGGTGTCCAGGGCTTTGGTCTCATCTGAAGCACAACTGTGAAAGGATCTGCTTCCAAGCTCACTCAGTTTGTAGAAAAATCCACCTTTTTTTCAGCTATAGGACTAAAGGCTTCAGTTTCTTGCTGTCAGCCAGAGGCTATACTCAATTCTTTGCCACGTGGGTTTCCCCAACATAGCCTCTCACATAGCCAACAGAGAGACTCTAGCAAGACAGATACTACCCTTTTACGTAACATAATTACATACAACTCTTTATCTTTGCTGTATTCGATTGACCAGAAGCAAAAGTTAAATAAATTTAGAAACTTGTTCATAGCTGAAAAAAAAAGTACAGGTACTTGTGTCCTTAACTGGTCTCCAGAGGGCAGCAGAGAGTCATTTATACTTGTCAATCCACAAAAAGTGTATATAGCACTTCGTTTTATTTTCAACTTTCCTCTGTTCTTCCTTATGACTAAGCCTTAACAAACTGGGCGGCCAGGATCTGGAAGGCTGTCTGAGGTCATGGATCAAAGTGATGCCAACAAGCCAAAGCAAAGATTCCAATAATGACTTTAATTTAATTTAATATAAACAATTTTTTCTTAAGTCAACTAACCACAATTAAGCATATTTAACCAACACATATTTATGAAAAACTGATGAATACGAAGAATTTAATCATTTCATAGCTTTCTACTCCTAGAAGTATAAAGCGTATGGACAAAGAGTAATATTCATTATTCAGCTATATTTTTGAACATTTGATATACATTAGAAATAGATCAATGTCCCAGAAATTGTAGAAGACACAAAGAACTATAAGAGCATGTGTTTTTTGTTTGTTTGTTTGTTTGTTTTGAGACAGGGTCTTGCTCTATCACCCAGGCTGGAGTGCAGTGGCATGATCATGGCTCACTGCAGCCTTAACTTCCTGGGCTCAAGTGATCCTCCCACCTCGGCCTTCCGAGTAGCTAGGACCCTAGGCGCATGCCCCCATGCCCAGCTGATCTTTTTGTATGTTTTGTAGAGGCAGGGTCTCACTATGTTGCCCAGGCTGGTCTCAAACTCCTGAGCCCAAGTGATCTGCCTGCCTCGGCCCCCCACAGTGCTAGGATTATAGGCATGAGCCTGGCCAAAAGCATGTTTTTAAAAACCACGAAATTCTGACTTACTCTCTCATTATAAACAAGAATAATACCGGATAAGATAGATTAAATGCATCTTTTTTTTTTCTTTTAGAGACAGGGTCATGCTCCGTCACTCAGGCTGGAGTATAGCAGCACAATCATGGCTCACTGTAACGTCAGACTCCTGGGTTCAAGCAGTCCTCCCACCTCAGCCTCCTCAGTAGGCAGGACTACAAGCATGTGCCACCATGCTGTCACAGGATCCTTGGGGTGTTGCTTTGCCAGCCAGAAACCTCTGTGGTCAGTGGCACTTTCGCCTGAGTTTTGCCCAGGCCTGCTGTGCTCATTCCACCTGCTTGGCCTGGCAGGCTGTGCTCGGCTCATACTACCAGCCTGGATCCCATGCCTGCCAAGGGCAAGCCAGATGCAGAGCGACAAGGGATGCATGAGTGAGTGCAGAGTCCAGCCACTACACACAGCTAGGCATGCCAGCTGCAGCAGGGCAGGCAGCACCAGGTGCTGACAAAGGTGCCAGCTCCCTGCAAGGCTGCAGCTGGACCAGGTATACCACAAGTGGCTTCCACTGCTGGCATAGGGGAACACAGTGGCACCTGGAAGCTTGGAGACACCAGGAACTGCAGAGCCCCAAAGAGGGTGTCACAACACTGGCTCAGGGAGCTCCTAGGTCTGGGTGCCCCCAAGGGCTGCAGCTCTTCTCTCCGTCTTGTTGCCTGCAGTGTGGTGAGCGAGGGGTGTGTTTCAGCCCTGTTTTTATTACAGCTTTTTTAGTCCCACCATTTGGTGGGTCCCAAGTTCTCGTCCCACACGCAGGAAGAATGAGATATGCAGACAACTGGAGGGTGAGTAAGGCAAAGAGGTGCTTTATTGAGCAACAGTACAGCTTGCAGGAGATCTGAAGTGGGTAGCTCCTTTCTGCAAGCAGGTCATCCCAGCATCTGCTCAGTTCCCAGCTAAGAGAAGACCCACAGTGGGTAGCTCCTTTCTGCAGGCAGGTCATCCTGATATCTGTTCAGCTCTTAGCTGAGAGAAGACCCCACAGTGAATAACTCCTCTCTGCAGGCAGGTCATCCCCACTTCTGCCAGAGTCTGGCTGAGTCTAGGGTTTTTATGGGCTTCAGAGGGGAGGAAGCTCATGCTGATTGGTCAATGGGCAGCCATAGGTGGGCCTGAAAAAAGCACCATAAGTTCTCACTCCAGTCTGTGGAACTGGCAGCCTGGCCCCCAGGCTTCAGGCCATCCCTGGGTTGAAGGTGGGGCTTCACCAGTGACACATCCCTTTCCACTCAGGAGCCTGTCGCTTCCTGCTGCTGTTCATGGTGCCCAGGCTGTTCATGCCAAGGGACACCTGCAGGCCTGTGCTGTGCCACCCTCAGTGCCCCCTTGGCCTCCCTCCCGTGCTTGTTGGCACCCAAACTCTGGAGGGGGCCAAGGCAGCAGAGGGCTGGTGTGTCAGCACCATCCCAAGCACACACACACCTGGCTGGGTCATAACAGCGCCTGGGCTTGGCCACAACTTTGCTTCAAAATCAGAGTGGGTGCCAGGAGTGAGGAGAGGCCAGGCAACAGGAGCAGGCACTTCCGAGCCTGTGGGAGCAGGGGGGCTTCCTAGGCCCCCAAGAGCACAGGGATGCCTGGGTCTGCAGCCATGGCTGGGCAGCTGCAGCTGCCTCTAGGAGCGTGGAGCTCCCCCATCACCAACTCAGAAGGTGAGCACCGCTCCTGCTTGTTCCTGGCTCCTGCCAGCTTAGTAGAGTGTACAGCCCTGGCCATATCTCCCCTGCTGCAGCCGGCATCTTTGCAGCAGCTGCTCCAGACAGGCCACTGCTGAAATGATTACATGGTTTATGGATGAAAAATGAAGTGACAAAAAATATTTATTCTCAGTTGCATAACTGTTTACATAGAAAGCCCCAAAGAGTCTATAGAAAACTTATTAAAATAAACACAAGAATTTAGCAAGATTTTTGGTTACAAAATCAATATATATAAAACTGCTACAGATAATGCTCATTTTCCCTCCTTCCCTCTTTTTCTTTCTTCCTTCCGTCTTCTTCCATTAAATATTAATTAGGCCAGCACAGTGGCTCATGGTTGTAATCTTAGCACTCTGGAATGCTAAGGCAGGAGGATTACTTGAGGACAAGAGTTCAAGACCAGCCTGGATAACACAGCAAGATCCCATGTCATTCATATATATATATATTTAAATTAACTGGGTGTGCTGGTACATGCCTGTAGTCCCAGCTACTCAGGAGGCTGAGGCCAGAGGATCACTTGAGTCCAGAAGTTTAAGGCTACAGTGAGCTATGAGCACACCCTACATTCCAGCCTGGGAGACAGTGAGACCCCTGTCTCTAAAAAAAAAAAAAAAAAAAAAAAAAGACCCAAAAATAAAAAGCAAAACAAAGAAAAAAAAAAAAACAAATTCAATGAGTCGGGCATTAGTAGAAGCACAGCAGGGATGGCCTATCTCTCCTCTGTAAGACCTGTGACCTCACATAAAAAGAGTCTACATGGCTGGCAGCTGGAGTCATCTGGACACTTCTCCACTCATATTTTTGACTCCTGGGCTGGGGTGACTCAAAGGCTGGGCTCAGATGAGCCTGGAGACCCAGTAGTACCTACATGTAGATCTTCCATCTGGCATGGGCTTTTGTCAGCATGGTAGCTCAATTCAGGGAGGGACAATGTAGAGGGGAAACATTCAGAGTGAATAAGGATGAACTTGCAAGACTTCTTTTGACGTTAACTTAAAAGTCACGCAGCTTCACTTCCTCCACATTCTGTGTTTATCAGCAAGTCACTAAGGGCGGCCCTGATTCAAGGGAGGGGAATCAGATTCCACCTCTTGATGGGAGAGAAACATTGCACAAGAGCAGGTAAGTGGGAGACAGTGTCACAGATGCCTTTGGAAACACAGTTTGGCACAGAGTCACAGAGATCGTTAGCAGAGCAATCTGTCCTGGGATGTTTTCAGCTGCAAGTAACTGAAAAGCCAACTAACAGTGGCTTAGACACTGAGGGGTTGTTATCTCATGAATAAGAGGCCAGAGGCAGGGCAAGTCCAGGGTTACTTTCATGGCTCCATGACATTACCAAGGACCCCTCTGCTTCTTATCTTTCCACTTTGCTACCTTCAGCACATCCAGAGTATCTCAATGTTTGGTTTCACAGTGGCTGCAGCAAATCCAAACATCAGAAGGAGACATAAAATGTCAAGCAAAGAAAAAGAAAGGGTCTTCCATGAGAACCCTTTTTTTTCTTTCCAATTTTTGTTTTAGGTTCAGAGGGTACACGTACAGGTTTATTACATGGGTAAATTGCACGTCACAGGGTTTGGTGTACAGATTATTTCATCATGCAGGTAATAAGCATAGTACTCAATAGGTAGTTTTTTGATCTTCACCCTCCTCCCACCCTCCACCCTCAAGTAGGCCCCCGTGTCTATTGTTCCCTTCTTTGTGTCCATATGTTCTCAATGTTTAGCTCCCACTTATAAGTAAGAACATGCAGTATTTGGTTTTCTGTTCCAATATTAATTTGTTTAGAATAGTGGCCTCCAGCTCCATCCATGTTGCTGCAAAGGATGTGATTTTATTATTTTTTATGGCTGTGTAATATTCCATGGTGTATATGTACCACATTTTTTTTTTATCCAGTCCACCGTTGATGGGCATCTAGGTTAATTTCATGTCTTTGCTATTGTGAGCAGTGCTGCAATGAACACACACATGCAGGTGTCTTTATGGTAGAATGATTTATCTTTCTTTGGATATATAACCAGCAAAGGGATTGCTTGGTCAAATGGTAGTTCTGTTTTAATTTCTTTGAGAAATCTTCAGACTGCTTTCCACAGTGGCTGAACTAATTTACATTCCCATCAGCAGTGTATAAGCAAGTGTTCCCTTTTCTCTGCAACCTCACCAGCATCTGTTATTTTTTTGACTTTTTAATAATAACCATTCTGACCAGTGTGAAGTGATATCTTCAGGAGTCCCTTTTACTGAGAAAGAACAACCTCCTCCAAAATCTCACAGCCAACTCACCTTCAGGTCTCATTGGTTAGGGACCTGACTTTGCCTATGTCTGTGCTATAGCTGAAAAGGGAGCTGGAAGAGGAAGAATCTAGCACCTTGGCTTCTATAGTTGGAAGTGCCCCTGTCAGTAAAAAGCAGTGGGGAGAATGTGCAGTGGAGAGAATGACATTTGAGTAGGCGTCACCACTGTCTGCCACAGGTACAGGTGACCATTCATGCATTTAGCAATCAGTAGCTGGTTGTTAATTACGTACCAGTCACAGCGCTAAAGGCAGAACCACAGCAGAGAGTAACACACAGGAGATCCTTAAGGTTGACAGTCTGGCATGGAACAGAGATACTTCACAAGCAATTACATAATTAAATACAGATGTGTTGAGTGCTATGATAAAAAAAACTTGTAAACAGTGCCCAAAAAGAAGTATGCAAAAAATTTATTTATGGAAGTATACTGAAATGCAAAGTGAGAATATAGTTATAAATGCTAAACAAAGCACAGAGTCTTTGCTGAGTCTAAGAAAACCACTAAAGGCAGGAATTTTCCCATTGTGAAGGAAAATGAAGCATGTGTCTGGCAGATAGAAATGTCCCTGTCATTAGAAAAGTTAATCCACCAAGGGTCAGAGACCATTCACTGGAATTTACTACAGATTCTCTGAACTCTCTCTTAGGACCATCTGACCTTAGTCTATTCAGCTATGGCCTCACCAAATAAACTTTGGATTACTTTGGTACATGCCCAGGTGTCCTGAATACCAGATTAGAATTTTCCAGTTTCTGGAAAGCATTATAATGTGAGCATAAACAGTCCTAGGCCTGATCCCTCTAAGGTGACCTGAAAATCGAGGAAACAGGCCTTCAGAGCTGGAAACACAGACTGGGAAGCCAAGGTGATCCCACTCCTTGCACACAGCAGCTGAAGCTAGCCTTGCCCACAACTACAGCACCAGAAACAGAAACTCACCTGGTACATTCCTTTGATAACAGCTATGGCATCAGCTAACTGCTGATTGAAGGATTTTCTCATCTTATCCTCATTCTGCAAACAAAAATAAATGCAATAAGCACCATAATGTATTTCCAAATATGACCCACACCTACTAGGGAGGGACTCATAGTAAAAAAAACATCATCTGAATCATCACAATCTATTGAAAACTTCAGTTCATAATCATTTCTCCCACCCTGCAGCCATTATGACACATTTTATTTTTACTTACACTCAACCAAAAGCAATAGAGAGATCATATAGATAAAATATATACAGATAATTTGAACACTTCATTTCATTTTTCACTTGAGTAAAGTCTTTCAGTGCCTTCCTAGAATTGCTTTTAAAAGTAGTAAAGTCTATTTGTGATGCCTATCTTCTTCTAGTCCTTGTACTTTTTGAATGGAATATGCTCATGAAAAGAAATCTATAGAGCTAGTCTGCAAACTAGAGTTATTTTCCGATTAATCAAACGATTTGATTAGATCTGTTTAGATTAACAATAGAAGAGAGTGCATTAAAAATAATACCCATGATTCTCATATCAATTCTGATTTCAGCATGGAGTATAAACAACAAATAGGCTTTATACTTTTCTAAAAAAAATTTGTTTTTTAATTTATTTTGTAGAGATGGGGTATTGCTTTGTTGCCCAGGCTGATCTCGAACTCCTGGGCTCAGACTATCCTCCTGTTTCAACCTCTCAAAGTGCTGGGATTATAGGCCTGAGCCATTGCCTCCCAGCCTCAAATAGGCTTTAGAGTCAGATGGTATTGAATTTAAATATCATTGCTCCCTTTAACTATCTGTCTGACCTTAAGCAAGTTACTTAACCTTGGCAAGCTGTTTCTTGATCTGTAAATCACGGACAGTAGGATTTCCATTTTAACATTTTGAGAGATTTAAAGAGTAAATATATTTTAAGGGCTTAGCATGGTACTTAACATGGTGTGGTCAGCAAAAGATGGTTTTTGTTTGCTTGTTTTTATGGCACAGAAATAATAGTAATGTCCGTTTGTTTTGTTTTTTGGTTTTCTGAGACGGGGGTCTCGACTTGTCACCCAGGCTAGAGTGCAGTGGTGTGATCATAGCTCACTGAAGCCTTGAACTCCTGGGCTCAAGTGATTCCCCTGTCTCAGACTCCTAAGTAGCTGGGGACTACAGGCCTGCAACACCACATCTGGCTCATGCTTTTATTCTTCGTAAAGACAGGGTCTCACGATGTTGCCCAAGCTGGTCTTGAACTCCCAGCTTCAAGCCAGCATGCCACCCTGGCTTCCCAAAGTGGTAGAATTAGAGGCATGTGTGCTTGGCCTCTCCTGTTTTTTAACTGGTGACCTTGAACAACTTAATTAGCCTTTCTGTGCCTCAGTTTTCTCATCTGTAAAAGAGGGAAAATAATTGTGCCTACTTCATAAGGTAAATGTGAGAATTAAATCAGTTCATATGCTAAGTACTTACACAAGTCCCTGACACATAGTGAAGCTCTGTGTATTAATTACCACATGAGACACAACTAATGTGACACTGCCCTCACAAGTTACTAAATTCTAAACTGCACTGCATACACATCTAAGCACAGTATCAATCCACATAAAACAAAAGAAATAAGAGAACATTTACCTGTTGATAATGCTTTTCAATTTCTAGGATCCTGTCATGCAGAATGGTGAAGAGACTCAAAGATTCCTCTTTCAGTCGGTCCTCAAACTTCAACTGAAGCAATTGTTTGAGGAACCCAAAATCTACCTGGAGGGATTTCATCATCTAAAAATGGAAAATATTATCCTTAGCAAAGTAACACAGGAACAGAAAACCAAATACTGCATGTTGTCACTTGCTAAGTGGGAGCAAAATGATGAGAACTCATGTGCACAAAGAGGGGAGCAACACACACTGGGGCCTACTTACGGTGGTGAGCGGGAGGAGGGAGAGGATCAGGGAAAATAACTAGTGGGAAGTAGCATTAGTATCTGGGTGATGAAATCATCTGTACAACAAACTCCTGTGACATGAGTTTACCTATGTAACAAACCTGCATATGTACCCCTGAACCTAAAAGTTAAAATATATATACATATACACACATTAAATTAAAATGGAAAAAATGTACATTATGATAGAGAGTAAAGGTCCTCTGTGTAAAAATTCCAATTCATTCTCTGGTTCTGGACATATAAGCTGGGTTCCTGGTCAGAGGTCTGTCCTGATTTTTAAGATGATTGTATGCATTGTGGAATTCCAGTAATTCCATCCTAGATGGCCAGGCTTTCAAAGTGACAATTAATTTGCCAAACTAAGATATGATGATGGACTAAAAGACAAGAGTTTCCTAGCAGTTTCTTCCCACACAGAAGAAAATATCTGTGTTAATATTGGCCTTGTCATACCTCAAAAGGTATAGTTCTCAAGATGTGGATTTCAGATCAGAAAAGAGAGGCAAGAATCATCATTTGCTGAGAATCTACTAGCACAAGCATTTAAATATGTAACCAGCATGTTGACTAAGAACCATTTGTAATAATCAAAACACAATGTATTTTTATCTGCCCCCATCTATTTAAAATGTATTCACTAGGGCTCCCACCTGTAATCCCAAAACTTTGGGAGGGTAAGGTGGGTGAAACTCAGGTGAGCCCAGGAGTTTGAAACCAGCCTGGGCAATAGAGTGAGACTCCAGCTCTTCAAAAACTTAAAAGAAGAAAAAAAGAGAGATCTAAAAAATATATATATTCTCTATGTAATCTTCCCCTGCTCTGAATGGAAACGACAAAATCCCATGACTTCTCTATTCATTCATGGGAACATAGTCCTACATGGCTACAAATACAGCCTCAGAGTAGCATTTAGAATATAACTACCAGGTGAGGTGGCTCATGCCTGTAATCCCAACACTTTGGGAGGCTGAGGTGGACAGATCACCTGAAGTCAGGAGTTTGAGACCAACCTGGTTGACATGGTGAAACCCTGTCTCTAATAAAAATACAAAAAATTAGCCAAGTGTGGCAGTGCGCCCCTGTAATCCCAGCCACTTGGGAGCTTGAACCCGGGAGATGGAGGTTGCAGTGAACCAAGATCGCACCACTGCACTCCAGCCTGGGCAGCAGAGCAAGACTCCGTCTAAATAAATATATATATATACACACATATGAGTTAAAATGCTTCCAACTTCATTCATAAGGTTTTTCCCTTTACTCCAAGCTGAGAGTAATGAAAAAGAGTGATTCACCCTTGAGCTCTCTCTGCTCACCTCCTCACCAGCACCCGAGTGGCTGTATCTCCACAAGCAACAAGGCAGCAGTGATAGAGGGGCAAGGATGTTCCTATCTGGTGGGGTGGGCTTCACCATGGTGCTACAGGACAGGAGAACTAACTCCTCTTCTTCCCTTGGGCACTGATGTAGATTCTCTAGAGATTCTGATTGCTGGGACCCTCTCTTTTGTAGCTATATCTTGACCTAAGCAGATGCTTCTCTACTCTGAGTGGTCACTTGCTACTCCTTCCTCAGGTTCTATGAATCTAGAGTTCACCTCTTTCTTCTCCCTGCTGTTAGGGGTCCTTTGTTCTTCCAGATAACTCTCCTGGACAGGACCCAAAATGACCCTACACTGGTTTCACCTCTCTCTCTCTCAAGGCCACATATGGTTTACGGGAAACAATTACACATCCTTTACCCCAATAACTCTGGAAGTGCAGACTGATCCCAATCAAGCCATTCTATCTTCTCATCACAGCCCCCTTTGGCTTCCTCAAGCATGAGTCAAGCACCAGTCCTTTGTGTCTTCTAATAGCAGCAAATGCATTCAAGCTCCATTGAAGCCTGCCTTCCTAGCTTTGAGTTGAGGAGGATTGCTTCTGCTGCCCTTCTCCCATAAGAACCATGGCAATAGTTCTTTCTAGAGTCCGCTTCGGCAGTTTTTTCTCTTCATTCCCTGACCTTCTTTATTGTCCTTGATCTGATTCAAAAGCTGAGAGACATTTGTTTAATGTGAAACATTCCCCTTGCAAAATCTGCAAATGGTTTCTAACTCACAGTTAGTTTGGAACTTGATGCCTGGTGTACTGGCATCCTGGGAAGAATTTCATTTTAGTATCCTCATACTATATAGGAGGTTTTATTTTACAGGTGAGAATATCAAGACTTTGAGAGGTTAAGTGACAGTGTTTGGGTGGGGTCCCAGGTGAAAAAAAAATCAGAAAGGGGAACTCTAAAATCACTGTAAAAACTTTGAACAAGCCAGGCATGATGGCTTATGCCTGTAATCCCAGCACTTTGGGAGGCCAAGGAGGAAGGATCACTTGAGGCCAGCAGTTTAAGACCAGCCTAAGCAACATAGTGAGACCTCATCTCTACAAAAAATTTAAAAATTAGCCAGGCGTGGTGGTGTGTAGCCTGTAGTCTCAGCTACTTGGGAGGCTGAGATGGGATGATCACTTGAGCCTAGGAGTTTAGGGCTGCAGTGAGCTATGACTGTGCTACTGCACTCCACCCTGGGCAACAGAGGGAGACTCTGTCTCATAAACAAAAAAGCAAAAAACAAAAATGAAACCTACCTCTGAACAAACCTCTGGCTCATCCCTGAGAGATACACACATGGGGCAGACTGCAAATAGCCCAGCTAGAGATAATATAACAAAACCAAGATTTGGGCTGCTAAAAAAAAAAAAAAAAAGATATAATTTTCTGTTTTAATCCAAACAAGTTAATTGTGTGCAAAAAAAAAAAAAAAACCAAAAAACAAAAAAACAAAACCAATAACAACAACAACAAAAAAACTTCAGCATTCTTTAGGGGACTATATCAGAACCCAGAAGATAACATCCACACTGTCCACAATATAATCCAAATTACTTGGATTATATATAAAAAAAAAAAAAACAGGAAAATGTGATTCAGTCTCAAGACAAAAGATGATTGAAACCAATTCCAATATTACCAAAATGTCAGAATTGCCAAAGATCTTAAAGCAGTTATTATAACTATGCATGATGAAGCAAAGAAAAATATGGGGTAATAAATGAAAAAAGGAAATATCAACAAACAGAAAATTTTGATAAAGAAAACAAATTCCCAGATTGAAAAATACAATATCCAAAATTTGAACTTCACTGAAAGTACTTAACAGAAGAACAAAGATGGCACAAAAAAACTGTGAACTTGAAGATGTATCAATAAAAAATAGAAAGAAGAAAGATTTTTAAAATTTTACAAAATGGACAGAGTTTAGGGGCTTGTGAGTTAATAATGAGAAGTCTAACATACAAGTAATTGGAGAGGATAGAAAAAGTGGGGTGGAACAAATATTTGAAGATATATTTAGTGGCTCCAAATCTCCCAAATTTGGTGAAACATGCAGATTGTAAATGCTTAATTTATTTATCCAAGCAGGATAAATGCATCAAAACCACACTTAGGTACATAATAATAAAGCTGTTGAAAACCAAAGATTAAAAGAAAATGTTGAAAGCAGACAGAAAAGAAACAGCTACATACAGGGGAATAACATTTGGAATGACTAATAATGGTTATTTTCTTAGACACTATTAAAGCCTACAGAGCAATTGTAAAGTGAGAAAACAAAACAAAACACAACTTGTCAACCCGGAATTCTATATTCAATGTAAAAACATTTTAAATAAAACAGAAATTCTTTGCCTACAGTAGGAGAATAGCTAAATAAAGTTTTTTAGGCTAAAGAGAAATAATTTGGGCTGGAAAGCTAGATCTTCAGGAAATAATAAAGAGCAAAGGAAATTGTAAATATCTAGGTACATATAAAATACTAGCTTTCCTCTTATTAGCTTAAAATTTATAGCACTGTTTAAAGCAAACATCATGAGTTTGTAATGTATGTATAATAGATGCAATACATATGATACTCAGCATAAAAGACGGGAGGGTGGTAAACAGTTACAAGGTTATTGCGTTTTACATGAAGTTGTGCAATATTAATGCTAAGTACACTATAATCCTTGCTGAACAAAGGGTCAAAAGATCTTTAGAAATAATGAAAATTAAGCGCAGAAAGAAGTACTGAGATATGGGAAAGAACGATGAGCAAAGAAATTGGTAAATTTGAGTAAATCTAAACAAGCATTAATTGCATAAAACAATATGAAGAGTTAACTGCAAAAATATTAGGAGAAAACAACTGAAATACTTGATAATAATAATAAAAAAGACAGAAGGACACAATTAGAGATAAAGGTTCTACATTTCTTGTACTGTACGGTAGAAATTACAAATTCTAGTCAACTGTTGAATGTTCAAATTTGAGATTAATCATTAAAAGAATAAAGATAAAATAGTTAATTATTAGTAGAGGAGAGAATAGAAACTAAAGAAAAGTTAATACAATCATTGGAGAGTAGGGAAGGAGAAAAAAGGTATAGAAAAATAAGATAAAGAGAAATTTAAAAAGAAATTGGCAGAAAATACAAACTTATCAGTAGTCAAAATTAATACTAATAGAATAAATTAGCTATTAAAAGAAATTATTAGATTGGATTTTTCAAAACTATATACAATTTATAAGAGATATATCTAAGACACAACACAGAAATAATGTCAGTGTAGAAATCAGAACGATTTACCAGGTAAATACTAGCCCAAAGAATGTTGATACAGATAAATTAACATTGAACAAAATGGACAATATGGCCAAAGCCTTCATATAGAAAAAATACATAAATCCAATTAATAAATACAGATTTTTAAAAATTTCCTGGCCAGGCACGTTGGCTCACACCTGTAATCCCAGCACTTTGTGGGTCTGAGGTGGGCAGATCACGAGGTCAGGAGTTTGAGACCAGCCTGGCCAACATGGTGAAACCCCATCTCTACTAAAAATACAAAAATTATCCGGGCGTGGTGGCATGCGCCTGTAATCCCAGCTACTCAGGAGGCTGAGGCAGGAGAATCGCTTGAACCTGGGAGGTGGAGGTTGCAGTGAGAAGAGATTGCACCACTGCACTCCAGCCTGGGTGACAGGGCAAGACTCCATCTCGGGGGAGAAAAAAAAAAAAAATTCCTGCATCTATGCCACAATGACAAAGACTGACCTCACACAAAGCCTCAACACAAATTGCAACAAACACCAGATAATTTGTTGCACAAGGACTGCGTTCTCCAACAAGAAAGCACTGAAGTTAAAAATCAGCAATATAAAAATATTCTAAAAAGCATCTTTGAAAATTTAATAACTTTCTTATTATACAGTTGAAATGAACAAATGAAAAATTCGAGTATTTAAATTTAAATACTAATAAAAATACTATATTTCAAAGTTTGTAGGAGCTAAAAATGTAGTTAGTGGGAAATTTGTAGTTTTAACTGCCTATAAAAGAGAAGAAGAAAGCCTCAAAATCTATGATCTATAGGCATTGGTAGCTGTCAGCCCAATATCCGGCATCATGGTTCTTCTTTACTGATGGAACCATGACATTGTCTGGGGCAGCAATGTGCGCAGCTAAAATACTTCTCTATAGCTCCTTGTAGTTCAAGTGGTCATGTGATACAGTTACGGCCAAAGAAACATATGGCAAGGCTTTCTATGGAAAGTTTTTGCTTTCCTAAGATACCTATTACCACTCCTCCCTACTTCTCCCATATTCTCCTTCCATGGAAGCTGGAAGGGGAGCAGCCATCTTGCTACTGGATCAGAACTAGGGCAGCAAAAGTCAGGCACCAATGGTGGAGATGTGAGAAGATAAAATGAATCTACATCACACAAATCAGAGAGCTACTGCACTAACTCTGGATTCTCTAACTCTATACCTCTTGATATTTTATGAAGCCAATGCAGTTGTTTTTTCTAAACACAGAGCTATATGCTATCCTAATTGATACCCAGATCCAACTCAAGAGATTAAAAAAAAAAAAAAAAAAGCCAGGCACAGTGGCTCACACCTGTAATCCTAACATTTTGAGAGGCTGAGGCAGGAGGATCGCTTAAGCTCGGAAGTTTGAGGCCAGCCTGGGCAACAGAGTGAAACCCCATCTCTACAAAAAATTGTAAAAATTAGCCAGGTGTGGTGGCGTGTGCCTGTAGTTCCAGCTACTCAAGTGGCTGAGGCAGGAGGATCACTTGAGCCCAGGAGGTCAAGGCTGCAGTGAGCCATGATTCTGCCACTACACTCCAGCCTGGGCAACAGAGTGGACCCTGTCTCATAAACGAACAAAAAAAAAAAAAAGAAAGAAAGAAAGAAAGAAAAAAAGAAAAGAAAGAAAGAGTAAACAGAAAGGAATAAGGAATAATAAATATAGGGAAATAAATTTATGAACTAGAAAATAAAGATACAATATAGAGGATTAATACATCCTAAAATTGAGTGTCTGAAATAAAAAATAATGAAATAGACAATTCTGCCAAGAGTCACTAAGAAAAAAGAGAGGAGATATGCAGACAATATCAGACAACATTAAACATTTAAAAAGGACTATAACTACAGATACAATACTTAAAAATAATAAAAGACAATAAATATTATACCAATAATTTGAAGATTTAACAAAAATAAATACTTTAATAGAAAAACATAACATCAAAAGTGACCCAGAATATTTAAGAAAACGGGAATACATACATAACAAAATAACAATAGCAATAAAAATAAGCACAGTTTTACATGCCAGTTCTAACAAACATTGAAGAAATAGATATTCCCAATCTTATGTGAAGTATTCCAGAGAATAGACTAGGGAACACTTCTCATTTTATGAGGATACTGTGATCTTGGTACCAAGATTGAACAACAATAGTGTAAGAAAAGAGTATTATAGAGTATAGCCTGGGTAACGTAGCAAGACCCTATCTCTACCAAAAATTTAAAAATTAGTTGGGCAAGGTGGTGCACTCTTGTAATCCCAGCTACTCAGGAGGCTGAGGTGGGAGGACTGCTTGATTCCAGGAGGTCAAGGTCACAGTGAGTTATGATTGTCACTGCACTCCAGCCTGGGCAACAGAACAAGAACTTGTCTCAAAAAAAAAAAGAAAAGAAAAGAAAAGAAAAAAATTATAGGGCAATCTCGCTTAAAACAGAGGAAAATAAATCCTCAATAAAATAATAGCAAATAATGCAGAAATGCAAAAGGAAATATTATGATCCAATTAGGTTTATTTCAGGAAGTCAAGGATGGTTTACTATTCAAAAACCAAATTTTACCACATCATCAGATAAAGGAGAAAAGCCATATGAGTGCATGATCATCTCAATAAGTCCATGAAAAGTATTCAAACCCAGTCATACATGATTTTTTTAAATGCCTCTTATTAATTAGAAATAGAAGAAGACATCCTTAATCTGATTTAACATTTGTATCAGATTTTGGTTCAGCTATAACAAAAAATCCAAATAGCCAGGTTTGGTGGCTCATGCCTGTATTCCCAACACTTTGGGAGGCCAAGGCAGGAGGATCACTCGAGGCCAGGGATTTGGGACCAGCTTGGGCAACATATTGAGACTCTGTCTCTACAAAAAAATAGAAAAAAATATTAGCCAGCTGTGGTGGCACACACCTGTAGTCCCAGCTACTCAGTAGGCTGAGGTGGGAGGATCACTCGAGCCCAGGAAGTCAAGGTTGTTGTCACCTATGATCCTGCCACTGCAATCCAGTCTACGTGACAGAGTGAGACTCTGTCTCAAAAAATAAAGCTCACGCCTGTAATCCCAGCACTTTGGGAGGCCAAGGCAGATGGATCACGAGGTCAGGAGATAGAGACCATCCTGCCTAACAAGGTGAAACCCTGTCTCTACTAAAAATATAAAAAATTAGCCGGGCGTGGTGGCCGGCGCCTGTAGTCCCAGCTACTCGGGAGGCTGAGGCAGGTGAATGGCGTGAACCTGAGAGGTGGAGGTTGCAGTGAGCTGAGATCGTGCCACTGCACTCCAGCCTGGGCGACAGAGCAAGACTCTGTCTCAAAAAAAAAAAAAAAATCGAAATAACAGAAGCATAAATGAGAAATAAGTTAATTTCTCTCCCTAGAAATCTACCTTGGCAATCAATAGGTGAAATGATCTAAGATTCTTCCGTCTTATTACTCTGCTGTATATTGTTTCAACCTCACGGTCCAAACAGTAGGATCCATGCTCTAGCGGAAGAAGTAAGAAAAGGAAGGAAACTAGGAAAAAAGGAAGGAAAACCGGGAAGGGAAGGGGAGGGAAACTGGTAAGGGAGGGAAGGGGAAGGAAACCAGGAAGAAAGGGGAGGGGAGGGAAACCGGGAAAAGAGGGGAGGGGAGAGAAACAGGGAAGGGAGGGGAGGGGATAGGAGGGGAGGGGACTGGGACTGGAACCAGGACAGGAAGGGAGAGGAACCGAGACAGGAACCAGGAAGGGAAGGGAAGGGAACCGGGACGGGAACAGGGAAGGGAAGGGAAGGGAAGGGAACCAGGACAGGAACCGGGACAGGAACCGGGAAGGAAAGGGAACTGGGATGGGAACCTGGAAGGGAAGAGAAGGAAACCAGGACGGGAACCGGGACAGGAACTAGGAAGGGAACCAGGATGGGAACTGGTGAGAGGTGAGGCCAGCTGGACTTCCTGGATCCAGTGGGGACTTGGGGAGCTTTCCTGTCTTACAAGAGGGTTGTAAAACGCACCAATTAGCGCTCTGTAAAATGCACAAATCAGCAGGATTCTAAAAGTAGCCAACTGCGGGGAGAACTGCAAAAAGGGCACTCTGATAGGACAGAAATGGAACATGGGCGGGGCCAATAAGGGAATAAAAGCTGGCCACCGCCCGCAGTGGCTACTCGCTCAGGTCCCCTTTCAGGCTGTGGAGGCTTTGTCCTTTGGCTCTTCACAATAAATCTTGCTACTGCTCACTCTTTGGGTCCGTGCCATCTTTAAGAGCTGTAACACTCACCAGAAAGTCTGCGGCTTCATTCTTGAAGTCAGGGAGACCACGAACGCAGCGGCAGGAACCAACTCCGGACACACCAAGAAGAAGGGGGAAGGGAAGGGAACCGGGGCAAGAACCGGGAAAGGAAGGAAAGGGAACCGGGAAAAAGAAGGGAACCGAGATGGGAAGGGAAAAGAACCGGAAAGGGAAGGGAAACCGGGAGAAGAAGGGGAGGGAGACCAGGAAGGGGAGGGAAATGGGGAAGGGAGGGGAGGGGACTGGGAATGGAACCAGGATGGGAACCAGTACAGGAGCTGGGAAGGGAAGGGAACGGGGAGGGGAACCAACTGGAAAGGAAACCGGGATGGGAACTGGGAAGGGAAGGGAACCGGGACGGAACCGGAAAGGGAACTGCGAAGAGAAGGGAAGCGGGACGAGAACCGGGAAGGGAAACAAACCGTGACGGGAACTGGGACGGGAACAGGGAAGCGGACGGGAACCGGGAAGGGAAGGTGGAAGGGAAGGGGACTGGAAAAAAGGGAAGGGGAGGGAAATTGGGAAGGGAGGGAAAGCAAGGAGCGTACAGAAAGGGAGGCGAGGGGTGGAGAGACCTGGAGAGCAGGGGAGGGGAGGGTAGAGGAAAGGTAGGGAAACCTTGGGAAGGGAGGGGAGGGGACCGGAAAGGGAACCAGACGGGAACCTAGATAAGAACCGGGAACGGAGGGGATCGGGAAGGGATGTGAGCGGCGGATCGGGAAGGGAAGTGAACCGGGACGGGAACCGGGAAGGGAAGGGACGGGAACCGGGAAGGGAAGGGACGGGAACCGGGATGGAAACCGGAAAGGGAACGGGGAAGGGAAAGGGACGGGGGACGGGAACCGGGAAGGGAAGGGATGGGAACCGATGGGAACCGGGATGGCAACCAGGAAGGGAAGGGACCGGGACGGGAAGGGAAGGAAACCGGGACGGCAACAGAGACAGGAACCGAGAAGGGAAGAGAACCGGGAAGGGAAGGGAACCGGGACAGGAACCGGGAAGGGAAGGGAAGAGAACAGGGAAGGGAGGGTAGGGGAGGGAAACCGGGAAGGAAGAGGAAGGGGAGGGGAGACCGGGACGGGAACTGGGACGGGAAGGGTAGGGAACCGGGCGGGAACCGGGACGGGAGGGGAAGGGAATGGGGACGAGAAACGGGACGGGAACCAGGACAGGAACCAGAACGGAAACAGGGAAGGGAAGGGAACAGGGACAGGAATCGGGAAGGGAACCGGGACAGGAACCGGAAAGGGAAGGGAACCAGGAAAGGAAGGGAAGGGAAGCGGGACGGGAGCCGGGAAGGGAAGAGAAGGCAACCGGGAAGAGTAAGGAGGAAAACCGGGACGGGAACCGGGAAGGGCAGGGAACCGGCACAGGAAGGAAAGGGAACCGGGAAAGGAGAGGAAGGGAACCGGGATGGGGAGGGGAGGGGAGGGTAACCTGGAGGGAAGGGGAACCGGGAGGGGAGGGGAGAAGGGAAGGGAAGAAGGGAAGGGGAAAGGAAAGGGAAAGGGAAGGGAAGAAGGGAAGGGGGAAGGGAAGGGGAATGGAAAGTAGCAGGAAGGGAAAAAGTGAAGGGAGAAGTGACAGAGGGCGCATGTGAACCGTGTCTCAAAGAAGGTTTCCCAGAGCTGCCACAGACCATTCCCATGTGAATCCTATTGACCAGAACGTGGTCATTTGGACACACTTAGTTACGAAAGAATAAAATCATAAAATGTTTCTGAAAGTATAAAAGAAGACAATAAATTGGCAAATATGTAGGAAAGAGACATCCTCAAAAGTTACTAGCGGGAGTGTAAATTGGTAAAATCTCTATGCAGGGCAATTTGGCAATCTCCTTCAAAATGACTAATGCATACATCCTCTGACTCAGAAATTCCACTTTTAAGAATTTACATCACAGATTTACTGGCATATGAGTATGTGCAGGATTATTCATCACAGTAAAATATTAGAAATGACCAAAATGTCCATCAATATGGAAAGCTAAATATATGATGCACATTTTGTGATGTTAATGTACTTGTGAAATAAATGAGGAAACTCTATGTGTCAATATAGAACGACTTCCAAGTGTAAAAACAAAATCAAGGTAGACAAGAGTATTTATCGTGGTATGCTACCTCATGTAACAGCTTTATTGATTAGGGTTTTTAGTAATAACTCTTGATCTCCAACGTACATGCAATACTATGTTCCTTTACAATCAAAAAAGATCCAGGCCAGGCACGATGGCTCACACCTGTAATCTCAGTACTTTGGGAGGCTGAGGTGGGTGGATTGCTTGAACCCAGTAGTTCAATAGTAGCCTGAAAAACATGGCAAAATCCCATCTCTACAAAGCATACATAAAATTAGCTGGGCAATGTGGCATGCACTTGTAGTCCCAGCTACTTGTGAGGCTGAAGTGGGAGGATCACCTGAATCCTGGAGGTGGCGGCTACAGTGAGCTATGATCACACCTCTGCCTAGATGACAAAGTAAGACACTGTCTCAAAAAAAAAAAAAAAAAATCAAAGAAAATATAACAAAATGTCAAAATTTGACAAAGCTGGATGGTGGGTTACACAGTTATTCATTATATATGCAAAGATGTTTGATAATTTTTTAAAGTGTCATAAATAGAAAATGTTCACAGATGTCAAAAGAATTTCCAACAGAGTAACAAAATACTTTATTAAACAAATTAACATATGTAAGTATGACATAAATATTAGTAGCTTATATTAATAATTTGTTAAAGCACAGCTATCATTCAGCTGTTTGTCAAAGATGCTAAAATTTTAAAAATTTTAATTATTTCACTTTTGTCTATGAAAGAAACATGAAGGCAATTAACGCCAAAAATTATCTCAGAAGTTTCAGAACAAATTCAGATTTACCTGTGCTAACTTTTGCGTAGATGAACTCAATTCTTTTACTGACAGTATTTCACTGGAATCAGTTTGAGTGGCATGGTCTGTGCTGAAAAAGCCAATCTTTAAATCATCTGAAATGTTAAGTCTGAAAACAAAGGAAATGAAATGTGCTTTATGTCATAGATATTTTCTTAGAAATAGATGTTAGTGCGTCTTTTTTTGTGTAAATCATATCGTATTTTAAGTATTCTAAGAGGTTGGTGAGGTGAGGAAGCCTCTGAATTAGCTCTTGTGATCTGGAGCTAATGAAGATAATGAGATTATCAAATTCCCTGGACTGAGGCATATTGCTCTACGGTTACTCATCTGATTTCCACTTTTCTGAGATATGATCAATTTATATACCTGCTTTTAATATCTTCCATACTGTTATTGCCTGTGCTACTGCTGGAAATAATTCTAGATTATGCGTAGGCCTATTCAGCAGAAATCCTTTAAGACAGTGGTTTTCAAAGTATGGGCCGAGGACCCCTGGGGTTCTGGGATACTCTATTAGAAAATCTGTGAGATCAAATTAATTTTATAATAGTATTAAGATTTTATTTGTCTTTTTACTGTCATTCTCTCACAAATGTTCAGTGGAGTTTTCCAGAGGCTACAGATTATACAGAAGCAGCTATGAGAATTCAGCTCTCTTCCATTAAGCCAGGCATGGAAAAGCTTTGCAAAAATGTAAAACAGTGACACTCTTCTCATGAAAGTTTTTGTTTTAGAACAATACAGCTAGTTTTTCTTTAAAATATGCTATTTCCAGCTACTATAGAGGCTGAGGCAGGAGGATTGCTTGAGTCCAGGAGGTTGAGGCTGCAGTGAGCTATGAAAGCACCACCACACTCCAGCCTGGGCAACAGAAAGAGCACATGTTTCAGAAAAATAAAATAAAATAAATAAAACATGGTATTTCTATTAACACATACCTGATTTATCCTTATTTTAAGTGAATCAATATATTTTAATTTTCTTCTTTTAAATTTCCAATCTGGCAACTATCAATAGATAGGACCAACATAAACTAAATCTCTTTGAGGGTGCCAATAATTTTTTAAGACTACAGAGAGGTCTTGAAACCAAAAAGTTTGAGAATTGCTTCTTTAAGATGATCATACCACCTTCCTATATTTGATTTTCAAGCATTATTCCTGAAAAATGTGAATAGGCCAGGAACAAGTGTTTGTAAATTCCTTCTACAGATTTCTAAGGATAGGGATCTCAAACAGCATTAAGAAGGCAATTTTCTGGATGCACTCTGTCAATTTGATCAAACTTACCACAACTGTTTCTAAAATGTCAGCTAAAATAAGAGAACCACAAAAGCCCAAGTAGAATTATCAGACTTCTCAGTGTAGGTGCCAAAGGCAGAATGTCTGTGCTTCTATCCCACCTCTTCTGCTGACGAGAGCATACCCCCATGCGGGGCACCCCATGGCAACTCCCCTCTTCTTGCATGCTGGCCAAACCTCAGATTTGTCCCCCACAGAACTCAGATGAAGTTGACCATATCCACAGTGCCAAGTATAACTCTAAGCTGGGCTAAGCCCATCACAGTTATCCCACTCTGCTTGGCAGTGGATGTCCAGGGATGGGTGTAGAACCCAGGTCTGAAGAGGGAGACATTAGGAAGGGTCTGTTGGGGCCTAGTAAGAAAGGTTTTTAGACTCCTACAAAGGGGGCACCAGAGGAGAGGTTTCTTCTTTGTCTCTGGACATTGCCAAGGGTGGAAGTAATGCCAAGAACTGGCACAGTCACTAGGTGACCACAAGGGGGGCCAGCCAGGGCATAGATGATGAGCTTTCAAAAAAGATGGAAATAGGTTGGGCGCAGTGGCTCATGCCTATAATCTCAGCACTTCGGGAGGCCAAGGCAGGAGGAGCACTTGAGGTCAGAAGTCTGAGATCAGCCTGGCCAATATGGCGAAACCCCGTCTCGACTAAAAATACAAAATTAGCTGGGTGTGGTGGCACGTGCCTGTAATCCCAGCTACTCGGGAGGCTGAGGGACAAGAATCGCTTGAACCTGGGAGGCAGAGGCTGCAGTGAGCCGAGATCGCACCACTGCACTCCAGCCTGGGTGACAGAGCAAGATTCTGTCTCAAAAAAAAAAAAAAAGATGGAAATAAATTTGACTGATGACTTTGCTCAGCCATTGACTCAATTAGCTCTGAAACCTGTCATACCTCCAGTCTCCCTGTAATGTCACAGAGTAAGTGCAATTGTTGGCAGTTTCTGTCAACTGTAGCTGAAAGCATCCTGACTGATACTGTAGCTAAGTGACATTAGATAAATTACTAAACCTTTCTGTGCCTTAGTTTCCTCTTATGGAAAATAATAGTCCCCATTTCATAGACTTACTGTGAGAATTTAGTGTGTTAATACTTAGAAGTATTTTGAATGAACCTTCATACAACAGTAAGCCCTCAAGAAATGTTACTCATTATTAGTACTGCAGTGGTGGTGGTTTCTACTGTCACTCTGATGTTTTGAAATGTCATAGTTTTTTCATCATATTTGGAAAAAACTATTAAAGCAGAGCAATATCAACTAAAAAAGGCCATTTAACATGAAAACTCCTTGATATTCAAAATAAAGATCTTCAGTTAATCCCACAAAATTTTCAGCTTTCCATATACTAATTACAGTAAACAAGTAAATAAAAATATGCGATATATTCTGAGGTAGTGGTAAGCCTCATTTCTCATTACATACACTCCATGTAACTTACTCATGTGTCACATATCTGCTAGTTAAATGTTCCCCCAAATACATCTGTACCTTAACAGTACCCTCAGCCTAGGATTAAGTCTCCCCACAGTTGTACCTATCAAAATCATATGTAACCACTGTCTTTTCTACCTTCTTTTGTCTTCCATTCTCTTCCCTTCTCAGGGTGAAGGAATCAACATAGTGGTCAATGACATGGGGCCATAAAAAAAATTGGGAGTCATGCATAGAAGAACAGCAAGCCTGGTGGCTAAGAATGTGGGTCAGTTGGGGGAACAGGGGCAGCAGCACAGAGGTGGCAGACAGAGGAGAGGACCACAATAGTGGGACACTGGATACATTGAATGAGTAAGTAAATGTTCTCAAAATGACAGAAGTCAAGTTTTTCAGTTCTAGGAAAGATATTTACAAACATAGGGAAAGAGTAGACTAGAAAGTTCTCTGAGACAATGGAATGGAATGGGAAGAATTGGTATGAATGCATACTTTTATAAATATAGATAAATAGATATATAAATAGTTGTAGGTGTATATATGTGTGCACATATATATGTGAACATATATCATATATATGTGCATATATTTATACATATCTGTTTCTAGTTCTGTCCAATGAGAGGGCCTAGAAGAATGGCACTCCAGTAGTGATGAGCACATCTAACACTCAGATGTTGGTTTCTTTTCTTTCTTCTCCTTTTTGTTTCAGTATATTTTTTGAGACAGAGTCTTGCTTTGTCACCCAGGCTGGAGTGCAGTGGTGTGATCTCAGCTCACTGCAATCTCTGCCTCCTGGGTTCAAGTGATTCTCACGCCTCAGTCTCCGAAGTGGCTGGGATTACAGGTGTGGACCATCACACCTGACTAATTTTGTATTTTTAGTAGAGATGAAGTCTCCCCATGTTGGCCAGGCCAGTCTCAAACTCCTGGCCTCAGTGATCCACCTGCCTCGGCCTCCCAAAGTGCTGGCATTACAGGTGTGAGCCACCGCACCTGGCCCTAGATGTTGGTTTCTAAAAACCATCCTCCACTAAAAGCAATGAAGTCTCCTTGAAAAAATGGTTCATTCCAAGACTGGAATAAAAGTATATAAAATTATAGAAAGCAAAAGTATAAAATGAGCCTGGAACATTTTGTTTGCCATAAAGTGAAGAAATGCTCAAAAGATGATGGGAAAATGTAAAAATGATGAAGAAACTAGATGGAAGAAACAACCACTGGCCATATATGACAATTTAAGCATCAAAATAAATAATGAAAGCATCAGATTATAACCCATTGAATAAAATAGGAATCCATCAATCCATACTGATATGAATGAATGAATGAATGAATGAACAGATAAATGAGGATGGGAAGCTCTAATAAATATAGAAAAAAAGCAGAGAATTACCACATGGCAGTCATCATAAAAGTGACATTAAGATAGGAGTCATCAGGCTGGGTGCAGTGGCTCACACCTGTAATCTCAGCACTTTGGGAGGCTGAGGTGGGTGGGTCACTTGAGCTTAGGAGTTCGAGACCAGCCTGGCCAACATGGCGAGACCTTGTCTCTACAAAAAATGCAAAAATTAGCCAGGTGTGGTGGCAAACACCTGTAGTCCCAGGTACTTGGGAGGCTGAGGTGGGAAGATCACCTGAGCCTGGGAGGTTAAGGCTGCAATGAGCTTGGATTGTGTCACTGCACTTCAGCTTGGATGACAGAGTGAGATCCTGCCTCAAAAAATAAAAATAAATAAAAATAAAAGAGAGGAGTCATCATTGGTGACCATGGCTGGTTAGAATAAGTTTTAGAAAAAAGGAAATTGTAATACCTAGAAAATAGTAATTTATTCCAAAGAAAAGAATGGTAAATTTAAAATAGAGAACTTTGGTAGGCACCAACTCAACAAGGTCAAGGTTAATGAGGGGAAAAATTGAACCATGCCTACTAAAGTTGAAGCCCTGAGAACCCAACCCGAGAAGTTCTTTATGACCAGGTGACTGAGGGAAAAAACCTCAAGCCTGATTCACAGATGGGTTCCTCACCAGCTGGTAGTTACCTGCAGTCTCACAGCCACACTCAGAAGTGACCCTGAATGACACAATCATGAAGGAAAATCCTCTCACTGAATAAACTGAAAGCAGTATATTTGGTTGTCTACTTTTTCTGGATGAAGGATGGCCAGAATTACGTATTGATATTAATTTATGGGCAACTGCTAAACAGTTAACAAGATGGTCAGGAACTTGGAAGGAACAGATTGAGAGATGGATGTCAAGAATGTCTGGGAAAAGTTCTGTGGATGAGCCTTTGAAAATGGGCACAGACTGTAAAGGTGTTTGTGCGGCATCTGAATGCCCACCCAAGGGAATCCCCTACAGAGAAAGTAGTTAAATAATTAGGCAAAATGACACACTCTGTGGATATCGTTCAGTTTCCTTTTGCAGCCACCCCTGCTTGCTTGATGGCCCTCGAACAAAATGGCCATGGTGTCAGGAGTTCAACAATGTGGTTTTCCCCTTACCAAGGCTGGCCTGGCTACCACAGGTGCTGAGTGTCTAACTAGTCAACAGCAGAGATCAATACTGAGCTCCCAATGTGGCAGCATGAACCACAGGGAATAGCCAGCCACCTAGCGACAGGTTGATAGCACTGAACCTCTTCCATCATCCTCACCGGAACACACATTTATTTTGGATATGGATTTGCATTCCCTGACTATACTGCACTGGCCAGAACCACCAAGCATGAACTTACAGAACATCTTATCCATCATCACGGTATTCTCACAGCACCACTTCCCATCAAGGAACTCATTTCACAGCAAAAGACAGGCAGCAATGGATTCATGCCCATGGAATTCAGTGATCTTATCATATAACCCATCACCCAGAAGTGGCTCGCCTAATAGAAAGGTTAAATAGCTTACTGAAGATTCATTTAAGGCCAGGCACAGTGGTTCACGCCTGCAATCCCAGCACTTTGGGAGGCCGAGGCGGGAAGATCACTTGAGCCCAGGAGTTCAGGAATAGCCTGGGCAACATAGTGAGACCCTGTCTCTACAAAAAAATAAAAATAAAAAAATAAAATTAGCTGGGCATGGTGGCACACACCTGTACTGCCAGCAATATTTGGGAGAAGCAAATCCATGAAAGAATGCAGTTCTGTCTCACAGGATGCAGTATATGCTTTGAAACAGTATATGGTGCTATCTCTCCTACAGTCATAGGTCCAAGAATGAAAGGCACCTCTCACTCTTATGCCTCATAACTCATGCCCAAAATTATAGTTTCCTGTCTCTGCAACTTTAGGATCTGCTGGTTTGGAAGTCTTAGTTCACAAGGGAAGAATGTTTCCAGCAGAAAACATAACAGAAATTCTATTGAATTAGATGACACTGATGACTGGTCACTTTGTGATCCTTATGCTGCTGAAACAAAGGCAGAAAAGGGAGTCACTCTACTGGCTGAAGTGGATTGATTCTGAATACCAAGGGGCAATTGGGTTGCTGGTGAACAACAGAGTCAAGGAGAACTCTGTCTGGAACCCAGAGGATTCTTTGGGGTGCCTCTTAGTGTTTCCGTGCCCAGTAATAAAGATTAATGGAAAAAAGGCAGCAAACAAAAAAAAAAGGCAGAACTTTTAAAAGTCAGGACTTCCAGGAACGAACATTTGGATCTCGCAGCTAGGTAAGGAACTTTGACCTGTCTGTACCTTTCAGCAAGTTTCGCAGCCACTGGGCAAGCCATCCCTGCAGACCAGCAGTTGTCACACCCTCTGGCAAGTTTCTCTCCCACCATGTCTTCTCCAAAGAGGTATCATTCCTAATCTCAGCCTTTGAGGGCGGGTCTTCTAACTCCTTAGTTCCTGCCCTGTTTCCTCTTCCTCAGACCTGGAGGTCATAGCTGCTTTTTGTGTTTGCTATCAGTGTATTGTCTAGAGTCTTCTTTTACCACCTTACTGCCTTTTACTAGTTAAAAATCCTTCTTACTATTTAACAGAGAACAGGAAATAGTCCCTGTTGAAATTAGCAGTGAGGTTTCTGCCTCCTGTCTGGACCCTGAGTGCTACATCAATATAGTAAATATAAACAGCCATGGGAACTAACTCTGTTTCTGTATAGTCTACACTACTGCACATTTAACAAATCTCAGTGATTCACTTTTCCAGTCTAGAAATGCAATCCTTTACCCTACCCAGTGCTAAGCGGCTCCTTTTTACTATTCAGCCACATTTTTCATTAAGCATGAACATGTATGTTCTTCTGTTCCTTCCCATTTTAAGCAAAAGACCTATCATGGGTGGTTTATGGAGTGTGAATAGTTTTTACCAATGTTTTTTCAGGATATGATTTAGAAACTTGAAATTATGTTTTCAGGTATTCCTTCTGGTGCCATAATATTACAATAATACAATATGATATTTTAAAATCAGGTCCAGGCTGGGTGCGGTGGCTCACGCCAGCACTTTGGGAGGCTAAGGTGGGCAGACTGCTTGAGCTTAGGAGTTTGAGACCAGCCTGGGCAATGTGGTGAAGCCCTGTCTCTACAAAAATACAAAAAAAAAAAAAAAAGAAAAAAAATTAGCTGGGCCTGGTGGCACACACCTGCGGCTCCACCTAGTCAGGAGGCTGAAGTGAGAGGATCCCTTGAGCTCAGGGGTCAGAGGCTGCAGTGAGCTGTGACCATAACACTGCACTCCAGCCTGGGCGACAGACGGGCAGCTGGAAATGGCAGATTCTTCTTCTAAATCCCTGGTGAGGATAAGCCCATGACTCTCCAATTTCACCAGTCCTAACTCTTTATGTGACTGACTCAAAAAGATCCAGCTCATTCAGAATCTAACTGAATGAGGAAGATTTATTCTTCAGTGTCCCTTCAAATTCCAAATGTCTCTAATTTTAGCTAACAACCCTGCTGCCTAGAATGGAAACCCACATCACAACAAATTAGCTAAGTGGTTCCTACACAGTCTTTATTTATAGTCTCAGCAATTCTATTTCTGAATAATAAGTTGGTGGTTATGCATAAAACAGCATTTGGGGAAGATAATTATGTTTTTTAAAATAAATTACATACAAAATTAACGTCCTAATTTATTTTGGAAAACAGACCTATGAATATGTATTAATAAAATGCAATGACTCTTCTCACTGAATCCTAGAATTGTCCATCCTACAAATGCTTATTAATAAATCAGTCACTGAAGACAGCATTAGGTGTGCTAAACTTTCACTGTGGCATATTTCTCAGTGCTAAATAAGAATATTGCTTCCTTTTATTCCTCTTCAAAGAACACAGAACTTTGATGTGCCCCATGGCTCATAAACTTCTCTAACTACACTTACTTCCTGGCTGATGTCAGCAAGGCTCTCAGCTTAAGACACCATCTTTGTGCTAATTATTTCCAAACTGATACAGCCGAGCTGAACCTCTCTTCTTAACTTCAGACTCATCTAATCAACTACCTACTTAACAGCCTAAATGGATGTCTAATAGTCACTGCTGACATATCATGACCAGAAGTAAGCTTATGATATTCCCTTCAGACCTGTTCATCTCAATATCTTCCCCATCCGGGTTACTGGCAATTCCATTCTACCTGTTCATCAAGGTCTCCTCCGGACCTCCAACCACTGCTACCCCATGGTCATCTTCCACGAGGAATATTGTAATAGTCTCTTGTTTCCTTGTTTCTGCTCTCGTCCTCACTATAGTCTATTATCTAAACAGCAGTCAGAGTAATCCCATTGAAGGATAAATCAAATCATGTCACTCCTCTTTCCCAATCCCCTCATGGCTTCCCATCTCAAAGTAAAAGCTGAAGTCCTTAAGGTAGTCTAAAGTCCCACGCCACAGGCACCATCCCCCTTCCCTCTGACTTCACCTCCACTATTCTCCCTCTCTGCTCCAGCCACACTGGCCTCCTTGCTGCTCCTAGGACATCCAGGCACCGTCTTTCTACCCAGTGTTCTCTCTGCCTGGAACACTTGCTAGCCTGATAGATCCTTAGGGCTCCCCCCTCAAGCCTGCAAGTCTTCACTCCAGTGTCATTTTCTCAGTGAAGCCTTCCCTGATCACCATTTCTAAAATCTGCAATCCAGGCCAGGCATGGTGGCTCATGCCTGTAATCCCAGTACTTTGGGAGGCCGAGGCTGGAGGACTGCTTGAGCCCAGGAGTTTGAGACCAGCCTGGGCAACACAGCAAGACCCTGTATTAAAAAAAAATTAGCCAGGCAGGCTGGGGTGTGCTTGTCGTCTCAGCTACTCAGGAGGCTGAGGTGGAGGGATCGCTTGACTCCAGGAGTTCAAGGCTGCACTGAGCCATGATTGTGCCACTACACTCCAGCCTGGGTGACAGAGTGAGACCCTGACTCTAAAAAACAAAACAAAACAAAACAAAAATTAAATCACAGCTCCCTCCCCACTTGCCACACACACACACACACACTCACACACTTACTCACTTTCCTCTTCTCCCTCCCCGTGTTCGGTTTGTTCCTTATCACTAAGCACTATCTAACTTATTACATAGTTTACTTGTTTATCTAGTTCATCATCAGTTCCTGACTAGGATGCAAACTCTACAAAGGCCGGGCTTTCGTCTGCTTTGTAGACCACATTCAGCACCTGAGCCTCTCTCATTCACACCCAGGCACCGGCTCAGTCGCCCTAGTACTTTGGGTGAAGAGGAAGGAATATGGGCATCAGTGGTTCTTTTGTTCAGCCAAAGAGCACCTGGCACCATCGGTCTGCTCTTGAGCCTGGCAGGTGCATTTTTTTTTGGGAGCTACCCCACCATGGAATGCCAAGGAGTCCAGGGCAGGACACCATTCCTATCAGCAAACACTAGAACAGGGTAGACGCTGTGTGCCTCTGGTGTTTACCACGTGCTGCCTCTAATAAATGCTATTCACAACCACCACTAGACCAGGTCCCGTGCACCCTGACCCATTTTAACAAACGTACCCATTGAATACAGTGAAGCTGGGAAGCCGAGCCCAGGAGCGTTGCCTCACTGGGTCAGTCCCACTGCTGGGCTAGGACACCTGTGGTCCCTTCTTCTCACCCTGGAGCTGTGTCTGTGTGAGGGGCTTGCCCCTAAGCCGGCCCACTTGGCACCATGAGGCCCCTGCCTTATACAACGGTAAGTTCTCCCATAGCAGCTAAGCTAATTCTGGCTACCTACTGATTTGAAAAAGGTTTTTAGAAAGAAATTTGCATTTTCCCAGAAACATCAGCTCTACATTATCCAAATAAACAACGAAGCTAGAACACAGGGGGCAAAGGATTATGAAAGGGACGGGTTTTAAACAAGGATCAAGGAATAGCAAATAATGACATCGGCAAACACTTCTATGATTCTGCTATGGTCTGAGTGTGTCTCCTGAAAATTCATGTTGAAATCCTAACCCCCAAGATGACGATATTAGCAGGTGTGGACTTTGGAGGTGACTAGGTCATGAAAGTGGAGCCCTATAAATGGGATTAGTGCCCTTCTAAAAGCAGGGTGGGAGCGGGTGTGCGGGATGTGGGGGAAAACTCCCTTGCCCGTTGCACCATGTGAAGACACAGCCAGGAGGTACTGTCTGTGCAGAAGGGACCCTCATCAGACCTGGAATCTGCCAGTGGGCTTCCCAGCCTCCAGAACTGGGAGAAACAAATTCCTGTTGCTTATAAGCCACCCAGCCTATGTTGTTTTGTTACAGCAGCCCGAGGGGACTAAGACGGGTACTGTGTCCTAGATTAGCTCATTTAATATTCACTATGATCTATGAAGCAGGCACTACTCTTCATCATTCATGAACGATTATTTCCCGCTGAGAAAACTGAGGCACAGAGCAGTCAGTCGCCTAACTCACGGCCCCTGTGAGAGGGTCGCCAAGATTCTGGAATCCGGGTAGTCTGGCTCCAGAGTCCGTGCTCTTAGTGTCCAGCTATACACTTGAAGAAGTGAAAACTGCAGCTCTTTTCGGACAGTGATCCCCTCGAAAAACAAACAAAAAACTGAAGCCCAGCGGCTGGAGCAAGGGGCCTGGAAAGGCGTTGAGCGAGGGCCGGGGCGCGAGGGCTCCGGGGCGGGCCGGCGGGGGCTGCCTCTCCCGCTGGTCACCTGGGGTTGAACTGGAATTGTTCAATAGAGGCCTCGAGGCCCTCCATGATCTTCCGGCACTCCTCTGTCTCAGGCGAGTCGCCCCAGTTCGCCATTGCAGCCCCGGACGTGCGCCTCCCGCGGAGCCGCTCGCTCGCCTGAGTCGGAGTCGGGAACCCGGCGTCCGTTGCCATGGCGACTCCCAGGTAACCGGCGAAGCGCGGGAATCCGTGGGCGGGGGCCGGGGAGGGCCGCGAGTGGAGGGGGGTGGGGAACGGGGTGGGGAGGGGAAGGGGGAAGGAGATGGGGAGGAGGGGGATAGGGAGAAGGTTGGGGATGGGGGGAAGGGGAGAGGGAAAGGAAGTAGAGGAGGTGTGGAGGGAAGGAAGAGGGGGAAGGAGTGGGGGAAGGGGGAAGAGATGGAAAGGAGGATGGGGAGGGAGCACGCGCGGGAGGAGGGGAGTGGAGAGGGGGAGGAGGAGGCGGGGCGGGCTCCCGAGCCACCCCGCTGCGCTTTCACTGTCCCGCCTGCCTCAAGGCTTCCCCACAAGGCGCCCACAGCCTGGAGGCTGCTGCGATACCCCAGAGGAAAGCTGCACCCCTGTAAATAACCCTTCAGCCTCCCGCCGTGCCCCTGGACCCTGCTCGCTTCCTCCTCTACCCAGGCGCGGAGCTCAGCCTACCTCGTGGACCCGCGCATTTGCGGGGGCTTGAATTCCCGAGCTTCTCGCTTCCTATGCGCGCAGCAGACCCACAGCTCGGTGGCCTTGGCTTTCATGGCCTCCCAGCGTGTGCCAAAGGTCCCCCTCAAGGAGGAGGAAAAGCAGTGAACCCATCTAATAACTATGCTCATGACATAATGAGCCTTGCGATCCCGGACCAAGGCCGTCATAAGAGGAGAGCAGGCTGCCTAATAAGCTGTCTCCACCTGCCACAAACATAGGCGTTCCTGGACAAAATATTTCCTTGCAGAGATTAAACAGATTTCTATTTAATGAGGTCAGAATGTGAGGCGTTAAGTCTTAAACTATACCATCTAGTGTGGAATTCAATTTTACCAGGTTTCTACAATAATAAGAGTTTATAGTGAAACTGTTGTCATCCTTAGTTTTAAATTATGTATCACTCATTGTCAACTAATAGGAGACACCTATTCTAATATCAGTATGTCATTGCCATTGTTTTTCTGTAAACGACTGGCTAAATTTATTTTTAAAATGTCATTGTCTGGTTTAGAACTGTCTATACTACATCTGCATTTCAATATATTATCTACAGAAAAATAAGTTTTTTCTTCTCTCTCTTATTATTATTATTATTTGGAGCCGGAGTCTCGCTCTGTCGCCCAGGCTGGAGTGCAGTGGCGCGATCTGGGCTCACTGCAACCTCCGCCTCCCGGGTTCAAGCAATTCTCCTGCTTCAGCCTCCGGAGCAGCTGGGACTACAGGCACACAGCACCAAGCCAAGCTAATTTTTTGTATTTTTAGTAGAGACGGGGTTTCACCGCGTTGCCCAGGCTGGTCTAACTCCTGAGCTCGGGCAATCTGCCCCCCTCGGCCTCCCAAAGTGCTAGATAACAGCCGTGAGCCACAGAGCCCGGCCTCTTCTCTGTCTTGTAACAGTAAGTGAAAAGAACTTAGCTGGCTTTAGAAGCTCAAAACAGGAAAAGAAAAGCACTGTAGCATTATCACTACTATTATGTTTAAAGACAAAGATTAAAAGCCCCAAATGCCAATAAAACATCATAACCAATGCCAAAATCATCTCCTATGAGGGCTTATTTTTTGGGGGGGAGATGAAGAGAGAAGAGAAAAAGAGTTACTTTTACTCTTTGGAGGTTTTTAATTACAAACTCTAACTTCAGACTTTATTTGGGGAATTTTTATTATATAATCAAAAGGTATTTTAAAAGAAAGAAATTTATATATCTGCAATAACTTTTCTTTTTCCTAAGTGATATTTTACCACAATGTATATACATGTTTTAAAATAAAGATTAAAATTTTAAGTTGAAATTTCAAAACCTATCTGTTTAGAGCTGGGCCAAGACAGTGTAAAGAATGTGACAAGCTGTTGGCTATTTTGCTAGTGCAATTATAAATGAATCGTTTGAAACTGAGGAGAGAGATCGCACAGAAGATTTCATGAGTCATTGGTCAGCTCTGTACAGCATTTGTTGACTGATATAGTCTGCATAGTTACGCCATCCCACAAAAACATGCATTGAACAGAACATCTTTGTTTGAAACCTTGCTATAGCATATCAAGGAGTTTCAGATTTCAGTGTCTAAGAGACCACGCTATGATGATGATTGTTTTTGAAACCGTTAACTACATAATACTTCTCTTCTTGTCAGTTACCTGTATTTTATCTCACAGGTGTTCCGGCTTATAAAATTGTTTATTTCAGATCAGATTCTCACCTGTAGTAACTGGCGTTGATGTGGTCAAAACATTTGTCATATTAAATCCAGGCCTCTTTTATCACATGCTAAATTCATTGATGGCTTTAGTGGAAAGCTCATGAACTCTGCAGTAAATATTAAATATATACAGGCTTTGAAACTTACTCGATTTAGAATTTTGGGCAAGTAAGTTAACATTTCAGAGCCTCTATTTTCTCACAAGTAAAAACTGGATAATGAATGTTTCTCAAAGTTGGGGTAATCTATAAAGCAGAAAAACACGCAGCACATGCATGAGGCAACTGCAAGAGAAATACCAACTAGGCCTTTGAAGGACTCTATTCCTTCTTCCTAAACCACTACTAGGGAAAACATTGTTTAAAGATGTCAATGTTTTGGCTGGATTCGGTGGCTCATGCCTGTAATCCCAACACTTTGGGAGGCGGAGGCAGGCAGATCACTTGAGGTCAGAAGTTTAAGGCCAGCCTGGCTAACATGGTGAAACCCTGTCTCTACTAAAAATACAAAGATTACCTGTGCATGGTAATGCACGCCTGTAATCCCAGCTACTTGGGAGACTGAGGCATGAGAATCACCTGATCCCGGGAGGCAGAGGTTGCAGTGAGCCGAGACTGCACCACTGCACTCCAGCCTGGGCGACAGAGTGAGACCCTGTCTCAAAAAAAATAAATAAATAAAGATTTCAATTTTAAAAAATTGAACATTTCATAAGTTAACATTGTTTTTACTCGTTCAGTTAATAGGACTTCAGGCACAATTTTAAAATTTGAAGTGCTTCTCTGACATACCACAGGTATAAATAGAATATGTATTTATATAAAAATATCGCCTACCAGTTATTAAAAGTGATAACATCTCAGATTAAGTAGCATGAGGATTTGATTAAGAGTCAAGTGCTGACTCTAAACATAGTAATTTATGTATTCCAGTTGGGTAGTATCAGTTCTATAGTCTAATAAGAGCCAAGAGGTTTCCGTTTAGGTTTGTAATTTAAATTCTTTCTAGAGCATCATCACATGCGAAGTGCTTATTTTTCTTTTATCACCAGCTATAATATATGATTATGTGGTGGAGGCTCTGTTATGTAAACTTGTTTTATGTCATGCTTCATCCACAACCAAAGTTCTTTTTTTTTTTTTTTCTTTTTTATTGATCATTCTTGGGTGTTTCTCGCAGAGGGGGATTTGGCAGGGTCACAGGACAATAGTGGAGGGAAGGTCAGCAGATAAACAAGTGAACAAAGTTCTCTGGTTTTCCTAGGCAGAGGACCCTGCGGCCTTCCGCAGTGTTTGTGTCCCTGGGTACTTGAGATTAGGGAGTGGTGATGACTCTTAACGAACATGCTGCCTTCAAGCATCTGTTTAACAAAGCACATCTTGTACCGCTCTTAATCCATTCAACCCTGAGTGGATACAGCACATGTTTCAGAGAGCACAGGGTTGGGGGTAAGGTCACAGATCAACAGGATCCCAAGGCAGAAGAATTTTTCTTAGTACAGAACAAAATGAAAAGTCTCCCATGTCTACCTCTTTCTACACAGACACGGCAACCATCCGATTTCTCAATCTTTTCCCCACCTTTCCCCCCTTTCTATTCCACAAAACCGCCATTGTCTTCATGGCCCGTTCTCAATGAGCTGTTGAGTACACCTCCCAGATGGGGTGGTGGCCGGGCAGAGGAGCTCCTCACTTCCCAGTAGGGGCGGCCGGGCAGAGGCGCCCCTCACTTCCCCGACGGGGCGGCTGGCCCGGCGGGGGGCTGACCCCCCACCTCCCTCTCGGACAGGGCGGCTGGCTGGGCAGAGGGGCTCCTCACTTCCCAGTAGGGGCGGCTGGGCAGAGGCGCCCCTCACTTCCCCGACGGGGCGGCTGGCCGGGCGGGGGGCTGACCCCCCCACCTCCCTCTCGGACAGGGCGGCTGGCCGGGCAGAGGGGCTCCTCACTTCCCGGTAGGGGCGGCCGGGCAGAGGCGCCCCTCACCTCCCGGACAGGGCGGCTGGCCGGGCGGGCGGCTGACCCCCCCACCTCCCTCCCGGATGGGGCGGCTGGCCGTGTGGGGGGCTGACCCCCCCACCTCCCTCCCGGACGGGGCGGCTGGCCGGGCGGGGAGCTGACCCCCCCACCTCCCTCCCAGACAGAGCGGCTGGCCGGGCAGAGGGGCTCCTCACTTCCCAGTAGGGGCGGCCGGGCAGAGGCGCCCCCCACCTCCTGGACAGGGCGGCTGGCCGGGAGGGGGGCTGATCCCCCCACCTCCCTCCTGGATGGGGCGGCTGGCCAGGCGGGGGGCTGATCCCCCCACCTCCCTCCCGGACGGGGCGGCTGGCTGGGCGGGGGGCTGACCCCTCCACCTCCCTCCCGGATGGGGCGGCTGGCCGGGCAGAGGGGCTCCTCACTTCCCAGTAGGGGCGGCCGGGCAGAGGCGCCCCTCACCTCCCGGACGGGGCAGCTGGCCAGGCGGGGGGCTAACCCCCCCACCTCCCTCCCGGACGGGGCGGCTGGCCGGGCAGGGAGCTGACCCCCCCACCTCCCTCCCAGACAGAGCGGCTGGCCAGGCAGAGGGGCTCCTCACTTCCCAGTAGGGGCAGCCGGGCAGAGGCGCCCCCCCACCTCCTGGACAGGGCGGCTGGCCGGGCGGGGGGCTGATACCCCCACCTCCCTCCTGGACGGGGGGGCTGGCCGGGCGGGGGGCTGACCCCCCCACCTCCCTCCCGGACGGGGCGGCTGGCCGGGCGGGGGGCTGACCCCCCCACCTCCCTCCCGGATGGGGCGGCTGGCCGGGCGGGGGACTGACCCCCCCACCTCCCTCCTGGACGGGGCGGCTGGCTGGGCAGAGGGGCTCCTCACTTCCCAGTAGGGGCGGCCGGGCAGAGGCACCCCTCGCCTCCCGGACGGGGCGGCTGGCCAGGCGGGGGGCTGACCCCCCCACCTCCCTCCCGGATGAGGCGGCTGGCCGGGCAGAGGGGCTCCTCACTTCCCGGTAGGGGCGGCCGGGCAGAGGCGCCCCTCACCTCCCGGATGGGGCGGCTGGCCGGGCGGGGGGCTGACCCCCCCACCTCCTTCCCGGACGAGGAGGGAGGACGCTCCTCACTTCTCAGACGGGGTGGCTGCCGGGCGGAGGGGCTCCTCAGTTCTCAGACGGGGCGGTTGCCAGGCAGAGGGTCTCCTCACTTCTCAGACAGGGCGGCCGGGCAAAGACGCTCCTCACATCCCAGACGGGGCGGCAGGGCAGAGGTGCTCCCCACATCTCAGACGATGGGCGGCCGGGCAGAGACGCTCCTCACTTCCCAGATGTGATGGCGGCCGGGAAGAGGCGCTCCTCACTTCCTAGATGGGATGGCGGCCGGGCAGAGACGCTCCTCACTTTCCAGACTGGGCAGCCAGGCAGAGGGGCTCCTCACATCCCAGACGAGGGGCGGTCAGGCGGAGACGCTCCTCACTTCCCAGACGGGGTGGCTGCCAGGCAGAGGCTGCAATCTCGGCACTTAGGGAGGCCAAGGCAGGCGGCTGGGAGGTGGTTGTAGCGAGCCGAGATCACGCCACTGCACTCCAGCCTGGGCGCCATTGAGCACTGAGTTAACGAGACTCCGTCTGCAATCCCGGCACCTCGGGAGGCCGAGGCTGGCGGATCACTCGCGGTTAGGAGATGGAGACCAGCCCAGCCGACACATCGAAACCCCGTCTCCACCAAAAAAAATACGAAAACCAGTCAGGCGTGGCGGCGCGCGCCTGCAATCGCAGGCACTCGGCAGGCTGAGGCAGGAGAATCGGGCAGGGAGGTTGCAGTGAGCTGAGATGGCAGCAGTACCGTCCAGCTTCGGCTCGGCATCAGAGGTAGACCGTGGAAAGAGGGGAGAGGGGAGAGGGGAGAGGGGAGAGGGGAGAGGGGGGAGGGGAGAGGGGAGAGGGGAGAGGGGAGAGGGAGCTCTATCTACCACACAGTCTTGGGTGCAAAGTCGCACAACCAAAGTTCTTAAATAAAGTCTTTGGAAGGACATAGTAAGGCTCTTAGCCAGGGCAATATTATGCTACTAAATCCTTTATGGAAAAACTCCTGAGACTAGATCATTTTAACGTCTTAAATTTTGCTGCTGTGAGACAGCATATCCACTCTGTGAAAGTCTATCAATAAGCATTTGTCAGCCGACTAAAGCTGAAAACCAAGATGACAAGCCCGGTAGGGGGTTTGGGGCAGGCGCAACTGTGGATGTGGAATTTGGATCCTTGCCGCCAAATGTCCTTGAGCACTGGAGTAAAGGATTTCCTCTATTTGGAGCTAAGTTTAGACCATCACTGTTTAAAAGAGAGTAGGCCCGCGTGTGGCTCACGCCTATAATCCCAGCACTTTGGAAGGCCAAGGTGGGCGGAGCCCAGAAGCTAGAGGCCAGCTTGGGCAACATTGAGACTCTGTCTCTACAAAAAATTAAAAAGAGAGAAAGAAATAGTAGTGAACGTGAAGAAAATGGCAGGGGTGGGTTGGGCCTGTAATCCCAGCACTTTGGGAAGCCAAGGTGAGGATTGCTTGAGCTCAGGAGTTCAAGACTAGACTGGGCAACATAGGGAGACCCCATCTCTGCCAAAAAAAAAAAAAAATTTTTTTTTTTCAAATTAGCCAAGAACCCAGAGTCCCAGCTACCCAAGAGGGTGCAGCAGGGGGATCACTTGAGCTTGGGAAGTCAAGGATAGAGTGAGCTGTGTTCCTGCCATCATATTGTAGCCTAGATGACAGAGCAAGAGTCCATCTCAAATAAATAAATAAATACATAAATAAATGGTAGGGCTTAGCTGTCTGCAGAAGTGAGCCCACCTGAGAGAGAATTTGTAAACTTACTGCTGAGGGAAGTTTGGGCGATCTCCAGTCTGTTCAAATGACCAGAGTGGATCCTAGTGCCTAGAACATAACCTAGGAAAACTGTCACCCACATATTGGAATTTAGGGTGAGGCGGTTCAGGACAAGTCAAAGTCTGGAGAGTAATACAAGGGCAGTCACCATATTTCATGCCGTCTAAGATTGCATCCTTTAGGATGTGTCTTTATTTTCTGTGCCACTTAGAAAAAAACACTGCCAACTATGATTATACCTTGACACACCATGGGCTATATGATACACTACAATTTCAAGGATATACCAAAATGATACACCAAAATTTCATGTTAGAAATGTGAAAAACTGTCTGGGCACAGTGGCTCACACTGTAATCCCAGCACTTTGGGAGGCCTAGGTGGGCAGATTACCTGAGGCCAGGAGTTTGAGACCAGCCTGGCCAACATAGCAAAACCCCATCTCTACTAAAAATACAAAAATTATCCAGGTGTGGTGGCATGCACCTGTTATCCCAGCTACTTGGGATGCTGAAGCAGGAGAATCACTTGAACCTGGGAGGCAGAGGTTGCAGTGAGCTGAGATTGCACCACTGCACTCCAGCCTGGGAGACAGAGACTCTGTAGGCACCCCCCCGCCAAAAAAAAAAGTGAAAAACTGTATATCTTAGAATCAGTGAATAAGGTAGTTAATAAGAATTTATCAGGCAGAGATCCTTCCTGGGGCCCCATTTAATCAGACCCTAGAAGGATCTACTCTCTTGAGAAGCAGGACATTCGTGAGGTTTTTCCACAATAACTTGGATAAAGTGCCCATAGGACCATCTGGTTCTCTCTGTTCTTTTTCTAGTGTCACAGGGCAACATGCAAATAACTAATTCATGTTCTTGGGTACATAGATGCCAAGAAAGTCTTGATCTAGACAGCAAATGTGATTTTGGCTAGTGTGAATGTTCCCCTGTAGTCTCACCTGAATAAACTGATAAAATACAGTGTTTAGAGCTGTCTACATGAGGACTAGACTCAGAGTCAAGGCATCCCCACAAGGTACCACCAAGTCACACTTTACCAGGCAGTCAGCATGGCTCTCTCATTAACACTTCTGCATCTGCGATATTAAGCGCCCTTTATCATCCTGCAGCTTCAAACTCTGTCTCAGAAATGTAGTACTAAAATTCAAATTTAGCAATTTTGGGAACTAGAGAGGAATGTTAGACATAGAATACGGTAGTGTGAAACCCAAGTTTGTTATTGTTACGATGTCTGTTAATTTACCTGGGCATTCTTCAGTCTACACTAAAAGGTATTACACGTCTGTTACGTAGATTATGCTATAACCAACGTGCCAATCAGGAATGTATGGTTCTGAGATGGCCCATTCACTGTTGCTAGAATCAGGAAGCCCGCATTATAAAAAGGACTACACCAAGCTCTGCTGTGAATTGAATATTGATGAACAAGCTGCCCTGTGCTAATTAATTTACTGACTGTCAGAAATGGGTTTTTATTGGTGAATGTAGTGGCCTATTGACTGGCACAATAAATGTTAGAATTGGGCTTGCATTCGTGAATTTAAAGATGTTCAAGAGGCTGGGTGTGGTGGCTCATGCCTGTAATTTCAGCACCTTGGGAGGCCAAGGCAGGCAGATGGCTTGAGCTCAGGAGTTTGAGACCAGCCTGGGAAACACAGCAAAACCCTTTCAGCCTCCACAGAAAACACAAAAACTACCAGGTGTGATGGTGTGCACCTGTAGTCCTAGGTACTGAGGAGGCTAAGGTGGGAGGACACTTTGAGCCCAGGAGGTTGAGGCTGCAGTGAGCTGTGATCAAGCCACTGAACTCCAGCTTGGGTGACAGAGCAAGACCCTATTTTGAAAAAAAAAAAAAAATTTCGTTTTAAAAAAGATGTTTAACAAATGTGGGTGAGCTAAAATAGTTCAGAGAGCAGCCCACCCTTGCAAGAACAGGATTACCCCCAATTTAGAAATGAGAAAGTGGAGACACAGGAGGTTGATATACTTGCCCAAGTTCATGCAGTTTGCAAGGGGTAAAAGCAGGCTTTGAGCACAGACAATTCTGCTCCAGAGCCTCCATACTTAATTATTTTGCCTTCTTGTCTCACCAAACTGTCATGAGGAGCAAATTATTTCAGTTCTTCTGACAATGTTAGTTTTGTTGATGGCTGAAGAAGTATCTCTAAAGCTTTCAAACACACATTAGCAATTTAATTATGAATCTGTGCTGCTGGGTTGCTGCAGAAAATCAAATACATTAACACACTGTCTAGCCGGAGTTTAGTCATCTTGGAAATTCATCTTCGTGCAATATTTGTGAGAGTAAAAAATTTGGCAAAAAGATGGGCACCCATAGAGTCTACAGAGTTCATGCCTAAAACTTATTTGCTTTACTTCTAGGAAGTCTTCTTAACCTCTTATTCAGGCCCTATATATCTTTTTCAGGATGTTCAATTCCCACAGAATGTGAGGTCGGCTTTCCTTTCTTCTTCTTCTTCTTCTTCTTCTTCTTCTTCTTCTTCTTCTTCTTCTTCTTCTTCTTCTTCTTCTTCTTCTTCTTCTTCCTCCTCTTCTTCTCCTCCTCCTCCTCCCCCTCCTCCTCCTCCTCCTTCTTAACTTTCTACAGTTAAAGTGGGGAGTTGGGCTATTGTAGACAATCAGTCCATTGACAGCAATGAGAAGTAATGGGCTGGTCGCTGTGGTTCACACCTGTAATTTCAACACTTTGGGAGGCCAAGGTGGGAGGATTACTTGCAGCCAGGAGTTCATGATTAGCCTGGGCAACATAGCAAGATCCTGTCATTTAAAAAAATGTAATGCACAAAGGCATTGAAAGACTATAGAAATCCAAAACTGAAATTTAAATAACACGAGAAGTCTAGACCATTGCAAGAAGCAAATAAACCTTTGTTTGTCACTGGCCCTGAGGACATCACTGTCTTTTACAGTGTTATTTAGTTATTTTAACTAAGGTTCATAATAATGACCATGACTCACTGACTACTTTTAATGTAACTAGGTTTAATATACTCTCTTAAAAAGGCAGGTATGTGCATGAAACAATTTAAAAATGTTATTTCAATTCTGAACTTTTAGTTATTTCTAGCTTGATTCCTTCTTTTGGGGGGTGGTTTGATATAGCTGAAGTTACTTTTTCCATTGAACAAAAGTTCACATTTCTTTGTCACTGACATAGGACAGCTTTGGATTGTCGCAATGCCAAAGTTTTTGGAGCTGAAGGGACCTTCAAGATAGTATACTTTGCTGCGTGTGATGGCTCATGCCTGTAATTCCAGCACTTGGGGAGACTGAGGCAGGAGGATCACTTGAACCCAGGAGTTTAGACCAGCCAGGGAAACATAGTAAGACCTCATGTCTATTTTTTTTAAAGGGCTAGGCTTGGGGAAACTATGCCAGTAATCCCAACACATTAGGTTCATGCCTGTTATCCTAACACTTTGGGAGGCCAAGGCAGGAGGATGGCTTGAGGTCAGAAGTTCAAGACCAGCCTGGGCAACATAGTGAGACTGTCTCTACACATATTTTTTTGCGTAAAAGAAGAAAAAAAAAAGATAGTATATGTTATTCCTCTTGCTCAAGGATATATAGGTAGTTAGGCCATACCTAGATCTAGAATTTCTTTATCCTGAGGCCCATAATAGTGTATTAGTCATGATAGGCTATGTTATGTTGCAATAATAAACAATCTCAAATTGCAGTGACTCAACACAAGAAAAATTAGTTTCTCATTCACACTACAAGTCCCACAGAGTTGACAGTGAGTTCCACTCCACGCAACTACTCAGGGACCCAGATGATAGAAGCCTCATTCTCTTGTAGCAGCAGCAGTATCCAAAACACAAAACACAGACCTCTTGGGCCACTTTACCAAGGGAAGAAAAAAGAGTCAGGTACCGGAAATTAAATGCCTTGACCCCTTCCACTCTTCACTGATCAGAGTCCCATCGTTCCACCAAACAGCAAAGGGAGCTGGAAAGTTTATTCTTCCAAGTGCTCAGGAAGGAGAAGGAAACTGACATAGCTGACCACTAGTAGTAACTAGGTAGTAATAGGACACACTACCAGTGTCCTATCAAGCCATACTTCTTAAACAACTTTGCAAATTCCAAGATAGTGATGATGATAATAAATGGTAATCATGATGATGATGATGATGATGATATCTGATATCTGTATAGGTTCTTAAGATTCAGAAAATGTTTCTATCTTATGCATTTTTAACTCAACTTTGTGCAATAATATTATCATCCCTTTTTCATAAGTGAAAATTAAGCTCAGAGAAAGTTCAGTTGAATGGAGTAATTTGCTCAGGATCCCACAAATGAGTCTCTGATGAATGCAATATTGAAAGTCTAGTCAGAGTTGAAGAGGACCCAAGCACAAAAGCAGGAAAGAAATCAAATCCAGAGACAGGACAGCAGGAGAAATCTATTCTTAGAATTCACTGCAAAACTGCAGCAACAAGTGCTTTTAAATATTTTTTTATTTTTTTTTAAACCGGGTCTCACTCTGTTGCCCAGGCTGGAGCACAGTGGCAGGATCACATCTCACTACAGCCTCAACCTCCTGGGCTCAAGCGATCCTTCCACTTCAACCTCCTGAGTAGCTGGGACTACAGGCATGCACCACCATGCCTGGATAATTTTTAAAATTTGTGTTGAGACTGGGTCTCACTATGTTGCCCAGGCTGGTCTTGAACTTCTGGATTCAAGCAATCCACCTGCCTCCGCCTCCCAATGTGCCGGGATTACAGGCGTGAACTACTGCACCCGGCCAACAAGTACTTTAAAGCACAAGAATTAATATAAATAAAGAAAATAGTGGAAGTAGTTTCTAATTGTTACTTCCTCACTTATAACCAAATGTACCCTTTTATTTCACAACAAAATATGGCTGGATACATAGCACAGATACTTAATATTTATTATATCGCTGCAAACATAATGTAAAAATCACGTTCCTAATAGAATGTATTAGTGATTATGTAATGACAGTATTAGATTTGAAATATTACATCTAGGCTAAAAATGTAAGGCTCATTTAAATTTAACTAAGAAATCAGCGATCCAGATGTGACAAAATAAATTACCATTATGAAATAAATTGGCCATCAGATATCGATGGGAGAACTCAACAATTAGGATTTTAGAAACAAAGGTAGCAAAATTAGAATGGCAGGCCCAATCACACAGTAAGTATTTAGCCTTGAGTTAGGTGCAGGAGGGAAGACAGAGGTAAGGTGTTGCTTTCTGGCATATTAATTGAGAAGACAAAACTAATGCATGGAAAATGACACTGTTTCATACAAAATAGTCTATAATAAAGTGCTGATTTGTAGCTTGAAAACTTCAAATGATGTAGGAAACGTGAAGAAAGTTAAATTCTAAGAAAGAAAAGAGATCCCTAAGGAGGAATCTCCAGTGAGTATTTCATGGAAAAGCTGATGCAGAGCCAGGACATAAAGACTGAATATGCCAGGTGCCTTGGCTCATGCCTGTAAGTCCAGCGCTTTGGGAGGCCCAAAGCAGGAGGATCTCTTGAGGTCAGGATTTCAACACCAGCCTGGGTAACATGGTGAGACCCTGTCTCTACAAAATACAAAAAAATAGGCCAGCGTGATGGCACATACCTGTAGTCCTAGCTACTTGGGAGGCTGATGCAGGAGGATTGCATGAGCCCAGGATTTCAAGGCTGCAGTGAGCTATAATGGTGTCACTGCACTCCAGCCTGGGCAACAGAGCAAGACCCTGTCTCAAAAAAAAAAAAAAAAGAAAAAGAAAAAGAAAAAGGGCTGCGTATAGTCTAGATAAATGAAAAGGAAAGGGGGTCGCACCATGGGAACAAAGGCTGGAAGTGTCGTTGTGTTCTTGGGAAAGTGCCCCACCACTGTTGGAGTGTGCCAGGTCGCACTGCTCTAAGTTGTATATGTGTAGATCTAAGCTGTGCTGAGAATGGACAGGACAATAAAATCTCTACCACCTGTATCCATGCTAATATTTTTTTTTAAATCACAAGAAAATGTGAGGATGAATAATTAAGCCACTAGATTATGATTATCTTGAGGAAAAAGCCTTATGTATTTTTATATCACTGAAACGGGCACTGCATTTGGCCCCTCAAAAAGTTGCTCAAAACTGTTGGGTTAATTAATATGGTTTTAAAATTTTGCTTCAGATAATAGAAAGAAGAGTTCACATGGGTTCCACAAACTTGACTCAAACTTGTTATTAATTTTTAAATAAAATATTATATTATTAATATTCTTTTTCTTAAATCACTAGGAAAGGTTCAGGCTATAATAGGAAGACTAATGCCAGGGTGGTTTGAACTACACACAAAGTGCTCAAGTAACAAAGGAACACGCTTCTTAGTTACTTTTGTTATACTCTTACCTGAGGAGAAAGTTCGTAGTAAGTCTGAGCCATTGCCAACCCAAGAGAGGATTCCCTCATTCAGCTCAATTCTTCTTGAATAATTCATTGGCAAAGTCCCTTTTACCTGCAACAAGCCTGGACTAGAGTTTCTTGTTGTGTCTTAATGAATTTTAATTGCACCCCTCCCTATCTTGGCGTCAACACAGTCTCATTTACTACTATATTGTTGATCCCTTTTCATAAGTCTTCAGACTCTAAAGCTTGATACAGTTTGTACTTTGGCTTGTTTTCTTTTGCTTTTATTTCTTTTCAAACTGCTTAGCTCAGTTAATAAGTTACTGAGACTAATGTGCCCAAGATCATGGGTTTGGCTTGTGACACCTTCTCTCCTCTGTGGCCACAGACTGCCCCTCTGATCCCATAACTCCCATCACCAAAATGTACTTATGTAATCATGCGTCTGGAGAGCTGGGATATTTGAGGGGATGGAGCATAACCACCGAATACTCCACCCCAAGGACTTGCCTCTCTGACAAAGGGACATTAGCCTTTAATTTGGTATGATGACAAACAGCAAGGTTCTAAGGCTCAATTTCCTCAATTTCTCCCCTTTATACAAAGGGGATAATGATTCATATGAAAGATTACGAAGACTATGTATAACCTCATAAAAGGAACACGCAAAATTACTTATGTCCTATGAGTAAAAGCCATGTAAAAATGCCTGCAGTTATAATAGTCAAAGAATGAAAGGGAAAACAGAACATAAAAACAGAAAACCAAAAAATGATTATATTAGGGAGGTGAGATTATGAATGAACTCATTCTTTCCTTTAAATTTTCTCTTGGCCAGGCATGGTGGCTCACGCGTGTAATCCCAGCACTTTGGGAGGCAGAGGTGGGTGAATTACTTGAGGCCAGGAGTTCGAAACCAGCCTGGCCAACATGGAGAAACCCTGTCTTTACTAAAAATACAAAAAATTACCTGGACATGGTGGTGCACAGCTATAATCCCAACTACTCGGGTGGCTGAGGCATAAGCCTGGGAGGCAGAGGTTGCATTGACCTGAGATTGCACCAGTGTACTCCAGCCTGGGCAACAGAGTGAGATTCTGTCTCAAAAACAATAAAATTAAATAAATAAATAAATAAAATTTTCTCTTAGTGTTGTTATAATTAACAGACTAGATGTTCAAAAATCCTCTAGACTTCTAGCTCTTTTCTTTTATGTCCAAATTAAATGGCTTAATTATGTATCTCAATATTTTCCCTATGATTTTTTTTTCTTTTGAAAGAGGGGTCTCACTGTGTCACCTAAGTTGGAGTACAGTGGTGCAATCATAGCTCACCGCAACCTCCAACTCCTGGGGTCCTGCAATCCTCCTGTCTCAGCCTTCCAAGTAACTGGGATTACAGGCACTCACCACCATGCCTGGCTAAAATTTTTAATCTACTTTTTTTGTAGAGATAGGGTCTCATTACATTGCCCAGGCTGGTCATGAACTCTTGGGCTCAGGTGATCCTCCCACTTTGGCCCCCCAAAGTGCTGAGATTACAGGCATGAGCCACCATGCCTGGTGATTCCCCCTATGGTTTTTTTTTTTTTTTAATTTTAATTCTCAGTATGGATGCAGGAGGAGGGGACTTTATTCTCCTACCTTGTCCATTTGCCCACTTGCCTATGACTGAAGTGTGTTCCCAGCACAGCTTCTCCCTAAGCACCAATCATTCTCCCCTCCTTCAATGCGAAATCACGAGGAACTCAAGGCCACTAAGTCACTCTTATGTTGCTGACTCTTTGAGGAAAAAGAGGGAGCTTCCTGAGCAGCAGATAACACAAAAGAACTTGAACCTGAATGTAAGACACCATTGCTTTTTCACCTCACAGTCATGCTCAGTCTAGGGAATTTCTCCTTGATAGGTTTTTCCTCATTCTCTCCCATTCTCCAAGGCTGTCCACACTCAAACCTTCACTTAGTCTGGGGATTCAGAGGTACCTTTCCTAGAGGACATGGCACCAGAGCTAAATTTCAAAGGTTGAGTAAGAGTTAGCCAGGTGAAAAATTGTAAAAAAGCCCCACAAGGCAGAGGGAGGAGCAGAAGCAAGATCATGTAGAAAAGAACAGCATTATGTGTTCAGGGAGTGACAGGTGAGTTACCATGGCTTGCTGGTGTGTTTGATGCCAAGATTGGTGAGAGGAGGGGAGGAGAAAGGGCCCAGGCCTTCCCATGATCATTCAATCCTAGAGCAATTTAACTGCAGTTTAGGGAATGAGCTAAGTGTGGCAAGTTTGGACCAGGGTGGCTTGAAATACTGTGACAATCATCCAGGTGGGAGATGGTGAGAGTGGGAACCAGGAAAGAACGGGAATGGTCATGAGAGGTCAAGCCCTTTAGTTGAAGGTGGGGAGATAGGCCAGGCATGGTGGCTCATGCCTGTAGTCCCAGTACTTTGGGATGCCGAGGTGGGTGGTTCACTTAAGGTTAGGAATTTGAGACCAGTCTGGCCAGCATGGTGAAACCCTGTCTCTACTAAAGTTACAAAAATTAGCCGGGCATGGTGGCACACGCCTTTAGTCCCGGCTACTCAGGAGGCTGAGGCAGGAGAATTGCTTGAACCTGGGAGGCGGAGGTTGCAGTGAACCGAGATTGCACCACTGCACTCCAGCCTGGGCGACAGAGCAAGACTCTCCCTCAAAAAGAAAAAAAAGAAAAGAAAAGAAAAAGAAAAAAGAAAGTGTGAGGATGTGAGGATAAACGTACACAATGACATGTTCTGCATCCTACATCCCCACTGAAGCGATGGGGATATGGTGGGGTAGAAGAGATATTTGAAAAACATACAGACATGCAGGAGCTAAGAGAACGGGAAAGAGTCAATAGCAGTCAAATTGGGCATGGTGGTGCATGGCTGTCATCCCAACTACTCGGGAGGCTGACGCAGGAGGATTGTTTGAGCCCGGGATTTTAAGACCAACCTGGGCAACATTGTGAGACTTCATCTCTAGAAAAAGAAATATTTTTCAAGGAACAAAATAGCAACCAAATATCAGAAGCTGAAAAGCAGAAGGATAAGCAGTAACTGACTTAGCAGGCATGAGAAAGCCAAATCCCAAACCAGCGGCAAAAACCCAAGAAACAAAATGTTTGCACCTCAGAGCCTTCACAAAGCTCAGGAATTGGCAAAACAAGGTACCTCTGGAAGTGGGAGTGAAGAGGGTTGAAAAATCGGACAATCTTGAAAGATCATTTCAGTTGATCTGAAGAAGCAGTTAGACCTCAAATCCCCTTCCCTGGTTCATACAGATGGGACATTTGCACTTCTATACTTTGTCAGAAATTAGAGATTTATTCTTGGTGAGGGTAAAAGTGATGTCTCAACCAGAGGGCTCCAGACATAGTTGAGGGTGGTACCTGTACTGAAAACAGTGAGATAAAGTGAAAGTCTTGGCAGGGCAGGGTGGCACATGCCTGTGATCCCAGCGTTTTGGGTGGCCAAGGCAGGAGGATTGCTTAAGGCCAGGAGTTGGAAGCTGCAGTGAGCTGTGATCTAACCACTGCACTCCTGCCTGAGTGACAGAGCAAGATCCTGTCCTGGGTGACAGAGCAAGATCTTGTCTTCATTAAATAATAAATTAACTAATAATAATAAAATGATCCATCTTATTTTTTTAAAAAAGGGAAAGTCTCCATGGTAAATGTAGGAAGCTCCAGTACTGCCCCCAGCTGGACTCTGAGAATGCTGGCAGTCGGGGTCCTATCACACAAGTAAGAGATTGGAAGTCTCCTCGCTATCAAGGTTGAAAAGACCCAGAGAAAAGACCGAAAGACACCAACACTGAAGGTCTCCCAGTGAAATGGCCCAGTTAGGCCACAGCATCGTGAGGCTCACAGTTGGCTTTCTTCACCTCCAGCAGAATGCAAAATCATCTTTTTAGTTTCCAATTCTTAAATATAAACAGACTGCAAAGAATCACTAGATATTTGAGAAAAGCCTAAAACACGGTGGACAGAAGAGGAACCAGCACCAAGGAAAACAGAAGAAAAAATAACTTGGAAGAAACAGAGACTATGCACAATATAAAAACTTGAAAAACGTCATCATTAATCATTAGTAATACTCTCAGACCATTAAGAGAAGACGTATCACTGGCCTGTGCTTTGGGATCTGGAGATAATACTTAGCATCAGCTGGGTGTGGTGGCTCATGCCTGTAATCCCAGCACTTTGGGAGACCGGGGCAGGCAGATCACCTGAGGTCAGGAGTTCGAGGCCAGCCTGACCATCATGGGGAAACCCTGTCTCTACTAAAAAACAGACAAACAAACAAACAAAAAAACACAAAAATTAACCGGGCATGATGGCACATGCCTGTAATCCCAGCTACTTGGGAGGCTGAGACAGGAGAATTGCTTGAACCCAGGAGGCAGAGGTTGCCGTGAGCCAAGATCGTGCCATTGCACTCCAGCCTGGGCAACAAGAGCAAAACTCTGTCTCAAAAAAGAGAAGAAAAGAAAAGAAAAACTTAGCATCACCTGTTTTAGCCCCACCAGCACGGAAGGGCCAGTGGCACTTCTGTGATCATTCAGTTCATTGATTCAATTCGAGATCATTCAATTCATTGATTTAACCAATATTTACACACTAGGAACCCAGCAGTGACAAGGCAGATGGAGCTCATCATTTAGACTAACAGTCCCTTTCCATCTTCTCACATAGAAGATGTGAGAGCATCTCACAGCACAGAGCATTTATCAGATCTTCCAAAACACCACGGCTGTAATCTCCCTCTTAAAAATGCATATTGCATGTTCCATGTTAAAGGCTCTGAGAAATCCTGCTGTTGAAAATAATTATAAGTATATGTAATCTCCAGTGCTTCCTTTTTTAAAAGCGTAGAACTTTTTTCCCCTACAGGATGCCTACTGAGATCCTTAGAATACGGTTTGAGAAGGACCAGCCTAGTGAAAAGAGAAGTTGGGGCCAACGGTGAGAGCACAGTAGGAAGGCATAAAGGTTTATGAGCCAGCTCCTTCTGCCTAGGCCGTGCCCATCAGTTAAGTTCCCGTGACTCAACACCACCAGACTGTGCAGGCCTGAAGGTGGAGTGTCAGAAGAGACCTCAGGGCAAGCTGAAATGAGAGTGCCCGCAGGGAGAGTAAATTAAATGCTCTGAAGCATGGCAGACAGAGGCTGAGCTGGTGCAAGGGGTGGGCCCTCAGCATACCCACCATTGAGGGAAAACCTTACACAGAAGTACCAGAATCGGTGCTTCCAATAGGGACTCTTTTTTGGAAATAACTTTGAAAATCCTGTTTGCTCCTGCTACAACCCAGAGCTCAGGTCTGGCCCTGGCACGTCTCAGCTCTATGAGCTATACAAGTTGACTACCTGCCCTTAGAATGCAGTATATGCAAAAAACACTTTGTAAACTCCAAAGTGCCATGTAAGTGTGAATTATTGTTATCATCAATGCAAATGTGCTGGCCTTAAGTCCCACCCATTCCCTGTGGGGGGTGATCCCCAGGGTCAAGTGTCTGGAGGTCCTGGTAAAATTAGAATTCAGTCTAAGTTTTTCTTCCTATATTTTCTGCTTAATAACTTGGTTCTACTCTAGGACTGGGCACCTCTCTGAGCCCCCTATTACTGGGGATCTTCCAAACATGAACAACTGTCCCCATGCTAACCACCACCATTCAGGCTCAGCCATTTGCTCTCCTCTCTTGCCTTTTCTTTCTTCCAATCATTCTTTTTAAAAATTATTTTTATGATTTTTTATTTTTGTGGAGATGGGGTCTTGCTTTGTTGCCCCACTGTTGAACTCCTGGGTTCAAGTGATCCTCCTGCCTCAGCCTCCCAAAGTGCTGGAATTACGGTCGCGGATCCACCACACCTAGCCTCTTCCAGTGATTCTTACTTCAACATGCTACACATCACTTCCAGACTGGCCCACCCTTTTTCCCATGAGTCTTTCTAATGTATAGCCTTTCATCCGGTACACAGGATGAAGCCCAATCCCCTTGAGCTAGTGTCTAAAGTCCTCCTAGGACAACCCCTTACTAACTCCTTGTGGAGAAGAGTTTAATGCACCAGTTCTGAGACTGCTACCCTTAGAAAGGCTTGCTTGCAAGGTTGGCCGTTGGCTGGCACCAGGAAACTTGGATTTGGGAAGGGCTCCTGCCGTTCCCTATCTGAGAAGGGGTGCTCAATATGCTTAAACTGTGCAATCAGTGTGGTTCATGCTGAACACCTGCTTTCCCTCCTGGAGTCTGGAATTTCTGTACTGCTAGAAAGTGGGTGCCTAGGTGACAAGCTCTCAATAAAAATCTTGAACATTGAGTCACTAATGAGACTGGTACTGGTAGACAACATTTCATAGGTGTTGTCATAATTTGCTGCTGTAGGAATTAACTACATCCTGGTAACTTCCAAGAGGACTCTTGGAAGCTTGTGTCTGGTTTCCTCCAGACTTTGCCCCATGCATTTTGCTGATTTTGTTTTGCATGCTTTTGCTGGAATGGATCACAGCTGTGAGTATGACTGTTTTCTGAGTCTTGTGAATCCTTCTAGAAAGTCATCAATTCTAGAGATGGTCTTGGGGGCCCCTGACACACCTCTTGGTTTTTTCTTTTTGTGTTCCTCTCCACAGACTCTGCCCTCCTACTAATCTGGTTCATTCCAAAACTCCTTGCGCATGCCTGGCCCTGTAGCTCACACAACCTCCCTGCCTAAAGTGACGCAGCTCTCTCAGACCCAAAGGCTCCCTTCTTTCAAAGCTTTTATTGAGTCCTACCTCCTCCACTGCTATGGTTTGAATGTTTGTCCCCTCCAAAAGTCATGTTAAAACGTAAATCCCATTATTGAGAGGTGGGGCCTTTTAGAGATAATTGGGTCATAAAGGCTCTGGTCATAAAAATGGATTAATAGACTAGAGGGTTCATGAATTAATAGGTTATCAGAGGAGAGGCACTAGTGGCTTTATAAGAAGAAGAAGGGGGAATTGAGCAAGCACCCTCAGCCTCCTCATCATTTGATGCCCTGCATCTCCCTGGGGCTCTGCAGGAAGTCCCCCTGCCACAAGCATGAAGGTCCTCACCAGATGCAGTCTCTCAACCTTGAACTTCCCAGTCTTCACAACTGTAAGAAATAAATTAATAAATTCCTTTTCTTTATAAATTACCCAGTTTCAAGTATTCCGTTATAAGCAACAGAAAAGGGACTAAGACATCCACATCTTTCAGAATGGGCCAGCCTTGGGGGAGGCTTCCTCCTCTGAACATCTTTTTATACTCTGTTCCATTCAGTTGGCATTTTATGTGCACTGTTCATCTGCCTTCCTAGTTCAACTGTTAAGTCCTCCAGAGAGGAGAACAATATTTTGCTTCTTTAATTTCCCTGTGTAGTGTCCCCTGTTCATAGTAATTGCCCTGGGGACATATAAAGGCCCTAAATGGGTTTCAGTTCTGTCTGACCAGTTCTGTTTTCACTAATTCAGGTATCCCACTCTCTGACCATGCTTTCTCAACCTCTAGTTTGTGGTTCAGCTTCTCCTGCCCACTCCAGGGTCCCTGCCTTTTGATCCACCAGATCCTCCAGTAAGGAGCAGGATAACTCCTCTGCTCCCTCCCAGGCCCTCTACCATATCCTTTCTTCACTTCCTCCATCATCAGCTTACATCATTTCAATATTAGCTGCCAATTTGGTAGCTCACTTGACTCTCCTCATGGTGTATGCAGCTGGCTAAACTATAACTTGCTTTCTCTGTTTACACCTGGGCATCTTGGTACAGCAAGGGAAGTCAAACCACAAGACCTATTGATTTTACCATAAATTGTGATCTCCAACCTCATATGGCCCTAGTACCAGGCAAGGTCCCATCAGGAAACAGATGACACACTTAGAAAGGGTAACTGAGGAAGGCTTAAGAAAGGGAAGAGCTGGGCATTGTGACTCATGCCTGTAATCCCAGGACTTTGAGAGGCTGAAGTGGGAAGGATCATTTGAGGCCAGGAGTTTGAGAACAGCCTGGGCAACATAGTGAGACCCAGTCTCTATTGAAAAAAAAAAAAGAAAAAAGAAAGAAAAAGAGGAAGATTTACAAAGGTGTGGGTAGGGATAAGGAGACCCAGCAAGCTTCCACCTTTCATCCTGCAGGGGGAAGGGGGGACATTACCAGAACTTAGCAGCCTAGCAGGTAGCTGGGGCTACGGTCTTCAGTTCAGTAAAGGAATGCAGCAACTGACAAACAGGAAACTATTACCCCAACCTGTCTCTCTGCTCAGCCCCACTATTCTGCAGGCACCTCCGGATGACCAAACTCAAGAACCCAACAGAGCTGGGAGGGAGCTTGAATGAAGAAGTGCATAAAAATCAGCTCTTGAACCACAGCAGGATGGAGAAGAATGAAAACTTGGGTTGGAGACCAGAGAATATCCAGCACAGGCACTCAAGACTAGCCTGATTTATTCCCTAACTGACTCTTAGAATTCTATTTTTTTATATTTTTTTTAGTTTTAGACAGGCTGTTGCTCTGTCGCTTAGGCTAGAGTACAATGTCGTGATCTTGGCTTACTGTAGCCTTGACATCCTGGGCTCAAACAATCGATCCTCCTGCCTCAGCTTCCTGAGTAGCTAGGACTATAGCCCACTATCACACCTGGTTAATTTTTTTTTTTTTGGTAGTACAGATGGGATCTCACTATGTTACCCAGGCTTGTCTCAAACTCCTGGGCTTAAGCAGTCCTCCTGTCTTGACCTCCCAAAGTGCTAGGATTATAGGTGTGAGCCACCACGCCCAGCCACAGCAATTTCAGACTCTCTTATACTTGCCTCTTTGATCTCACTCTGCAACCTTTCGCTGTCGTCCTATGATCTCACATCCTACCTCACAAAGAAAATGAAACCATCAGAGAAAAACTCCTTCAACTTCATACCCATAAAACCACTCATTCACTGTAAGAGTTAGAATTAAGTTTGGCTGTGAATAATAGACACTCAAATAATCACGGTCTAAACAGGATGGAAGTTCATTTCTTTTTTAGGTAGCAATTGGCAATCCAAGGCTGGTGAGGTGGCTGTGCTCTACCAAGACCTCAAGACCCAGGTTCCTTGCGTCTTGCCAGTCCTCTGTGTTGTGTGGTCACCTCATTGCCTAAATGATTGCTCCAGTTCCAGCCATCATGTCTGTGTTACAGCCAAAGGGAGGGCGGAAGAGATGAAAAGTAGCCAAGAGAACAGCCATCTTTCAGGGGGCTCCCAGAAGTAGCTACAAACCACTTCTACTTCATTTGTAGAACTTAGTCTCCTGGCCACCCCTACCTGCAAGGGGGTAAATGTCGTTGTTTATTCTGGTTGGCTATGTGATAAGTTAAAAATCAAGATCCTAGCCCATGGTGGTCCCAGCTACTCGGGAGCCCGAGGCAGGGGGATTGCTTGAGCCCAGGAGTTTGAGGCTGCACTGAGCTGTGCACCACTGCACTCCAGCCTGGACAACAGAGCAAGATCCTCTTTCATAAAACAACATAAAACAACAACAACAACAATAACAACAACAACAAAAAATAATCAGGATCCTAATACCATAGAAAAGGAGGAGAATGAATGGGAGGAGGAGGCAACTATCACTCTTTGACACACTCACCTTTATCCTTACCCCAGTATTCCCCTCTCAGTCTGCCCTTCCCTGTAAGTATGTTCAGATCATGGAACTGGTCAAACACGTTTTGAGTCAAAAGATATTTTTCACTTCTCTTCTGACTTGACTTTTTCAGAAGCACTTCGACCACTCTTCCTTTGAAAACCTGGCACTGCCTTAGCTTCCTGACGCCACGGGTGCTGCTCCTGGGTCCCCTCCTACCTTTTCGAGTGCTTCCTCTCTGACCTGTTTGTTTATCCTCTCCTTCCTGACTATTAAACGTGGGTGCTCCTTGAGGCTTGAGCCCAGCTCTCTTCTCTTCATACGCTGTAGCATCTCTCTAGATTAGCAGTTCTCAAATTGCAGTCTAAGTACTCTGGGGGGTCCCCAAGGCCCTATCCAGAGGACCATAAAGTCCTCCTTGAGGTCAGATTTTCTTCATGTGCTTCAATCAGGACAATGTATCACAACAGATTCAATGCAGAAGTAGCTATAGGAATCCAGCTCTCTTCCATTAAGCCAGTTATGAAACTGATTTGCAAAAATGTAAAACAATGCTATTCTTCTCATAATTTTTTTTCTTTTTTCAGACAAGGTCTCACTCTGTTGGCCAGGCTGGAGTGCAGTGGAATGATTGTGGCTCACTGCAGCCTCAACCTCCCAGGCCCAAGCAATCCTCCCACTTCAGCCTCCCAAGTAGCTGGGACCACAGGCGTGTGCCACCATGCCCGGCTAATTTTTTTTTTTTTTTTGTACAGATGAGGTCTCCCTATGTTGTTCAGGTTGGTCTCAAACTCCTGGCCTCAAGTGATCCTCCTGCCTCAGCCTCCCAAAGTGCTGCAATTATGCTGGGATTACAGGCATGAGCCGCTATGCCCAGCCACAAATATTTTGTTTTTTGGTTTGAAAAATTACAATGATTTTCCGTTAAAATCATTATGTTATGTTAAGGTAAAACAGGTTTATTATAAATTAATATTAATTTTTTCAGTTTAAATTTCTAATATAGTAAATATGGACAGATATAACCCACATAAACAGAAGCTCTTTGAGGTCCTTGATGGTTTTTAAGAGTGTAAAGGGGTCTTGAAGCTCAAAGTCTGAGAACGACTGTCCTGAATCACCTCTCCCACCTTGTCAGCATAATGACATGACTCAGGCCTCTGTCTGAGTCTAGACTTGTAGATAGGTCCGCCTACAAATGTCTCTTTCTAAGTGACTCAAAAGCACAACAAGCTTGACACGTGCAAATTCATGACTTTCTCTTTGAAATCTGGTTCTCTCCTGGGCTTCCCTATCATGAAAGGTCCCGTGACCTACCAGCTATGCAAGTAGACATCTAGAGGTTATTTTGATCTCTGTCTCCCACACCCACCATTTCCAGCTCCAGTCTGGTGTGCAAGTGGCCCAAGTTAGCAGTGAAAATCCTGCATGGTCCTGGGAAGTTAGGCCTCACCTTCTTCTCCACCCTCACCTGTATCACCTTCCTCTTCACTCTTAGCACCCCAGTCACACAGCTGCCATTTGGTTTCTCTAATAAACTGTGCTCTTTCTCACCCCAGGGTGTTTGCACAAGCAATTGGCCCTATCTGGGACCATTCCCCACTCCAAATTCACCCCACCCCGTATACCTTGTTAACTTTACCCAGAAAAATCTTTCTCTCTCATCTCTGACCAGATAGAATACCCTCGATAAATATACTCTTGCCCTATCTCCTCTTCTTAACAGTTAGGTCAGTTTTAATTCTACATGCATTTATGTGGTTACTTGATGTCTTAGTCTGTTTGGGCTGCCGTAACAAAATACTACAGTCGGGGTTGGAGGGCAGCTTAAACAACGACAGAAGTTAATTTTCTCACAGTTCTGGAAAGATCAAGATCAAGGTGCCATGAAGGTTGATATCTGGTGAGGCCTCTCTTCCTGGTTTGCAGACAGTTGCCTGTTTGCTCTGTCCTTACATGGCCTTTCCTCTGTGTACAGGTGGAGGGAGATAGAAGGAGAGAGAGAGAGAGAGAGAAGGAGACAGAGAGAGAGAGAGAATGATGGAGAGAGAGAGAGAAGTATTAATCTCTGGTATCTCTTACTCTTCCCCCCTCTTTTTTTTTTTTTGAGACAGGTTCTTGCTTTGTCACCTAGGCTGGAGTGCAGTGGCATGATCACAGCTCACTGCTGCCTGGAACTCCCAGGCTCAAGCGATCCTCCCACCACAGCCTGCCGAGTAGCTGGAACTACACCCAGCTAATGTTTTTTAATTTTTTTTTGGCAGAGACAAGGGTCTCACTGTGTTGCACAAGCTGGTCTTGAACTCCTGAAGTCAAGTGATCCTCCCACCTTGGCCTTCCAAAGTGCTGGAATTACCAGGCGTGAGTCACTGCATTCGGCTTCTTCCTCTTCTCATAAGGTCACCAGCCCCATTAGATTAGATTAGGTCACCCTTGTGACCTCCTTTAATCTTTTTTTTTTTTTTTTTTTTTTTTGAGACAGAGTTTTGCTCTGTTGCCCAGGCTGGAGTGCAGTGGTGCGATCTCAGCTCACTGCAACCTCCACCTCCCTGGTTCAAGTGATTCTCTCGTCTCAGCCTCCGGAGTAGCTGGGACTACAGGTGCCCGCCACCACGCCCAGCTAATTTTTGTATTTTTAGTAAAGACAGAGTTTCACCATGTTGGCCAGGCTGGTCTCAAACTCCTGACCTCAGATGATCCTCTTGCCTCGGCCTCCCAAAGTACTGGGATTACTGACGTGAGCCACCGAGCCCGGCCAAACTCCTTTAATCGTAATGACCTCCCTAGAGGCCCTCCAAACATTGGAGTTAGGACATCAACATATGAATTTGGGGGGACACAACAGTCCTTAACACTTTGATTGACAACTTTCTCATCCACAGCCCCACAGGGGAAAGGTCTATTTTTGGTTTTGTTCACCTTGTATTTCTAGCATCTGCCTATAGTAAACATTCAATACGTTTTTGTTGAATGAATGAGTAATGACTATTAACAGTTATTGAACACATGAGATTTCACAGGCATTGTGCTTATGTGCCATGTCGCAGGTATTGTTCTCAGTGCTTTATATATTAACATAATATACCATTTAATACTCAAAACAAACTTATTGAGAGCTATAGCATTATTATCCTGTTACGTTAATGAGAAAGCCTAGACATAGAGAGGTTATAGGATTGCCCAAGTTCACACAGCTTATAAGTGGAAGAAGGAGGATTTAACTAATCTATCTGTGCCTAGAACTCATGCTCTTAATCTGTATGCATGGTATTTTAAACACATGAATTAGCAAATCAAAATGCATTAAAATAATGTAATGAATAAAAATTCATTACATTATTAATTGCATAAAAACTTTATTATCTACCTACTATTTGCAAGGCACTTTTCTAGGCATTTGGAATAACATGCAGATGAACAATTTTCTTCACTGTTACAGCGTGTATTCGTGTGTGCACATAAACAATTAACAGATTAATATATAATATATCAAGTGGTGGTAAGTGCCATGGAGAAGAATGAAGCAAGAGAGGGAAATGAATAATGCAGTGAGTTGCAGCTGTTTCAGCAAATGTGGTTGGAGGCCACTCTAGAAAAGGATTTCCAACAGCTCAGAACAAAGTCACACAGAAGATATGTACATGATGTAAGAAATGTTTTCTTATTAATTAGTAACTCAATTAAAAGGACATGAGCTGATAAAATGCAACAGCAAGCATTTACTAAAGGCTTGTCCAAGCTCAGGCCTAGAGAAAAACAGCAGGAAGTTCTGGGAGGTCATTCTACAAAACATGGCGATGGCTGTTGTAAACTCAGGGAATTGAGCTAAGTGAGCCCTGAAACAGCTGTCCTGCCCAACACTTCTGCCCTGTCCCCGCTCTGTTTCTGGCTGGTTTGCTGAGGTGACCCCCGTTACATGGCCCTGAGCAAGCTCCTCATCTCTCCAATGTGCAGTGTTACTTAGCAAAATGCTGAGAGCAGCACTAACCAGAAAAATCCGATATCAGCTCCCCCAAAATCAAATATAAGGTCTGTGCAATCCACAGATCAACTCATGTGTGACCCATTAACTTTGCAAGGAAAATGTGCTTTTTATAGCATCTGGGTCAGACTCATTGAGTGGCGCTTTGCGTTAAGGATTCATGCATTTCCCCCAGATTTTCTATTGCCCAGGTGGTAGGTTAGGCATTTAGATAATCTGGCTCAATGTTGTCTAAGAGGAAGGTTTTGGGAACACAATACCTAATCCTTGTTACTAAATCTTTATGAGAAAATGGGCTGAGAGAGAGTCACAGAACAAAGTTTTGGTTTGGTGTTTTGATTCCTGCAGCAAGGAGTTCTCTTTTAAGAAAAAAAATAATAAATCAAGTGGGCATTGAGTGACATCTACCATCACTAGACTTTCTAAACAAGAATGAAATTCACCTATGGAGGCTGTAGATCTCTTTGCTATGTTCGTGTCTGTCCATGCCTTGCCTTTTTGTGTTTTCTCTTTCATTCTTTCTTTTTCCTTTGATAAATCACTCAATAACCATACACAAACTAGCAAAACCACATCCAGGACAGCTGGTTAACTGATATACCTTGAGGTTTTTGAAAACAAAACAGCTGAACACTTCCTCTGTGCCAAAAGAGAGGAAGTAGAGATTTTCCAGGACCCATTTAATCAGAATGATTTCCTGACTGGGGAGGTAAATTATCTATTCAGTCTTTCCCCTGTTGATCTGCTCAAAGACTATTAAAATATAGATGATATCTCAGAAAAATTAATGCAGATATAAAAGATTATTACACTAACATTTAATTAACAAAGCAACAGTAGTTTCTATAAGCCACTACCTCTGGAAGGTGGTTTTTATCTCTCCGCTTCCCTGTCTTTGAGGTGACACTGTTCACAACTCTTTTAATGTTTGGATAAAGTCCAAGATGTTGCTGTTGGTATTGCTGAAGGTTAATTCTCAAACTCCATGGTTTGATTTGAGAAGGAAATGGTCAAGACTTCCTCTCTCTCAGGCTGGGTTTGGTTACTGGAACATTTAGGACACTTTGAGCAGCAGGTAACTGAACACCAAAATTAAACAATGCATAAATGCATTAGATTGTGAGCCTGGGAGTCTAGAGATAAGACAATATGTTCTCTGGAGGATTGGCTCAATTCAGTGGTTTTAACTCCACGTTCCTCCAACTCCCTGGACTCATCCTCAAGGCCTAGAGCAAGATGTCTGCAGCCATTCCAGGCCTCAGTTATATCAATGTCCAGAGGGAGAGAGGGGCTCCCCTCCAAAATTTCTCTCAAGAGTGTAGGGGAAGGGCCAGGCTCGGTGGCTCACGCCTGTAATCCCAGCACTTTGGGAGGCCGAGGCAGGCGGATCACCTGAGGTTGGGAGTTCAAGACCAGCCTGACCAACATGGAGAAACCCCCTCTCTGCTAAAAATACAAAAAAAAAAAAAATAGCCGGGAGTGGTGGTGCATGCCTGTAATCCCAGCTACTTGGGAGGCTGAGGTAGGAGAATCGCTTGAACCCGGGAGGAGGAGGTTGCAGTGAGCCGAGATCGCGCCATTGTACTCCAGCCTGGGCAACAAGAGCGAAACTCCATCTAAAACAAAAGAATGTAGGGGAAAAAACCAATACCCTTTCCTCATCCATCACAAGGGTCATGGCAGATACTCCTATAACAAGAGACAGAGTAACAAGAGAAAAGCATCACAAATTTATTTAACCAAGGTTTACGTGACAGGGGAGCCTTCCAAAGTGAAGACCTGAAGACCCGGGGAAGACTGTGCTTTTGTGCTGAGTCTGATGGAAGAAGTGAACAGTTGCAGAGAAACAGGAAAGGGGTGTGATGTAATGGTAATAAACTTGTAGTGGTGGGAGCTTAGCGAGGCCTGCTTGTTCACATTCCTTTCTGTGTTTCTATTAATATAAGACATTCCCCTTTTCCATTATGTGCAGAACACAGGTCACATAAGGATCTTCAGGGTGCAGGGGGGATGGTGGGGAGGTAGGAGGTCAGTGAATGACCATCCTAGGTTTTATGGCTTGCTTTGGGCAGATAAATTCTAGTTTCTATAACTCAGCTTGGGAGAGAAAGGGGAGAGGGAGAACAGAGGGTGGGAGAAGGTCAAAGAGACTTTGTTTTGGGGGCAAGTTCTCCCAATATCCTTCAGTTCAAAGTAGTCAGCATGCCAAGGTGTCATGATTTGGGGTACCATGTTCTGACCCCCAATAAGAGCATGAACAGACAACTCACAGAATTTGGGGAAATATTTACAAATCATATATTTAATCAAAGTCTGGTATCCAGGATATATAAAAAACATTTACAAAACTCAACAATTAAAATACAAATAGCACAATTTAGATAAAAAAAACAGGTGTGGTGGCTCATGCCTGTAATCCCAGCACTTTGGGAGGCTGAGATGGGAGGATTGTTTGAAGCCAGGAGTTCAAGAACAGCCTGAGGGACATAGTGAAACCCTGTCTCTACAAAAAAGTTAGGCAGGCATGGTGGTACATATCTGTAGTCCCAGCTACTCAGGAGGCTAAGCCTGGGGAAGCCAAGGCTGCAGTGAGATGGGTTTGAGCCACCACACTCCAGCATAGGTGACAGAGCAAGACACTGTCTCAAAATAAGTAAATAAGTAAATAAAAATAAGACATTTAAAATTTTTTTAATTAAAAATTATTTTTAATGAAACAGAATTGGAATAGGTATTTCTCCAAAGAAGATATACAAATGGCCAACAGCACATAAAGAGACGTTCAGCCTCATTAGTCATTAGGGAAATGCAAATTAAAACCATAATGAGACACCACTTCACACATACTAGGACAGTGATACTCAAAAAAGACAAGCAATGACAAGTTTTGATGAGGATGCAGATAAATTAGAACCCTTGTATGTTGCTGATGGGAATATAAAATGGTGCAGTGCCTTGGAAAAAACAGTCTGGCAGTTTCTCAAAGAGTTAAGTGGTTTTTTCTTTTCTTTTTTTCTTTTCTTTTTTTTCTTTTTTTGTTTGTTGTTTGTTTGTTTGAGACAGCATCTTGCTCTGTCACCCAGGCGACAGGTTGGAGTGCAGTGGCATGATCTCAGCTCACTGCAACCTTCGCCTCCTGGGTTCAGGTGATTCTCGTGCCTCAGCCACCCAAGTAGCTGGGACTACAAGCGTTTACCAGCATGCCTGGCTGATTTTTGTATTTTTAATAGAGACAGGATTTTGCCATGTTGGCCAGGCTGGTCTTGAACTCTTGGCCTCAAGTGATCCCCCGGCCTCAGCCTCCCAAAATGCTGGGATTACAGGCATGAGCCACAGTGCTCAGCCTTGAAAGAGTTAAATATATATTTATCAAATGTCCCAGCAATTTCACACCGAAGTATCTACCCAGGAGAATTGAAAACATATGTATACATGAAAACTTGGACACAAATGTTCATGGCAGCATAATAGCCAAAAAGTGAAAACGAACCCTGTATCCATCAACTAATGAATGGATAAACAAAATACATGCATATAATGGAATATTATTTTACTGTGAAAAAGAATGAAATATTAAAATATTCTACAAGATGAATGAGCCTTGAACAGATAATACTAAGCAAAAGGAGCCAGACAGAAAAAAATTATATGATTTCATTTACATAAAACATCCAGAATAGGCAAATTCATTGAGAGAAAAAGAAAACATTCATTTATGGTTGCCAGGGGCTACAGGGAGGGAGCAAGGGTATGAGGTTTCTTTTGAGAGAGGTGAAATGCTCTGAAATTAGTTAGTGGTGATAGTTGCACGATTTCGTGAATATGCTAAAACCACTGAATTTTATCCATCCTCAGGGTGCATATTATGATGTATCAATTATATTTCAATTTAAACAAAAAAAGGAGCATAAACATTTCTTTCTCGGAAGTTCTTTGAAAACCTCTCCACACTTGTCAATGGCCTGAGCAGAGACACATGAACCAAGACCAGCGACCTCGGGATGCCCTGTGTCCAGTGAGTTCGGCTTGTGGGTCCTAATGGGTATTAGCCTGTTCTTTCACTGCTATGAAGAAATACCTGAGAGGGGGTAATTTATAAAGAAAACAGGTTTAATTGGCCCATGGTTGCACAGGCTACACAGGAAGCATGATGCTGGCATCTGCTTGGCTTCTGGGGAGGGCTCAGGAAGCTTATGATCATGGCAGAAGGTGAAGGGGGAGCAGGCATGTCACATTGCCAGAGTGGGAGCAAGAGAGAGCAAGGAGGGAGATGCTACACATTTGTAAACAACCAGATCTTGTGAGAACTCTATCACGAGAATAGCACCAAGTAGATGGTGCTAAACCATTCATGAAGGATCAACCCTCATGATGCAATCACCTCCCACCAGGTTCCACCTCCAACACTGGGGACTCTAATTGCACGTGAGATTTGGGTGGGGACACAGATCCAAACCTTATCACTGAGTGACTTAGATTCCTCAGGGCCCAGCCTTAGAGCTGAGATTAACTCTCTCACCCTATGACTGCTGCCCAAAGAGGAGAGGTGGTAGGGATGGTGGGCAAACAATCACAATTTCTATTCTCATGCTTCTCTTCTCCTTCTTTTTTTTTTTTTGGAGATGGAGTCTCACTCTCACCCAGGCTGGAGTGCAGTGGTGCAATCTTGGCTCACTGCAGCCTCTGCCTCCCAGTTTCAAGCAATTCTTCCACCTCAGCCTCCCAAGCTGGGAGTCCCAGCTGTAGCTGGGACTGCAGGTGCATGCCACCATACCCGGCTAATTTTTGTATTTTTAGTAGAGATGGGATTTCACCATATTGGCCAGGCTGGTCTCGAATTCCTGACCTCAAGTGATTCATCCACCTTGGCCTCACAAAGTGTAGGGATTACAGGCATGAGCCACCATGCCCAGCCACTCCTCTTCTGCTATCTCATAGTTTGGGCATGTCTTTATGCCTACTCTTGAAGCCATCCTCACAGGTTAACAAGAATTCTGGGCAGAAATATAACTATAATTAAGCATTAATCAGGCTTCACTTTGACCCACTTTCTTCCTGGGCACATAACACTAGATACTGACCATTTGCATCTCCATGTTCCTATAGATAGAATTTCTGATGTTAGATAGGATCTCTTATGTTAGAATCATAAGGCTTTTGTTTAAGAATTGTTTAAGCATAGCCAGGCATGGTGATGCATGCCTAGTAGTCTCAGCCACTCAGGAGGCTGAGGTGGGAGGATCACTTAATCCTGGGAGGTCAAGGCTGCAGTGAGCAGAGTGCACCACTGCACTTCAGCCTGGGAGACAGACAGAAAGAAAGAAAGAGAGAAAGGAGAGAGAGGGAAAGAGAAAGAAGAAGGAAGGAAGGAAGAGAGAGAGAGAGAGAAGGAAAGAAGAAAGAAAAAAGAAAGAAAAAGAAAGAAAGAAAGAAAAAGAAATTGCTTAAGCAGATCCTGAATTCCGACAGAATCACTTACACCAACCAGTTTAAAGACCCCCACAGAGGAACCAAATAAGCGTGAGAATACAGCTTCTTCATCTCCCTGTCCCGCAACTTTACCCTGTACTCTAGAACCAATCAACAATCTCCACACTTCAGCCCACTCCAAACCCCTTGAAAACCCTATCCTCAAACTCCTTGGGGAGATTGGTTTGAGGTTTCCTCTTGTCTCCTCATTTGGCAGCCCTACAATGAAACCTCTTTCTCTGATGCAACCTGGTGTCTCAGCACATTGCTTTGCACATTGGGCAACTGACCCATTATGTTACAGTTTTACCCTACTATAATGTGTTACAATTATATCTCCTTCTGCGGCTAAATCACACACTCTTTGAAAGCAAGGACTTCTGGGTATCCCTAACAGTTAGTACAGTGCTTAGCCATGCAGGGTAATTGTGATCACCCAACAGATTCTTCCTGCCTGCTGCACAGACAAAATCAATCCATTGAGCCCACAGCACTGCAGTAGAGAAAGAGTTTAATTGATGTGAGGCCAACCCATGCAGGAGAACTGGAGCTATCACCCAAATGAGTCTCCCCAAATGCTTGGGGGTTAGGGTTTTTTAGGGACAATTTGGTGGGAAGGGGCTGGGGAATGGGTGATACTGACTGGTTGGGCTGAGTCCACTTCTGGGTCAGGTCACAGGATCCATTAAGTCATGAGTCACAACCCCAGGTGGAGTCAGTGTGAAAGATAGCTCAAAAAAACCAATCCTAGCTTCTATGACAGTGACATTATCTACAGGAGCAATTGGGAAAGTCATCAATCTTGTGACCTCTAGCCACATGAACCCTGAGCAGCAAGGGATTGTAGAAACTATACCTATCCAGAGGCCAGTTTTGGTAGTTTGTGCCTGTAATCCCAGCACTTTGGGAGGCCAAGGCAGGCAGATCACCTGAGGTCAGGAGTTCGAGACCAGCCTGGCCAACATGGTGAAACCCTGTCTCTACTAAAAATACAAAAATTAGCTGGGCATGGTGGTATGTGCCTGTAGTTCCAGCTACTTGGGAGGCTGAGGCAGGAGAATCACTTGAACCCTGGAGGCAGAGGGTGCAGTGAGCTGAGATTGCACCGTTTACACTCCAGTCTGGGTGACAGAATGAGACTCCATCTCAAAATAAGTAAGTAAATAAATAAATAAATAAATAAATAAAAGAAACCATGCCTATCTTATTGGAATCCAGGCCCCTCTCTATAATCCTAACATTGTAGCCTTTCATTAGTTTTACAAAGATGGCTTAGTTTTGGAAAGGGCTATCATCTTTGCTTTAACATTAAACCATAAACTAGATTCCTCCCAAAGTTAGTTTGGCCTACCCAGGAGTGGCCAAGGACAGCTGGGAAGCCAGAAGCAAGATGGAATCAACTATGTCAGATTTCTTACTGTCTGTGACATTATGATATATATTGGATTTCATCCATGGTTCCTGGCTCATACATAACTCCTGTAGCCTCTGTTACAGCCTTTTGTTAGAATGTTGGGTGTGCTAGGCCTCAGAGGCAGGTCTCTGACCTTCTCCTGCCCTCCTTTCACTCTAATGTGTCATGTCCACCCCCGCAACCATCACCAACCCCCTCACCTGCCTTTCCAATTGTTTAAGACCCTCCCAGGAGAACATCCCACGCTATGCCCTGGGGGAAGGAATGCTGATGTCATGAAGCTTCCATAAAAATCCAAGAGGACAGGGTTCATTGAACTTCCAGATAGCTGAACAGTAGAGGTTTCTGGAGACCAGCACCCAGGGAGGGCATGGAAGCTCTGCGCCTGTTCCCCCTTACCTTTCCCTACACACGTCTTCATCTGTGTCCTTTGCAATATCCTTTATAATAAACCAGTAAACGTAGGTAAGTGTTTCTCTGAGTTCTGTGAGCTGCTCCCTCCAATTAATTAAACCCAAAGAGGGGGTTGTGGGAACCCCAACTTGAAGCTGGTTTGTCAGAAGTTCCAGAGGCCTGGACTTGTGACTGGTGTGTGTGGAAGGGCAGTCTTGGGAACTGAGCCCACCTGTGGGATCTGATGCTATCTCCATGTAGATAATGTCAGAACTGAACTAGAGGAAACCCAGCTGGTGTCCACTGCTTGGTGTGTGGGGAATGCCCCTCCGACATTTGGTCACAGAAGTCTTCCCCTGTGTTGGTGATTATTCTGGTGTGAAAGTAGAGGAAAAACAGTTTGGGGAGAGTGTTTCCCTACACATTGTCATAATTTTGCAAAAGCAGTTTTATAATCACTAAATGCTTATTGAGTAAATGACTGATGTGAAACTTGTAAATATGACTTATTCTGGCTGATGGTCAAAATCCGCAGTATTAGCAGTTAGTATGACATCATACCTTCTGATACATCTTCTTTAATGCCACACCTCCAATAGGGATAATATTGAAACACTCACAGCTTTGTGGGACTTTGCTTTTTCAGTTCCTCTCAGACCCAAGGGATGGAGCTGGGTTTCCCAGAAGCAAAACAACTGAAGAGGAACTTGTCTACTTGACATTTTAGTTTGAGGCCTGCTCATATGACAAGCTCATGGCATAAAATAGGAATTTCCAACTATATAAGAAATACCAATGCTTTAGCCAACTTGTTACATGAACACATACCCTTCCCCCACAAACACATACCCACATACACCACACACACACACTCACACACACAGTGTCACATATGCAGCATACACAGAAATGACTCCTCAATTTCTGAAAGGGGCAAGAGGCATTTGGCCTTCAGAAGGGAAGATAAAGGGGAAATCAAGTCTTATTAATTTAAAAGTTTTTGAGACGGTAAATAAGTATAGACAGGGGTAGAGAGACTGTATCTATTGTTCAAATCCCCAGGGCCTCTGGTAAGAAGATTTTAATAAGATCTATAAAGATCCCCTCAGCTCTAATGACTTACTATTGTAGGATTTCACCACAGAATGGTTTGTTTTGGAAAGCATTTAAAGAGCAGCCATGGAAAATAATCTAAAGCTTCAGTTCTTGAGCTAAACAACTTTGATAGTGTTATAATTGATTTGGAAGAGTAGGTATACCAGGAGCTCTGAAGTTTGTGGATACAGTAAGCTCACTAAGTAGAGAATTAACTAATCGATGAAGGTGAAAAAATTCAAGGACACATTTGTGGGCAGAAAAGTGGCACAGGAGCTTTAATTAAGGACAAATGTTAAATAATGCAATTAAAGAAAAATGATACAACCTAAGTCTGTAAACTGATGAACTCTGAGCTATCAAATATAACCTAAGAGAAGGATTAAACATAACCATGGGGACCTATATATAGAGATGAAAAATATATTCTATAGAAATATACACCAAACTGACTGTTTGCATCATATGGCTTATAACACTGAAAAACTAGAAACCCAAATGTTTTCTTTTTTCTTTTTCTTTTTTTGAGGCAGAGTTTTGCTCTTGTTGCCCAGGCTAGAGTGCAATGGCATGATCTTGGCTTACTGCAGCAGCCTCCACTTTCTGGGTTCAAGCGATTATCCTGCCTCAGCCTACCAAGTAGCTGGGATTACAGACGTGTGCCACCATGCCCGGATTTTTTTTTTTTTTTTTTTTTTTTTTAGTAGAGATGAGGTTTCACCATGTTGATCAGCCTGCTCTCAAACTCCTGACCTCAAGTGATCCACCTGCCTCAGCCTCCCAAAGTGCTGGGATTATAGGCGTGAGCCACTGTACCCAACCCCAAATGTTTTCAAAATCGAATTTCCTTAATAAATTGTTGTATACCTATGCCATGACATAATATACAGGCATTAAAATGATTTTGTAACAATGAAAATATATTTATAGCATATAGTGAAACTAAATGAGGCTACCATGTATCATGTATATTTATTCCCAGTTTCAGAAAAAGGAAAAAAAAAAACACGTGTGCATAGGAAAGAAAAAAAGATTGGGAAGAGATACATCAAACTTTAGCAACGGGCTGAGCATGGAGGCTCACGCTTGTAATCTCAACACTTTGGGAGGCCAAGGTGGGAGAAGCACTTGAGCCCAGGAGTTTGTGACCCGCCTGGGCAACATAGGGAGACCCCACCTGTACTTCAAAACAAAACAAAACAAAAAGGCATCAATGGTCAATTCTTGAATTATGAGTGATTTTTTTTCTTGCCAAGTTTTCAATTTAAAAGTTTACACTTGGCGTGTACTTTTTACTATAAAAAGAATAAAGACCTTTATATTTGGGGGAGGAATAAAAATGGCAAATACATGAATAGCACTTAGTATTATCAGACAAATTTCTAAATGCTCCATATAGTGACTCTTTTAATCCTCACAACCTTTTGTGGTAAGGACTTTTATTAGGTGTGGTTTTTGCAATTAATTTTGCACCAACCTAATAGTATCCCCACTTTACAGATGAGGAAACTGAAGCATGCAGGTGTGTAAGCAAATGGTGGAAACGAGATTCAAATCCAGACAGCCGGGCACCAGCGACTGAGCTCTTGGTTTTTGTAATTCTTGAAAGATGAAAAAGTGTGCAGCTGACGTGCAAAAGTCAAGTAAACGGAATAGCACAGAGGATAGCTAGTTTGTCTCTGCACCTGGCCTAGGATAGTGTGCTCCCACATTCACAGCCCTTGGTTAGGGGGGAAAAAAGTGAAGCTGGAGAAGTTACAGGAAGGGGTCATGACAAAGCATTCAAGTTATCAGAAGGGCTTTCCATTTAAAAACAGACTAACATGATTCAGACCTGTCGATTTGGAAAAACAAAAGTCACTGAGTGAATATAATTAAATTCATTAAGACCCTTGAGTGAAAGCTACAAAAGCAGCCCGCTCTTGGACTTGTAACACTACAGGTGTGTCCCATGTTACTAATGAGAAGAAATGGGTGTGGGAACCATCACATCTCTTTTTCTATTTTGCACCCTGGGTGGCATCATGACTTGTCAGGTGCACATGGCTCCAGGCTTACTAGGGCACCATGCTTGGTTTAATGCTCCATGGCCTTCATAATTATACCTTTCACCTTGTATTTTCTAAGTGAACTCTGCTTAGAGTTCCATGGAACTCTGCTTAGAGTGCCCATGGAACATGTGTGTGAAGCAGAGGAGATACACAAAATATGCATGTCTACCACGGGCTCCAGTTCACCCTAGCTCACATGTTGTGTTTGTGCTGCCCCATGAGCACAGAATTTTGACAAAGCCACCATGGACGGGAGTTGAGCAAGACTCAACGCATGTTATGTCTGGGACTGAGTAAGCAGAGGTGCTGACAACCTTGGTGGACCACACTTTCTTAGGACCGGAACTTGCTTCCAATGCAGTTCAGACAATGGCCATGGCATTGAAAGGGTTCAGAGCATGCTACCCCAAAATATGCCACTTTCACATAGTGATTATTTTGAGTTACAGGCACTTGAAAAGCAGCAGATGCAAGAAAGGCATGCTGACCTTCTCTTTTTCTTCCTGAAAGCAGTAACTAAAACTCCTATGTAAAAGATGTCTTCCCTATACCAGGAGGAAGATATCACCAGAATCAGGGAGTTGAGGCCCAGAGAAATATGTTCAAATACACCTTGTTAAACCATGCCTTGTTTTCCTAGCCACTTTTCAACAATTAACTGCCCTAGCCCAGACCCCTTTGTCTTGCCACATTTCACAAATTACTCCTCTAGGTCCAACCCAGTATATAGCTTTTGTCCCTAACTGCTTCTTTGGGTCTTCATTTTTCTTGTGGGAGCTCCCGTGAAAATGTTACCACATTAAATCTGTATACGTTTCTCCTGTTAGTTGGTCTTACGTCAGTTTAATTCTTAGGACTAGCTGGGTAATAGGAAAAAGGAGAAATTGTAGCTCCCCTACAGCATTCTAAGAAATATGGATAACCAATGAATTCCATCATATCCTTTCTTGTATTATTTCCGTATATTAGCTGACACCCTCAACAATGAGGACATTAAAGGAAAGGGGAAGATGGGGCAACTCGTAGTTCCTTTTCCTTTTAGTCTTTCCTTACTAATCAGTAAACTGAAGAGAGTATTGACAGAATGTGCGCATATTAAGAAGTGAAACAAAAATGTTTGAGTTAGTTTTATGCAGTTCTGGTAAGAACAAAATATATCTGCATGTAGCAGTTATAAAAGATGAATTGTATAATTTCAATGATTCTACATATAAGTTAATGTTCTCATATTTTCATTGAAAACAGGCATTACATTATGGTATGTGAATTTATGTCAATTTTAACAAAAAGAAAAATAGGTAGTACAGATGACCAAGAAACAAGGGTTGAGGGAAGGGCTTTTCTGTTACTCATTTATCAAAACAAAATTTATTGTTATTATTTTTTATTTTCATTTTTTATAAAAGGGTGGCTGCTCCATAGGCAGAGCAGAACTACCCCATAGGCAGAGTAGCCTTTTTTAATTAATTAATTAATTTATTTATTCATCTGAGACGGAGTTTCCCTCTTGTCCAGGACGGAGTACAATGGCGTGATCTTGGCTCACCGCAACCTCTGCCTCCTGGGTTCAAGAGCTTCTCCTGACTCAGCCTCCCGAGTAGCTGGGACTACAGGTGTGCGCCACCATGCCTGGCTAATTTTTTGTATTTTTAGTAGAGATGGGGTTTCACTGTGTTAGCCAGGACGGTCTGGATCTCCTGGCCTCGTGATCCACCTGCCTCGGCCTCCCAAAGTGCTGGGATTACAGGCGTGAGCCACCGTGCCTGGCTGCCATTTTAATTTTTTTAGATCTAGTTATAAGAATAATGATTGCTCACTGTAGAACTTTTAGAAAACACAGGGCAGTATTAAATGAGAACTTATAAAAGTAGTAACTTACTTGGTAATTACGGACTTTAGGATTTGTTTTAGAGCTAAAAACAAAGAAGAAGAAACGGTAACATGTTATAAAATGGACAAAAAGGTATCTTTAATGCCTTACGGCTCCATAAAATCAATTCAAGCGTCCCCCTGGAAGAAAGAAGAAAGACTGACTTTGCACAAGACAAATGGTAAAATGTATACTAATAATTTTAATTAAAACAAATTTTTTTAGGCCAGGCGCAGTGGCTCACGCCTGTATCCCAGCACTTCCCGAGGCCGAGGCAGAAGGATCACTTGAGAACAGGAGTTCGAGATCATCCTGGGTGATACAGCAAGACCCCGTTTGTTGCTGAAAATCAAATTTCAATTTTTCTTTACCTGGAATAGCATCAAATAGCAAATAAAACACACCAGAACAAACTGAAAGACCATGGAAGAAAGGAAAGATCTTTATATTTTAGTTCCTTAAAAGTACTTTTGTCCTGCTTTTTGAACAAGAGGCTCTGCCTTTCATTTTGCATTGGATGTAACAAATTATGTACTTGGTTCTTCTCTCATCTTGGCTTCTTTCACAATACCTTCATTTTTGTCTTCTGGGACCATGTTTTGCTCCTTCTCAAGTCCACTCGGCAGGCTGGCTGAGGCCCCTCACACTCGCCACATTTATCAGGCAGAGATTAACTTTCTCAAGCCTTTTTCCAGATTCCCAGAAGAAAGTATTGGATTGGCCCAGTTGCACCATGTGACCTGGCCAGGGGAGGAGTCATGTGATACAAACATGGCTTCAGCGAAACGTCCTGTGGATAGAAAGGTGGGTGGGTATCAGAGAAAGGGAGCTGGGCAAGTACCCCAAACTTGTCTGGGTTGGCCCTTTCAAGTAGTCCAAAATTGGAGGTGGGGGTGTCTAGTCCTTTATACACGGAGTGGTTCAATGCCCCAGGGTAGTGGAAAGAAAATGTGGCCTTTGGGGTTGGGCTTTCTAGGGCTCTCACTCTCTCAGGTGGAAATTGTCAGTACCAGCATTCCCAGCAGCTGTGGAATGACTCCCTTAGTCCTGAAATGATGCTAGGGACCTAGGCAGGGCACTACAGCTCACATTACACTTCCTACTTGGAAATGATGATTTTTTTTTTGCTTGTTTGTTTGGTTAAAGACACGCCTCCCTATGTCTCCGAACCTGGAGTCCAGTGGCATGATCATAGCACAGGACAGCCTAGAACTCCTGGCCTCAAGCAACCCTCCTGCCTCAGCCTCTCTAGTAGCTCAGACTACAGGTACACACTACTGCGCCTGCCTTTCAGTGATTTTTTTAAATGGAATCCTATTTATGGGGACTGAATGGTCCTAGTAATAAGGTAAAGGAAACATTTTTCTAATAATTATCTGGAAGTGCTCTGGGAACTTGATGTATTGTTTTTATGCATGAAATTTTGGCCTGTGACTCCGTGAAGTTGGCGTCAGTTGTTAATTTTAAATTTCTGTTGCTCTAGAAGGTGTTAGTGGATTGTCTGGGGTAAGGAGGAATAGGTGGAAAGAGAAGGAAGAATCTCCCTAATTATTTACATCTTCTTTCAGGAAACATTCCTTAACTCCACACAGAAACAAGGTGAGGGGCCAGGGCTGACACTAGCAAGACCCCTAAGGACCTGGGGCCCAGGGGGGAGCGGGGGGGTTGGGGCAGGGGTGGGGAAGGGGTCTGACTTTCTGGCAATGCCTTTAGCAGGTTGCTGTTCTCTTAGAAATACGGCTCAAACTTTTCCGAAACAGTTTAGTAGCTACGATTAAGTAAAAAATAACTCTTTTTTTTTTTTTTTTTTTAAAGCATGGATAGGTCTGTCACAGTGGCTCATGCCTATTATCCCAGCACTTTAGGAGGCCGAGGTGGGAGGATTGACTGAGCTCAGGAGTTTGAGACCAGTCTGGGCAATGTAGGAAGACCCTATCTGTACAGAAAATAAAAAAGTAAAAATTAGCCAGGCGTGGTGGTGCTTGCCTGTAAGTCTTAGCTACTCAGGAGGCTGAGGTTGGAGGATCACTTGAGTCCAGGAGGTAGAGGCTGCCATGAGCCCTGATTGTGCCACTGCACTCCAGCCTGCACAATAGAGCGAGACCCTGTCTCAAAAAAAAATGAGTAAAAAATATTTCTTCTGAAGGTCTCTGGGCTCACTTGGATTACAGGTTCAGTCATTTCTAAGCATTTCCTGCAGCCTCAGAAACTCAATAGTCAATTATTTCCACAAGTACAAAGCTTAAAGATGAAGAGAACAAGAGAGGGAAGGGTAAAAGGACACCAAAGGGCCATTTTCACTTGCTCCTAAATAATGTGAATGATATTAAATCTGCTCTAAATGGTACCAGAATGCATTTATCTTACCCCATCTTTGTGTCAATTGCCCAGTCAATGTATTTTGCCTGAAATGTAATCATTCTTGACTCCTTCATATCTTTCAACCCCCAATCAATTAATCCAGTAAACATTTATTGAGGCATTTGTATGTACAGGTGCTCTTCCACTTATGATGTGGTTACCTTCTGATAAACCCATCATACATTGAAAATGCCGTAAGTTGAAAATGCATTTAATACACCTAACCTACCAAACATCATAGCTTAGCCTAGCCTACCCTAAACATGTGCAGAACATTTATATTAGCCTATGGTTGGAAAAATCATCTAACACAAAACCTATTTTATGATAAAGTATTGAATATCTCATGTAATTTTTTGAATACTATACTGGAAATGAAAAACTGAATGGTTGTATGGGTCCCTGAAGTACAGTTTCTACTCACATGTATTGCTTTCACAGCACTGTAAAGCTGAAAAATTTAAATCGAACCATGATAAGTCAACGACTGTCTGTACAAGGTAACACACAAGAGCCTCTGATAAAGAAAATACTGGTAGAACATCATCCCTGATTTTGTATGATCCTGAGGGGGAGGTTGACACATATACAACTTTTAATAAAACCCACACAATACCTAATAACAGAGGGCAAAGAACCATGAAAGTAGAGTCAAGGGGAGTGAAAATTCCACTCACTTTGTTTACTGTGATTAATTCTCAAGTTGTTCGTAATCCACTAAAGTCAACTGACCCATGGGGTGAAGTGGTATTCAGTTAATGAGTCAATTCCCTGCAACCTTTCAACAATATGGGGCACCAAAGCCCTGAATGTATAAGAGTGGGCCTTTCTGAATACATTCTGTGAAAATTTTATACCCCAATCTGATTTATATCATATCATGTTATGTAACAAATAATTAGCTACAAATATATCCATGGCACAAGGCTTGTTGCTTTTGCCCCTGAAAAGAAACCGCATCATAATTGCTAGGTATCCTTGGTGATTATTCAGAAAATCTTTGAACTTGCCTTTCACAAAATAGAGAGGGGCATTCTCTTGACATTGTGTGATGTTTTGCCTCTTATTGCAAGAATGCATTGCACGCTCCCTGAAATATTTTAGCAGTCCCAACTCTTTCAAATTGTTCAATCCCTATATGACAAAGCAAAATAATTTAAATATTGTTTCAATAATAAAAGTTTACCAAAATATCTTGCATTATTCGTATTAAAAGAAAAAATCCATAAAACATGTATTGAACCTTATTTGAAATAACATGCCGCAAACAATTTCTCTGACAACTCAAGCCTGTTCTATTCAAGCAGGCTCTCAAGACCCAACAAGTCATCTGGTGACTCAGGCAGCTCCTGAGAAGAAATAAAATGCTCTGTGCAACTTGTGTTTCTGAAGCATTTACTGGGTGTGTAGCATTTTGTAATTTAGCTGGATTCCTTTTGCAAAACATGCAACAAAGAATTTAATCAGCAAAGCAAAACAGGTTTGTGGCATTCCAGAGCGATTCTCTAATCCAAATATAAATTATGCAAGTTCCAACTAATCTAGCAAATCACAAATGAACATGGTAAGGATTGTGATTGACCAATTACAAGTCTAATAGTAGGTCAGGCACAATGATTCACATCTGTAATCCCAGCACTTTGTGAGCCGAGGTGGGTGGATTGCTTGAGCTCAGGAGTTCAAGACCAGCCTGGGCAACGTGGTGAAACCCCGTCTCTATTAGTCAATTCGGATTGATTCAGTGGGCAGTTCGTTTAGATGAACTTTATGCAGTATTCAAGTTATTAAGAAAATTACAGGCTGGGCATGGTGGCCTAACAAAGAAGAGATGGGTTCTTACTATATTGTTCAGGCTGAAGTGTAGTGACCATTCACGTGTGCAATTAGGATGCACTACACCCTTGAACTCCTGGGCTCAAGTGATCCTTCTGCCCCAGCCTCCCAAGCAGCCGAGATTACAGGCAGGCACCACCGCACCCAGCCTCAGCTGGCTATTTATACACATGCACATATATGGAGAGGAAGAGAGGGAGAGAGATTGTCTAAGAATAAGGATATATTTTATATAACCAATCATAATATCAAACAAGAAAATTAGCATTAGTTGTATATTATCTAATATACAGTCTATGTTTGAATTTCTCCAGTTATTTAAAAAATGTCTTAGAGCTGGGTTTTATTTTTCTGAATCTGGGTTCCAAGCGAGATTTGTACATTGCATTTGATTATTTCTCTTTAATTCTTAATCTACAACAATTTTTCTGTCTAAAAATATTTCTATGATAATGACATTTTCCCCAATAGTCTTAAACAATGTCCCACATTCTTGATTTTTCTACTTTTTTCATTATTAGGTTTAGGTTAATAAAGTTTGGCAAAATACTTATATTACTGTCAAAGTAATGTTTAAAGTGAACTTTTGAATTTTCTTTGATATTATGTCTTCCCCGAATTCTCGTGTATGGAAACTTTGGTTTAAAAAAGTATTTATATAATAAACAGTATGGTCGTACTAGCAAATACAATATATGTTTCTTTGGTATATTTTGTTCTTTTGAGGACAGGAGATGTGTCTACAGACTTTCATTTCAAACCTACCTTTGTAATACTGACTGTGGTCCCAGCTACTCAGGAGGCTGAGGCAGGAGGATCTCTTGAGCCAGGAGGTCAAGGCTGCAGTGAGCTATGATTGGGCCACTGCACTCCATCCTGGGTGATGACAGAGCAATAACCTGTCTCTAGGGGAAAACAACAACAACAACAACAAACCACCAGTCATAGTGGTTCACTAATCCCAGCACTTTGGGAGACTGAGACTGGAGGATCGCTTGAATCCAGGAGTTCAAGACCAGCCTGGGCAACATAGTGAAACCCTGTCTCAAAAAATAAATCGAATTAGCTGGGCATGGTGGTGCATGCCTGTAGTCCCAGCTACTCAAGAAGCTGAGGTGGGAGGATCATTTGAGCCAGTCGGTTGAGGCTACAGTAAGCTATGATCACACTACTGCACTCCAGCCTGAGCGACAGAGTAAGACTGTCTCTAAGAAAAATAAAAACAAAACAAAACAAAACCCCAATATTTCTAATACCAAGCAAATCCAGAAAATGCTGAGTATACATAGTTCCTCACTCTTGCTCACACAGTGAACACTTGTGGGCATGTTTGTACAGTTTATCATCTGTATCATGGTGAGCCCTCACAGTCACCAAGAGTATACATGGTCAAAATTAATATCAAGTAAAGGACTCTGCAGATAAAGAAACATGTTAGTTTATGACGCTCTGATCTTAGGCAATTTTTCTTAGTTGCTAAAATTGCCATAACAGTGCTTTTGAGTTATTAGTCTTCATAATTGCCTTAGTCCCTTTGGGCTGCTATAACAAAATACCATTAACTGGTTGGCTTATGAAGAACTGAAATTTATTTCTTACAGTTCTGAGGACTGGGAAGTCAAGAGACTTGCTGTCTGGTGAGGGCCAACTTCTTGCTCTACAGAGAGCACCTTCTCACTGTGTCCTCACATGGTGAAGAGGGCAAGGGAGCACTTTCAAATCATTTTTATAAAGCCACTATAAAGGAAAAAAAGGCCAGGCGCGGTGGCTCATGCCTGTAATCCCAACATTTTGGGAGACGGAGGTGGGTGGATCACCTGAGGTCAGGAATTCGGTAACAGCCTGGCCAACATGGTGAAATCCCATCTCCACTAAAAATATAAAAATTAGCCTGTCTTGGTGGTGCATGCCTGTAATCCCAGCTACTGGGGAGGCCAAAGCAGGAGAATCGCTTGAACCTAGGAGGTGGAGATTGCAGTGAGTGTGCCATTGCACTCCAGCCTAGGTGACAGAGGGAGACTCTGTCTCAAAAAAAAAAAAAAAAAAAAAAAAGAAAAAAGAAAAAGAAAAGAAAAGAAAAGAAAGAAAAAAAAAATTTCTCTCTACGTTCATACTCCATATGGCACACTTTCGTGACCAGATATATGTGGGTTTTTTCCTCATAGACCAAGCGATTCTCCAGTGGACACCAACTGGGTGTCCTGTAATTCAATTTGATTCTGACACTGATTCAAATAGTGTGAGATCCCACAGGTTAATGGCACAGTCCCACAAGCCTGCCCCCATTTCAGAAGCCAATCTCAGATCCAGGCCTCCAGTATTGTTGATTGACAGGTTATAAGTCAGAGGGTCACATCACCCCCTCTTCAGGTTTCGTTAATTTGCTAAATGGCTCACAGAACTCAGAAAACACTTCACTTATGTTTACCAGCTGTTTTTATTATTTATTATTTATTATTTTTATTATACTTTAAGTTCTAGGGTACCTGTGAACAACATGCAGGTTTGTTACATATGTATACATGTGCCATGTTGGTGTGCTGCACCGGTTAACTGGTCATTTACATTAGGTATATCTCCTAATGCTATCCCTCCCCCCTCCCCCCACACCATGACAGGCCCCAGTGTGTGATGTTCCCCACCCTATGTCCAAGCGTTCTCATTGTTCAATTCCCACCTGTGAGTGAGAACATGCAGTGTTATATTTTCTGTCCTTGCAATAGTTTGCTCAGAATGATGGTTTCCAGCTTCATCCATGTCCCTACAAAGGACATGAACTCATCCTTTTTTATGGCTGCATAGTACTCCATGGTGTATATGTGCCACATTTTCTTAATCCAGTCTATCACTGATGGACATTTGGGTTGGTTCCAAGTCTTTGCTACTGTGAATAATGCCACAATAAACATACTTATGCATGTGTCTTTATAGCAGCATGATTATAATCCTTTGGGTATATGCCCAGTAATGGGATGGCTGGGTCAAACGGTATTTCTAGTTCTAGATCCATTTACCAGCTTACTTTAAAGGATACCATGAACAGTCAGATGAAGAAGTGCAGAGGGCAAGGTATGGGGGAGTGGGTGCAGAACTTCCATGGCCTTTCTGAGCACCCTCGCTCCCAGCACCTCCAAGTGTTCAGCAACCTGGAACTCATAAAATATCATTGTTTGAGAGTTTTTTGGCCAGGTGCAGTGGCTCACACCTGTAATGCCAGTGCTTTGGGAAGCACAAGCAGGAGGATTTCTTGAGCCCAGGAGTTCAAGAGCAACCTGTTAGGGAGACCTCATCTCTACAGAAATTTTAAATATTAGCCAGTCATAGCGGTGCATGCCCGTAGTCCCAGGTACTCAGAAGGCTGAGACAGGACGATCACTTGAGCCCAAGAGGTTGAGGCTGCAGTGAGCTCTGATTGCACCACTGCACTCCAGCCTGGGCAACAGAGTGAGACCCTGTCTCAAAAAAAGTTTTTAAAATAAAGTTTAATCTCCAGTGGCCCCCATTTCCTGCAGGTTGGTGGGTGGGTCTGAAGTTCTGACCCTCTACTCCTCTAATCATGTGTTCTTTCTGGTTAGCAGCCCCGTGATGAAACTATCTAGGGACCCCACCCTAAGTCATCTTGTCAGCATAAACTCAGGTGTTATCAAAGGGGCTCATTATCAATACCAAAAGACACTAGGGAAATTCTAAGTATTAGAGCTCTGTAACAGGAACCAGAGACAAAGGCCAAATACATTTCATATTACACCACAGTCAGTAATTCCATCCGCAAGGGCTCTACTCTCATGACCTTATCATCTCCTAAGGGCCTTACATCCTAATACCATCACCTTGGGGGTTAGGATTTCAACATTTAAATTTGGCGGGGGGACACTGTATTAATCTGTTCTCACACTGCTATAAATGTACTACCTGGGTCTGGGTACCTCCTAATACCATCACCTTGGGAGTTAGGATTTCAACATTTAAATTTGGCAGGGGGATACTGTATTAATCCGTTCTCACACTGCTATATATATACTACCTGGGTCTGGGTCTGGGTAATTTATGAAGGAAAGAGGTTGAATAGACTCACAGTTCCACAAGGCTAGGGAGACCTCAGGAAACTTACAATCATGGTGGAAGGTGAAGGGGAAATGAGGACCTTCTTCACATGGCAACAGGAGAGAGAAGTGCAATGGGGAAATGCCAGGCGCTTACAAAGCCATCACATCTTGTGAGAACTCACTATCATGAGAACAGCGTGGGGGAGAGTGTCCCCATGATCCAGTCGCCTCCCTCCCTTGACACGTGGGAATTACAGGTCCCTCCCTCAACACATGGGGATTACGATTTGAGATGAGATTTGGGTGTGGACACAAAGCCTCATCATATCAGACACACACATTCAGACCATAGCAACAATTAAACCTATAGTAAGCATGATTTCCTATGATTTCTCTCGAGTTTTACAGAGCTATCAATGAAGCCAAGCTGCAATTGGGGAGATTATATTTTCTTTTTCTTTACTGTTTTTTTTTTTTTTTTTTTTTTTGAGACAGAGTCTCACTCTTGTCACCCATGGTGGAGTGCAATGGCACGGTCTTCGCTCACTGCAACCTCTGCCTCTGGGTTCAAGGATTCTCTTGCCTCAGCCTCCAGAGTAGCTGAGATTACAGGCACCTGCCACCACACCCAGCTAATTTTCGTACTTTTTAGTAGAGACAAGATTTCACCATGTTGGCCAGGTGTCTCAAACTCCTGACCTCAGGTCAGGTGGTCTCACACTCCTGACCTCAGGTGATCTGCCTGCCTCAGCCTCCCAAAGTGCTGGGATTGCAGGCATAAGCCACCTCGCCCAGCTGGGGACATTATATTTTCTAATCATTAATGAATTGGCCTAAGCAACAATAGAACTGGACTCTTTGTCAATATTGTCGTTATCACTATCCAGTCATATTTACTGGATTAGCAGCAGGTTTAATACTCCTCTATATCATCAGGGTTTGACTGAGATCTTGAATGCCACTTTGTGGTTGTGATCTCACCATTTGTAGCATAACATTTGCCATTCATTTACACAAATGAAAATCATCCTAGAATCATGAAACCAAAAGAAATTTCAAGAGGCCATTGATTACATTTTACTTGGCATCAGATAGGCCAAAGCTCTCTCCTACCTACTGTTAGCAGCAGTGAATCTGGATGGGTCTGCAGCAACCTCATTTCTTGCCTCCTCAGAAGAAAGAATTTGACTAAGGGGCATAAGGCAGAAAGAGAGAGACGGAGGCAAGTTTTAGAGCCGGAGTAAAAGTTCATTAAACACTTTTAGAGCAGGAGGCTGGTCGCGGTGTCTCACGCCTGTAATCCCAGCACTTTGGGAGGCTGAGGCGGGTGGATCACGAAGTCAGGAGATCGAGACCATCCTGGCTAACACAGTGAAACCCCGTCTCTACTAAAAATACAAAAAATTAGCCAGGCATAGTGGCAGGCGCCTGTAGTCCCAGCTACTCGGGAGGCTGAGGCAGGAGAATGGCGTGAACCCGGGAGGGAGAGCTTGCAGTGAGCCGAGATTGCGCCACTGCACTCCAGCCTGGGCGACACAGCGAGACTCTATCCCCTGTCCCCTCCAAAAAAAAATTTTACAGCAGGAATGAAAGGAAGTAAAGTACACTTGGAAGAGGGCCAAGAAGGTGACTTGAGAGATTCAAGTGTGTGATTTGACCTTTGACTTGGGGTGTTCTACCTCAGCATTCTTCTGGGGTCTGTGTCTCTTCTCCCCTGATTCTTCCCTTGGAGTGGGCTGTCCACATGCATCGTGGCCTCCCAGCACTTGGGAGGGGCCGCATGCACAGTACGTTTACTGGAGTTGTACACATGCTCACTTGAGGCGTCCTTTCCTTACCAGTTGAGTGCTTCTAGAAGAAGGTCATATACCAGTTATACTCCGCCATTTTGCCTCTTAGTGGGCATGCTGGAGCCCACTCACCTAACTCCTGAGATCTTATCAGGAAGCCGCCCATCACCAGTTTCTAGTTTCTGGTGTTTCTGTCTATTGGGAGACTGCCTTTCCCTGGTACCAGCTGTGACCAATTATTACTTTAGCGAGACAGCTTAACAACTATCTGATCATCAACTGATGGTTGCCTAACATTCCCTGTGGGGGTGGGAGGGGCCCTCTCCTGCCCTGCTCACGTCTACTATCTACTGTAACACCACCAGTTGAAAATCTACTCTTTTCTTTTCTCTTTTTTAATAGAGACAAAGTCTTGCTATGTTAGCCAGGGTGATCTTAAACTCCTGGCCTCAGGTGATCCTCCCACCTTGGCCTCCCAAAGTGCTGAAATGACAGGTGTGAGCCACCATGCCCAGCCAAAAATCTACCCTATTTCTAATTGTTCTTTGCACAGTGCTTTTCGATGGTCTTTTGGGTAAATCATCCCATTGTGAGGATATTTAATATTTAACTTAAATTGTTTCTATATGGTAGCAAAGATATTAGCTGTCCTTCATTTGAAAGCTTTCCTCTACTTTGGGCTCAGATTCTGTGCTACTGGCAGAATAAGCAAAGCCTCTTTAAGCCGAAGCTCATGGAGCTTGTTTTCCAAACCTTTAATCATTTTTATGGCTTTCCTTTAAACTGTCTCCAAGTGTTTGGTCTTCTTTTCGAAGCAAAGCCGAGAATTAAATATAGTATGTGAAAGGATATGATTAGTACCAAATTTAGGAGACAATTACTGCACAGTTCTTACATTCTGAGCTCTAAGCTCTTTTGTTGATAGCTTTAAAAAATTATCAGATTTTCTAAACAACAATGAAGGTTCCAAAGAGTAATCTTAAATAGTATACGGTCATATTTTAAAACTTTTTGAGCCTGGACATTGTGGCTCACTCCTGTAATCCCAAAGCAGTTTGGGAGGTCCAGGCAGGAGGATCACTTGATCCCAGGCAGTCGAGGCTGCAGTGAGCAATGATGGCACCATTGCACTCCAGCCTAAGTGACAGAATAAGACTCTGTCTCAAAAAAACAAAAAAGACAAAAACAAAAAACAAAACTTTTATGGCTATGATTCACTTTAGTGGGACAAAAGGACTCAAAGCCCACCTACCTGCTGAGTGTCACTTCTAGTGGAAAAGCTACTCAAACTGTAGAACAGATCTTAGAAAGAAGTGTAATGATGATTCATATTTGAACCACTATGCTTTCATGTCTTAAGGTCTAGTTATTGCAAAATTACAGGTTCAAAATAGCTGATATAAATTTACATTAGTGCCTACTCTAGAATTAACCAAGCAACCCACAACAGCAATCCTATCCTGATGAAGCTACTCCAAAGTACTTGATACTTACAATTGTTGGAAAATGTTGCCTTTCATTTCATTTGACAAGAGCCAGATGTCCCCTTGCCAGCAATGCTTCATAAGAAACCTGCAACAGACACATGCATTTTCCTTCAAAACACAGATTAAAAACTTACAAGAAAAAGCAAGCACTATAAACAAAGACAGATATACCACACCTTATTTTATGAATTAATATATGCTTAAAATTTTATTGATAAAATGTAGATCCGTTCTTATTTTCTCAGTATCATTCTGTGAACCCAAAAGTATCTGAGACAGATCTCCATCAATTTAGAAATTTTATTTTACCAAGGTTAAGGACATGCCTATGACACGGCCTTAGGTGGTATCCGCCCAAGTTGGTCAAATACAGCTTGGTTTTATACATTTTAGGGAGACGTGAGACATCAATCAATACATGTAAGATGTACATTGGTTCAGTCCAGAAAGGCAGGACAACTCAAAGTGGGGAGGGGGCTTCCAGGTCATAGGTAGATTTTAAAGTTTTCTGGTTGTCAATTCGTTGAAAGAATTATTGTCAATAGAAAGGAATGTATGAGCTACAAAAAGGGGTTGTTGAGACCAAGGTTTTATCAAGCAGCTGAAGTCTCTAGGTAGCAGGCTTCAGAGAGAATAGATTGCAAATGTTTCTTATCAGATTTAAAGAGTCTGTTCTATCAGTAATTCCAAAAAGGAGGAGGGTATAATGAGGCATGTCTGGCTCCTGCTTCCCATCATGGCCTGAACTAGTTTTTTCAGGTTTACTTTGGAACACCCTTGGCTGAGAGGAGAGTCCATTCAGATAGTTAGGAGGGCTTAGAATTTTACTTTTGATTTACAATTCAAAATGGAATTCAAGGAAGAAAAATACAACTCAGTAGGAAAACAAGCTCACTTATGAATATATCAACCTTTGAAAGCATGTACCTTAGGGTGTATGCTATTTCTTGTTTAAAATGTTAACATTCTGCCAGAAGTGGTGGCTCAGGCCTGTAATCCCAACACTTTGGGAGGCTGAGGCAGGATGACTGCTTGAGCCCAAGAGTTTGAGGCCAGCCTGAAAAACATAGGGAGACCCTTATCTCTACAAAAAAAATTCAAAAAATTAGTTGGGCATGGTGATGCATGCCTGTGGTCTTACCTACTCAGGTGGCCGAGGTAGGAGGATTGCTTGAGCCTGGAAGCTGGAGCCTGAAGTGAGCTATGATCATGTCCCTGTACTCTAGCCTGGGCAACAGTGAGACCCTTTCTCTAAAAATAAAAAATAAAATAAAATGTTAACATTCATATAAGCTAAGTACAATACAATCAATCTGGCAGGTATTTCTTACATTTAGAAAAATATTCTAGATTCAAAGGAAAAACCATCATCAATAACTCATTTGAACTCAATGATGTGGACTGCAGTTTCTGTGAATACTCTCTTCCCAATGTTGCATAGCTCGTAACATGTATACTGGGTTGCCCAAACTGTATATCCTGATGTTTTGGGAGTATATCTGGTTTTCACAAATGATTTTTTATTGTTGTTATTTTATTTTTATTTTATAGACTGGACCTCACTCTATTGCCCAGACTGGAGTGCAGTGGTGTGATCATTGCTCACTGCAGCCTCCATCTCCTGGGCTCAAAGAATCCTCCTGTCTCAGCCTCCAAGTAGCTGGGATTACAGGCTCAAGCCACCATGCCCAGCTCTATTGTTGTTGTTTTTAAAGTAAAACAAAGATAGAAAAACACACAGTAGTCAAGAAATCAAATTGAGCATTAAAAAAAAAAATTTCCTGAAAGTCATCATATATATTTTTAGTGATTTCCCTGAATTTTAATGTCATAAATTAGTCTTTTAGTGTACACATTTCTAAAAGAAAAGGCAAAATATGGCCAGGTATGGTATCTCATGCCTGTAATCTCAGTATTTTGGGAAGCTGAGATGGGTGGATGGGTTGAGCACAGGAGTTCCAGACCAGCCTGGGCAATACAGCGAGACCATGTATCTACCAAAAAAATCCCCCAAATTTGGCTGGGCATGGTGGCACACAACTGTAATTCCAGCTATTTGGTGGGCTGAGGTGGGAGGATCGCTTGAGCCCAGGAGGTTGAGGCTTCAGTGAGCCAGGTTCGTGTTACCATACTCCAGCCTGCGTGAAATCGAAACCCTGTCTCAAACAAACAAACAAACAAACAAATAAAAGGTAAAATATATTCAATTTATTTGGTGCCTACCTGACTCTCATTTTCACAGTTTTTTTGTTTGTTTGTTTGTTTGTTTTAGGTTCCAACCAAGGCACCTGGTCTTTCTTATCATATCAACTCTGTATGCACCCAGTCTCCCAACCCAGGGAATCTACTCATTGCCCACTCACCTTCTCTTAACACCCCTGCCCACCCTCATCCCTAAGTGCTCCTCTTTTCCTTGGTTAAAAATATCTGTGATGCAAAAATCTAAGAATACATGAAACCTAGGCTGGAAGAGGAACAAGGAATTTTTCTTAAGGAGAGCTAAACGGGTTCACATAATTAAAAGCTGGAGAAAAAAAGGAAGTGAGAAAAAAAAAAAGAAAGAAAGAAAGGGAAGGAAGGAGGAAGGAAGTAGGGAGGCCAGAGAAATTGACCTGGGTATTACAGAGAGAGACTGTCTTTCTTGGTTAGGGGGTATGTGTGGTCAGAGGGCCTTTGGAGCCAGTGAGATGGCAGAAAATTGTGAAAAGAGGAGGATTGAAGAATTATTTCTGGGATATATTTACTCGATAACTTTTTAAAATTTTTATTTTATTTTTAGAGATAGGCTTTAATTCTGTTGCCCACATTGAGTACAGTGGCGTGATCAAGCTCACTGCTGTCTTGAACTCCTGAGTTCAAGTAGCTCTTCTGCCTTAGCATCCTGAGTAGCTGGGACTACAAGTGCAAGCCACAACACTCAGTTAATTTTTAAAATTTTTATGTAGGGATGGGGTCTCACTACGTTGCCCAGGCTGGTCTGGAGCTCCTGGCCTCAAGTGATCCTCCCACCTCGGCCTCTCAAAGTGCTGGGATTACAGGCATGAGTCACCACACCCAGCCAGCAATGGAAAACTTTGAATGTTTTAGAACCTAGGCAAAGTTAAAAGACAGGAAATAGTTTTAAAAACTAATATTGGCGGCCGCCATGGGGGCTCACATGTGTAATCCCAGCACTTTGGGAAGCTGAGGCGCGAAGATCGCTTGAGGTCAAGCATTTGAGACCAGCCTGGGAAACATAGGGAGACTCCGTCTCTACAATAAAATAAAATAAAATTAGCTAGGTGTGGTGGTACACACCTGTGGTCTCAGTTACTCTGGAAGCTGAAATGGGAAGATTGCTCGAGCTCAGGAGGTCTAGGTTGCAGTGAGCTGTGATAGTGTCACTGCACTCCAGCCTGGGTAACAGCAAGACCCTGTCTCAAAAACAAACAAACAAAAACATAACAAAAAGCAAAAAACAAACTAATATTGGTTGTTTCAAGGATGCCGCTTTGTTTTTTCGTTTGTTTGGGGTTTTTTTCTGTTTTTTTTTTGTTCGTTTGTGTGTTTTTGAGACAGAGTCTCACTCTGTCACCCAGGCTGGAGTGCAGTGGTGCGATCTCGGCTGACTGCAACCTCCACCTCCTGCGTTCAAGCGATTCTTGTGCCTCAGCCTCCTGAGTAGCTGGGATTACAGTTGTACACCACCACATCTGGCTAATTTTTGTTGTATTTTTATAGAGATGGGATTTCACCATGTCGACCAGGCTGGTCTCAAACGCCTGACCTTAGGTGATCCACCCACCTTGACTTCCCAAAGTGCTTGGGATTATAGGCATGAGCCACTGCACCCGGCCAAGGATGCTTCTTTGAATTTGGCTCTGCACCACAAGCAGTACTTTGGGCCTATAGGCCCAGCAGGAGCAGCCGTGAGCATAGCGGGGCCTTGCGCTGAATTTCCTCCACTGTAGCCTCTGGATGGGGAGATGCAGCCCAGGTGCCATGCCTACCCAACAGTCACACAGCCCCTGTCTAGATCAAGCTTCAAAGTACGCAGCACCCCTGACTTCCCTGCCAAATGGCCTCAGGTTGATTTACAGGCCTTGCTCCAGCTCCTTCCTGGGGGCCCTCTTCTTAAGAGTAGATGGTGCAGCCAGGCACGCACCCAAGACCCTGGAGGGTGATGTACAGCCCAGAGCTCCTGCAGGCTGGAGGGCTGGGGGCGCGGCACACGATCCATCATTGCAGAGGAAGAGGAGTGCCTCGTGTCGTCACCCCCTGGCTTGTCATGCTAAGGAGTCGGAGAATTAGAAACTGAAACCTGGCCTTCCACACATCCTAAAGATATGTTTATCTAGGTAGAAAGATCGAACATAATCTATTTAGCAGCATGTTAGCTTGGTTTGTATTTATACATTTAGTCATTTGGTATGTGGGCCTCCACCCATACTTGTGCCTTGGGCCCACAAATAACAGGGGCAGTCATGTAATTGACCAAACAGAACCATGTGCCTCCAAGATGCCTAAGGATTATCCTTAAAACAAAGACAGAAGCTAGAGTGTTACTTTTCTGATATGTTTCATCTGTTTAGAAGTCCCCTTGAGGAAGCACTGTAGTCTCTAGTCTGACTGACAGACCTGCTGCCAAACCCCACCTCCACGCCTCTTACCTGCTTGATCTCGGGCAAGCTTCTTCACCTCTCTAAGACTCATCAGAAAACTGGTTGTAACAGGATTAAGTGAGAACATCCTTGGTTGGGCATGGCAGCTCACACCTATAATCCCAACGCTTTGGGAATTGAGGTGGAAGGATCCCCTTGAGACCAGGAGTTCAAGACCAGCCCGGGCAACCTACAACATAGCAAGATGCTGTCTGCAAAAAAAAAAGAAAAAGAAAAAGAAAAAAAAGATGACATCCTTGAGGCACATTTGGTACCATGCCTGGTATACAGCAGGAATCCATGAAAGTGGCATTTAAATCCACTTCTGGCTTTGACCTATTTCCATATTCACATTTTAGGCTAAAGATTGTAGAATCATTGAGCTGAAGGAATATGTGGTCATTTCATAGAACATACTATTTAGGAGAACAAACTTTGGAGTCAAAGGGAAGACCAGGGTGCTCTCCTCCCTTCATCCCTGACCAGGTGGGTCATGAGGGGTAGTCACTTATCTCAGCATCCTCAGTTATAAGACGGCAGTAATAGCAGTAACTAAATCATTGTACCATTATAAGGATAAAATGAGAAAAATACACAAAAATATCACCTAGCAAGTTGATGATTTTCTCCAAGTGCTGTGCCTCAAACTTACATTGAACTTCATTCTATTTTAAATGATTTCTCTAATTTACTGAGATTCTGAATGTTGCCAAATGAAAGTGAAATTTTATTAGCCCGGTGTGGTGGCACCTGCCTGTGGTCCCAGCTCCTCAGGGCAGGCTGAGGTGGGAAGATTGCGTGAGCCTGAGAATTCAGGTTGCAGTAAGCTGTTATCACACCACTGCACTCCAGCTTGGGAGACAGAATGAGACTCTGTGTCAAAAGAAAAAAAAAAAGCGGTACTTGTAATTATTTGGTACATTTAGAATTATTTTTAAAAAATTTTCTGTATTAAGGGAAAAATATTTTTTTCCTTTCTACTCACATGCTCAGTGAAAGACAGAACGCAGAACACAATTCTGTGACCAGGTGTAGGTTTTTCCCTACACACCAACCAACTGGGTGTCCTGTAATTCAATTCAATTCTGACACTATCTACCTGAGGTCTCAGTCCACAAAGACTTTAGATCCCAATCTCAAGTCCAGGCCACCCATTCTGACTTACTAGCCACAAACCAGAGCTCCAACAGTCCCCACTTGGGTTCAACTAATTTGCTAGGACAGCTCCCAGAACTCAGAGAAATACTTAGGTTTACCAGTTTATTATAAAGGATATTACCAAGCATACAGATGAAGAGATGCAGAGGGTGAGTTTTGGAGGAGGGAGAGCAGAGCTTCCATTGTCCCAGAGTTTTTACAGAGTTTAATCTCCAGTGCCTCTGACAACCCTTTCCCTGGAGGTGGATGGGAGGGGCTGAATGTTCTGATACTTCTTGAAGGTTGGTGGGTGCGGCTGAATGTTCTGATACTTTAGTCCTCTATCACTTGTTCTTTCTAGCAACTGGTTGGCCCTATCTTGAAGTTATCTAGGGACCCCGCCATAAGTCACCTCATTATCATAAACTCAGGTGTGATAAAAAGTGCTTGTGGGGCCAGGCCAAGTGGCTCACGCCTGTAACCCCAGTATTATGGGAGGCCGAGGTGAGAGGATCACTTGAGCCCAGAAGTTCAAGACCAGCCTGGGCAATGTGGTGAGACCTTGTCTCTTAAAAAAAAAAAAAAAAATCAGCCATGTGTGGTGATGTGCACCTGTAGTGCCAGCTACCCAAGAGGTTGAGGTGGGAGGATCACTTAAGCCTGGGAGTTCGAGGCTGCAGTGAGCAGTTTGTGTCAAACTGCTGCCTGGGTGGCAGAGCAAGACCCTGTCTCAAAACAAACAAACAAACAAACAAAAAACAAAAACCCAGCAGTGGTGAATTTCCTATCACTCAGGAAATTCTGAGGTGTTCAACAACTTTGTATAATAACCAAATATTATAACAGAAGATGCTCCTATCACCATTATCACTTGGGCAATTACAAGGGATTTAGGAGCTCCATGTCAGGAACTGGGGACAAAGCCCAAATGTATTTCATATTATACCAGTTTGTCTCATTGTGCAACTGATGTTATTTTCACTGGAGAGAGTTGTGTTAACTTCTGCTTTGATTCCATTTATATGGCTGGTGCTCACCTTTCAGACTTGGGCCTTCAAATGTAAAATATAATTATCACCCACACAAAATCATACAATTATTGTGTTGTTTCTGGCACTTTTTTTTTCTTTTCTTCATGTCAGACAGGTAATGTGCTGATGTCATAATGAGGTTCAAGGATGGCAGGTTTCTTTTTTTTTTTTTTTTTTGTCAGAGTCTAGCTCTATTGTCCAGGCTGGAGTACAGTGGTGAGATCATGGCTCACTGCAGCCTCCACCTCCTGGGTCAAGGGATCCTCCCACTTCTGCCTCCTATATAGCTGGGACCACAGGTGCACACCATCATGTCTGGCTAATTTTTATATTCTTTGTAGAGACAAGTTCTCACTTTGTTGCCGAGGCTGGGCTCAAACTCCTGGGCTTAAGCCATCCTCCTGCCTCAGCTTTCCACAGTGCAGGGATTACAGGTGGGAGCCAACACACCTGCCAGGGTGGCACATCTCACACATATGCATGAATACCCAGTCATCACGCTTATGAACTACCAAAGGATCTCTGGCACTTTTTAAAAAGCCCAATAAGACAACAATTTCAGTTGAAGTCACAGTAAAATGTGACAAAAGATCTGAGAAATGTGCCTACTGGAGTCTCTGGACTGTTTCTTGACTGTCACACACATCTCTCCCTTTCTTCCTGGAGGAGCACTTGACGAAGAGAGGTGAGTCCAGGTCACTCATAGACACAGCCACATGGAGCTCGACTCTGTCCTGGCAGCAGACATGCAGAGTCCAAGGCCAAGAGCAGTGGGAATAGGGACTGACGTGACATTTGGATTCGGACTGGTACAGTTTGGAGAAATTAAGGGCCAGATACTCAGATTCACTTTCTTACCCTCTTCCAAGGGCATTATTTAGTAGTCTGTTTACACATCTAGTACTTGCTTGCTCTAATAATAGCCATGGGTCTGAATCACCCTCGTCACTGAGTGTTACACAGAATCCTCAGCTGTTTCTATGACTTGCATGGTTGGTGTTCAGCGCTATCTGGAATCAGTGATTTTAATTTTAGCTATGCATGACGTGAGGGATCTTCTATGTATTTCTATTGACCTGTCTTTGAAACACGTTGTATAACAATGAGAGGAATTCCACAGAAAAACTTCAATAAGAATCCCTACGTAATACATATGTAACTATATACAAATGTGACTTAAATATATTAATAGAAAATGTATATTACTATTATTACTGCTCTACATACAATCAATTTTCGGACATAATCGAGACAGACACCTGTATAAATGAGAACTTATTCAGTGGGCTTCTGGGGTATAAGAATATTCACTTTCTTGATCTGGGTGCTAGCTCCATAAATATATTCAGTTTGTGAAAATTTACTGGAACAAAGACTTATAATATATGCCCTTTTCTGTATTGTGTTATACTTCCACAAAGAGTTTTAAACATTTACTATGTAATTTAAGTTTTTTGAGGAAAAAATTGAGCAATTGCAACTGTATATCATATACATATGACAATCCATATTTCGGCTACATCCAAGATCAAATTATTTTTGAAAATTTTGCAAAATCAAGTCCAATAGACCTAAATCTCTCATTTAAAGGGGACTCTATTTTATCTTTCCCAACTTTCCCCCCAAAAACAAAAATAACATTTCTCTCCTCCTCACAATTACAGAGATGTAATAAATCAACTTTTAAAATAATCCTCTCTTTAGTCATATGTATTTTGTTGTAAAATTCCACATTTTTTGGGAAGTGTGGGAAAATAGGCTCTCTAATTCATTGTTGATGGAGTACAAATTAGTATAAACTCTTTGCAGATCAATTTGAAGCTATCTATAAAAATGTAAAATGTTCATGAATTTGATCAAGCAACTTTACTTAAGAATTATTTCATATCATTGGAAGTGAAGTCATTGAAAATAATGATAATAATAAGAAGAATTATCCCAGAAATACACTGAGAAGTCTGTAGCATTTTTGTTATTTAGTCATTCATACACTCAACATTCAGCTGACATATATTTATTGAGTACCTGCTGTGTAGTAGGTGGAGGGCTGGGTTTTGGGGACATACTGATGATCAAGACAGCTGCAGTCCCAGCTCTGGAGGACTCTTAGAATGTCTATATGCCAGTTGGAAACATAATTATCAAAATATGAATCACACAATTTTTTACTATTACACATTTAATTTAAAATTACAAAGCCTCTAATCCCAGCACTTCAGGAAGCCAAAAAAGGAGGATCACTTGAGTTCAGGAATTCGAGGCCAGCCTGGACATCAGAGTGAGACCTCGTCTCTACAAAAACATAAAAGGCTGAAGTGGGAGGATCACTAGAGCCCAGAAGATTGAGGCTGCAGTGAGCTGTGATGGCACCACTCACTCCAACCTGAGTGACAGAAAAAGACCTAGATTCTAAAAAATAAAAAATAATAAAATAAAATAAAATTACAAAAGAAACCCATGACAAATTATTCAAATGATTTTAATTATTATTCCATTTCAATGAAGACACATGTATAGAACATGTAGAGAGAAAATTTAGAAGACATTAATAGGGATATTATCTGTGGATGGGGTTATGAAGGACTATCACTTAGGATACTTATTTCTTACTTAAATCAGAGGCAGGGTCTTGCTATGTTGCCCAGGCTGGAGTGACATGGTTATTCACAGGCTTCATCCTTGAACTTCTGGGCTCAAGCATCCTCCTGCCTCAGCCCCCCAAGTAGCTGGAACTATAGGTATGTACCACTATGCCCAGTTTAAAATGTTTGAATTTTTAATGATTACTTATAATTTTGTGTCTGGATATATATGTACATGGCACATTTCTAATTGTCTTTTTTTTTCTTTTTTAATTGAGGTAGAGTCTCACTCACAGGTTGCCCAGGCTGGAGTGCAGTGGTGAAATCATAGCTCACTGCAGCCAAGAGTTCCTGGCCTCAAGCGATCCTCCTGCCTCACCATCCCTAATAGCTGGAATTACCAAGCTAATTTTTTAAATTATTTTAATTTTTAATTGTCATTTTTTATTGTTTTGAGACGAGGGTCTCATTATGTTGCCCAGACTGGTCTCGAATTCTTGGCCTCAAGTGATCCTCCCAACTTGGTCTCCCAAAGTGCAGGATTACAGGTGTGAGACACTGTGCCCTACTATCTTGTTCATCTTCTTCTTCTTTTTTTTTTTTTTTTTGAGTCTCCCTCTGTCACCCAGGCTGGAGTACAGTGGTGCAATCTTGGCTCACTGCAACCTCCGCCTCCTGGGTTCAAGTGATTCTCCTGCCTCAGCCTCTTGAGTAGCTGGGATTACAGGTGCACGCCACCAGGCCCAGCTAATTTTTGTATTTTTAGTAGAGATGGGGTTTCACCATGTTAGTCAGTCTTGAACTCCTGACCTCGTGATCTGCCCACCTCGGCCTCCTAAAGTGCTGGGATTACAGGCTTGGGCCACTGCGGCCGGCCCAAATCATCTTCTTAAACTAAATTCAGAGGGATCAGAAGTAACTCTGATATTAATATGGGTTTAGTAGCTACCGCTATGATAGCTGATTAATAGGCAGTAAACAACTGAGGCCAAAACATGCAAATATAACTGCATCCGTGTGTGTAAGTCACTTAGGATAGGAAAGCAATACTAAGAGACAGCTCCTTTTAGATAAACTAAATAATAAGATTAAGATACAGAGTGAAAAGCTGGAGGAGCAGGCAGGTAAACTTTCACTGACCAGAGGCAATTCTCTCCAAAGGCTTAGACCTGGGCACAGTATTTTTTAGATAGTTACACAGAAAGCCCTCTTAACCTGAAATCCAGGCCTGAAAAATCCCAGTGTGGTGAGGGTTAGTGGCATGAACCAGTTAGTCCCAGGGAACAGATGTTAAATTGTGTCATGATTATTCAAGAAATGTGCAGCTGCATTACTATTTTACTTGGGACACTTTGTATCCCAAGATTTCTTGGTCAGGCCCAGTGGCTCATGCCTGTAATCCCAGCACTTTGGGAGGCTGATTCGAGAGGATGGCTTGAGGCCAGGAATTGGAGATCAGCCTGGGTAACATAGTGAGATCCTGTGTCAAAAAAAAAAAAAAAAATTAAATTAAAGATTACTTTACCATAAGGAGATTTTTAAAAAATTGTTTGTCTGTTTTAATTCCATAAGGCTGGCTGGCTGTGTGTTACATCAAAGGTGCTCAAAAGGGAAAAATGTCCTTTAAGGTTGTTATTTATATTTGTTGACATTTATTGATTGCTTTTGATGAGCCAAGCACAGTACTAAACAAATTTTGTGCGTATTGTCTCACATAATCCACATAACATATGAGCTAGATACTAATATTAAACTCATGTCAGTCCTCCCAACAACCCTATGAGGTGGTTACTATTATAAGAACCATTTCACAAATAAAGAACTTTCCCCAAGGACACATAGCAAATAAGTAGGAAGAGTCAGAGTCTAAACTAAAGTTTGTTATAATTCTAAGCTTGAACTCCTGCTCTATGTATAAGGAAATACAAGGGAAGGGCTCTCAAGTGTGCATGGCCTCAGAAAGAGAAAGCCTCATCTCACAAGCATAAAGCTGCATGGACCTTGGAGATCTCTAGACCAACTTCTTGATCATCCAGATAGGGAAACTAAGGCACAAAACTCTTGATCACACACTTAGTAGCAGAGCCAGGAAGCCTGAGCAGGACTTCCAGACTCACAGGCTTCCTGGCTAACAGGCCAGTTGTTTTTCCATTGCCGTCTGTACTTGTGTACATTGGAAGTGTACCTGCCAACAAGAGGATGATCGTGAACTGGGTGCAGTAGTGCACAACTGCACTCCCAGCTACTTGGGAGGCTGAGATGGGAGGATCACTTGAGCTCAGGAGTTTGAGACTAGCCTGGGCAACACAGCAAGACCCCATTCCTATAAAATATATACATATATATATTTTGAGACAGAGTTTCATTCTGTTACCCAGGCTAGAGTGCTGTGGTGCAATCTCCGCTCACTGCAGCCTTGACCTCCAAAGCTCAGGGGATCCTCCCACCTCACCCTCCTTAGTAGCTGGAACTTCAGGCTTGTACTATCACACTTGGCTAATTTATTTTTTATTTTTATTTTTTGTAGAGGCAGAAGTCTCACTATGTTGCTCAGACTGGTCTTGAACTCCTGGGCTCAAGTGATCTTCCCGCCTCAATCTCTCAAAGTGTTAAGATTACAAGAAAAAAGATAATGTTTGAAAGCCTTCCATTATTGGAAACTAAGCTTTTCCTCCTCAGCATTGTCAGTTCTTGATCTCCCACCCTTCTTTCACTTAAGCTTAACTTTACGTGTCTCTGAGCAAGAATTCCATGTCTAAAGCTATTACAGAAATATACCCATTGTTTCTAAATATCATTTAAAAAATTCTAAATGTATAATCTAGACAAAATGTTTGACTAAGAGCACGCAGTTGCCGTGGTATTCAAGACAGCATCTACAGCACACAAACATATGCCTAATATAGTTGTTTCGAATTACAATAGAAAGCTGCAGGCAGTGAATTCAGGTAGGGTGAGGCGATGAAAAAAATAGAACATACTTCATGATTTTTTCACTGTTTTCAAAACCATCATTTCCAACTGCTGCCAATATCATAACTGCCATCATCTATAGTCACAGGACTGGCATTTGCTTTTGTTTATTGGGAGCATCTGGGGCCTGTGTCACTGTTAGCTATAAATAGATGATCCTCAAAACTACTTATTGACTACTTATGTAGAGCAAATGCTCGGTCACTAAACATGCAAGTATTATCTTGTCGGGGTACAGAAGGGAATGTCACAGCTTGGCTGAGAGAGAAGGACTTTATTTCATTTATTTTATTTGTGGTTTTTTTTGTTGTTGTTGTTACTTTTCGTTTTATTTATTTATTTATTTATTTATTATTTGTTTATTTATTTTTTGTGACAGGGTCTTGCTCTATTGCCCACACTGGAATGCAGTGGTGCAATCATAGCTCACTGCAGCCTCCATCTCCCAGGCTCAAGCAACCCCCCGACCTCAGCCTCCTGAGTAGCTGGGACCACAGGTACATGCCACCAACCTGGGCTAATTATTATTATTTTTTGTCTTGAACTCCTGGGCATCATGCCTGGCCACAACTGATTCTGAATCACGGAAAAAATAACATAAAATAGGGCTGGGAGCAGTGGCTCATGTCTGTAATCCCAGCACTTTGGGAGGCCGAGGCAGGAGGCTCTCTTGAGCCCAGGAGTTCGAAACCAGCATGGACAACATAGTGAGATTCTGCCTCTATCAAAAACACAAAAATTAGCTGGGTGTGGTGGTGCACGTCTGCAGTCCCAGCTACTTGTGGGGCTGAGATGAGAGGATCCCTTCAGTTTTGGAGGTTGAGGCTGCTGTGAGCTGTAATAGCACCACTGCACTCCAGCCTGGGTGACAGGATGAGATCCTGTCTCAAAAAAAAAAAAAAAAAAAAAAAAAATTAGCATCAGCTGTAAGAGAGGAACTTTACACAAAGAGGAGCCCCTGGCTTTCAGAAGGTGTCCTGGCAGCAACAGCTGGGCTCTGTTTCCCTGCTCTTAGACATAGATGATCTCACAGAAGCAAACTCTGACAAGGTTATCCTGAGACCATAACAGAATGAGACATAACAAGCCTATTTCGTAAGTTTGTTTAAGCACTTACAAAAGCAAGGCCACTGTACGACCCACAAAATACCAGACTTTTTCTCCTCTCTTGTTAAATGACTGACTGCAGCCGGAAAGGTGCCTGTGGTCCCAGCTACTCAGGAGGCTGAGATGGGAGGATTGCTTGAGCCTAGGACTTTGAGGCCACAGTGAGTTATGATCACACCACTGCACAGCAGCCTGGGTGACAGAGCAAGACCCTGACTTTAAAAATAATAACAATAAAATAAAATAAATAAAAATGAGTGACTGCCGCTTCTATACCCAATCATAGAATTGTCCCCTCTTTCTGACAGTTATCTAATTTAGGGCAAGTCACCATGACCTTAGGCCTTCCTCCAAAATCATTCAGCTAGCTTCTTCCAACCAGATTCTTTCTAACACCCTCTTACTGACACAACCCACAATTCTATATGGTGTGTGTTCTTGATGCAATGAGCAATAATCCAACATCTTTAACCACAGGTGTGTTCCTGGTGGTCTTTGGCTGGAGGGAACTACCTCCTCATAGAATGTAATAGATGTTTCAATTATTTTATCTGTTTACTTTTCCTTGCAACCGCTCAACTGGCGGGTAACTTTTCAGAGAACAGAGACCATGTCTATCCTGTTCTCTACTTTATTCAAAGTTCATAGCTTTATCTGGGATATGGTAAATGTTCAAGATTTTCTGAATAAATGAATCAATATGAGGGGTGTATTAGTCTGTTCTTGCATTGCTGTAAAGAACTACCTAAGACTGGGTAATTAAAAAAAAAAAAAACAGAGGTTTAATCGACTCACAGTTCCACAAGCTGTACAGGAAGCATGACTTGGGAGTTGTCAGGAAACTTACAATCATGGCGGAAGATGAAGGGGAAGCTCGCACATCTTACACAGCTTGAGAAGGAGGAAGAGGGCAAAGTGGAAGGTGCCGCACACTTTTAAACAACCAGATCTCGTGAGACTCACTATCTCAAGAACAGCAATGGGGAGTCTGCTCCCATGATTCAATCACCTCCTACCAGGCCCCTCCTCCAACACTGGGGATTACAATTCCATGTGAGATTTGGATGGGGACACAAATCCAAACCATGTCAGGGGGAATTCATATTCCCTGGTTTCCTCACATCTCTCTTATATATCCAGGAAGCCAGCATTTAGATACTAATCTTGCTGTGGGGAGGAACTCGTCTCTTGTAACTATTAATGTACACTGGAAAATGTACATAAAAGCACTTTGTAAACCATACCTAATCTTACTGTAGCATTACTGTTAGTGGCCATGACAATTTGGCCTCCAAAGTTTAGATTTCACCTGTTCCCAAACTGCTGTGAAGATGTTTGCCTATTTCCCTGTTCTACAGTGTATCACTTTAAAAATAAATTTTCTTGTTTTGCTCTCTGACCACAAAAGCAATATCTACATATTTTGGTATTTGCAATTTGGTATTTGGAAACTTTGAAAAATATAAACAAATATAAATATAGATAAATATAAATTAGGCTGGGGTGGTGGCTCATGCCTGTAATCCTAGCACTTTGGGAGGCAGAAGCAGGTGGATTGCTTGAGCCCAGGAGTTTGAGACTAGCCTGGGCAACATAGTGATACCTTATCTCTACAAAAAAAAATTGTTTTTAACTTAAAAAAAGACAGGAGAAGAAAATAAACTGGCATTCTATTCTCAAAGCAGATTCCTTTTCCCCCAAATTGAGTTTAAGCCACCTCCTGGTTTGAAAGTTAAGGCTCAGTATTTCAGTATTTAGAGATTTAAAGAGAAATGCAAAGTATATTAGATGCTTAAAAAAGAAATTTTGAAGGTATTTGGTGAGAGGACCCAGGAATGCCAGAGTCCTGCCTTGCCAGTATCCCATCACCTTTTTCCGACTCTTAGGACCCCTCCACCTACCTTGAGTAATGGCCACAGGAAACAAGATTTCTCTTTATTTGTTATGCTTGAGTTTCAGAGAACCCTGGTAAAGCTGCATTCAACTCTGCAGTTAGGCTGGAGAAATGAGACAGGTAGGGGTAGAGAGGAGGGGACTAAAGGGGAATGGTATTTTCTGTGTTTGTGTGTGTGTGTGTGTGTGTGTATTTATATGCTATATATAGGGAGCATATGCTTATATATACGTGTGTGTGTGTGTGTGTGTGTGTGGACCTTGATGGAAAGTCCTTTCATTAGCTTTCCCAGTGAATTGGACTCCTTTGAAAGTGTTCTTCTGGCTAAAATGTATGTATTGGGAAGGCATTTCTTTCAATTGTGTATCTCTTTTTTCTCTTGCAAAATCAAGCCATCCATTTATCAGGTAAAAATAATTATCAAAAGCTTTTTAATTGCTTTTTTCCTTTTATTCTTTCTTTCTATTTTAATAGGTTTTTGAGGAACAGGTGGTGTTTGGTTACATGATTAAGTTATTTAGTGGTGATTTCTGAGATTGTGGTGCATCCATCACCCAGGCAGAGTACCCTGCACTCAATGTGTAGTCTTTTATACCTTATCAAAAGTTTAACAATAGAAAAATTGCACATATCAGACTGGGCGCGGTGGCTCACGCCCATAATCCTAGAACTTTAAGAGGCTGAAGCAGGTGAATTGCTTGGGCCCCGGAGTTTGAGACCAGCCTTGGGAACATGGTGAAACCCCATCTCTACCAAAAATACACACACACACACACACACACACAAATTAGCCAGTCTCATAAGTCGGTTTCAAAATAAATAAATAAATATTGTTAAAATTGCACATATCAGTGTCATTGTTCTAATGTCCTGCTAGTGAACAAAAATGTTAGTTGATACCAACAAGCAAGGATGTAAGTAATATACAGGCACTTTAGGACCATTCACAACCATTATTGCCCACTAAAATTTAACAGACTCTCTGTACTTATGTATGACGTTAATTGTGTGTTAAACTGATAAAACTTGGGTTGTTAAAACTGTAGCGTGTCTTATCACTCTAACCATCTGGTTGATCTAATAAATCCCAGAAGTCTCTATGATGTCATCAGCAGCCAATGAGAGTGTCTGTTGGCATGCAGTCACTGCGCGAAATAACTGTTTACTCCCTACCATATGCTTGGTACACACTGAGCATTGTCCCAAGAAAGATGAACGAATGCCTTTCTGGAGAGCTCATAGTGAATTACCGGTGTGATAACCACACTGTTAACATACTCCAAGCAAAGGAATTGGTATTTAACTAGTTTGTGTAACCTTATGAAACTATGGTTTCATTCATCTTTTTAAAATATTAAAAATAGCTCTAAATCTCCATTTCTATCATCCTGGACTCCTGATGGGAACTGCTGTTAAAGCGCAAGCTTCAGCAGCACTGACACCAATGTGTCAGCAAGTCAATCTCCATTTTCACTTTTATTATGCCTGTGGATTTAGAAATTTATTAAGGCTGGGCACAGTGGCTCACACCTGTAATCTCAGCACTTTAGGAGGCCAAGGCAGAAGAATCACTTGAGCCCAGGAGTTCAAGACCAGCCTGGGCAACTTAGACCTCATCTCTACAAAAAAATAAAAAAATTAGCAGGGCGTGGTGGTGCACACCTGTATTCCTGGTTATTCAGGATGCTGAGATGGGAGGATTCCTTGAGTCCGGAAGGTAGAGACTGCAGTGAGTCATGATCACACCACTACGATCCAACCTGAGTGACAGAACAAGATCCCAAAAACAAACAAAACACACACACACACACACACACACACACACACACACACACAGAGAGAGAGAGAGAGTATATATGCGAAACTCTTAGTTATCACTTATAAAATGAGGAGAAACATAATAAACTATTTTAAAGTTACGAAACATCTCTGAACTCAGTGGTATTGCCTGTATACCGGGAGCAAAGTGATCCTAAGTGTCAAACTAGATCCCAGATGGTAAAGTCCTTACAGAGGTTTTTCTTAAGATGGTTTTGCATGCAAAACTTCATTATCAGTGGTATAATTTAAATGTAAGTAATATACAGACACTTCAGCACAGTTCACTGCTATTATTGTGCACTAAAATTTAAGTCACTCTATGCTTTTGTATGATGTTAATTATGTGTTAGCTTGATAAAATGTGGGTTGTTGAAACTCTAGCATACTATCTAAGAACTTTGTGTATTAAGAGCCCACTTTCTGTTTTTTAAAATTTCTTTTTCTTGAGACTGGGTCTCATGATGTTGCCCAGGCTGGTCTTGAACTCCTGGGCTCAAGTAATCCTCCTGCCTCAGCCTCCCAAAGTGCTAGGATTACAGGTATGAGCCACCATGCCTAGCCCAAGACCCCACTTTCTATTCTTCACAAATATGCTTACTACAGTTCACTTAGGCATTCAAACAATTAATGATTGACCTCTCTCAACTGGATAAATGCAATATTTATAGGATAATACACTCTCCTTTTAATTGACAAGGTTTTTAGATGGGTCCTAGAAATGTCACTCAAGAAAAGCACTAAAAGACCTTCAGAATCAACATGAATTAAGACGCATCTTCATCACAATAGATCCTGAGAATAGATCTCAAGATGTATTCATGAGACTAAATGGAATTTACTTTCTTCCCAGGAAAGTCTTTAGACTGAAAAAGGCAATATGTATGACACGCCAGTTAAAAGAATGCCAGGCCGGGCGCGGTGGCTCATGCCTGTAATCCCAGCACTTTGGGAGGTCGAGGCGGGCGGATCACGAGGTCAGGAGATCGAAACCATCCTGACTAACAGGATGAAACCCCGTCTCTACTAAAAATACAAAAAATTAGCCAGGCGTGGTGGCGGGCGCCTGTCGTGCCAGCTACTTGGGAGACTGAGGCAGGAGAATGGTGTGAACCTGGGAGGAGGAGCTTGCAGTGAGCAGAGATCACACCACTGCACTCCAGCCTGGGCCACAGAGCGAGACTCCATCTCAAAAAAAAAAATAAATAAATAAAGAGAATGTCCTTGGTGGGGCATGGTGGCTAATGCCTGTAACTCCAGCACTTTGGGAGGTTGAGGCAGGAGAATCACTTGAGCCCAGAAGTTTGAGACCAGCCTGAGAAACATAGCAAGACCTTGTCTCCACAAATGATTAAAAAAATAGCCAGGCATGGCGGCTTGCACCTGTGATCCAGGCTACTCGGGAGGCTTAGGTGAGAGAATTGCTTGAGCCTGGGAGGTCAAGGCTGCAGTGTGTTCTACTGCGCTCCAGCCTGGGCAACATAATGAGACCCCCCTCTCAAAGAAAAAAAAAAAAAAAAAAGAGTGTGTCCTCTGGAATAGGACTGTCCTAGATTCAAGTCTCTACCCTGCCACTTACTATGTATTCTATGCTTCAGTTTCTTCACCTGTAAAGTGGTGGTAATAATAGTATCTATGCCATAAAGTGATTGTGAAGTTGAACTAAGGGAATACATGTAAAATTCTTAGAACAGTGGCTGGGACATACTAAGGGCTCAATAAATATTAGTCACTATCATGTGGTTTTTATCCAAAAGTTGTATTAAAAATAATATTTCCAGCCTGGCATGGTGGCTCATGTCTGTAATCCCAGCACTTTGGAAGGCTGAGGTGAGTGGATCACCTGAGATCAGGAGTTCGAGACCAGCCTGGCCAACATGGTGAAACCCTGTCTCTACTAAAAATACAAAAAAAATTAGCCAGGCATAGTGGTACACTCCTGTAATCCCAACTACACGGGAGGCTGAAACAGAAGAATAGCTTGAACTCGGAAGGTGGAGGTTGCAGTGAGCCGAGATTGCACCATTGCACTCCAGCCTGGGCTACAGAGCAAGACTCCATCTCAAATAATAATAGCAATAATAATAATAATAATAATAATAATATTTCTGGGCTGGGCACGGTGGCTCACACCTGTAATCCCAGCACTTTGGGAGGCAGAGGCGGGTGGATCACTTGAGGCCAGGAGTTCGAGACCTACCTGGCCAACATGGTGAGACCCTGTCTCTACTAAAAATATAAAAATTAGCCAGGTGTGGTGGCAACATGCCTGTAATCTTAGCCACTCAGGAGGCTGAGGCAGGAAAATCGCTGGAACCCGGAAGGCAGAGGTTGCAGTGTGCCAAGATCATGCCACTGCACTCCAGCCTGGGCAACAGAGCGAGACGTTGTCTCAAAATAAATAAATAAATAAAATAAAATAAAAAATAAATAAATAAATAAAAATTTCCGGAGCTAACATTAATCAGATAATTTCTCAAGCAGTGGATTGAGAAAAAGTTGACTCCCTTCTCTGCCTGCCATTTTTTTTAAGCTTGTTTGTTTTTAAATAAAGGTCATTTGATCTTGCTTTTATTATTGAGTAAATAGAGATCCACTAGAGTGCCTTTCTCCCTAGCGGGTTTTTCAGTAATATGAAGACTGCTGTGTGGCTAAAACCTTGCTTCTTGGGACGAGTATTTTTTTAAGTATCAAATAATGACCGATAGAATTTATTGATATACTAAGAATATTCTGCCTTTGTCTTTGCTATCATACTCAGAAAGAATCCATTAGACTAATCAATATAATGTTATGGTTGCCAAGTTGCAAAGTACCATATCCCTAAGGTTGATGCGAAGCGACCACAGTTTTAGCGATGCTTCTTGACTCATCTTTTATCTCTGAGTCATTTGTCACCACCCAAACTCTTGCCAAAGTTAATCCCCTTCTGAGAAAATGCCCAAGTAAATGATACAGTGTGGTATTTTTGAGTCTCTGACCTCACTTCAAGAGCCAGAGATGGAGAAAAATCTCTGTCTGGAAAAAACAAAAAGGAAAAGGAAAATCACAGTCAAAAGGAAGCCCCGCAGAAAAAGAGAAGTTGCTATTTTCCATCAACTATTTTGAGATCATTTGTTTCCCTATCCCTGTGTTCTTTTGTTTTCTAAGCTTAGCTCTGGAGGAGCATGAGTGCCTAGAATGGGAAGGAGAGATCACATTCAGATTTAAAAGAAAAATAGAGGCCGGGCACGGTGGCTCACACCTGTAATCCCAGCGCTTTGGGAGGACGAGGTGGGTGGATCAGCTGAGGTCGGGAGTTCGAGAACAGCCTGACCAACATGGAGAAACCCCGTCTCTATTAAAATTACAACATTAGCAGGGTGTGGTGGTGCTGAGGCAGCAGAATTGCTTGAACTCGGGAGGCGGAGGTTGTAGTGAATCGAGATCGCCCCATTGCACTCCAGCCTGGGCAACAAGAGTGAAACTCCATCTCAAAAAAAAAAAAAAAAAAAAAAAGAAACAAACAAAACAAAAAGAAAAGAAAAGAAATAAAGAAATAAATGTTTGAGATGATGGATATGTTAATTACCCTGATCAGATCACTGTACATTGTTTGTATTGCAATATTACTATGTACCCTATAAATATGTACAATTATTACATGTCAATTTCAAAAGTTAGAGAAACAGGAGAAAAAGCAATAGAGCCAGTTAAAGGAAAGTGCCACATTTTGAGGAAGGAGGTAGGAGAATGAAAAAGTTTTGGAGACAAGAGTGTGTTGTGTCATGGAGAAAGAAATGACAGAGAAGAGACCAAGAGGAAAGAGGAAAAGGATGAGAGGGTGATGGAGCCTGAGAGAGTAGAGACTTGTTCTAGTCAGTACTTCAACTGAGTATAATATGCCTGTTCATTCTTTTTTAACAGCTTTATTAAGATATCACTCACAGGGCCGGGCGTGGTGGCTCACGCCTGTAATCTCAGCACTTTGGGAGGCCGAGGGGGGCAGATCACCTGAGGTCAGGAGTTCAAGACCACCTTGGCCAACATGGATGAAACCCCGTCTCTACTAAAAATACAAAAAATTAGCTGGTCATGGTGGCAGGTGCCTGTAATCCAAGCTGCTCAGGAGGCTGAGGCAGGAGAATCGCTTGAACCTGGGAGGCAGAGGTTGCAGTGAGCTGAGATCGCGCCACTGCACTCCATCCTGGGTGACAAGAGCGAAACTCCATCTCAAAAAAAAAAAAAAAAAAAGATATCACTCACATGCCATGAAGTCTACCAGTTAAAGGCATCTATTCAATGTTGTAAAATATATTTACAGCATTGTGCAACCATCACCATAATCTAATTTTAGAACATTTCTATTGTCCTAAAAAGAAAACTTGTACCTATTAGCAATCACTTCTCACTTCCCCATTCTCCCTCCAGTCCTAGGCAACTGCTAAATCTATTTTCTGTCTCTTGTAGATTTGACTATTCTGAACATTTCATGGAAATCAGATCTTACATTTGTGGTTATTTTTGACTGACTTCTTTCACTTAGGTCAATGGTTTTGAGGTTCATCTATGTTGTAACCTACATCACTACTTATTCTATTGCTAATTTTCCATCGTGTTTTATGTCACACTTTATTTATCCATTCATCAGCTGATGGATATTTGAGTTGCTTTCAGTTTCTGAGTTTTATAAATAATGCTGCTATGAACATTTGTGTCTGATTTTTTGTGTGTACATGTTTTCACTTCTCTTGTGTGTATAGCTAGGAGTGAAATTCTTATGTCAGGCTGGGTGCGATGGCTCACGCCTGTAATCCCAACACTTTGGGAGGCCGAGGTGGGCAGATCACCTGAGGTCAGGAGTTTGGGATCAGCCTTGCCAACATGACGAAACCCTCTCTCTACTAAAAATATAAAAATTAGCTGGGCATGGTGGGTGCCTGCTTGTAATCCCAGCTACTCAGGAGACTGAGGCAGGAGAATCGCTTGAACCCGGGAGGCAGAGGTTACAGTGAACCGAGATCACACCACTGTACTCCAGCCTGGGAGGCAGAGTGAAACTCTGTCTCAAAAAAAAGAAAAAGAAATTCTTATGTCATATGGTAACTCTCTATTTATCCTTTTGAGGAACTACCAAATTGTTTTCCAAAGTGGCTGCACCACTTTGCATTCCCACCTGTACTATATAAGAGTTCTAATTTCTTTACATACTGGCCAGCACTTCTTATTGTCTTGTTTCTTAAACTTTATTAAGACATAATTCACATACAATACAATTCACCCACTAAAGATGTTTAATATATTTGCAGAATTATCAACCACCACCATAACCAATTTTAGAACATTTTCATCATCCCAAAAAGAAACCTGTACTCATTAGAAATCACTTTCCATTTCCCCCAACTTTTCCATTCCCCAGCCCCAGGCAACCAACTAACCTACTTTCCCTCTCTACAGACTTTTAATTATGGGCTTTTGATTATAGGCAGTTGAATGGGTAAGACACGGTAGCTTCTGGTTTTCATTCACATTTCCATAGAGATTAATGGTGCTAAGCATCTTTTCATGTGCATATTAGCCACTCATACATTTCCTTTGGAAAAATGCTTCTTAAGATCTCTTGCCTATTTTTAAAATTTGGGTTGTCTTTTTGGTTTTTGTTTGTTTGATTTTGTGTGTTTTTTGAGACAGGGTCTCACTCTGTTGCCCTGGCTGGAGTGCAGTGGCGCTATCACAACTCATTACAGTCTCAACCTCTCCAGGCTCAGGTGATCCTCCCACTTCAGCTTCCCAAATAGCTGGGACTACAAGCTTGTGCCACCATGTCTGGCCAAACTGCTTTATTTTTTGTAGAGATGGAGTCGCACCATATTGCTCAGAGTGGTTTCTCACACCTGGGCTCAAGCAATCCTCCCACCTCAGCTCCCCAAGTAGCTGGGACTACAGGCATGCACCACCACCCCCCGCTAATTTTTATATTTTTGTAGAGATGGGATCTCACTATGTTGCCTAGGCTGGTTTTAAACTCCTGGGCTCAAGAGATCCGCCCACCTTGGCCTTCCAATGTGCAGGGATTATGAGTGTGAGCTACCTTGCCCAGCAATCTTCTTTTTGAGTTGTAAGAGTTCTTTATACATTTTGGATAAATTCCTTATCAAATTTAATTTGCAAACATTTTCTCCCATTCTGTGGACTTTCTTTTCACTTAGTAATGTATTCTTTTGACACTCCTTATTATTCCTGGCAACTCCACCTCTTCAGTCCAGCTTGAAGCCACATCTGCAGATCTGACTCTCCTCTTATTCCTCAAACTTCAGCATCCTTACTTGCAACCCTTCCTATTTATTTTATTTTATTTTTTTCAGGTAGGCAGTCTAATAGTCAATTTCCACTTTCTTATACCTCTTTTTCTCCAAAAACAAGTAGTACTGACAAATTCACCTGCTCTAAAGCCTTGGATGCCTTTAGAAATTAGGAGCTCAGAGTGCAGTGTGGAGGTCCACAGTCTAAAAACAGCAAGGCTCCTTTATTTGTAACACGGAATGTATTCAATTTTCTACTTGGGAAAAGATTGTAGATCTTTGGTCCAAAAACATCATCAGAAGGCTGAGGGCCCTTTTCTCTTTTTTATGCTTTAATTTTGAACTAAATCATTATTTGAGTACTTCTAACATTTAAAAAAAAATCAACGACACTGAATAATTTTTACCACCAAAGAATAGAAATATAACCAGGCATATATGGTATATATATAAGTTAATTTAAAGATTTCTAAATTAGATATGATGCAGTTGGCTGGGCGCTGTGGCTCACGCCTGTAATTCCAGCACTTTGGGAGGCCGAGGTGGGTGGATCACGAGGTCGTGAGATCGAGACCATCCTGGCTAAAACAGTGAAACCTCGTCTCTACTAAAAATACAAAAAAATTAGCTGGGCGTGGTGGCGGGCACCTGTAGTGCCAGCTACTCGGAGAGGCTGAGGCAGGAGAATGGTGTGAACCTGGGAGGCAGAGCTTGCAGTGAGCTGAGATTGTGCCACTGCACTCCAGCCTGGGCGACAGACCAAGACTCCGTCTCAAAAAAATAAAAAAATAAATAAATAAAAATAAGAATAATAAAAAAAAGATATGATGCAGTTAATCATACTAATTACTAATCTGATTCTCCTCTTATGCTTCAAACTTCAGCACCGTTACTTGCAACCCTTCCTATTCATTTTATTTTATTTTTTGCAGACTAATAGTCCATTCCCACTTCCTTATTTATCTGCCCTATGTAGTTCTAAACATACCTACAAATATATGTCTCTCCCCTGTGACAAGATACATTTAAATAAAGTTACTTTATTAATAACAAAATTAATTAGGGATACTATGATTATAATATTTAGGAAAGAGGGAAACTAACTATGGATCATCTGGATCATCTTTTTAAAAAATTATATAATTCAGGCCAGGCATGGTGGGTCACACCTATAATCCCAGCACTTTATGAGGCTGTGGTGGGCAGATTGCTGGAGCCCAGGAATTTGAGACCAGCCTTGGCAACACACCAAAACCCCATATCCACAAAAAAATACGAAACTTAACCAGCATGGTGGCATGCATCTGTAGTCCCAGCTACTTGGGAGGCTGAGGTGGGACGATCACTTGAGCCCAGGAGGTGGAGGCTGCAGTGAGCCAAGATCATGCCAGTGTACTCCAACCTCGGTGGCAGAGAAAGACCCTGTCTCTAAAACAAATAATATAATGTAATATAATATAATATAATAATATATAATTCATAAGCTGGGCATTCAAAAATCTCAAATACATTTGTTGAAAATGTGCTTAGTGAAGAAAGAACATCAAGTTTACATAACTTGATGTCTATAAATGTACTACTAAAAATTAATTATAATTGTAAACCAAAAATAAAATTCTGAGCCCCCTAACCAACTGATGGGCCCTGCCTCTAGGTCAAGGGCATTCCAAAGAAACCTGAAAAACTAGTTCAGGTCATGATGGGAAGAGAGTCAGACATGTCTCATGACACCCTCCTCCCTTTAGAATTCAGGCATGACTGACCAGCATTAATGTTAAATCAGAGATCTTAAGACTGACAAAGCAGACTCTTTATAGCAATAAGACAGCAAATTCCAACCTGAGTCCAGTTTAGCATCACAGGACAGATAGCAGGCCCTGAAAGAAACTGAAATATTTTACCCCAAAATATACTTCTTTGACATATTTTGAAACGGCCCTGCAAAGTTGTCTCTTGTGGGGGAAAAGTCTATGTCCTGTAGAGAATCCCCTTCCCTTTCTGGATTTTTTTCCCTGGTCCAAAAGAGAATTAACTAACAGCCTGGCCCCTTTTTAGGCCTGATAAGAGCTCTGAAGCCTGCTGCGTAGAGGCTTCCTCTGCATGATAAAATCTTGATCTCCACAACCCCTCATCTTAACCCAGATACTCCTTTCTATTGATCCCAGATCTTCAGATAATGACTCTTTCAACCGGTTGCCAACCAGAGAATCTTTGAATCTGGCCAGGCGCAGTGGCTCACGCCTGTAATCCCCACACTTTGGGAGGCCAAGGTGGGGAGATCACTTGAGACCCGGAGTTCGAGACCAGCCTGGCCAACATGGCAAAACCCCGCCTCTACTAAAAATTAAAACATTAGCCGGGTGTGGTGGTGCACACCTGTAGTCCCAGCTATTCGGGAGGCTCAGGCACAAGAATCACTTGAACTTGGGAGGCAGAGGTTGCAGGGAGCTGAGATTGCACCACTGCACTGCAGCCTGGGCTACAGAGTAAGACTCTGTCTCAAAAAAAAAAAAAAAAAAAAAAAAAGAAAGAAAGTTTATTTTGCCAAGGCTAAGGACACATGCCTATGACACAGCCTCAGGAGGTCCTGACAATATGTGCCCAAGGTGGTCAGTGCACAGCTTGGTTTTACAGATTTTAGGGAGATGTCAGACATCAATCAACATATGTAAGATGAACCTTGGTTAGGTCCAGAAAGGTGGGACAACTCAAAACAAAGGCAGGACGGCATAGGGTAAATAAGACAAAAGTGTTTGCATTATCTTGAGGTTCTAATTAGCCTTTCCAAAGGAAGCAATTAGATATGCATTTATCTCAGTGAACAGAGGGATGACTTTGAAAAGAAAGGGAGGCAGGTTTGCCCTAAGCAGTTCCCAGCTTGACTTTTCCCTTTAGCTCAGTGATTTTGGTGTCCCAAGGTTTATTTGCCTTTCATACATTTATAATCATGTCTTTGTTCCAGCCCTCAAAATTCAATACAATTGAATAAATATCCTTTCCACCATTTTGTAGGCCCCGAAATGAAAAGAAAGATGTAAGAGGCATTCATATATTTACACACAGTAATTGCATATTTCTGTTTTGGTTTGAGTCTTATTGGATATATGTAAACTTCCTCAAACTGAAAGAATGTATTGTTCCTATGAGAAAATGCAAGTTCGTTGATTTGCGTGATTTAAATGTTGATTTATTCAACAATCACTGTACTAATGGAAAGCCCAAATGAAGATTCAACAGGGAAAAGATAACCATCATTTCCTTACCTGAAGAGTCTGTAATCTAGGAAATGGGCAAGTAACTGCATGATGCATTTATAAGGCTTGGTACGTTCATGGGCTGTTAAGCACAGGCTGTTATAAATGTAGACGAGAGGCAGACTTGCAAGGAAGCAGCATCATTGAAACTGAGACCTTATAGATGAACAGGCATTACGCAGATGAAGAACGTCCAAGCAAAGGAAACGGTATGTACAAAGGCCTAGAGATTAAAGAGACAGGGCCTATTTAGGGGGAATAATGTTGTTTCCTATGAGTGGAAGATAAAGGAGAGACACACGGTTGAGTGCTGAGAGAAGAGGGCTGAACAGGAAGCTAGACCTGGTCACCAAGGACACTGCAAACTGTATTAAGAAAAGCAATGACGCCCGGCACGGTGGCTTCTCATGCTGCCCATGGTCCCAGCTACTTGGGAGGCTGAGGTGGGTCAACTCCTGAGCCAAGGAGTTCCAGGCTGCAGTGAGCTATGATCGCATCACTGCACTCCAGCCTGGGTGACAGAGTCACATAGGATCTTAAGCAGAAGGATAACAGTATGAGATTTGTGCTTAAGAGATATAATAATAATGATGATAATAACAATAATGATTGCTAACCATTCCCTGTGTAAAGAATATGTCAAATAGTTTGCTAAATGTTTTACATCATACGCTTTGTAACATATGTTTGAAGTAAGATCACTGTGGCTGACAACAAAAGCTTTGTAAATTAAAATAGAAAGCAGAAAAGAGAAACATTTTTGTTTGCTTAAATAGGGCTTTGCTCCATAATTACCAGCACAAGTGTGGCTTATATGAAGTGTGAACCTTGGCTAAAGAGATGATGATTTCACAATGTAAACAAACAGGGCACTTTTCATTCTGGGAACACAGAATTATTTGGAAAAAAAAGGTTAAACTATAGTAAGTAGGTTTGATTTATGTTTAATCTATTTTCTCATAGTGCAGGGAAATAACTATGTTTGCTTAATAATTGTGTGTGTGTACTGAGGTTAGTGGAGATTCAGTGGAAAGTCCTTGGAAGAATATTACAAATGGGCCAGGCGCGGTGGCTCACAGCTGTAATCCCAGCACTTTGGGAGGCCAAGGCAGGCAGATCACCTGAGATCAGGAGTTCGAGACCAGCCTGGCCAGCATGGTGAAACCCCATCTCTACTAAAAACACAAAAATTAGCTGGGCGTGTTGGTGCACGCCTGTAGTTCTGGCTACTTGGGAGTCTGAGGCACCAGAATCGCTTAAGCCTGGAAGGCAGAAGTTGCAGTGAGCCAAGATCATGCCACTGCATTCCAGCCTGGGAAGCACAGTGAGACTCCGTCGCAAAAAAAAAAAAAAAAAAAAAAAAAAAAAAAAAAAAAAACTACTACAAATGTTTACCTTAAGTCATGAAGCTATACATAAAGGTTTTGAAAAGATATAAAGCTATCAGAAGGATAGCATCTTTTACTGATAGCTTTTTCAAAGGCATTATTGAAATGATTAGCTATAGAAATTCTCATAAAGTTACTTTGCAAGCCACAGGCTAGATATGCTCCCAGAAATGATATTAAATATTTTTAATATTTATTAATATCAGAAAGAATTCAGGTCATGGAGCTGGAGGCTCCTTGCTGGTTTCTGAGTGCTGTGTAGATTCAGAGATCTAAGAGAGGGACCATACAGGCACAAGGACATCTGGGGACCTTGGAAGCCATAGGATGTTGGCTGTTCACCAACGAATATGGAAGTATTTCAATATTTTATTTCCAATCTGTATGACTATACCAGTAGCTGTTAGCTGAATATCAGCTGTATGTGTTTTTTGTTTGTTTGTTTGTTTGTTTCTGTTTGTTTGTTTGTTTGTTTTTGAGACAGAGTCTTGCTCTGTCGCCCAGGCTGGAGTGCAATGCTGCAATCTCGGTTCACTGCAACCTCCGCCTCCCGAGTTCAAGCCATTCTCCTGCCTCAGCCTCCCTCAGCTGGGATTACAGGCGCCTGCCACCATGCCCAGCTAATTTTTTTTATTTTTAGTAGGGACAGGGTTTCAGTATGTTGGCCAGGCTGGTCTCGAACTCCTGACCTCATGATCCACCTGCCTCGGCCTCCCAAAGTGCTGGGCTTACGGGCGTGAGCCACCGCACCCAGCCTTATCAGCTGTGTATGTTTCTGGTTTTAGTATGAATAGGAAGAGTTATATAAAGATGGCATGATGGCAATCACGTGTATAAGGTTACAAGAAAAATATACTCAGAGAACACTGCATTTGAAAACAACCAATAAATTTTATATCCCACAGATAGATTGTGTTGCACAGAAAATGAATCATGGCTGAGCACGGTGGCTCACGACTGTAATCTCCCCGCTTTGGAAAGCCGAGGCAGGAGAATCACATGAGCACAGGAGTTCAAGACCAGCATAGGCAACATAGTGAGACCTCATCTCAACAAAAAATTTCAAAATTAGCTGGGTATGGTGGTGTGCACCTATAGTCTCAGCTACTCAGGAGGCTGAGCTGGGAGAGTCACTTGAGAACCCACAAGGTTGAGGCTGCAGTGAGCCATGATTGTGCCACTGCACCCCAGCCTAAGCAACAGAGTGAGACCCTGTTTCAAAAAGAGAGAGAGGGGGAGAGAGAGAGACAGAGAGAGAGAGATTGAGAGAAAGAAAAAATATGAGTCAGAACCTCAAAACAGTGCATAAGCGGAACTCAAATCTAAAAAGTTTAATATTTAGCATAATGGGGATTTATTGTATTAAAACATTGGAAGAAACATAGTTTTGGTTCTCCACTCTATAGGATATAAAATTGACAGAATGAACTCTCATTTTCAGATATTTATTAAACTGAATATATAAGAATATTGGGAGCCAAAATAACTCTCTCTTTTTTTTTTTTTTTTTTTGGCAAGTACATCTCCTTGTCAAGGTGTATGGTGGGAGGTGATAGAGTAGAACTTGGAAGGCAAGGATATGTCAGGACTGCTCCTTGATACTGCGTGATCTTTGACAAGTTCATTTATTAGAGTACTAGTCTAGCTTCTGTAAGATCAAAGAAGAGTGGCTTAAATAAAATACCTTAATTTATGTCTCTCTCACTTAAAAGTTCATGTGAGAACTTTTAAGTAGGCCACTTCATGTGGTCATCTGCAGACTTGGGTTTTTCCATGCCATAAATTATGTTTCTTATCTACATTATCGAAGCTGATTCAACACCACAAACAATGTTCCTGTCTGCTGGGAATGGGGAAAATATAAGGAAGTGGAAGAAACTCCTTTAAAAGGTATGACCTATAAATTACAATCATTTCTGGGCACTTTTTTCTTTCTTTTTTGAGACAGGGTCTCACTGTGTCACCCAGGCTGGAATGCACTGGTGCAATCCTAGCTTACTGCAGCCTTGACCTCAGGGCTCAGGTGATCCTCCTGCCTCAGCTTCCTAAGTAGCTAGGGCTGCAGGCATGGCCACCACACCTGGCTAATTTTTTTTTTTTTTTTTTTTGAGACAGAGTCTCACTTTGTCGCCCAGGCTGCAGTGCAGTGGCGTGATCTTGGCTCGCTGCAAGCTCCACCTCTGGGGTTCACGCCGTTCTCCAGCCTCAGCCTCCCGAGTAGCTGGGACTACAGGCACCCGCCACCACCCCTGGCTATTTTTTTGTATTTTTAGTAGAGACGGGGTTTCACTGTGTTAGCCAGGGTGGTTCGATCTCCTGACCTCATGATTCACCCACCTTGGCCTCTCAAAGTGCTGAGATTACAGGTGTGAGCCACCACGCCCGGCATTCCTGGCTAATTTAAAAAATTTTTTTTGTAGAGATGGGGCCTCGCCGTGTTGCTCAGGCCGCACATTTTGAAATAGTGGAAACTGGTCAGAGTAGTTAAAGGTGGCAGGTTTTGATAGTTGTTCACCACTGCATTCCAGCCTGAGTGGCAGAGAGAGACCTGTCTCGGGAGAGGAAGGGAAAGGAAAGGGGAAAGGAAAGGGGAAAGGAAAAAGGAAAGGAAAAAGGAAAGGAAAGGAAAGGGAGAAGAGAAGAAATGTGGAGAATGGAGAATTGTATTAAATGATCAGTCTGTAGAAACCACCTAGCCCAGCACCTAGAGCATATTAAGCAGTCAGTAGTAGTTAGTTCTTCCCTTCCTATCTTTATGCAACAGTAGCTCTGATGTTGTTCATAGGATTCTTGTTTCTATAGGGCCTAGCTAGGTAAAAATGCAACCTGGTGTAAGGAACAGCCTTGTTGTGCCAGTTCAGTTGTTGTTCTTCATTCTGTGCCACATCCATGAAGATGTATTCACAAGTTTTACTAGTTCATATTTTACTATTCTGTAGAATCTGAATAGTACTGAAGGGCCCCTGAATCTCCTTCTATTTTGGTGAAATGAATTTGGAGACATAAAGGAAGACTATCTCGGAAATTTGAAGCATCCCATTGGGATCTAAGCTTTGAAGAAGAGGCTGGTCCATTGGCTGGGCGCGGTGCCTCACACCTGTAATCCCAGCATTTTGGGAGACGGAGGCAAGCAGATCATGAGGTCAGGAGTTCGAGACCATCCTGGCAAACACAGTGAAACCCTGTCTCTACTAAAAAAAAAAAAAAAAAAAATAGCCAGGTGTGGTGGCACGCACCTGTAGTCCCAGCTACTCAGAAGGCTGAAGCAGGAGAATTTCTTGAACCCAGGAGGCAGAGGTTGCAGTGAGCTGAGATCACACCACTGTGCTCCAACCTGAGTGACAGAGTGAGACTCTGTCTCAAAAAAAAAAAAAAAAGAGCCTGGTCCAAATCCTACCTTGCCTTCCCTTCAGCTTTTTCTCTCCCACCCTCCACTTTCCCAAAATATATCCCAAGGAACTAGCCTCTATTGGGGGCCATCGCCCTTTGTTTTCTTTTCATTTGTTTTGAGACAGGGTCTCAATCTATCACCCAGGCTGGAGTCCAGTGGTGTGACATTAGCTCACTGCAACCTCTGCCTCCCAGGCTCACACAATCCTCCCACCTCAGCCTCCTGAGTAGCTGAGACTACAGACGTAAACCACCATGCTCAGCTAATTTTAAATTTGTTTGTTTGTTTGTTTGTTAGAGATGGAGTCTTGCTCTGTCGCCAGGCTGGAGTGCAATGGCGTGATCTCGGCTCACTGCAACCTCCACCTCCTGGGTTCAAGCGATTTTCCTGCCTCAGCCTCCTGAGTAGCTGGTACTACAGGCACATGCCACCATGCTCAGCTAATTTTTGTATTTTTAGTAGAGATGGAGTTTTGCCATGTTGGCCAGGATGGCTCGATCTCTTGACCTCAGCCTCGGCCTCCCAAAGTGCTGGGGTCACAGATGTGAGCCACTGCACCCGGCCTAATTAAAAAAATTTTTTTTTGTAGAGACAAAGTCTTACTATATTGCCCAGGCTGGTCTTGAACTCTTAGCCTCAAGCAGTCCTCCCACCTCAGCCTCCCGAAGTGCTGAGATTCCAGGCATGAGCTACCACTCTTGGCAACCTTTCTTTTCTATCCAGACCTAGGTCCTAGGTTCCTCAGACCTTTTGTGTAGTAGCTCCCAACTTTTCTGAACAACCCCAATATATCAGACTTAAGATATCCTCCATCCATTATTATGTAAAGGAAAAGTCCTGTTTCCCTTCTAATTGTATTCCCCTTATTTTTTATTTTAACTTTTAATTTTTTGGGTACATAGTAGGCATATATGTATTTATGGAGTACAGGAGATATTTTGGTACAGGAATGCAATGTGTAATAATCACGTCATGGAAAAGAGGATACTATGCCCTCGAGCATTTATCCTTTGTGTTACCAACAATCCAATTATACTCTTTTAGTTATTTTTAAATGTATAATTAAGTTATTATGACTGGATTCACCCTGTTTATTTTCCTTATTTTTATAATAGCTAGTCTCCAAGATGGCGCCCAGTAATCTTTACCTCATGGCATTCACTTTCATTTTACCCTCACCCCTCACTTTCTTGTATAGCCTCCTCTCACACTGAGTCAAAGCTGACCCATGTGGTGGAAGTGATGTTGTGTGACTTCCAAGACTAGGTCATAAAGGGCATCAAATCTTTTGCATTCCTCCTTTTTGAATCCCTGGCTCTCAGGGAAGCAAGCCACCATGCCGTGAAAACACTCAGGCAGTCTTGGCAAAACCCATGTGTCAACAGCCAGCAACAACCCACACTTGTTGGGGTGAGCCACCTTGGAAGCAGAACCTCCTGCCCCAGTCAAGCCTCCCAATGGCCGCAGCCTCTGCTGACATCAGACTCTGTTCTCATGAGCCACTAAGCCAAGCTTTTCTGAATTTCTGATCTGTAAAAATTGAAGAGACAGTAAATATGTATTGTCATTTTAAGCCATTATGTTTTGGGGTGATTTGTTGCATAACAATAAAGAATTAATATGCTATTGATTTTTACTCTATTTTCTTAGACTTGGTATAAGTCCACCCTCACACTGCTATAAAGAACTATGTGAGACTGGGTAATTTATGAAGAAAAGAAGTTTAATTGACTCACAGTTCTGCAGGCTGTTCAGGAAGCATGGGTGAGAGGCCTCAGGAAACTTACAATCATGAAGGAAGGTGAAGAGGATGCAAACATGTAGAGAGAGCAAAGCGGGGAGATGCCACACACTTTTAAACAACCAGATCTCCTAAGAACTCATTCACTATCACAAGAACAGCAAGGGGGATATCTGCCCCCATGATCCAATCACCTCCTACCAGGCCCCACGTCCGACACTTGGTTTCACAATTTAACATAAGATTTGGGTGGGGACACAGAGCCAAACCATATCATTTGTCATGTATTTCTTTTCTCAAATGTTCTCCCACTGTATTTATTGGGCGTTTTCCTGAGTGAATCACTGCTATTTTTCAATTAAAATGCACTCAAGAAATTGAAGAAGAATGGAATGCAAAGTTTTCAAGGGAAAGATGATACACATTGGTGTATTGCGATCAGCCAGTAATAGACTAAAGTTCTTTAGGAATTATTTCTTTCTAAAATATAATTCACAGTTATCCATATAATCCTCCCCTTTAATTCATTCCAATTTACTTTCATGAATGGAAGGGAAAGGACTTCTTTTGCATGCTGTAAGACAGAAACACCAATGACCCGCAACCTGCCTTATCTGTGAGCAATTCCTGCAGGTACACCATTAATAGTTGTAGTGATAACAAGTTTACTTTTTACCTTTTCACAATTCCCCCCAAATCACAGTATATATGTGAAAGTATAACATTTGTGAAAGTTATACACACCATGATCAATAAGTAAATACTAATTGAGAACCCATTCTTAGAACAAATGAATGAAATTTCACATATGAAATATACTTTCTTCTATAATACATCCTATTTTTCCTATCCACAGTGACCATCATTGTGTATGGGCAGAATATACATATGATTACGAAGACTGTGGGATGCCTAACTTAGGCATCCTGGTAATGATTGGTAATGGTTATGACTGATATAAATATCAGTCATGTGATGAACCATTAATTATTAAAACAGGCAAGTAATTAGCTTGACCATAATGATTTCAAGCACAGATTCCTATTGCACAACGGAGTTCACTATATTTAGCCTTATTCTTTTATTCCCATACCCTTAGAAAGAACATTGCAATTAAAGTTTCTGTTTGTTTGTTTTTGTAGAGACATGGTCTTGATATGTTGCCCAGACCTGTCTTGAACTCCTGGCCTCAACCAATCCTCCCACCTTGGCCCCTCAAATTTCTGGTATTACCGACATGAGTTACCACACCTGACCTTATTTAGCCTTATTCCAAAATTTTTTTTAATTTACTATCCTTTTTCTTCCCAATCTTCCCTTTATTCCCAAGATACTATGATTTCTTCTTTTGAGGTTCCTTCTAGATTTATCTTCCTGGGAATCTAATGAGATGATAATATTGAGACCACCTATTAAGGTAGGTTTTAACCTTAATCCTGGAAATGTTCATGTCTTTGATGCTACAAGCAGCTCTAAGCACCTCACACTTAAGAAAACCTGTACAAGGGCTAATTTTTGCTCTTCCAATGAAAACACACATCTAGGCTTGGGTTTCAAAGCCTTCTAGTGGCTGGCTCATTCTCACTACTCTGCTTCCAGTGTCCATTTTCCAACATGGCCAGACTCCTGACTCTCCTGCTTCTGCCATATTTCAAGTCCACAATAGGGTCTTCATTGCTTCAAACGAGACTTCTATCCTTTAGGACAAAATTAACTTCATATCTCGTTTATGCAACTTTACTAGACAAAACATACTATAGATATGGGATCTGTCAAAGTTTTTAGTTGCAAGCAACGGCATTCTCTCTAAGTAGCTTTAAATATATAAAATGATCTTAGAAAGTTCAGAGAATTCTCCAGAGAGCTGAGTTGGAACAACCCCACACTGTAGAAGGGATTGCTCCAGGGAAGACATCAATCCCCCTGCCAATGTATATGGACAGCACGGTTTGTATGGATATTGCTGGGGACTCTGGCACAGGATGGACCACACTTCAGCTTCTTCCTGTTACTCACTGCAGGATTTAAATCCTGGGTGAGTGAGTGTGTTTGACGGATGGAGCCTCAGTTGAATCCTGGACATTGCTTCATGGGTACCTGGGAGAATGAATCCAGGCTTCTATCTGGCAGAAGAAGGGCTCTTAATGTGAGGAAAGTGTGTTTAAAAAGACCCTGGGCAGTGACAAACATGACAAATGCCCTCCAAAGTCAGTAACTCTTAAAACTCTGTGTATTAGGCCTGGCACAGTGGCTCATGCCTATAATCCCAGCACTTTGGGAGGTTGAAGCCGGAGGATCACTGGAGCACAGGAGTTCAAGGTCAGTCTGGGCAACACAGAGAAACCTCGCCTCTACAAAAACAAATTAGCTAGGCATGGTGGCACACACTTGTAGTCTCAGCTGCTTGGGAGGCTAACACAGGAGGATCACTTGAGCCCAGGAGGTTGAGTTTACAGCCTGGGTGACAGAGTGAGACCTTGTCTCAAAACAAACACACAAACAAAACAAAAAAATCTGTGTGTGCTATGAGCTATGATCATGCCAGTGCTCTCCAGACTGGATGACAGAGACCCTGTCTCAAAACAAACAAACAAACAAACAAAAAAAAAACCCTGAAACCCCAAAACAACAACTCTATGGGCTATGTGTCATTCAACATGAGTATGAGTATTAATCTATTCAGCAGCCATGATTTTATTTAGGGTCCAATTCTAACAAAATTGTGAAGTCAACCTCTCACTTAACTTCTTAGCATACTTTTCTCCAATCCTAGACTCTATTTCTCTCTCTCTTTCTTTTTCTCTGTCTCTTTCTTTTTCTCTGTCTCTTTCTTTTTCTCTCTCTCTTTTTCTCTCTCTCTTTCTTTTTCTCTCTCTCTTTCTTTTTCTCTCTCTCTTTCTTTTTCTCTCTCTCTCTTTCTCGGTGTTTTTCTGTGTTTCTTCTGGGAAACTTACTCTTACTTATCATCAGGGTACTCTTATCTTTTCATGGAATTGTGGCTGGGTAGGCAGAGGAAGGGAACACTTCTGAGGTCTCCAACGTTATTAGCCATCTGGCTGCTTGCTCTTTGAGCCCAGCCCAGGTATTATGCAGGCATTTGTATTGAAATGTTCTAAAAGTTCTAAGAAATTGTATTTTGGTGAAGGCAAGTATGTTTCATAATTTAGTTATCCCATTTACACTCTAAGCTTTTAAAAGTTGTTTCCATATCATTTCCTACAGCATAAGTGTCATATAATTTTAAGATTGAAAGAAATCATGGAGATCATTAAACCTTCTTTTATAGAAGGGATAATTAAGAGCCAGGGAGATGTAATGATCTGTTCAAAGTCAAACAATTAGTTTTGAGGCTGGGAGTAGAATCTGAAGGTCCCGATTCTAGCTTACATTAGCAAATTGTAAGACATTCACCAAATATCAGAGATCCTAGGTGTTCATGGGTATGATAGAGGAATGAATGCTATAAGAGGAAATAGAGAAAAATATGAAAATAACTATTTTCCATCTCAGTTATTAATAGGTTGATCATATATTCTATATTTTCTAGGCACTCCCAACTTACACCTGATATCTGAAATAATTATTAATAAGAACCCTTTTTACTCTAAAAATGTACTGGTTCAGAACACAAATTACAGGTTACTTAAAGAAACACATTAAAAAATTGCATTGTTTTTCAATGATTCCATTTGCTCAGAAAATGTATTGAAGTGAGAGTTGGCCTGTACTGTAAATACAATAACCTATCAGAGTAAAACTGAAGCTGTAATGCATTGGTTTTCAAATTCCAAGTCACAGTCATTAGTGGGCCATGAAATGAACTTAAGTTATAATTGACATTTAAAATAAGGAATAAAATGGAATATAAAATAGAATGCAGTATAGGTAGTAACAATGCATGTTATTTTATGAAACATCTCAGTTATACAAAGATACACATGTCTTTATGTAGGGATGCTACAAAATTTCTAAAATACTCAAGAATAACTCATTTATTTAAATGCTATTAAAGATGCTGAAGTGTATTTTTAACATAAAAGATATTTTGACATATCAAGTAAAAAATAGATGACAGAATAGTATCCCTTTTTTTTTTAAAGTCAGTATGTATGTGTGTGTGTGTGTGTGTGTGTGTGTGTGTGTGTGTGTATCAGGGTGTCTTAACCTTGGTACTATTGACATTTTGGGACAAATAATTATTTTTTGTAAAGGGCTGTCCTGTACAGGATAGGATCTTTAGCAGATCATCGATCTCTACCCACAACATGCCAGGAGCAGCTTTCCTTCCAGATGTTACAACCAAAAAATGCCTCCAGACCTTGCCAAACTGCTGTGGTTGGGAACCGCTGATACAGATATAATTGAAGAAGAAGTTGTCACATTTATAGGCGGTGTTTTTTTGTTTTTGTTTTTAAGAGATACCGTCTGGCTCTATCTGCCAGGCTGGAGTGCGGTGGTGTGATCCTAGCTCAGTGCAGCCTCCACCTTCTGGGCTCCAGCTATTCTCCAGCTTCAGCCTCCTGAGTAGCTGGGACTACAGGTGTGCCACACCATGCCTGGCTAATTTTTTAATTTTTTTGTAGAGACATGGTCTCGCTCTGTTGACCAGGCTGATCTCAAACTCCTGGTCTCAAGTGATCCTCTGCCTTTGCCTCCTGAAGTGCTGAAATTACACATGTAAGCCACTGCGCCCAGTCCTGGGTGAGTTTTTTTGTTTGTTTTTGAGACAGAGTCTTGTTCTGTTGCCCAGGCTGGAGTGCAGTGGCAGGAACATGGCTCACTGAAGTCTTGACTTCCTGGGCTCAGGGGATCCTCCCACCTCAGCCTCCTGAGTAGCTGGAACAAGAGGCTCATGCCACCACATCTGGCTAATTTTTAAGGTTTTTTTTGTAGAGACAGGGACTTGCCACATTGCCCAGGCTGGCCTCAAACTCCTGGACTGAAGCAATCCTCCCGTCTCTGCCTCCCAAAGTGCTGTCATTATAGGCATAAACCACCACACCAAGACCCGGGGAGGACTATTTTTAAGAAATTGTTTCTCTCTCTCTTCTGCTTATTTATAGCTTTCGACTTTTTTGTGATGACCATGTATTATTTTCATAATAATAAATCCCATAAAAACTATTTACATTTAAAACAATGTGTTGGCTTCATAGTAGTTACATTTATAATTTCAACCATCAAGAAGATTCTTAAGGAAAAAAATACGTTCCTGTGAAAGGGAAACAATTATTTTTTCTCTGCAATTTCTACTCAACACAGAACACTTCTGTGACCAGGTGTAGGGGTTTTTCTCTACACACCAAGCAGTTCTGTGGTGGACACCAACTAGGTGTCCTATAATTCAATTTAATTCTGACACTATCTACCTGGAGTTAGAGTCAGATCCCAGAGGTTGAGGGCTCTGTCCCACAAGACTGACCTCACTTCAGACATCAATTGCAAGTAGTAGGTTGTTACCTATACCTCTGACCGACTGGTTACAATCTAGGGGTCCCATGATCCCCTACTTTGGTTTGATTAATTTGCTAGGATGGTTCACAGGACTCAGAGAAATAATTGCATTTATTAGTGTATTATTATTAATGAAGAGTATTACAAAGAATAGAGATGAAAAGATACAGAGGCTGAAGTATGGAGGAGAGAGAATAGAGCTTTCATTGTCCAAGAGTTTTTATGAAGTTTAATCTCCAGTGTCCCCCACAACCCCTTTCCTGGAAGTTGGTGGGTGGGGCTGAAACTTTCGACCCTCTAATCCTCTAATCACTTGCTCTTTCTGGTGATCAGCCCCACCCTGGGGCTAATCAGGGGTCCCACCCTAAGTCACCTCATTAGCAGAAACTCTGCCTGTAATCCCAGCATTTTGAGAGGCTGAGGTATGAGGATCGGTCAAGCTCTGGAGTTCAAAACCAGCCTGGGCAACATAGAGAGACCTCCTCTCCACTAAAAATAAAAAAAATTAGCCAGGCATGGTGGTACACACCTGTAGTCTCAGCTACTCTGGAGGCTGAAGTGGGAGGATCAGTTGACCCTAGGAGGTTGAGGCTACAGTGATACATGATTGCACCACTGCACTACAGCCTGAGTGACAGAGCAAGACCCTGTCTCAAAATAAATAATAAATTAAATACAAAAACAAAAAAAGAATAAGGTAGAGCTACATATTGTGACATGAAACATGTCCAGTATATACTAATTAAGTAAAGAAAAAAGTATAGTGCAGAGAAAATATGTACCATATAATCCTGTAATGCCAAATTTTTGCTCACATGTATATGATATATATAATCTATATATGCATATTAAAAAGTCTGAAAATATATATAATAAATGTAAACAGTAGTTACCACTGGAGTGGGAGATGAGGGAGATGGGATGGGATGTAAAGGAATTTTACTTCTATTTTTACAAATGTGCATTGCTTTAATTTTTTAGCACACTTTTTAAAATTAAATAAAAAGCAATATTAAAGTAACTTAATATCTATCCTCTTTTCTCTTCTTTTTGGCCACCCAGGCTGGAGTGCAGTGGCATAATCATAGTTCACTGCAGCCTCAACCTCCTGGGCTCAAGCAATCCTCCAGCCTCAGCCTCCTGAGTAGCTGGGACTACAGGCACTTATCACCATGCCTGGCTAATTTTTATACTGTTTGTATAGATGGGATTTTGCCATGTTGCCCAGGCTGGTCTTGAATTCCTGGTCTCAAGCAATCCTCCCCTCTCATCCTCCCCAAATGCTGGAATTACAGGCATGAGCCACTGTGCCTGGTCCTCTTTTCTCATTTCCTTAAGTCTTGGTAAAATAGTTTTATAATATCTGGGCATTTTTACAATTGAGCTCTTAGTCATGAAGGGTGTGTTTCTCAGTCTGGCCTTCTACCCATATAGAAGGAGGGTGGGGTGTGGCTGTTGCCTGCTCCCCACAGAAACACCCTTATGGTCTCTAGGAGGGGTAAGTCATATTGTTATCACGTTCACTTATTTACAGACATTTAGCTACTAGGTAAACATTACAAAGATTGTGGATTTTTAAAATGTTGCCACACAAACACCCAACTGAGTTATGTTAGAAACATCCTTGGTAACAGATTTCTGCATTTACTGCAGTTATTCAACGTTTGGGTGTGTGCGGGTGTCTTGTTTTTCCTACTTTATGTTAAGCTCTTTACAAACAAGGGACATATGATTATACTTCTATTTAAACCTGTGCAGGCCTAGTTACTGTTAGCAGACCTGTCCATAGTATCGGTTAAGGCAACTAGAAGCAGGCAACAGAGCACAGAACAAAATGGTTCTAGTCTACTGTTCTCCTTTTCTAATAGAAATTAACTGAATTCAGGCAACACTTGAGGTTTTGGGGCTCCTCCCTTTCACCATATGCTGGAATGAGTCAAGGCTGTGTATGGGAAATGATCACTCTATTTAAATTATGTCATTTAAACCTCCCTGTTGAGTAACAGACTTGACTTCTCTCAACAGTCAATCGGATCCACAAGATGAAGAATGCCATTGTGTGAGTACAGATTTGAACCCTGTTGCTAATCACTAGATGACCCTTTGGGCTATTTATCAAAAGGATCTGCGCCTTTTCTAAGCCTAAACTCGAGAGTCAATGATTATCCTTTTGTCACAGTCTTTTCTCCATACTGTGTCCTATTTTTTTCTCCTACAAAAACCAAACACATTAGCCCAGCATAGTTGTGCATGCCTGTAGTCCCAGCTACTTGGGAGGCTGAGTTGGGAGGATCACTGAAGCCCAGAAGGTGGAGGTTATAGTGAGCTGAGATCGTGCCACTGTACTCCAGCCTGGGCGTCAGAGCGAGACCCCATCTCTATTTAAAAATAAGAAGAAGAAGAAAGAAAGAAAGAAAATAAGAAATTATAGGCCGGGCATGGTGGCTCACACCTGTAATCCCAACACTTTGGGAGGCCGAGGCAAGCTGATCACCTGAGGTCAGAAGTTCGAGACCAGCCTGGTCAACACGGTGAAACCCTGTCTCTACTAAAAATACAAAAATTAGCTGGGCGTGGTGGCACACGCCTGTAATCCCAGCTACTTGGGAGGCTCAGGCAGGAGAATCGCTTGAATTCAGGAGGCAGAGGTTGAAGTGAGCTGAGATTGTGCCATTGTGCTCCAGCCTGGGCGACAAGAGCGAAACTCTGTCTTGGGGAAAAAAAAATATACATATATGTATATTTTTCATATGTGTGTATATATATATAAAAAACCCAAACATCTACTGATTGTTTGATCTAGTTATCATATATTGATTTAAAGTTTCTGGAGTTAAGAGGTCTTTACATAATAGAATTTTCAGTGATTCTCTTCTTTAGTATAATGTTCAAGTTATGCAAGTAATACATAAATTCAATTTCAGAAGAGCCATAGATTTAAATAATTAAGGGTAGCTTTCACTTCTGCCTGGTAATTTCACTTCCAGCTGGTGACACGTCAGCCTTGGTAGATGAGCTGGAGAAAGAATATTTAGGTGTTTCCATGACATGAATGCTCTTTATTTATTTATTTTTTCACTTTAAATTGTCAGTCCAATAGAACACAAAGAATGAATATATATCAACTCCACACATCACTTCCCAAGACGCTTGCCTTTATTGCTGAGGTACCATTTTTATTTGACAACATTCAGAAAATATTCTGCGCACTTTTCAGAATCTCATAGAACCACACATAGAACCAACGAAACTAAAAATATGACATATCTGTGTACAATTCCCATATGCTTCATGGAATGCTCAACAAATGTTTACTTTACAAAATGTAAAAGTATTTTTTATATCATGAAGATTACACAAAAAGTTTATTAAAAAATTATAAATTCAAATAGCATTTCTACTAGTCTAGTGCCCTAAATATCCGTTTTATCTGGGCATGAATGATTTGGCTTCAGTAAGCTTCAGCTCACTTACATCATTTAAACAATTACATTTAAGCTATCATATAGAGTACTGTGAATTTGTCAGAAAAAAATCTTTAAGATATATAAAATGTTCATGATATATGCAATAATGTCACAAAATAAGTATTGTTGCTGCTGACACATTTATGGTTAAAATATAATTATCTTTTATCTCAAGCAATGAGCATAGTACCTGGCTCATGGTAAGGTTTTTAAAAACAGCTTTTATTTAGATATGATTTACATACCATAGAATTCATTCATCCTTCACATGTATAATTCAGTAGTTTTTAGTATATTCACAGAGTTGTGCAACTAGCAACTTTTTGTTTGTTTGTTTGTTTGTTTTGGAGACAAGGTGTTGCTCTGTCACCTGGGCTGGAAGGCAGTGGCAGGATCATAGCTGACTGCAATCTCAAAGTCTCAAAGTCCTGGGCTCAAGTGGTCCTCCAGCCTCAGCCTCTTGAATAGTTGGGACTACAAGTGCACACTACCACGCTCAGCTGATTATTATTATTATTATTATTATTACTACTGGTAGAGATGGAGTCTTGAATGTTGCCCAGGCTGGTCTCAAACTCCTGGGCTCAAGTGATTCTCCTGCCTCAGCCTCCCAAAGTGCTGGGATTACAAGCATAAACCACCTTGCCCTGCCATAACCCATTTTCTTTTTTCTTTCTTTCTCTCTTTTTTTGTTGAGATAGGGTCTCCTCTGTCACCCAGGCTGGAGTGCAGTGGCACAGTCACAGCTCACTGCAGCCTCAAACTCCCAGCATCAGTGGATCCTCCCAACTCAGCCTCCCAAACATCTGGGATTACAGGCGTGTGCCATAATGCCTGGCTAACTTTTGTATTTTTTGTAGGGATGGGGTTTTGCCATGTTCCCCAGGCTGGTCTCAAACTACTGCACTCAAGTGATCTACCCACCCTGGCCTTCCAAAGTGCTGGGATTATAAGCATGAGCCCCTCGAACAGCCATAAGCTATTTTCAAACCATTTTGATCACTCCAAAAGAAACCCACGCCCTTTGGCAGTCACTCCACATTCCCTCCTCACCTCAGCCTATTCTCTATTCTAGACATTTCATATAACTGGAATTATACAGTATGTGACCTTTTGCATCTGGCTTTCTTCACTTAGCCTGTTTTGAAGATTCATCCATATTGTAGCATGTGTCTTCATTTTGTCCATGGCTGAATAATATTCCATTGTCTGAATGTATCACACTTGGTTTATCCATTCATCATTTGATGGATATGTGGGTAGTTTTTACTCTTTGGATATTATGAATACTACTACTATGAATATTGATATACAAGTTTTTGTATGGAGATATGTTCTTATTTTTCTTGGTTATATACCTAGAAGTGGAATTACTGGATCATATGGTAACTCTATGTGTAACATTTTGAGGAACTGCTAAGCTGTTTAAAAAGTATCTGTGTCATTTTACAATCTCACAGGCAACGTATGAAGATTTTAACTTCACATTTTCTCCAACACTTGCTACTGTCTGTCTGTCTTTTCTTTTTTTTCCCTTGATACAGGGCCTCATTCTGTCACCCAGGCTGAAGTGCAATTGTGTGGTCATGGCTCTCTGCAACCTCAAACTCTTGAGCTCAAGCAATTATTCCCCCTCAGCCTTCCAGGAAGCTGGGACTACAGGCATGTGCCACCATGCCAGGCTAATTCTTTTATTTTTTATTTTTTGTAGAGACAGGGTCTTGCTATTTGCCTCGGCTGCTCTTAAACTCCAGGGGTCAAGTGATCCTCCTGCCTCAGCCTCCCAAAGTACTGGGATTATATGCATGAGCCATGGCTCCTAGCCTAGGAATTGTTTTTTCTAGCTTAATTGGATGTATTTAATGTTTATCTAAAGACACAGGATTCAGCTTCTTTGCACAGTTTTTAAAAAAAATCACATTTATAGTCTTCCCATGTTTTAATATACAGTATATAGCAAAAACGTTACAAGTTATTCTATGCTAAGTTTTGGGACCCTTCTGAGGAGCTTACAGTTGAGGAAGGGAAAACAGTCACGGAAACCATCAGAATAAAAACAACTCACTTCCTGAAAACTTATACTCTTCAATCGTTCTGATCATGTAGCAATTTTCATGCATATTAATTTTAATTACATAATTACATTATAGATAATTATTTGAACTCACGAGAAATCAGATTTGCCTCCCTAATCTCTTTGCTGTCACCTGCAAGGCCTTGTCTTCTCTTAGCTTCCAAGGGCCAAAAACAACATCCACTTCCAAAGCTGCTATCATTTCTGCTTTGAAGGTTTCCTGAAGTACCACCTCCTCCAGGAAGCCTTTCCACATTGAGATACAGAGTGGACAAGGATTCCTACTGCCAATACACAGTCTTGCACAGTCCACTGCCCCCAGACAAACTAAAAAGATTTTTAAAAATGCATTCATATGTTAATGTTTCAAATCTTCACCTCTTTGTTTTTGTCTGCTGCTAACTTGGTACATCAGAGGTAGTGTGTCTTCTGTGGACCTAGTGTTTTGTTGTTGTTGTTGCTGTTTTCTGCATTTACCCTAACCTGTTAATATCTACTCTTGCTTTAGGGTTTAAATTCTAATATTTTCCTTATCTCCCTTCTGGCTCCAGTTATGCTAGTCCTGCTAGGCACGTGGTGGGTATGGTAAATATTATTTGATGACGGCCTTGTTAACAGTCTTGTCTTCTGTTTCAGAACACCAGCTAATGAAAGAGTTAAGCGTGAAGTGCTTCATGCACAGAGCAACAGATGCTCAACAAATCAGTGATGAAATCCAAGAATGGTAATTTCCTTTTTCTAATTAGCCATGAGAGCTTCAAGCTCCCAATGGGGTAGTTACCAGAATTTGAAAAGTTAGACAGTCATTTACCCTCTTCTGAGTTAATCTGCATAAGCGGCTGGAGTGACCTGAGCTGGGACCCTGCCAGTCATACTGCCCAAAGATAATTAAAAGCCCTGGCTAGGGTCAAGGGACCTGGATAGTAATCTTGGCTTCACCACTGTCTGACAAACCTTGGAAACTCGCTTTCCATCTACTCATTCACTTAGTAAATATTAATTAGGTCCAATTATGGGCCAGGCACGGTGTTAGGGGATGGAAATATAAGAGCAAGACCCAAGTCTCTCAATTCCTGGAATTCACATTCCACTGGAAAGGTGGGGACCGGAGTACAGCCTACATCACCTACAGGTTCAGTCTCCCTATCTCTAAAATGTTAGGACAACCTCTGGGTTCAATTCGAATGTTTAGGCCCTGTTAATTAGCATTTGATCACAGCTCAGAATATAGCAAAAGTCTCCCACTACCTCTGGCTTTCCCTTACAAAGGCGGGTATTACAAAAAGACTCGGTAGAAGTATTTTCTATAGTCTATCTTGCCCCGGAATGCAGGTCACGACTTTCTCCACCGCTTTGGACCTCTGGCTAGCATTCGCACCTATTCTCAAAGGGCCCTAAGTGATACTGCATTTGGTATTCTGAGAAAGCTTGTTTATAAAAGCCTAAAAGGCTTCCTTGCTTTCCCCCAAGCCAGATATTTGCCAAATGCCATAGGTCAGAGGTGCAAAGTTGGTTTTGTCTTAGCAAGGCAAGAGAATCCACTAGCGGACTCACCCTTGCCGGTGAGTCCAAGGAAACGCATAGAAAAGACACAGTGGTAAAACTAGCTGGGCACCTGTAATCCCTGCCCAAGGCAAGGCTGAGGAAGGGGGATCACTTGGGCCCTGGAGGTCGAGGTCGCAGTGGGACATGATGGCGCCACTGCACTCAGCCTGGAAGGCAGAGCAAGACCTTGCCTCAAAAAGAAAAAGAAAAAAAAAAAAAAAGGAAAAGACGCGGTGGTTCCACGAGTGGTGGCTAGGACCCATAATCCCAACACTTTAGGAGGTCGAGGCGGGAAACAGCTTGAGGCCAGTAGTTCGACACCAGACTGGGCAACTGTGGTGAGACCCTCGCCTTAAAAAAAAAAAAAAAAAGAAAGAAAGAAAATTAGCCGGGTGCGGTGGTGCACACCTGTGGTTTCCAGTTACTCTGGAGGTTGAGGCGGGAGGATCGCTTGAGCCCGGGAGGTCAAGGCTGCAGTGAGCTATGGACTGCGCCACTACACTCTAGCTTCGGAGACAGGTAAGACCCCCATCTCTAAAAAGATAAAAGAAAAGAGGCAGTAGTGAATGCAAGCAGGGATGGTAGCCCATGACCAGCAGAGGCCAAACAGACTTTAAGGCAGCATTCCGTTCTCCACACCCATGCCGGAAGCTTTCCTGCCACGCAAGCTTTCCGAGCATGCTAACTCGCCCCAAGCAGCTCCCATCCCGCAGCATCCACTGCAGCCGCTGAGGAGAGTGGCGCAGCGCAGAAACCAGTGTCCAGGTGGGGGAAGCGGTCCGTGGGAGTCACGTGGGCGGGAGGCCCAGCCAGGAATCCCAGGACTGCTCAGGCCTCCGCGCCCCGGGCCTCGCCCCGCCCGCGCGCGCTCGCGCGCCGAGGGCCACGCCCGTGACGTCGGCGGAGCGCGGTAGGGGGCGGGGCGCGGGCCGGAGTGGGCGGGGCGAGCAGGCGCGGCTGAATCGGGCGCCGCAAAGAGCCGCGCATTCCAGTGAGTCCACGTGACGCGGCCGCGAGGCCTGAGGTAAACAACCGCGGCCCCGCCTCCCGGGCCTCCGCGCGCACCGCGCTCCTCCTCGCCGGCGGGACGCGCTCCAACGGGGCGGGCGGCTTCCTCCGTGAGTCCCCAGCGGCCGCCGCGGGCCGAAGCAGCTGCAGCGGGCGCGGCGCCCCGGGTCTGCGGGCCGAGCGCACCGGCAGGGGTCGAGCTCGCGTCCCGTCCCCGCCCCCCCGCGCTGTGGCGCAGCAGGAATTTGGCCGGGACCCGGGCGCTATTCGCGGCTGCTGACTCGCGGCGGCCGGCGGCCTTTCGCACATCTCTATTCTGGGGCCGTTGGGTCACCGCGCTCCGCCGGCCCCCTCCCCCGGGCCCGGAGGGTGTGTCCCCCGCTCCGGGGCTCGCCGCGCCTATAAGGGGCCGAGCGGCGGGCAGGGACATGCAGCTCTACAGCAGCGTCTGCACCCACTACCCCGCCGGGGCCCCGGGTCCCACGGCCGCCGCCCCCGCGCCACCCGCCGCCGCTACTCCCTTCAAGGTCTCGCTGCAGCCCCCGGGAGCCGCCGGCGCCGCGCCCGAGCCCGAGACCGGTGAGTGCCAGCCCGCCGCGGCCGCCGAGCACCGGGAAGCCGCCTCTGTCCCCGCCGCCAAGATGCCCGCCTTCTCCTCCTGCTTCGAGGTGGTGTCCGGGGCCGCCGCGCCCGCCTCCGCCGCCGCCGCCGGCCCGCCCGGCGCGTCCTGCAAGCCGCCGCTGCCGCCGCACTACACGTCCACCGCACAGATCACCGTGCGGGCCCTGGGCGCCGACAGGCTCCTGCTGCACGGGCCCGATCCCGTTCCCGGCGCCGCGGGCTCCGCCGCTGCCCCGCGCGGCCGCTGCCTCCTGCTCGCCCCGGCGCCCGCAGCCCCGGTCCCGCCGCGGCGGGGCTCCTCGGCCTGGCTCCTGGAGGAGCTGCTGCGGCCCGACTGCCCCGAGCCCGCGGGCTTGGACGCGACACGGGAGGGGCCCGATCGGAACTTCCGACTGAGCGAGCACCGCCAGGCCCTGGCCGCCGCCAAGCACCGAGGCCCCGCGGCGACCCCGGGGAGCCCCGATCCCGGCCCCGGTCCGTGGGGCGAAGAGCACTTGGCGGAGAGGGGCCCCAGGGGCTGGGAGAGGGGCGGCGACCGCTGCGACGCGCCCGGTGGGGACGCGGCGCGGAGGCCCGACCCAGAGGCCGAGGCACCCCCCGCCCGGAGCATCGAGGCCGCCCCAAGTAGCGCGGCGGAGCCGGTGATCGTCTCCAGGTCGGATCCCAGAGACGAGAAGCTGGCCCTGTACCTGGCCGAGGTGGAGAAGCAGGACAAGTATCTGCGGCAGAGGAATAAGTACCGATTCCACATCATTCCAGACGGCAACTGCCTCTACCGAGCTGTCAGCAAGACGGTGTACGGGGACCAGAGCCTGCACCGGGAGTTGAGGGAGCAGACGGTGCACTACATCGCCGACCATCTCGACCACTTCAGCCCCCTGATTGAGGGCGACGTGGGGGAGTTTATCATCGCTGCTGCCCAAGACGGGGCATGGGCCGGGTACCCGGAGTTGCTGGCCATGGGGCAGATGCTGAATGTGAATATCCACTTAACTACTGGAGGGAGGCTGGAGAGTCCCACGGTGTCTACCATGATTCATTATTTGGGCCCAGAGGATTCCCTGAGGCCTAGTATTTGGCTCAGTTGGCTCAGTAACGGACACTATGATGCTGTATTTGATCACTCCTATCCTAACCCAGAGTACGACAACTGGTGCAAACAAACTCAAGTGCAAAGGAAACGCGACGAAGAACTTGCCAAATCTATGGCCATATCCTTGTCTAAAATGTATATTGAACAAAATGCATGCTCTTGAAATGTCTCAAAACCTTACACCCTGGGAATAATTGCATATATAACTTGTGTTTGGAGAATCACATGAACTTTAATCAGGGTAATAGCACTTTCAAACTTGCTAGTAGATTTTACTGTAGGTGTAATGCCTTAATCATCTTTTTGAATGTTTTCTCAGAGCTGGAGGTTGCTGGGCACCTAAATGATGTTTCATGATAGCTTTGGGTGATTTTACTGCTATTTATAATTTGCTGTATAAAGTGAGCATTACTTAATTTGCAAGCTGATTTCTCACAGTGTAAATTTGTTCATTCCTGGTAGTCTATTTTCTATAAAAATGTATTTTTGCACAACATTTTTAAAAACTGGTGTACCTTCGTCTATGACGTGTTCCATTTTGACAAACAGCTTTCAGGCGTAAATCCAGAGAAGTGCTTTATATGAAATGTATTATTTTGAACAGAGTTTGTGATTTGGTAGTTATTTTATGTTGTTGAAATTTGAATTTCACAATTCTTAGATAATTATTTCAAATAGATATTGATACATTCTTGTTACCAGATGTTTGGCCCATTCCATTTTGATGAAACAGAGCTGTTGTTTTGGAAGTCATTATTTTTCTAGAAATGGCGAATCTTTTAAAGAAAATTACTTAATGGAAGGTTGTGGGAAGGTGTTTTTTTGTGTTTTTTTTTTTTGGTTTTGTTTTGTTTTTCCTCTTTTAAGGGATAGTAGCAGGTCTTACTTGAATGAAAGTCTGATATTTGCTGATGGCAGAATGATTATTCTGTACCCTGGTTGATGTGTAGAGTAGATTGTCTGGTGCTCTCAGTTGTTTTTATTTACATTTGTCACTTTGTTGTAAGAGAATGTTAACATGGTATAAAACTCTGTGACAAGATAAGCCTCCTGCTTTATATAACTTCTTGAATCCAGCTAAGAGATTTATAAACTAATGGCATAAATGTCTGGAGCCAACCTTGGCAGTTATAGCAGGAGAACAGTCTTAATATTTCTTTACATTCTTTCAAAAGGCAAAATAGGATTGCCCTGTATTAATGTAGAAATGTCTGTAAACAGAGCTTGTATGGTTTGCTGGGTCAAACAATGTTTCCAACTTAAAATCAATCTCATTGCCACTTTAACTACTTTTAGTCATATTTATTAAGTAATGCAGTTTGTACTTTTTTTATTTTGTAACATTTTGTGATTTTTTTGTACAAAACTGTATTTGTACAATAGAGCAATTCCCAGCTGATGGAATGAATGAATAAAATGCAAAATTATACTTTTACAATGCCTTTTTGGATAGAGTGGTTTTTAAATTGTGATGTTTGTAGGAAACTTTCTTGCACGTATGCATGTACACAATTTTTTTTTTCCATAAAGATGCCGCAGCAATAGAGAGGTTTCCTAAATTCTCACATGAAGAGGATAGGCTAATCATGAGTAATTTCAAAGGATAAGTCTGAATAAAATATAATTTAAAAGTGGAGTAATCCAAGAAATTACTCTCATTATTTGTAATTATAATTTGTGTCTACAGTTGTAGCTGTACCTATTGGCTAATGAAAAAGGAAGTGTAAGTTTTGTGTCAGCCAGCAGAATGTCTAATTAAATGTCATACTTTTGTATTCCACTCACTCTCAGTATAGAGTTTAACGTTTTAAAGAGTAACCAAAGAGATGCCCTAATTTTTGTCTAGTCTGGCCTCTTGAGACCACGGGAATCTGTTTTAAGATGTTGAAAAGTGCATGCTATAGTTTGAATATATGTGTCCCACCACCCCAAATTCATGTGTTCGTCCCCATTATGGTGGTATTAAGAGGTTGGGCTTTTGGGGAAGTGATTCAAGGCATGAGCGCTCTGTCTTCATGAATGAATTAGTGCCTTTTATAAAAAGGTCTGGAAGCAACTAGCTTAGGCCCATTTTGCTGTTCTGTCGTTCTGCCACAGGAGGACACCTAGATGGTGTCATCTGTGAGGAAGGGGCCTCCGCCTGATGTGGAACCTGCGAGGACCTTGATCTTGGGCTTCCCAGCCAACAGACTGTGAGAAATACAAATTTCTGTTCTTTATAAATTATAGGTATTTTGTTGCAGTAGCACAAATGGACTAAGTTGGTGCACCTGTGTGCATAATGTTGGGGTATGTGTAATGCATAAGAAAAGCAGCTATTTTGGATATTTTACTTTTCAGTTAGTCATTTAGACATCACAGTCATAGACACAACTGAACTTGATTGAGTTCATTGGTTAACCACATTCTTGGAAGGATGCCGTTGAATATCAAGGAAAGAATTTGTCAACGGTTTAAATGTTTACTAATCACAGATCTCTGGATTTTTGTGTAGGTAAGTTTTGCTTCATGGCTTCAGTAAGTAATTTGGGAAGAAAGAAATTCTATTACTTGAATTACCTGGCTACCCCTTTTCTCCACTTGATTTAGAGCTGTATAACATTTGGAGATGCTTAAAATTTTATACAAGTATGAGTAGAACACACAAGAATTCCTAAAAAGCCTTCTGTAAGCCTATTACTGTTTTAGGTAGCTTCTTCTGTGTTCTGTTTCAGTTTCAAATTAGGATTCCAAGTCCTGATTTCTTTTCTTTTTTCTTACGTTTTTATTGAGACAGGGTCTCCCTCTGTCACCTAGGCTAGAGTGCAATGGCACAGTCATGGCTCACTGCAGCCTCAACCTCAGAGCTCAAGTGATTCTCCCACCTCAGCCTCCTAAGTAACTGGGGCTACAACAGTCGTCCAGCATCACACCCAGCTAATTTTTAAAAAAATTTTTTAGTAGAGATGTAGTCTCACTATATTGCCTAGGCTGGTCTTAAATTCCTGAGTTTAAGTGATCCTCCTGCCTCAGCCTCCCAAGGTGGTGGGATTACAGGCATAAGTCACCCTGCCCAGTCCTGTTTTTAAATTTAATTTTAACATTTTGTTTATTATTTTTGAGACAGGGTGTTGTCGTGTCCCCCAGGCTGGAGTGCAGTGGCACAATCATGGCTTACTACAGCCTCTACCTCCTGGGCTCAAGTTAGCCTCTCACCTTGGCTGCTGAGTAGCTGGGACTACAAGCATGTACCACCATGCTCAGCTAATTTTTTATTATTCATAGAGGTCGGTGGGGCGGGGGTTCTCCCTGTGTTGCCCAGGCTGGTCTTGAACTCCTGGCCTCAGGCAATCCTCCCACCTCAGCCTCCCAAAGTGCTGGGATTACAGGTGTGAATCACACACTCAGCCTTGAAAAAGAAAATCTGGAGATAATTTCATTACTTTGTTCAAGTTTATCTTATGTGCTCTTCCTAAAAAAAAAAGTTATACAATTTTTTTCCAAGTTTTGCATTTTGAGAATCATTAGCACTTTACCATGATATTTAGTGCTCATGTGGAAGAAAGGCATTAGGGAAGAAAAATAGATTGTAATCCTTTGGACGTTTGATAATTTGATATGTAGGTAAATGTACTGGATAAATTCAAGTATGTAGCATGTTCACATTAGTTATTTGTTACATCCTAAGTTCAGATGTCATTTTTTTGTACATCCCTAGAATGTCTATCTCAAAGAGGCACTGAGAAACTAGATGACATTTAATTCAGTTTGATTTCCCAAATTTACTAAGCTCAATAGGCACATTCCCTGTTGAATCCCTGGGTTCAAACCCAAGTACCTAGCAGAGCGAGTGCTCAGTAAATTGCTTTTTTCTTTTTTTTTTTTTTTAGACAGAGTCTTGCTTTGTCGCCCAACCTGGAGTGCAATTGTGTGGTCTTGGCTCAGTGCAACCTCCGCCTCCCGGGTTCAAGCAGTTCTCCTGCCTCAGCCTCCCGAGTAGCTGGGATTACAGGTGCCCGCCACCACACCCAAGTAATTTTTTGTATTTTTATTTATTATTTATTTATTTATTTATTTATTTGAGATGGAGTCTTGCTCTCACCCAGGCTGGAGTGCAGTGGCATGATCTTGGCTCACTGCAACCTGCGCCTCCCAGGTTCAAGTGATTCTCCTGCCTCAGCCTCCTGAATAGCTGAGACTACACGTGCGTGCCACCACGCCCAGCTAATTTTTTTTTTGTATTTTTAGTACAGATGGGGTTTCACCATGTCAGTCAGGATGGTCTCGATACCCTGACCTCGTGATCCGCCTGCCTTGGCCTCCCAAAGTGCTGGGATTACAGACGTGAGCCACTGTGACTGGCCTTGTATTTTTAATATTAGAGACGAGGTTTTGCCATGTTGTTCAGGCTGGTCTCCAACTCCTGACCTTGAGTGATCCACCCACCTCGGCCTCCCAAAGTGCTGGGATTGCAGGCATGAGTCGCTACACCCCGCCAAATTTTTGAATGAAGGAATTAATTGAAGGGAAATGGAGCTTTGGAAAATATTTAGTTGGAGGATGTGAAATTAAATGAAAATAACTTGACTCTAAAGGTACTGGGAATTATTAATGACAAAGTAATTATGCCGTTTTAAACTCAAATAATAGAAAAAGATATTGCAGTATTGAATTCTGTAACTGACAAAATGGTTTTTGAAACCAAAAATGAGAATTCATTGATTTTATCTTTCTGTCATCTTCCAAACATCTTGAGAAACCAGGTCAACTGTAATTATTTAAAAATAGAACTTCACTAATCTGCTGTGATCTTGAAGGTGTTGCCTTCTCCAAAATGACTTGCTCTGTTTTGCTTTGGGGGTCACTGCCATCCCACATCCAGTCTCTAGCAATTCCTAGTGTGACTGTTTTCTCTGTAGCCTGGTTGAGAAGGAAATGTTGAACAGATTTCAAGCATGAGTTACGACTGCTGTGTTCAATAATACTGGCTGCAAGCTTATGTCATTGGTCAGTGGGACCAAGGCAAGTAGTGTAAATCAGATCAGAACAGCTGTTGGAAAAAAATGTATTTCTTCCTGTTGTAAATTAGGTCAATGACAATGATTCTATGAGTAAAGGTCAGGGAGAGTTCACTGTCATCAGTTAACTTACAGTAAAACCTTATCTAGCCTTGTTTCTCACAATTGAATTTTCTAAATAATTGAACAGTTCCTTTTTGTGTAAAATATGAAACAAAAGGCCGGGCGCGGTGGCTCACGCCTGTAATCCCAGCACTTTGGGAGGCCGAGGTGGCGGATCACAAGGTCAGGAGATCAAGACCAGCCTGGCTAACATTGGTGAAACCCCATCTCTAATAAAAATAGAAAAATTATCTGGGCGTGGTGGCAGGTGCCTGTAGTCCCAGCTACTATGGGGGCTGAGGAAGGAGAATCGCTTGAACCCGGGAGGTTGAGGTTGCAGTGAGCTGAGATCACACCGTTGCTCTCCAGCCTGGGCAACAAGAGTGAAACTCCATCTCAAAAAAAAAAAAAAAGGTAATTTATGGTGTACTAATTTTTCTTTATAAAATAACTGAATATGAGGCTGGGCACAGTGGCTCACGCCTGTAATCCCAGCACTTTGGGAGGCCAAGGTGGGCAGATCACAAGGTCAGGAGTTTGAGACCAGCCTGGCCAATATGGGGAAACCCTGCCTCTACTAAAAAATACAAAAATTAGCCGGGCGTGGTGGCTCACACCTGTAGTCCCAGCTACTCGGGAGGCTGAGGCAGGAGAATCGCTGGAACCCGGGGAGCGGAGGTTGCAGTGAGCCGAGATAGCGCAACTGCACTCCAGTCTGGGCAATGGGGCGAGACTCCGTCTCAAAAAAAAAACAAAAAAACTAAATATGGTTTAATCATTTAGTACTTTAGTGCTTGCAGATGGCTGAAATGTGACAGTTCATTTGTACTTAAAGGGATCTCAGAGTGCTAGGACTTTTTTTTTTTTTAATTTGTTTCAACATGGGATCTCACTCTGTTGCCCAGGCTGGAGTGCAGTGGCATGATCATGGCTCACTGCAGCCTTGAATTCCCGGGCTCAAGCGATCCTTCCATCTCAACATCCTGAGTAGCTGGAACCACAGGTGCATGCCACCATCCCACACCTCTCCCTGGCTAATTTTTTTATTATTATTTTTGGTAGAGATGGGGTCTCAAACTCCTGAGCTCAAGTGATCCTCACCCTTCAGCCTCCCAGAGTGCTTGGTTTACTGGCCTGAGCCACCACGCCCAGCTAGTGCTGGGAATTTTATCTTTGTGATTATACTTTTCCTGTCTACTTCCTCACATTATAAAAGCTCTTACCATTGTCACTTTCCAACCTCAATTCCCACTATGATTTTCTTTTTTTTTTTTTTTTTTTTTTTTTTTTTTTTTTTTTTTTTTTTTTGAGACGGAGTCTCGCTCTGTCGCCCAGGCTGGAGTGCAGTGGCGCGATCTCGGCTCACTGCAGGCTCCGCCCCCCGGGGTTTACGCCATTCTCCTGCCTCAGCCTCCCGAATAGCTGGGACTACAGGCGCCCGCCACGTCGCCCGGCTAATTTTTTGTATTTTTAGTAGAGACGGGGTTTCACCGTGTTAGCCAAGATGGTCTCGATCTCCTGACCTCGTGATCCGCCCGCCTCGGCCTCCCAACCCACTATGATTTTCTATGTTCAGTTAGAGACACTAATCAATGTGCTTGTCAGAATTGACTCTAAAATCATAAGAAATGGGTTTCTCTTTTTTAAATAACACAACCTGTCATACTAGAAATGAGTTTCTAATTGAGAACTGTGATGCTCTGCTGTAAGTAATGTGTTTAAGCTTTAGTTTTTGGTCAACCAGAGTGCTTTTTTGCTGCTTGCCTTGTCTTCTTTTTTCATTGTTTAGTGGTATCCTGGATTTGTCTGATTAAGGGATCTCTGAGTGTGTGCAGTGATATATTCAGAAAACAAATGGGTTGGCTATATTAAATCTCAAAATTGGAGCTGATTTGTCATGGCCTAGTTAATATTTTGTTTCCTCCCTACCATATATAATCCTTCATAGTGTGTCCCTGCTGTTGTCTTTCTTCTATTTATACCTTTTTTTTTTATTTATTGTATTTTTTTTTTTAGGGACTAGGATCTTGACCTGTCACCCAGGCTGGAGTGCGGTGGCATGATCATAGCTCACTGCAGCCTTAAACTCCTGGGCTTAAGCAATCGTCCTGCTTCAGCCTCTTGAGTAGCTGGCATTATGTTGCCCATGCTGGTCTTGAATTCCTGGGCTCAAGCAATCTTCCTATCTGGGCCTCCTGAGGTGCTGGGATTAGGCATGAGCCACTGTTCCCAGCCTGTTTATAAATTTTTAATTATGTCCTTTTTGAGATAGGGTCTTGCTCTTTGTCACCCAGGATGGAGTGCAGTGGTGCAGTCACAGTTCATTGCAGCCTCGACCTCCTGGGATCAAGCAATTCTCCTACCTCAGCCTCTGGAGTAGCTGGGACCACAGGTGTGGGCCACCACATCTGGCTAATTTTTTTTTTTCTTTTATAGAGATGGGGTCTCACTATGTTGTCCTGGCTGGTTTTGAACTCCTGGCCTCAAGCAGTCCACCCACCTTGACTTCCCAAAGTGCTGGGATTACAGGCATGAGCCACCATGGCTGACATATATATGTTTAAATATAGAGACAGGGTCTCACTGTGTTGCCCAGGCTGGTCTTTAACGCTTGGCCTCAAGCAATCCTCCCACCTCAGCCTACCAAGTCACTGGAATGACAGGTGTGAGCCACCACACCTAGTTTGTTTATACATTTTTTATTAGTTTTCTGGTCCACAAAGCTGCGGTAATTACAAGGGAATTCAAATATTAGGTCCTCATGCAGACTCCAAATCAAAGTGTGCACAGATGGGTCCGGTACAGATATGACAGTTATCTTTGAATTTCCTCTCCCTAATTCTTCTTTAATGTGTGTATATTACATCTACATAGGTAAGAAAGTTAGTCTTCCTCCTGAACTTCCTTTTTCATTAGAGTAAAATATTTTTTCTCATATTGATTAGTGTTTAATAGAGTCAGTAAATACCCTTGCATTAATATGCTGACAAGTATATTTTGACAATTTGAAAGAAGCAAAGGATGAATTAATTCCTGTGGGGTCTATGAATTTTATATTTTAAAGCAGTTAAAGTAGGGGAAAAAACCTACACACACAGGACATTTTATACTTGAAACTGGAATTATTTTAGCAAGTGAGGATGCCAAGTAGAATGTCAGTGTATAGAGATTTAGCCTTAATGATATATGCTTGAAGTAATGATTGAGTCTAAACAAATGTTCCACCTAGATTAGAGGTTGTCTGTTTGAATAATTTTAGGGATGGACAAAGTAGTTGTATTTCTTAGCTTATAGGTACAAAAAGCTGGTGTGCAAAATAGGTACTTGTGAAGGGAATTTATACCAATGTGTCATGTGACACTTCTGCAGTCAATTTGTAAGATAAATTGGCTTTCAGTTCTGATGACAAACAGGAAACATTCACGCTTTTTGTTTCTCACAGTGAAATACAAGCTACACTAGTGATGTAATAGGAACGAAAGAAGAAGGAAATGCCACAGTTAAGTGGACAACTGCAGTCAGGAAATTCTTAGCTGTTACTTTGCTACCTTTGCCATCTTGCTGAAAAGCACTGACTAGACCTAAAGGGAATAAACAGTTAATGCTTTTACTGTTTACTAAATCTAAACAATGCTCATGTCTCCATAAACAGTAGGTACCAAAACCTCAGTAACTGCTTACACAGAATTCTAGGCCAAAGAAGAGACAGATTTAAGATGTATGTTAAACTTGTCAATATAAACTTGTCAATATAAAGTCATTCTCTGACTGATTTTTCATTACCAGTTCCTTCCTTCCTTCCTTCCTTCCTTCCTTCCTTCCTTCCTTCCTTCCTTCCTTCCTTCCTTTCTCTTTCTCTCTTTCTTTCTTGTTTTCTTTTCTTTTTTTTTGATGTAGTCTTGCTCTGTCGCCCAGGCTGGAGTGCAGTGATGCAATTTCGGCTCACTGAAACCTTTGCCTCCCGGGTTCAAGCGATTCTTCTGCCTCAACTTCCCAAGTAGTTGGGATTACAAGCGTCTGCCAACACACCTGGCTAATTTGCGTGTGTGTGTGTGTGTTTGTGTGTGCGTGTGTTTTTAGTAGAGATAAGCTTTCATCATGTTGGCCAGGCTGGTCTCGAATACCTGACCTCGGGTGATCTGCCTAACTCAGCCTTCCAAAGTTGGGATTCCAGGTGTGAGCCACCCCACCTGGTCCCTGTTCATTTTCTTGATCGTGACTGTAGGCAGAAGCTAGTACTGCTCAGAGTGTGATTTGCCGCGATGGCTCTACTGATTTGGAAGGCAACGTGACCTTGCAAGCATAGACAGTACAGTTGTGTTAGGCCAAGCTGCTATAACAAAAAGTTTCTTTCTTTCTCACTTAACTCTTCCAAGGGGAGCAGTGCAGTCAGAAGGGCAGCTCTGCCCCCCAGGGACTGTCACCATCTGCACAATGACAGTCTGTAGTCATGTCTGGTCTGATGAGAGGGAGCAGAGTGCACATGCTGAGGTGGCGTCTGTCACTTCTGCTCTCTCCAGAACATGTCACGTGCAGCACATCCAACTGGAAAATACCATCCAGACAGTTCCCAAGAAGAGGGAAAAATGGAGTTTGGCATAAAAATCACAGTCTTCTTTAACTTCATTTATTAGAAATGGTTTAGATCTTGCTCCTGCAAAGTAAAAATGAAAAAAAAATTACTAAAATAAAAAACAAAAAAGAAATGGTTTACATAATACACACACACACGTTTAAAATAAAACATCTGCATATATTTTTAGAAACAGGATCTCGATATGTCACCCAGGCTGGAGTGCAGTGGCACAATCATGGCTCAACCGCCTGAACTTCCTAGCTCAAATGTTCCTCCCACCTTAGCCTCCTGAGCAGCTGGGACTACAGGCACATACCACCACATCTGGCTAATTGTCTTTCTTTTTTTTTTGAGATGGAGTCTCGCTCTGTCACCCAGGCTGGAGTGCAGTGGTGAGGTCTTGGCCCATTGCAACCTCTGCCTCCCAGGTTCAAGCGATTCTCTTGACTCAGTCTCCCAAGTAGCTGGGATTACAGGTGCCTGCCACTATGCCTGGCTACATCTGGCTAATTAAAATTTTTCTTTTTAATTTTTGTAGAGATGGGGTTTTACTATGTTTCCCAGGGTGGTCTCGAACTCCTGGCCTCAAGCAATCCTCCTGCCTTGGCCTCCCGAAGTGCTAGGATTGCAGGTATGAGCCACTGCACCTGGCCGTAAAATATCTTTAAGAAGAAAAATATATCATAATATTGAAGTATCTGGGAATAAAGTGAATAAAATACACATTAACTCGTTTCCCATGACAAAGATATAAAAAGATACAAAAGTAGAATTAACTGTTGCAATAATTTAGGATTCCGGCCCCCATCAGCTTCTCAACAGGTGTACACAGCTGCTGAACCTTCTATATTTTGATAAGGCTGCTATTTTTCTATTTCCTTTCCTTTTTTTTTTTTTTTTTTTTGAGACAGAGTCTTGCTCTGTTGCCCTGGCTGGAGTGCAGTGACGTGATCTCGGCTTGAACCTCTGCCTCTTGGGTTCAAGCGATTCTCCTGCCTCAGCTTCCCGTATAAGTAGAACTACAGGTGCATGCCACCACACCTGGCTAATTTTTTGTGTTTTAGTAGAGAGGAGGTTTCACCGTGTTAGCCAGGATGGTCTCGATCTCCTGACCTCAGGTGATCCACCCGCCTCGGCCTCCCAAAGTGCTGGGATTATAGGCGTGAGCCACCGCACCTGGCCATTCCTTTTCATTCTTCTTCTTTTTTTTTTTTTTTTTTTTTTTTGAGGTGGAGTTTCACTCTTGTCACCCAGGCTGGAGTGCAATGGTGCTATCTTGGCTCACTGCAACCTCTGCCTCCTGGGTTCAAGTGATTCTCCTGCCTCAGCCTCCCAAGTAGCTAGGATTACAGGCACATGCCACCATGCCCAGCTAATTTTTGTATTTTTAGTAGAGGAGACAGGGTTTCACCATGTTGGCCAAGATGTTCTCGATTTCTGCCTCGTGATCCACCCGCCTGGGCGCCCAAAACTGCTGGGATTACAGGCGTGAGCCACCGCGCCTTGCCTCCTTTCCATTCTTACTTGTTCTTTAGTATATCAGAAACATCTCGAAAGTCTGGCCTTTAACACAAACCCTGGTTTTCTTTGAAAGAACAATACATAAAAACTTTTCCTTTTTAGGTTTCACAGATTTCGCTTCTTTAGGCTCTTGCTGGTCTTCTTCCTCTTTCTCTATTTTTAAATTTCCTTCTTTTCCGCTGCCCTTCTTGTTTTTCTTTTAGAATAATTGTATGTCATCTGCTCTGCTTAAAATTAGATGTTCCTCTCTAATATTTACTAATTCACCCATTTTACTTTACTAACTTACTAAGTCTTTAAAAGTAAATGACTAAGCCTCACCCCAATTCTTGAAAAAGGAAAGGAAAAAACAAACAAACAAACAAACAAACAAAAAAGCCCAGCCCATTATAGTGGGCTAGAAGCTCCATATAAGGCTTATAGTTGGGATTTAAGGATGAGGCCAATCCTTTGAAATTAAAGAATCATCATAAATGGGTCAGAGCAGGGAAGGGTAAAGATAGCCCACCCCAAGAAAGGGCCACTAACATCCTTGTTGAGGAGAAGGGGACTTCCTAGTGTAGTCAGAGGAGCTATACTGCAAGCACAACCTTCGTAGGAGTTAATCAGAGTAATTAATGTGAAGAAAGTTGTAACTCATCCAAACAGTATACTACTGCAGCAATGCACTGGCAGAAGAAACGGGCAGTGAGTGGTCTGCATGAAGCCTAGAACCAAGAGAGCCAAGGAAGAATATCTCGGTCACTGCGACTCTCATTTTATCTAGATGGGAAGGTACCCTGGGCTAGCCACACCAATGTGCTGAATAGTTAAGAACAATATAAGGAAATGCTTTTTGGAAGTAGGAAGTAAATATTCATTCAACAAATATTGACTGCCTGGAGGATAGTAGGCACTATGCTAAGCCCTATGTAACTCTCAAGCTATGTGGTATTAGATGCTTAGTAATTGGAGGCTATAATGATCATATCTTGCTCCCAAATTATTTTACTCATGAGAGAGGTCTTTGTAGTCAAGCTGGTTGGGATTCAAATTGTGGCTAAAGCACTTAGTACAAGGATACTTGTTTTGTTTTGTTTTGTTTTTGTGATGGAGTCTTGCTCTGTTGCCCAGGCTGGAGTGCAGTGGTATGATCTTGGCTCACTGCAACCTCCCCCACCCAGGCTCAAGCGATTGACCTGCCTCAGCTTCCGGAGTAGCTGGGACTACAGGCATCCGCCACCACGCCCAGCTAATTTTTTTTTTTTGTATTTTTAATGGAGCCAGGTTTTCACCATGTTGCCCAGGCTGGTTTCAAACTCCTGACCTCATGTGATCTGCCTGCCTCGGCCTCCCTAAATGCTAGGATTACAGGCATGAGCCAACGTGCCCAGCCCATACTTGTATTAGGTATACACTGTACGAGTACATGTAAGTTAGGTAAGTATGGACTTATCTAACTTAGGTAAGTTAGTTAATATCTTTAACCCAGCTTCATCATTTGAATAATGGAAATAGTTATTGAAACTCCATTTCAGAGGGTGATTATAAAGATTGTATTAGAGATAACATTATAATGAATACATGTCAAGCATAGAGTTAGCATTCAGTAAATGTCAGCTACTTCTATAATTATTATCTTTAGAATTACAAGACTAATTTATATGCTTTTAACCTGGTTTATAGCTTTGCCTTCAGGTTAATCCTGAGCTTCTGTTTTATGGTTATTCTAATTTCAGATTACTTTTAATATTGATTGTTAGACTGGTGTTAAATCAAACTAAATTTCGGCTTTAGAGGCCTCCATACCAGTTCTGTATAACAAACTGCAATCTAACTCAGTATGTAAACAAATTGAAAGCCTAATTTATAAGTATGGTTTTGTAACAAATAGCTGAGTCTCAGCCAATCAGAGCAGCCGAGCTTCAGCCAATCGTAGGTGGTTAACTGTTTAAACCAGGTTCAAATAAGGCTGCACTGAGTTGCAACCAATGGAGCTGTTTCTGTACCTCATTTCCTTTTCTCTGTCCATTAATGTTGTTTGACTACTTGTTGGTTGTAATGACAGAGTCTTTCTAAACATGTTCTGATTTTGGGGCCTGCCCCCTTCATGAATCATTCTTTGCTCAGTTAAGCTCTGTTGATTTAATTTGTGTCAAGTTTTTATTTTAACGCTGGCATAGTACTTTATCATTATGTATTAATAGGTTTTGCTTTTCTTTATTCATGCAAATATTTTATCTCAATATTTTTGCAATGGTGTATTTAATATCAAGATTTTATTTCAAAATATGAAAATTATAGGTACTTTTGAAAGCAGTATTGACAAGTTTCCATTTTGAGCATTTATTTATATTTTCCTTTATTGATAGTTTCAACTGGCCTAAAAATATCAAAACCATGTTTAGTGCAAGAACAGAAAACCAAACACCGCATGTTTGCACTTATACGTGGAGTCTAAATGTTGGGTACTCATGGACATAAAGATGGTGACAGCAGACACTGGGGACCACTGGTGGGGAGGGAGAGGGAGGGGCAAGAGTTGACTAACTAAATACTGGGTGCTGTGCTCACTACTTGGATGAGGGATTGTTTATACCCAAACTGCAGCATCATGTAATGTACCCATGTAACAGACCTGCACATGTACTGCCTGAATCTAAAATAAAAGTTGAAATGATTTAAAAAAAAAAACAAAACCATGTTTAGAATGGACACTTTTGTTTTTTTTTTGTTTAAGAGGCAGGGTCTTACTCTGTCACTCAGGCTGAAGTGCAGTGGCGTGATCAAAGCTCACTGCAGCCTTGAACTCCTAGGCTTGAATGATCCTTCTGTCTCAGCCACCCAAGTATCTGTGACTACAGGCATGCACCACCATGCCTGGGTAATTTTATTATTAAGATTGTGCTTATTATTTTTGTAGAAATAGGTTCTTGTTATGTTGCCTAAGCTGGTGTCAAACTTCTGGCCTCAAGTGATCCTCTCATCTCAGCCTCCCCAAAGTTCTGGGGTTACAGGCATGAGCCACAGCACCTGGCCTGTTCCCCTTTTTTGCTTTTAAAATCTTGTTTCTAACAAAGGCCCAATGAGCTGATATCCAAGGTTACTTGGTTTTGAGTTTTCCAGGCAACTGTCCTCATTTTGACTCAAGAAAACTCGTTAAATTATGTCTTGTGCCACAGCCTCTTCCTTTTAGGTTGACAAAAACTCAGCTTTAATTTTGTCACTAGAAGAGAAGAAAAATCTTTCTTCCTTTCATCCTTCTGGATTCCTGGCTGAGTCTTTGTAACAAAAGAGATTAATAAGAGGAAAACCAAGTGAAATTTGTTAACATAGTTAGAGTAGGTAGTTAGGCAGACATGAGCAGGACAGGAGAGCCACCCACCCCCACGCCCTAGGAGTGTCAGGTGACCACAGGTGATGGTCAGGCCATTGTTAAACTGTCTCTCTAAAATAACACTTGGTCACAGCCAGTGCCAGGGAAGACAGTCTCCCAGTAGACAGAACACACCTGAAGCTGATGATGAGCTGCTTCCAGATAAGATCTCAGAAGTTGGATTAGTGGGCTCACACATGCACACTAAGAGGCAAAATGGCAAAGTTCAGCTGGTATATGACCTTCCTCTAGGAATGCTCAACTGTTAACTGGTAAGAGAAAAATACCTGGAATGAACATGTGCACAACTTTAGTGAACACACCGTGCATGTGGCCCTTCCCAAGTGCTGGCAGGCCACTGCATATGCAGACAGCCCACCCCAAGGGAAAAATCAGGGGAGGAGAAATGAAAATGCCAGTGTATAAAATCTCAAGTCAAGGGCTGGATGGGGCACTTGGATCAATCAAGTCACTGTCTTGGCCCTCTTCCAAGTTGAAATTTACTTCCTTGAATTCCTGCTCTAAAAGTTTACAATAAACTCTCACTCCTGTTCTAAAACTTGCCTCAGTTTCTCCCTCTGCCTTGAAACTACTTCTGCCCTGTGGCTGAATTCTTTCCTCCAAGGAGGCAAGGATTGAGTTCGCTGTAGACCTGTTGGATTTGCCACTGGTAACAACATGTGTATTTGCACATGTAACACAAGGAAATACCCAGAAATGAGTAACTCAAAGGAGTGTTTAGAATTTAGGCTTATAGGGCCAGGTGCGGTGGTTCATGCCTGTAATCCCAGCACTTTGGGAGGCTGAGGTGGGAGGATCATGAGGTCAGGAGATCGAAACCATCCTGGCTAACATGGTGAAACCCCATCTCTACTAAAAATACAAAAATTAGCTGGGCATGGTGGCATGCACCTACAGTCCCAGCTACTCAGGAGGCTGAGGCTGGAGAATCTCTTGAAACCAGGAGGTGGAGGTTGCAGTGAGCCGAGATCCTGCCACTCCACTCCAGCCTGGGTGACACAGTGAGACTCCAGCTAAAAAAAACAAAACAAAAACAAAAAAATAGAATTTAGGCTTATATATGGTTAAATTATGTTAAAGCTGCCTCCTTTTATTTTTTAACTTTGGACTAAAAGTTCTTCAAAAATAGGGAACTGTAACCTAACTGGATGTGTAAACAGACTGTAACCTACTCTTGAGCCAATCACAGAGTTTTGGCCAATCACTGATGGCCAATTGTTCAAACCATGCTCAAATAAGACAAATACGTTGTAACTAACGTGGCTGTTTTTGTACCTCATTTCCATTTTCTGTATGTCACTTTCCTTTTTCTGTCCATAAATATTATCCCACCATGTGACAGCAAACAGAGTTGCTCTGAACCTATTCTGGTTCTCAGAGCTGCCCAACTGGGGAATCATTCTTTACTCAATCAATCTCTTTTAAATTTAATTTGTCTGAAGTTTTTCTTTTAATAATACCGACAAAGGAAAAGTGATTTGGGGCCTCTGAGCAGGGGAGGCAAGTTTTGGGAAGGTGACCAGGAAAGGTATAGTAAACAAGGGTAAGATTTGTTATGCAGATTTAAGGCAGTGCATTCTCCATTGACAAGAGTTATCCTTCTCCTCCTGGTACAGAGAGAGAGGCACCCTTAAAATGGAGATTCCCGTTATAGATGTAAATTCCCCTTACAAAAAAAACCTTATGCTGTGTCCTCAGAGCTTCTCTGTGTTTGCTGTTTCTCAAAATAATCAGCTAAAAATTATCTTTATGTTAAAGAGGATTTGGGATGGCATATTTAGCCTCCTACATTACTCTTAGGACAAATAAATACTCGTTTTTCACATTTCACTGCCAAAAGGAAGGATACGATGATATTCTTGGTATTAAGAAAACATTATAATTTTCAGGGCAATGAAAACCCTCATAGATAGAGACCATTATTTTCACTAGGGTATGGATGTCTGTGTGTGTGTGTGTGTGTGCGCGCGCGCGCGCGCGCGCGCGCGCACAGAGAATGGCCCCATGAGACTTAGCACTGGAGTGGGAAATGGGCATTATATTTTTGAGCCTCCCCAGGTGGTTTTGATGATCAGCTAGGTTTAGGAAAGCTTGAACTAAGGAAGACCTTATGACTCTCAGTGGGTGAGCAAATTCTCTGTGAAATATAGAAAGATTAGGAGAGATAAGATGAATAAGAAGTATTAGGAGAGATAAGATGAATAAGAAGTATGATGAAAATTCATAAAATCATAAATATTATGAATAGTCTGAACATAACCGTAATAGGTTTTTTCATGCACGTCCGTGTGAAGAGACCACCAAACAGGCTTTGTGTGAGCAACATGGCTGTTTATTTCACCTGGGTGCAGGTGGGCTGAGTCCGAAAAGAGAGTCAGCAAAGGGTGGTGGATTATCATTAGTTCTTATAGGTTTTGGGATAGGCAGTGAAGTTAAGAGCAATGTTTTGCGGGCAGGGGTGGATCTTACAAAGTACATTCTCAAGGGTAGGGAGAATTACAAAGAACCTTCTTAAGGGTGGGGGAGATTACAAAGTACATTGATCAGTTAGGGTGGGGCAGGAACAAATCACAGTGGTGGAATGTCATCAGTTAAGGCTATTTTTACTTCTTTTGTGGATCTTCAGTTACTTCAGGCCATCTGGATGTATACGTGCAAGTCACAGGGGATGTGATGGCTTGGCTTGGGCTCAGAGGCCTGACAGGTTTGTTGCCTGATACATACAGCAAGTCAATACATCAAGACACTGGGTTGTAGCAGAGAAACAGGTTTAATCATAGGGTCAGTGAACCAAGAGATGGGGAGAAACCTCAAGTCTATCTCCCCAAGGAATTTGGGGTTAGAGTTTCTAAGGGTTTTGGAGTGGGCCAAAGTGTGGGGATCATTGATGGGTTGAAGAACACAGGGCGTCATGGAACAGGGAGATGAGGAAGTTGTATTCTCATGCTGATTCCATTCCTCTGTGTGAGTCTTCAAATTGGTTGCCGGAATTCATGGATCTGAAAAACATCTTAAGCAATCCTTAAACAAAAGCCTTATGATTCTAATGTCAGAGATCCTGTGTATAGGAACAATGGGGATACAAATCAATTCTTACAGTCTTATGACCCTAATGTCAGAGATCCTAGCTATAAAAACAACAGGGTTGCAGATGGTCAGGATCTAGTGGTACGTGACTTTTAGCAACAAGGAAGTGAGCCAGAGTGCAGTCTGATGAATGCTTAATTATAACTATATTTCCGTCCAGAACCCTGAGTGCAATTCTTGCCAACCCTGTGTGGTGGTTTCATGAACATGGATGTCCTCATCGGATGAGAAATACCAAGATGAAATAAATTTATTCAATTTGATTCTTGTACATGTAAATAAGTCCATATTTACACATGTATATATATGCAGAGAAGATAGTGAATTCTGAGCATTGTAGAACCTTCCAGGGGAAGAGCCAATTGCCAGGTCCTAAGAGCTGCCCTTGGCCACCTCTCCAATGCTACTGAAGACAACATTATGGGGAAGGTCAGCTTCACTCTGCTTCTTAAAGATGAAGAGTGGGGAATTATTCAGAATTCTTTAGGGTGCAAATGCCAGAAACTTCATGGAAACTGGCTTTGTAAGAACAAACAAAATAAGGATTGGAAATCTATTGATCCAAGTTGCTGAGTGGGATCCTGGCATAGCTTACAGAGTGGAAGAGAAAACTACAGAAACCAAGACCTCAGGGCTTAGAATCAGGTTGATGTAGTTTGAGTATCTGTCCCCTCCAAATCTCCTGTTAAAATTTGATCCCAAAATGTTGCAGGTGAGGCCTAGTGGTGAAACCGCCTTTGCAAAACTATGACTGAGACAGTGAGCGATCTAACTTAACTGACTCCATCTTGCTTCTAACTTCCAAGCTGTCCTTGTTCATTCCTGGGCGTAGGCTGAACTAACTTTGGGAGAAAGTTAGTTTATAATTTAAACAAAGACGGTAATAGCACTTTCCCAAAGCAGACTTCCTTCTTGCCTGGGGACTAGATTGCCTTCGTAAGATTAACATTAGACACAAAATTAGAAACTATTGTTTAGGAGTCAAGCAGCTGGAGGCTACAAGATTCTGATCCTCCCTAAACTGCTTCTAAGACCAGCCCTTGAGATATTTTGCAGACCCTGAACTTGATGGATCAGCTGGCCCCACCCAGATCAATAAACTGGCTCATCTGATCTTGTGGCCCCCACCTAGGAACTAACTGAGCACAAGAAGACAGCTCCGACTCCCTATGATTTCATCTCTGACCAGTCAGCACTCCTGGCTCACTGGCTTCCCCCCACCCACCAAGTTATCCTTAAAAACTCTGCTCCCCTAATGCTCTGGGAGACTGATTTGAGTGATAATAAACTCTGGTCTCCTGCACAGCTGGCTCTGCGTGAATTATTCTTTGTCGATTGCAATTCCCTTGTCTTGATGAATCAGCTCTGTCTAGGCAGCGGGCAAGGTGAACCCCTTGGGCGATTACAGTGGGAGGTGTCTGGGTCACAGGGGCAGATCCCTCATAAATGGCTTGGTGTCAATCTCATGCAAGTGAGTTCTCACTCTGTTAGTTCCCATGAGATCTGATTGTTTTTTCCTTTGTCTTTTTAAATTTTTTATTGTTTTGCACACTGAAATATGTACATCTAAGAGATCTGATTGTTGAAAAGAGCCTGGCACCTCCCTCCCCTCTATTGCTTCCTCTCTGCTATGTGACACCCCTGCCACCCCCTCACCTTCTGCCATGAGTGGAAGCTTCCTGGGTCCTTGACAGAAGCAGGTGCTGTTGGTATGCTTTCTGTACAGCCTGCAGATCCATGAGACAAACCTCTTTTCTTTATACATTACCAGCTTCAGGTATTCCTTTATAGCAAAGCAAAACAGGCTAAGACACAGGTCTTCCATGTTCCGAGTCCATCTCTTCGCTGGGTTACCTCTCCACATGTCTCTGCTTTTATTTAAATGTTGTTCTATTTCTTCCTAGCATGCAAAACATATCCAGCGATTGAGGGTGGTCCCTAACCAGCAACCTGGAATGAAGGAGTTCATTTCCTTGTCTCTATATCAGTATTTCCCAGACTTTAGCAGGCATCAGAATCGCCTGAACTACTTGTTACAGGACAGATTGCAGGACCACACCTCTAGAGTTTCTGTTGTGGTAGGTCTGAGGTTGGCCCAAGAATCTGAATTTCTGTTTTTGTTTTTTTTGGAAATGGAGTTTCACTCTGTCATCCAGGCTGGAGTATAGTGGTGCAATCTCGGCTCACTACAGCCTCTGCCACTCAGGTTCAAGTAATTCTCCTTCCTCAGCCTCCTAGCTGGGACTACAGGCAAGTGCCACGGCACCCAGCTAATTTTTGTATTTTTAGTAGAGGTAGGGTTTCACCACGTTGGCAAGGCGGGTCTCGAACTCCTGACCTCAAGTGATCTGTCTCGGCCCAAAGTAGCTCACAGGTGTAAGCTACTGTGGCTGGCCAAGAATCTGCATTTCTAACAAACTTCCAGGTGCTGATCATGCTGCGAGTCCCAGGACCACACTTTGAGAACTGTTGTTATTTATTAATCCCAGAGAATGTTATCTTTCCTGTGGCTTTGCCATGCTGTTTGCCATGTATTGTTTGGTTCTACAGGGGAGGAAAAATGCTTTCTTCTACCATTATAGGTTCTTTGGCTGGTCTATAAATCAAGTTGACATAAAACAGATTAATGGTAGAAAAACAATTTTAATTACGTACATATGTATGGGAGTCCCACAAAAATTAGACTCAAGGGGGTGGCCAGATGATTGAGATGCATAAATCATCCTGAGCTACAGAAAGAAATAAAGGTTTGGGGCATGAGGGTGGTGGAGACAAATTGTTGGAAGGTGAGGGGAGAAAATGTTTGGTGAACAAAGGCTGTCTTATTATGCAGATAAGTCTCTCAGGTGATCAAAGTTGCCTCAGCATAGCTCTCCTCCTGGTATAGATATTTTATAATTGTAAATGTCCTTTATTAAACCGGAAATTTATGGTTTATTTTATGTAGTTGAGTGGGAGGTAAAGAGCTTTTCCTGCATTTCTTGATTTTCAGTTTCTTTTAGCTCAAAATAATCAATCTACCAAAGTGGCATATTTTGGGTCAACATGTTGTGAACCTCTTCATTTTCCATTGTTTTCAGAATTATAATAAACTTCAGTGCTTCACCAGCTTTTCCTCATTTAATTCTCAGGATAATCCCATAAGGTAGGTGCTACATTGTTGTGACATATAAATGAGGAAGAGGAGAGTTTAAGTGACTAGCACACCATAGACCTCCCATATGTTTTTTTGAAGTATAGAAAGAATATTAGGTTTTAAATAATGGTATATTCAACATATGTTTTCCACCTCAACTTCCCAAAATACTTTCCAAAAAATGGTGGAAAAAAATCATAATCCCACAAGGACAAAAAAATGAGAAAAGAGATGACAATAATAAAATAAAATGTGGAAACTGGAAGGAGTGGCACACGACTTATTAATAGCAGACCAAAGGCTGAAAAAGCCACCAGACTCAGGGAACAGCCAGAAGCAGCCTCATTCTGCAGAATCCCAGAGACAGCAAAGAACTGGAAGCTCTTGGTTGCCCATGGTGGTGACAGTACACTTGAGGTTAATGGAATTTGGAGACATAGTTAAGCCCTTGGATGCCTTTGCCTAGGCTACACAGCAGGATGACAATAGCCTCCCTATTCTAGCAGAACAAGACAGACTCTGACCTTTTGGACTGTGTGTGTAGGGCTAAGGATGTGCTGCTGCACTGAAACTGGGCATTGAGTGAAAAAACTACATGCTGAAAGGTAAGGCCACATGCCCCAACACTTCTCCTTACTTAAGTCTGAGAATGCTGACGCCAGGTGACTCCTCTGTCCTCAGCAGATTTCTTTCTGGGGAAACAGATCAGACCAAGAGAAAAGACCACAGAGACTCTCAATTGGGATCCTCAGCAAAACAGCCACACCAGATCAATTAGAGTGAAGCCACAAATGGAGAAGCCCCCTGCCCCCGCACACAGTTTCCAATCAGCTTTTCAGTGCCCCTCTCTGAAATATCAGTGCCATGAATCATGAGGCATTTATATCATCTCTAAAACAAAAGAGAGACAAAAACCAATAAAAAAGAAACAGCTAGTGGACAGGAAAGAGAAAGGAAACAGAAAGAATACAGGGAATGGAAGAAAATCTAAAAAAAGAAAAAAGTAAACAAACCTCTAATTGACATCTTCAGAGAAACAAGAGAAGATCTTGGATCCTGGCGAATAAAATTCTATTTTTAAAAATGAATTCCGTAAATTAAAAATAGCATAGCTGAAGTTAAATATTCAGTAGAAGGTTGGAAGATAAAGTGGAGGAAATCTCTCAGAAAGTGGAATAAGAAACAAGGAATGGAAAATAGAGACAAAATAAGAAAATGAGGAGATTAATCTAGGAAGTCCAGTTTGTGACTAAAGTGTTTCAGAGATAGAACATAGATACTGGTTGAGGCCGGGCACAGTGGCTCATGCCTGTAATCCCAGCACTTTGGAAGGCTGAGGCTAGCAGATCACTTGAGGCCAGGAGTTTGAGACCAGCATAGCCAACGTGACAAAACCCCATCTCTACTAAAAATACAAAAATTAGCTGGGCTTGGTGGTGCACACCTGTAATCCCAGCTACTCGGGAGGCTGAGGCAGGAGAATTGCTTGAACCCAGGAGGTGGAGGTTGCAGTGAGCAGAGATTGCACCACTGCACTCCAGCCTGGGTGAAACCGTGTCTCTAAAAAAAAAAAAAAAAAAAAAAAATTGGTTGAGAGGAAGGATTGGGCAAAAGATTTCTGAGAGCTCAATGACAGTCATCTTCAGATTGTAAGGTCCCACAGAGTGTCCACAAGGCCATCTTGTGCAGTCATCCAAGTTGTATCTATGGAATAAGATGGGAATAGGGCTCCCTAAAGTGATGCAGTGCACAACCTACACAACTGGATGTGGCAGCCCAAGGAATGCAAAAAGACTCATGCTTTCAACTAGGAATTTTAGAGTACTAGGGATAGAAAAAATAGTCTCAAAGCTTTCAGAGAGGAAAAATAAGTCATATCCAGAACCTTAAGAAAAAGAATGGCATCAGACTTCTCAACAGAAACATTATAGCCAGAAGACCATGGAACAATGCTTTGCAAAATGTTCAGGGAAAATGATTTCTAATCCTTGATTCTAGACCCAGCTATCTCCCTTGGTACTCTTAATTGTAAACAGCAGAATCCATGCAGTTAGTTCAAGCAGATAGGAAATTTATTGATCTCGGACTTCTTAGGTTGTTCATGGACTTTTCTTTTTTTTCTTTTCTAACGTATAGGAAAAATTTAACTAGGTTGGTGAGTAATAGTGAAAAAATAATGAATAGCAAAAATGAATAAAGCCCTCGTTCACCCTGGGGGTTATTTTCTTCGAATTTGAAATAATCGTTAGTAAGAAAATTTCTTATAGTAATCTGTGATAAATACATTTTAAACTGTAAGCTTTGTAAAAAAATTATGTTAAAAATGTTGGCTTGAGGCTGGGTGCCATGGCTCACATCTGTAATCTCAGGATTTTGGGAGGCCGTGGTAGGAAGATTGCTTGAGGCCAGGAGTTTGAAACCGGCTTGGGCAACCAGCAAGACTCTACAAAAAATAAAAAGTAAAAAAATTAGCCAGGTGTGGTGGCATGTGCCTGTAATCCTAGCTACTTGAGAGGCTGAGGCAGGAGGGTTGCTTGAGCCCAGGAATTGGAGGCTATAGTGAACTATGATCACACCAGTGCACTCCAGTCTAGGCAACAAAGCAAGACCCTGTCTCTAAAAATTAATTAAAAAAAAAAAATTGACTTGAGTAAAAAGTTTGAGCCAGCACACAATTCCGTTAGGTACCAATAGTTTAAATTCACTAAATTGAATTTGGGAGGAAAGAAAAGCCTCTCTTAATCTACTCTATATACCTTATCAAGTTTTCTTTAAGTTTCAGCATATCAACATTTAAACATAATAGAGAATGGATTTTGGAGAAAGAGAAATTACAACATTGTGAAAGTTAACTTACACAGTTTTACACGTAACTCTTTGCGCCGAGGGCATTTTATCCCTATATGAGAGAGTACTATTTTTGAAGTCTTTGCCTCAGTTTTTATGAACTACTTAATTTATGCCCGTTTCTTGTGGCCTATAAAATATATTTCATCCTTTTATTTCTTTGCCTTTTTTTTTTAAAGAGTTAGCCATATTAGGCTTTAGTTTGTTTTTTGAAGACCTTCCCTTACACAGTAACTATTTTTTTAAAAATCTCCTTAAATAATGGTAAGATTTATTTTGTGTTTTTTTTTTTTTTGTATGTGTGTGTGTGTGTGTGTGTGTGTGTGTGTGTGTGTGTGTGTGTGTTTATTGAGACAGAGTCTCACTCTGTCACCCAGGCTGGAGTGCAGTGGTGCAATCTCAGCTCACTACAACCTCCGCCTCCTGGGTTCAAATGATTCTTGTGTCTCAGCCTCCTGAGTAGCTGCGATTTCAGGCGCGTTCCACCATACCTGGCTAATTTTTGTATTTTTAGTAGAGACGGGATTTCGCCATGTTGGCCAGGCTGGTTGCCTCGGCCTTCCAAAGTGCTGGGATTACAGGTGTGAGCCACTGCATCCAGCCAAGATTTATTTTCAAATCAGAGGATTTTCAACTTGAAAATAAGCCATTTCCAAAGGTATCTATGAGCTGAGCCTGATATCTAAACTTTTCTTTTTCTTTTCTTTTCTTTCTTTTTTTTTTTTTTTTTTGCTTTTTGCTATCTCAAAGTCATCAGAATGAAGGATTTTTCCTTTTAATGATGCATTTCCTGGGCTGATTAGAGTGTGGTGAAGCTTTGTGACTCTCCGTTGATACAATAGAACACATTAATGTAAATTTGCCTCATTGTTCTGTATGTGTTTGCTGATTCTGTGCACTTGAACCATTCAGATTATATTGATAAGAATATTATATTTTGAAGGTAGGGAATTAAATGATCGTTTCTAATTATGTTAAAATATGTAAGCATTTGGATTTACTTTCGGTGTACATTAAAAATCTCTGAGGTTGAACATGGTGGCCCACGCCTATAATCTCAGCACTTTGGGAGGCCAAGCTGGGGAGATTGTTTGAAGCCAGGCATTTGGGACAAACCTGGGCAAGATAGTGAGACCTCGTTTCCACAAAAAATAAAAATAAATTGCCAGGTGTGATGGCACCCGCCTGTAGTCCCAGCTACTTGGGAGGCTGAAGTGGGAGGACTGCTTGAGCCCAGGAGTTCAAGGTTGCAATTAACTATGATTGCATCACTGCACTCCAGCCTGGGCAACAGAGTGAGACCCTGTCTCAAAAAAAGAAAAAAATCTCTGGGAAACAGGACTATTTTTTTTTTTTCATTTGCCTTTGAGAGATAATCTAGCTGACTGATAATATATGTGAACTTGGAGTTTCAGACTGATTGAGACACAGTAAGATTTGGGCTAGCCTTATAAACAAAATGGTAACAAAGGAAATTATGGATGACACCTCTTACCGGATCATGAAAATATATCATGGTTTGATTGAGAGCTCAGTGTGAGCCTTTAGCATGATTTGGAGAGTCTGCTTCTAGAATCTGGAAAACTCTTTCACATGCCTGACCAGTGTAAATAAGTATTTGTTAAGTAAGTGACAGGTAAAATAAATAAATAAATAAATCTAGAAAAATAGTCTATGTTTTCAAAGTACTTATATATTTTCCCTTAAAATCTTTGACTTTTCTAAATGTAAGTTTAAGTAACACTCTTACGTTATTCTTGGATTTGCCCAAGCAGAATTAAAGGCTTTATCTGCAGTCTATTTTTGTATCATGATAATTTATCCATTGGAAGCAAGTTTGACATTGTGAAGATGAAGCAGTTATCTTCTAATGAGGGTTCCCAGAATAGAATCAGCATATTAATAAGCCTGCCTGTCATTTACCTGAAATCCATTAACTGCTTAATGTTTGTCAACTATTCATAGATCATGCCTGATTAATTACTGACTATTGACTTCATTAGGCATTGTTAGTAGATCAAAGGGGTAGTAAGCCTAACAAAATAATAAGCAATGGTTGGTCACTTAAATCCCAAAAGCAGATTTTTATCTACTGATTGACTGATTGATTGAGACAAGGTCTTACTCTGTTGCCTAGGCTGGAGTTCAGTGGTGCAATCATAGCTCACTGTAAGCTTGAACTCCTGGTCTCAAGCAATCCTCCCACCTCAGCCTCCTGAGTAGCTGAGACTACAGTTCACGCCACCATGCCCAGCTAATTCTTTATTTTAATTTTTATTAGAGATGAGGTCTTGCTGTGTTGCCCAGGCTGGTCTTGATTCCTAGGCTCAAGGGATCTTCCTGCCTCCTCCCAAAGTGCTGGGAATATAGACATGAGCCACTGCACTTGGCCTAAAAGCAGATTTTTAAAAATCTACCCATTTGCACACTGACCAAAAGCAGGTTCTTTTAAAAATACCTTTTGTATGAATTTAAGAGAATCTCGAATTCATATAATTATTAACTAACAATCAAATCTGTTATTACCAGAACAGCTACTACTGCTTGATTGAGTTTAATAGGAATCAGCCAACTGATGATCCTCTGTACAAATACCTCTCTTCTACCTATTTTGAAATATATAACTAGTATATTTAGCATATACTAGTTGGCTAATTATTATAGATATAATTGTAGGGTTTTGTCTTATTAGTTGTCAGTCAACCAAGGAAGAAAAAGTAAGAGTCTTTTACAAAAAGCCTATGGGAGTGGGTAGGATGAAGCTGAACTTTCTTTTTTTGAACACAGCCGATATAGAGCTCCGTAAGAAACATGTTTGCCTGTATCAGTTACCAATTAGTTGCCATCCAGATGAATACACAATGATACATTTGTTACATTTTAGCAATATGGTTTTTGTGAAGCCAGTATGTGTCTTAAAAATTAAGAAAGGCATTATTCATTTATTCATTGATACGGTTTGGCTGTGTCCCCACCCAAATCTCATCTTGAATTGTAGCTCCCATAATCCCTGGGTGTCATGGGAGGGATCTGGTGGGAGGTAATTGAATCATAGGGGCAAGTTTTTCCCCATGCTGTTCTCATGATAGTGAGGAAGTCTCATGAGATCTGGTGGTTTTATAAAGGGCAGTTCCCCTGCACACACCCTCTTGCCTACTGCCATATAAGACACATCTTGCTCTTCATTCACTTTCTACCATGATTGTGAGGCCTCCCCAGCCAATTGGAAATGTGAGTCTATGAAATCTCTTTCCTTTATAAATTACCCGATCTCGGGCATGTCTTTATTAGCAGCATGAGAACCAGACAAACACATCCATTCAACAAATATTTATGTGCTGAGGTATTAGGTGAAGTTGGAGATGTGGGCAGGGGCCAGGTTCTGTAGCGTCCTATAGGTCATGACAAGGAGTTTGGACATTATTATTATCAAACTTGGTGAAGTGTCTTAAATAAACAAATAAAACATTTGTTTTGCTGTCTAAAAATATCACCGTGCTGGGCCAAGAATATGCTGCAGTAAGGCAAGAGTTAAGGGGTTATTGCAATAGTCAGGGCAAGAAAGAATGGTGGCTTGAATCAGGGTAAATGTGGTGGCAAGGGAGAAAAGTCAGCAGGTTCAGGTTGTGTAGGTTGAGAAACTAGCAGCTGAGTGAACAGAGAACCTGAACTCCATCTGATACCTACATGTGTTTTTCTTAGATGAAAGACAATGTTATAATGACTGCTAAGGTAGAGAACACACATTTATATACCCCTTTTAAAAACTGTTACTTTATAACATTTGTACATATTTATGGGGTGCATGTGATATTCTGTTACATGCGTAGATTGTGTAATGACTAAGTCAGGGTATTTGTGGTGTTCATCGATGATAAATACTTTGAGTATTTATCATTTCTATGTGTTGGGAACATTTCAAGTCCTCTCTTCTAGCTATTTTGAAATATATACTACATTGTTGTTAACTACAGTCATGCTACTCTGCTACTGAACACTAGAACTTATTCCTTCCACCTAACTGCATTTACCTTTTTAAAAATGTTTACCTGAAATTTTGGAAATGGTCTACAAATCAGTGCCATTTCATCCATTCTATAGTGAAATTACTGAACAGAGGAATACTATTGGATATGCAAGACAGATAAGAGAATGTATAGACCTATTGAATATTAAGCAAAGGTGCCCTGACATAACTTTATTAAGTTCCAAGTGAGTAATTTTCCATGTATAGCACAAGGAAAAGCTTTCCCCGTGTTGAATGATCTAATTGTTGGGAAGAATACAGCTCCTATGTCCCTGGAGTCAATTTTCTACTGCACGGAGATGCACCGTGCAAGGAGGTTGCACAGGGTATGAAATCTCCAGGAACAAATGAAGCTGAGATCGCCTAAGCAGCAGTCCTATATTCCAGAGATACCACTGAATGATTTATGATTCTGATATAAGAACTCTGAAAAGTCAATTTGGTTGAGGAGGTTTTTGATTTGGAAGCTTCAAGAGATGATTTAATGAGGTTGGTTTGGCAAGGGAGAGAAGCCCTCAGGTATTTTTATGTCATTTCTACCAAGAGCTTCATATAGCCAGTACAAAGAAGCACTCCCTATCTCCTGTACACATGATTTTCTTTCCTTTTTTTTTTTTTTTTTTTTGATGGAGTCTTACTCTGTTGCCCAGGCTGGAGTGCAGTGGTACGACCTTGGCTCACTGCAACCTCTGCCACTTGGGTTCGAGCGATTCTCCTGCCTCAGCCTCCTGAGTACCTGGGACTACAGGCGCCTGCCACTGCACCTGGCTATTTTTTGTAATTTTAGTAGAGACAGGATTTCACCATCTTGGCCAGGCTGGTCTTGAATTCCTGAACTTGTGATCCAGCCGCCTCAAACTTACAAAGTGCTGGGATTACAGGCGTGAGCCACTGCACCTGGCCCACATGTTTTTATATCTATTGAGGCAATAACACAGAAATACATAAAACAATGAACAAAAGAGCTTGAACATTGAGTATTAAAATATGATGGAAACAGCATAGACTTTGAAGTCAGACATAGCTTCAAATCTTGCTTTTCTCCCCCCTCAACCAAATGAGTGACTTCAGGCAAATTACTAACCTCATTGAGTCTTGAGAAAAAACAAATGGAGATACTGGTACCTTTTCTTCCCCAAGTGTAGTAGGATCAAGTAGAAAAACCTGAACTATTATAGATGCTTAATGAGTGTTTAAAGTTTCAATAGAGTAATTTTGAATTACAGAACAAGGAAGAACTTCCCCATGTTGAAGGACTTAGGATGATGCCTGATAAGAAAATTGTTAGCATACCCATTTGTTCTGAGTGTCCCTTGAGTGGCGATGAATGAAACAAAGCTTGGGAGTGTCAGGTTTGTGTTATTGAATAGTCAGAGATGAGAAAAGTATAAAATGTGCAAATTGTAAAGTCCAGGGAAGCGTAAAAGGCATTAGAAAGGGAAAGATGAGTATGGGCTTTTAGTAAACTGGAAACTGTTAGTCTCAGAAGGCTGATTAAAATGTGGATAAGCAAGTAGAAGGCGGCTTGTGATAGGAAACTGGAAATATCCATTACCTTTCTCTTGTGAACTGAAATCCTCTTCCCCAGCCAGGATCAGGGCTAGGAGAGCCAGCCAAACCAGATGATCTTTCTGTTTTCCTTTTCCTGGTTCAATTTCTGCTGGACTCTGACTCTCAGCCAAGGTAACTCAAAAGGTCTCTGCTTTCAGTAGCAGGTTCTGCTGCCAACTTCTGTCTCCACATCTTCAAAATCAAGGTAGAATTTTACACCGCCAAGTGCACCAGACAAAAAGCAGAACCACTCTTTGATTTCTCTTTCTTTCTTTTCTCTTTCTTTCTCCTTTCTCTCTCTCTCTTTCTTCTTTCTTTCTTTCCTCTCCTTCCTTTCTTTCTTTTCCTTCCTTCCTTTCTCTCTCTCTCTCTGTCTTTCTTTCTTTCTCCCTCTCTCTCTCTTTCTTTCTTTCTTTCTTTCCTTCTTTCTTTCTTTTTTCCTTTGAGACAGGATCTTATTTTGCTGCCCAGGCTTGAGTACAGTGGCATGATCATGGCTCACTGCAGCCTCAACCTTCTGGGCTCAAGCAACCCTCCCATCTCAACCTCCTGAGTAGCTGGGACTACAGGCATATGCCACCATGCCTGGCTAAATTTTATTTATTTATTTGGAGACGAGGTCTCACTATATTGCCCAGGCTTGTCTCAAATTCCTGAGCTCAAGCAATCCTCCCTCCTCAGCCTCCCAATGTGCTGGGATGACAGACATGAGCCACCACGCTCAGCCCCCTTTGATTTCTTAGAAGAAACAATATGTATGGAGCTCCACATGTATGCAAAGAACTTTGTGGTGTACTTTGTAAAATGGAGAGAACTCCAAGTCAGTGCTTAATCTCAAGGCAAGAGAGGCTCAGAATCTATGATAATTTAAGGGACCATGGATATGTAAAAGGAGATGGCCCTGAGAGTCAAATGGCAAAATTCATCCTTTATGGATTTGTGAGGAAAGCAGTTACTTTGTGAAATGAAGCTGATGCAGTAATGCGTGGGGTTGTTGTTAAGAGTAAATGAACAAATACACAGAAAAGCACGTAGAACATTGCCCTGCACACAGTGTGTGTTCAGCAAATGTGAGCAATTATTGGCTTCAAGCAGTGCTTCCTAATCTGCCTAATGATAAAAATCACCTGGGAGGGCTTGTTAAATTTGAAGGTTTCCAGATCCCTCTCTGAAGATTTTATTTGGGTTGGCCTGAAAAAATGTGGGGGAGATGAAATGTTTATGTTCAGCAAGTGTCCTGGAATTCTTCAGATTTATTTAGTTTAGAAAATACCACCTGAAAGCAATGTTTCTCAGATTATCAGTATTTCAGAGACATCTGGGTGTCCTGCCCACAGGGTCCTGGAAAATAGTGAATTATCTACATATTAACAAAAGTCTTAAGATAATTCCGAAACTGGTAGAGTTGCAAAGGGGCTTTATCCCACTTCTTTAAAATGCCCCTTAAAGAGATCCACTGGCTTCTTGTTTTGTTTTGTTTTCAAAACAGAGTTTTGTTCTGTTGCCCAGGCTGGAGCACAGTGGTGCGATCTCGGCTCACTGCAACCTCCGCCTCCCAGGTTCAAGCAATTCTCCTGTCTCAGCCTTCTGAGTAGCTGGTATAGGCATGCGCCACCACGCCTGGCTAATTTTTGTATTTTTAGTAGAGATGGGGTTTCACCATGTTGGCCAAGCTGGTCTCAAACTCCTGACCTCTTGATGTGCCCACCTCGGCCTCCCAAAGTGCTGGGATTACAGGCTTGAGCCATCACACCCAGCCTCCACTGGCTTCTTATACACTATTTCCAAACTTTGGTTCTTGGTCCAAATATCAAAATTTTGGAGGGAAAAGGAGGCAGTTAGGTATCTCTAAATTCTGATTCCTAGGCTTGTCCTGCTGTGATCTTTAATCAGTAGATTTGGGGTGGGGCCTGAGCATCTGCATAGTTTAAGTTTCTCAGGATATTCTGTTGTGCATCATGCTTTGGGAACCCTTAGACTCTACCCCAGAGCAAGACAGCTGGGTTGGTATTAAGATACCTTGGGAAAGAATGTGTCCATTCAGAACAGGACTGGTTCCTGGAGAAATACAGGGGATGATTGAGAGTGACAGGAGGCAGCCAGATGCCTAAGCAGTTAGGGGCAGGTCCCCAGTAAAACTTTACTTCCAAGCTGAAGACAATTTGAAACCTGAAAGCCAAGCTACAAGTTAATCCTCAAACAGGGATTGACAACTTGTCTTCCCGTTTGGTGTGCTTTCTTCTAATTGACCCCACCCTTCACCTATTTTACACATACCTACCCTTTCCTAATTGGTTTTCTACACTGTCGTGCCCACCTTTGGGTGGTGTCTTCGCTTCAACCTTTTTTGCATATGCACAAACCCATCAGCATGCACTCCCCATGCTGAGTCCATAAAAGACCCCCAACCTAGGCACACAGCAGGAACTTTTCACACCTTTGGGTAGGGGAACCACGTCCCTCCCACCCCCAATGTCCCCTCTCTGCTGAGAATTTTCCTTTCACTTAATAAATTCTACTCCACTCACTCTCCAGTGTCCACATGTCTAATTCTTCTGACAAGAACTTGAACTTCGCTGAGCTAAGGAGCAGAAAGACCGCAACAAAATGAGAACCCTCAAGTGAGTGAAGAGCTCCAGGGCCCCTGCTCATTCATTCTGGCTTCTCGGATTCCAGACCTGGTGCCTCAGCTGCCGGATTCCAGACCTGGTGCCTCAGCTGCCGGCAGCAGCCAGCTCAGGGAAAGGAACCCGGCCACACAAAAAATCACTAGGCTCTTCTTCCAGGCGGGCCTAAGAAGCCACTTCTATAGGTGACCTCTTTATACCAGGGAGGCACCCAGCAGGCTTCTCATCCTGTTTGTGTTGGCCTCTGTCTGAATTGCAGCTCCTGCAATTGACTGTGATCTCTGTCACATCCTGTGAACCCCAAATGTCTGAGACAGGTCTCAGTCAATTTAGGAAGTTTATTTTGCCAAAGTTAAGAATGTGCACCCATGACACAGCCTTAGGAGGTCCTGATGACATGTGCGCAAGGTGTTCAGGGCACAGCTTGGTTTTATACATTTTAGAGTAACATGAGACATAAATCAATATATGTAAGATGAACATTGGTTTGGTTCAGAAAAATGGTTGCATTCATTTTTAGTTTGTTTGTTTTTGAGACAGAGTTTCACTCTTGTTGCCCAGGCTGGATTGCAATGGCGTGATCAGCTGACTGCAACATCTGCCTTCTGGGTTCAAGCAATTCTCCTGCCTCAGCCTCCTGAGTAGCTGGGATTACAGGTGCCTGCCACCATGCCCAGCTAATTTTTTGTATTTTTAGTGGAGATGGGATTTCACCATGTTGGCCAGGCTGGTCTTGAACTCCTGTCCTCAAGTGATCCACCTGTCTCAGCCTCCCAGAGTGCTGGGATTACAAGTGTGAGCCACCGTGCCTGGCCAATGGTTGCATTCTTTTGAGTTTCTGATTGGCCTTTCCATAAGAGGCAATTAGATATGCATTTATCTCAGTAAGCAGAGGAAGGCTTTGAATAGAACGGGAAGCAGGTTTGCTCTAAGCAGTTCCCAGCTTAAATTTTCTCTTTAGCTTAGTGATTTTGGGAGTCCAAGATTTATTTTTCTTTCACACCTCCCTTCTTGCATCTCTCATTGCCCCACACAGGCAAGGAGAGCCTCTCTCCCATGGGCTTTAGCCTTTCCTGTGGCCTCCAGAGCTTCTGTTCTGTAATCAGTGTGTCCTCTTCAGCCTCAAACTATCCCGTATTGTTTCTCTCTCCTCCTTGACTCAACTTGGGACTCTCTCAAATGGGACTATTTATTTCCTTTTTCCCCAAATGCCTCAAAGTCAGGATAAGAGGGGCAGTGTCTTTTGTGGTCACCCCTAAAACATTTTCAAGGTCACGAGTCTACTGTGGAAACAATTAAATTCATCTTTCTTATGGTGCTTACTTAGCAGCCGAACTCCTGACTGTTTTTAGAAAACTGCAGGGTTCACCTATAACATATCCTTCTCTGGGGCCTCTTGTTTCCTTGATGGGGCGAATGATGTTGTGTGTGTCTGAGCATACTCAGTGTTCCTAGTATTGTTACTGAAAACGGGTTTGTACTAGTCCATTTTTACACTGCTGGTAAAGTGAGACTGGGCAATTTACAAAAGAAAGAGGTTTAATGGACTCACAGTTCCATGTGGCTTGTGAGGCCTCGCAATCTTGGTGGAAGGTGAAAGGCTCATCTCACAAGCAGGCAGACAAGAGAAGAGAATGAGAGCCAAGCACAACGGGTTTCCCCTTATAAAACCATCATATCTTGTGAGACTTATTAACCACCACAAGAACAGGATGGGGGAACCCCCCACCATGATTCAATTATCTCCCACTGGGTCCCTCCCACAACATGAAGGAATTATAGGAGCTACAATTTAAGATGAGATTTGGGTGGGGACCCAGCCAAACCATATCAGGGTCCTGATCCAGATCCCAAGAGAGGGTTCCTGGATCTTTTGCAAGAAATAATTCAAGGTGAATCCATAGAGTATATAGTGAAAGCAAGTTTATTAAGAAAGTAAAGGAATAAGAGTGGCTACTCCTTAGGCAGAGCAGCCCCAAGGTCTGCTGGTTGTCTATGTTTATCTCCCTTCTTTTCCTTCCCTTCCCTTTCCTTCCCTTCCCTTCCCTTCCTTTCCCTTCCCTTCCCTTCCCTTCCCTTCCCTTCCCTTCCCTTCCCTTCCCTTCCCTTCCCTTCCTTTCCCTTCCCTCCCCTCCCCTTCCCTCCCCTCTTGCATTTTTTTCTTTTTCTCTCTTTGTCACCCAGGCTGGAGTGCAGTGGCATGATCTCAGCTCACCGCCATCTCCACCTCCCAAGTTCAAGCGATTCTCCTGCCTCAGCCTCCCGAGTAGCTGGGACCCAAGGCGTGTGCCACTATGCCCAGCTAATTTTTGTATGTTTAGTAGAGACAGGGTTTCACCATGGTGGCCAAGCTGGTCTCGAACTCCTGGTCTCAAGTGACCTGCCTGCCTCAGCCTCCCAAAGTGCTGGGATAATAGGCATGAGCCACTGTGTGCCGGGCCCTATTTCTTGATTATATGCTAAACAAGGGGTAGATTATTCTTGAGTTTTCTAAGAAAAGGCTGGGCAATTCCCAGAACTCAGGGCTTCTCCACTTTTTAGACCATAGAGGGTAACTTCGTGATGTCGCCATGTAACTTCCTGATGTTGCCATGGCATTTGTAAACTATTATGGTGCTGGTGGGAGTGTATTTTAGCATGCTAATGCATTATAATTAGTGTATAATGAGCAGTGAGGATGACCAGAATTCATTCATTGCCATCTTGGTTTTGGTGGGTTTTGGCTGGCTTCTTTACAACATGTTGTTTTGTCAATAAGGTCTTTGTGACCTGTACCTTGTGCTGACCTCCTGTCTCATCCTGTGACTTAGGATGCCTTTACCTCCCAGAAATGCAGCCCAATAAGTCTCAGCCTTATTTTATCCGGCCCCTATGCAAGATGGAGTCACACTGATTTGAACACTTCTGATAATATGTCCAATGTGAGAATGAAGGTGGCCAGAGGCAGAGGTGATTATTAGGCCAGGTTGAATGAGCAGTGCTGAAAATGCACAGCAGGGTAAGGGGAAGCCTGACAGAAACATTTCTTTTTCTTTTCTTTTTTGAGACAGGGTCTTGCTTTGTTGCCCAGGCTGGAGTGCAGTGGCGCAGTCATGGCTCACTGAAGCCTCAAATTCCCAGGCTCAATCTTCGTCCCATCTCAGCCTCCCCAGTAGCTGGGACTTCAGACACACACCACTACACCCAGCTAATTTTTGTATTTTTTGTAGAGATGAGGTTTTGCCATGTTTCCCAGGCTAAAACTTAACTTTTCCTCCCCTCCCCTCCCCGCTTCCCTCCCTCCCTCCCTTCTTTCCTTCCTTCCTTCCTTCCTTCCTTCCTTCCTTCCTTCCTTCGTTCCTTCCTCTCCTGCTTTCTTGTCTCTCTCTGCCACTAAGGCTGAAGTATACTGTTGTGATGTTAGCTCACTGTAGCCTTGAACTCCTGGGCTCAAGCGATCTTCCAGCCTCCTGAGAAGCTGGGACTATAAGCAGACACCATCATGCCCAACTAATTTTTTTTTTTTTTGAGATAGAGTTTCACTCTTATTGCCCAGGCTGGAGTGCAGTGGTGCAGTCTTGGCTCACAGAAACCTCTGCCTCCTGGGTTCAAGTGATTATCTTGCCTGAGCTTCCCAAGTAGCTGGGATTATAGGCACCTGCTACATGCCCAGCTAATTTTTGTATTTTTAGTAGAGATGGGGTTTCACCATGTTGCCCAGGCTGGTCTTGAACTCCTGACCTCAGGTGATCTGCCTGCCTCGGCCTCCCAAAGTGCTAAGATTATAGGTGTGAGCCACCATGCCCGGCCCCAACTAATTTTTTAATTTTTAAAATTCTTTTAGAAATAGGGTGTCACAGTGTTGCCCAGGCTGGTCTCAAACTCCTGGGTTCAAGTGATCCTCCTGCCTCAGTTTCCCAAAGTGTTGGGATTACAGGTGTAAGCTACCATGCTTGGCCCCAAAACATTTATTAGGGGCCATTTTAATCAAGAAATAAGCTGGCTGGTGCTATGGCTCATGCCCATAATCCCAGCACTTCGGAAGGCTGAGTTGGGAGGATTGCTTGAGGCCAGGAGTTTGAGACCAGCCTGAGAAACATAGTGAAACCCCCATCTCTATAAAAAAATGAAAGTTTAGCCAGATGTGGTGGTGCATACCTGTAGTTCCAGTTACTCGGGAGGCTGAGGCAGGAGGATCCCTTGGGCCCAGGAGTTTGAGGCTGCAGTAAACTATAATCACATCACTGCACTAGTCTGGGCAACAGAGTGAGACTCTGTTTCCAAAAAAAAAAAAAAAAAGCAAGCATTAATACCTCATATGCAGCTTCTGACTTGCCATAAAATGTACACATCATGTCATGAAAGAAGTTATGTTTTTAGATATAGAGCAATTCTCAAAGTGCCATCACAAGGGGGAGGAAGTAGTGGTGGGGGTGGTTGGCCCTAGACATAAGCAGTAAGAAGATGCACTGATGTAACGAATTTAAAAGCAATAATCAAACTCACAACAAATCTGTGTGCTTCACTTAAAAATCTTAATATGCTAGCAATTCTAAACAATATTGATAAAATATGCCTTCCAAAAACTCCAATTCTTAACAATTGCTCTGATAACTGGGTTTACTATTGAGTAAGCTTCAAATGAGCACATTTTAATTACTTTTTTTTTTTTTTTTGAGATGAAGTTTTGCTCTTGTTGCAGCAGAGCTCCAGGCTGGAGTGCAATGACACAATCTCAGCTCACTGCCATCTCCACCTCCCTGGTTCAAGCAATTCTCCTGCCTCAGCCTCCCAAGTAGCTGGGATTACAGGCGCCCGCCACCATGCCCAGCTAATTTTTGTATATTTAGTAGAGACGGGGTTTCAACTAAATTGACCAGGTTGGTCTTGATCTTCTGACCTCAGGTGATCCACCCTCCTCAGCCTCCCAAAGTGCTGGGATTACAGGCGTGAGCCACCACGCCTAGCTTTAATTGCTTATTCTTGATTTTCATTTTTACTTATTTAGTTTTAGAGATAAGGTCTTGCTCTGTGGCCCAGGCTGGACTGCAGCCTTGAACTCCCAGGCTCAAGTGATCCTCCCATGTCAACCTCCCAAGTAGCTGGGACTACAGGCCTGAGTCACCGTATGTGCCTAATTAATTTTTTTTTTTTTTTTTTTTTTTGTGGAAATGGGGTTTTGATATGTTGCCCAGGCTGGTCTGGAACTCCTTGCCTCAAGCGATGCGTTGAGATTACAGGCATGAGGCACTGTGTTTAACCTAATTACTTATCCTTTAGTAAACATTGTATCCTAGCTGCACATTAACCTGGAACACTTGCAGGTATACAGTCAGTCATACAGTGGACTCATCTATGTGTATTCATTCACAGAAGATGCTCACGAAGGCTCAGCATCTTTGGAGGCCTTTTCCAAGCACCATGGCACTGCATATTCTTGAGTTTCACAGTAGTCTTGGAATAAATAATGATAGTATGGGATTGCAAAGAAAAGAAACAGCCTGAATTACTTTATTTATTTATTTATGAGACAGAGTTTTGCTCTTGTCACCCAGGGTGGAGTGCAGTGGTGCGATCTCAGCTCACTGCAACCTCTGCTTCCTGGGTTCAAGCAATTCTCTTGCCTCAGCCACCCGAGTAACTGGGATTATAGGTGCCACCACTCCTGGCTAATTTTTTGTATTTTTTATAGAGACGGATTTGGCCAGGCTGGTCTTGAACTCCCGACCTCAGGTGATCTGCCCACCTTGGCCTGGGATTACAAAGTGCTGGGATTACAGGTGTGAGCCACCGCTCCTGGCCCCCCTGAATTACTTTAATCTGTCATTCCCTGTGGCTACTTGGAGTTTCTATTTGTGTTTAAAATTCAAAAGAGTGAAAAAAAAAGAGACTTAATTGCATCATATAATATTTTTGTTTGGTAAGTGCAGATTTTATTTCATACATGAAATATTTTATTGGATTTGAATAGTATCTTTTAAACTGAAATTTATTCTTTAATTTTAATAAATTGTTTTTAAACTAAAGAACAAATAAAATAATTATTATGAATTATTTCATGATTATTGCTTTTTGGAGCATAGATGAATGAGGTGTTAAAAATGATGCACTCTGATTGTCTAATATGCTAGAAATACTAGGTGCACGGCTGATTCCTCAAAACATCACTGTTGGCTTCAATTAAAAGAGAGCATATTAATTAAGATAGAGAGAAAGTAGGTTTTATAACCAACTTTTCGTCTCCCTCCACTCCCATAATAATTCAGGAAAAATTGAGTAACTTATTAAAATCTCTGAATATGCTTTATCACCTATGAGGGGGCTTCAATGACCAGAGGCGTTTGTTCCTTGAATGTTTCACATTTCAAAATTTATGTCTGTTCGATGGCAATTTGGGGAAAATTTGTCTTTTATTTTTTATTAAAAAAATTTCTTTTGAGACAAGGTCTCAATCTGTTGCCCAGGCTGGAGTGTAGTGGTGTAATTATGACTCACTGCAGCCTTAACCTCCTGGGCTCAAGGGATTCTCTTGCCTCAGCCTCCTGAATAACTGGGACTACAGGCATGTACCACCATGCCCGGCTAATTTTTTAAATTTACTTTTTTTTTTGTACAGATGGGGGTCTCACTTTGTTGTCCACGCTGGTCTCAAACTCGTGGCCTCAAGCAACCCTCCTACCTGAGCCTCCCAAACTGCTGGGATTATACACATGAGCTTGGCCTAGACAAATTGTCTTTCAAACATGGTAAACATGTTAATAGGTATTTTTAATTTATTGATTATCTATCATCTTGTGACGGAAAGTTTCCTAATAATTTTAAAATAAGGAAAAATGTTTGGCATTGAGTGTTGTAATTTAGGAAATAGCCTAAGATATGGTCACCAAGTTTAATTTAAGTGGTAAAATATTTTGGGGGTATGTATGCATGGCAGCACTTAGTGAAAATTGCAGATAGTGAAAGATACTTTTTGAAATTTGTTCAATAAGTTACTCATGAATTATTCGATTTTCTGGAGACCAAAGGTGTTTTCTCAGGTTGGTCAAGTTCTCATTCCCTAGGTGTAGCTTGACCTCCTGGCCACATGCTCTTAAAACCATTGGCAGGGATCACCTGCAGGATTTAAATAGTTTCCTCTCCCTCTTCCCTCTCCCTTTCCTCTTTCCCTTCCTCACCTCTCTGCATTTTTGTCCCTCTCTTCCTGGTTTTACTTTCATGCCAAAGGCTTACAGTTAAATTCCCTTGAGTTACATTTGCAAAATTAATTTGTGTATCATCCAACTCCACAGTATTTGGCAAGTCATGGTATTTTGGCTTCTATCTTCATTTCACTTGCATTAAAACAGATTAAAACAATCCAAGGAATACAGAGTGTAGGATTAAGATAAATGCATGCTACACGGTTGGGAGTTCGTTATGTGCATATTTTTGCAAATAAATCTGACCTTAAAAGGTAATTGCTTTAGGACCTTGAAAAACTCAAGGATGAAGGATTTCTCTTAAGCAGCATACTTTTGATTCTCTAGGGTTAGCAAAGAGAAGAGCTTTCAGAACACCAAAGTCAATGATAAGTCAAAGAGTTTTGCTACATTCTCCTTTGTTTTCTACCCAAAACATATTAAGCAATATCTGGATATTAATCTCATTGGTTTTTGGGCATCTATAAATGAGATAGTACTTTATAAAATCTCTGAACAGCCCTGGACTCGTGTTTACTTGGGCAGAGGTATATACAAAGGAACTGGCCTGCAGCACACAGCTGAATTTGGTGGCCCTGAGTGAGTATCTACTTTATAAGGTGGTGGTGTTCTGCCCTCTACTATCACCCCTGGAATAAAAAATATAGGCGAGAAGACACCAGTCATCACTTTCTCTTCCCTGGAGGCATGCTCATTGCGCCGATTTTCTCTAATAACTTTCCTAACTGGAGAGGGTGCATGCACACATTTTAAATTAAGAGAGGATTTCTACAGGCAAACAGAACACGTTACCCCCTTGTTGCAATGTTTGTCTTCTGGGAAAGGACTTGCAGAGCCTTGTGGTAAGTTGCTTAATAGTGGTCATGGTCGGTTAATCTCATTTTTCCCTCTAAGAGAGAGGGGACAAAATAACTGCCTGGTGAATATCAGGGTCCCTAGGCTTATATGGGGAAATTGGATGAAAGTTCTCCCAGGACAGCAATGTTTTATTTTGAAATCAAAAATTGGCTTTCCAGGGCAGGGATTTTGAGGGGAGTCCATAATCCTCAGGGAAGTCCTTGGTCTTTGGGTGGTCTCCTGGATGGTGGAGATTCTTCTAAAAGGAGGCAACACAGTTTTTTTTTTTTTTTTTTTTTTTAAGACAGAATCTCGCTCTGTCACCAGTCTGGAGTGCAGTGACACGATCTCGGCTCACTGCAACCTCTGTCTCCCGGATTCAAGCAATTCTCCTGCCTCAGCCTTCTGAGTAGCGGGGAGTACAGGCACGTGCCACCATGTCTGGCTAACTTTTTTTGTATTTTTAGCAGAGACGGGGTTTCACCATGTTGTCCAGGTTGGTCTTGAACCCCTGACCTCAAATGACCCACTCTCCTTGGCCTCCCAAAGTGCTGAGATTACAGGTATGAGCCACTGTGCCCAGCCTAGCACTGTCTTTTTTGTATGTACATTTTATCAGTTTTTAAAAAGCTTCTCTGACTTCTAAAATCATTCTTAGAAATTCTTCTGCAGCATTCCCAAAGCTAAGACTTGCTCTGCAAATTACATTAAATGTAATTCTTAATTCTTATGTGAAACTTTTATGCCATTATCCCATTTCGTTTTTCACAATTTTAAATAAAACAGATAAAACACCAAGGACATAAAAGCAGTACAGATGGTCCCGACTTTCAATGTTCAGCTTACAATTTTCTGACTTTAGGATGGTGCAAAAGCAATATGCACATGGTAGAAACTGTCCTTTTAAAAATTTGGGGCCAAGTGTGGTTTCTCATGCTTATAATCCCCATACTTTGAGAGGCCAAGGCCGCAGGATTGCTTGAGCTCAGGAGTTTGAGACCAGCCTGGGAAACATGGTGAGACCCCATTTCCACAAAAAATAAAAAAATTAGTCAAGTGTGGTGATGCTTACCTGTGGTCGTAGCTACTCAGGAGGCTAAGGTGGGAGGATTGCTTGAAGCCCAAGAGGTTGAGGCTGCAGTGAGCCATGATTGTACCACTGCACTTCAGCATGAGCGAGGGTGAGATCTGGTCTCAAAAAAAGTTTTTAAAGAAATTTTTCCTTAGGTTAATGATACTAGCAATACATAACATGATATTCTCTTTCAATACCGGAGGGCAGCATTGTGCTGCAGCTTCCAATCAGCCAAGTAATCAAGACAGTAAACAACTGATACTCTATAGTGTGCTATGTTGCCTTTTTTAGATATTGTGTTTTGTGTTTTTACATCCTATCATGTCTACAAAATGCCCACCTGTGTCTCCTGCTTCAAGTGAAAAGAGGAAGGCAATTACCCTTGAGGCAAACTCAAGATAAGGTGGGACACAGTGGCTCATGATTATAATCCCAGCTACTAGGGAAGCTGAAGTGGAAGGATCACTTGAAGCCTAGAGTTTGAGACCAGCCTCTAAAAAACCCCCCAAAACAAAAACAAAGGAAAACACCTCAAGATAATTGCCCACCATGAAGGACAATGTTAGGAAGCCAGTAATGTCCATTGCATGTGAATTAGGACTGTTGCAATCAACAATCTCAATCATCTTAAAGGATAAGAAGGGAATGAATGATTGAAAATGTTTACAGCAAGTCATGGATAGTTCCAATGCTTCAAAAGACATCATAATTTTCATAATAACGTGAAGGTCATCAGTGGGGCAGCAAGTGCTGACTGAAGATGTCAAATCTTTAAAGGAAGAGCTGTGTCTTAGTCCATTTCCTGTTGCTTATAAAATAATACATGAAACTTGGAAATTTGTAAGAAATGAAATTTATTTTTACAGTTGGGAGTCTGAAAAGTCCAAGTTTGATGGGCTGCATCTGGTAAGGGCCTTCTTGCTGGTGGGGACTCTCTGCAGAGTTCCGAGGTGGTGCAAGACATCCCATAGCAACAAGCCTGAACATTCTAATTTAGATTTCTTTTCCTCTTCCTATAAAGCCACCAGTCCCACTCCCATGATAGTCCATGAATTCATTAACCTGTGAATGAATTAATCCACCTATGAGGGCAGAGCTCGCATGACCCAATCACCTCTTAAAGGCTGATATGTCTTGGCTGTATCCCCACCCAAATTTCATCTTGAATTCCACATGTTGTGGGAAGGACCTGGTAGGAGGTGATTGAATCATGAGGCAGGTCTTTCCCGTGCTGTTCTCATGATAGCAAATAAGCCTCATGAGATCCAACAGTTTTAAAAAGGGGAGTTTCCCTACACAAGCTCTCTCTTTCCTTGTCTGCCTCCATGAGAGACATGACTTCCACCTTCCACCATGATTGTGAGGCCTCCCCAGCCATCTGGAACTGTAAGTCCATTAAACCTCTTTCTTTTGTAAATTACCCAGTCTCAGATATGTCTTTATCAGCAGCATGAAAATGGACTAATACAAAGGACCCAGCTTTCAATATTGCTACATTGAGGGTTAAGTTTTGACATGAGTTTTAGAGGGAACAAACATTCAAACCATAGCAAGCCTCATAGGATAACTGCAAGTGAGAAATATTTGCCAGAACAAATATTTAATGTCAATGAAATGAACTTGTTCTGGAGGTGTCTGCTGAGCATACATACATTCATTAAGAGTTCATGACAATGCCAGGATTCAAGGCATTCAAAGACTATCTCATACTGCTTTTGGGTAGAAATGTTGCAAGATTCAAATAAAGCTTTCCTAGTCTGCCATTTAGAGAACCATAGAGCATTCAAGAATGTGAGCAAGCATACATTTCCCATTTATTATTTCCATAAGAAGAAAGCCTGGATGACATCAACATTGTGCAAAGACTTGTTTCGAACTGGTTTTAGTCCACAGGCAAGAGAATATTGTAGGCAAAACAACATCCCATGCAAGATTCTTCTGATACTAGATAATGCTCTGGGGCAAGCACAGCATATTGGTGACATGCGTCCTGATGTAAATGTTGTGTATGTGCCACCAAACAAAACTGCACTAATTCAACCAATGGACTAAAGCACAAGAGCTGGGTTCATAGCATACTATGTACACCAGATGTTTGCACAGGCTGCTGAAATGACTGAATCTGGCCAAATGCTCCTAGAGTTTTGAAAAGGTTCTAACATTCTAAGTGCTATCCAGAACATGGCTGCAGCACAGGAAGAAGTCACACAGCAATGCATAAATTGCTTTTGGAAGAAAGCTTTGAAGACATATGTGAACACATTCAAAGGCTTTAACAAAGACCCTGCTGTTGATGGAATAGTAAGTAACAGTGTATTAGTGCTTGGGAAACAGGTGGAATTTGACATTGATGAGGAGGATGAGCTTGTTGGCTTTGAGGCTGAAGAATTTATCAACGAGGAGCTGATCAAATGGGAGTAAGAAAGAAGTAAAGAACTTGAGGCAGAGAAAGAAGTTTTACCCAAGGCACCAAGAAAGTGCACAGCAATGAAGCTGCAGAGGTGTTTGCTATGATTAGCAGGGGGTATAGATGTTATAAGAAGTGGATGTATCAAAAGGACACATGTCCTCGTATGTTCATTGCAGTGCTGTTCACAATAGCGAAGACATGGAATCAACCTTGGTGCTCATCAATGGTGGTTTGGATGAAGAAAATGTGGTACATATATACCATAGAATACTATGCAGCCTTAAAAAGAACGAAATCATGTCCTTTGCAGCAGCATGGATGGAGCTGGAGGCCATTATCCTGAGTGAACTAATGCAATAATAGAAAACCAAATACCAGATGTTCTCCCTCATAAGTGGGAGCTAAACATTGAATACACGTGAATGTAAAGACGGGAACAATAGACACTGGGGAGTACTAGACAGGGGAGGGAGGGAGAGGAGCATGGGCTGAAAAACCACCTATTAGGTACTATCCTCACTGCCTGGGTGACAGAATTGTTGGAATCTCAAGCCTCAGTATCATGCAATATACCCATGTAACAAACCTGCACATGTACCCTTTAATCTTTTTTTTTTTTCTTGAGACAGGGTCTCACTCTATTGCCCAGGCTGGAGTGCAGTGGCATGATCATGGTTCACTGCAACCTCCACCTCCTGGGTACAAGCAATTCTCCTGCCTCGGCCTCCGAGTAGCTGGGATTACAGGTGTGCACCACCATGCCTAGCTAATTATTTGTTTTTATTTTTAGTGGAGATGGGATTTCACCATGTTGGCCAGGCTGCTCTTGAACTCCTGGCCTCAAGTGATCCACCCACCTTGGCCTCCCAAAGTTCTGGGAGCTACCATGCCCAGCCAGTACCCTTCAATCTATAATAGAAGTTGAAATTATAAAACAAAAACAAAAGCAGAGAAACGGATGCCAATTACGAGAGATTTGCGAGTTGACAGGCAGATGCAGTATGTTCTTCCTTTCTCTAGGGAAATAGATAACGAAAAGAAGAAACAAACTCTACAGTCAAAACTTGATATATTCCTGAACATTATGCCTGCTAAACCATCAAGCGTTCATATCCCAGTGCCTTCTACAGGTTGAGCATTTCTAATCTGAAAATCCAAAATGCAAACTTTGAGTGCTGACATGATGCCACAAGTAGAAACTCCCATACTTGACCTCCTTTAATAATTTCACAAAATTATGAAAAATATTGTATACAATTACCTTCCGTTTATGTGTATTATGTGTGTATAAAACAAATAAATTTTATGTCTGGACTTGGGTCCCACCTCCAAGGTATCTCATTATGTATATGCAAATATTCCAAAAATCAAAAAGAAAAAAATCTGAAATACTTCTGGTCCCAAGCATTTTGGATAAGGGTTACTCAACCTATACCAGCTATTCTCTCCAGAGCCTCATGATAAGAGTGAGAAATTAACAACTCTGTGGCTGTAGCATCTCCTTCATCCAGCAATTAATTTCAGTTCATGCTTCAAACATTCTTCAGATCCAGTGTACTTTCAGTTGTCTACATTAATGGTGAGGACCTATACAACTGTTCTGTATTTCATAGTTTGGTATTCAATAAATTCCATGAGATATTCAATACTTTATTATAAAATAGGCATTGTGTTAGATGATTTTGTCCAACCATAGGTTAATATAAGCATGCTGGGCACATTTAATGTAGGCTAGGCTAAGTTGTGATGTTCAAGAGGTTATATGTATTTAATGCGTTTTTCACTTACAACATTTTTCATTTATGATGGGTTCATCGGGATGGAACCCCATCAGAAATTGAAGAGCAACTGTACTAGAATATGGCTAAGGCCTGCCCAGATTTTTCTTGTTTTTAATTTAGTGGAATTATATTGATTTCAAAAGCTTTGCACTTGAGTATGTTGAAATACCCTTACTTGAAAGAGAAAGCTATCTACTTTGTTTGAGTAAATGTATAGTAAAGTGCTGGCTAAAGTCTTTGGCTTGTCAAATACAATAAAAATTACTTACAATGTCTGGTTATATGAAAGAAATACTTCAAACGAAGGAGTTTTTAAATTTGAAGAGGCTTTTTGTGTGGGCAGGGAAATTGAGCTCATTTTTACTTTTTTTTTTTCTTCTTTGAGACATAGTCTTGCTCTGTTGCCAAGGCAGACTGCAGTGGTGCAATCATAGCTGACTGCAGCCTCGACCTCCTGGGCTCCAGTGATCCTCCTCCCTCAGCCTCCTGAATAGCTGAAACTACAAGTACACACCACCATACCTGGCTAATTTTTTAACATATTTTGTAGAGATGGGGCATCATTATGTTGCCCAGGCTGATCTCAAACTCCTGGGCTCCAGTGATCCTCCTGCCTTAGCCTCCAAAAGCACTGGGATTACAGGCCACCTTGCCTGGCCCATTTTTATTTTTCTTTAAATTGAGATTTTCTATAGTGCTTAGATATTTTTTTCTAAGAAGACCACATCGTTATTCAAGTAAGGGAAGCCCTGCTTTAGACACTGTTAATAAATTATGACATCATTAACAGCAACAGTTTGACCACAAGTAGTAATGAAGATGATTCTGAAATTCCAGGTAGTGATGGACCTTCGAATAGTAATTTTGTAAAACTTGAGAAAATTGAAACTAAATATACCAGTTTAATGAAAGTTTGCTAGCTAATCTTTTTTGTTAGTTTACATATACCTCTTAAATACTTTTATTTAAGTTAAAAAAAATTGTTTTTAATGATTAGTTAGGTTCTCACTTCGTTATCCAGGCTGGAGTGCACTGGTAGAATCATAGCTTACTGTAGCCTTTACTTCTGGCCTCAAGTGATCTTTCTGTCTTGGCCCCACGGAGTGCTAGGATTACTAGCATGAGACACCACACCAGGGCTTATTTAGGTTTTAACTTGGTGTCATTTCATTTGAGTTAGAAGCATTTAGTCACTCCAGCTTGATGGAAATTATTCCTACAGTTAAGCACATTGGTTTATTTTTGTGTGGTTCCATAATAATAATAATGGAACCACACAAAATCAAGCACTTGTTAGATTCCAGGCCTTGTGTTTCCTCCATGGTTTATAAGGATTTTCTTATTCAATCCTTCAACAGCTTCATGCAATAGGAATTAGGACTTTCATCTCTGTTTTGCAGATGGAAAACCAGGAATGGAATCCAAATTCTGTAATTCAAGAACCTGCACTCTTATCCACTACACTAAATTTATTGTAAGTAAAATTAAAGAGTCAATAAATAAAATAGGGAATAAAGGTTTTTTGTTACAGAAAATTCAATAGTTAAGGTGAACCCTCATGTACACATGTCCAATCTTGTTCTCTCTATATCCTCTATCTTCTGCCCCACCATTATCATAAAGCAAGCCCCAGACATCACATTATTTCATTAAAGGGATTTTGTTTTTGGAGTCGAGGTCTTACTCGCTGCCCAGGCTGGAGGGCATTGGCATGATCACGGCTCACTTGCAGCCTCAACCTCTCGGGCTCAAGTGATCCTTTCACCTCAGCCTTCTGAGTCACTGCTGGGACTACAGGCACCTGCCACCACCCCCGGCTATTTTCTTTTTCTTTTTCTTTTTTTTTTTCTTTGAGATGGAGTCTCACGTTGTCGCCCAGGCTGGAGTGCAATGGCGCGATCTCGGCTCACTGCAAGCTCCGCCTCCCGGGTTCACGCCATTCTCCTGCCTCAGCCTCCTGAGTAGCTGGGACTACAGGTGCCCACCACCACACCTGGCTAATTTTTTTGTATTTTTAGTAGAGACGGGGCTTCACTGTGTTAGCCAGGATGGTCTCGATCTCCTGACCTCGTGATCCGCCTGCCTTGGCCTCCCAAAGTGCTGAGATTACAGGCGTGAGCCACCACACCTGGTCTCTCTCTCTCTCTTTTTTTTTTAATAGAAGCATTTTTTTTTTTTTTTGGAAAGAGAGTCCCACTCTGTCACCCAGGCTGGAGTGCAGTAGCGCGATCTCGGCTCACTGCAACCTCCACCTCCCAGGTTCAAGTGATTCTCCTGCCTCAGCCTCCCAAGTAGCTGGGACTACGGGCTCTCACCACCATGCCTGGATAATTTTTGTATTTTGAGTAGAGATTGGGTTTCACCATGTTGGCCAGGCTGGTTTTGAACTCCTGACCTCAAGTGATCCACCTGCCTCGGCCTCCCAAATTGTTGGGATTACAGGCAGAAGCCATTGTGCCCAGCCTGATTCACTTCTTAGTGTTGCAGATAAAATTGATCCTGTGACTTATTTCCTGAATGCTGTATTTATACATTTACTTTCTTGCTTACATTTGCTATGCTTTAAGTGGAAACCAAGATGAATCAAGCAAATTCTGTCCTCAAGAAACTTAAAATCTGCTTTGGGAGGCCAAGGTGGGAGGATTGCTTGAGGCCAGGAGTTTGAGATTTGCTGGGGCAGCATGGTGAGAACCTGTCCCTACAAAAAAAATTTTAAAATAATAAATAAAATAAACTTAAAATCTAATGGTAGGGATAAAATAGATACATAAATATCCCTAATATAAATAATGTGATACATGCCAAGGTCATGTATAGATAAGTTTAGAAGTTCAGATGAGAAGTATCTAAAATTTGTGAATGACTTCCCTGTTAGACAAGGTTTTGAACTCATAAGTGTGTTATTTATTTTAGTGCTTCAATACCCACCTTAAAAGACAAATATTATTAACCCCAGTTATCGATGATGAAGTTGAGTCTCAGGCAGGAGGTGACAACTGAATACGCCTGAGGGATAGAGAGGATTTGCATAACTGGCTAGTTGGGCACCCCAGGTGAGGGGAATAGCTGTGGAAAGGCAATGAAAGCACCAGCAATCAGAGAAACAGGGTCCAGGAAGCAGAGAAACAGGGTCATGGAATACCGAATGGAAAGGTCAAAGGCATATTTTAAGGCTTCTACGTTGGATAAGGAAAGACACTGAGAGGCTGGATATGCATTGTCATGTGTATGTTGAATGAGGAGAATACATTAGATACCAATACAAAGATGTGCGATTTCTACAAAGGATCTGCTTATCAGTGAAACATTAATAGATCCTGAGTGATGTGAATGTCTCGGAGAGGTCATGACCTTAGAAATCTAAATAAAAAATAAAATAAAAAGCATTAAATAAATAAATGCAAGCACAAATCACAAATCTCTGATTTCGAGACCTGACTGAGTCACAAAACAAGACCTTGTCTCTACAAAATATTTTTTAAATTAGCCGAGCATGGTGGCACGTACCTGTAGTCCCAGCTACTCTGGAGGCTGAGGTGAGAGTATCGCTTGAGCCCAGGAGTTTGAGGCTGCGGTGGGCTATGATCACACCATGGCACTCCAGCCTGGGCAACAGAGGGAGATCCTGTCTCTAAAAAAAAAAAAAAAAAGAAAAGAAAAAAAGAAATAATACATCCTCTTGTGGTCTGAGTCAGCCAATGAGAATACAACAGTGGAAAGATCTTGGAGTTAGGAAAAAGTCATAGAATTCTGGAAGTGCAGCATTCATTGTCCTCTACTGTCCTGTGCTAATGCAGACCCAGCCATTCTTTGTATCCCTCGATTTCCAAAAAGCCTTTTAGTGTTATCTTCTGATAACACTAAATCCTGATTTTATAATGCATCCTGATTTTATAATGGAAGTTGGCTCTTAGGGCATTTTTCTTTTGTACTTTAAAGCTTAAGACCCAAAGAAAAACATGCATAATTAATCTGTCAAATCTGGGGATAGCTCTGTACGTACTGCCAAGTCTCTCCCTCTCTTTCAATTTTTTGTTAGAAATTTGTGGCAGTAATTATATATACCTGGCACCTACTGTGTCCTTTTGTTTTCATAGGCATGTTTGACTTAAATACTCTCGACCCTCACTTATTCTTCCACCTCCAAACTCATTTGTTTTGAGATTGCTTTTGTATTTTCACTTTTTATTTATTTTTATTTTTATTTTTGAGACAGTGTCTTGCTCTGTCCTCCAGGGTGAAGTGCAGTGCAGTGATTATGGCTTACTGCAGCCTTGGACTCCTGGGCTTAAGTGATCCTTGTGCCTCAGCCTCCTGAGTAGCTGGGACTATAGGCACTCACCATCACATCTGGCTAATAAAAAAAATTTTGTTTTGTAGAGAAAGGGTCTTGCTGTGTTGCCCAGGTCTCAAACTCCTAGCTTCAAGTGATCTCTCTCCTTGGCCTCCCAAAGTGCTGGAGTAATAACAGGAGTGAGCCATTGTGCCTGGCCTCTATTTTCATTGAGAACTCTCTTTTAGGTCTAGTATTATCAGCTGCATCATGAAAAAAGTCAACAACAACAACAACAACAACAACATATTAAAACTTAGGTCAAGTTTCCTTTGTTTTTTGTTTGTTTTTAGAAGGTGTCTCACTCTGTCATCCAGGCTGGAGTGCAATGGTGTGATCTCAGCTCACTGCAAACTCCGCCTCCTGGGTTCAAGCAATTCTCCCACCTCAGCCTTCCATGTGGCTGGGATTACAGGCACCTGCCATCATGCCTGGCTAATTTTTGTATTTTTGTAGAGATGGGGTTTCATTATGTTGTTTGCCAGGCTGGTCTTGAACTCCTGATCTCAGGTGATCTGCCCGCCTCATCCTCCCAAATTGCTGGGATTACAGGCATGAGCCACATGCCCAGCCTCTTTGATATTTTTATATGATTGATTTCCTGCTGAGCTTCACTGGCCACAGACACATTTACATTTGTTCATGGTTCTTGGGCTGATAATTTCACTTCTTTAAAGAACGACATAACTTGTTTAGATGGCATGTGATTATAGGAGGGACTAATTGAGCCAGGAAATGAGGATCCCCAGTCAATCATTTAGTCACTTACTTGTGGCCCAAAGTGAGATCAATTAAGTCCTTCCTGAATAATTTTTTTAAATTGTGACAGGGCCTCTCTCTGTTTGTTACCCAGGCTGGAGTGCAGTGGTATGATCATGGTTCACTGTACCCTTGACTTCCTAGGCTCAAGAGATCCTCCCATATTGATATGGTTTGGCTGTGTCCCCACCTAAATCTCAACTTGAATTGTATCTCCCATAATTCCCACGTTTTATGGGAGGGACCCAGGGGGAGGTAATTGAATCATGGGGGCTGGTCTTTCCCATGCTATTCTCGTGATAGTGAACAAGTCTCATGAAATCTGATGGGTTTATCAGGGATTTCTGCTTTTGCCTCTTCCTCATTTTCTCTTGCCACCACCATGTAAGAAGTGCCTTTCACCTCCCGCTATGATTCTGAGGCAATCCCAGCCATGTGGAGCTGTAAGTCCAATTAAACCTCTTTTTGTTCCCAATTTCGGGTATGTCTATTAGCAGCCTGAAAATGAACTAGTACACATATCAACCTCCTTAGTAGCTAAGACTACAGGCATGTGCCATCATGCCTGGCTAAATTAAAAAAAAATTTTTTGTAGAGATGGGAACTCACTATGTTGCCCAGGCTGGTCTGGAACGCCTGGCCTCAAGCCATTCTCCTGCCTCAGCCTCCCAAAATGCTGGAATTACAGCCGTGAGCCATTGCACCCAGTCTTCCTTGTGTAATTCTTAGTGTAAATCTGGAATCACCCATATCAATCTTACTGAAAAATAAGGAATAAAATTGGTATGTATTTGTTTGAAGGAGACAAAATAATTATATATCTTGGATCCAGCTGTTACAATGTTAGCAGAAATAACAAAATGTACTTTTAGAATGCTTTGTTTTCTTAAAAAATCCAAACACAAAGACTTGAAAATCCTTTTCTACATAATCTTTTTATCTTGAAATTTACTGTTTCTTGAGAGAAGATATGGTTTCAGAATTTTTTCTTGCATCACAATCTGCCAACCACAGAGAAATTAAGTGACTGCTTAAGAAACTAAGTATGATCTTCTATATTTATTTTCAGCATAATATTTTGCTAATTTTTTCCACCATCTATAAAATATCTATGATGACTATGTCTAAAAACCTTACCTTTTTAAATCTGCATAATTGTGTGATTTCTAGCTGGTGCTCTCTTAATCCGTTTGCAAATGTTTATCACCATTTTGTTCAAATGGAATGTCCTGGAATTACTCGACCCATCAAAAGGCTTCATATTCTTTTGGCTGTTTAAGTGATGAATACTGATCTCTAAAATGACTGTTTATAATTCAATTTTTCCATTAGTCTTACTTTTTAAGTAAGAAAGAAAAGCTGTATCATCAAAATACATGATTTGACCAAATATTAAGGAGATAAGCGGTGTTTCCTAATGAGTGCTTACTGTATATATTATCGTGATGTAAAATGCGTAACTGGCTCATGCAGTTATTTGTGGTGGTAATATTTAACAATCTGAAGGGCATGGGTGCCAACCAAACAGAACAAGGCATTGGTCTTAGTGCTAGAGAAGATTGCTGGATCATGAGGAAGGGGGTCCTGGAAGGGGGGCCAGGGTAGTTGGGAAGGGATGGAAGTAAAATATTCAGAAAGCTGTGCTATGTTCCACTATTTTTACAATAGCATGGCTGTACTAAAAGGACCCCACCACCTATCAGTTCTGTTGTTTGAAGAACTGTGTCAAGGAAGCCAAGGGTCTAGATTTCACCTGGATGTAGACCAGTTGACAGATACAGCAATTTACAATGCATTCTAATGAAGCAGGATGATGATGAGAGAAAAGAGCACAGACTTTGGAGTCAGCAAGGCTGAGTTTGGAACCTTTCTTTATTCCTTAATAGCTGTGTGATCCTGGGAAAATTTCTTGTGCTCTACAAATGTCAGTTTCCTTCTCTATGAGAGGAGACAGCAATGCCCTCCCTGTAGGGTTGCTGAATGGTTACAGGTGAGATGAGTAAAGCTCCTGGCATAGCACTGAGCTGTAGGGAGTAGGCACTGAGAGCAGCTGCCATCATTCCCTTTATTTCTGTGACTCTATTCTCTTGGGTTGTTTTTTCTTCCTTGGAAAAACTTTTCTTGAGCTTTTTGTTTTCTGCTCCTTCCTTAAATGTTGGTGATCCTTGGAATTCCTTTCTGCTAGTGTCTTGTTCCTTTTCTCTCTTCATTCTCTCTAGCAGCCTCATCCACAACCATGACTTCTGCTGTAACTTTAGGGATGACTTCCTAATCTGAATCATTGTTCGGACATTTCTCCTGAGCTCCAAATCCAACTTCTTACTAGTGTTCTCTGCTTGACTATCCTTCAGGCGCCCCCCGCTAGACCCCACGTGTCTGGAATTGAACTCATAATTTTTCCCAGCAACACACTATTTTCCTGCCTCTCCTACCTTGGTTGAAGGTAGTGCCATTAGTTTATGTTCTTAAGCTGGGAACCTGGGGGTCATCTCTGAACACTAATCTCCCCTCCCCTCCCCTTCCCTCCCTTCCCTTTCCTCTTTCCTCTCCTCTCCCCTCCCTTCCCCTCCCCTCCCCTCCTTTTCTTTCTCCTTCCCTCCCTCCCTCTCTTCCTTCTCTCTCTCTCTCCTACCTTCCTTCCTTTCTCTTTCTTTCTTTCCTTTCTTTCTCTTTCTTCTTTCTTTCTCTCTGTCCCCCTCCCTCCCTCCCTCTCTCTCTCTTTCTTTCTTTCCCTCTCTCTCTCTCTTTCTTCCTTCCTTCCTTCCATCGATGTTTCTTTTCTTTCTTTCTTGAGGATCTTGCTCTGTTGCTCAGGCTGGAGTGCAGTGCTTTGATCTCAGCTCACTGCAGCCTTGACTTCCTGGGCCCAAGCAATCCTCCCACCTCAGTTTTCTGAGAAGCTGGGACTACAGGTATGTACCATCACATCCAGTTAATTTTTGTATTTTTAGTAGAGATGCTGTTGCCCAGGCTGGTCTGGAACTCCTGGGCTCAAGCAATCCACCTGCCTCGGCTTCCCAGAGTTCTGGGATTACAGGCATGAGTCACTGTGCCCTGCCAATTACTACTTTTATATCCAAATATGTCATCTATTCCCGTTAATTTAGCCTCTTAAGTATCTTTTCATCCATATGGTCTTACTTCAGGTCTCCAATCTTTCTCTACTATTAACTTCACTTCCTTGCTTATAGCATCAACCCCCTCCAGACTATCCTATAAAAAGCTTAGAGAGGCTGGGCACAGAGACTCATGCCTGTAATCCCAGCACTTTGGGAAATGGAGGCAGGCAGATCACCTGAGGTCAGGAGTTCAAGACCAGTCTGGCCAGCATGGTAAAACCCTTTCTCTACTAAAAATACAAAATCAGCTGGTGTGGTGGTACACGCAGGTAGTCCCCAGCTACTCGGGAAGCTGAGGCACGAGAATCACTTGAACCCAGGAGGCAGAGGTTGCAGTGAGCCAAGATTGCGCCACTGCACTCTAGCCTGGGTGACAGAGCAAGACTGTTAAAAAAAAAAAAAAAGCTAGATAATAATTCTCTTCTTTCTTTTTTTTTGAGGCAGAGTCTCGCTCTGTTGCCCAGGCTGGAGTGCAGTGGTGTGATCTCAGGTCACTGCAAGCTCCGCCTCCCGGGTTCATGCCATTCTCCTGCCTCAGCCTCCCGAGTAGCTGGGACTACAGGCACCTGCCACCATGCCCGGCTAATTTTTTGTATTTTTTGTATTTTTGTATTTGTAGTAGAGACAGGGGTTCACCATGTTAGCCAGGATGGTCTCGATCACCTGACCTCATGATCCGCCGGCCTCGGCCTCCCTAAGCGCTGGGAGTACAGGCATGAACCACCACTCGCGGCCCATACTTTTCTTTTTGATATTATTTTATTTTGTTTTTTGGTGGCGGGGTCTCACTCTGCCACCAGACTGGAGTGCAGCAGCAAACATAGCTCACTGCAGCCTCACACTCCTGGGCTCACGTAACTTTTAAAATTTTGGTTAGCTAAAAATGGCTATTCATTGTAAAAAGGTAAAAAAAATTATAGGTAAATAAAAATAAAAACTACCTATAATCCACCAACCAGATAAAACAACTACTAAAAATTTGGTACACATTTTTCAGGTTATTTTAAATACATACATAAATATAATGCTGTATAAGGTTGAACTCTAGTAATTTTTGAATTCTTCTTGTGATGAGATTTAAAATAAATTAAACTAAGATTTGCAGTCTGAACTGCACTGGGCAATTGTTGGTACATACTCTGTAACGAATTCAAGTTAAACCATTGGTTGCTGACTGATTATCGGTTGACTGTGTTTTAGAGACCATCTGGCCAAATCACCTACTTTTGTTGGGGCTAAAAGGGTTTCTCCTAAAGGAAACAGATGTACCTGCTGTCAGTCATCATAGGGAGTGTTCAATCCTTGGAGCATGAAACTTGGAAAGCGAGCTTGGATAAGGTTGAAGGCTTTTCTCTAACGCTAGAAGTACTTTTTAGTAAACTCTGAGGAATGAGATTCAAGGGGCATTTCCAGTGAAGGAACAGATAAGGGCTGCATGAAGGAGGCTGGGAGCAAACAAGCTCTCCCCCAATCCTTTTTTCTTTCAGAGACTGGGTCTCCCTCTGTCTTCCATGCTGGAGTACAGTGATACAATCATAGCTTACAGGAGCCCCAAACTCCTGGGCTCAAGTCTTCCTCTCACCTCGGCCTCCCAAGTAGCTGGAACCTCAGGCATGCACCACCACACCTGGCTAATTTTTTCATTTTTTGTAGAGACAAGTTCTCACTATGTTGCCTAGGCTGGTCTTGAACTCCTGGGCTCAAGTGACTCTCCCACCACAGCCTCCCAAAGTACTGAGATTACAGGTGTGAGTCACTGAGGTCAGCCTTGCAAGCCAGCCTTGTTAGGGACCAAGGATGTACCTGGGCATGCAGAGCTGTGGGTGTTTCTGTGGTTGGTGGTGCCCCACACAACATTCCCATGTTGCTTTCACTGATGATGTTGCTTTGGCTCTTGTTTTATGACCTATTATCTTGGGAAGGAATTTGCAGCTCTTTAATTTAAATCTGTCTCGTTGGCCAGGCATGATGGCTCATGCCTGTAACCCCAGCACTTTGGGAGGCAGAGGCAGGTGGATCATTGGAAGGCAGGAGTTCGAGACCAGCCTGGCCAACATGGCAAAACCCTGGCTCTACTAAAAATAAAAAATTAGCCAGGCATGGTGGTGTGCACCTGTAATTTCAGCTACTTGGCAGGCTGAGGCCCAAGAATTGCTTGAACCCAGGAGGTGGAGGTTGCAGTGAGCCGAGATCACACCACTGCACTCCAGCCTGAGCGACAGAGCAAGACTCTGTCTTAAAAACAAAAACAAACAAACACACAAAATCTGTCTTGTTAATGTTTCCTTGTTCTACTAGTGACAAGTAGATCTGACATTTCCTGAGTCTCAAGAGACATTCTATATACTAATTATTTTAACTTAATATCTTTGAAGACAGTAGTTAATGCAGTATATTTAAGTTGCTAAGTTTTTTCTCTGCATATCCTGGACTTTGAAATGACACTGATTATTTGTATCACAAGCTAGTTAGACCAAGAGAAGATGTTTCAAGTTAATGTAAAACAAGTACAGCCTTCCCATTCTTAAAGTTAGTTTTTTAAAAATTGTTATATAATAGGCTTAAGTAGGAATCTGTTATGTATGTTACCTTTGTTTCTTACAAATTGTTTTTTCACAGTGTTAAGACAGGTACCTTTTCAGTCTTTTTCTAAATATTTTGTATTCATGGATATGAAATGGGAATATTTTTAGTTTTCATAGTATCAAGATTTGTATGAACTTATTATAATGAAATAATAATATACACTAAGATAATTTCTGTTTTATAAATTGTTTTGTACTGATTGAATGAGATTACTCATGTTCATGTACACTAATATATAAATATTTGTCTTCTCCTAAGATCCAAGATAACAGGTTGTTTATGCCAGTGGATCTCCAATTTTAGCATGCATCCAAAATGCCTGGAAGATGCTGGCTCCCACCCTGAGTTTCTGACTCTGTAGGCCTTGGGAGGGGCTGAAAATATGCCTTCGTAACAAGTTCTTAGGTTATGCTGATTATTCTGGCCTGGGGACCCCACTTTAAGAACCATTATTTTATTTTATTTTTGTTTTTGTTTTTGTTTTTGAGATGGAGTCTCGCTCTATTGTCCAGGCTGGAGTGCAGTGGTGCAATCTCAGCTCACTGCAACCTCTGCCTCCCGGGTTCAAGCGATTCTTGTGCCTCAGCCTCCCAAATAGCTGGGATTACAGGTGCCTGCCACCACACCTGGCTAATTTTTGTATTTTTAGTAGAGACGGGGTTTCGCCATGTTGCCCAGGCTGGTCTCAGATTCCTGACCTCAGGTGATCCACCCGCTTCAGCCTCCCTAAGTGCTAGGATTACAGGTGTGAGCCACCACGCCCGGTTGAGAACCATGAAACATTCAGAAAGATGCTCTGCATAGGCTTGCCTGAATGCTGGAAAGTTTCTGTGACTAATAGACATAGAGAGAGGATCCCTCACAGATGTTCCAGTCCTAAGTGCTTAGGTCATATATCCCCATTTAATTTCATAACACATGGAATGCTGGCTCAGGTGATGGGGAGGGGGCTAAGGCTATAAGCACCACTTTAGCTACTGGAGAGTGCAGGCAGGAGTGGAAGAATGTGTTAGTTTAGCTTTGTCCAAATTGAATTGGAAGTTCAGGTGGAGCTATGCTGAAGGGAAATAAAAATTATGGACCAAGACTCAGGAACAAGAACAGGGCTGCAGAGAGAAAGGAAGCTAACAACTTGTTGATTACCTTATGATAGATGCCTTCATTGACTCATTTCATTTAATCCATACCAGTCTCCTGAGGGCAGGGAATAGTATTCTCATTTTTTTTTAATTTATTTTTTTATTGATAATTCTTGGGTGTTTCTCGCAGAGGGGGATTTGGCAGGGTCATGGGACAATAGTGGAGGGAAGGTCGGCAGATAAACAAGTGAACAAAGGTCTCTGGTTTTCCTAGGCAGAGGACCCTGCCGCCTTTGGCAGTGTTTGTGTCCCTGGTTACTTGAGATTAGGGAGTGGTGATGACTCCTAACGAGCATGCTGCCTTCAAGCATCTGTTTAACAAAGCACATCTTGCACCGCCCTTAATCCATTTAACCCTGAGTGGACACAGCACATGTTTCAGAGAGCACAGGGTTGGGGGTAAGGTCACAGATCAACAGGATCCCAAGGCAGAAGAACTTTTCTTAGTACAGAACAAAATGAAAAGTCTCCTATGTCTACTTCTTTCTACACAGACATGGCAACCATCCGATTTCTCAATCCTTTCCCGCCTTTCTATTCCACAAAGCCGCCATTGTCATCCTGGCCCGTTCTCAATGAGCTGTTGGGCACACCTCCCAGACGGGGTGGTGGCTGGGCAGAGGGGCTCCTCACTTCCCAGTAGGGGCGGCCGGGCAGAGGCGCCCCTCACCTCCCGGACGGGGCGGCTGGCTGGGCAGGGGGCTGACCCCCCCACCTCCCTCCCGGATGGGGTGGCTGGCTGGGTGGGGGGCTGACCCCCCCACCTCCCTCCCGGACGGGGTGGCTGGCCGGGCAGAGGGGCTCCTCACTTCCCAGTAGGGGCGGCCGGGCAGAGGCACCCCTCACCTCCCGGACGGGGCGGCTGGCCGGGCAGGGGGCTGACTCCCCCACCTCCCTCCCAGATGGGGGGCTGGCCAGGCGGGGGGCTGACCCCCCCACCTCCCTCCCGGACGGGGCGGCTGGCCGGGCGGGGGGGCTGACCCCCCCACCTCCCTCCCGGACGGGGTGGCTGGCCGGGCAGAGGGGCTCCTCACTACCCAGTAGGGGCAGCCGGGCAGAGGCGCCCCTCACCTCCCGGACGGGGTGGCTGGCCGGGCGGGGGGCTGACCCCCCCCACCTCCCTCCCGGACGGGGTGGCTGGCCGGGCGGGGGGCTGACCCCCCCACCTCCCTCCTGGACGGGGTGGCTGGCCAGGCAGAGGGGCTCCTCACTACCCAGTAGGGGTGGCCGGGCAGAGGCGCCCCTCACCTCCCGGACGGGGTGGCTGGCCGGGTGGGGGGCTGACCCCCCACCTCCCTCCCGGACGGGGTGGCTGCCGGGCGGAGACGCTCCTCACTTCCCAGATGGGGTGGCTGCCGGGCGGAGAGGCTCCTCACTTCTCAGACGGGGCGGCTGCCGGGCGGAGGGGCTCCTCACTTCTCAGACGGGGTGGTTGCCAGGCAGAGGGTCTCCTCACTTCTCAGACGGGGCGGCCGGGCAGAGACGCTCCTCACCTCCCAGACGGGGTCGTGGCCGGGCAGAGGCGCTCCTCACATCCCAGATGGGGCGGCGGGGCAGAGGCGCTCCCCACATCTCAGACGATGGGCGGCCGGGCAGAGACGCTCCTCACTTCCTAGATGTGATGGCGGCCGGGAAGAGGCGCTCCTCACTTCCTAGATGGGATGGTGGCCGGGCGGAGATGCTCCTCACTTTCCAGACTGGGCAGCCAGGCAGAGGGGCTCCTCACATCCCGGACGATGGGCGGCCAGGCAGAGACACTCCTCACTTCCCAGACGGGGTGGCGGCTGGGCAGAGGCGGCAATCTCGGCACTTTGGGAGGCCAAGGCAGGCGGCTGGGAGGTGGAGGGTGTAGCGAGCCGGGATCACGCCACTGCACTCCAGCCTGGGCACCATTGAGCACTGAGTGAACGAGACTCCGTCTGCAATCCCGGCACCTCGGGAGGCCGAGGCTGGCAGATCACTCGCGGTTAGGGGCTGGAGACCAGCCCGGCCAACACAGCGAAACCCCGTCTCCACCAAAACCAGTCAGGCGTGGCAGCGCGTGCCTCTCGGCAGGCTGAGGCAGGAGAATCAGGCAGGGAGGTTGCAGTGAGCCGAGATGGCAGCAGTACAGTACAGCTTCGGGTCCGCATGAGAGAGAGACCGTGGAAAGAGAGGGAGACCGTGGGGAGAGGGAGAGGGAGAGGGAGAGGGGCATTCTCATTTTTATAGATGATGAAAGAAACTAAGATTCAGAAGGTTACGTGACTTACGCAAGGACACTCCCAAACTGCAATTGTCTGGGCCTTAAATTGAACGCCAGCTGGTTTGTTTCTAAACTTTCTATTTTATCTGCAGATGAGGGTTTGAGAAGGGAAGTTAGGCAGAGTGTCACATACTGCAAAGAGATCAGGTGGGATGAAAACTCAGAAAGGGCTACTTAGATTTGAGGTCTGAAACGAAAATCTTTAGCATTTTGGTTATCAATGCAAGTCCCCCAACTGCAGAGGGCAAAGAAGGAGAAGCAGTAAGTGAAGACTCGCTTTTGAAAAGGTTGAGTTTGGCCGGGCATGGCTCATGCCTGTAATCCCAGCATTTTGGAAGGACCAGGTGGGAGGATCCCATTAGGCTTAGGAGTTTGAGACCACCCTGGGCAATATAGTGAGACCGTGGCTGTACTAAAATTCCCCCAGAATTAGCCCGGTGGTATGGTGCGTGCCTGTGGTTCCAGCTACTTGGCAGGCTGATGTCTTCATTGACTCATTTCATTTAATGAATGAATGAAATGAAAAGAGGATCACCTGAGCCTGGGAGGTCGCAGCTGCAGTGAGCTATGATCACACCACTGCACTCCATCCTGAACAACAGAGTCTCGCCCTGTCTCAGAGACAGAGAGAGACTTTAAAAAGGAAAAAGCAATAGAATGACACCTTGAGGATTAAGAGCTTCCCTTACATAGACACCCATGCAGATTGGTGGGTTGTTTATTCAGACGTGGGCCATTAAAATGTTGCTTCAAGGTTTTGGACTACATTGAACTGATGTCTCTTGATAGATTTTTTCCCATCCCTACATCTGTCGGAACACTTACAAACAAGCAGGGTATTCCAGTCTTGTCAGACTTCTCCTGCCAAATATGCTTAATTATGTAACTGGGTGAGGTGTGCATTGTCTCTTATATAAGAACCGGTTTTCCTCTCGTTTATCAAGCCGGATTGGGCCATTTACTTCTCTTCTGCTTGTGTGCGTGTGATCTGTGATGGGGAAGGTGCTGGTAAAAGCATTACTTAAATGACTTTCAGTTTTAGTTTAAGCTTTAGAGCCGATGAGCTCAAGTTCTTAAAATGCTTAACATGGAGAAAATCAACTCTATTATATTTAAGTGCTTGAAGTGTTTTGCTAATGATCCAAAATAAATGAAATAATGAAATATTAAGTTATTGATTCATATGGGTTCACATAAAAGGTTGTGTAAAATATTATTCCATTCCTGCTATAAACTCATTATTGTATCTTTTTATTTTGGAGTTACTGTGGAGATAACTTATAAATGACTATAGATTTTTGTTTTCTCCAGTATGACTACAAAAGCTTCTTAGTTGATTTATTACTGAACTCCCAAATATTTAACAGGTAGAGCTAAGAGAGTGAATAATATATTAAACCTGAACCTAATGTAGCTAAAATTCTTTTTAGAATCTGGCAGGTTATAAAGTAATTAACACATTACTGAGATACTAATCAGTATCTAAGGGAAATGAAATTGTTTCTATCACACGATTTCTCTGAATTGAAATAGATTTTCGAAGTGATTTATGGATTTTTTTTCTGAAGAATATTCTAGCTACATTTTCAAAACTGCTGGAAATTCTCCCTGAGGATTAGTATAAAAGTACGTGTGAATCTATGCTCTTCTTTTATTTAATTGAATATATATGTTTATATATATATTTGTATTATATATATGTATTTTATATATATATATATATATAGAGAGAGAGAGAGAGAGAGAGAGAGAGAGACAAGCTCTCGCTGTGTCAGCCAGGCTGGAGTGCAGTGGCGCAATCACAGCTCACTGCAGCTTTGACCACCTGGGCTCAAGCAGTCCTCCCACCTCAGCCTCCCAAGAAACTGGGACTGCTGGTGTGCACCACCATGCTCAGCTACTTTAAAAAAATGTTTTGTAGAGATACGGGTCTCACTGTGTTGCCCAGGCTGGCCTTGAATTCCTGGGCTCAAGCAATCCTCCTGCTATGGCCTCCTAAAGTGCTGAGATCACAGGCGTGTGTGACTGCACCTGGCTAAGCTGTGTTCTTTTTATTCTTTACCAACGTGAGAACTCAAGAGTAGACAGACACTCAGACTTCCCCCAAAGTCAACCTTGCACATAGGTGAATTTTACAGCTACAAGATTATAGGACTATCAGCAGTTCTATTTTTTTTCCCCCCATTTGGTCATTTATAAGCCAGTAGTGACACCATCCTTTTCCCTGTAAATCACCTGAAAGAAATCCCAAATATTAGACTATTGCTTTGGGTTACACACTAAACAGGTAAATGATCTCCTGGACCACTAGAACCCACTACTAAAATATATATTTGGTACCATAATCTCTCTGGTCTGTTTCCTCATCTATAAAATGGGAATAATAGTAGTATCCACCTAATAGAATTTTTAAAAGTACTTATTTATAGTATGAAATAGAGACAGGGTCTCCTTGTGTTGCCCAGGCTGGTCTTGAACTCCTGGGCTCAAGCAATCTTTCTACCTTGGCCTCTCAAAGTGCTGGGATTTCAGGTGTAATCACCATGCCCAGCCTACAGCTGTCATGAAGAGTAAATATTAATACACGTAAAGCCCTTAGAACAGTGCCTACCATAGAGCAGTCCACCAATTAAAGTGACACATTTATTACCTAAGAGGGAAGAGAGAATAAGCCATCTTCCATGAAGCTGTCAGCGAAGAGTGGCAGAAAAGTGGAGGCTATTGCAACTGGGTGAATTTGGCAGTTCAGAGTCAGATTTCATGGCACTGGGGCAAAGGAAGCTGCCCAGGAGGGGTGCACCATGACCGAGATTTATCTGTCTGCTTGGGAGGGCATTTCCCGTGGACATGGTGTCTCCCAGTGTGTGGCCAGGGGAAGGCAGGGGCAGCCCACATCTGCCTTCAACCTGTTGTCATCTCTGAGCACAAGCCCCAGCCTGGGCAGCCTTTGAAGGATGCTGCTTTCTTCCACTCCAGACACAGGGTCCGTCTAACATTAAATAGGATGATACTTTTTTTTTTTTTTTTTTTTTTTGGAGACTCTTGCGCTGTCGCCTAGGCTGGAGTGCAATTGCACGGTCTCAGCTCACTGCAGTCTCTGCCTTCTGGGTTCAAGCGATTCTCCTGCCTCAACCTCCTGAGTAGCTAGGATTACAGGCATGCGCCACCACACCTGGCTAATTTTTGTATTTTTAGTAGAGATGGGGTTTCATCATGTTGGCCAGGCTGGTCTTGAACTCCTGACCTCACATGATCCACCTGCCTTGGCCTCTCAAAGTGCTGGGATTACAGGCGTGAGCCACCGCACCCGGCCAAGGGATGCTACTTCTTTTCCAGGCTCTCATTTCACATATCCAAATGGGGGGAAAAACAAACAAACCAAAAAAAACCATGTTGTTTACCTCTTTAAGCCTGTGTAGTCAGATACTTTTCTTAACCAACCTCTTTACTCAAAGAATTGCAATGCCTCCTCCAGGTGTATATTTAGAAATGTTGCCATGGTCACTGTTTCCCGTTTGGGCGTCTGTCATTTGGCTGTTGCAGCCTGCAGGTGAGATGCTTCTCATGGCCGCATCACATCATGTCTGGGCCAGCATGGGGGTGGGGAGTGAGGGGCCCAGAAAAGCCTGTTACTGCCGTCAGCACCCTTGCTGATTGCTTTATGATTTTACTTTAATTGGGCAGGTCACATGGCCTCCCTGGAGCGACATTCTGCCCTTTATGAAATGAGAGTGCTGGCTGAGCCTCTAGAGCACCTTCAAGCTCTGATGTCGTATTTGATTGATGTGACCCCAATCACTAAGAAGTTGACTTACTCTAGGACTGCTAACGTATTTCTTACATACCCGTTACAAAAGCAAAACCAGAGACCTCTTTTACTCAGTAACAATCTCGAATAGATTGGATCTAGTGACCCCGAAGCCACTGTGACAGTTGATTTCTCCCCGGGCTCCATTCCCTCTGGTCTGACCCCTACTGTCCCAATTGACTTGAAACAGGCTTTGCTGTTATTTACTTTCTGAAGACTCCCAAACTTTAAGCCAGTTCATCAGAAAACCTCCTGGGCTCCTGAGACTTCATGGAAGTAAAAGGTTTTAATTCTAGTCTATGCAGGATTGGTCTGAACACGGCGAGACTGTTCAAAATAAGTATTATCTAGGACTCTTCTGTTATTGACAATAGCTGATTTAATAAGTGCTCAGTAATACTTTGAATAGGGTCACTTTCCAGATATGATCGTGATAATATTCGCTAGGCATTTGGCAACATTGCTTCATGAAATTTATAAGCAAATTGCTTAGCAACTGTGGAGAGAGGGCATGCAAAGTAAATTACTAATATGGGACTATGAGGTTGCTGTGAAATTGCACAATTGTGATTTTTTTTTTTTTTTTTTTGAGATGGAGTCTCGCTCTGTCACCCAGGCTGGAGTGCAGTGGTGCAATCTCGGCTCACTGCAAGCTCTGCCTCCCGGGTTCACGCCATTCTCCTGTCTCAGCCTCCCGAGTAGCTGGGACCACAGGCGCCCACCACCACGCCCAGCTAATTTTTAGTATTTTTAGTAGAGACGGGGTTTCACCGTATTAGCCAGGATGGTCTTGATCTCCTGACCTCGTGATCCGCCCACCTCGGCCTCCCAAAGTGCTGGGATTATAGGCGTGAGCCACTGCACCCAGCCCCAATTGTGGTTTTTAAAATGTATTTTAGGAATGACAAAATGACCATCAAGAAAGATTAATGCTGACTCCATTAGTGACTGGAGAAACGCTAGGGCAAATATAAATGAGCTCATGGATATGATTCAGAGGCTGGTGTGATTTGCTTCCTGTATATTTCTAGCAGTCAGCTGTTTAAATATCTTGATATTCTGTATCTGGAAAACATGCACCTGTGTAAGTTATTTTGTAAGCTTTTTGTGTTCAAGAGTGTTCACTGAGTGTTCACCTTTGGATGAAAGGTTTTGTGAATTATTTTGTAAACTTCTTGTGGGATTTTCTAATATTCTTTGTCTTACCCCAAGAACCTGAATTCATTATATTTACTATATAGATTCAGCTATTTGAAATGCTTTTTACAATGAAAAGAGAAAATATCTACATACATAAATACATTGCATGGTGGGCTTCGTAAATATTTTAGGTGGAAAAGTGTTTCCCTTCTCTGTGGGAGAAGCCTGCATAGGTTCTCAAGTAAATTTGTTTAAAATGTTCCATTTCTATTTTACCATTGCAGGGTGGGGACCTGGAAGATTTAAGTAATCTAAATGCATAACCCCCAAATTTCCTTAATATAAGTAATGTATTTTATTTGAGGTTCTGGGGTACATGTGCAGGTTTGTTATATGGGTAAACTCATGTCATGGAGATTTGTTGTACAGATTATTTTGTTGCCCAGGTAGTAGGCCGAGTACCCAATAGTTATTTTTTCTGATCCTTTCCCTCCTCCCACTCTCCACCCTCACATAGGGCTCAGTGTCTGTTGTTACTCTCTTTGTGTCCATGAGTTCTCATAGTTAGCTCCCACTTATAAGTGAGAAGATGCAGTATTTGGTTTTCTGTTCCTGCGTTAGTTTGCTAAGGATAATGGCCTCCAGCTCCATCCATGTTCCCGCAAAAGACATGATCTCATTATTTTTTATAACATGTATTTTTTTAATATCAAATCATTTAAAGTTAGAAATGGTTCATTTACTAATAACCCAAGCAGTTGCAGAAGTATCTTCTTTGTTCCTGAGATTTTCACCAGGCCCAGGTATATATACCAGCCTATTGTTCAGCACAGCTTAGAAAGTGTTTTAAAGTTTCATCTTAAAAGACATGGGTATTGGGATGTGCTTATGGTTCACCATAGCATGTATTTCATTAAAAGAAAAAAGAACATGGGTATTTAAAGATATTTGGATATTTTTGAGTTTTCAACATTATGACATATTATAGATACATTAAAAAGTATAGGTGATAGTATTATCGATACCTAATGTACTGATCATCTGATATAAGAAGATTATTGCAACCATAATTGAAGCCCCTTGTGAAACCTACCTCCCACCCTCCTTCCCTCTCCAGTTTTTTTTTTTTTTTTTTTTTTTTTTGAGATGGAGTCTTGCCCTGTCACCCAGGCTGGAGTGCAGTGGCGTGAACTGGGCTCACTGCAACCTCCACCTCCAACTCCCAGGTTCAAATAATTCTCCTGCCTTAGCCTCTCGAGTAGCTTGGATTACAGTCACCTGCCACCATGCCCGGCTAATTTCTGTATTTTTAGTAGAGACAGGGTTTCACCATATTGGCCAGGCTGGTCTTGAACTCCTAATCTTGTGATTCGCCCGTCTCAGCCTCCCAAAGTGCTGGGATTACAGGCTTGAGACACCGTGCCCAGACCCCCATCTCCAGTTTTTATACTTTATATATATATATATATATATATATATACACACACACACATAGACTTAAAAATTATGCTATCTTTGGCATGTTTTAATTTTTATGTAAATTGTATCATTAATATATATATCCCTACTTTCGAAGAGTTCAAACACTTTTATTGCTATTTAGCAATGTATTTTTTAGATATCCATTTTGGCAGATCTAGCTCTATTTCATTCACTTTCACTGATGGTTGCTACTTATTGGGTGAATAAATCCAAAAATTTTTCAGCCATTCCTATTTTTTGTTTTGTTTTTGGGATGGAGTCTTCCTGTTTTGCCCAGGCTGGAGTGCAGTGGTACCATCTCGGCTCACTGCAACCTCTGCCTCCTGAGTTCAAGTGATTCTCCTGCCTCAGCCTTTTGAGTAGCTGGGATTACAAGCAGGCGCCACCATGCCCTGCTAATTTTTGTATTTTTAGTAGAGACGAGGTTTCACCATGTTGGCCAGGCTAGTGTCGAACTCCAGACCTCAAGTGATCCGGCTTCCTCGGCCTCCCAAAGTGCTGGAGTTACAGGCGTGTGCCACTGTACCCAACCCCTCTCCAGCTTTGATTTTTATATAAATTGTATCATAGTATACATACCCTTTCTTTCAAAACGTTCAAAAACACTTTTATTGTTGTTTAGCAATATGCCTTTTTTAATTTATTTTCATTTATTTATTTATTTATTATTATTTGTTTTGAGACAGAATCTCGCTGTGTCGCCCAGGCTGGAGTGCAGTGGCACGATCTCTGCTCACTGCAAGCTCCTCCTCCCGGGTTCACGCCATTCTCCTGCCTCAGCCTCCGGAGTAGCTGGGACTACAGGCACCTGCCACCACGCCCGGCTAATTTTATTTTTATATTTTTAGTAGAGACAGTGTTTCACCATGTTAGCCAGGATGGACTCGATCTCCTGACCTCACGATCCACCAGCCTTGGCCTCCCAAAGTGCTGGGATTATAGGTGTGAGCCACTGCGCCTAGCCAGCAATATGTTTTTTAGATTTATCCGTGTTGACAGATCTGGCTCTATTCACTTTCACCAATGGTTGTTATTCATTGGGTGAGTAAATCAAAACATCTTTCAGCCATTTTTATATTGATTGATTTATTTCAAAATTTTTTTCAGTTTCAAAAATATTGTATTAAATATTATTTTCCAATTATCCATATCTCCTTAGAAAATAATTTCTTTAGGAATATATATATGTAGCAATAGGATTGCTGGGTTATAGGGTACACCCATTTCACTAGATGTGGCCAAATTGTTCTCTAAAGTGATTGTATTAATACCAATTTATAGGCTCCACTAGCAGTGTTCCCTTGCTGATTCTCTCCCTAAAATGTATCATCAGAATTTTGTATTTTTTCCAATCTGCTGAGTGTGAATGGAATAACTTATTGTTTCAATAGGAATTTCCCTGGTTGTAACTGACGTTGAGCATCTTTTTATGTATTTACTGGCCATTCAGGTTCCTTGTTCTGAGAATTATATCTTTTTTCCTTATTTCTTAGGTTGCTTATGTTGTTAATGGTTTATAGGAGTTCTTTATAATATTTGGTCATGAATCTTTTCTCTCCCAATCTGTGGCTTATGTTTTGATTTTTAAATGCTATCTTTTAGGCTGGCCACGGTGGCTCATGCCTGTAATCCCAGCACTCTGGGAGACCGAGGTGGACAGATTGCTTGATCCCAACAGTTCAAGACCAGCCTGGGCTGTTAACATAGTGACACCTCATCTCTACAAAAAATGCAAAAAAATTTAGCCAGGCAGGGTGGCACGCACCTGTAGTCCCAGTTACTGGGGAGGCTGTGGTGAGAGGCTCCCTTGAGCCTGGGAATGCCGCTGCACTCCAGCCTATCTTAAAAAAAAAAAAAAAAAGCTATTTTTCAATTAACAAAACATTCGTTAATTATTTGAACAATTTTCTGTTTTATAAAACTTTTCATACCGTGAGACCACATAAAGCTATTTTCCAATATTTTTCTTAATGTTTTAAATGTTTTGTTTTCTTCATTTAGCTTTTAACCTGCCTGCAGTTGAATTTTGAAAACTGTGTGGGATAGGGATCTCATTTTATTTTATTTTTCCAAAAGAACAACCAATTATTGTAGCACAACTTACTGAATGCAAATTTCCTATGCTGGGAATGGGAAAATGTTTGTTAATCCTGTTTGGGCTTTTCTTCTTGAAACTAAGAGCGTTCAGTTATTGTCATTTCTGAGAAAACTTAAGATATTATTGTCTCTTTGAATTCTTTTTCCTGAATTTTTTTCTACTTTCTCTTTCTAAAACTCATATTAGAACTACATTAGACCTTCTAATTCTCTTTTCCACGTTTCTTAACTTCTTTTTCATGGTGTTTTTCACTGATTATCTTTGCCTTCTGTGCAATTTCCTTAGATTTAAGTTAACGCTTATTATTTCTTCAGCTGTGTCTAATATTCTCTTTAACATTTCCATTGAGCGTTAGTTTCAATAACTACGTTTTTCATTTACATAAATTCTATTTTTCTTTTTCAAATCGTTTTCTTTTTAGTCCTTATTAGCCTTTAATAAAATCTTTTAATCCTTTTCTATGTGTCATTAGTTTTACAGATATCCGATTTTTCTTTTCTCTTAATTTAAACATACTTAAAAAAAATCTGTGATAATTCTATTACCTGAGTTCTTCCCATCATGTGTTGTGTAGATCGATTTGATTAGAGTTTCCTTCTTTGTTTGCAGATTTTTTTTTTTTTTTTTTTTTTTTTTGAGACGGAGTCTCGCTCTGTTGCCCAGGCTAGAGTGCAGTGGCGCGATCTCGGCTCACTGCAAGCTCCGCCTCCCGGGTTCACGCCATTCTCCTGCCTCAGCCTCCCGAGTAGCTGGGACTACAGGCGCCCGCTACCACGCCCGGCTAATTTTTTGTATTTTTAGTAGAGACGGGGTTTCACCGTGTTAGCCAGGATGGTCTCGATTTCCTGACCTCGTGATCCGCCCGCCTCGGCCTCCCAAAGTGCTGGGATTACAGGCATGAGCCACCGCGTCCGGCCTGTTTGCAGATTTTGAAAGGTGAACTTAAGCGGGTTTCTTGGGTGGGAATCTTGTACAATCTCCCGAACAGATTTTAATTTCCTTCTACCAAGGATATTACCAGCTTGGCAGCAATTTTTTTGTTGTTAGGTTTTTGGCTTAGATATCTCCAGACAATTGAATATAGTAGTTTATGCCTCTTTTATGTGTTTATTTATTTGGGGGACTGGATTAAGAGACTGGCTAATATTTGTATTTTTGAGATGGGGTTTAGTCATGTTGCCCAGGCTGCTCTCAAACTCCTGGCCTCAAGTGATCCACCCACCTCGGCCTCCCAAAGTGCTGGGATTACAGGTATGAGCCACTGTGCCCAGCCTCTTTCCCTCTTTTGGATGGCAGTGTTTTTAGTATACCCTTTGTAGAGGGGAAAAACTTTAGGGCGCCTTTCTTGATTCAGGAGCCTCAGCTGCATCTCCTTTTTCTCAGAAAGACTCCAGGCCTCAATTGTTACTCATGTGGTCATTAAGATCGTAGCCTTTTGTATGCAAAGACAAATAAAACCCTGTAGCACTGTCTAGCATTACCAGCTCATTCTTACCTTTCTGGTTGCAGTTTCTTCATCACTTTTGGCCACTGTAGACCTGTTACCTTACTACATTTTGTTTTATAGCAGGAACGTTTTCCGGTTTTCCCTGTAAAGGGTTAGGTAACTCCCTCATTGGCAGAAGGGGAAGTCCATTTACTTGATTCTGCAAGCTTGGCTATCAGATAAAAGTCTTGGCTTAGAAAGAAAATGACTTAAACAGTAATAGAACTAAACAATTACAGAGTAGAATATAAATGTTTACTTTATAAACATATAATATATTCACTTTAAAATCAGTATTGTGCTTTTGACTGCATTAAACTGTAATTTCAGGAAAACAACTTACTCTTTACTGAAAATGTTTTTACCCTTTCAACAGGTACTTACTGAATGTCTACTGTTTGCACAACAGCATGTGATATGCTTCAGATTTCAGCATGTTAACTACTGACCTATTTCTCTCTCTCAGCCAAAGGATAAACAAACTGATGTTTGAATCACAAAAATGATAATCAATGCTGTGTGTGTCTTCCCTGTTAAAAACATGTTCTTAAAACAAAACAAGAAAGAGTGTAAATGGTGCTGGAATTTTGGTAATCTTGTCATGAGCATACTACCCATTGAAAGCAATCAGCCCTCTTGTTCTTTTTTTTTATTATTATTATACTTTAAGTTTTAGGGTACATGTGCACAATGTGCAGGTTAGTTACATATGTATACATGTGCCATGCTGGTGTGCTGCACCCATTAACTCGTCATTTAGCATTAGGTATATCTCCTAATGCTATCCCTCCCCCTCCCCCCACCCCACAACAGTCTCCAGAGTGTGATGTTCCCCTTCCTGTGTCCATGTGTTCTCATTGTTCAATTCCCACCTATGAGTGAGAATATGCGGTGTTTGGTTTTTTGTCCTTGCGATAGTTTACTGAGAATGATGATTTCCAGTTTCATCCATGTCCCTACAAAGGACATGAACTCATCATTTTTTATGGCTGCATAGTATTCCATGGTGTATATGTGCCACATTTTCTTAATCCAGTCTATCATTGTTGGACATTTGGGTTGGTTCCAAGTCTTTGTTATTGTGAATAGTGCCACAATAAACATACGTGTGCATGTGTCTTTATAGCAGCATGATTTATAGTCCTTTGGGTATATACCCAGTAATGGGATGGCTGGGTCAAATGGTATTTCTAGTTCTAGATCCCTGAGGAATCACCACACTGACTTCCACAATGGTTGAACTAGTTTACAGTCCCACCAACAGTGTAAAAGTGTTCCTATTTCTCCACATCCTCTTCAGCAGCTGTTGTTTCCTGACTTTTTAATGATCACCATTCTAACTGGTGTGAGATGGTATCTCATGTGGTTTTAATTTGCATTTCTCTGATGGCCAGTGATGATGAGCATTTTTTCATGTGTTTTTTGGCTGCATAAATGTTTTCTTTTGAGAAGCGTCTGTTCATGTCCTTTGCCCACTTTTTGATGGGGTTGTTTGTTTTTTTCTTGTAAATTTGTTTGAGTTCTTTGTAGATTCTGGATATTAGCCCTTTGTCAGATGAGTAGGTTGTGAAAATTTCCTCCCATTCTGTAGGTTGCCTGTTCACTCTGATGGTAGTTTCTTTTGCTGTACAGAAGCTCTTTAGTTTAATTGATCCCATTTGTCAATTTTGGCTTTTGTTGCCATTGCTTTTGGTGTTTTAGACATGAAGTCCTTGCCCATGCCTATGTCCTGAATGGTAATGCCTAAGTTGTCTTCTAGGGTTTTTATGGTTTTAGGTCTAACATTTAAGTCTTTAATCCATCTTGAATTAATTTTTGTATCAGGTATAAGGAAGGGATCCAGTTTCAGCTTTCTACATATGGCTAGCCAGTTTTCCCAGCACCATTTATTAAATAGGGAATCCTTTCCCCATTGCTTGTTTTTCTCAGGTTTGTCAAAGATCAGATAGTTGTAGATATGTGGCGTTATTTCTGAGGGCTCTGTTCTGTTTCATTGATCTATATCTCTGTTTTAGTACCAGTACCATGGTGTTTTGGTTACTGTAGCCTTGTAGTATAGTTTGAAGTCAGGTAGCGTGATGCCTCCAGCTTTGTTCTTTTGGCTTAGGATTGACTTGGCGATGCGGGCTCTTTTTTGGTTCCATATGAACTTTAAAGTAGTTTTTTCCAATTCTGTGAAGAAAGTCATTGGTAGCTTGATGGGGATGGCATTGAATCTATAAATTACCTTGGGCAGTATGGCCATTTTCATGATATTGATTCTTCCTACCCATGAGCATGGAATGTTCTTCCATTTCTTTGTATCCTCTTTTATTTCATTGAGCAGTGGTTTGTAGTTCTCCTTGAAGAGGTCCTTTACGTCCCTTGTAAGTTGGATTCCTAGGTATTTTATTCTCTTTGAAGCAATTGTGAATGGGAGTTCACTCATGATTTGGCTCTCTGTTTGTCTGTTACTGGTGTATAAGAATGCTTGTGATTTTTGCAGATTGATTTTGTATCCTGAGACTTTGCTGAAGTTGCTTATCAGCTTAAGGAGATTTTGGGCTGAGACGATGGGGTTTTCTAGATATACAATCATGTCATCTGCAAACAGGGACAATTTGACTTCCTCTTTTCCTAATTGAATACCCTTTATTTCCTTCTCCTGCCTAATTGCCCTGGCCAGAACTTCCAACACTATGTTGAATAGGAGTGGTGAGAGAGGGCATCCCTGTCTTGTGCCAGTTTTCAAAGGTAATGCTTCCAGTTTTTGCCCATTCAGTATGATATTGACTGTGGGTTTGTCATAGATAGTTCTTATTATTTTGAGATATGTCCCATCAATACCTAATTTATTGAGAGTTTTTAGCATGAAGTGTTGTTGAATTTTGTCAAAGGCCTTTTCTGCATCTATTGAGATGATCATGTGGTTTTTGTCTTTGGTTCTGTTTATATGCTGGATTACATTTATTGATTTGTGTATATTAAACCAGCCTTGCATCCCAGGGATGAAGCCCACTTGATCATGGTGGATAAGCTTTTTGATGTGCTGCTGGATTTGGTTTGCCAGTATTTTATTGAGGATTTTTGCATCAATGTTCATCAAGGATATTGGTCTAAAATTCTCTTTTTTTGGTTGTGTCTCTGACCGGCTTTGGTATCAGGATGATGCTGGCCTCATAAAACGAGTTAGGGAGGATTCCCTCTTTTTCTATTGATTGGAATAGTTTCAGAAGGAATGGTACCAGCTCCTCCTTGTACCTCTGGTAGAATTCGGCTGTGAATCCATCTGGTCCCGGACTCTTTGGTCGGTAAGCTATTGATTTTTGCCACAATTTCAGAGCCTGTTATTGGTCTATTCAGAGATTCAACTTCTTCCTGGTTTAGTCTTGGGAGGGTGTATGTGTCGAGGAATTTATCCATTTCTTCTAGATTTTCTAGTTTATTTGCATAAAGGTGTTTGTAGTATTCTCTGATGGTAGTTTGTATTTCTGTGGGATCGGTGGTGACATCCCTTTTATCATTTTTTATTGCATCTATTTGATTCTTCTCTCTTTTCTTCTTTATTAGTCTTGCTAGCGGTCTATCAATTTTGTTGATCCTTTCAAAAAACCAGCTCCTGGATTCATTAATTTTTTGAAGGTTTTTTTGTATCTCTATTTCCTTCAGTTCTGCTCTGATTTTAGTTATTTCTTGCCTTCTGCTAGCTTTTGAATGTGTTTGCTCTTGCTTTTCTAGTTCTTTTAATTGTGATGTGAGGATGTCAATTTTGGATCTTCCCTGCTTTCTCTTGTGGGCATTTAGTGCTATAAATTTCCCTCTACACACTGCTTTGAATGTGTCCCAGAGATTCTGGTACGTTGTGTCTTTGTTCTCGTTGGTTTCAAAGAACATCTTTATTTCTGCCTTCATTTTGTTATGTACCCAGTAGTCGTTCAGGAGCAGGTTGTTCAGTTTCCATGTAGTTGTGCGGTTTTAAGTGAGTTTCTTAATCTTGAGTTCTAGTTTGATTGCACTGTGGTCTGAGAGACAGTTTGTTATAAGTTCTGTTCTTTTACATTTGCTGAGGAGAGCTTTACTTCCAACTATGTGGTCAATTTTGGAATAGGTGTGGTGTGGTGCTGAAAAAAAATGTATATTCTGTTGATTTGGGGTGGAGAGTTCTGCAGATGTCTATTCGGTCCACTTGGTGCAGAGCTGAGTTCAATTCCTGGGTATCCTTGTTAACTTTCTGTCTCATTGATCTTTCTGATATTGACAGTGGGGTGTTAACGTCTCCCATTATTATTGTGTGGGAGTCTAAGTCTCTTTGTAGGTCACTCAGGACTTGCTTTATGAATCTGGGTGCTCCTGTATTGGGTGCGTATATATTTAGGACAGTTAGCTGTTCTTGTTGAATTGATCCCTTTACCATTATGTAATGGCCTTCTTTGTCTCTTCTGATCTTTGTTGGTTTAAAGTCTGTTTTATCGGAGACTAGGATTGCAACCCCTGCCTTTTTTGTTTTCCATTTGCTTGGTAGATCTTCCTCCATCCTTTTATTTTGAGCCTATGTGTGTCTCTGCACGTGAGACATGTTTCCTGAATACAGCACACTGATGGGTCTTGACTCTTTATCCAATTTGCCAGTCTGTGTCTTTTAATTGGAGCATTTAGTCCATTTACATTTAAAGTTAATATTGTTATGTGTGAATTTGATCCTGTCATTATGATGTTAGCTGGTTATTTTGCTCGTTAGTTGATGCAGTTTCTTCCTAGCCTTGATGGTCTTTACAATTTGGCATGATTTTCAGTGGCTGGTACCAGTTGTTCCTTTCCATGTTTAGTGCTTCCTTCAGGAGCTCTTTTAGGGCAGGCCTGGTGGTGACAAAATCTCTCAGCATTTGCTTTCTGTAAAGTATTTTATTTCTCCTTCACCTATGAAGCTTAGTTTGGGTGGATATGAAATTCTGGGTTGAAAATTCTTTTCTTTAAGAATGTTGAATATTGGCCCCCACTCTCTTCTGGCTTGTAGAGTTTCTGCCGAGAGATCAGCTGTTAGTCTGATGGGCTTCCCTTTGTGGGTAACCCAACCTTTCTCTCTGGCTGCCCTTATCATTTTTTCCTTCATTTCAACTTTGGTGAATCTGACAATTATGTGTCTTGGAGTTGCTCTTCTCGAGGAGTATCTTTGTGGCGTTCTCTGTATTTCCTGAATCTGAATGTTGGCCTGCCTTGCTAGATTGGGGAAGTTCTCCTGGATAATATCCTGCAGAGTGTTTTCCAGCTTGATTCCATTCTCCCCATCACTTTCAGGTACACAAATCTGACATTGATTTGGTCTTTTCACATAGTCCCATATTTCTTGGAGGCTTTGTTCATTTCTTTTTATTCTTTTTTCTCTAAACTTCCCTTCTCACTTCATTTCATTCAGTTCATCTTCCATCACTGATACCCTTTCTTCCAGTTGATTGCATCAGCTCCTGAGGCTTGTGCATTCTTCATGTAGTTCTCGAGCCTTGGCTTTCAGCTCCATCAGCTCCTTTAAGCACTTCTCTGTATTGATTATTCTAGTTATACATTTGTCTAAATTTTTTTCAACGTTTTTAACTTCTTTGCCTTTGGTTTGAATTTCCTCCTGTAGCTCAGAGTAGTTTGATCGTCTGAAGCCTTCTTCTCCCAACTCATCGAAGTCATTCTCTGTCTAGCTTTGTTCCATTGCTGGTGAGGAGCTGCATTCTTTTGGAGGAGGAGAGGCACTCTGCTTTTTAGAGTTTCCAGTTTTTCTGCTCTGCTTTTTCCCCATCTTTGTAGTTTTATCTACTTTTGGTCTTTGATGATGGTGATGTACAGATGGGTTTTTGGTGTGGATGTCCTTTCTGTTTGTTAGTTTTCCTTCTAACAGACAGGACCCTCAGCTGCAGGTCTGTTGGAGTTTGTTAGAGGTCCACTCCAGACCCTGTTTGCCTGGGTATCAGCAGCAGTGGCTGCAGAACAGTGGATTTTCGTGAACCGTGAATGCTGCTGTCTGATCGTTCCTCTGGAAGTTTTGTCTCAGAGGAGTACCCGGCCGTGTGAGGTGTCAGTTTGCCCCTACTGGGGCGTGCCTCCTAGTTAGGCTGCTCGGGGGTCGGGGGTCAGGGGTCAGGGACCCACTTGAGGAGGCAGTCTGCCTGTTCTCAGATCTCCAGCTGCGTGCTGGGAGAACCACTGCTCTCTTCAAAGCTGTCAGAGAGGGACATTTAAGTCTGCAGAGGTTACTGCTGTCTTTTTGTTTGTCTGTGCCCTGCCCCCAGAGGTGGAGCCTACAGAGGCAGGCAGGCCTCCTTGAGCTGTGGTGGTCTCCACCCTGTTCGAGCTTCCCGGCTGCTTTGTTTACCTAAGCAAGCCTGGGCAATGGTGGGCACCCCTCCCCTAGCCTTGCTGCTGCCTTGCAGTTTGAACTCATACTGCTGTGCTAGCAATCATCGAGACTCCATGGGCATCGGACCCTATGAGCCATGTGCGGGATATAATCTCCTGGTGCACCGTTTTTTAAGCCCGTTGGAAAAGTGCAGTATTAGGGTGGGAGTGACCCGATTTTCCAGGTGCTGTCTGTCACCCCTTTCTTTGACTAGGTAAGGGAACTCCCTGACCCCTTGCCCTTCCTGAGTGAGGCAATGCCTTGCCCTCCTTTGGCTCGCACACAGTGCGCTGCACCCACTGTCCTGCGCCCACTGTCTGGCACTCCCTAGTGAGATGAACCTGGTACCTCAGATGGAAATGCAGAAATCACCCATCTTCTGCGTCTCTCACGCTGGGAGCTGTAGACTGGAGCTGTTCCTGTTCGGCCATCTTGAAATGTATCCCCCAATTAGCCCTCTTCTTCTTTTCTAAGTGGATATGTAGCTTAGTGGAGTACCAAGGACTTGCAACCTGAATCTGATTTTATTTTATTTTTTAAACAAGTAATTATGACTCAAGGGAAGAATCAATGGATATATCTATACTTATACATATACAATGGATATATCTATACTTATACAAAATGAACTCATGTGTATGTTTGTTTTGCTCCCTTAGAAATAATATCCTGTTATTTGTACCAATGTTCCGGAAATCTGCAAGCCTGGTTAACTCAGTAAGAGAATGCTCATGGACGCCAGTTCACATTTATTGATTTGGTAGAGAGAGAAAGCAAGAATACAGTAGTCCCAGCATATTTAGTTTTTGCTTTCTGTGGTTTCATTTATCCTTGGTCAACCACAATCAGAAAATATTAAATGGAAAACTCCAGAACTAAACAATTCATCAGTTTTAAATGTCACGCTGTTCTGAGTAACATGATGAAATCTTGCGTCATCGTGCTCCATCCTGCTCAGGGTGTGACTCATCCCTCAGTCCAGCAGATCCCTTTGGTCACTTAGCTGTCTCGGTTGTCAGATCAACTGTCCTGTTGTCGCATTGCTTGTGTTTGTCACCCTTATTTTACTTAATAATGATCCCAAAGCACAAATAGTGTACCGGCTATTGTTGCTAATCCCTTACTGTGCCTAGTTTATAAATTAAACTTTATCATAGGGATGTGTGTATTAAGAAAACATAGCATATATAGGATTGGGTTCTACTAAGGGTTTCGGGCATCCACAAGGAGTCTTGGAACTTATCCCCTGTGGATAAGAGGGAACTACTGTGCTGTGAGTAATGCCTGTATCCTGTCACCCTTCTGAAAGGTCACCACAAACGGGGTTTGAAGCAAAGCATTGTCTTGAGAAGAAATAATCAGAATTGACCAAATAATTCACATCATATTGTTACCGGGGGGTCCTTGCTCTCAGAACTCCCAAGATGGTGGTGGGCCGCTTCCAAGATGGCAGCAAGCCTCTTGTTCTCTAACCTGGGGTTCTTGGCCTCATGGATTCCAAGGAATGGAATCTTGGGCCAGGCGGTGAGTGTTATAGCTCCATTAGAAGCCATGGGTCACGGAAGAGAACCGTAGAACCCAGCAACTAGTATTCAGCTCGATTAGGACGAACCCAGGCACTTAACTGTGCAGCAACAATGGCAAGCCTTTATCCCAGTGGGCGCCCCGCTGGATCAGAAGCACAGCAGACACCCTGCCGGATCCGGAGTGGTGAAAGTCAGTGGCGGGTCTGCGATGGAGGCAAACAGCAGTAGTGGACGGTGAGCGAAAGCTCAGCTCCAGCCGTAACAAACATGGACCAGAAGAGTGCGCAGCTGCAAGATTTAATAGAGTGAAAATAGAGCTCCCATACAAAGCGAGGGGATCCTAAGCGGGTGGCCATTGCTGGCCGGAATGCCTGGGTTTATATCCTGATCATTGTCCCTCCCCCTGTGCTCTCAGGCAATAGATGATTAGCTATTTCTTTACCTCCTGTTTTTGCCTAATTAGCGTTTTAGTGAGCTCTCTTTACTACCTGATTTGTCGGGTATGAGCTAAGTTGCAAGCCCCGTGTTTAAAGGTGGATGCAGTCACCTTCCCAGCTAGGCTTAGGGATTCTTAGTCTGCCCAGGAAATCCAGCTAGTCCTGTCTATCAATATGACTATACCGGAATGTTTCTATGCCTTTAAATGTCTAAAAAGCTCTCTAGGTATAAGGATTATACAACTATTTTTTGAGTCAACAGAATTTATAAGAAGTTTGAGTTGGGCATGGTGGCTCATACTTGTAATCCCAGCACTTCAGGAGGCCAAGGCGGGCGGATCACAAGGTCAGGAGTTCAAGACCAGCCTGGCAAAGTTGGTGAAACCCCATCTCTACTAAAAAAAAAATACAAAAAAATTAGCCAGGCACGGTGGCAGGTGCCTGTAATCTTAGCTACTCAGGAGGCTGAGATAGAGAATTACTTGAGCCCAGGAGGCGGAGGTTGCAGTGAGCCAAGATGGCGCCACTGCACTCCAGCCTGGGCCACAAAGTGAGACTCTGTCTCAAAAAAAAAGAAGTTTGTTTCAAGGTCACTGTGACCTTGAAGCAAGCTGGCACACAAGCAATCTCCAAATGGCTCTTCTTGTGTTCCCAAACTATTGTGAGGTAGCTCAGGAACTCCAAGGGACACCCCAGGAGTATGAAGACAGGAGGACAATCAATGTCCATGGCTGCATTGTGTGGCCTCTCTGACTTTCTTTCCCTAATGCCTCAGATGTCCATGGGACCCCCACACAGCCCACGACAATGGAAAAGCCTGTTGGGCTGTTTTGCTTTTTCCCATGGTTTAGTTGACTAGCAGGTCTGAGATGGTGCCATCTTTCTTAGAATTGAATTTGTGGTTTATCTGACTCACAAACCATCAATGAATGACGAATTCATTTACAAACACTTGATAAGAATCTCCTAGGTGCTTGAGTTGAAGTCACAGAGGCTATTAAGAAATGGTTCCTGCCCTGAAGAAATTTACAGGATGGTGCAGGAGTCAGAGGGGTCAATAAATCTGTTTAATACAATATGATGAGGTCAATGTGGACAGAGAGGGAGCATGTAGCCAACCTTGGGAATGTGGGGGAGAGGGTCAGAAAGGTGGTCCTGGAAGAAGTGACCTCAGACTTAAGGAATGAGAGATTTGCCTGGTTTGCCAAGTAAAGTTTCCTCAACCACAAGAGAAAAGCAAAGCTTAGGTATTCTTTAGTTACGAACAGAGCAAGAGTAGCTCCTTCCTCTTATTCCCCATACTACACAATGTAAGGTGTAGTTCTTTTCTTTTCTTTTCTTTTCTTTCTTCCTTCCTTCTTTCCTTCCTTCCTTCTTTCCTTCCTTCCTTCCTTTCTCCTTCCTTCCTTCCTTCTTTCCCTCCCCTCCTTCTTCCATCCTCTCTCTCTTCTTTCTTTCCTTCTTTCTTTCTCTTTCTCTCTTTTTTTCTTTCCTTCTTTTTGCTCTCTCTCTCTTTCTTTCTTTCTTCCCTCTTTTTTTTTTTTGAGATAGGGTCTCACTCTGTCACCCAGGCTGGAGTGCAGTGGCACCATCACCTCTCACTGCAGCCTCAACTTCCCCGGCTCAAGTGATCCTTCCTCCTCAGCCTCCCAAGTAACTGTGACTACAGGCACATTGTCACTCCGCCTGGCTAGTTTTTTTATTCTTTGTAGTAATGGGGTCTCCCTATGTTGCCCAGAATGGTCTTGAACTCCTGGGCTCAAGTGATTCTCCCACCTTGGCCTCCCAAAGTGCTGGGATTGCAGTCATGAGCCACCATGCCTGGCCTGGTGTAGCTGTTTCTTGAAGCAAACTTTTCCACTTGATTCTCCTAGTTTTTGTTTTCTTTTTATTACTGTGACAACTTAGCCCCTACTAATATGTACAGTCTTATTTTCAGAAGTAAAAGGATTTCATCTTCTGAATGGCTTAGATATTGTATATCATAATTGACATCTAGAAAGTGCATGTTCCATCTTCCACTGCTGGACCAGGGCTGATTTGCCCAGAGAAGATGTCACAGGAGGGTGACAATGGATATTGCATATTCAGTCTGTCTCCTCTCAGGCAACACATCAACTGGAAAAGACTTTTATAGTGGCTGCAGTCTGAATCTCAGGCTGGGATCCAGGTCAAACTCAATGCATCTTATAACCGCAGTGATTAGAGCAAAGCCTTGACCATTTGCTTTGAACTCTATTGATGAGTATAGGAATTCAAACAATGAATGGAAATGAAGGATAGTTTTAGATTAGAGGTGTGGAAAATAGATGGCAAGCTCTGAGGGTTTCCAGGGACAAAGTGTTCTTGATCTTCACTCCAGTGAATTGACATCTTTCCACATTTTGAAAATTTTTATTTTTACCATTGAAAAGAAACAATTCAATTTAACGTGACTTCACTGAGTGTTCACTCTTAGGAAGCTACTTTAATGAGTACTGGGTTTAGAAGGATGAAAAAGACTTATTTTTGCTTCAAATTGCTTTCAATGTAGATGGACTCTTGAATATATAACCATAATGCAATGACAGAGTGGATTTCGCTAATAGGTGAAAAAATTATATTTCTGTGATCTTATTACCCCTGATTCCAAGACAAAGTGTGATAAAATGCAGGAGTCACAGCCAGGCCCATATCTCCCCAGAGATGTTTGTTCCATAATTTTGCTTGTATGCTATACCTCCAGATCCCAGTCATCATTAATATCTATGGATTTACTTTAGCTCTTTTGTGGAATTCTGCAGCCACATGCAGACTCAGCTCCATAATTGACACAAATAGATGGTCTCCAAACTCCCTGTTCCCGGAATCCCCACCTCTGCTCAGTGTCTCCTCACTCCCTACACTAACCTTGGCCCCAGTTTATTCTGTCTTTGATTTGTCCTCTTCCTCTGCCATTCAAAATCATTTCTTCAAGTCCTACCATTCTTGAACCTCCGTGGGTTTTAGCAAGGTGTAGCTAAAATAAAAAATGGAAAAAGCGCTCCTTGGAGCTGCAACCTGGGCAATTTAAACCATTAGTGCAAATTTCAACAGTAGAGACAGAATCCTGTAAGAACTGAGGGTGGCAGTAGAGGAACAAGCATGCTATCTGGCCTTGGTGCTGAAAACAGCCAGATACAGGAATTCCAGCTTCATTCAATTTTCTCTCACAGATGGATTATTTCTCTTCAGGTTTCCATTTCTCTTATTTTTACCCCTTTTTAATTCAGCTTTTTGTCTTTTCTCCCTGATTCTCTTCCTCCATGTCTTCTCAATTGCTTTTGAAGAGTGTGCAATTGGAGATATCATTTCTAGTTTTTTTCTTCTTTCCATCAAGAAATATTAAATCTGCAATCCTGTGCCTTTTCATCCACTAAAGACTTAAATAAATAGGTTCTACAAACTTATATAAGGAAGTTCATTCTCTGTCATCTTTAATGCAAAACTTAGAGAACTAATACTGGGCAGGTAAAATTAGAGAAGATGTGGATTTAGGGAATTGCCTGTAGAGTTTTTAGCAAGCAGCCAAACTACTTAAGTATCTGCATGAGGGGTTGGCTAACTATGGCTAGTGGTTCAAAACTAGTCTGTTGCTTGTTTTTGTAAATAAAGTTTTATTGGAACATAGCCATTCTCACTTCTCTACATATTATCTCCCAGTGCTTTTGCACTTCAATGGCAGAGTTGAGTAGTTGTGACAGAGTTGTATGGCCTGCAAATCTTTAAATATTTACTTTCCGGCCCTTTCCAGAATTTGCTGACCCTTGCTCTAGGTGACTGTATTAGTATGCTGAGGATAAAGTATACTGAAGCAGCAAGTAATTGCAAAACCTCAATGGCTTAGAACAAAGGGTTATTTCTCATTCACATGACATGATCTTTGAGAGTCAGTTTCAATATGTCACTCCACAATGCAGGCTACAGGAGCAGCCCCTATCTGGAATATTACTGATTTAGTAAAGAGTTTAAAAGAGAGAAAGTGGAACCACAATAGCCCTTACAACTTTTCTTAAGTGGCACATGTCACTTTCACTCATATTTCATTGGCCAAGAAAGTCACAAGGCCAAACCTGGGGAAGGAAGTGTATTTCTCCGCAGGGACTTCTGGTATAGCATGCTACGTTCCCCACCAGGATACTTAAGGATTTATACTGGCTGCCTGAACCTTGAAGGCCAAGTGGTGTGCTAAGGTCACAGGGCCCAGCCGAGAAGCAGGTGTACCTGGGAACCCAAACTGAGAGTATCTGAGAACCTACCAAGAAAAACAGTCTCATCATCCAAACACAGTAGGCAAGCAGCCAGAAAATTATCTTAAAAGCATTTGAGAGATGGGAGGCGACATGCATCTCTAGAGCTGTGCTGCTATCATCTAGGAGTACCCTGTATGTAAGTCCTAATAAACTCATCTACTCACCAAGCTGGACTTGTCAAAGTCATTTTTTTTTTTTTTTTTTTTTTGTATCTCTGTTCCTTCCCATTTTAGGGAAGGGGGATGTTATAGTCCTAGGTTTTTCTTGTAACATCTGGGAGGGATGCCCTGGCTAGGAAGATCTGGAAAATACTTTGACAATAGGATACAGTTGGTCCTTGAACAAATTGGGGTTTGGGATGCTGACCACCTGCACAGTGAAAAATTCATTTATATCATTTTTTTTCTTTTTCAATTTTTTATTTTCAATACGGGAGTGCAAGTGCAAATTTGTTACCTGGGTATATTGTGTGATGCTGAGGTTAAGAGTATGAATGATCCTCTCACCCAGGTACTGAGAATAGTACCCAACAGTTTTTCCTTCCTTCCTTCCTTCCTTCCTTCCTTCCTTCTTTCCTCCCTCCCTTCCTTCCTTCTTTCCTATTTTCCTTCCTTCCTTCCTTTTTTCCTTCCTTCCTTCCTAATTCCTCCCTCTCTCCCTCCCTCCCACCTTTTTTTTTTTGAGATAGGGTCTCACTCTGTCGCCCAAGCTGGAGTGCAGTGGCATGATCTTGGCTCACTGCAGCCTCGACCTCCCGTGTTCAAGTGATCGTCCTGCCTCAGTTCCCGAGTAGCTGGGACTACAGGTGCACACCACCACACCTGAGTAATTTTTGTATTTTTTTTTTTTTTTTTAGAGACAGGGTTTTGCTGTGTTACCTAGGCTGGGTTTGAACTCCTGAGCTCAAGCAATCTGCCTGCCTCCATCTCCCAAATTGCTGGGATTACAGACATGAGTCATCATGCCTGACCAACCCAACAAATTTTTAATCCTTGCCATCTTCTTTCCCTCCGCTGTCTAGTGGTCTCCATTGTCTATTGTTGCCATCTTTATGTCCACGAGCACCTGATGTTTAGCTCTCACTTGTAAGTGAGAACATGTGGTATTTGGTTTTCGGTTCCTGTGTTCATTTGCTTAGGATAATGGCCTACAGTTGCATCTGTGTTGCTGCCAAGGACATACTTTTATTCTTTTTTATAGCTGCATAGAATTCCATGGTGTATATGCACTGTATTTTCTTTATCCAATCCACTGTTGATGGACACCAGATTTATTCAATTTCTTTCCTATTGTGAATAGTGCTGTGATGAATATGCAAGTGTGTGTCCTTTTGGTAGAATGATTTATTTTCTTTTGGATATATACCCAGTAATGGGATTGCTGGGTCAAATTGTCATTCTAAGTTCTTTGAGAAATCTCTCAACTGCCTTCCAACTGAGATTGTTGAGTGGGTGAACTAATGTTCATTCCCACCAACAGTGTATAAGCATTCCCTTTTCTCAACAGCCTCACCAACATCTGCTGTATTTTGACTTTTTAATAATGACCATTCTGGTATTAGATGGTATCTCACTGTGGTTTTAATTTGCATGGTTCTGATGATTACTGATGATATTCATTTTTTCGTGTTTGTTGGCCATTTGTACGTCTTTTTTTAAGAAGTGTCCATGTCCTTTGCCCATTTTTTAATGGGGTTATTTGGTTTTTGCTTGTTGAATTGTTTAAGTTCCTTATAGATTCCAGATATTAGACCTTTGTCAGCTGCATAGTTTGTGAATATTTTCTCCCATTCTGTGAGTTGTCTGTTTACTCTGTTGATAGTTTCCTTTGCTGTGTTGCAATTGTTTTTGAGGGCTTTGTTATAAATTCTTTCCCAAGACCCATGTCCAGAATGGTTTTTCCAGGGCTTTCTTCTAGGGTTCTTATAGTTTGAGGTCTTCATATGTAACTTTTGACTCCTCCAAAACTTAATTACTAATTGTCTGCTGTGTCTGGAAGCCTTACCAATAACATCAACAACCAATGAACACCTATTTTGTATGTTACATGTATTATATACTATAGTCTTACAAAAAGTAAGCTAAAGATAATGTTATTCAGAAAATCATAAGAAAGAGAAAATATATTTACTATTTATTAAGTGGAAGTGGGTCATCATAAAAGTCTTCATCCTTGTTGTCTTCATGTTAAGTAGGCTGGGAGGGGGAGGAAAAGGAGGGGTTGTTCTTGCTGTCTCAGGGGTGGCAGAGGTGGAAGAAAAACCATGTATAAATGCACCTACTCAGTTCAAACCCAAGTTGTTCAAGGGTCAACTGTAATCTATTACAGTGCCTATTCAGCTTTTGTTAAGGATTCACCATAAAAATGAAAACTTCTACAAGATCTTGGGGCAGAAAGGCTAATTTTTGTCCTCTTTTTTCCTTGAAGCATATTAACAGTATCAGTTCTACAATGAGTACAACCTCAGAATTCTATGTGTTCTGGGATGAAAAGGGAACTTCAGAGCATGTGGATTCTTAGAAAGACTCCTGACCTTGCCCTCCTCCATCCTGCCACTCACAGTCACCCCCTCTGCCTATTTATTTTGAGAGTCTCAAGATTGACCTCACCCTCCCTTTATCCCCACGTTGCAGATTGAGTTTTTTGGGAAGGAGATTTGAGTGCAGGTGGTTTACAGGGATGTACTCTCATTATCACCAATAGTGGAGGGAATGAAATCCAGTTGCAATAGGAGCCTCCACAGATCTTGCAATGCTGGAGAAGCTCTGAAGCTTGGATCATCCTTCAAAGTGGTTGCCAAGGGGCCAGGCATTGATACCTCCATATTGACCGGTCATTGGATTGGGCTAAGACACTGGGCAAGGTGGCTTTTTTGTAGCCACAGGCAATTCCTGCAGAGGGGCTCAGCTAAGAGCTGTCAGCACTGATACTCCCAGCTGCTCATAAATTCTCTGTTGGAATGAATCCGTATAACAAGAGATGGATTAACAAGAGAAAAACAAACAGAACTTTATTAACATGTTTATTTCATATATTGACAGGAGATACCCATAGAATGAGTAAATCTCAAAAAAGTGGCTTTGAATTTGAGCTTCAATAGAATCTTGAACAAAGAACAGTACATTTTTAGAGATGTGACAAGAGACAAAGGAAAAGGACTTTAATGCTCTATGGGTGGCAATTTATAGGAAGGCAAATGACCTTCAGATAAACTCTGGTGAGTAAAGCTTATTAAGGTAGATTTCCCTGGTGCCATCTCCAGGCCCAGAAGGGTCTAAAGTTATCTCCACTGGTCAGCCTTTGTTCTCCCTGATAGAAGGGGATGCAGGGAGTGGGTATCTTTAGTATTTGTAAATCTATGTTTTGCTTTTAGGCAAATTGAAGGAGGGCAGAGTGCTTTCCTGCAACTGCTTCTTCTTAATTGCCTTCAGCTCAGCAACCCTTTGAGAGGCATATTTTGGGGTGGCATATTCTAGTATCCCAAAAAGCCAGTAGACTGAGATCATCAAAGGAATGGCAGGTAGAGAAGAGGTCTAAGAACCAAACCCTGGACAATAAAAATGAGAAGCCAGTAGGGTCAAACGCTGTTGGTGTTAGGGTAGAAGAAGGTGTGAGCTGGTGGTAGGAGAGTAGGATGCTGGAAACTGGGGATTTGAATAGGATGCATTTGTTGGTAATGACAGGAACTAGGGTGTGACCATGGAGGTGGGTGGCTGTGGGGAGAAGGAGGACAAGATCCTTGTTGGTGAAGAGCCAAACATTGGCAAGCTAATAGGTTGAACATATCACCTATATTAGGTATCAAAATCCCCAAGAATTATGGCAGGAATAGTGTTGGAGAAAGACAGTGAGTTGGGTCTAAAATCTTCAGTGACTAAGAGGTAGTGACTGTGATTTTTGTCAGTGATTACAATAATTAAGGTAGTAAGTATCTTCTAGTACTATTTTTATGAGCTTGGTTATTTCAATTTCAATTCAATTAGTATATTCAATTAGTACAGGTTTCAGTTTCTTTGTCTAAAAACAGAGAAGTTGGTCCAAGGTACCTCTAAGTTCCCCTTTTGTTCTAAAATTCTCTAACTTGAAAAAATACATAGATTGCCGTCTTTAAAAGCTCTTCTTGTTAACTGGAGAAGAGTTGAACTCTAAGCATTTCACATCTATTTAGTTCAGACTGTAATGTATAATCTTGCTAATTTGCAAGGGCATTTCCTTATAGCTAACAAGACAAACTAAGGGCCTTGATAGGTTAAAGAGGAGGACGATGAGGGAGGGGGAGGCAAGATTTAATTCTACAAGTGTACTAAGTACCAACCAGGGAAATTTGGAGTTAGTGTTCTAGGAGGTTTTGCCATTGAAGAGAGAAAATTGTGTGGCTGTAAGTTTATGAAATGAGCCACTAGTGAGTCTTTGGCATGAGAACTCTAATTGAATGAACACCCACACATATCAGAGAGGATTCCCTCGCTCCTCTGTTCTCCCTTGATCTTGCAGTCATGCTTCCCCACTTTCCTCATTGCGTCATAGTAATTTGTTTTTCTTCTCTATTACCCTGCCAGGAACTGGAACTCCATGAGGAAAGGATGGTTTTTTATTCATTTATGCACCCATCTTCAAGCCCAGTGCTTCTAATATGAGTCACTTAATAAATATCTTTTTTAAGTGATAGGGTCTTGCTATGTCACCCAGGCTGAAATGCAGTGGTGCAAGCATAGCTCACTGCAACCTTGCACTCCTGAGCTCAAGCAATCCTTCTGCTTCAGCTTCCTGAGTAGATAAGACTGCAGGTGCGCACCACCATGCCAAGTTAATTTTTAATTTTTTTTCTGTAGAGATGAAGTCTATGTTGCCCAGGCTCATCTTGAACTCCTGGCCTCAAGTGATCCTCCTGCCTCAGCCTCCGAAAGCACTGGGATTACAGGCATAAGCCACTGTGCCCGGCTGATAAATATCTAATTAATGCAGGGTTGAATAGGTGATTGAATCATGAATGGAATCAGTAGGCGCTTATTTATTTGCTTTAGCATCTATTAAATAATCACCATCTTGTGGGTTGTAGTTACTGTACAACTGAAGTGTTTGTAGGTGTTTGACATGCACATTTGAAGTAGCATGAAAAAGCCACCTGACTAGGCAGTGTGATAGGATTACTGATTTCTGCTGATAGCCAGGCCTACCTCACTCCGGGATTCTAGAATTATACTTTTGCATGGAATATCTCTCCTTGTGCTAACTCCTGATTTGACTTGCATCACATCACCAAAGTGTTTCCGGTCATCTAGGTCTTTTGGAAACTCTGGGGCCAAGAATCCTTGAAAGACCTAAAGGAAGCATTTTGAGGAACTTGGCCCCCTCATGGCCTGTCCTTGGCAGGGGCTTTGGACTGGGATGGAAGTCTACCATATCCATGCGTCTGGGCAAAATGCAAATGGCAGTAACACCACCAGCTCCTTATTTCTCACTGATGCTGGACAGAGACCCAGCAACCTTCACCCTGGAAGTAATCAAGTGGTTTTGACATGAACTCTGAGGTGGGGCTTGGTTTTTCAAGAAACCCTCTCTCCTGTCAAGCCAGGTCTATTCTGGATGCCAGGACCAGAGAAGTGGCCACCACCACCTGGAGCAGTTGAGACCATTGGTGAGGTGAGGATAAAATAATTCATTGTCTTGCTTTCATCTCTCATTGGCTGAGAGAACATAGGCACATTACTTTCAGCTATGAACTTCTCAACTGTAAAATAAGAGGGTTGACTCAAGAGGATCTGAAAAGCCTTTTCCAGCTCTGTCATTCCTGCAGTACTGTGGAGTTTTCTTTTAGGGATGAAAATGGGTTCCAGTACAAGTTGTTGTCCTCACTCTAAGGAAGCCCTGGCCAGCCACTCCCTTCTTTTGAGATATCATTTTAGTTATCATCTTTCTCAGTCACCACCTCTGTCTTACAGTTTTTATTTTTGACATCATTGTTTTCTTATTTACATCAAATGTGTGTTAGTTTACAAACATTCTGAAAAAAGTGAAATCGACTCAGCATAGATTTATGTGGGTAATAACCTGCAGTGCACTGAAGCAAGTGCATGGTATTAGGCCGTTCTCACATTGCTATAAGGAAATACCTGAGACTGGGTAATTTACAAAGAAAAGAAGTTTAATTGGCTCACAGTGTTTCAGGCTATACAGGAAGCATGATCCTGGCATCTGCTCGGCTCCTTGGGGGAACCTCAGGAAACTTACAATCATGGTGGATGGCAAAGGGGGAGCGAGACCTCTCACACGGTAGGAGCAGGAGCAGGAGCAGGGGCAAGAGCAGGGGTGGGGTGCGGGGGCAGCGAGGTTTTACACACTTTAAACAACCACATCTCATGAGAACTCTCTCACAAGAACAGCACCAACCAGACGGTGCTAAACTATTCATGAAGGATCCACCCCAGTGATCCAATCACCTCCCACCAAGCCCTACCTCCAACACTGGGGATTACGATTTGACATGAGATTTGGGTGCAGACATAGACCCATACCATATCAGACATGAACAGGAAAAGACAGGGCTCTGTTCCCCAGGATCACACAACCTGGCAGAAAAGTCTGTTAGCTCCATTGCTACAATTCCATTCTAAAGACTGTAGGTGCTCAATAGCATTTCTTCTCCCTCCCAACCTGGGAATTTTATTTATGCTGTAGGAGAGGAAACTATCTTTTCCTCACCCATCCTAGGTTCCTGGCTGAGGCCCCTGTAACAAAAGACAGATTAACAAAATAAAACACATACAAATGTATTTAATGTAAGTTTTATGTGACACAGGAGCCTTCATAGGGAAATGAAGATTCAAAGACACAGTTAAACTCAAATGTTTTTAAAAAAGATTTTAAAATTTTTATTTGAGATGGAGCCTTGCAGCATTGCCCAGGCTAGTCTTGGACTCCTGGCCTCAAGTGATCCTCCTGCCTTGGCCTCCCAAACAGCCAAGATTATAGGCATGAGCCACTACATGCAACCAAACTTGAGTGGTTTTTTATAGCTGGTTTGATCAAGAGTGGACAGTTGTGGAGAAATATGAGTGGGAAAAAAGGGTATGATCTAATGGTAATAAACTTGGGGAAACTTAGCAAACCTATTTGTTCAAATTCTTCCATGTCCCTGTGTCTTCAGAGATTTTTTCTTTCTGGGTATACCCTTTTTTCTTTCTGGGTATAGGGTGGGTAGCTTTCACATGAGATTCTTAACGCCCTGCTTCAGGAGAGGACAAATGAAGGCCAGAGAGACCTTCCTGTTTCTGCTGTTTTCTCACATTCCTTCAGCTTGAAATATTCAGTATGTCAAGGTGCCATACTTTGGGGGAGGGTGTTTGGAAATCACCAGTGCATTTCAAAAGGAATATGAAGACATTACCAGTGGCTATAAATACATAGAGTAATGGTCATTTTCTTTTCTTTTCTTTTTTTCTTTTTTTTAAGCAAAGACTCTGTGTACCTTCTATCTGGTGTTAGTTTGGTTAGGTTCTTTTAGTTTTGTAGAATTGTTATCTTGCTGTGATTATGTTCTTTTAACACTAAGGAAAACCATGTAAAAAGCAGGGTGTTCAAAATTCTGGGGACTAAGACTTGGAAAGAAATAGGCCCAGCAAGCCAGTTCCGCAGGGCTGTCATGAAAGAGTTGACTTGGGTGGCGCAGAAGGCACCATAGTGCCCTCTAAGGGTGGTAGTTACTGAATTATTGTACTTCGCTGACATACTGTTTACTCATTAAAGGTCTTGGAAAAGCAGAATTTTAACTACCTTTGCTCCAAGAGAATAAACTCTATTTAGAACAAGGGAAAGCTTTCTATTTTTACCCAGGAAAGAGCTAACCCAGGTGTGGACTGGGAAAAGACAACTTCCTAGGTTTTCACAGTGAGGTTCATTTTGTGATCTGGTAACAGGTCATAGAATATCAAATCCTTACACCCTACACCGTTAAGCACAAAAGACTTCCAAGGAAGATTGCAATGATTTTTGGATAGCGCTCACCTCTGCTTCTCTATTTTATTTCAAATATTTCAAATATTACAGAGTTGATAGCATCACACACACACACACACACAAACACACAAACACATTTTAGAGATTTTTTTTTTAACAGTAGTTTGAGGTTCATAGCACCCATCACATGCATGGCTACCCCAGTATCAACACCTCCCATCGGAGTGGCATTTTTGTTGCTTGATGAACCTACACTGACATGTCATTATCATCTAAAGTCCATAGTTTACATTAGGGTTCACTCTTGTTATACCTTCTATGGATTTAGACAAATGCATGGTGATGTGTATCCAGCATTGTACTATCATACAGAGTAATTTCACTGCCCTAAAAATTTTCTGTGCTCCGCCTAATCATCCCCCACCCCCAACCTCTGGCATCACTGTTTTTTTTACTGTATCCACAGTTTTGCCTTTTCCAGAATGTTATATACTTGGAATCATACAGTATGTATATTAAACTAAACATGCTCTTATAAAACTAAACATTTTTAGCTTTTTAGGCTTTTCAGATTGGCTTCTTTCACTTAGTACTGTGCATTTAAGTTTTCTCCATGTATTTTCATGGCTTGACAGCTCATTTCTTTTTAGCACTGAATAATATTCCAGTGTCTAAATGTATCACAGTTCATTTATTCATTCACCTACTGAAGGATCTCTTGGTTGCTTCCAAGTTTTTTAGCAATTATGAATAAAGCTGCTATAAACATCCACGTGGGCCAGGTGCGGTGGCTTATGCCTGTAATCCCAGCACTTTGGGAAGCCAGCGCGAGTGGATCACTTGAGTCCAGAAGTTTGATACTAGCCTAGGCCACTTGGCTAGTGGTGCGTGCCTGTAGTTCCAGCTACTCAGGAGGCTGAGGTGGGAGAATCACTTGAGCCAGGGAGGTTGAGACTGCAGTGAGCCATGGTGGCACCACTGCACTCCAGCCTGGGTGACAGAGTGACAGAGTGAAACCCTGTCTCAAAAACAAACAAAAATCCATGTGTAGGTTTTTGTGGAGACATAAATTTTCAGCTCCTTTGAGTAAATTTCAAAGAGTGAGATTGCATGGTAAGAGTATGTTTAGTTTTATAAGAAACTGCCAAACTGCCTCCCAAGTGGCTGTACCATTTTGCATTTCACCACCAATGATTGAAGGTTCCTATTGATCTACATCTGGAATTTGGCCATTCTAATAGATGTGTAGCAGGATAACATCATATTTTACACACTTTATAGTTGAAATTTGGTTGGTTACCATTATTTATTTTTTGGTAGTTTGATTGTTCTGATTATTAGTTTTTAATGTCAGCTGGGCACGGTGGCTTATTCCTGTAATCCCAGGACTTTGGAAGGCCTAGGCAGGTGGATCACGAAGTCAGAAGTTCGAGACCAGCCTGGCCAATGTGGTGAAACTCCGTCTCTACTAAAAATACAAAAATTAGCTGGATGTGGTGGCATGTGCCTGTAATCTCAGCTCTTCGGGAGGCTGAGGTAGGAGAATTGCTTGAACCTGGGATGTGGAGGTTGCAGTGAGCTGAGATCACGCCACTGCACTCCAGCCTGGGTGACAGAGCAAGACTCCGTCTCAAAAAAAAATTATTAATGTCATTTATCATTAATGAATATCCAGAAAATTATGTCAACTTCATTTGGATGTGAAAAATACTACATGATGTGCTTGCTATTAAAGAATATTTAATTAGGAAAAATGTCATTTTAGGAAACATATCTTTTTATGTAACTTATCCCATCTGTCTATTACCATGATGTCTGGGCTCTAATTTCCTCTCCTGAATTGCTTGCTCTTTCAAAGTAGAACGTCATTTTGTTCACTTTTGTGTTCTCTCCAATTCTTTTCACATGCTTCACACAAAGAAAGAGTGTAATAAATGCTTGACTAAATATTGTATTTTAGAAAAAATAACCCTATGATATAAGCAATTAAGCAAATCATTGGCCCACTTGTTACTTGATGAGACAGGTCAAGTACCTTGCACCTGGTAATAGAGCTAATAAGTGATAGAACTTGGGTTCAAAATCAGGCAGTTTGATTCTAGAGTTTCCCATCCACAGTCAGGCGCATGTATGTATTAGTAGCCACCCCCACCCCCTAACTGATATCTCCTCCTTTCCCCTCCTATAGGAGCAATGCTCCCTCATACACAGGTATCCACACCTCCTTTATACAGCCCATTTGCTGCGGGGAGCTGATTCTGTTCCTGGCTTCTGAGATGGGGCATGTACCTAGGTGGAGCGTATACCAATGAGGGACAACTATTCCCTGATCAGAGTTATTGCATCCGGGGTGGGTAGCGAGCCTGAGACCATGTTTGCTGAGTAATTTCTGGTAAAGAAGTGTCCTCTGTTTTGGAAAAACTGGGAAAGCAGCTTCTTTCTCTATCCTTAGATATAAATGGAGGCAGGGCCCAGGTAGTTGTGGACAGCCCAAATAGGACTGCTGGGATTGAAGATGACATTGCCAAAGGCAGACAGATGTTGAACTAAACTTGGTCTTGGATGACACTGTTGAGCAATTGAACTGAACCAATCCTGAAACTAACCTTACTTCTAGCATTCAGTCCTGTGAGCTATTAATTCTCTTTTATCATTTGAGTTTTTTTTTTTTTCTCACCTAGTGGAAACTATCATGGCCACAGTAAGGGAAGATAATATTTCTTTCTCAAAAGCTAACTGGTTAGAACTTTGACAGAGTATAGTTATCACGCTTGGAAAGAACTAATTAGATCTCGGTATTAAAAAGCTATGTGATAACTGGTTCATGTTATATTTACAGCTCTATATTCAAATAAAACCCAAATGTCAGATGCTTGAATATGAATTTAAAAATATCAGGACCTGCTGTTACTGCAGCTGAAACTGAATTATAGCTCCCTGAGGGAGAATCAATACTTTTCTTTTAAGCCAAACTCAAGATTCCTAAATGTACTTCCAAATAACAAATAATAAATGACCAAGGAAAATATTTTTAAAATACCTCTACAGAGGATAAAAATTAGGGGGAGAATGCTACTCGTCTGTTACAAGAGTTGGAAAAATCCTCCCTTAAGCTTTTTCTATATATCTTTATTCTCCCCCAGGGTAGAGCCAATTAAATAACTTTTATGGTGAAAAATTCAGTTGTTTGGGATTAAAAAGACAAATAATCAAAGATAAAATCATTACCTTGAGGGCCAGCCATGGTGGCTTACATCTGTAATCCCAGAGCTTTGGGAGGCTGAGGCAGGAGGATGGCTTGAGCCTAGGAGTTCCACGCCGCGGTGAGCTGTGATGGCGCCACTGCACTCCAGCCTGGGTGACAGAGTGGGATCTTGTCTCTTAAAAAATAATTATCACTTCGAAAGAGATTTTCTTTAAGATTTTATTTCATTGGTTCTCACCTTTAAACTAGAAGGGCAGAGCTTCTGTTGGTACAGTACTAAGAAAGTATAGAGAACAACAACAAAAATACCTTCAGAATAAGGGGAATGTGTATTGATTATTCTTGATTAGAAAACATACAAGGCTCTCTTAGTCCAAGGACGCCATTATGTTTTCCTTTTTTTTTTGACAGAATCTACAGGCTTAATACGTTCCTTTCCAGCTTGAAAGGATCTCTCCTCCTTTCTCCCCCTTGATGCTCTATCTTGAATAGTCAAACAGAATTATAAGATGCTTTTTAAATTGGGAAGAAAACAATCATTTTCTGCTTTTGTTTTCTTTGTATCAGCCAGAGGCAAGGGCCTCCAGCCAGCTAATGTGATAGACACGGTATCTGGAGAGTCCTGCATTTCAAAACTTACTCTAAGGAAGACTGCTTTGATTTTCAAAGTCTCTAGTCTACAGAGAGATTGAGCTCTGGCTGCAAGACACTGTCTATCATAGAGCCACATGGCGACATTGCCGTAGAGAAGAGACATAAATAACCACAACTGCCAGAAAATAAAGCTGGTAATCTCTAGAAATGCCTGGATACATTAAAATGAAATATAACCCAGTATTCTGGTTCTTTAGACCCCGTTGAATACTTTGTTCTCAGTCAGCTGATAAAATTTTAATTTATTATTGCATGTTTATGATGAAATGTAACATAACTCATTCATTGTGTCTGTTAATCCTCTCTCATTCATAAAAATAGCATATGTGTTGATGATCTACATTAAAGTAATTGTTTACCACGGGTAGTATTATAGCGATAATCTATAAATAATGTGAAAGTTTGTAGAAAATTAAAGTATATAGAACTGTAGAAAGAGATAAATCTTTAAATATTTAAGGTTTTGATCTGCTTGTATAATGAACTGGTGTTTTAGCCATTTGAGCCACCTAGTGGTAATATACATGAGATATGATTTCTTATTCTGAAAAAAAATGTAAAAGTTTAACAGTTTCCAATTTAAAAGGAATAAACTAAGTAAAGCGAATCATAACCATTATATATTATACATTCAGCTTTTGAATTATTACTTATTGGTAGAAGATTGACTATTAGAAAATAAATTATAAAAACAGTTATTTGCTTATTTTGTTTCTTCTAATAGAGGCCACATAGCCAAGAAAATTAAAATTATAAAAAATTATAATTGAAGGGGATATTTGCAATATGTATAAGAAAGAAAAAGCAATCAAATATTTAGTGGACTAAAATGAATAATACATTTTCCAACTTAATTGTATTCCAATGTAACCTTTGATAAGTGGTCTTCAGTGTAGTCATATTCTCTTAAGTCTGTCTTTTAGCCAATCATTAGTCTGTCTTCTTATATTCAAGGAACAAAACTGAATCACTAATCTGCTCAGTGATCCATTAGAAATACTCTGTAACTGATCACACTGTGTCTAATTTTAGATTTCTTTTACTGGGAACTGTAGATCAAAGCAAGTTTCCATTTTGGCTCTATTCTGGTATAATAACTTCCGGCAGAGCCAAATCATGAAATACTGCTAACTTCACGTGTTAGAATCCACATTCATCTTTGCCTTGTTAACTTTTAAGGAGCTTTTTATCTGTTGTTCCAAGAATGCCAGGTTCTTTGGTTTCCTGCTTTCTTAAATTGCCATATGTCTCTAAATAGGTTTTTTTCAAAATCAGAATTAGCACAAAGATAGATAGATTTGTCTTCTTTGAATTCACCAGCCTCCCTACTTGGTAGGATTGCAAAACTATCTTATGAACCCAGCAGAGAAAATATCCTCTCTTCTTGATGATCCTGCTTGTTGGAACTCTGACCTCTCCATTTCTTCTGTGGTTTCACTGGGTAATCTGAAGACAAGTCTTCACGTGTGGTTCCTGGAAGCAATGACATCTAAAGTTGATCTAAAGTCGAGAGGATTGAAGCGTGCCAGCCTGAGAGCAGACAAAACCTTTAAGGAGTAATTGAGCAGGGTAAAAAGGGAATAGACTCTAAAAGAGGAGGAGCTTCCCTGATACATAAGCCACCCAGGAAGATCTGTGGGGGAACAAGATAATGGAGGGAGAATTCTGCTACAACAGAATGGTGTCTGTTGTTTTGCTCCCCTCCCTCCACCTTTTTTTAGAAATACCATTTTTCTGGATAGAATGTGTGGTTGTGGGGTAGACGTGTTTCCTAGGCTGGGCCAATCAGAGAATTACCTGAGTCGTTTTGAACTCAGCTCTAGTGAGAAGTCTGAGATATTCTCTGGTGTCAAACTCAGGAGATGTGAACTGTGGTGCTGCTTCCTGCTTTGTGGAGAAAATCAGTCCAGAAGATGAGATGGCAGCTGACAGCAGAAACAGGCAGAGACATAGAGCAGGGAACATGCCTGAGCCACGCTTTTTGGAACTAGTACATTTCCCCTTGTGCCTCAGCTAGTTGGAGTTGGGTTTCTGTCACTTACATCCCAAAGAGTCCTGATTAGTACAGAGCAGATACTGCCTGCATAGTCAAGTAACTTGTTCAAGGGTTATCAGTGAACAGAACATTCTGGAAGGTAAGGGAAAACAGCAGGTTCCAGAGTCCCAAGAATCAGGAAGATGATGATCAGGAGGAAGACCTGATAATAATCAAAACAGGGTAAGTGACTGATTTAATATTCATAAGACACAGAGACGCAAGAGGATATGAACTTTTCATTTACCTTAAAATGCTCATTCCAAACCATGCAAGTTTCCTTCATTTCTTTTCTCCATATTAAAATTTTTACTAATATATCATGATGACTAACTTTTGCAAGTAGGAAGTACCAAGATGCCTAATAATAGCTTCTGGGTTGGGGCTGATGCTAGCTGTAGCAATATCGCATCTGTTATGCCCATGGCCCTATCTCAGTAAAACTGCCCCATTTAGTAAATGAGGGTTTTCCAAAACCTTCGGTCCCCAGCCGTGTTTGGTATCAGGTGACGTGCCCATCCCCATCCTGTCCCCATCTCACTCATAGTTTATTAGGTCAATTTGAAATTTCAAAAGTAGAGTCTTCATGAAATGAAGACTAAACACAAAATTCCAAAACGAACTTCAAAAACCCACAAAGACTGCAGAACAGTAAGTAAACTTACTTAGGGAATATGAGGGAGCAGGGCTTTCCTTTCTTCTGGGTGCATTTTTAATGCAGAGTCGCAGATATCAGCCAATGCTAGGGTCTGGCTCCTGTTCAGGTGGCCTTGGTTTCCCATCTTCATCTCATTAGCCACAGGCTCTTTGAATGAGCTTATTAACTATCATGGCTTTAGCTTCCACCAAGGTGCTAATGGCTCCCAAATTTCCATCTCTAGTACTAAACTCTTTCTTTCTTTCTTTTTTCTTTTTTGAGACAGAGTCTTTCTCTATCACCTAGGCTGGAGTTCAGTGACGAGCTCTCAGCTCACTTCACCCTCGACCTCTGAGACCCAAATGATCCTCCCACCTCAGCTCCCCAAGTCACTGGGACCGCAGGTGTGCACCACCATGCCCAGCTAATGTTGTTTCTTTTTTTGTAGATACAGGGTCTCCCTATGTTGTCCAGGCTGGTCTCAAACTCCTGGGCTCAAATGATCCTCCTCAATAATAACTTAATTGTATATTTAAAAATAAGGAATGTAAATGGATTGTTTGTAACTCAAAGGGCAAATGCTTGAGGGGATGGATAGGGTTATTCTCCATGATAGGCTTATTTCACATTGCATGCCTGTATCAAAACATCGCACATACCCCATGAAAATATACACCTACTATGCACCCCTAAAAAATTAAAACCATAATTAAAAAAAAAGAGATCCTCTTGCCTCGGCCAAAGTACTGGGATTTACAGGCATGAGCCACTGTGCCAGGCCCTAAACTCCTTCTCAAACTCAAGACCTGTGTATATAATTGTGTACTGGACACTTTTTCTCATAAGTCCCAGGGAAACCTCGAAGTCAATGCATCTCACAATGAAACTCTTCCTAAGTTCTTCATAGTCCCTGTGTCAGGGAGTAGTACCATTATCTACCTGATTGCTTAAGCCAGAAACCTGTGAATCATCAGTGATGCCCTCACTTATTGTCCCCTATGTCTTCTCAGTCATTATGATACTTCAACACTATTTCTATTATTTCTGAAAAACACCTCTTTCTATCCCCAGTACTACATTCTTAGTCAAGATTCTTCTTACTTTTTGTATGTCTTCTTATAACAGCCTCCTAATTTCTTTTCTCAGCCTTGAGTTATTCACCTCTCACTATCATTCTCCTTTCTGGAGTTAACTTTCTAAATTGAAGATCTCATAATGTCAGTTTAAAAATCATTCATGAGGCTGGGTGTCATGGCTCATTCCTGTAATATCTGAACTTTGGGAGGCAGAGGCAGGGGGATTGCTTGAAGCCAGGAGTTTGAGACCAGCCTGGGCAACATAGTGAGACCCCCGTCTCTATTTAAAAAAATGAAAATGAGGGCCAGGAGTGGTGGCTCATGCCTGTAATCCCAGAACTTTGGGAGGCTGAGGCGGGTGGATCACGAGGTCAGGAGATCGAAACCTTCCTGGCTAACACATTGAAACCCCGTCTCTACTAAAAATATAAAAAAATAGCCGGGCATGGTGGCGGGCACCTGTAGTCCCCGCTACTCGGGAGGCTGAGGCAGGAGAATCACTTGAACCTGGGAGGCAGAGCTTGCAGTGAGCCAAGATTGTGCCACTGCACTCCAGCCTGGGCAACAGAGGGAGATTCCATCTCAAAATAAATAAATAAATAAATAAATAAATAAATAAATAGAAAACGAAAACATTAGCCAGGTGTGGTGGTGCAGTCCTGTAGTCCTAGCGATTTGGGAGGCTGAGGTGGGAGGATCACTTGAACCCAGGAAGTCGTGGCTGCAGTGAGGTATGATCGCACCACTGCATTCCAGCCTGGGTGACAGAGTGACATGCTGTGTCAAAAAAAAAAAAAAAGAAAAGAAAAGAAAAAGAATATCTTGCATGAGATCATTTGCTAAGGAGCCATGAGTTCTTTTGCATGACCTTTTCATCCTGTCCAACATGGTGGTTAGCCAGTCCTTCCCTTCAACTCCACATTCCAGCCAGGCTAGTTGCTCCTTAAATGTGCTGTGCTCCTTCCTCCCTCGGTGTGCTGGCTGCTCCTTCTATGAACATCCTCCCCACTGCTTCTGCCTGCACGGCTTTACAATTCAGCTCAGGTGCTTCCTCCTTTAGAAAACCTTAAACTTTTTTCTCTGTGAACACGTCTACTATAGGCTTGCTGTGCCATCATCTGTTTACTTCTAAGTTTCCCCAAATATGTTGTAAACTTCTTGAAGCTAAAACCAGCACCTGGATGTTCAATGAATAATCAAATAGAGTATTTTATTTAACCGGTAAGTCCAAAGATGATTAAAACCACGAACTCTTTACTAATTACCCTGTTTGGTGTTTACACTCTGGGCAGAATCAATTCTGAAACAAATAAGAAAAATGAAGATAGCAGTGGTGCTATATTAGTATTGATAAAAGACACTGCGAAGGAGGAACCTCCTGCCATTATCCACCCACTTCTAGCAGAAGAGATTGGTGGGTGAAAGAAATGAAGTAGGGTAACCTAACCTGACATAAGCTAGGGTGGGCGGAAGGCAATCATTGCTTTCTGATGGAGTAATACCTAGGTAGAGGTTCTGCTCCATTGTTAGCTGTTAAGCAGCTGTAACAAACATCGGCAGGTGTCTGAACTTTAAAAGCCTTTGATTGTCCAAAAAAGACTGGAAAATACCTTTCCAGAAGAAAGAGAGGAGTTGTGTAGCATCCTATGAGGACTCAAACAGAAGAGTGGATGTGATTTGGATTTTTATGCTCCCAACTCAGAGGAGTTGGCCGGGTAAGCTGTTTTCAGTTTTATCTATTTACGCTATTACTCAGTAACATTTAGCAGATAGCTAACAAGATAGCATTTAGTCTTTTTTTTTTTTTTTTGTATTTTTTAAAAAAATAGAGACAAGGTCTCACTATGTTGCCCAGGCTGGTCTCAAACTCCTGGGCTTAATGATCCTACCACCTTGGCCTCCTGCAGTGTTGGAATTACAGCATGAGCCACCATGCCCCACCAGCATTTAACTCTCTCTAGGTCAACTATATTAATCCTTAAGATCTCTGCCCCTTTCTTTCTGGGACACTTACCCATCTGAATTATCCACAAGAGATAGCCTAACCTTTACCCTCCATAGAGGGGAGCTAGAGATACATCCAAGGGATATAAAATAGAGGACCTATCATACTGGTCAAATAAGAAATTTTCAGCAATATTTATTTAGCACCAACTCGGAAGTTGCTCTAGAATTCCTATAAAAAGGGGATTAAGGACATAATTTGTTTGAGTGGGGAGGGGCTGATGGAGATTATGTAGTAGTAGGTGAAGCTAAGTCTTTTCTGAGTCCTTGAATCCCCTTCTTGTGTTGCCATGGTATCTATTTTCTTACTGTATTATGCTGGGCATTGTGGGAGATTTTTTTCAAAAACAGGTTGTTAAAGATGAACCCTGCTCTCAAGAAAATTAGAGTTAAGCTTGGGGAGACAGAAATAATAAGTTTAAGAGGCCGTTAATTTACCAAGAACAATTTTCTGAAGACAACTGAGGTATAGGAAAATTCTAGTGTAACTTGATAGATGAGAGTCTAACAATTTTAATAGAGTAAATTTGGGGTCCATATTATTGCAAGATAAATGAAATAATGAGGTGAGCCTTCGTGTCTGGTTGACCAGGAATTCTGGGTCTGACTACACTATTTAATGCTTTCAGATACAAGTTGGTACTCCTTGGTGGCCATTGTGTTTAATATCTGGTTAAATATCAATGAGAATCATTCTGGCTCTTGGGCTTGGATGAATTTTCAGGGCAGTTGCAGGGATTCTGGGCATCCCTTGGTAACTTGGTCCCCATTTTTTCAGCCTAAGGCAGAGAGATTGGGCTGAGAGATTACTGGGGATGTGGTCATACTTCCTTCATTTTCCAATTTCCTAAAACAGGGTTGCTTGCAGTCTTTCCACCCTGTCTTGCCCCCTTCTGTATCTCATGTGTCTCCTCTCTAGAAAATGAAAACTTGCTTGCTCTGCCCCATTTGAAAAATGGGGTTGAGCACAGAAAAAGACAGTGCCAATGTCCAATTGCATTATATCTGAATTTACATTATCAAGGGGCATGTTTATTAAGGGATTTTCCTATAATCATGTTCTCTTTGAGTTGAAAGAAATCAAAGTATTGCCTTGAGGAGAAAGAATTAAGATATAATTATTGTATAGGGTAGATATGTGTGAGTAATCAAAACTAAGGTTTTTGAGTGCACACTATAAGCCAGACCCTGTTCTAAGCAATTTATTTCTCAGTGGCCCATTGAGGGCTGTACTATTAATATCCCCATTTTAGAGATGTGGAAATTTAGGTATTAAAAAATGTAATCTTTCCCAAGCGCATGTAGCTAGTAAGTGACAAAGTTAAGATTTTAACCTCAACCAGTCTTACCCTAGAGACCACGTTTTTTTAACTACAATGTTATTGTGAAGTGAACAAGTATAGGGTGCCATGTTTGTGTTTTGTTTTGTTTTTAAATTAGGTCAAATTCACAGCTGGACCATAATAAATAAAAATCTTAATAGCTAGCTTTGTTATAAGTGAAAAGAACACAATGAGGGTAGGAAAACCCTGCAAATACTTGGAATTTTGATTTCTAATTTCTAAAGAAATTCTGATTTGATTTCTAATCCTAGCCTCTTAGGTTTTCCCAGAGGCATCTTGCTGTCTTACTTGTCTTTTCTTTCTCTAGAATCTTCAGTTTTTCTCTTTTAATTCCTTTCTCTTGCCCGTGTCTACTCCATCTTGGGAAAAACCGTGAGTGACCTAGTCTTGACTGTACCTGCTTTCTCTAGTTTTTAAAAAATACCTGTTTCTCCCTTCCACTCCCTCCATTTCTTCAAGCTTCTTCTCTTGAAGGTCCAAGTAACCTCTCTGTGAAGCTCAAAGACATTTGTCATGTCTACTATTTCTTGCTCCTTTATTTTCTGTAATACCGCGAAGTCCAGCACGTTTGCTTCTTTTTTCCTTTTCTTCACCTCTCGCCTTCCTCCCACCCTCTCACTGTGGGTTTCTCCAATGCTTATTTCTTAGAACTCTGCTGTTCTTTTGATGCATTTTCCCCTTTGCAAAGGTCATCTGTTTTCAAAGTTTCGTCTCTCCTTTTCATATGGGCTCTTTTAGATCTATCTATACCTTTGTCATTTCTTCTTACGTGAATGCCAGTATTTATTTCCAAATTCTTCCTGGAAATTTCCATTTAAATATTTTACGGTCACCATTAAGCTCAAAGTGCACAAGCCTGAGCTTATAATCAGTGTTTTCCACATGGAAATAAATTTTTGAAGAAAGATGAGGGGTCTATTGGGAAAGAACTCACTTAAAGTTGAGAAAATTGAAATTAGTAAAATATCTAATTATTATTTTAATAACAATAATAATAGAAAAACACAAAGCATGTGCATTAAACCTGGCAGCATTTTAAGTACCTTATATGGATTAACTTATTTAAACCTTAAAACAGTTATTATTCTTATTTTACAGTTGAAGGAATTCAGCCTAGAAATGCTAAAGCAACAGCCCCCCACCAAATGACATCACATGGCCGTTAAGTGGAGGATACAAATTCATCTCAGGCAATGTCGTTGAATTAATGGAGTCTACTCCTAACCAATACATTATATTTCCATGCCCTGTTTTCTAATTTCCCATGCTCAAAACTATACTCATTAACATTCTTTTTTTTTCCAGTCCGATCCATAACTTCTCTACTTCTCTTTCAAAATGTTTTTGTTGTGTCTATCAGTCAGGGTCTGCAAAGGCACAGATGGTCCATTCCAAAAAGACACAGAGGGATGGTTCAGAAAACCAGGAAGAGATGAGGAGGCTCCCAGGTATTAAACTATTGGGATGCTGTTACCACTCCTAGTATTGAAAGGACAAAAGGGATGGGCAATGCTCTGGGTTGCCAGTCCAGAGAAAGCTGATCGATGGAGCTGGGTCTACCCACCAGTTCCCAGAGGAACACAGCCGCTACTGAACACTGCAGAGGCATGGCATAGGGTGAGGAGGTGAGTGTGGAAAGCAAATGCCCACCCTTTCTCTCCAAGAGCCTTCCAATTTCTTGCTTGTGCTTCATAACCTCATGCCTGGATCCTTACTACCTCTTCAATAACCTTACTTCATTCCCTTCTGCTCTATTCCACCACACATTGCCAGATCAGTCTCTCAGATGCTGTGTTCCTTATGCCATTTTTCTTCTCACAACCTTGAATGGCTGGGAACTACTCCTCAGTTTGTTGTTGGTGATCCCCAAATCCTGAGTCCAATCTCTCATTCCAGTGTTATCTTCTGCAGCTCTCCTAGCCCCTTGCTCTAATTGGCCTCCTCACCATTCCCCTCTCTACACACAGCTCATTTTCCTGCCTGCTTCAAATGCCATTACATAACCCTCTGTACACCTGGAATAATTTTTGTCTTCCATCTACATATTATATATTTCAAGGCCCATCTCCTCTGCAGACCTTCTCTGACTGCTCCTACATACATGGTTTCCTCTGTTTTCTTTGATTTTTGTTGAATTGCGGGTAGCATCTTACCAATCCTGTCTTAATTATGTTTGTGTTTGTTTCATGATTGTGCATCTTGTCTCCTCTAGCTGAAGGGTGAGGATTCTAAATCAGTGGTATGGTCCATGGTTCATTGGTGTGACTCATTTTTTAAGCTGTAACAAACAGTTTGAAGGGGTATAGTTCATGTGTCTCAGCAAAGAGTGATCTATGCTCTAAGCTTCTTCCTATAAAACCAGGGGAATCCCAGCCTCAGGTACCTCTCTCTCCTCGCAGGGTCCCAGGTGTTCCCCTTTGTTGCTAGAAGCATGTCAGATCAGTGCCCCAAGATCATCTCTGCAGTGCTTGGTCTTTGCTGCTGTAGGTTGTAGGCCTTACTGCAATAGGTCTTTGACGTTGATCAGTGCTCAGTAAACACCTTTCAACTTTCTTTCTGGGAATTGTTCATTTCCATGGGCTCTGCATACTTTTCAATGTTCATGGTGCAAACCATCCTGTTTGCCAAGAATTGCCTGTTGGGATGAGATTATTTGAAGTATAACGAAGCTTCGTACCTCCAGAGAATTCTAGCCTGCTGACCCTTACTTAGTCTCTGTGGCTGAAGTTGGTCCATGTCAACTCTTCCCCACTCTAGGGCAATGCTGGGGACATGGTCTTCATTTCTCTTCTTTGCTCAAGAATTTCAGTGCTGGAGTTGACTGTGAGCTCTGTTCAACTGGGAAACCTCTGAGAAACTCTCTGTGACATGCTTGGACATACTTAGTTCCTCTAACTGGCAAAACAATGTGTTCTCACAAGGCCCTTGCCAGCTATCATCTGCTACATTGTTTACATGTTGATTTTTTTTTTCTCTCTGTCCTTTTCCCAATCACATACTTTAAGGTTCTAGAATGTCCTTTACTTCTACTGGGAAGGTTTAAAACTCAACCTTTTAGTAGTTACGTAGAGGCAGGAGGAGTTAGAGGAAATAAGTGTATGCATTACATTACTCTTTTAGATGATTTCTCTGGCCTGATATCTAGAAGCTTTTCTCGTCTTCTTGTATTTTTCTACCCTGTCTTTTTTATAGAATGCACCTTAAAATAACAAAAAAGACACGTTCTCCAACAGCTTAGTCTAAACTGGAGGAATTTTAATCCTAAGAAAGGCCAAAGTATTCCAGAAAGAGGAAGAATTTGCATGGTGGAATCAATTAATAATGGATATCTTGAGGTCTCCTGAATTACATATATAGACTTGAAAAATAATTGTGCTCATTAATTTTAGAGCAAACAAATTCAACTTTCGTCTTTAAAAAATCTACTATGGTTTGTAATTAGGTAACAAAATGCACTGTTCTCCAAATTCAGCAGCAGTTTGCTCACTGTCTAGATGTTTCTTCCTATCAAGTGAAAGCTATATTGCCTTTTAAGAGTTGATCACAGAAGTGAAAAACATCACCAGACTAGTTAAATCCAGACACAGAGAATGGAGGTAAAAAAGAATCCTTTAAAAAAGCTATTATCCATACAAGAACCTTCTTCTCTGAAGATTTTGGCATCATGAAGGAACTTATCTGTCTGCCTCAACTGTCATAAAATTGCACGTTGTGAAACAGGAAGCCAGAGCTAGAGGGAAGCAGAGAAGGGGGCTGGGTGATTTCCTTTTGCAAACACAAAGACCTTCTTTCGTTGGAAGGAAAAGAAAAAAAACAAGCCAGAAGCTGAAGTTGGTGGGTTTGAGGGCTTGCAAATGCAGGCAGCTGAAACTTTGTAAACAGTTAGCATAAAACTCATTTTTAATCTCATAAACTTAATTTTTTCCCCTAGCATATGGGATGCATAAAAAGGAAATAAAACTTTAGTAAATTGAGCCTTACTTGTGCTTTATAAAAAAGAAATTGAATTGCTCTAATGGCAGCTGCAGCTGGCTTTCAGCTTCGAACAACCAGTGTAAATCTAGTTTTTAGTGCTTGATTTAGTAAACACTCAGCTGCAAACAGGCTTCCACAACAGCTCTGAATGCAAGGTTTTCTGTAAAGACTGTTATGTAACCTCTGTGTGTTATGTCTTTAAAATATGTGAAGGAGAGCAGAAACCTTGATTGAGATATCTTACAATTATTCTTTCCTCTATATTTAAAGCTGCATAGACTTTGCTACTCATTATATATAGAGCTAGCACGAATGGATCCTAACAGGCCATGAATTTAAATTTATGTGCACTAGTCATTAAAAATAAACAAAAGTAGAGTACTAATAATGGTCTGGGAAGCCATAGTTGAGTTGGACACATTGGTTGGTTATCTCAAAGTGATCATCACAGCTTGTTTGTGGCTCTGCCCTTCTCTGAGCCTTATGTCAGGCTCCCACACATTGAAGAGCCTTGAGGAATCATATTCTGCTTGGCAAAGGCTGCATGTGCCCGGCTTGCAATTTTTGCTAAAAATAGGGGGAAATCTTGTTCCTGATGAGCAAGATGAAATGTCCAACTGTTTTTAAATGGATGCATAAATAACTGTTGAGATTATAATGCTAGTCTATCTAAAATATTTCTTATTGACCTGGCTTAGAGGGGGATTTGTAGCGTTCTGGTGGTTGTCACTTTTCCCATCACTAGATACCAACAGGTAGACAAAATGAGAGTTGGTATCTTATGGCATTCTTGCCAAAGGAACTTTTTAAAAGAACCCTGGGAAGGATGGCCAGGGTTAACCCTGGGAACAATTTTGAATTAGGATAAATCTGTGCCTGTTTCTTTCTCCCTTAATTGTCTTCCAATACCTCAGGCTTATTTTTAGCTGGCTGTCAACCAAAACTTCTTAAGGCATTAATTGATAAGTATTAAGGTACTCCATTTCTCAGGGGTATTTCCAATTTTAAAAGAGACTCGTGAATGTGGAAAAGTCCTAAGACCCCCAATTTGGGATGTTCGCACGACAGGTTCTGGGGTTGATCTGGGTAGAGGGCAACTTGTTCTAAGGCTGGCTCTGGGCACAATGGCCGGAGTTTCGAAAAGTAAATTTACACACACCCTTTTTCTTTTTTCCCACCATCTGGTTGTTCAGCTGCCAGCAACTGGAGCTATTAAACAAATGGGGACTTTAGGAAATTTGAAAACCAGACTGCTGCACAGTATGGTAGGTGGAGAGAGAGTCAGCAGTGATGCCTCTACTTGTGGCTTGCTGTTACCAGCTGAGTGACCTTAAGGAAGTCACTTCAACTCTCTGAGCTTCCGCCTGGCCTTTGGTTTCATAAAATCATGAAAAAGCACAATGAAAATGCACAATGAAAACTGTAAAGTACTACACAATTGCGAGATCCTTTGATTATTCAAGGCAGTGAAGGATACATACATAATAAATAGTAGCTTCTTATTCCCAGGGAGAGGGTAATTATCACCTTACCATTGTGATTCAGAGAAATAATGTGAGCAAGTAACAGATCTTGTTATATCTGTAGATGAAAGTCTGGAACTTGCAGAAGATTAGATCGCTGACTATTCAGACAATTTAAAAGGATGGAAGCATTACAGAAATTAAAGAGAAAACATTAAGGTGAAGACACTGGGCTATTCCAGTGTAATCTGTATCCTGTAGCCTGAATCCCCTGACAGGGGTTCAAATAATACCAGGTCTCTTTTTAATATTCAAGTCAATCACCTATGAGCCTACCTGTTTATATTGGAGGTATATATTGTAGGTATAGTTTATTATTACTATTTGAAACAGAGTTTTACTCTGTCACCCAGGTTGGGCTGCAGTGTTGTGATCCCTGGGCTCAGGCGATCCTCTCACCCCAACCTCCCAAGTTGTTGGGACTACAGGCGTGCACCACCATGCCTGGCTAACTTTTTTGTATTTTTTTGTAGAGACAGGGTTGCACCATGTTGCCCAGGTTGGTCTCAAACTCCTGGGCTTAAGTGATCCACCTGCCTCACCCTCCCAAAGTACTGGGATAACAGGCATGAGCCACCGCGTCTGGCTATCTTTATTTTTCTTTAATTTTTTTAAATTACATTTTAAATGAAAAACTGTGCACATGTGGTTTAAAAAGTCAAGATGGTAGTAAAAGATCTATTACAAAATTCAGCAGTCTTCTGACTCACCCCTTCTCACTTCTCCCAGGTCCCCTCTCCAAAGTCAACCACTTCCAGCTCTTTTAACTTCCTTTTGGCATTTAACATCTCCAAAGTTCTAAACACTACACATATATTTCTATATTTTGATTTGTCCATTCTAGACATCGTCTATCGAATTCTTATTGTAGGAAACATAACTGGATTTCTACACTGCCTCCATTTTGCTTCCTTTTTCTCATTTTCCCAATATAGTGCAATTATAATTTTGGTTAAATCAGTATTGTTGTCATAATATTTTTTATAACTGAGTGCTGTAGTATACTATGGTTGCTTTTTCTTTCCTTCCTTTATATTTTTCTTAAAGTTAATAATGCCTTTTTTGTTTGTTTAGTTTTCTTTGTATCTATTTTTAAGTATTTCCATCTTTTCTAATGGCTGTTTTTAGTAAAATATTACACAAAGCTATTCACAATAGCCTACCTATCAGTTTCCTTTTGTATTTTTTGAGACACTGCCTCTAGAGACCTTTCTTCTTACCTCCAGGCTGGCTAGATAGTAGTCACACCTTTGGATTACTTTTGCTCCTGTTCCAGGCCTTGGTGGGCTTTCTGAACCTTTTTTTTTTTTTTTAAACAAAACAAAACAAAACATAAACGCTTTTTCTAACTCTTTTTTGTTAAAATCAGAGAATATCCTCCAGGAGTTTCGTCTAGGTTAAATGATGTTATAGTAGCAGAGGGAATCAGGATGATAGCCCCAGCATGCCAGTCATCTGAATCACACAATTTCATTCATTCTGTCTACTTGATGGGCGTTCTATTATCACTAGGCAACTCCCTTTACTATTGTCTTGAAAATTCTTTTTTTTTTTCTCTCTCTTGGTGTGAGTCTTCTCTTTCGTGTAGCCTACATATTCTTAGTTTACTCCCTCACTCTGGTGAGGTCATGGTATGGTTTGACTGCCCCCTCCCAAATCTCAACTTGAATTGTATCTCCCAGAATTCCCACATGTTGCGGGAGGGTCACAGGGGGAGGTAATTGAATCACGGGGGCCAGGCTTTCCTGTGCTATTCTTGTCATAGTGAATAAATCTCACAAAATCTGATGGGTTTATCAGGGGTTTCTGCTTTTGCTTCTTCCTCATTTTTCTCTTGCCACTGTCATGTAAGAGGTGACGTTTGAGGCCTCCCCAGCCATGTGGAATTATCAATCCAATTAAACCTCTTTTTCTTCCCAGTCTCACATACGTCTTTATCAGCAGCATGAAAATGAACTAATACAGTAAATCAGTACCAGTAGAATGGGGTGTTGCTGAAAAGATACCCGAAAATGTGGAAGTGACTGTGTAACAGGCAGAGGTTGGAACAGTTTTGAGGGCGCAGAAGAAGACAGGAAAATTTGTGAAAGTTTGGAACTTTGCCCAATATCCTGATAGTGATATGGACAATAAGGTCCAGGCTGAGGTGGTCTCAAATGGAGATGAGGAACTTGTTGGGAACTAGAGTAAAAGTGACTCTTGTTATGTTTTAGCAAAGAGACTGGTGGCATTTTGCCCCTGCTCTAGAGATTTGTGGAACTTTGAACTTGAGAGAGGTGATTTAGGGTATCTGGTGGAAAAAAAACTTCTAGGTAGCAAAGCATTTAAGAGATGACTTGAGTTCTGTTAAAGGCATTCAGTTTTATAAGGGAAGCAGAGCATAAAAGTTTGGAAAATTTGCAGCCTGACTATGTAATAGAAAAGAAAAACCCATTTTCTGGGGAGAAATTCAAGCTGGCTGCAGAAATTTGCATAAGTAGCAAAGACCCTAATGTTAATCTCCAAGACCATCGGGAAAATGTCTCCAGGTCATGTCAGAGAACTTCACGGCAGTCCCTCCCATCACAGGCTTGGAGACCCGGGAAGAAAAAGCCATTTCATGGGCCGGGCCCAGGGTCCCTGTGATGTGTGCAGCCTAGGGACTTGGTGTCCTGCATCCCGGCCACTCTAGCTGTGGCTGATAGGGGCCAATGTACAGCTCAGGCTGTGCCTTCAGGGGGTGGAAGCCCAAAGCCTTAGCAGCTTCCATGTGGTGTTGAGCCTGCGTTGCACAGAAGTCAAGAATTGAGGTTTTCCCAAACCTCCACCTAGAATTCAGAATATATATGGAAATGGCTAGATGACCAGGCAAAAGTTTGCTGCAGGGGTGGGGCCCTCATGGAGAACCTCTGCTAGAGCATTGTGGAAGGGAAATGTGGGGTCAGAGCCCTCACACAGAGGCCCTACTGGGGTACTGCCTAGTGGAGCTGTGAGAAGAGGGCCAACATCCTCCAGACCCCAGAATGGTAGATCCACTGACAGCTTGCACCCTGCACCTGGAAAAGCCACAGACACTCAATGCCAACCCGTGTAAGTAGCCAGGAGGGAGGTCATACCCTGCAAAGCCATAGGAGCAGAGCTGCCCAAGACCATGGGAACCCAGCTTTTGCATCAGCATGACCTGGATGTGAGACCTGGAGTCGAAGTACATCATTTTGGAGCTTTAAAATTTGACTGCCAGCCTGGATTTCAGACTTGCATGGGCCCTGTAACCCCTTTGTTTTGGCCAATTTCTCCCATTTGGAATGGCTGTATTTACCCAATACCTGCACCCCCACTGTATCTAGGAAGTAACTAGCTTGCTTTTGATTTTACAAGCTCATAGGCAGAAGGGACTTGCCTTGTCTCAGATGAAACTTTGGACTGTGGACTTTTTGAGTTAATGCTGAAATGAGTTAAGACTTTGGGGGACTGTTGGGAAGGTATGATCGGTTTTGAAATGTGAGAACATGAGTTTTAAATGAATCAGGGGCAGAATGATATGGTTTGGCTGTGTCCCCAACCAAATCTCAACTTGAATTGTATCTCCCAGAATTTCCACATGTTGTGGGAGGGACCCAGGGGGAAGTAATTGAATCAAAGGGGCCTGTGCTATTCTTGTGATAGTGAATAAATCTCATGAGATCTGATGGGTTTATCAGGGGTTTCCGCTTTTTGTTCTTCCTCATTTTTCTCTTGTGGCTGCCATGTAAGAAGTGCCTTTCACCTCCTGCCATGATTCAGAGGCCTCCCCAGCCATGTGGAACTAGAAGTCCAATTAAATCTCTTTTTCTTCTCAGTCTCAGGTATGTCTTTTATCAGCAGCATGAAAACAGACTAACACAGGGCATCTTCAATAGCTTCCTGAGAAAGTGTGCACGGAAAGCACATGTTTTGAGACCTTACATTTCTAAAAGTGGTTTAGTTCTACCTCCCCTCCAATTTATGGCTGAGTATTGTTCTCTAGGTTGGAAGTAATTTTTCTTCACAATTTGGAAGGCATTGCTCCATGGTCTTCTGGATTCCAGGGCTGGTGTTGAGAAGTACAAAGCCATTCTGAATCCTGCTGCTTTCCACGTGGCTTCTTCTCCCTCTCTCTTTCTTTCTAACTTGCAGAAGCTTTGTAAAACTTATTTTTGGCAGTATTCTGAACTGATGTGCCCTTGGGTGAGTCTATTTTGTTCCACTGTACTGGATACTCAATAGACCTTTCAAAGTAGAAGCTGATGTCTTTTAGCTCTAAGAAATGTTGCTTATAATCTTATCTCCTGTTTTCTTGGTTCTTTCTAACAATCCCATAATTTTGATGTTGGACTTCCTGGACTTGTGTTCTAATTTTCTGATTTCTCTGGTTGTTCTTCTCTTTAGATTTTCTTCTGGTTTTGGGGATTTCTTTCTTTCTTTCTTTTTTTTTTTTTTTTTTGAGATGGAGTCTCACTTTGTCCCCTAGGCTGGAGTGCAGTGGCGCAATCTCGGTTCACTGCAAGCTTCACCTCTGGGGTTCACGCCATTCTCCTGCCTCAGCCTCCCGAGTAGCTGGGACTACAGGCGCCCACCACTATGCCCGGCTAATTTTTTGTATTTTTAGTAGAGATGGGGTTTCACCATGTTAGCCAGGATGGTCTCGCTCTCCTGGCCTCATGATACACCTGCTTCAGCCTCCCAAAGTGCTGGTACTACAGGCGTGAGACACCGCGCCCAGCTGGTTTTGGGGTTTTCCAATCCTTATGTTAAATTTAAAAAGAACACTTTTTATTCTCTGAATGCTCTTTTTTGGAGGATTCTGTTCTTGCTTCATTAATGCATTATCTTTTCTTGTGCCTCTGAGTATAGGAATTACAGTTTTTGATTTCAAAGTATTCTTTTCCTTGCATTGTTTCAGTTTCCTTCTAGTTGCTTGCTTTTTTTTTTTCTGTTTGTTCTCATCTTTATATTTCATGTTGGTTTCCTCATACTTTTGGTAGCTCTTGCATGTCTGCTCATGATCAAGATTAGGGGCCTGAAAAACGGATTAGGGTCTCTGTGAATATGGTTGTACTTGTCAACTTTGAGCTTCATTGTGGGATCATGCTCATGTGGGTCATTTGTTTGCAGAGGTCTTACCGTCAGTATCATGAAGGCTTTTTCTTTTTCTCTCTTACTATTTTGCTAGACTTCATGATTTTTTTTTTTCCTTTTTGCTAAAATTTCAGGATCTACATAGTAGCATGCACTGCAGTATCTTATTATAATGCTGTGCCTTTGAATAACTTTTTTTTGAGACAAGGTCTTGCTCTGTTGCCCAGGCAGGAGTGCAGTGGCACGGTCATGGCTCACTGCAGCTTTGACTTTCCAAGCTCAAGCGATCTTCCCACTTCAGCCTTCCCAGTAGCTGGGACCACAGGCATGCTCCACCACGCCTGGCTAATTTTATTTTTTTTTAAATTTTGTGATACAACGTCTTTCTATGTTTCCCAGGCTGGTGTCAAACTACTGGGCTCAAGTGATCCTCTCACCTCAGCCTTCCAAAGTACTGGAACTACAAATGGGAGCCACCAGGCCAGGTCTTGAATAACTTTTGTTGCTGAGTAAGACATTTGGGAATCTTGTTTCTTTTGTCTTTTACTGACCTTCTATGCTACTTAACTATACAATGTGGCTTATTACATAGTGTCTCTTGGTATTATATTCTTTCTCAAAAAGATATTTTTTTCCCATTGCAAATAAGACAAACAATGATGTCTTTAAAACAAAAGAAGTATTTCCCAGTCTCCTTACTTTGAAACACATGATTTTCATCAACTGCCTTTCTTTTCTTGGCAACAGCCTTTTGGAAAATTGACAGACTCCACTCACACCATCCCCATCCATTCGCCCACCATCTGCCTTCCCTCCAAGCTTAAAGAGACGGATATCTACCTACAAGGCAAATCCAATCAACCATTATCCTCCAACTGCCAGACCCTGCTAGTGGCACATCCATCAGTACATGAACTGCATATGTCACAGAGTGTATCAAAGCTAAGGTAGGTGCCTGTCCCACCATCAGTTGAATGAGAAGGTTTCTGATATCAGAAATTGGGCTACCCTGCTTTGCCGAGCCTCTCTTTTCCCGTCTCTCAAAGGCAGATAATAACACTAATTGACAATGTGGCCATGAGCATTAAAACAAATCATTAGTCTGGAGGCTTCTCATCAGTGCTTGAGGGCAATTTCACCACCTGGGGCTTTCCGAGAAGGCTTTTGAAGGCTCTGAAACATGCTCAGTCTGCAGGAGTATGCAGGCACCCACCGTGCCCCAAGATATGGACTGTGGAGCGTTCATTGTCTCAACAATTACTTACTGCAAGGTATTTTCTTACGGCGTTGTTTTTGTTCCCCCTAAAATATTATTACGGAAAAGAAAACTGCATTTGATTCCTAGTGTTGTTTTAAGAGGCCAGTGCTAGCAAACTGCCATATTCATTCTATTCTCTCTTTTCAACCAAGGATTGTGTCAGATGGACTCAAGGATTGTGTCAGATGGCTTTACAGTGGTGCATACTATGTACACACTAATTACAGACCAAACATGTCTATTTAATGAGAAAAACGATCCTAATCTGGGAAGATGGTGCCATTGCATGAAAATATCATGGATTCTAGTGCCAGATTGGCCTGGGTTGGAGTTCTGTATCTGTCCTTTACATCAGGGGTTCCCAGCCCCTGGCTGTGGACCGGTACTGGTCCGTGGTCTGGTACTGGTCCATGGTCTGTTAGGAAGGGGCCACACAGCAGGAGATGAATGGCAGGTGAGTGAATATTACTGCCTGAGCTCCTTCTCCTGTTAGATCAGGGGTGGCATTAGATTATCATAGGAGCACAGACCCTATTGTGAACTGTGTACATGTGAGGGATCTAGGTTGCACGTTCCTTATGAGAATCTAATGCCTGATGATCTGAGGTGGAATAGTTTCATCCAAAACCATCCCCCAGCCCTTGTCCACCTCCCAGCCCGTGGAAAAACTGTCTTCCATGGGACCAGTCCCTGGTGCCAAAAACGTTGGGGACTGCTGCTGTACATGTTTGACCTTGTGGGGGTTACCTGGCCTACTTGGACTGCATTTTTTTTGGTCTAAGATGGGGTTGATAACACTTTGCAGTATTGATGTGCCTATGCAATGAATTTATGATCATAAAGTACCTGGTACATAACTGGTGCTCAATAAATATTCATTTTCCTTTATTCTGTTATAAAACCATTTCCTGTTTTAATATATTTATTTTAATAATATGTTAAATATACTTAAATAGATGTGTTTATTGCAAGATAATACCAAATAGTTGTCTTTGGTAATATTCTGAATTTCATTTTAAGCTTTCCACACCTTGCCTTGAGTTAACTTTTCAAGCATGGTGTAAGTCACAGGGTTCCATATTGTAACCACCATTGTGTTGGTGGGATGGGTTGCTCCCTGGCCAGGAAATGGGCACTATGCAGGGACAGACAGCCTCAGGCTCTCTTCCTTGTTTGCTGCTGCCATTTCTCAGTGACCCCAAAAGTTACCACTGTAAAGGCATCTCTCCCACAAACAGACTTTTCCTACCCTGGAGTTAGGTGGACACAAAGGAAAGAAATACCATTACTGTATTAGTTACACATATATGCATGTTAAGTTCTCTTTCCCAGGTATTATTTGTGTACTTTGTTTATTAGTTAAAGTGAATCTAAAGTGCTTTCAGCAGCACTCCTTTTATTATTCTGTCTCTCTATGTATTTGTATGATCTGATATTTTCTCTCTCCAGGCATTTGTTCTTAACTTCAGGTATCTTTCACCATTTTTGGTGGGGTAGCTGGAGGAAGGGATTTCAATCAGTTTTGAGTTTGTGAGAAGCCAATTTGTAATGAATGTCTCATAGATCTTTTATTTTATTTTATTTGTATTTTTTTGAGACGGAGTTTCGCACTCATTGCCCAGGCTGGAGTGCAATGGCGTGACGTCGGCTCACTGCAGCCTCCACCTCCCAGGTTCAAGCAATTCTCCTGCCTCAGCTTCCCAAATAGCTGGGATTACAGGTGCCTGCCACCACACCTGGCTATTTTTCTTTTTTTGTATTTTTAGCAGAGACAGGGTTTTGCCATGTTGGTCAGGCTGGTCTCGAACTCCTGACCTCAAGTAATCTGCGTGCCTCAGCCTCCCAAAGTGCTGGTATTACAGGCATGAGCCACAGTGCCTGGCCCATTGATCTTTTAAATGAGACATTTTATTAAAGCCTCATCATGCTCCATCCATAAGATCCATCCTAGTGACAGAAACTCCAGTCAACTTCCAGGCACTCATCCAATAGTACCAGGGTAGATGGGCAATATGTTTATTAGGATTGTCTTAAATTACAGTTTGAATTGTTGTAAGTAGCCCTCAAATATATCATTATATGTATTCAAAGTATGTTAAATTACAACTAGAATTTTTAAGTAGACCCTCTTAATATCTGTTAAAGACCTCTGCCACACTTAAAAATTATTTTAAGCAATTATAGGGCATTTGGGAGAGAGTATTTAGTTCAGCTTTCTTCTTAAATAGATTCAAGGAGTCTTTCCCCCTCCCCATCTTTATTGAAGTTTAATTGACAAATAAGATGTACAACTTGGGGCGATGTGGTAGGCGCCTGTAGTCCCAGCTACTCGGGAGGCTGAGGCAGGAGAATGGCATGAACCACAAGGGGCGGAGCCTTCAGTGAGCCGAGATCGCACCACTGCACTCCAGCCTGGGCGACAGAGCGAGACTCCGTCTCAAAAAAAAAAAAAAAAAGATGTACAACTTGATGTTTTTCTATATGTATACATAGTTAATAATACTGTATGGTATACTTGAAATTTGCTAAGAGGGTAGATATTCAGTTTTCCCAGTTTTTGGTGACAATCATTGACCTACATCCCCTCTACACACACACACAAACACACAAAGACAAAAAATAGAGAAAAAATAGTAATCATGTGAATTTTGTGGATTTTTTTTAAAGGGTAGAAAGAGGGAGGTAACAAAAAGCCCATAAAAATGCCTCTGTGTGTGTGTGTGTCCGTGAGTGTGTGTGTGTGTGTATTTGTGTGTTATGTATACAGCCATGTCCAAATTGCTTTTCAAAACACACTGTTAGACTCTCCCTAGGCCTTGGTGGAAACAGGGTCAGCCAGAAATAAGGAAAGGCCAAGAGCTCTGTCTTCAGGTGGCTCCTTTCTAAAGACGTCTCACACTTTAGAAAGACGAAGGTCTCCATGATCTTTTCCTGTTATGGTTCATTCTTGGTAACTCCCTTTTATTCAGCAACCATTAGGCTTAGAAGCCATGCAATAACAATGAACCAATAAGGTATTTATTTTAACTGTTTATAAGAAAATGATAAAGTAGAGAATTAGAATAGGTGGTAGTTAAAACCACAGGCTTCAGAATGAGACAGATTTTAATCCCTTACTAGCTGTGCAGTCTTTGTACATTTTTAATCTTTAATTTCTTATCTAAAAAATTGGAAAGAATAATGGCTCTCAAGTTACAGAATAATGAGGAGCAAATGAAATAATTATTGTATATTATATAATATCTCAATTCAAATTAATGTTTTAATGAGAATTTTAATAAATTATTTTTATCACTTTAATGACCATATCAACATTTTATTAAACATCCCTTATGATACCTTTCTATGTATGTAAGTTCACAAGGATATGGAAATCATTTTTTAATGTAAATAGGATCAAAGTATACATGCTGTGATGGTTAATATTGAGTGTCAACTTGATTGGATTGAAAGATGCACAGTATTGTTCCTGGGTGTGTCTGTGAGGGTGTTGCCAAAGGAGATTAACATTTGAGTCAGTGGACTGGGAGAGGCATACCCACCCTCCATCTGGGTGGGCACCATCTAATTAGCTTCCAGTGTGGCCAGAATAAAGTAGGAAGACATTGGAAAAACTTGACTTGCTGAGTCTTCCAGCCTTCATCTTTCTCCCATGCTGGGTGCTTCCTACCTTCGAATACTGGACTCCGAGTTCTTCAGCTTTTGGACTGTTGGACTTACACTAGTGGTTTGCCAGGGGCTCTCAGACCTTTGGCCACAGACTGAAGGCTGCACCGTTGGCTTCCCTACTTTCGAGGCTTTCTTGCTCCTCAGCTTGCAGATGGTCTACTGTGGGACTTCTCCTTGCAATCATGTGAGTCAATACTCCTTAATAAACTCCCCTTCATATATACATCTGTCCTATTAGTCCTGTCCCTCTAGAGAACCTTGACTAATACACCGGCTATTCTCTTACCTGATTTATTCACTAGACTACATGTTGTAAGACCTTTTCCAAGTCAAAAATATAAGTCTTCATCATCTTTTCAATGGTTATAGATAATTTTATTTAATGTATCTATAATAATTTATATACCCACCCCTCACATGTGAACCATTATTTTGTGTCCATTTTAAAAATTAAAACATTCTGGAATGGATATTCTTATGGCTACACTTTTTGTGTGTATGTACACATGCATTTTTTTCCTACAAGATAAATTCTAAAGAAGTGAGATCACAGGCTCCTTAAACACTGTTATTTTAACTAAATTGGTCCCCTTTAAAAAATAGTTGCTCATCTCTGCTTGACACCAATGCAAAGTGTTGTTTTGATAATTTTCTCATAATGCTCCTTACTAACATATTGCATATTCTTGTTTTCATTTATTTTTAATTATACAAGTTACAGAAAATTTTCTGGTAAAAAAACTACACAGATACAGAAAAATTCTTGACACCACCAATCTCTTCAAAAACAAACAGATAACCACTGCTATTAGTTTCTATATCAGTAAATGTAGATCTACCCCATCCTTTGAAGCCCTTGTACATAGATATACTATGAAGTAACCACATCCTAAATTAAGGGCATTAAAATTACTTTATAATGTTCACTTTCATAAGTAATGCTCCAGTGAAAATTCTTTATATACTCCTTATGTGCATGTATGAATATGTCTCAGGAACAAATAACTAGAGTGGAATTGCTGGGCCAAACGGTATGCACAAATGAAGCTTTAATGGATAACTGCACAATTGTCTTCCCACAAGTATTACAAAAGATTCACATTTCAACAACAATGCAGGAGAATTCTCATTTTTTTAGACACTCTTGCCAATGCAAAAATATCAGTCTAAAATATCTTTTGCTAATTTGGTGGGTAAAAGAAATGTTGTTTTATGTTGTATTTTAAAGTATTACTATTATTAGTTACTATTTTTATTATTTGAGACAGGGTCTCACTTTGTCCCCCAGGCTGGAGTGCAGTGGTGCAAACACAACTCACCTCAACTCTGACCTCCTGCATTCAAGCAATCCTCCTGCCTCAGCCTCCCAAGTAGCTGGGACCATAGATATGTGCCACCATGCCTAGCTAATTTTTAATTTTTTTGTAGAGTTGGGGTCTTGCCATGTTGCCCAAGCTGGTCTTGAACTCCTGAACTCAAGCAATCCTCCTGCCTCAGCCTCCCAAAGTGTGGGGATTACAGACGTGAGCCACCGCTCCCAGCAAGTATTTTAAATTAATAGTGAGATCAAATAATTTTTAAACCTTAATGTCCCATTCATAGCTATTGCCAATTTTCTATTAGGTTGTCTGCCTCTTATTGACTTGTAGTTTATTTTATATGTATGTTTGTACATGTATGAATGTGTGTCCATATATCAATTATTTTTCTTTTGTATATGTTGCTAACATTTTTTTCTAGTTTGTTGTTTGATTTTTAACTTTTGGATAAGGTCCTTTCTTGTATAGTTTTCAAAGTTTTATGAAGTAAAATTTATTAACACCGTTTTTGGGTCTGTGAATGCATTTTCAAGTACAAGGTAATAAACACATTCTCTTATATTTTTGAATTGTTTAGCATTAAAAATCCTTTAACAGCTTTATTGATATGTAAACCGTATATCACACAATTCACTGATTTAAAGTATACCATTCAATGTTTTTTAGTGTATTCTTAGAATTGTGCACCCATCACCACGATCAATTTTCGAACATTTTCATCAATCCCAAGAGAACCCTCATACTCTTTTGCAGAAACTTGACATTTTACCTCAACACTGTTGGCCTTCCACAACCTACCAGGCAACTATGAATCTAATTTTTGTTTCTTATTTTTGCTTATTCCGAGTATACCATACAAATGGGGCCATATTACATGTGGTCTTTTGTAACTGGCTTCTGTCACTTAGTATGATGTTTTCGTTTCATCTATGTTGTACAGCTTTGTATTTTACAATTAGACTTTTAATCCATCTGGAATTCATTGATTTCTATCAATTGGGTAAATAGTTATATATAAATTTATCTTTTAAAGAGGGATAGCCAGCTATACCAACACTATCTACTGAAGATTCAGTCTACCCTTTTCCCACTAACCTAAACTGTCTCCATCATCCATATGTATGGATCTTTTTCTGGGTTTTACTTCTTTATTCTTGAGCCTGTATTTATTGAGCCTTTATTCTTGAGCCTGATTTAAAGATTTGATAGGGTCTCGCTCTGTTGCCCAGGCTGGCGCACAGTGGCCTGATCATAGCTCACTGCAGCCCTGAACTCCTGGGCTCAAGCGATGCTCCTACCTTGGCCTCGCAAAGTGCTGAGATTACAGACATGAGTCACCATGCCCGGCCCTCTGTAGTAGAATTTCACTAACTAGTAGGGTAAGTCTTCCCTCGTTTTCTTTTTTCCTAAAGTTTTCTTCATTCATTCACATTTTCTCTTCCATTTTAATTTTAAAATAGGCTTGTCAAGTTTCATTAAGATATTGTTTAAATTTTGATTGGGACTTCATTGAAATTAGAGTTTATTTTATTTTATTTTTTTGAGATGGAGTCTTGCTCTGTCATCCAGGCTGGAATGCAGTGGCATGATCTCGGCTTACTGCAACCTCTGCCTCCTGAGTTTAAGTAATTCTCCCACCTCAGCCTCCCTAGTAGCTGGGATTACAGGCGTGTGCCACTACGCCTGGCTAATTTTTGTATTTTTACTAGAGATGGGGTTTCACCATATTGGCCAGGTTGGTCTCAAACTCCTGACCTCAGATGATCTGCCTGCCTCAGCTTCGCAAAGTGCTGGGATTACAGGCATGAGCCACTGTGTCCGGCCTAGAGATTAATTTTTGAAGAAATGTTATGTTACCTTTATAATACTGGGTTTTCTGTGTTTTTATTGAATTTATAGCTGTATTTTAATTCATTCAAAGGAGGATAGATATTCCATCTGGAATTAAATTTTTAATTGTTATTGATGTATAGGAATGCCATTTACTGAGGTAGAAACTGTAGAGGGAAGTGTAGAATTTGATCAAAAGATAATGAGATCTGCTTAGATCCATTCTGCCTAAGATGTTTGTGAGAAATGAAGATGGAGATATACACACCAAATATTGCACCATTAATATTGGTGACTTTTTTGGAATGGCAATAGGAAGGTAGATGGTCTGTAAAGTCTTTTGAAAAAGAATTTGACATTTGGGCCAAACATATGTGAAACTATTGGCTTTGAAACCAGCAGAGCTTCTAACTTACTGTTGCAGATTGCTATTTTAATAAAGTAGGGAAAACCACAATGAACAGTTTAATTGTATTGCCTCAAATTGAAGTCAATAGCTATTCTTGAACTCATAGCTTGTCACACAGCTTCCTCTTTCTCCATGGTTTTTATTTTTTATTTTTTGGGGGGCAGGGAGTGGTGGGGGATGGAGTCTCAGTCACCCAGGCTGGAGTACAGTGGCTCAATCATGGCTCACTGCAGCCTCGACCTCCTGGGCTCAAGCAATCCTCTTGCCTCAGCCTTCCAAGTAGTTGGGACTACAGGCACTTGCCACCAAAGCTGGCTACTTTTTAAATTTTTTGTAGAGACAGAGTCTCACTATGTTGCCCAGGCTGGTCTTGAACTCCTGGACTCAAGCAATTCTCCTGCCTCAGCCTCTCAAAGTACTGGGTTTACAAGTGTGAGCCACCGTGCTCAGCCTTTCTCCAAGGTTTGGTTGCAGTTGTATCCTTCCATTATCTCAGATGTCAGCACAGCAGGTTGTAACCTAGTTTTCGTAGGGCACCTAAATGGTTAAATCAAAGGGGTGATAACAGTAGCCAGTGATATTTCTCTTCTCTGCAACCACAAACTCTTGTAGGACCCCCAGTTTCTCTCTTTGATGTTCTTCTCAAATATCTCAGGAAACCCTCAGGGGAATTTTGGTGGATTTTCAAGCACAGTCCTCTTTGGTTCCTTGCAGAGCCTGATATCGCCCACTCTCCTGCTAAGCCTCTCCCGTGGTGACCTGCTGCACTGTTCTTTGATGCCCACCATGGCACTATGAAGGTGCCCAGCACAGTCAGGTTACCCTTTGGTCAAGCCACATGGACTGTCTACCTGCTGTGTCACTGATGCTGCAGAAGATGTTGTATTCTCTACCAAAGTGCGGAGAGTCTGTCCCCTTGTACCCAAACATCATGTAATACTCTCACCTGGCCAGAGCAGTGCTGCCTTGGGCTCTAAACACACTCTTGTCTGCATGCAGTTGTGTAGCTGGATGGGCTCAGTGATATGCTCAATGTCCTCCTTACTCTCCAGTTGGCCAATAGTTCTTGGGGCCTTGACATTGAACCAAGCTTGTGTGCCTGACTTCCAGCCCTTCCATCTTGGTTCCATGCATAAATAGACTCTAGGGTCCCATTGGGGCCTTCCAGATACCACCAGAATGCCTGAATCTTAAGCTGACTACAGTTTAGGTTCAAGCTAGAATCCTTTCTGCTCATCTGAGGAAATGTCTAAGGAAATGACTCAGAATCATGTATTAAGTTTGAATCATCCTAGTAGGCCTGGGCCATCTGCTCATACGTGGTAAGGAAAGAATTGTGGTTTCAGGCATATGGCTTTTGCTATTAAGCTTTATTGTCGTCTCTTATTGGTGAGAATGATATATTGTTTAAAACTAAGGAGTTGTGATAGCATGTTACTGAACCTACAGCAAAATACCATCTCAGTTACATTTATGATTTGATGCCTAAACTAATGGAATGAGCATGAGAGCAGCAATGAGTGGTGCATGCAAAAAATTGGGACATGGACAAAAAACAGGCTATTTCTTATTTATTGGCAACTTTTTACAAAATTGAGAGTGGCTGTCAGTTGTCAGAAAGAAGGCCTGGATGGTCAATCTCCTTGTACCAATGGTGAGTATTGACAATATTTTTTTTTTTGTATTTGTCTTTTCACTTCAAAAGGATAAGGAAATTTGGTGACCTCAACCTGTCCAAGTCTTCAGGATCTGCTGCTGCCACTGTTCACGGCAATTCTGTAGGTTTAGATTAATTGGCGCCATTGGGAACATGTAGAAATTCATTTTAGAGAGTGCTACCTTGATGACTTAACAGTCTTACAATAGTAGGCAGAGATAGAAAGGTGAGTATCAGATATGTACTTTAGAAGCATGTTGCTTTAATCCAATCTCCGCTTTTAGACAGACCTCATGATAAAAACTTCCTTACAGCTTTCTAACCTATTCTAATATGTATCCTAAAGACATCCTGTGGTTGCGTATCCTGTGTCTCACAGGCATTATTATTTAGAGAAAGCTTTCCAACTTTTGAAACTTGAGTCATTTATTCCAGTTTTATCTTTAGTGAAAATGACAGATTCTTATTTAATTCTTCTGGCTTTAAATTGCATGTGGAATGGGATGTGAAGGAATGCATCTAAGTTCTGAAGTCAGACAGACCTGAATTTAAACCTTGGTTTCACCACTTGCTAGGTGTGTGACCTTTAGCAAGTCACTTAACCTCTCTGAATTTCTCTTTATTCAACTCTAAAGTGGGGATATAATGCACATATTGTCATGTATCATAGAAATTAAATAAAATAATGGATGTGAACATGGCTGGCATACCTTATTGTTCAACAACTGTCCTTGCCCTATGTGTTATTTTCAGATATGCTGTAAATCCAAGTCATTATTTCATATTGATCTGGCTGCTTATGTAACAGGTGACGTCAGCAAAGAAAGAGTTCGTTACAGTAAAGGAAATCTTTAGAAAGCTAGTTACAGCTTGAAGATTGGACTGGGATCCGGGAGATGGAATTATTTTGCAACCTAAGATTAGTTCAGGGAAAAAGATTAATGAGTCACATTATGCAAACAGATCAAGCTAATGAAAAATGAAAATGTTCTGGTTTGCAGCTTGAGTTGATTTAATAATATTTGTGCAATAACAACATTAAATTCAAGGTCTCTTCCAGCAAATTGGACTTTACCCGGAACTTTTCTCTCAGAGGAAAGGTCCTCCTCCCTGGAATCACAATCTGACTGATCGCTTTGGGTGCAGCCCTCTCTGTGGTGCAATTTTAGGGCCGTCTGGAGTTCTCCCTCCCTCTGCGAGTCTCAAACACTCGGCTCTTTCTCCTCCTTCCTCTGATGTAGCTATTGAGGTGATTGTCGCTTTCATCTACCTCTTTCTATGAATTAAGTTATCTGATAGAATTATAGAGTAAGCCAGAATCAGAGATTAATACTTAATTGGCACACATTTATCTGATTAACCCTAGCAGGGAATAGAGTTCCAAGTTAAATGTTGTTGAGGAAGAACAAGTCGGGTTCCAGAATGGGATCTTTGGGAAGAAGCCTGTAATCTACAGGGGCTGAGCTGCTACTGATGAGAGGCAGTTATTACCTGAGCTCCCTGGACATACTGCTTATGTTCCCATCGGTGATGGGGTCAATTACACCTTGTCGTGGCATTCGCTGTTTTTATTTTTTGTTTTTGTTTGATTTTGAGACCAGGTCTTTTTCTGTTGCCCAGGCTGGAGCACAGTGGCATGATCATAGCTCACTGCAGCCTTGACCTCTTGGACTCAAGTGATCCTCCCATCTCAGCCTCCGGAGTATCTGGGACTACAGGTGCTCACCACCATTCCTGGCTAATTTTTACATTTTTCTTTCTTTTTTTTTTTTTTTGGTAGAGACAAGATCTCACATTGTTGCTCAAGCTAGTTTTGAACTCCTGGGCTAAAGCAAAGCACTTCTCCCACTTCGGTCTCCTAAAGTGCCATGATTACAGGCTTCACTGTTTTTATATTTCTGTCATTCCTACTAGGCTATAAAACCCTCATGGGAAAGGAGCTCCCTTTTCATATCGCTGAAATTCTCTGAGTGTCTTCCTTGCACCTAGTGGGTATATTCAATAAATGCCTTCCTTGCATCTAGCAGGTAGTCAAAAAATGCCTGTTGAATGAGGAGTCATTGAAGAAAATCTTTACTTTTTTTTTTTTTTTGCCTAGGACTGAACTTCATAATTCTATTTCCATTTGTTGCTTCACATAACTATCCTTCTGTGAAGTCCTTTCTATTTTCTGCCCAGCTTTGGACCTGTGTTCTCTTCCTTTTGATCTTCATGGCCATTACCTCCAATACATCTGAACAGTCTCACTTCTCAGTTGAAGTATATGGCTGTTTTTGCTTTTTCCTTCTAACTATACTCTTGATATCCAACTAATGCTCATAGCGACCAGGAAGAAATCCACCATTTCACTTCAATATCACATGAGCAGGAAATAATCAGAGTTCACTGTGCTTTTGAAATGCTCTTTAAGTTCAAGTTACAGTACAAAAACTAATCAATTTACTAATAAAGGCAAATAATATTATTGAACACATCAATTATATGTCAAGTCTGGAAACAGACAGTAGGTAAGATAGATGCTTTAGGGTATTGCTGAAAGCACTTTGATGACTAAAATTCCATTGTTCTGAACAATTTTTAAATCTGGTCAGGAATATTGGAAAGATTTTTACATTATAGTAAAATTCATCTTAATGTTTCCTTCATTGAAGTGAACTGCACTGATTCTTTCTCTTTTTCCTATGAGGGAACAATATGTTCAGGTATTTTTTTATGATTAAAATTTTGATTTTGAAGTGACCACAGATTCATTAAGAAATAACACAGAGGGACCCCATGGACTCTTTGTCCAGTTTCACCCAATGATAACATCTTGTAAAACTGTAACACAATATCACAATAGGATATTGACACTGATACCCTCAAGATACAGAACATTCCATCATCATTTGGATCTCTCATGTTACCTACTTCTTTCCTGCCAACCCCCTTCTTAACAACTGACAACAACTAATCCATTTTTTGTTTCCTATAATTTTTTCATTTCAAGAATGTTCTATAATGGAATCATTCAGTATGTCACCTCTGAGATTGTCTTTTTTTCACTCAGCATAATTTTCTGGAGATTCATGCAGGTTATTCCATGTATTAATACTTCATTTCTAGGCAGGTGTGGTGGCACACCCTATAGTCCCAGCTCCTAGAGAGGCTGAGGCAGGAGGATTGCTTGAGGCCAGGAGTTTGAGGCTGTGGTGAGCTATGATTGCACCACTGCACTTCGGCCTGAGTGGCAGAGTGAGACCCCATCACAAATAAGTTCATTTTTCATGTTACTACAGCGTAGATGGTACAATAGCTTGTTTAACCATTCACCCATTTTTAGCTTTTGACTATTTCAAATAAAGCTATTATAAACATTTGCATATAGGTTTTGGTGTGAATATAGTCTTCGTTTCTCTGGGATAAATACCCAGCAATGTGATTTTTGGGTATATAGTAGTTACATGTTTAGTTTTTAGGAAACTGCCAAACTTTTCCAGAATGGCCGTACCATTTTACATTTCCACTAGCAAGGTATGAGTTATCCAGTTTCTCAACTTTCTTGGCGGCATTTGGTGTTATCATTATTTCTTATTTATCCATTCTGATATGTGTGTAGAGGTATCTCATTATGGTTTTAATTTCATTTCTCTAATGGCTAATGATGTTGAATATTTTTTCAAATGCATATTTGTCACCTTCACATCTTCTTTGGTAAAATGTATCTTCATGTCCTTTGCTTATGTTCTAATTGAATTGTTTGTTTTTTACTGTTGAGTTTTGAGAGTTATCTATATTGTCTAGATACTAGTGCTTTGCAAAATACGTGGCTTACAAATATGTGGTTGCAGATATTTCCCTGTCTTTAGCTAGTATTTTCATCTTCTTAGTAGGATTTTTCACACAACAAAAGTTTTAAATTTTTATAAAGTCAAATGTACCCATTTTTACTTTGTGGATCGTGCTTTGGATGTCAAGTCTAAGAACTCTTTTTCTAGAATCTTAAGAATTTCTTCTATGTTTTATCTAAATGTTTTATAGTTTTACATTCTACATTTAAGGTTTGACACATTATTAGTTAATTTTTGCATACATTAATTTAGTTAATTTTGTATAGTGTGAGACAGATTGAGGTTTATTATTTTTGCCTGTAGATATCCAATTGCCCCAGCACCATTTGTTGAAAAGGTTAACTTTTTCTCTATTGAATTGTGTTTGCACCTTTGTCAAAAATCAGTTGGGCATATTTGTGTGGGCATATTTGGGTTCTGTATTCTTTTCCATTGATCTATGTGTCTTTTCCTTTACCAATACCACACCGTTTTGACTACTGTAGCTCTATAATATATTTTAAAATATTTTATTCTTTTAAAAAATTGTTTGAACTATTCTAGTTTGTTTGCTTTTACATATATATTTTGGCGTAATTTTGTCTGTGTTTGCAAAAAGTTTCACTGGGATAGGAATTGTGTTAAACAAGTATATCAGTTTGGGGGAAATCTGACATCTTTACCATACTGAGTCTTCTAATCCATGAATAAAGAATATCTTTCTATTTATTAAGATCTTTGATTTCTTTAATCAGATAGTGTTATATAGTTTTTATCCTATGAGTCCCACACACATTTTGGTAGATTTTCACCTAAGTAATTAATTTTTTGAGTGATTATGAATGTTGTAGTTTTATTTTTATTTTGTCCTCCTTGTCAGTTTTTTTGGGGGGGTGGGGGGAGGTGACAGAGTCTTGCTCTGTCGCCAACGCTGGAGTGCAGTGGCGTGATCTCAGCTCACTGCAACCTCTGCCTCCCAGGCTCAAGTGATTCCTGTGCTTCAGATTCCCAAGCAGTTGAGACTACAGGAATGTGCTACCGCACCCACCTAATTTTTGTGTTTTTAGTAGAGATGGGGTTTTGCCATATTGACCAGGGCTGGTCTTGAACTCCTGGCCTTAAATGATCTGCCTGCCTGGGCCTCCCAAAGTTCTGGGGATTACCGGCATGAACCACCATGCCTGGCCCTAGTGTTGTATTTTTAATTTAGGTATCCATTTGAAATCATTTGAAATCACTTATTAGTTCTAGCAGTATTTTTTGTTGTTGTAGATTCCTTTGACTTTTCTGTGTAGAAATAATGTAATGTGCAAATAGGGACAGTTTTATTTCTTCCATTCTGATCCATGTGTCTCTTTATTTTTCCCTCTTGTCTTGCCCTGATTGCACTGACTAAAACTTCTAGCACTTTGTTGAATAAGATTGGTGACAGTGAACATCTTTACCTTTTTCCAATCTCAGGAAAGTATTCAGTCTTTTACCATTAAGTATGTTAGCTCCAGGGTTTTTTAGATGCTCTTTATAAGTTCCCGCCTATTCCTAGTTTTCTGAGAGCTTTTATCATACATGGGTATGAAATTTAGTCAAATGCTTTTTCTTCATCAATTAATATAACCATGTATGGTAGAATATATAGGTTGATAGCCAGGCACACTGGCTCATGCCTGTAATCCCAGCACTTTGGGAGGTTGGGGCAGGGGATCACTTGAGGTCAGGAGTTCAAGACCAGTCTGGCCAACATGATGAAACCCTGTCTCTACTAAAAATACAAAAATTAGCCAGACATGGTGGCAGGCACCTGTAATCCCAGCTACTTGGGAGGCTGAGGCAAGAGAATTGCTTGAACCTAGGAGGCAGAAGTTGCAGTGAGCCAAGATCACACCACTGCACTCTAGCCTGGGTGACAGAGGGAGATTCCATCTAAAAACAAACAAACAAAAACCTCAAAAAACCCAAAGAATATACAGATTGATTTTAAATGTTGAACCAGCCTTGCGTTTCTTAACTAAACCCGACTTGGTCCTGGTGTCTAATTCTTTTTATATTGCTGAATTCTCTTTGCTAATATTTTGTTATGGATTATTGTATCTATATTCATGAAGAATATTTTTCTGTAGTTTTCGTTGTTTGTACTGTCTTTGGTATGGTATTAGGCTAATACTAGCTTCATAAATAAATTGGGAAGCCTTATTGCCTCTTCTATTTTCCAGAAGACATTGTGTAGAATTGGTGTTACTTATTCTTTAAAAGTTTGGCAGATTTCTCCAGTGAAGACTTCTGGGCCTGGAGATTTCTTTTTTGGAGGCTTAAAATTATGAATGAAATCTCATCAATGTTATATATAGGGCTATTCAAATTTTTCTATATCTTATTGGTTGAATTGCAATAGTGTTTTTTCAAGGAAGTAGATCATTTTTTTCTGAGTTAAATTTATGTGTGTAAAATTCATAGTATCCATTTTACTGTGTATAGATCTGTAGTGATATTCCATGTTCCATTCCTATAAATATTGGTAATTTGTGTCTTCTCTCCTTTTTCTTTCTCAGTCTTGCTAGATTTTGTCAATTTTATTGATCTTCTCAAAAGACCAGTTCTTTGTTTCATTAATTTTCTCTTTTGTTTTTCTGTTTTCAATTCACTGATTTATGCTATCATCATATTTTCTTCTGCTTGCTTTGGATTTATTTTGCTCTTCTTTGTCTGGGTTATTGAGGTGGGAGTTTGGATTATTGATATGAGACCTTTCTTCTTTGTCTGATGTATGTATTTACTACTGCAAATTTCTTCTTTATCATTGCTTTAGCTATATCCTACAAATTTAATACATTAAACAGTTTTATTAAGTGCAATGCATTTTTAAAATTTCCTTTGAGACTCCCTCTTTAGCCCATGGATTATTTAGAGGTGTGTTGTTTAGTTTCCAATTGTTAAAAATTTTCCTCTTGTCTTTATGTTATTGATTTCTAGTTAGATTTAATTGTGGTCAGAGAAAACACTCTGTAAAAGTTCAATTCTTTTAGATGTTTTGAAATTTGTTTTATTGTCCAAGATTTTGTCTATCTTGATATATCTTTCCACAGGAAGTTGAAAGAGCATTCTGCTGCTGTTTGATGGAATATTCTATAAATGTTCATTAGATCATGTTAGTTGATGGTATTGTGGAATTTTTTCACATCCTTACTGATTTTCTGTCTAGTTGTTCTATTAGTTGTTGACAGCAGGGTATTAAAATCTCCAAGTATAATGTGGATTTGTCTATTTATGTTTTTAGTTTTATTAATTTTTGCTTTGCACATTTTGCTGCACTGTTGTTTGGTGCATACACATTTAGGATTGCTGTGTCCTCTTGGTGAATTGACCCTTTTATCACTATATACCATTCCTCTCTGTCTCTGGTAACCTGCCTATATTGTTACACTTGAAGTGAGTTTCTTATAGATAGCAAACATTGGGTCATGTTAATTCACTCTGACAATCTCTGTTCTTTAATTGGTATATTTACACCATTTTCATTTAATGTAATTATTGCTGTGTTAGGGATTAAGACTGACATTTGCTGTTTTCTGTTTGTTCTTGCTGTTTTTCATTTTTCTGTTTTCTTTTTTCCTGTGGGTTACTCAAACAGTTTTTAAGAATTCTATTTGGATGTTTCTATATAGTGTTTTTGAGCATATCTATTTGTAGGACTTGTTTAGTGGTTGCTCTGGGTATTACATTATATATACATAATTTATCATTGTCTACTGCTATTATTTACTGGTTCAAGTGAAGTATAGAAATCTTACCCTTCTTTACCTTCCTTCATCCTCCTTTTTTATATGCAATTCATTGTCATTATTGTAGTAGTTGTATTCTACAAAGTCTCTGAATTAGCAAATACTATACCATTGCTCCTAGGGGAAATACAAGGTTAGATTCCTGGGAGCCTCAGGTCATGATATTATCAACTGATCAATACATAACCTTGTTTCATAGATGTTTCTATTTAAAGATACCTTTAAATTCAATTAACATTGAATTCATGGCCAACAGCTCTGTAAGTCATGCCTGAATAAAGCTTATCTAACACACATGGTTTCTCCATCAGGCACATCACAGCTTTCTTGCACTTAGAAACACTAGACAGCATTTCAGCACTACAGTGGGGATCATTTTAAACAGTGCATTAGCCAACAAAATGTAAAAAATTGCAAATAACTTAGCATTAGATAGACTACGAAAAAGGCACTTGTTTATAATATGAGCTGAAACAAAAGGTGACAGCCATGTTCAACCTCAGCTTGAAATATATTAGAAGACTCAAATTTTCTACCACTCTGCACATGTTTGTGAATGACTATGAAAGTGCTGTGAGTATTAATTTGATGGTTACAAATAAAATTCAGTGAATGGGAAGATTCACAAATACAGAATCTATAAATAATGAGGATCAACTATACTTTTGTTCTTGCTTATTGGTATAAAATTTTCTTCTTTTATCATTTCTTTTCTATTTAGGGAATTTTCTTTATCTATCCTTTCAGGATAGGTCTATTGATGACAAGTTCTCTTTATTTTTGTTAATGTAAGACTCTTGATTTCCTCTTTATTCCTAAGGCATATTTTCACTGGACATAAGATTCTGGGTTGCCAATTCTTTTCTTTCAGCACTTGAAAAATGTGTTGCTTCCTTCAGGCTTCCTTGGTGTCTGATGAGAAATCTACTGTCATTTGAATTCTTTTTTTTTAGTATAGGTAAAGTTTAAGATTTTTCTGTCTTTAGTTTTCAGAACTTTAATTATGATATGTTTTGGCATGGATTTCTTTGAGCTTGTCCTATTTAAGGTGGACTCAACTTCTCAAATTTGTAGGTTTATTCTGCCAGATTTGGGAAGTTTTCAGCCATTTTATGGTCAAGAACTCTTTAGCCCTATCTTCTTTTCCTTTTTTTTCTTGGATTCTGATGACATGAATATATATATATATATATCTTCTTATAGTCCTACAGGGTCCTGAGTCTCTGTTCTTTCTTTTTTTGATTTGTTGTTTAGACTAAGAAATTTTTATCATTGTGTCTTCCAGTACACTAATTCTTCCCTCTGTCTTCTTCATTCTGCTGTTGAGTACATCTACCAGGTTTTAAAAATTTCAATTATTGTGTTTTTCAGTTCTAAATTTTCTATTTGTTTCTTCTTTAAATATTCTAGTTCTTTGCTGAGACTTTCTGTATTTCTTGCTAAAGCTTTCTGCTTTTTATTTGTTTCAAGTGTGTGCATAATTGTTCTTTGAAACATTTTTATCATGCCTGCTTTAAAATATTTTTTAAACCATTCCAACAACTCTGTCACTTGATGTTGGTATCTATTGATTGTCTTTTTGCATTCAGTTTGAGATAGTTTTACTTTTTGGTGTGATGAGTGGTTTTTGATTGAAATCTGGACATTTTCATAGTGTACTAGGAGACTGGATGTTACTTAAATCTTCTGTTTTGCTGGCAGATTCTGACACCACTCTGGCAGGGAGAAGTGAGCATTGCCTTGTTACTGCCTGGTGGAGGTAGAAACTCATGATCCCTGTTTGGCTTCTGATGACACCCAAGTAGGTAGCTCAGCTTATAACTTGGAGGGGATAAGGGTTCTGGCTTTCCATGTGGTCTCCACTGATACTGTAGTGAGGCTGGCCTTTTAACCACTGGGATATCGTGAAATTTCTGACTCTCCACTAGCCCTATTCTGACATTACTCCAGTGAGTTATATTCGTATTTTTTAAAATTTCCCTTATGTCTAAGAAATAGATACAATCAAGTTTTCTTAATGAACTTTGTCGCCTTCCATTTTTATCATCTCCCTGCTGACTGGTTTTTTATTTACAGTAAATCTCTGTCTGGGGGGTGGCAACTGCCTGGATGCTTTTTTTTTTTCACCCAAGATGAATTTTTGTATGTGCAGCTATTATTTTGTTTCATCTTTACTTCAGTTTTTTCCTGCTCCTCCTATGGTTTATCACCATTGACCTACTCTGTGCCTTGCTTCTCAGTGTTTACTGCTTTTTGATGTTTATTTGCATTTCATGTGCTCTCTTCAGAGCATTTCTTTTTAAAACAAACAACAAAAAAGGGGGTTAAGTTGAAGTGCTGAAAATGCAAATCAAGGCACCTTGAGCAAAGGTTTCTCCCTCTGGGTGGAGGGGATATCTCAAGTTGACTAGGGAACAGTCAATAAGAGAGAGTAGCTGAGGAGCTGATTTTGAAGACCAAAACCCATTTCCTCTGAGGAAAGGAAATAGTCCAACAGTATTTTAGATCATATTCCCCTGTCTCTTGGTTGCTGTTGTGGTAATCAGAAGCTACAAATAGATAAAATTTGCTAAAAGCATCTTTAAGAACCATCAGGAAATGTCTGGCCTTGCTCAGGACGTTTTGGAAACTAGCATGTTAGCAACCAATAGCATTATCCCTAATTTCCCTTTTACAAATGCTGTTCATGGTAATTGTCACCCCTTTGTCAATCTCTGGCATTTTCAGAGATATCCTTTTAATTAATGTCCATATCCCCTGTTCTGCACACTCTTAGACTTCTGGATGGCCAAATCGGATTTGAAGGATTGATAGCAAGTTCTGCTAATGATTTTGATTAGTTCTATTTGTTTTGCATGTAATTATCTTTTCTCAGTAATTAGAATTTAGTCACAGTATTCATACTTGATATAATTTTGTATAAAGATTACCCTAGTTAAACTCAGATATATTTATAATTTCCAAACAATTATAGAACAATTTATCAAACCTATGGTTGTTCTGTCTTTGAAAGGAAAAACAATGTTTTGTTTTAATTTGTTTTAAAATATGAAGTTTTTTTTTCATGTGAAAGACAGCTGATAACAAAAATCGATTGTGCTTTTGAAAATAATGTTTCCTGACAAATTAATTGCTGGGTAAAATTGATATTAATCTATGACAAAGTAACCTTTTCTTTGGAGAAGGATTTGAATGGGTTGGCCTTTTGAATGTGTTTATTAGATTGATCTCATTTTAGAATTGTAATTATGCCATAGCTGGTGTCTAGAAAAGGAGGTATGGATATGTTTTTCCATCTGTGTTCATTATCTTTAATAAAACATTGTATTTGTGGACTATAGCACTCAGCGAGTGTCTGAGCATGTCTCCCTTTATCCCCATAGGGAAAATGAACTGGTTCTCTGGATTTATTCTAGTCAAACACAGAGCCAGGCTGAACAGGGCTTTTGCTGCTCCATCTTTGAGTTCCTGGGCAGCTATGTGGCTCCCTGAGCTTTTGTTAAGAAAAGCAGAAGCACCAGGGCACCCAGATCCTGATGGCATGTGGTAGGTGGAGATTGCTCTCCTGCCCTGCAAGTTGGGCAAATAGGATGAAAATTTCTGCACGTTTGAAGGTATGTATTCTGTCAGCAATCTATTTCTGCAAGTTCTCTTTTGGAGGCATTAATGATGAATATGAGCTGCTTTCTACAAATCCTTTAAGGTCATCCTAATTGGCATTCTTTTTCTTGTTGTTATAAAGCCTTTCAGAGACTTACTACATATTCTTTTATTCGCAGCTGCATATTAATGATCCTTCCTTTGGAATTTGATTAAAGCAGCTTCAACTTAAATTTTTGTATGATTTCCTAGTAGTTACAGAGTGATCTAAACTAAAGTTCCCAGCCTGACACAACAGAGTAACTCCCCTGCATGTGCTTTATGGGCAGCCTGGTTCTTGTAAATGAAGCTTATAAGCTGGCAAGGATGCTGCCACTTGGGGAACTCACTGTCAGCACTAATGCTGCTGTCTAAACAGTTTTAACTCCCTTTGGCTTGGTTTTCCCACAGTCACTGCCGACTGTGACTGCTGATAAGCTGAATAAGGCTGGAGGTCAACAATCTGGACACAGCTCTTAATTATTAAAGGATCAACATGTCTTAACATGCACATCCTCTGAACTGAGCATCAAACAACAGGATCTCAAGGAGAGAAATGTTCCCTTTCTCTTAAATTAGCAAAAAAAAAAAAAAAAAAAAGGAACAAAAACATAAAACAAAGCAGTTTTCGGGGGAGGTATAGAGTTTTCCCTAGAGCCTTTTTTTTGTTCGTTTGTTTTTGACACAGTGTCTTGTCCTGTCACCCAGGCTGGAGTGCAGTGATGTGACTCCAGCACACTGCAGCCTTGAACTCCTGGGCTCAAGTGATCCTCTCACCTCAGCGTCCCAAGTAGCTGAGATTACAGGTGTGTGCCACCTCACTCGGCTAATTTAAATTTTTTTTTTTTTTTTTTTTTTGTAGAGATGGAGTCTCACAACGCTGCCCAGGGTAGCTTCCAACTCCTGGTCTCAAGCAATCTTCCCGTCTCGACTTCTCAAAAATACTGAGATTACAGACATGAGCCACTGTGCTCGGCCTCCTATGTCCTGATTCTAACTTTGGAGCTTAGACGGCTGAATAAGGAGGAGGCTTTTAATTACTCTCCAGACTCGAGCCTTTGTTTAATTGTATCTCTTTGTCCATGTGATCTATACTTAATCAATTTAACCTTGAATCAGCTTGATACCATGGGGCATTGTGAACCCAACAGCACAGGGCTGTGTCAATGTTTCATGTGTCTGCCATGAATTTGTGTCTTCTCTTAACCTAAATTAAACTCCTTAACATATATTTATCCATTCTACACATTGAGCCTATCTCCAAGGTAAATGTTTCTGCATGGCTAAAAGCTGGTTTATAGCACAAAAACAAGCCCTCCTTTTTCTGCCTTCTCCCTGTCCCCACCACCAGAAAAATTGTGCATCCTTACTCAGAACTCTGTTCTTAGAGCTTCAGTGCCATAACGTTTCTAACTTTAGTGATTACATAGAAGTTAGCCAAAGGAAGTGTTTATTGCTCCATTTTCCTCTTTTTCTTTCTTTCCTTCCACAACTCGAGAGGAAAATGTCAAGATTTGTTAACAGTAAAAAAAAATTGGACTTAATAAAATATTAAGAGACTACCTGGGCCAGGCACTGTGGCTCACGCCTCTAATCCCAGCACTTTGGGAGGCCAAGGCGGGCAGATCACGAGGTCAGGAGATCGAGACCACCCTGGCTTATACGGTGAAACCCTGTCTCTACTAAAAATACAAAAAAAAAATAGCGGGGCGTGGTGGCAGCTGCCTGTAGTCCCAGCTACTCTGGAGGCTGAGGCAGGAGAATGGCGTGAACCTGGGAGGCGGAGCTTGCAGTGAGCCAAGATCGCACCACTGCACTCCAGCCTGGGCAAAAGAGCGAGACTCTGTCTCAAACAAAAAAAAAAAAAAAAAAAAGACTACCTAATTGAAATAGTTTACAACACTACAGAAGGGAAAATAATGCTTCACAAAATTAGCAGCTGGGTGGGTTATCTCCAAATGTGTATTGCTTACGACATGATGAGACTATACTGAATGTTTGGCTGGAATGAGTAATCAGCAGTGTTGATTCCAAATCTTAGTGAGACCTGTGCCAAACCTTGGTTTCTGGGAGTCTTCACAAGCATCATGAATAGATGAAAGTTTTTATATTTAGTTGTTGTGCTGTTTCACTCCAATAGCAGAAAGAACAAAGAACAGAGACAGATGGGGAGTGGAGCAAGATGGTGGAATATGACTCTGTAGTGATCATCCACCCACAGAAACATCAACTTGAGTAACTATTCACATGCAAAAAACCTTCACAAGAGCTAAGGAAACTAGGTGAGAAATCACAGTACCTGGTTAAAGCATAATACTACAAAAAGACACATTGAAGAGGGTAGGAAGGATAGTTTTACAGTACCCATATCACCCCTCCCCCAACTCCAGGCAGCACAGTGTGGAGAGAGATACCATTTGCTTGAGGGAAAGAGAAGGAAGTAAATATAGGAGTTTTCCTTGGACCCCAATACTGGGCCTGCCAAAGTAAAACCCAGTGCCAGGCAGAATCTCTCAGCCCCTCACTCCAGGCTAGTACTTGAAGACTGAACCTCTAGAGCCATCCAGACACCACATGGGAATTCATATTCCCTGCAAAATGGACTTGAGGTTTAGCCTACATCACCACTGGTCAAATACAGTGGCTGTGGGTACTGAATAACCCACAGTGACAGATAGGCCTCTGTGGTTGGGGGCTTGAAATTCAGCTTAATGCTGCACCAGCCTCAGCAGTCAAGGGATTTCAGATTGGCTGGAGTGATCCTGGGCTTACAGCGTCCCCTAGCACTGCAATAGCTGTGGCCATCACAGGCTTAGGGACTGCAATTAATGACCTGCCTAGAATTTCTAGACAGGCTTACTGCTGAAGAACATTCCCAGATGAAGCCAGACTACGAAAACTGGAATAAGTACCTACTTCTTCAATGCATAGACATTGCTGTATGACCGTAAGCATCAAGAACAGTCAGTGAAACATGATGTCATCAAATGGACAAAATAAAGTGCCAGTAACCCCAAAAAGATGAAGATGTATAAATTTCATGAAAAGGTATTCAAAATAGCTATTTTAAAGAAGCTCAATGAACTTCAAGAAAATATGAGAAAAATTCAGTGAAATGAGAAAACTATGAGTGACCAGAACAAGAAATTTAACAAAGAGATTGAAATAATAACAATTAAAAAAAAATCAAATCCTGGAGCTAAAAAATACAATAAGCCAACTGAAAAATGCAATAGAGAGCATCAATAGCAGAATTGATCAAGCAGAAGAAAGAATCTGTGAACTCAAAGACAGGCTTTTTGAAAATATATAGTCAGAAAAGAAAAAAGGAAAAAGGGTCAAAAATGAACAAGGCTTATGGGATTTATGGGATAGCATCAAATGAGCAAATCTGTGAGATATTGATGTTCAAGATGGAGTAGAGAAAGATAAAGGATAGAAGGTTTATTTAAAGAAATAACAGCAGCAAACTTTTCAAACCCAGAGAAAGGTATAAATATCCAGGTACAGGAAGGTCAAAAGTTGCAATCAGATTTAATACAAATAAGACTACTCCAAGATATATTGTAGTTAAAATGTCAAAGATCAAAGAGAAAGAGAAGATGCTGAAAGCATCAAGAGGAAAGAAGCAAGTCACATACAAGGGAGTTCTCAAATGCCTAGCAGACAGAGAAAGACAACTCAAAAAAACCATTATCACAAAATGGTCAATAAACATAGGAAAATGGCTTCAAACTAATCAATAAACTAGGAAATGCAAATTAAAACAATCTATCATTTTTGCTTATCAAATTAGCCAATATGTAAGAAACAATAATATCCAGGATTGGTGAAAATACCAGGAGGTTACTAGAGTCAGACTGGTTTTGCTTCTTAGCTCCTCCTCTTACTAGCTGAGGGAACTTGGGCTTGCCATATAATTTCTCTAAGACTATTGTCCTCAGCTGTAAAATGCAGATAACATTAGTAATCACCTCACAGTCTTTTTGAGGGGATTAAGTGAAATAATGCTTATAAAGTGTTTAACGTCTCATCTGGCATATAGCAAATGCTCTGTTAATATTAGTATTGTGATTATTATTATTATTGGAAGCTAGAATCCCAATACACTGATGGAGAAGTATAAATTGGTAAAACCTTCCAGAATAAAAATTTGATATATATATGAAGGCTTTAATATCGTGCATACATTTGACTTAATAATTCTACTCTATTAATTTGTTCTGAGGAAACAGGACACAATGATATGATTACAAAGATATCTTTTATGACTTTTTTATATTGACAAAAAATTGAAACAATTTAAATACCTAACAGTAAGGGAATGGCTAAAAATTATGGTTTGTCCTTCTACTAGAATTTCATTCAGGTGTTACAAAACATGATTTTTTTTTAAAGTTTCTAATAGCTTTCTTTTTTAAATTATACTTTAAGTTTTAGGGTACATGTGCACAATGTGCAGGTTAGTTACATATGTATACATGTGCCAGGTTGGTGTGCTGCACCCATTAACTCATCATTTAACATTAAAACATGTTTTTTAAAGAATATTTAATGGCTGAGAAAAATGATACTATGTGAAAATAGTGGCTATCATTGGTCAGTAAGACAAGATTACCTGTTATTTTTATTTTTTATTAATACTCATCTGTAGTTTAAATTTTTCCTGTAGTCAGTCAAATACTTTTTTGACATCTGTTGCATATTAGGTACTATGCAATGTGTCATAAATATGGAAGGGCACTGTACCCATGCAGCTTCCAATCCCTCCATTGGAATATTTGGAAGATGTGTTACTTTTATAATAAAGAGGATCATTTCTAAAACAAAAAGGGAAATTATATTAATTTGCAAGGGTGGCCATAACAAAGTGCTACAGAAATTTATTTCTCAGAGTGTGGGTGTGTTTTGTTTTTAAGAGACAGGATCTCCCTCCATTACCCAGGCTGGAGTGCAGTGATGCAATTAGAGCTCACTGCAGCCTCAAACTCCCGGTCTCAAGTGATCCTCCCAGCTTGGCCTCCTAAAGCATTGGGATTACAGATGTGAGCCACCATACCCAGCCTATCTCCCTTTTAATGAAACTAAAATTGGGTCTATATAATAAAAGAAGCTTCTGTTTACAGACTTACATGACCATTTTCACTATTGCTGTTCATCAATTTCTCATGTTCCCTGCCACACCCAAAGGCAGATTTTATTATCAAAGGATGCATCTGAATCTAGTCAGATACTAGAACACCAGCCCCTACCTCAGAGGGTCCTCCCAGAGTGCCTAATTCTGGGCTGAGATAGGATTCCTGGACTACACAGGGACCCTCAAGTCTGCAACAGACTTGAAGTGCCAGGGAAACCCTGGACTTTCACTGTTTTCCAGAGGTGATTTAGAACTGCCTATATAAGGTCACCTTCACCTAAACTGAAATCACAGCTGCCAATGCTGTGGCTTTTGAGGAAAGGTCCATGTTCTTAGTCTTCATAAAGGGGCTCTCAAAGGGGCTAAAAATATGCAATTGAAGGGAAAAGGAAGAAATACATCGTTTCTCAAAAGAGAAACTATCAAGGAAGAATATTATCACATGGTTTCTGTTATGGGCTGAATTATCTTCCCCAAGAATTCATATGCTGAAGTCCTAACCCACAGAACCTCAGAATGTGACTGTATTTAGAAATAGAGCCTTTAAGGAGATACTTTATTTAAAATAAGGTCTTATGGATGGGTCCTAATCCAATACGACTGGTGTCTTTATAAGAAGAGGAAATTTGGACTTAGTTACAGAAGGAAAACCACACGAAGTCCCAGGGAGAAGACAGCTATCTACAAGCTGAAGAGAGTGTCTCAGAAGAAATCAACTCTGCCAACACTTTCAAGACCAGCCCGGGCAACATAGTGAGAAATATCTTTTATTTAAAAATAAAAGATATATTTTTAAATGGATATAAACTTAAGAAAATGGAAATAGGTGCTTCTCCTCAGCTGGAGGATAACCATCTTTTCAGATTAAAGTAGAAGCAGAAGTGAACCTAGAGAGTTCAACCCCTTGTTTCAAAGGTTGGGAAATCGGCTCACCAAGGCCTCTGCATTTGCTTCAAGTCACACATCTGATGAGTGGCAAATGTTGATCGCAAGTCCAGGGATCAAGATACTGGTCCAGTGTCATTTCCATGATAATCTGTGAGGGATAGAGGAAGCCTATGTGCTGGAGGAAGCATTGGACCTGGGAGTTAGGAACCCTGAGGTTCCACCCCAGCTTGGCCACTAAGCAGCTACATAACAATGGGCAACCTGGGTCTTCTCTCTGGGCTCCTGTTTTTTCTTTATTTTGAAAATGAAAGTTGGATAATACAGTCCCTCCCATCTCTAACATCCCCCAAGTCTTTCATGGGTGCCACTCATTCTATATTCAGGCAGGCAGAGTTGGCAAGGGGTCCAGATGTGTTCGGTAGAGAATGGTTACATGACAGTGTCTAGCATACTAAAGGAAAGACCAGTGGCCTCAAGGCTTGTCTAAGGAATTAATAAAGATTGAGAATTAGGAGGTGCTATGGCTTGACTGTTTGTGCCCCCTCCAAAATTCACATGTTGAAATTCAGTCACCAATGTGATAGTATTAAGAGGTGAGTCCATTAGGAGGTGATTAAGTAATGAGGGCAGTACCCTCAAGAATAGTACTAACAACATTTTAAAAGGGCTGGAGGGAACTAGCTACATCCATTTGCTCTTTTGTCCCTTCTGCCATGTGAGGACACAGTGTTTTTCCCTTCTAGAGGATGCAGCACTCAAGGCACCACCTTGGGAGCAGAGATCAGGCCCTCATCAGACACCAAACTTGTTGGTGCCTTGATCTTTGACTTCCCAGCCTCCAGAACTGTAAGAAACATATTTCTAATTTTGATTAATTACCCAATCTTAGGCATTTGGTTATAGCAACCCAAACAGGCTAAGACAGGAGGTTAAAAAAAAAAGATTTCAAAAGATAATAAATTACAAAAGAAAATAAATGAGATTTGCAATCTTGTTCACCTTCACTTATGTTAAAAAAGTGAGCTTCCACCTCACTACTCACATATTAATTAAATGCTGACACATTTTGCTTGCTTTCTTACAGGTGAATTCCTGTAACACAATCTTCACTTATGTTTTTATTAACACGTAAAACATCTTTACCTCCACTGTCTTCTCTTCATAAAAACGTATGCTACTAGGTTGTCAATGTGCTAAACATCAAGAAATTGATGAAAGTCATTTTAACTCCTCTTTTTGGCTAGGTCTTCTTTTCTTTTCCTCCTCTTCTTTCTTCTTCAGTGCGTGATTAACTTTGTTTTCAAAAAGTATTACAGCCTTACCAAAATTTTCATTAGCATTCCCCATGCATATTTTAATTAAAGAAAACTCATGTTTTGCTTGAGTCGCTGGGGAAATGAAAGGTATAATCTAATGCTAAACGTGCTTGTACTTTGCATTAATTTAAACTGGACTCCCTTCTCTGATATGGGAACAGAAACAAGGCCACAGACTAACACCCACTCTCAGAAAAAATTCACAAGTAGCACTGTTCCAAGACCATTTCCAATTATCTCATGTCCTTTTTGGTTGTAAAGGACAAAGATCTAAATGAGGCGTTGTACTTTCCCGTATGAAACAGAGCATTAATTGCTACCATTTTTATATGCTGCTGGAGTGTACGTGAGGTATAACACATATATATCTACAAGGTGCCTACATCAATTGTACAATTTTTACTTGTGTTACTTGCATTAGTACTTTTACTAAATAGATGTTGTTAATTTCATTCATTTTACAAAAATTGAAATTATAAACCATCATCAGGCTTTTCCTTAAATATATGGAAACGTATTAAACTGTTTTTCTACTTGTCAAACTATCTTTCATCATACAGGGTGATTATGAAAACAAGAGGCCCTTGGAATTTCCCGCTGCTTTTTTATTCTACCAACAAAGGAAATTTATCCATTCTCTTTAGGTATAAACTTCCTTGCTGTAATCTTTAAAACTTTTATTTATTTCTTTTTCTTCTTATAGAGAGGAGGTCTTGCTGTGTTGCCCAGGCTGGTCTCAAACTCCTGGCCTCCAAGTGATCCTCCTGCCTTGGTCTCCTAAATCACTAGGATTACAGGTGTGAACCACTGCTCCAGGTTCTCCATTGCTGTGATATTTTAAACACACTATTGCTGGCTTGAAATTACTGTGATTTTAAACATGTACTGAAAGCCTTACTCTGTGGCATCAGATCCAAGAGCCTATAATTCTAGTGACTTTGATTGACTTGGGCCACTTTTTTTTTTAATGCTTTTAGAAACCTTTCATTTCTGTTATTTTGGTCAGTATGTCTTAGAAATCACTCAAGATGGTGAGTAAATTCTGAGATAACTCTCTCGATCTACCAGACAATGATGTTATAAAAGCATCCTGCTTGTGAACTATGGTTCTTTGGCAAATAATCTTGAACTAGCTAGGAAGCTGCTGAGGGCAAAAAAGAATTAACAGTTATAGGGCATGGTCCCTGCCAAGGTCACATTCCTTCCACCGTTTGTTGTGGGCATCCAGGGCTTGCTTCCACAACCTGTGGCCACTGAACCTAAGAAGCAAAGTAAGAGTGGATGAAGTGTCCAAAGAACAAATAGTGGATGAGATCCACTTATCGTTGGTTCATAATGAGTGCACACCATACTCTGCAGGCAATTTGTTAATTCCCCATGAGAAATTACCATCGCAGAGACCTGACATACTCCAAATTTGCATATCATTCTCCCTGTAGACAGACTTACATGGGAAACCAAATAATAATTACAAAATTGCTACATGGTTATGGAATTACAAAATAGGAAGTTAATGACATTTGGCTAAAAGAGCTGGATATGTCCATTTCATAAATGGGATTTTCTTACTAATGGGACCATAGTGTTTGAAGTCCATTAGTGAATATTCCTTCATTTCTGAGTATGTTTGGATAAGCATTGCAGCATTTACATCAATAACTCACCTTGTCCTATGTTTCCAAACTGTCCAGCTCCTTTAATGATTGATACATTCTTTATTTAGACATGTCTATACATTTAATAATATTATGGTGAAATTATCCCGGCCTGGGAGCCATTCTGTCTCTTTAAAATGATGGTCATTCATTCATCAAATATTTATGGAGTGTCTCCTCTGTTCCAGACCATGCATTCTGTATTAGGCATACAGCAGTAAGTGAGACAAACAAGTTATACAGTCTAGTGGGGGAAATAACAATTAAACAAGCTATTACAGTAATGCATGATAAGTGTAACAGAATAAAAAGAGCAAGGAGCAACGGATCACCTTGCCTCTGCTCTAGGGGACTCAAGAGGGCTTCTGGGAGAAAGCGATGCCAAATTCAAGACTTGAAAGATGGAATTGGGAAAGGTAGAAAAGGTTTTTTGATAAAGGGAATGTCCTGTGTGAAGGCCCAGAGGAGAGAGTGCAAGCTACCTTTAAGGCACTGAAAGAATGTTTTTAGGGCTGTAATTGAAGGTGAAGATGATAATGGCTGTGAGCTATGCAGGACCAGATCATCAAGGATCTGATTAGACCTGTTAAGGAGACTGGATTCTATCCTAAAAGCAGTGGAAGAGACTGATTGGTTTTAAACCTCATAATGATTAGGTTTGCAGTTCAGAAAGATCGTGCTGGCTGTAGCACACAGAAAGGATCTGAGAGCAGAAAGATTAGAAAAAATAAAGCCTATTAGGGGGCCATGGTGTGATTTCGGGCAAGAATGGATGGTGGGTTAATAGGATTATTCAAGGTAGTGGCAGTTAAGATGGAGAAAAATGGTGTTTTGAGATATATTTATGAGGGAGAACAGCTAGAACTTGATGTCTAAATGAATGTGAAAGGTGAAGGTGATGAGGAATCAAGAATGACTCTAGGTTCTGCTGAGATAGGGAATACTGGGCAAGACTGGGTGTGGGGAGGAGATGAATATAGGCCAGGAGATGTTGTGCTTGAAGTGTTTGCCATGGAAGACAGTTGGATACATAAATCTGCAGCCCAGGAGAAATGTCTGGGCTGGAGATAAGACTTTGGAATCATTAGCAGAAGGAAAGTCTTTAAAGCCACAAAAATAGATGAGTTCACTTGTGAAAAATATGGAGAATCTGAAAAGAAACCAGCATTAAATCTCAATTGGAAAAAGAGCAGGCTGAAAGGTAAATGGAGGTGGCTCAGATGAATGGGTAATGTGACCCTTAAATTCTGTCATGCAGGTCTGCTTTGTGGAACCATGTTCCTATTCCAATTATATATATTTTTTATTTCAATAGCTTTTGGAGTACAAGTGGTTTTGGGTTACATGGATAAGTTGTATAGTGGTGAAGTCTGAGATTTTAGTGCACCTGTCACCCGCTGTTCCAATTTTCTTAGCATAGTTGTCTATGCTAAGAAAACTTTTCCCTCAGAAAATATTCTAAGGGAGAACTAAAGAAAGGTTCATGCTTTATATGGTATGTTTAGACCTAGAGAAGCAAGGATGAGGAGAAAAGAAGAAAGGAAAGATGAAAATGAATGCAAGATGCGTAGCCATGCTTGCTACGTCTTCATGGTGAGTGGGAAGCAGCTCAGGCTGTGCCCACTCGGCACTTCCCTGGCTGGGCTTCAGTGAGGCACTACGCCTCGGAGTAGTCTTTGAGCAAAAGGAAAGAGGAGGGATTCGTGTCTCCCTCTCTGCCATCTCTTGTTTCCTACTAGTAAAGGTTAGCCCAGGTTTTTCAGTTACGGTTTAACCAGAGAAGCAGAACCAAGAGAAAGATTCTACATGGGATTTGTCACAGGGAATTGGCTTATGCAGTTGTGGGAGCTGGTAAAATGGTTTTCAAAAAGCTGTCTCCATATGTAATGCTGGAGCTTCAAGTCCACTGGGCAGGCGATCTGAAAGGGAAGATCATGAGCAGGCTGTGAGCCCTTGAGGGTGGGCTGAAGCTGCAGCCATTTTTGTTGCCTCTCACTCTCATGAAGAGGGTGGTCTTGTGCAAACTGGAGCTCTTCCTCACAGAGCTAAACACGTACACCTGGCCCAGGAGTCAGAAAAGCTGAAGCCAAACTGGGAAGGTAGATCAATTTCAGGCCCACATGCTGCTTCAGGCTAATGTGGTGAATTACGCCATCAGCAACAGGGATCAGCTGCAAAATGGCCACTGCCTGCCTTCTGCCTTCTAAATCTCAAAATAGCCACTGCCTGCCTTCTGCCTTCTAAATCTCAAAATGGTCACTGCCTTCCTTCTCTACTCCACATCAGGTAAGTGTCTCCTAGTGACCCAGCCTGGGGCATTGCTTTTAGAATCCCAATTCTCTCCTATTTTCCTCCAAGCCTCTTTCTTGGACCAATTCTTGAAAGCACAGGACCGCGTGAGAATTTAAACTCCCCATATTTCTGAGTTGCATCATCTGGGATCTACAAGTCTGGTGCTTCAGCCGAGTCTCGAATGATGGGGGACGTCAAATTGTGGGTGACTGCCCATTGGGAGAGCTCTACACGTCCAGAGCAAGTGTTGGCTTGGTCCTTTGCTGTAGCACAGTGTGCTGGGAGGCAAGGGTATTGGAGGGAATCTGAGTAGGCTGATAGAATACTGCTATCTGTTGCAATATTTCAATGCATAATAGGACCTTTAAGTCTGAGAGGAAAATGTTTTAAAACTAGTCCAGAAGACTTCAAAAGGCTTATTTTTGTTGAGTAAAGAAACTTCTTATTTCCGACACCTGCCACCTGAAACTTACAATTTTTTGATGTTAACCTCAGAACGATTATGATAGTGTTCGTGCCAACTGAAGGCAGCTTTTATGCATATACTACGTTGCTTCTGTGAGAATGAATTAAGTGGTAAATAATTATGTAGACTTGAGTGTATTCATTCCACTTAATAAAGCAGCCCAGATTTAGTCATAGACCAACTTCAAATATGGTTAGTGGTAATAACAATGCTTGGCTCAAAATTAAAGAGAAGCATGGGAATCGTCAGATTATTGAAAAACAATTTTTTTCCCAAAAATCTCTCTTCTTCCAGCTTGCATGTGCATGTCTCTGACACTGTCTTTGCAGAAACACAGTAAGAACAAACAGGAGAGATAGTTTCTGTGATTAGGGCATTTATAGAAAGAGGATATTCTATCAAGGTCTATGCAGATTTATTTCCTTTACCTGAACAGTTCTGTGTGATTTCTATTCTGAGTTACTGCCTGTGACAGGTGATGTTTATATAAATAAAACGCCCTGTGGGCTGAGGCATTAGTGAATTCTGCTGTGGCTTTTACCCAACCTCAACTCCCTGCCTTTGCTACCATGCACTTCTCTCTCACTTAAGAAATTTTATCAGAATGCATGTGAGCCAGAGCGAGTTATAATATAGATAATGTGAAATGATAACTTATATAAAAATTAAATCATTGGTAAATGTTAGTACTTTAACACTAAGTTTTTATATACATGGATATCATGATATTAATATATCACACCTGTTTATAACAAGGGGGTGGTACCACTCAAAGGGTTAGAACTACAAATTCTAAAGCTGGATTTGAGTGGCAATAACCTTCCATTCAGCTTATCCAATGTTCCCATGAACAAAGCTTACTGATAGGATTACTCCTTTCGATTTGAATGAATGGTTGTGGGGCTGAATAGGGATTAAAACCCCAATCACCAGTATTTTTTCCTGGTTTAAAATAGTACTTTATATGATTTTAAAAGTATCAAGTAATCAGTCAATGTCATGACTTTCTTGTGGCGTATACATCCATTTTAATTCCTCGATTAACTTAGAGTGAAAACAAGCTGTGTGGTACTTTTAGAAAACTTTTAGAAAGCAAGAAAGGCCATGGGCAACATCGTGCTGTTGAAGGTTGTTTGTATCCATCCTTCAGCTCCATTTCTGCACCCACAAGAGTCCTGCAGGTATTAGACAAGGCTCTTTTGATTGCAAGTCACAGAAATCTCACCAGCTAAATTAACAACCCCCTCCACAAAAAGGAATCTATCAGCTCTTATAACTGAGAAGTCTAGGAGACTTTCTTTTCACATGGCTAAATTCAGAGACTCAAGAGATACAAGGTCTCTCTCTCTCAAACACACACACACACACACACACACACACACACACACACACACACACACACACACACTTTTCTCAAAATCACAGCACCAATGTATAAAGAAAAGTTTACTTGATAGCTCTGGTGGCAGAGCCTCCGGGAGCATCTCATGACCGAGCTTGTGATATACTCAACCTTGAAGCAATCATTGAATATTGTCAGAGAATGCGGTGTTCCAATTGACCAACTTAAGTCAGGTGGTGATTGGCAACCCTACTACATAATAGAATATTAACTTTACCCAGAGAGATTACTGACCTTTGTCCCAGCTCCTGGGAGGAAACCCCTAAACCTTTAGAACTTCCAGAGTGATGGGAGTGTCTTTGCTATTCATGGTGGACCCCTCAGACCTAAACCTGATAGTTTATGCTAATGAGGTGACTCAGGGTGGTGGGATCGCCATTCCAGAAAGACCAACTGTATGATTACAGAATTGGGCCTTTGGGCCACAGGATATCAGTCTGACCTCCAGAGAGACAAGAAGAGGGTACTGGAAATTGAGTTCAGCTATGTGGTCAATGATTAAGTCATGCCTATGTAAGAAAACCGCAGTAATCACTCTGGACACTAAAGTTCAGGTGAGATTCCCAGGTTGGCAGTACTGGGAGTGTTTTGCTACATTTTGATAATGGGAGTGTAAGGCATCCTGGACGATGATGAAAACTTTATATCTGGAATCCTCCCAGAACTCATCCTATATGCCTCTGCTTCTAATTTATATTCTTTTGCTATAATACAACTGTAATCATAAGTATAGTGTTTGTCTGAATTCTTTGAGTTGTCCTAGCAGATTATCAAGCCTAAGGGTGGTCATAGAAACCCCTGAATTTGTAGCCAGTTGGTCTGAAGCGAAGGTGGTGGTGGGGGACCCCAAAACTCACAATTGGTGTCTGTATTGAGGCCAGGCCTGTGAGGACTGTTTCCTTAGACTTTGAAGCTTGATATTCTCATTGCAGTTGGTGTCAGAAGTTTTGGCTAGATGTAGCAGTCTGGAAGACTGTGCCCTTAACTGTGAATTTACCTAAGTCTGGTACCCACTGATGGAGAAAGGCAGTTTCAGAAAGAAAAAAAATGTGGGCAGGCAAAACCAACAAACGGAATCAAACCAACCCAAATCAAATAACCAGCTGCCTCCCTTTGTAAGAGAACCCATCACTCCCAGATGTATGGCCTGTAATAATGTCTCATGACTACTAAGACTTTTCAGAAAATGCTTCCCAGAACCTATAACCTTGGGCATTTTGTGTTTTGTACCTTCCCTGACTGGTGGTTCTGAAATTAAAATTTGAGTTGCATTACTAATTACTAATAACAAATTAATGTGCTACAATTTTTTCTGATGTTTACTTTTGAACAATCTTTAATGCTTAACCCAAGTCAGGGAGTAATCTAGAATGTAAGCTTCTCAAAGGCAGGCACCTGTTTGAAAACTGCCAGGTGCCAAGGTAGTTAATTTGAACAATGGGCCAAACAATAAGGACTTTATTTACTTATTGCAACAGTATAAGCAAGAGACCAATAAGAGAAGGTGCTGGCTTCCCCATTGTTCCATTTTTGTGTTTCTAGGAATGGTTCACACAGGAAAATCATCTCATTGCTGAAGGGACACTGAACAAAAGGCTCCTGCTGTTTTATGGAGTGGGATATTAGAGGAGGCAGAGACGGGCTAGGAGTGGGAAAAGTACTGAGAACTGAGTCACAGTGGAAAAAGGTGTCTTTAGCTTTAATCCCCTCCTCTTGCCCCACACCCATTAGGAAGTCTTAGCAGAGGCATCTGAACAGTGTCTCAGCTGAGCCCTCCCACCCCCTTCCCGAAAGGTAAGCAGGCCTCCAACTGGAGTCACCTAGGCTAGGAAAATGGGTATGTGTAAGAGCATGTCCAGCCAGGGGCATGCACCTGAGTCCCTGAGTGCAGCTTCCTTCAGAGGATGCAACGCTTTGGCTGTGCACCAACTCTAGTGAGGGGAGGACCACTCCTCCCGCTCATGCCTTGTGATGCCTGCCAGGTGAAGTCTTTGTGATTGGCTAAGGTCTGTCTTGAAAGAGCACATGTAGGATTTTGGCTCAAAGTCACACACCTCAGTATCCTTGTCTGTTCCTTAATGCATCATAAGTTTCTAAAGTAGTGTTCGGCACATAGTTGGTGCTCAGTAACTGTTATTTTTATAGGTGCTAACATGGGTAGAGCCACTGCAGATACTCTAGGGGTTATTCCATGGATCCTAATGTTGCCAAATGTTACAGCAGCTGGCTCCAAAATTGATGTGGTCCAGTAAGCATGGGATGATGGGTCCTGCCAGGTTTCCAGCAGAATGAACACAGTGAAAGGTAGAATTGTGGTCTGCAACTGGAATATAGCTAAAAGACAAGTGCTGGCAAAAGAAAAAAGAAGTCAAGAAATGAATCAATGGTTATAGCAGTGCGCTTTTGTGCCAACTGGATGGCCATGTAGCTTTATAATTCTAAACTCTCATTTGAGGAAGGCAGATTAGATTATGAAAGTTGTAACAACTCTGTGCACCTTTTGCCATTTGTCCTTTGGACTCATTCACAATGTCATGGTCATAGTACTCTTTGTTCCCTATATATCAGCAGAGGAAATATCTTCCTATCTCTGACTATGGCATATTCTCATTTAAGGAGAGGGCTCTGCTGATGGTTGCATGCGGCTCCCTCATCTGTCCCTCCAGCTTGTGTGTTTGTCCAAATTCAGAGCTATAACTCACAGTTTTCCTCTGCAACATGGAGTACCTTTCATTGCTCAGTGTTAACTCACTGAATTGAAGGGATTAAAGAGACAACTTTTCTAAACAAGAAAAGCCTCTTATATTGAATGCTTCTTGAAAATTTGCATATTTTCATTTCATTGCTTTATAAATTATTACCTGGAAGTCATATCTTTGTAGTCTATAAACAATGTGATGAAGTTCAATATTTTTCTCTAACGGATTTGTTTTTAAAGAAACAAAGCTTGTATTCAAAGATTTCACAGATGTTTCCTGTGATCCCGTGTTATTTAAAACTCATTCATTAAACACACCTGATGAATAGATCTATTACATTTTCTTAGCTGATTAAAAGTTCATTTTAGAAGGATGGAATGAATTATCACACAATGATTTCATTGCAATACATCTTTGTAGGTGTCCAGCATTATAAGGAATTGAGTTACAAATTGCTCTACAAATTGATAGGCTAGCAATCATTATTTTTCCATGTATTAGCTTGAGTCAATCTTTGATCTCATCATAGTTTCAATGGTAGAGAAGATGGAGGTGGTGAAGCGTTATTATTTCTCCAGCACAGAAAATTATGCCACAAAATAAAACATGTACAGGGTTGTCATAATGGCCCCAATGGTGATGACAGGAAAAAAGAATAGTTGCAGCTATCCTTCAGTGCACAGTGAAATAGTGAACAATTTGTTAAATATTCCCTGGAGTCAATTAAACTGGCATATGATCAGTTTGGAGGCTGCCAAGCCTCAGTGGGAGCCAATTAGAATTCACCAATAATGACAATGGATGAATCTGAAAAAACAGTGTTAGATTTATGAGGGAAAGCAAACACATCATTGAGCCAAGAATAATCTTGGTGAGCACTCTCTAAAAGAGATTGGTAAATAGGTTGTATAGTGGTATCATGTTCACAGTGTTTCAAATGTTTCTTCTGCAATATTTTAAGCCATTACTGCAAAAAAATTAAATTAGTCTGATTTAGCCTACACAACATGAGAGAATCATTCTGCACATTGCAGCCATTATTAATTTTGTTCCAAAAGCAGCCTTGCATGAAAGATTAATTTTTCTTTTCTTTTTGCATTTAAACTACAGATAAACACTACAGATTGCTACAGATGAATGCTACTGACATGCTAAAGACTACATGACAATTCCTTTTAAAGTCAGACACTCAATTGTGAAAGATGTGTGAACAATCCAATGATGGATGTCCGTTAGTTCAGTGCTGTCAAGCTGAGTTACTACTCCACATCTCTGATACTGATGCTGTTTTTGCAGTCATGATTGAGTCGTTGAAGAAAAAAGCACTCTACAGAGTTCTGCCCAACTGTGTCCAAACAAGCAGCAACTTGAAATATCATTGGCTTACTCAGCAGCATCAGAACCCACAAAGCAAAGAGGTTAGATCCATCCAAGAGACTTTTCTGCAGCAGTAAATGGATTTGCCCTCTTTAGAGCAGGGAGCACAGCTCCAACACAATTATTCTTATTGGAACAGACTAAGGAATTTACTTCAAATGAGGTTGTTGGTTGTCCTGTGAAAGCTGTGTCAGAATAAATATTCAACTGCTCTTTGGAGGCATAATTTGTTAGCCCATGAATCATTTGTGACCCATGAGCTGCATATAGCTGACTTTGTTTAAATGGAGGGAAAACTTCTTTCATTCTAGCAAAACTTGTATAAAGCTCAGGTATAGAGAAAACACTTTAACGTTCAGTTCTTTCCAAAGGGGCCATTTTTATATGCCAGATGTCCTGAAGCAATAAACTTTGTTACTTGTTCACAATAAATTTTGTTAAGGGAAAATTTCCAAATGACAGATGTCAACAGTAAACATCCACAACAGTTTAATGAAGATGTGGCTTTGAAATGTATAATTGTAGGGTAACAGTTTAAATGCAAGGCCAGTACTGTTACAATTTGACAAGCTGTGATGCTTTTCAGATTTTTTGGGGAGAGACATTGTAAATTCCTTACAGGAATATGTAGTTCATCTTTCATCGTTTCCAAATCTCTCTGAACCTAAGATAGTGCTTGAGCCTAACACTCAGGAGATACTTGGTAATCAAAGAGATAATGATTAAGCCACCAATGCTTTTTATAGGGTTGTTTGGCTGACTGAGGCAAAATTTAGGGTGATTGGTATATGCCAGGGGAAGTAGGAATAAGGCTGGGGTGTGCCATTAAGAACAAACAAAATTCCTAATGAAAAATTAAAAATTTCTTCTTTTTTTTCTTTTTTTTAAATTATACTTTAAGTTCTAGGGTACACGTGTACAACGTGCAGATTTGTTACATAGGTATACATGTGCCTTGTTGGTTCGCTGCACCCATTAACTTGTCATTTACATTAGGTATTTCTCCTAATGCTATCCCTCCCCCAGCCCCCAACCCCATGACAGGCCCCTGTGTGTGATGTTGCCTTCCCTGTGTTCAAGTGTTCTCATTGTCCAATTCCCACCTATGTGTGAGAACATGCGGTGTTTGGTTTTCTGTCCTTGTGATAGTTTGCTCAGAATGATGGTTTCCAGCTTCATCCATGTCCCTGCAAAGGACATGAACTCATCATTTTTTTATGGCTGCGTATTATTCCATGGTGTATATGTGCCACATTTTCTTAATCCAGTCTATCATTGATGGACATTTGGGTTGGTTTCAAGTCTTTGCTATTGTGAATAGTGCCGCAATAAACATACGTGTGCATGTGTCTTTATAGTAGCATGATTTATAATCCTTTGGGTATATACCCAGTAATGGGATGGCTGGGTTAAATGGTATTTCTAATTCTAGATCCTTGAGGAATAGCCACACTGTCTTCTACAATGGTTGAACTAGTTTACACTCCCATCAACGTGTAAAAGTGTTCTATTTCTCTACATCCTCTCCAATATCTGTTGTTTCCTGACTTTTTAATAATCGCCATTCTAACTGGTGTGAGATGGTATCTCACTGTGGTTTTGATTTGCATTTCTCTGATGACCAGTGATGATGAGCTTTTTTTCGTGTGTCTGTTGGCTGCATAAATGTCTTCTTTTGAGAAGCGTCTGTTCATATCCTTTGCCCACTTTTTGAGGGGGTTGTTTGTTTTTATCTTGTAAATTTAATTAAGTTCTTTGTAGATTCTGGATATTAGCACTTTGTCAGATGGGTGGACTGAAAAAATTTCCTCCCATTCTGTAGGTTGACTGTTCACTCTGATGATAGTTTCTTTTGCTGTGCAGAAGCTCTTTCGTTTAATTAGATCCCATTTGTCTATTTTGGCTTTTGTTACCATTGCTTTTCGTGTTTTAGTCATGAAGTCCTTGCCCATGCCTATGTCCTGAATGGTATTGCCTAGGTTTTCTTCTAGGGTTTTTATGGTTTTAGATCTAACATGTAAGTCTTTAATCCATCTTGAATTAATTTTTGTATCAGGTATAAGGAAGGGATCCAGTTTCAGCTTTCTACATATGGCTAGCCAGTTTTCCCAGCACCATTTATTAAATAGGGAATCCTTTCCCCATTGCTTGTTTTTCTCAGGTTTGTCAAAGATCAGATGGTTGTAGATATGCAGCATTATTTCTGAGGGCTCTGTTCTGTTCCATTCGTCTATATCTCTGTTTTGGTACCAGTACCATGCTGTTTTGGTTACTGTAGTCTTGCAGTATAGTTTGAAGTCAGGTAGCGTGATGCCTCCAGCTTTGTTCTTTTGGCTTAGGATTGTCTTGGCAATGTGGGCTCTTTTTTGGTTCCGTATGAACTTTAAAGTAGTTTTTTCCAATTCTGTGAAAAAAAGTCATTGGTAGCTTGATGGGCATGGCATTGAATCTATAAATTACCTTGGGCAGTATGGTCATTTTCATGATATTGATTCTTCCTATCCATGAGCAAGGAATGTTCTTCCATTTGTTTCTGTCCTCTTTTATTTCATTCAGCAGTGGTTTGTAGTTCTCCTTGAAGAGGTCCTTCACATCCCTTGTAAGTTGGATTCCTAGGTATTTTATTCTCTTTGTAGCAGTTGTGAATGGGAGTTCACTCATGATTTGGCTGTCTGTCTGTTATTGGTGTATAGGAATGTGTGTGATTTTTGCATGTTGATTTTGTATCCTGAGACTTTGCTGAAGTTGCTTACCAGCTTAAGGAGATTTTGGGATGAGATGATGGAGTTTTCTAAATATACAATCATGTCATGTGCATATAGGGACAATTTGACTTCCTCGTTTCCTAATTGAATATACTTTCTTTCTTTCTCTTGCCTGATTGCCCTGGCCAGAACTTCCAACACTATGTTGAATAGGAGAGAGGGAATCCCTGTCTTGTGCCAGTTTTCAAAGGGAACGCTTCCAGTTTTTGCCCATTCAGTATGATACTGGCTGTGGGTTTGTCATAAATAGATCTTAATATTTTAAGATACATTCCACGCATTGAGAGTTTTTAGCATGAAGGGCTGTTGGATTTTGTCAAAGGCCTTTTCTGCATCTATTGAGATAATCATGTGGTTTTTGTCATTGGTTCTGTTTATGTGATGGATTACATTTATTGATTTGCATATGTTGAACCAGACTTCCATCCCCAGGATAAAGCCAACTTGATCATGGTGGATAAGCTTTTTGATGTGCTGCTGTATTCAGTTTGCCAGTATTTTAGTGAGGATTTTCACGTCGAAGTTCATCAGGGATATTGGTCTAAAATTCTCTTTTTTTGTTGTGTCTCTGCCAGGCTTTGGTATCAGGATGATGCTGGCCTTATAAAATGAGTTAGCGAGGATTCTCTCTTTTTCTATTGATTGGAATAGTTTCAGAAGGAATGGTTCCAGCTCCTGTTTGTACCTCTGGTAGAATTCGGCCATGAATCCGTCTGGTCCTGGACTTTTTTGGTTGGTGGGCAATTACTGCCTCACTTTCAGGACTGTTATTGGTCTATTCAGAGATTCAACTTCTTCTAGGTTTAGTCTTGGGAGGGTGTATGTGTCCAGAAATTTATCCATTTCCTCTAGATTTTCTAGTTTATTTATGTAGAGATGTTTATAGTATTCTCTGATGGTAGTTTGTATTTCTGTGGGATTGGTGGTGATATCCCCTTTATCATTTTTTTTTAAACTGAATATAGGTGTCTTTATTTATTTATTTATTTATTTATTTTATTGGTTTTTTAATTATTATTATACTTTAAGTTTTAGGGTACATGTGCACAACGTGCAGGTTTGTTACATATGTATATATGTGCCATGTTGGTGTGCTGCACCCATTAACTCGTCATTTAGCATTAGGTATATCTCCTAATGCTATACATCTCCCCCACCCCACCCCACAACAGGCCCCGGTGTGTGATGATCCCTTTCCTGTGTCCATGTGTTCTCTTTGTTCAATTCCCACCTATGAGTGAGAACATGCAGTGTTTGGTTTTTTGTCCTTGCCATAGTTTGCTGAGAATGATGGTTTCCAGCTTCACACATGTCCCTACAAAGGACATGAACTCATCATTTTGTATGGCTGCATAGTATTCCATGGTGTATATGTGCCACATTTTCTTAATCCAGTCTATCATTGTTGGACATTTGGGTTCCTTCCAAGTCTTTGCTATTGTGAATAATGCCGCAATAAACATACGTGTGCATGTGTCTTTATAGTAGCATGATTTATAATCCTTTGGGTATATACCCAGTAATGGGATGGCTGGGTCAAATGGTATTTCTAGTTCTAGATCCCTGAGGAATTGCCACACCGACTTCCACAATGGTTGAACCAGTTTACAGTCCCACCAACAGTGTAAAAGTGTTCCTATTTCTCCACATCCTCTCCAGCACCTGTTATTTCCTGACTTTTTAATGATCGCCATTCTAACTGGTGTGAGATGGTGTCTCATTGTGGTTTTGATTTGCATTTCTCTGATGGCCAGTGATGAGCATTTTTTCACGTGTTTTTTGGCTGCATAAATGTCTTCTTTTGAGAAGTGTCTGTTCATATCCTTCGCCCACTTTTTGATGGGGTTGTTTGTTTTTTTCTTGTGTATTTCTTTGAGTTCATTGTAGATTCTGGATATTAGCCCTTTGTCAGATGAGTAGGTTGCAAAAATTTTCTCCCATTCTGTAGGTTGCCTGTTCACTCTGATGGTAGTTTCTTTTGCTGTGCAGAAGCTCTTTCGTTTAATTAGATCCCATTTGTCAATTTTGTCTTTTGTTGCCATTGCTTTTGGTGTTTTAGACATGAAGTCCTTGCCCATGCCTATGTCCTGAATAGTATGGCCTAGGTTTTCTTCTAGGGTTTTTATGGTTTTAGGTCTAACATGTAAGTCTTTAATCCATCTTGAATTAATTTTTGTATAAGGTGTAAGGAAGGGATCCAGTTTCAGCTTTCTACATATGGCTAGCCAGTTTTCCCAGCACCATTTATTAAATAGGGAATCCTTTCCCCATTGCTTGTTTTTCTCAGGTTTGTCAAAGATCAGATGGTTGTAGATACGCAGCATTATTTCTGACGGCTCTGTTCTCTTCCATTCGTCTATATCTCTGTTTTGGTACCAGTACCATGCTGTTTTGGTTACTGTAGTCTTGTAGTATAGTTTGAAGTCAGGTAGCGTGATGCCTCCAGCTTTGTTCTTTTGGCTTAGGATTGACTTGGCAATGTGGGCTCTTTTTTGGTTCCATATGAACTTTAAAGTAGTTTTTTCCAATTCTGAGAAGAAAGTCACTGGTAGCTTGATGGGGATGGCATTGAATCTATAAATTACCTTGGGCAGTATGGCCATTTTCACGATATTGATTCTTCCTACCCATGAGCATGGAATGTTCTTCCATTTGTTTGTATCCTCTTTTATTTCATTGTGCAGAGGTTTGTATTTCTCCTTAAAGAGGTCCTTCACATCCCTTGTAAGTTAGATTCCTAGGTATTTTATTCTCTTTGAAGCAATTATGAATGGGAGTTCACTCATGATTTGGCTCTCTGTTTGTCTGTTCTTGGTGTATAAGAATGCTTGTGATTTTTGAACATTGATTTTGTATCCTGAGACTTTGCTGAAGTTGCTTATCAGCTTAAGGAGATTTTGGGCTGAGACAATGGGGTTTTTTAGATATAAAATCATGTCATCTGCAAACAGGGTCAATTTGACTTCCTCTTTTCCTAATTGAATACCCTTTATTTCTTCCTCCTGCCTGATTGCCCTGGTCAGAAATTCCAACACTATGTTGACTAGGAGTGGTGAGAGAGGGCATCCCTGTCTTGTGCCAGTTTTAAAAGGGAATGCTTCCAGTTTTTGTCCATTCAGTATGATATTGGCTGTGGGTTTGTCACAGATAGCTCTTATTATTTTGAGATACATCCCATCAATACCTAATTTATTGAGAGTTTTTAGCATGAAGTGTTGTTGAATTTTGTCAAAGGCCTTTTCTGCATCTATTGAGATAATCATGTGGTTTTTTGTCTTTGGTTCTGTTTATATGCCGGATTACATATATTGATTTTCGTATGTTGAACTAGCCTTGCATCCCAGGGATGAAGCCCACTTGATCATGGTGGATAAGCTTCTTGATGTGCTGCTGGATTCAGTTTGCCAGTATTTTATTGAGGATTTTTGCATCAATGTTCATCAAGGATATTGGTCTAAAATTCTCTTTTTTTGTTGTGTCTCTGCCAGGCTTTGGTATCAGGATGATGCTGGCCTCATAAAACGCATTAGGGAGGATTCCCTCTTTTTCTGTTGATTGGAATAATTTCAGAAGGAATGGTACCAGCTTCTCCTTGTACCTCTGGTAGAATTCGGCTGTGAATCCATCTGGTCCTGGACTTTTTTTGGTTGGTAAGCTATTAATTATTGCCTCAATTTCAGATCCCGTTATTGGTCTATTCAGAGATTCAGCTTCTTCCTGGTTTAGTCTTGGGAGGGTGTATGTGTCAAGGAATTTATCCATTTCTTCTAGATTTTCTAGTTTATTTGCGTAGAGGTGTTTATAGTATTCTCTGATGGTAGTTTGTATTTCTGTGGGATCGGTGGTGATATCCCCTTTGTCATTTTTTATTGCGTCTATTTGATTCTTCTCTCTTTTCTTCTCTATTAGTCTTGCTAGCGGTCTATCAATTTTGTTGATCTTTTCAAAAAACCAGCTCCTGGATTCATTGATTTTTTGAAGGGTTTTTTGTCTCACTATTTCCTTCAGTTCTGCTCTGATCTTAGTTATTTCTGGCCTTCTGCTAGCTTTTGAATATGTTTGCTCTTGCTTCTCTAGTTCTTTTAATTGTGATGTTAGGGTGTCAATTTTAGATCTTCCCTGCTTTCTCTTGTGGACATTTAGTGCTATAAATTTCCCTCTACACACTGCTTTGAATGTGTCCCAGAGATTCTGGTATGTTGTGTCTTTGTTCTCGTTGATTTCTAAGAACATCTTTATTTCTACCTTCATTTCTTTATGTACCCAGTAGTCATTCAGGTGCAGGTTGTTCAGTTTCCATGTAGTTGAGTGGTTTTGAGTGAGTTTCTTAGTCCTGAGTTCTAGTTTGATTGCACTGTGGTCTGAGAGACAGTTTGATATAATTTCTATTCTTTTACATTTGCTGAGGGGTGCTTTACTTCCAACTGTGTGGTCAATTTTGGAATAGGTGTGGTGTGGTGCTGAAAAGAATGTATATTCTGTTGTTGTGGGGTGGAGAGTTCTGTAGATGTCTATTAGGTCCACTTGGTGCAGAGCTGAGTTCAATTCCTGGATATCCTTGTTAACTTTCTGTCTCGTTGATCTGTCTAATGTTGACAGTGGTGTGTTAACGTCTCCCATTATTATTGTGTGGGAGTCTAAGTCTGTTTGTAGGTCTCTAAGGACTTGCTTTATGAATCTGGCTGCTCCTGTATTGGGCGCATATATATTTAGGACAGTTAGCTCTTCTTGTTGAATTGATCCCTTTACCATTATGTAATGACCTTTGTCTCTTTTGATCTTTGTTGGTTTAAAGTCTGTTTTATCGGAGACTAGGATTGCAACACCTGCTTTCTTTTGCTTTCCATTTGCCCGGTAGATCTTCCTCTATCCCTTTATTTTGAGCTTATGTGTGTCTCTGCATGTGATATGGGTCTCCTGAATACAGCACATTGATGGGTCTTGACTCTTTATCCAATTTGCCAGTCTGTGTCTTTTAATTGGGACATTTAGCCCATTTACATTTAAGGTTAATATTGTTATGTGTGAATTTCATCCTGCCATTATGATGTTAGCTGGTTATTTTGCCCCTTAATTGTTGCAGTTTCTTCCTAGGCTTGATGGTCTTTACAATTTGGTATGTGTTTGTAGTAGCTGGTACCGGCTGTTCCTTTCCATGTTTAGTGCTTCCTTCAGGAGATCTTTTAGGGCAGGCCTGGTGGTGACAAAATCTGTCAACATTTGCTTGTCTGTACAGGATGTTCTCTTTCACTTATGAAGCTTAGTTTGGCTGGATATGAAATTCTGGGTTGAAAATTCTTTTTTTTAAGAATGTTAAATATTGGTCACCACTCTCTTCTGGCATGTAGAGTTTCTGCTGAGAGATCTGCTGTTAGTCTGATGGGCTTCCCTTTGTGGGTCATCTGACCTTTCTCTCTGGCTGCCCTTAACATTTTTTCCTTCATTTCAACCTTGGTGAATCTGACAATTATGTGTCTTGGGGTTGCTCTTCTCAAGGAATATCTTTGTGGTGGTCTCTGTATTTCCTGAATTTGAATTTTGGCCTGCCTTGCTAGGTTGGGGAAGTTTTCCTGGATTATATCCTGCAGAGTGTTTTTCAAGTTGGTCCATTCTTCCTGTCACTTTCAGGTACACCAGTCAAGTGTAAATTTGGTCTTTTCACATAGTCCCGTATTTCTTGGAGGCTTTGTACATTTCTTTTTACTCTTTTTCTCTAAACTTCTCCTCTCACTCTCACTTTATTTCATTAATTTGATCTTCAGCCACTGATCCCCTTTCTTCCACTTGATTGAATCGGTTACTTAAGCTTGTGCATGCATCACATAGTTCTTGTGCCGTGGTTTTCAGCTCCATCAGGTAACTTAAAGTCTTCTCTACATGGTTTATTCTAGTTAGCCATTCAACTAATCTTTTTTTCAAGGTTTTTAGCTTCCTTTGATGGGATTGAACACCCTCCTTTAGCTTGGAGAAGTTTGTTGTTACTGACCTTCTGAAGCCTGCTTCTGTCAGGTCGTCAAAGTAATTCTCCATCCAGCTTTGTTCCATTGCTGGCGAGGAGCTGTGATCCTTTGGAGGAGAAGAGGCCCTTTGGTTTTTAGAATTTTCAGCTTTTCTGCTCTGGATTCTCCCTGTCTTTGTGGTTTTATCTACCTTTGGTCTTTGATGATGGTGACCTACACATGGGGTTTTGGTGTGGATGTCCTTTTTGTTGATGTTGATGCTATTCCTTTCTGTTTGTTAGTTTTCCTTCTAACAGTCAGGTCCCTCAGCTGCAGGTCTGTTGGAGTTTGCTGGAGGTTTACTCCAGACCCTGTTTGCATGGGTATCACCAGTGGAGGCTGTAGAACAGCAAATATTGCAGAACAGCAAATATTGCAGAACAGCAAATACTGTTGCCTGATCCTTCCTCTGGAAATGTTGTCCCAGAGGGGCACCCGCCTTTATGAGGTGTCAGTTCGCCCCTACTGGGAGGTGTCTCCCAGTTAGGCTACATGGGGGTCAGGGACCCACTTGAGGAGGCAGTCTGTACATTCTCAGAGCTCAAACGCTGTGCTGGGAGAACCACTGCTCTCTTCAGAGCTGTTAGACAGGGATGGTTAAGTCTGCAGAAATTTCTGCTGCCTTTTGTTCAGCTATGCCCTGCCTGCAGAGGTGGAGTCAACAGAGGCAGCAGGCCTTGCTGAGCTGCCCTGGGCTCTGCCCATTTCAAGCTTCCCTGGCTGCTTTGTTTATCTGTTCAAGCCTCAGCAATGGCGAATGCCCCTCCCCGTGCCAGGCTCCTGCCTCGCAGGTTGATCTGAGACTGCTGTGCTAGCGGTGAGCAAGGCTCCATATGCATGGGACCTGCTGAGCCAGGCACAGGATATAATCTTCTGGTGTGCCGTTTGCTAAGACCACTGGAAAAGCACAGTATTTGGGCGGGAATGTCCCATTTTTCCAGGTACAGTCTTTCACGGCTTCCCTTGGCTAGGAAAGTGAATTCCCCCAACCCCTTGTGCTTCCTGGGTGAGGTGATGCCCCGCCCTGCCTCAGCTCACCCTCCGTGGGCTGCACTCACTGTCCAACCAGTCCCAATGAGATGAACCAGGTACCTCTGCTGGAAATGCAGAAGTCACCTGTCTTCTGCGTCAATCATGCTGGGAGCTGCAGACTGGAGCTGTTCCTGTTTGGCCATCTTCTTCTTTCTTCCTAAAAATAATTATTGTGCCCCCAGTAGGTACAAGATATTAGGCTAGACATTCTAACTGATATCAAGTGACTCTTTGATAACTTGGATTTTCTAATGTGGTTCAGATTGTGGATGGTGGTATCTGCTTTTTCTGTGCTGAAACTTAAGGTCTGTCAACTCTGGACTTCCAGTTATAGAGGGTCCTGATATTGGCTTATAATGATATGGGAATTTTTATAACTGTCTCTAAAACAGAACCCTTTGGTAGGGCATTATCTTAAGTGAAATAACTCAGAAACGGGAAGTCAAATATTGCATGTTCTCACCTGTAAGTGGGAGCTAAATAATGAGTACACATGGACATAGAGACTGGAAGAGTAGACATTGGAGACTTAGAAGGGTGGGAAGATGGGCAGGATGAGGGATGAGAAATCACCTCATGGGTACAATGTACACTCTTTGGGTGATGGTTACACTAAAAGCCTAGACTTCACCACTGCACAGTACACCCATGTAACAATCTACCCTGTACTCCCTAAATCTATAAAAGCAAAATTTAACTACAAAAAAAGGGGGCTTACATTGTTGAACTGAGTTAATCAATAGGAGCCCCAAGGATACTAAAAGTGATCTTGGAAGAATTTACGTAGGTCATCACCAACAGTGACACCACTATGTATATGAAGCAGCCTCTGAGATCACTTAAGGTGTACATTTTATTCGTGCGTTCATTGACTGTGTGAAATGTCAACACATCATTATATATTTGTCCGAAGTAGCCTCCATTTATGTAAAATGGGACATCCTTTTCTGCTGGCATCACACTGTGGCTGGTCTGCCCCATGAAGTAGTGCTCCTTGTTGAAGACATGATCCCCCAATATCCTGGACTTGACCATTCCATGTCCTCACTATGAAGTGAAATGTGTCCAAATATTTTCCTTTGCATACGCTCTGCCTGGCTGCTGCAGGTATTACTATCTTTTGACAGAAATTACTTTTTCTTCTTAGCATTTCATATGCTTTTAAGCATTTAACATATTAAACCAAGTGCTAGAGCCAAGTCTGATCTTTCACTGGTGTTCAGGTGTAATACTGGAACAAACAGTATTGGAAATATCCCCCTTTCAAAGATACATCTTTTCACATGGCAGCAACGATTCAATCAAATGCTAATTTATCATAGCATGTTGGTAACAAACCAGTCTATTTTTTCCAGGGCCACTGCATTTTCCAGTAATGTCTTCAGAATGAAATGAGTACATTTATCATGAGGCAATTATAAAGGTTTGAAAACGGAAATTGTCAAATAGTCAAAAATAGCATAGTACAATAACCTGTATTTACCTGATTTTGGCAATGATCAGCATTTAGCTAATCATGCTTCATTCTTTCTACCTTTTTTTTTCTTGCTACAGTATTTTAAAGCAAATCTCATGCTGTGTTATTTTATACCTAACACTTAAGTATGTATTTCTAACAAATAAGATCTATTCCCCTTTATTTCTTAAAGAAACGTAACTCACCATGCCATTATCACAGGTAATAAAATCAACAATAATTTCTTTAATTTCATTTAAAACCTTACTACATTAAAATTTCCCAGATTGTCTCAAAAACCTCTTTTTATAATTTTTTTTTAATCAGTTTTTACACCAGATCCACATACTGCACTTAATTAATATGTTAGGTCTTTTTATTCTTTTTTTTTTTTGATATGCAGTTTTGCTCTTGTTGCTCAGGCTGGAGTGCAATGGCATAATCTTGGCTCACCACAACCTCCTTCTCTGGGGTTCAAGTGATTCTCCTGCCTTAGCCTCCCGAGTAGCTGGGATTACAGGCATGCACCACCACGCCTGGCTAATTTTGTATTTTTCGTAGAGACGGGGTTTCTCCATGTTGGTCAGGCTGGTCTCAAACTCCTGACCTCAGGTGATCCATCTGCCTCTGCCTCCCGAAGTGCTGGGATTACAGGCGTGAGCCACCTTACCCAGCCGTTGATTCTTATAGCTACACACCATTTCCCCCTTTTATTTATGCCGTTAGTTTATAAGATAAACTGGGTTGTTTCTATAGAAAGTGTCACATTCTGAACTTGGCCAATTGGTTCCTCATATTGCCAACTAACTTGTTATTCTCTCTTCCATATTTTCTGTAACTGAAATTTTGGTATAGAAAATTGATTAGGTTTAGGTTGAACTTTTTTTTTTTTTTTTTTTTTTTTTTTTTGAGACGGAGTCTCGCTCTGTTGCCCAGGCTGGAGTGCAGTGGCGCGATCTTGGCTCACTGCAAGCTCTGCCTCCCGGGTTCACACCATTCTCCTGCCTCAGCCTCCCGAGTAGCTGGGACTACAGGCACCCGCCACGACTTCCGGCTAATTTTTTGTATTTTTATTAGAGACAGGGTTTCACCGTGTTAGCCAGGATGGTCTCGATCTCCTGACCTCGTGATCCACCTGCCTCGGCCTCCCAAAGTGCTGGGATTACAGGCGTGAGCCACCGCGCCCGGCCTAGGTTGAACTTTTAAGACAAGATGACTTCACAGGTGGTGCATCCTATTCTAGGCATATAGTAACTTGTTGCACTAGTTATCTAGTAATACTAAGATTGGGCAGTGTGTTCAGGTGGTACCAGTTTAATAACTGCAATATAAAGCGTGCTATCAACCTTCCTCCAAATAAACATCTTTTAATTATATGCTTACTGACAACAGATGTATTGACAATGAGTAACAGACTTGACCCTTCTTGACTCATACCTGCTTCAAATACATCCCTGCTTTCTATATTATTCCTTAGCCCTAGTTTGACATCAATTTCATGCTTCAAAAACCCACTTTTAAAAACAGTGTTCTTTACATTCCATTTCTCCCAACGTGCTTATACAATCCTCTTTTTTTAAATTGATAGGCACTTTCCTTCACTGTTTTTTACGAAATGTAGAGTCATCAGTGTTTTAGAAACAGACTTTTTAACGAGGTCTGGGATGCACTTTAATTTTCTCTCTGCTGCAAAACTGCATTTTTGCAATGTGGCATTATCCATTTGATAGGTTCTGGTGGGCTTTCATATGTAAGATCCCGCGGGTCCAAGTAGGCTACATGGAGGAACGGCAGCAATGTGTGAGTGGCCTCATGACACAGAACCACCTAGAACCTTGCAGTAATGAATGCTATTAAATTGACAATTATTAAAGTAGAATATGAATTAATATAAAGTATAATAGGAATTAGTATAAAGTATAATAGGAATTAATAATTCCTAATTCATTAGACTTCAATTTTCAAATTCCCATTATTTATGTGACAAATAAATAGCAAATAGTGTGTATGCTCATAAACCCCTTGAACCTCCTTTGCATGGGGAGATATTTAAGGTGGAGACAGGAAACCATTCAGAAAAAGTGTTTGGGGTAATAGAAATATTCTTTAGGCAGAAATTCAACTGGGCAATATTTATTTTTCAACTAAGCCCATGCATTTTTCACTAACCCCTTTCTACCTCTCCGTGAAAGGACATTGGGAAGAAATAACGGTAGTAACTGCCATCCTGTGAGTGCTTATTGGGTGCCAATCACAGTAACAGACTTCACTGTCCCAAGGCTCTGAGAGATTATACAATTTGTACAAGATTACCCAGGTAGTAACTGTCAAAATTTGTCTGAAACAGACATCTCTTCAACATGACACCATTGCTTTCCTTACAGAGCGTCCTAAGAACACCAGCACTTTTCCAGTTTCTAATTGCAAAGATTTGTGCAATAGCCATTAGTAATACTAGCAAGAACTCTGAAGCCAAAAGCTTGTACTTAAAGGGTTTAACTTTTGTTTTGTTTTGTTTTGTTTTCTTTTTTTCTTTAGAGAGAGAGAGTCTTGCTCTGTTGCCCAGGCTGGAGTGCAGTGGCAGGATATCTGCTCACTGCAGCCTCCACCTCCCAGGTCCCAGCAACTCTCCTGCTTCAGCCTCCAGAGCAGCTGGGATTACAGGCATGCACCACCACACCCGGCTCATTTTTGTATTTTAGTAGAGATATGTTTTTACCAGACATGTTGGCCAGGCTGGTCTTGAGCTCCTGACCTCAAGTGATCTGCCCACCTTGGCCTTCCAAAGTGCTGGGAGTACAGGTGTGAGCCACCATGCACGGCCAAGAGAGATCTCTTTACAATGCAGAATTACAGATTGTAAAGACAGAACTCCTTACAATAACATACTAATGGCAGTGACAGAGGGCTACCAGACTAGCACTTACCAATGAGGAGCACATGATTAAAGAATGCAAAGTGAAAACATAAAAGCAGTAATAGAAAAACAAATAGGGCTAGGTGCAGTGTTTCGGCCTGTAGTCCCAGCACTTTGGGAGGCCAAAGTGGGTAGATCCTTTGATCCCAGGACTTCAGGACCAGCCTGGGAAACCAGGTGAAACTCTGTCTCTACAAAAAAATACAAAAATCAGCCAGGTGTGATGGTGTGTGCCTGTGGTCCCAGCTACTTGGGAGGTTGAGGTGGGAGGATAACTTGAGTCCAGGACGCGGAGGCTGTAGTGAGCCGTGATCGTGCCACTGCGCTCCAGCCTTCTAGCCTGGGTGATACAGCAAGATACTGTCTCAAAAAAGAAAAAAAAAAAAAGGAAAAGAAAAACAAATAGGTACATTAAGGACATGACTCTGGCTACATTGTTCTTTCTTGGCCAAGATCTTCATCCAGAGAGAACAGATGGGTGGATAATCCCACACCCAGGCCAAACTTTTACTGTGTATTATTTGTAATTTGTTACCTATATTTGTGCATAAAATAATTAAGTTTGGTTATTCTCAACCAAAAATTATTTGTTCTTATACATTTTCAAATGTGAAGACTCTCTTCAGTTATTATGAAGGGCAGCTACCTGTCCCAGGTGGACTTGACCAATATGTGTTGCCACCTTCTAGGTGCTGTAACAAGGTAGAAGAGGTGAGAATCATTTTCACAAAGTGGCTCTCAAGTAGGAATAACACTTGAAAAACCAACTGTTAAGCATGAATTAGAATAACACACAGAAGACTTAGTGAAACTGCTTATTCTTAGCATCAGCAAGCAATCTAGCCATTGCAAACATGCTATGCATATGAAACTTCTCTACTTGACTACAGCAAAGACAGTGCTAACTATGTAACTTCTACTATTTTAAAACCAACATTTAATAACATCTCTGCTACCTGATATGTTCTCCCTCCAAAAAATGAAAGCATTACTGATAAAGCAAAAATTTAACAGAGTTTCCCAGATAGTAGTGTAAAGCAAATGGTTCAAACGAGCTTTCATTTGCAGTCATTGAAGGGGAGGGAAATTTATTTTTTGTAGAAATGTGGCCTCACTATGTTGCCCAAGCTGGTCTTGAACTCCTGGGCTCAAGCAATCAATCCTCCCAACTTGGTTTCCCAAAGTGCTGGGATTATAGACATGAGCCACTGTGCCAGGCCGAGGGGAGGGAAATTTAGATTGAGAAGGTGTTGAGGATGAATCCTCTGGAATTTGTCCAATTTTCAGTTTGCTTCTGTGGAGGAGCTCAGCCATGCATTATGTTAGTTAACAGCTCATGTCTGACACCCATTAAAAGGAATTTCAGGGATCACGTAGTTTATGGCCTGTCTGGAAGCAAGACCAGCAGGAATTGGATTTCCCAGGAGGTTGGCAATGGCATATACTTAAAAAAAGACCAAGGAGACAGTTTCTGCTTTTGTTTTTCTACAATTATTTCCCCTTCTGCAGATTCTATAACTGGAATACTTTAGCTGTCCATTCTACTATTTAAAACCCAGTAAAATTTTCTGTGTCATGATTATTACAAACATTTTTAGCTTCGTTTTTGTTGTCTTTTTCTGTAGGGATCCCATTAATTATGCCTATGAGAAGAAAACAAGATTAAAAGCTGTTCAGAGAAATGAGAAAATTTTTTCACGTGGACAAAAAGTTGAGGTTGCCTTCATTATTGCTCTTCAAAAATCACAAATAGCTTGACTTATTTTTCTTTCTTCTTTTTGAACAGTTCAGTCATTTAAAAAAACTTTTAATGACCTTTAGTTCAAAAAAAGGCCATGTAAAAGTTCAGTATGGCAGAGAAAACCTGGCTAAGGTTTCAGGGTGGTTATTTTCTGGGGAGTTAGAGGAATAAGCTTAGCTCTGTGGCAGAATTATGAGTGGGTTTTTCAAAACTGAGTTTGCCTAGTAATGGCAAGGGAGAATTTGAAAGGGTTGCAGGGAACAGAGAGAGGGCAGTGTCTTATTTTACATGGAAAATGGTTTATGCTGCATTTTGCCAGAATTATTGAGAGGTTCTCTGATAAGCATTTGCCCAGATTCCTCCTCCCTTCCTTCCTTCTTTCCTCCCTTCTATTTTTGGGGGTGGGGGGACTGATTTTGTTGAGCATCTGAACTCACCTGCTTCCCTTCCCAAAGAAGCAAATAGAAAAAAGCCAGGTACTTGTCCTCACCCCCATCTCCACCAGCAAAGGGTGAGAACATGACTTGGCTTAACCAGTCATGTGTTCTCCCTGGACTTTAGATTTAGGAGTGAGTGTTGCTGAGCAGCAGGGCAGCCTCAGTTTCTGAGGTGCCTGGTGGTGCCCAAGGGTGGTAGTTCCAGTGGCCACACTTGTGTGCAGAGCTGGGGAGAAGGCTAGTGGTAGCAACAGAGGAGCTCAGGCATATTTCTGGGCCTGATTTTCTCTGGCCTTGATGGCCAATTTAGGGAGTTACTCAATGTGCTTTTAACATCTGCTTTTCTGCTTTGGTCCTTCAGAGTGGGTTTCTATTGCAGCAACTAAGACTCCGTGTGATGGACCCAGGCTCTTTCTGAGATTCAGACCTGGAGATCTAGAAGTGACCCTGAGCTTCTGTCACACAGCACAGAGGTATTCATTGGTAGAGGTGGCCTTTCTGAATCTGCCCCCTGCCCCCTGTCCCTGATGTCTCTCAGACACTTTCCTTGCCCAAATCAAATGCGTGGGAGAATGATGTCATCACCAACAGCTCACAGAGAACAGAGTCAAAGATGCAACATTTCTAGAAGGAGATTAATGTCAGTTTCCAACTCTTACCATGATAGTTGTATTCCTATTCATTAATGGAGAATGGTAGCTCTGGAAATGGCCCCAGGAGTCTTGAGGTACAGGGCTGGGATTCACTTAGCTAAGCCTGGTGGAAGACAAGCTTGTCAGTACCTTACAGTTAACTTTTCCTGATCCTTCCCAGGGGCCCACTGAATTCATTTATGGGTGGTGGAAAGTAGCCACGCAGAGCTCACGATGGCTATTACCTGCTAAAGCATTCTGAGACACAGCCTCTGAAAATGAGAATATAATTTATCAAGCAGTGTGTGTTCAGTGATTCGGAAAGATCCATATGCGCTTTTGTTTCAGCCACTCTAATGAGAATGTGTCAACTTCAGTTCTATTCTTCTATCATCAGGCTTATTCCTGATTAAACCAGAGTAGCTGCTTTCCAGAGAGGCATAGTCTTCCTGCAGGGGTGCGCGAGCTTTCAGAGAGCCGCTGCTTCATTGTACAGGATCTTTGGGTTAGGACTGAGACCCTTTCAATTGTCAAAAACGAATATATTATTCATAGAAGGAATTTGACAACATTCCAGTATCATTATCCACCACCAATTTGAGAAGGAAAAGCAAAAGATCTAAGGCAGTATCTTCAAGAGTGAATGATTTAAAGGAGGGTGGGATGGGTTGGAGCCGAAGGCCAATGCAAAACAAGATGTCACATTGTTTAACAGACCACAAGAAAATGACATTTCTTCCAATTCCCTGCTGAAATGAAGGTCAAATCTTCCCATCTGGAGACAACTGGTGTCCCAAGGGGACAGACTATTTTACAGTCACAGGAACGTATTGTCCAACAAGTAGATGGTGAAATACACACACAGCTAGGGATTAAATGTTCCACTTCAGGAAAGTGATCCTCACCCAAACCCAACAAAACCCTTATGCTTTTGTATAGAAAGAGAGACCCTGAGGACAAAAATTGGAATTTAGTGTGAAGCACATAATCTTTTTTCTTTTTTTCCAACTCAATACCCCATCTGCCTTAAGCGTAAAAAAAAAAAAAAAAAATACAAGAAGCTGTATGGCAGCAGGAACTAAGCAGAGTTTTCTCCTCTCATAGCTGGATGTGCTCTAGGCAAGGATATGATTGTAATGCCTCATTTGTGAGGATGGAAGATTACAGAAACAAAGACAACATGACCCGTACGCACTGCTCAGAATTTATCTCTCTGCCATCTCTCTTTGGGTGTCCAGAACCAAGATCCTTTTTGTTTTTCTTTCTTTTTTTTTTTCTTTTTTTTTTTTTTTGAGACAGGGTCTTGCTGTAATGCCCAGGCTGGAGTGCACTGGTGATCATAGCCCACTGCAACCTTGAACTCCTGGGATTCTCTGATCCTCCCATCTCAGCCTCTCAAGTAACTGGGACTACAGGTGCATGCCACCACACCTGGCTAATTTTTAAAAATCTTTTGTAGAGATAGGGTGGGGATTCTTTGTTTGTTACACAAGCTGGTCTTGAACTCTTGGCTTCAAGCAATCCTCCCGCCTTGGTCTCCCAAAGTGTTGGGATTACAGGCATGAGCCACTGCGTCCAACCTAAGATCCTTTACCGGATATCCTAGGCTGAGCTTTTCACGCTGATTCCTGCATGAGCAATTTTCATTATACAATTTGCAATTCAGGGACAAACTATCACAAATATGCTTTATTTTGCTATTTGCTGGTCATCGCTATACCATATCTTTAGTCTCTTAGGAAACTTTAACAATTTTCCACCCTTATGAGGACAGCACAATCTGACAGAAAAAAACTTTAGTCCTCCTTGGACAAAAAATGTTCTCACTGACTCTTGAATTAAAATTCATTTGTGCAAGGTGTGGCAGCTCGCACCTATAACTCCAGCAATTTGGGAGGCTGAGGTAGGAAGACTGCTTGAGCCCAGGAGTTCGAGACCAGCCTTGGCAATATAGGGAGGCTCTGTGTCTACTATCAAAAAATAAAAAATTAGGTGGATGTGGTGGGACACGCCTGTAACCCCAGCTACTTGGGAGGCTAAGGTGGAAGGATTGCTTGAGCCCAGGAGTTCGAGGCTGCAGTGAGCCAAGATCTCACCACTGCATTCCAGCCTGGGCAACAGAGCAATACTCTGTCTCAAAAAAAAAAAAAAAAAAAAAAAAAAAAAAATTCCATCTGTAAGATACTTCCCTTGTTTTTCTGCTTTGAATAATGTCTGTGTTTTCATTGGCTAGTTCCTACTGTTTTCTGTTTATTAACATCCTGAGGAAGTCTCGAGATCGTTGGCAGTTTTAGCAAATTACAAGAATTTTGACAGCATGTCTGCCACATACCTTTTAATGTTCTGATAATAATATGATTACTATTTATTTAGAGCCTACTATGTGCCAGGCACCATGCTAGGTGTTTTACATACATTATCCTTAATTTTCCTAACGAGGCTGCTCAGTGTTGGTGTTATCACCCTCATTTTTAGGATTATGAAGCTCTGGCACAGAGATTAGCTAAGTCATTTCTGGACTCCGGCTGTTTTCTTGTTTAAAATTATACCTCTGTTTTATCTCGTGGATTCAGGGAGAGTCTTATCAGCTCCGTGGGGTGATTAATGCATGTTCCTGGTATTTCACTTCTTCGGGCATGCCTTCCTGCCATGTCAGTAATACCTCGTTCAATTTTGTAATTGTTTCTGATCCCTTTCAAGTGAAAGCAGCTCAGCTCTTCCTTCAGCAGGGCATCAAAGGTGGCTGTTGGGGTTGATAGGCATTATCAGAGGCTGCAGAACACAAGAGGCTTCATCAAATAGACCGTGCTCTGGCTTCGGGAGGGCAAGCGATGTGGGCATTCCTTCCCGTCACTGTGATGGAACGTTCGTAATAATTATCTAATTTGCTATCTAAAGCGGTGTTTGAGTCAAAGCCTTAACACTGGGTGAATACTGCCTATTAGCTATTTGAAACCTTGTACTGAAATTTCTAGAAACCCCAAAAGTAGTGTGTGCCTTTGAGCACACAAAATTATACTTTTCGAAATGCTGAGTTAGTCAAAAGTCAGCATGCACAGTAAATGAATTGAGTTCTTTAACATTTCTCACAATGCTATCAAAATAATACATATATGAAATGTATAAGCCATGAATTTTAAAATATGGGTACAAAATGAGCAATTTAGAGAGCAATTACTTTTTTATTATTTTTTTTTTTTAAGAGACGGGGTTTTGTCGTGTTACCCAGGCTGGTCTCAAACTCCTGGATGCAAATGATCCACCCACCTCGGCCTCCGAAAGTGCTGGGATTACAAGTGTGAGCCACAGCACCTGGTCAAGATTTTTAAAATAATATTTCCCCAAATGAGAAGACTCCCCCAAAATATATTCCTTGGGATGTTAACTCCATAAGTTGTTACCCTCAAAACAGAAGTTAAAGGGTGAAATGGCTCTGGGAGACAGTGTATATTGTCACTGGAAAAGTGACAGTGCATGTTCGTGTGTTACAGGATCTGAGGCCCTCTGCCACAAGAGATCTGTGCTTTCCTTAAACCCATCATTTTTCAAGTGTATTTGACCATGGAAAATTGTATTGGGTAATACCTTTTAGCAGACTACCCTTTGGGAAATGCTGGACAGTTAAAATGGAAAGAAAGAGACCAGCAGAAACTTTTCCAACGTGCAGTCTTCTACCAAAGCGGTCTTGAGAATTCTATTCCCTTTAGTCAGAGTTATTGCAGGTTCAAGCCTACGAAATGAAATTTTGGAGTCTCTCAGCATAGGCAAGTTTGTACGGATATGCATGTGGTTAGCCCTAGGCCACCTCCCAACAGCCTGGCACATGTAATGTGCACCAGCTTCCCCCATCGCCGCTTCTTGATGGCATTCTCGGCAGCCAGAGAAAAAATCCTGTGGCCTCCATCCTTCCTCTCACCAAATGCAAGAGCCTGGTAAAAACTGAATAATCATCCTGTTATTTGTTTTTTACACAAAATTTGGTGTGTCAAATCATCTACAGTAAATCATCTACAGATGTAAATCTGTACTTTACTACAGAGTAAATCATCTACAGTATACACTTTTGTTTTGTTTTGTTTTTTGAGACGAAGTTTTGCTCTATAGCCCAGGCCGGAGTGCAGTGTCCCAATCTCGGCTCACTGCAACCTCCACCTCCTGGGCTCAAGCAATTCTCCTGCCTCGGCCTCCTGAGTAGCTGAGATTACAGGCACCCGCCACCACGCCTAGCTATTTTTATTTTTATTTTTAATGGAGATAGGGTTTCACCATGTTGGCCAGGCTGGTCTCAAACCCCTGACCTCACGTGATCTGCCCACCTCAGCCTCCCAAAGTGCTGGGATTACAGGCATGAGCCATCACACTCAGGCCAGTATATACTTTTTTAAAAAAATGGGAAAACGCTACATTACAGCATCCTAGAATCAGTCTTAAGGTCAGTTTGTGTGAGCTGATCTTTTTAGACCTATTGAACAAGAAAGCCTTGTTTATGTTGCAACTTATTGCATTATATTTGTTTTGAATATGAACAGCATTTCATGTCCTTACAGCTTTTCCACACCCTGTTGTATCATTCTTAGGAGCTATTCCAATTAGACCAGGGTCCTTTCATGCCAGCCAAACCTCCTCCAAAAAAGGCACCCTGGTCAGTTTTCATAAGTGCTTTTGTTTATATTACAAGTTTCCAAATGGGAAAGGTGACAAAATAGAGTATAGGAAGGCTCTATTGTCTATACATCAATAATTTTGAATTTAAAAGGAGATTGCATGTCTTTCAGCTATCCTTAGAGGTGGGAAACAGATGAGGATTTCTTATGCTTAAATTCTGCCGTATGGCCTCTCGCCAGCTTCCTTAGAAGACCTTGCCCAAGCTTCCAGTGTTAGCAGCAGGCTTGTGATGTGTAACCTCTGAAAGAGTCCCTCTGATCTGGACGAGTACACTGTCCCCCTTGTTGAGATGGAGTCTGGAAGAAGGTATTCATGGGCCTCTTGGAATCTCGTTCAGCCTAATGTACTTGGAAATGAATTCGCTTGTCAGAGAACAATTGACAAAAGAAAGAGAAAATCTTGATTAAATTTCAGGTCTAAAAAAAAAAGCTGCTTTTAATCACGTCTTAAAATAGTACACTCTTTCATCATTGAACTCACAGGAATGTGCAGGCCTGAAATTTGGTCAGTCTTCTTTTAAAGATACGCTTGTAAAGTCTGTGTAGTACTTTGCCATCTAAAACAAAACCAAACAAATCTAGCAAAAAAGCAAACAAACAAAAAAAGCCAAGTTTATTTCACAGAAAAAATGTATTTCTTTCTAAGTCTTTCCCTACAATAGTTCAGGAATAATACAGTTTTCTTTACAGTGAAAATATTTTATTAAGAATTTTTTTAGCTTTCAGGGAAATATCCAGCCCAGAGAGTCTTGACTATGGAGTCATGTTTGTGCCTTCGAGTGACAAGTCCTATGAGATACTCATTAAATACCATTATCAGTGAGGGCTGCAAAGTGTGACCCGAGTCTGAGCCTGCTTCTGCTGTCATTTCTGCATGGTCAAGTTAATCAATTGCCTCCATGGCACTCAGCCTGTGTAGCAGGGAGAGACTAGAAATCTGCTAAAGTGAAAATTACTAGAACTTGGAATTACCAGGCAAATCAATACACACACACATACACACACATGCGCATAATGGGAATTGGTTGCAAATTGAGTTTCCCGGAGAGCTGACTCTGAGATGGAAATTAATTTGTAGGATACTTATTAATTAACTTGGGATTGACACCTCTGGAAGGCAAAGCAGCAAGTTGGGCAGTGGAGAAGCTGGGCTGAGATGCAGTCTCAACAAAGGCCTCAGTCAACCCTGTGCGAAGCTCTGATGCTGGGATAGTCCTTCAGCATTGTCCCAGTTAGCCAGGGGGCTGTGTCTTTAGACCTCTGTTGACCATTCATTGGGTTGGTCTGCCCTGGGGAAGGGGCATGACCATGGGTGAGGTGGCTCTTCAGCTGAGGCAGTTCCTGAAGGGGACTGACAGCCAAGTGCCTTCTGGCAGCCAAATATACAGCAACTAGGGGAGAGCCCTTCGTCCTGGAGGGGGATCAGGATGTGTAGCAGAGCGTGCACTGCAAAACTCTCCAGTTTTGTTGTCTGATACAGTGTAAGTCAATTAATGAACCTATGGAAACAGAGCTCTATTAGGGCAGAATGTTGTGTTCTTGAAGACATCTTCATGACTCAGGAGAGGCAGTAATGGTTGGCACCTGTCAGCAATAGTGCTACTTTCTACAAGCTGGGGACAAGCATGGCTGTTACCACACTTACACTTGCCTGGAAGGTTGGGGAGCACAGTTTTGATGGTAAAGAGTCTGATAAATGATGTCTCAACTTGGCCTTGGCATTTTTTCTCTGCTGCCCTGACATAGGTCCACCCTTCCCTCACCACGATGTCCCCTCCTCTCACCCCCATACTTCATCTTGTCCCATGGCCCCATTTATCCCCTAAGGCACATGATTTTCTGGCACATTTAGTATTCTTTTAAATAATATTTTTGTTTATGAACATCCCTTTGATATCTTTTGTATTGTATTTCATCTTTGGTAGTGAAATTCTGACAACAAATGATACTATTAAACTTGTTAAAATAGACACAGAATCTCACTTTGTTGCCCAGGCTAGAGTGCAGTGGTACAATCATAGCTCACTGCAGCCTTGAACTCCTAGGCTCAAGTGATCGTCCTGCATCAGCCTCCCTAGTAGCTGAGACTATAGGTGTAAGTCACCATGCCCAGATAGTTAAACAAAAATTTTTTCTAGAGACAGGATATTGCTGTGTTGCCAGGCTAGCTCACTGCAGGCTTGAACCCCTGGCCTCAAACAGTCCTTCTGCTGTGGCCTCCCAAAGTGTTGGGATTCAGGCATGAGCCACTGCACTCAGCCTGAGCTTTTTCTTTTGTTACTATGAAAGCAGATGTAAGACTTACGTGCAAAATAGATACCCGGAGTTTGAACCCAGCCCACCACTTACCTGCTGTGTCCATTGGGCAAGTTGTTAACTCTTCGTGCCTCAGTTTCTTCATCTATAAGGAGAGATTAAAACAGCACTTTTAACGGGTTGTTATGAGAAATAAGTTACTATTTGTAAAATATTTAGGACAGTACCTGGCAAATAGTAAATATTATATAAATATTTTCTAACTAAAAGGTAAGTTAAAATATTCCAGGCATGGTGTCTATATTTATGTAGAAAGGGAGAGGGTTTAGAAGAGGGAAAAAGAGATTCACATTGTTAACCACCTTCTATGTGTGAGAGACGGGGCTAAGAAACAGATTACTTAACCTTCATAATAGTCCTATGATGCAGATATAAACTCCTCCTTACAGATGAAGAAATTAAGGTCTGCACAGTTTAAATTCAACACCATTATGGAGCTGGTGAGTGGAGAGCTGGAATTCAAAACCAAGTGGGCCTGACGTTAGTGCCTTTGTTAGTTCTACTTCTCTCCTCCTATTCCCACTCTTTCTTTCTTTAATTATGTTTTCTTTTTAAAATTATACTTAAGTTCTGGGATACATGTGCAGAATGTGCAGGTTTGTTCCATAGGTATACGTGTGCCATGGTGGTTTGCTGCACCCATCAACCTGTCATCTACATTAGGTATTTCTCCTAATGCTATCTCTCCCCTTGCCCACCAGCCCCCGACAGGCCCCAGTGTGTGATGTTCCACTCCCCCACTCTTTCTTAATGATATCCCCTCAAAGTAGTCTGGTGGTTTTCCATTTTCCAGTAAGCAAAAACTGATACACTCAGAAGTGATACAAACCAGAATTCTGAACTCCCATGAGAACTACCCTCCGAAACTATTAGTTTCATTTTCTTTCTGTTATTACCTAAAACAAAGAGTAAGGACATGAACAATATGACTTGACAACATCATTTATATTACTATTTTCCCCATATTATGAACTTCATGCCTAAAACAATACCTTTTATGGCACAAGTTAGCCTATTTTGTATTGCTAGTTGCAAAAAGTACTCTTTGATTTTTAGGGTGTATGAGTGATCAGATAACTCACGAGCAAATATTTCTACAAGGAAGAAAACCCCAGCTGATAAGATTAATTCATAAGAAGTCATATTTTGATGCTAAAATAGTTTGATCTGAGATTCCAATTGACTACAAATTGCCATCTGTGCATAGTTGTTGAAGATGTCATGTGTAATTAACTCAGTGAACCCTCTATTTGACAACCACTGTCAATGAGATTTGCAGAATATATACTGGTATGTTAATTTTCAACTTAAAACTGCCAAGTGGTTGCTGGCATTGTGAAAGTAGCTGGCTTCCCTCATTTGAGCATACTTTGCAAGGCCTATAAAAGGAAAAGAAATAATCACTTTTACCTACATGAACTTAACATACATTCCTGTAAGGGGAAGCTATTAGCTCCTCCCCTGAAAAAAGCCCCAGGAAGTGTTTGATTCAGACCTCATGAGATGTGAGAACTCTTACTTTAGCATTTTGGATTCAAGACTCTTTATTCACATCTACATGCAGACGTGACCTTTCCTTGTATATTCTGCAGGGAAATAGAGGATAAATAGAAGGGAGTCTCTTCATCACCCATGTGTCTCCCAATCACCAGCAGTGGTCAATGGACTTCTAAGGAGAAGTCCTCAAAGGGCTCGTGTTCCTGCTTGAAGGCTAATGCGGAGAAGCAGGTAGCTTGACCTTGATTGTATTTGGTCAATGTCATCTTGACAACAAGTAGTGGGAAGGAGAAGAGAGGTTGGTAGACTAATGTTTCCAAAGCCATATCAGAAACAAAACATTGACAGAGGAAGTTTAAAACAGATCTAAGTCATAAGATCGAAAGACAGCCTTGACCCAGAAGCTTGACCCTGAAACTCTACATCTCTTCCTCCAAATTTCCACCCAAGACTCTGCCTCATTTTCCACGTCCCACCATTAGTTCTGCCTGCTGGACTCACTGCACTAGCCTACAGAAGCCGTGAGAAATGTCCACGGTTGGAGAAGGTCTCACCACCAGTGCTGAGAAGCTAGAGGTGAAAGAGGAAGAGGAGGTTCAAGACCACTGCAGCATGGAAAGAATGTGTATTCCTGACATCTCAGCTTGAAACTGAATTTATTCCTCATGACAGAACTGTAAGAAATGGTACATAGACTCTTAAGCATTTCTTTTAAAATTTTTATTTTAGGTTTGGGGGTACATGTGAAGATTTGTTACATAGATAAACATGTGCCATAGGGGTCTGTTGTACATACTATTCCATCACCTGCATATTAAGCTCAGTACCCAATAGTTATTTTTTCTGTTCCTCTCCCTCCTTCCACCCTCCCCACTCAAGCAGACCCCAGTGTCTGTTGTTTCCTTATTTGTGTTCGTAAGTTATTTTTTAGCGCCCACTTACAAGTGAGAACATGCGGTATTTGGTTTTCTGTTCCTGTGTTAGTTTGCTAAGGATGATAGCCTCCAGCTCCATCCATGTTCCCACAAAAGACATGATTTCATTCTTTTTTATGGCTGCATACTATTCCATGGTGTGTATGTACCACATTTTAAAAATTCAGACTGTCTTTGGTGGACATTTAGGTCGATTGCATGTCTTTGCTCTCCCATATATTTGCTGCAGTGAACATTCACGTGCATGTGTCTTTATGGTAGAATGTTTTATACTTCTCTGGGTATGTACCCATTAATGGGATTGCTGGGTCAAATAATACTTTGACTCTCAAGTATTATCAGAACTAAACTCCAGCAACAAGTTGTGATAAATAGATTTTTTTTTTCTTTTGGTGAACGGGTCTGAAGACCTAATTACCATGGATGACACAATTACTATAAGAAAGCACCTGCCCAACTTCCTAACAATTCATTTTTCAAAATATCACAGGACGGGGCTAGCTTAGAGCTGAAGAGATACAGAACCAACAATTGAAATAATCTAAGAAATTTTTAAAAGTAGGGATACAACAATTAATAAGTGAGATTAGAAAGGGCTCAAAAAGGAAATTCTAAAATTGAGCAAATGGGGAAAAACAAAACTTGCTTGCTTTACTTTGAAATAATTTACAAAGTACATTAATGCTAATATTTACTACATTTTTATCAGCCTTTATCTCAGATAATATGTATTTAACATAAGATGAAATACACATTAAATGTATTAATTTAATTTATCTGTTTTTATTTAAAACTTTATGCATTTGTATTAGACATATGCATATAAATATGTGCTACACTTTTTTCCGAAAGATAAATTTATACCGTGATAAATATTGTGCCAAAATTCTAGGATTAATAAGACAAATCAAACCTACTTTTTATAGCCTTACTTACATTCTCCCATTGTATTTTAACTTTTGTAGTTTTTAGTATTATGTGAAATCCTAAGTGAGGGTTTTTTGTGTATTTTTATTTCTGGATTTATGTATTTTATTGGAACTTTAAGTATAGTCATAGATGAAAAGAAAAAAATTTCCTTACTTTTTAGGCAAGGTATGCTAGCTGAGGAAGTGCTTGCTGTTTCTTTAATATTTTTCTACATAATTGGATCTATTTTAGCAGTATGAGCTATTGCAGCTATTGTGAACTGAACAATAGAGGAAGGCCAATTATTCCAAAGCTGCATTTAACGGCTGCTCACCTTGCACAGATATCTCTCTTCAAAATCAACTACAATGCAACATGCATTTTCTGAGGAATTCAAGAGATAGGCAGATTGGCACATTTAAACAGCAGCATTTTGAAGTCTGGTGTCAGACATGAAGAATCTTGGGTCAACTGTACTGTTATTCTGCTTCTTTGTGTTCTTGGTCAGTTGGATTCTTAACACACACACTCTCTATATAAAAACATATAAATATTATACATATATAAACATAAATATCTTGTGTGTGTGTATATATATATATATATATATATATACAAAACCAGAATATATATATATACAAAACCAGAATATATATATATACACAAAACCAGAATATATATATATGTATATATATAAACAAAAACCAGAATGATGACTAAGAAACAATAATTTTTGTTCATAAAATCTTCTATATGAGAGGCATGTTTTCATATGTCCTTGTACTCAATATCGGTGAGTTCTCCCAAAAATAGCCTCAGAACTGGCTTGAGCAAACCAAGAAAAGGATAAAACTCAACCTCTTCCTGCAAGTGGGTTATAAACCTAAATGTGAAAAGAAAAAATATCTTGTGTTCATATGATTGTAGCTATCTTTATGATATTGGGCAGGGTTTCAAAATATCATATAAAAACAAAAGATTGTTAACTACATTGAACTTAAGTAAACTCATGAAAAGACACCAGAAAGAATGTGAAAACACAAGCCACAGAAAAAGATATTTGCAACATATAACTAACGAAGATCTTGTATCCACAGACCAATTAGAAAAAGATAATCCAATTGAAAAATGAGCAAAAGACTTGAACAAGCACTTCACAAAAAGAAAATCCAAACAACCAGTAAGAATATGCAAAGATGGTCAACATCATTAATAATCAGAAAATACAAGTTAAAATTATATTGAGATCCTTGATTGGCAAAATAAAAAAATTTGTTCACAACACATGTTAGCTGGGATGTGGGAGTAATGAGCTCTCTCATATACTGCTGTGTAGGAGTAGAGGTAAGTACATTCACTTTGGAAAACAGTTTGTATTATCCAATAAAATTGGAGCTACACATATCTTATTATATAACAATCTCTCTATTGGGTACACCCCTAGAGAAAGGAAGCATTTGTGTATCAGAAGATGTCTACAAGAATGTTCCAAGCAGAATTTTGATATGATTCTTAAATGAGAAGTGAACCAAATGTCCTTCAACAGTAAAGTGGCCATAAACATTAAGTGCATGAATACATTGTACATATATTAGCACACTGAAATTCTAAAAATAAAAAGATGAACCAGAGGTTTTTTTGGGAAGAATCTTATAACCACAATATGGATCAAAAAAAGCAAGGCACAAAATAATGGGTACAGTATATTTCTCACTGATATAAAATAAAAAACCAGGAGAAATCATACCTTAAAGGTGATAAAACTATAAAGAAAATGTAGAACTAGAATAGGACCACTGTAAGAATCAGGGTGGCAGTTTCCTGTAGAGTGAGAGGATTTCCACTAGAAAGACAATATTTTCAGCACATTTGTTATATATAATCATTCATGGCACTGCATATTTGAGTGTTTTGCATTCTCCTGTATGTCTGTTATGTCCAAACAAAAATATTTTAAAAAATACACCCACCAGAAAGAGAATCCTGTTGGCATGATTTTAGATTCCAAAATAAAGCAGATAATTGACTTTTATTTTTTATTTTTTGAGATGCGGTCTTAGGCTGTCACCCAGACTGGAGTGCAGTGGTGCGATCTCGGCTCACTGCAACCTCTGCCTCCCGGGTTCAAGCGATTCTCCTGCCTCAGCCTCCTGAGTAGCTGGGATTACAGGCATAAACCACCACACCTGGGTAGTTTTTGTATTTTTAATAGAGATGGGGTTTCATCATGTTGGTCAGGCTGGTCTCAAACTCCTGACCTCAAGTGATCCGCCCGCCTTGGCCTCCCAAAGTGCTGGGATTACAGGTGTAAGACACCTCACCCAGCCCAAAGCAGAGATTTATTATCCAGCCCCTGTGCTTTGAATATAAAGCCAGTGTCATGCTAAGATCTTGAGCAGCCTCCCAGGTGTCATTGACAACCTGTATTTAATGTTAAATAATAGCAGAACTTATACAAATGAAGTACTTACTACGTCCCAGGTAATGTGCTAAGGGTCCAGCATACATTAGCTCATTTAATTCTCACATCAACCCTCACAGCTGAGGACAGTCAACCCTCCTTGGGTTCTGCATTAGTGGGTTCAACCAGCTGCTGATCAAAAATATTTGATAGAAGAAAAAAAGGATGGTTGCATCTGTATTGAACAAGTACAGACTTTTCCCCCCTCATCACTATTCCCTAAACAATACAATTTAACAACTATTTACATAGCATTTACATTGGATTAGGTATTATAAGCAATCTAGAGATGATTTAAATTATACAGGAGGATGAGCACAGGTTATATGCAAAAACAAAGCCGTTTTATATCAGAGGCTTGAGCATCCACAGATTGTGGAGTCTTTGGGGTTACTGGAACCAATCCCCTGTGCATACCAAAGGGTGTGTCTACTATTATGGTTATTTTACAAAGAAGGGTAATGCATGTTGGTCAGGTAAGCACCTGCATACAGTGCTCAGATTGAGGAAGGAGCTGAGGTAGACTCTGACCCAGGTGGGTCTGCTGTCCAGTTGGCTGCTGAGTTGCCATCCTATTTTACTCCTTTGTTAACCACTTAGACATCATCGCCAGTGGCAAAATCTTGAACACGAACAGACAACTATTATACAGAGGTTGGTTCCAAAAGCATGGCATTCATTCATTCTACAGTCATTCCTGTGCCAAGCTCTATGTTGGGTTTTGTGACTACAAAGAGGAAAATGACATCAGCCCTGCCCTCAGGGACCTGCTTCAGAACTAAGAGAGTCAGGTAAACAGACAAACGAAACCAGCAGCTTATGAGTGCACTACAGTGGCGTGGGGACAAACAAATCTGGAAGAAGAAAATAGATATCAGTCAAGAGAAGCTCAGTTTTAATGAGAGCCTTTTAACCAACCAGCCCATCTCTCTGTATTACTTACTCCTTCACTTGTCTCTGATTCCCTTAGAGTGATCTGTAGCCTATCACTTGCTTTTCCCTAACTGGACTCCACGTTTTTCCATTCCCAGTCTTGCCAGGTATGATTCTTCTAAGTCCCCAACTACATCCCCACTCTTTTCTGTTCCCCTCTTCTTCCCACTTCCTCTCTCCACCCTTTTTGGCTACCTAAATCAAACCTATCCTTTACTACCTGTAACTCTCCGGATGCCCCTCACCAGAAGTGAGCACGACTTTTCCAACACTCTTCCGTGTTTCATTCATGCCGTGTTTGCAGCCTATAGTGCAACTGATCTTGTGTTACAATTATTTACATGAATGTTTTATCTTCCTTGCTAGAGTGCAAGCTCCTTCAGCGCAGAGAACTTGATTAATTTGCTTTGTGTTTGTCACAAAGGCCAAGAATTGTGCCTAGAGCAAACATCGCCTTGTTGAATGGTATTGGACACATAAACAGCTGAGAAGTATTTGGCAGCAACCTGACCAAACCTTTTGAGTTTGGATGGGAGTTTTGGAGCAAAGGTATTCTGAATCCTATAATAATAATAGCAATATAATCTCAAGGCATTTTTATAGTTGAGACAAATGGAATTTACAGACAGATGTTATCCATAGGCCAAAGAATACTGCTAAAATTATTTACAACAGTATTTTTTCCTTTTGAAAGAAAAGAAAGTTATGAGGAAACATAGCTAAGTTTTTACATGGAATCCCACATGGAAAGGATGGCTAATCATCCATTGATCTATTCTCCCATGCCCATGAATTCTACCATCAGCAGTAATAATTATGGACTCTAGAAGATAATAGAAATAAGATTTCATTCATTAGTTTATATTTGCAATTATTTTTGCCCAGTGATGTTGAATAAAATCATTAAAATCCTTTCAATATTTTGGCTTGGAAATTTCCTCTATTTTTGTTTCTTGGTGGATTTCTCATCACTTATTACAGCTTTACTCTGTCGGAAAAAAAAAATCCAGTTGATAGACCTATACAGTAGCTAGGAAATTTAATGGAAATCTATGAAAATTTGATTATTTTTAGAGACATCTCATTGAGATTTCTTTGTTTCCTAAATGTTTAATGATAAATAGTCCCCAGGGAGCTCAACTGTGTAACTCCCTAGAAGTTCAAATTTAAAATACTCAACCACTTCAGAGGCAAATACTCAAAAGAGAGTGAAACGCAGAAAAGATGGGGTTTTTAATGCAGGTCATTGGAATGCTAGCCTCAATTCCAAACTCCTTCTTTCTCTGATAGGATTCAAGGGTAGCTCACACAGTCTCCCTGTGGGCATTTGAGTTTTCCTTTGAGGTTTGCATCTCCTGTCTCCCCTCTCCTTAGTTTCTTGCATTACGTGGTTGTTGCCCTTGTGACAGGATAGATCAGAATTGGTCACCACGGCCAGGTATTGTGGCTCACGCCTGTAATCCTAGCACTTTGGGAGGCCCAGGTGAGCGGATCACCTGAGGTCAGGGGTTCAAGACCAGCCTGATCAAGATGGCAAAACCCCATCTCTAATACAAATACAAAAATTAGCTGGGCATGGTGGCGCATGCCTGTAATCCCAGCTACTCGGGAGGCTGAGGTAGGAGAATCGCTCGAACCCAGGAGGCGGAGGTTGCAGTGAGCTGAGATTGTGCCACTGCACTCCAGCCTGGACGACAGAGTAAGACGCCATCACACACACACAAAAAGAATTGGTCACCATCCAACTGCATTGGTTGGGCTATTTCCGGAGACATACTTGGGGCACCTTGTTAGTGGGGCTTTGACATAAGTGCATGTAGGGAGGGAAAAAGGCACAGCCACTACCTCAGCAGCTCCAGCCCTGGGCCTCGAGATGACCAGGAGCATTTTCAGGATGCAACACCATTGTAAGTGGCCATCCCTGCACAAACAAGGGCCTATTGCTTTCTATGCATTTCTGCAGTCACCTCCAAATGGTTTCAATCCTGTAACCCAACAGCGAAAAAATTTGAACATGCTCCTTCCAATATATAGATTTTTAAAATGTACACAAATAATACAAGAGCAATGAGATAAAAGAGTCAATATAAACAGGAATTCTTATATTTTCTTCTAATCCCCCAAGGGATCATCTTGTAAACCCCACCTTACATAGCACCAAGCTACGGAGATCATACCTTATTGCCTACTCTGATGCTGATTTCCTATGTATGCGCCACATACAAACTATCTGAGAAAGGGGGCCCCGTGGGGCTTATCAATTGCTGTTTCATGTGGAGCTTCCTTCCTGACAAAGCTTTCTGCCAGGCCCCCAGGAGAACTGATCAGCCTTGAAAGCTTTGTGCTGTTGGGGCTCAGCCATCAATGGCCAGGGTAGCAGTAATACATTTTAGAATGGGTGCCATCTGTATGGAGGTGGCCATGGGTAACAGTCAAGACAGGGACCTTGTGTGGCCCAAAGTGTGGGTGGTGGTCCTCTCCTCACAGCCATTCTTCTTGGGGTTATTGCTAGGGTCCTTGGTTAGAGAGCGTGTATTCTTCCTTTCTTGTATGATCTTCTAATCCAACGCCCCCTCCCAACCCCTCAACTGCAGAGAAACAATTTATATATTAAGTTCACAATGAAGAGCCCCTGCTACTTCTTTCATATATATGTGAAATATATATCTGTTTCAACACAGGGTTTCTCTATGTCACCCAGGCTGGAGTGCAGTGGCATTATGGTAGCTGACTGCAGCTTGGACCTCCTGGACTCCAGCGATCCTCCTGCCTCAGCCTCCTGAGCAGTTGGGACTACAGATGTGCACCACCGTGCCCGGCTAATTCTTTTAAATTTTTTTGTAGAGGTAGGGTCTCCCTACGTTGCCCAGGTTGGTCCCAGATTCCTGGGGTCAAGCGATCCTCCTGCCTTGGGCTCCCAAATTGCTGGGACTACAGGTGCGAGTACCGTGCCCAGCCCTTTTTGTAATATCCCCAGTGAAAAAGCATTCATTTAGCCTACTCTTTGTTGATAAAAGCCTGTCTTTCAAGGAAGGTAACATGAGCTTTTGGGACAAACTGGCACATCTCAGAGTGAGTCCTTTTTGCACATTAAACCTTTCACAGGGAATAGAAAGGAGACCCTCTGCCTACCTCCCCCACCTTGTCGGAGAGTTTTAGATCTCAACTGATAGCAATTATTTATCTCAGTTCCCTTTCTCCAAGAACCCATGGACATTTGTCCCAACTGTGTCTGGGGCATCTGGCAAAACATGCCTTCACAGTCTATGTGATCTGAAAGCCAAGAAGATGGGGCTGCCTCTGGGCCTCACTCCACCTGTCATGCAGAACAAAGGCTAAGAGAGAGGGCTCTGCAGCCACATGCCTGGGTCCCTAGTCCAAGCTCTGCCACATATTCACAGTGTGATGAGAGCAAATTACTTAATTTCTCATGCCTTGTTTTCTTCATCTATAAAACAATAGTAATAATAGTATATATAGGCCAGGCATGGTGGTTCATGCCTGTAATCTCAGCATTCTGAGAGGCTGAGGCAGAAAGATCACTTGAGGCCAGGAGTTTGAGACCAGCTTGAGCAAGATAGTGAGATTCCATTTCTTTAAAAAAAAAAAAGAGTACCTACGTCATAGAATTATTGTGAAGATTAATTTAATTAACATATAAATGATTACCATAGTTAGCATTGAGTACATCTCGCCTTTTATTGTCTAAAAGGAGTAATTTACCTTGTGATATTTTGGACTCTTGGGGCTTATTATGATTATTTCTGAAACAATCGAACAGGAAGAAAGTATGCCTCTTGGTTTTATTACCTGTGAAACTCACAACTAGCAAGTCTGGGTCTGTCTTGTTCACTACTCTATCCTGAGTCCCTGTGCTGTAGGTACTATTATTACAGCCATTTTACGGATGTGGAAAAGGCATGAAGAATTAAGTGATTTGCTCGTGTCACACTGTGAATACTTGGCAGAGCTTGGATTAAGGACCCAGGCAGCCCTGGTATAATGGAGACATTGGATAAATATCAGTTATTGATTTAGAAAATATTAGGAAATGTAATTACATAAAAATAAGTGTTCTCCAAGTTATTTCAGTAAGTTTTTATTTGCTGGAAGAAAATTCTTTGACATTCATAGACTCTGGGAATGTGATCACTTCCGCTTATTGAATGTCACTCACTAGCAATAGATCTTACATACATTAACTTAATCTTTTATAACATCCTTAGAATTAGATATGAGCAATCACAGTTTGCAGATAAGAAACTGAGCATCACAGAAACTGTGACCTGTATGGAGATCACAAAGCATTCGGTGGCAGAAAGGGGATTTGCATCAGGGCTCCGTGCTCCTAAATTTGTGCTTTTCTGCTGATCTATTTCCACGGTGGTGAGGACAGCTCTGAGAGAGGGCTACTATAGTTCCTCAAGCATCCAGAGCCTCAAGACTAAAGACTCACTCTGCAAACGAGGGTCCTTAGGCTTTCTAGACCTGTCACATAAGCCATCTAACTATCATTCAGTTCTTAAATTGGCCATCAGTAACTGACATTTATCTGATTAAGAGGCAGACAAATTCCTGTACTAAATTCTAGTGCTTGATAAACTTTCCACCATAAAGCTTGTCTTGTTTGATATTTCTTCCTTTTAAAAAATAAAGAATCCTTATACCCTGGGAAAAGGATAATTAAAAATTAAAATTAAAAAAATGCAGACTCTAATTGGCAGAGTTTGGAAGAATGATCAAGAACTTGAAGGTATATACTGGGGAGCCAGAAGGAAAGTTGGAATGAGTGTGGAAATGGGAGCAGTTAATTTCTAGCTTTTGTTATCTGCAAGAGGAGTTAAGGCCTATTTACCTTTGAAACCAAAGTTTGCAAGAAGCATTATTTAATGCTTTAAAAAATAGGTTTTTAAATAATTAAGATAAAGGCTAAAATAGCTAGATAACAAAGCTTTTAAATATTTCACCATAGTATATTGCTAACATGACTTACATTTCAGACTGTGTCCTGATTTTGGATATTTTGCATTTCTGCAGGTTACTTTTTAGATCACTAATCAAAATTAAATAATGCCTACTCTTAGTTAAAATGATAATTTTTCACAGGCTGCAAAGAGAATGGCAATCTTAAAAATAAATGCTTTTGTTCTAAATGAATTCTTTCTGAAATAATTTGCTTATGTGAGTAATTTGTAGAGATAGTTATGATAGAAGGGGTTATGACTAGAAGTAATGGGATGAAATGAAGTAGCAAAAAAATTGGGATGAAATTAGAAAAGTAAGAAAAAATTAACAAAAAAAAAAAGAAAAATAAGGTTTTAAGCTTTTAGACTGTGTGAAAGTCTTCTTGGAGAATAGGAAAAAGTCCTGGCTATTCAAAATATTAGTTAAGCCTCAACATGATGATGAGGGTGTTCATTCAGCAGGAAACATCCCAGTGCTTTGTAAACACCAAGATTATTCTCAAGCATGCTTCTAATGTTATCCCATAAATCCAGAGCAGGTACAATATTGGTGTCTGTGAGTAAACACTGAATTTTAATTCCGTCCCAAGTGATTATTCCCCAGAGTAATTTTCTTTAGAGGGATAAACTATCTGACCCTATCTACTTGGAGGCAAGGGAATGTTTGTCTTGAGGAGTTATGATCTGATCTATTCTGGAGCTGCAGAACTGAAGGTGGGAAACAAGCTCTCTGGGTGAATCTGGTTAAGGTTCTCTTGATGACAGTCCTTAAGTCACAAAAACATACCACCAGGCCAGGCACGGTGGCTCACGCCTGTAATCCCAGTGCTTTGGGAGGCTGAGGCGGGCAGATCACGAGGTCAGGAGATCAAGACCATCCTGGCTAACACGGTGAAACCCCGTCTGTACTAAAAATTCAAAAATTAGCTGGGTGTGGTGGCGGGCCCCTGTAGTCCCAGCTACTCGGGAGGCTGAGGCAGGAGAATGGCGTGAACCCGGGAGGCAGAACTTGCAGTGAGCCGAGATCACACCACTGCACTCCAGCCTGGATAGAGCGAGACTCCGTCACAAAAACAAAACAAAACAAACAACAAAAAAGCTACTACCAACCCAGATACCAGTGTGGGTCTCATTCGGTTTATCTAGACATTTTTCTTAGCACAGTTTTTGTAAGTTCTCCAGGTGGTTCTAAAGCATAGCCAAGACTGAGGACCACCACCAGAACTGCTGAGACTTATTTACAAACCATCTCTTACCTGCAGTACAAACCTGCCTCTGCTCTCCTGATTCTTGTGAGCCTTTGATTACCGTCTGTGCAGTTTTCCCTGTATTCAAGAAAGATGGGCTATAATGCCAAAGTTCTTAAGCCTTTTAGTTCCTTGTGGCTTGGAGAATCTAACAAAAGCAATAGACCCTCTTCCAGGAAAATGCACCTTATCTTGGATATAATTTAAGCATCACTTAGAATCCCTGAATCCCATCTCTAAAAGCACAGATTAAAGTCTCTATCTTATCTAGATAATGTCAGAAACCAGATGCTCCTATTCTTCTTTAACTTGAGTTGTTGCTTCTAAAACCTGTGCCTGAGCACAGATGATATGGTTTGGCTCTGTTTCCCCACTCAAATCTCATCTTGAATTGTAATCCTTGTAATCCCCATGTGTTGAGGGAGGGAAGTGATTGGATTATGGGACGGTTTCCCCCATGCTGTTCTCATAATAGTGAGTTAATTCTCACGAGATCTGATGGTTTTACAAGCGTCTGACATTTCCTCTGCATGTTCTTCTTCTGCTGCTGCCTTATGAAAAAGGACGTGTTTGCTTCCCCTTCCATGATGATTGTAAGTTTCCTGAGACCTCCATAGCCATGCAGAACTGTGAGTCAATTAAACCTCTTTTTTAATAAATTGCCCAGTCTCGGGCAGTTCTTTATAGTGGTGTTAAAACTAATACAACAGGAGACAAGTGCATTTGTCATGTCCTTTCATAAAGAAGTTGAAGAGATCACTGGTAAAGCCCCATGCTGTAGTCTATTGGTGGGGCTGTTAAAAAGTTGTTTGGGCCTGGCATGGTGGCTGACACCTGTCATCCTAGCACTTTGGGAGGCTGAGGCGGGTGGATTGACTGAGCTCAGGAGTTTGTGACCAGCCTGGGCAACATGGCAAAATGCTGTCTCTATTAAAAATGCAAAAAATTAGCTGGGCATGGTGGTGTACGCCTGTAATCCCAGCTACTCAGGAGGCTGAGGCACGAGAATCACTTGAGCCTGGAAGGTAGAGGTTACAGTGAGCTGAGATCGCACCACTGCACTCCAGCCTGGGCGATAGAGTGAGACCCTGTCTCACAAAAAAAAAAAAAAAAAAAAAAAAAAAAAGTTGTCTAGAACTCTAGAGGTACAGGGACAAGAATATAGTAATTCAAAACCAGAGCATAATTCCAACAGTGCAACCCCATAAAGGTTACAGAAAGATGCATTGGGATGATTTGTTTAGGTTTGGGTGACCAGAAACAATCTCAGTGGCAGAGTAGATGAGATTAGCTTGATTGGTTTAGTTGGTGTTCATCCACGCAACAGGGAGAGAGTGGATGGACATTACAGGGGCCACTGTGGAAACAACCACAGTCAACACAGGTTCTCTCTGGTTACGCTGTGGCAGCTCTAGAACATGTTATATTAACTGCATGTTTTTGGATCTCTTGACTTCACTGGCATGTCCACATCTCTAAAACAGTGGTCATCATTTTATCAGGAAACTCCACACATGCATCTAAGTTCAAGCACCCTTTTTCTTATTGTTTTTCTATCGTTGGATGATTTTCCATCTAAAATTTAAGAAACTGTATAATCAGTATAAATGGGCTTGTCTTATGGCAATTTATACACAATTTAGTATTAAACAAGACACATTTGAAACTGGATGGTATTGTTTTGTGTTGCTTAATAGAGAAATTGGTTTGAATCATAGCTCCTCTAAGTATTTGTCTGAACTGAGATTTTTTTTCTATTGTGAAGGAGAAAGAAACAATGTCATCTTTAATCCCAAGAAATATTCTTCAGTTTATTTGTTTGAAACATTTAGATTTGTTTGTTTTTTGGTCTTTTCTACTTGGAAGCACTCAAAGTTAGAAAATCCAGATGAAATGAATGATAGTCTTAAAACATGACTTAGAGTTACAGAATTTGTTTAAATCATTAACTACAGTAGATGGTGGAAAGTAATTAACTATGAACACCTTCTCCCAAAGAAAATAGGCCCAGTTTATGAATGAGTTCTGCAAAACTTTTAAGAGCAGATAATTATTATTATAAACTGTTGAAGAATATCAGAAAAGTAGAGGATCCTTTGTTTACTCTATATAGCTAGCATATGCCTGAGAACAAGAATGACACTCAAAGGGAAATTATAATCCAATTTGAGAATATAAATGCAAGTATACAAATTAAATATTAATAAATCAAATCTAGTGGTATATTAAAAATGCATGATGAAAAAATAGGTTTCATCTCATGAATAAAAAGGTGGTTCAACAATACAATTCATATTAATCAAATTCTCTACGTTAACAAATGAAAATGGGCCAAATTCAATCTTCAATCGGGAAAATCATTTAAAACATTCTTTGTAAACTAAAAGTAGAAGAGAACTCCCTTAAATCCCACAATAAACCTGAGTTTCATCCTCGGGAGCCAACTCCACTATAATTGGTATAAAGGCAAAGATAACCACTGTAACTGTCACCAGGTAATGTTTTATGAAGGTTCATATAAATCAATAAAAAACATCAGGTAAATAATCTGGAAAACTATTGTGACTTACAAGAAAATTAACAAATGTGGTTGCAAACAAGGACATACAAAATTGATGGCATCTACAATTACTGGTTAGAAAATAAAATGAATAAAATAATGCCATTTGCAATTAGCAACTCATCCCTAAAAGACCTAATAAGAAATGTTAGAACTAGGCTGGGCGCGATGGCTCAAACCTGTAATCCCAGCACTTTGGGAGGCCGAGGTGGGCGGATCACCTGAGGTCAGGAATTTGAGACAAGCCTGGCCAACATTGCAAAACCCCGTCTCTACAAAAATACAAAAATTAGCCAGGTGTGGTGGTGGGTGCCTGTAATCTCAGATACTCAGGAGGCTGAGCAGGAGAATCTCTTGAACCTGGGAAGTCGAGGTTGCAGTCAGCTAAGATCGCACCACTGCACTGCAGCGTGGGCGACAGAGCAGGACTCTGTCTTAAAAAAAAAAAAAAAAGGAATATTAGGACTATATTAATAAAATTAAACATACAGAACATAAGTCAAAGCGTGTGTGTCCTGGATGGGAACATCTAACATTATTAGGACATAAACCTGTTTTAAAGTTACTGATAAATTAAATACAACCCTAATCAAAATTCCATCAGAATTTTTGTTAGAAACCTGAAGTTTATTCTAAAGATCACATGAAAGAGGCAAATGCACAACAGTAACAAAGACATTTATGAAAAAGAACACAAGGGGTGGGGCTTCCCTGCCAGGCAGGAAAACATACCATAAACCTGTAGTAAATAAAACAGTGAGGCAGCAGCTCAGAAATAGACATAGTGATCAGTGAGACCCAAAGAGGCCGGAGGCAGCCTCTTGCAAAAGCAGGGAGTTAGTTTTGTCACACGCAGCCTTTCAAATCTGAGATAAAGAGGGGACAACTTAGTAAATGATTACTGGATAATTTCCCACACATTTGAAAAAACAGTCACTATATCTGTTATAGAGCACTAGAGTCACTATAAAGTTCTTATATGTTTGCAAGAGATGGATTTAAGAAAAGACTAAAATCCTTTTGGAGGGTAATTTGTTACTATAAAAATTAGAAAACAACATTACAAAGCAAAATTATAAAATGATTAGAAAAAATATAGAAAAGCATTTTTATAACTTCAAGTTGAAATAGGCCTTTTTAAACAAGAAAAACATTCTAGAAATATATAATTAAATATTTTTAAAAATTAATATAAAAGAATGAAAATATGAACAATAAGATTGAGAAAAACATTTACAATTTATTTAGAGACAGGTTCTCATTCTGTTGCTGAGGCTGGGGTACAGCGGCACAGTCATGCTCTCTGTAACCTTGAATTCCCTGCCTCAAGCAATTCTCCCATCTCAGCCTCCCAAAGTACTGGCATTACAGGCATGAGCCACTGTGCCTGGCTACAGTATATTTAACAAGCAAAGGCAAGTCAGCAAGATATAACTTAAAATAGCTGAAGGATACAAATAATCCATGGAAAAGAAGATAAAAATGGACAAATGAAAAGATTCTCAATCTCACGAGTAATCAAAGAAATACAAACTAAAGCCTTTAAATAGATTTTTACCATTCAACTGTCAAAATTAGAATATTTATCTCAATTTTTTGGTAAAGATGCAGGAAAACATATTTCTATAAACTCTAGGCAAAAGTATAGCTTGATGTAGCCTTTTTGGAAGGCAATTTGCCACTCTATAAAAATGATAGAAAGTTCATGCCATGTGGGTCATGCATTTCATTTCCTGGATTCAAATCTTCAGAAATACAATAAATCTAGAAACAAATCTGCAAAGATATTCTAGCATTGTTTCTTAGCATAAACAACTGGAAATTATCTAAATCTTCAGCAAAACATAGTATCTCTATTATTATTGAATACAACATAGCTTTTAAAACAACAATAATTGAAAATCATCAAGTCACAAAACATAGCTAGAATAACATGATATAAACAATTTTACTTATACTGCTTAGCCCAATGATCATGAATTCCCACCTTGCAGCCTTTTCTACTGCAATCAATAGATACTCTTGACTACCTGGCAGGTGAACCCAGGTGTTTAATCCTTCTCTTCATGATAAAATAATTCAGCTGAGCACTGAAATACAACATTAGATCCTCACAGAGTGAAAAAGCAAGACACAAACTAGGAGAAGATAGTCACAAAGCATATATTTAACCAATGATTTGTATCTAGAATCAATCAAAATGTTAAATAGAAACTCCTATAAATCAATAAGGTAGAAAGCCAAATTAAAAATAAATGGCAGAAGCACATCTGGGATGGCAGAGGAAGGACCTCCAAAAAATCCATTTCTATGTAAAAGCAGTAAGAACATTAACAAAAGTGGAGAAAAATACACTTTTTCAAAACTCTGAAAATTAACCAAAGGTTTACAACAATCCAAGGGCATACCTATTCAAAGAAAAAAAGTGTAATACCAGTAAAAACAGTGAGCTTTGGGACATTATAACTTGCTCCATCCTCTTCCCACTTGCTCCGCAGAAGCTATGAAAGCTAACAGTCTTGTAACCATGGTAACTGTAAAACCCAGCAGCCTAGCAGCTACTGGGGAGAAGGGGAGAACAAGTTTGGAGCTGCTCCAAAAGCTCCATCCCCAGAAAATTGTTACTATTTGACCTGTCTGGCTGTTCCTAAGAAAAGCTCCACTTTCAGAATTTGTCTCTACTTGACCTAACTCAGATCTTGCTTTTGCCTATCCTCAGGGTGTTTATCAAAAACAGTAAGTGTCAAGATTGTTTGACATCACAACAACCTGAGATGGGGATACAAGTTGGGATACACAGGAGGCTGATCAAAATACTTAAAAAAAAAAAAAACATGGGAATAAGTTATCCACAGGGCACCTTGAAAAGCTCTTGCCTATTCCTGGGAATCTAGAAGACTACATGCCTGTGCAGGGCTGTGCACAAGCTCAGGAAAGACCCAGGAAAACTTTAGTCTCTCACATCTGGTTTACTTTGCGGCTCTGTGCAAATAGAAAGTGAAGTCTAAGGCAGATTTGTATACTGATGCAGCATAAAAGGCATGTTGTAACTCATACCCAGAGCTCCTTGGCAAAGGCTGGGAGGCTTGCTGGTTCAAGGAATTTAAGGAATCTCTGTTCAATCATTATCATACTCAGCAGAGACTTCAGGGCTGCACACAAAAAGAATAAAGGCTTTACAGAATTAGTCCAGGAAAGTTGCTAAACAAACATGAAGAGCAACAGCAATGACCTGCAACAATGACAAACCCATACAGAATGAGGGGTGATCTGATTTCCAGGATTGCTACATGTTATCATTTGAAATATCTAATTTTCAGCAAAAATTATAAAATAGAAACAGAAAAGTATGGTTTATACACAGGGAAATAAAAGCAATCAATAGAAACCGTCACTGAGGAAGCCTAGATGTTAGATATACTGTACAAAGACTTTAAATTAGTTATTGTAAATATGTTCAAAGAGTTAATAATGTTTAAAGAATTCAGGGAAAGAATGAGAATGATGTCTCACCAATTAGAGAAAATCAATAAAAATAATTGCTTTCTCAGACTTTTGGCTAAGATAAAGTGTAATAGAAGATACAAATTATAAGAATAAAAATTGTTGTGTTGAAAAGTAAGATTTTAGAGTATTTCAGCGAAAATTTGAGCCGATAAAAGAAAAAAATCAGTGAACTTAGTCACTTGAAATTTTCTAGTCTGAGGAGCAGAAAATAAAAAGAATAAAGTCAAAAAAAGTTTCAGAATTCAATTGGAATCAGTAGAATACTAACGTATGCATAATTCATATCAGTGTTTCAGGAGAGGAGAAAGGGCAGGAAAGTAGAAAGAATATTTTACAAAATAATGGCAGGAAACTTCCAAATTTAATGAAAAACATTCATCTATACATATAAAAGGCTTAACAAATTCCAAGCAGGTCAAAACCTAGGCACTTCAGAGTTGTAAGTCAAAAACAGATAATCTTAAAAGCAGCAAGAGAAAACTGACTCAGCGCATACAATGGATCTCCAATAACATTAATAGTTGACTTTTTATCATAAATCATGTAGGCCAGATGGCAGTAGAATGACATTCAAGTGCCAAAAGAAAAAATTGTTGGCTGGGCACAGTGGCTCACGCTTGTAATCCCAGCACTTTGGGAGGCCAAGGCAGGTGGATCACGAGGTCAGGAGTTCGAGACCAGCCTGGCTAACACAGTGGAACACTGTCTCTACTAAAAATACAAAAATCAGCTGGGCATGGTGGCCGGCGCCTGTAATTGCAGCTACTTGGGAGGCTCAGGCTGGAGAATTGCTTGAACCTAGGAGGCAGAGATTGCAGTGAGCTGAGATTGCATCACTGCACTCCAGCCTGGGTGACAGAGCTAGACTCTGTCTCAAAAAAAAAAAAAAATTGTCAACGAATAAGTCTATATCAAGAAACACCATCCTTCAAAAAGTAGGCAGAAATTGAGATTTTTTAGAAACAAATGAGAGAATTAATCACTACTGTACTTGCCCTCAAAAAATACAAACTCAGGCTGAAATGAAAAGAAAAAAAAACACTAGACAAATTCAAATCCATATGAAGAAATAACACCAATAAAGGTAACTACATATATAAAGTATATAAGGCATATAAAGTGTAAAAGTATTATCAATGTGCTTTTCTTTTTTTTTTTTGAGACATAGTCTTGCTCTGTCACCCATGCTGGAGTGCAGTGGCATGGACTCAGCTCACTGCAACCTCCACCTCCTGGGGTCAAGCAATTCTCGTGGCTCAGCCTCCCAAGTAGCTAAGACAACAGGCAAGCACCACCATGCCCAGCAATTTTTTGTATTTTTAGTAGAAACAGGATTTCGCCATGTTGGCTAGGCTGGTCTGGAACTCCTGGCCTCAAGTGACCTGCTTCCCTCAGCCTCCCAAAGTGCTGGAATTACAGGCGTGAGCTACTGCACCTGACCAATATCAATGTACTTTTGTTTGTACCTCTTCTCTACACTTCACATGATTTAAAAAGACAACTATATAAAACAATAATTATGAAGGTATTGAAGAACGTACGATGTATAAAAATGTAATCTGTTTGACAATAGTAGCACAAAAGAAGGGGAAGAAATAGAGGTGTATACAAGAAAAGTTTTTGTATACTTTGAAAATTAAGTAGGTATTAATCAGAACTAGATTTTTTAAACTTTTATTTTTGACTGACACATAGTAATTATACATACTTGTGGGGTACAATGTGATGTTTTGATACGTGCATACATTGTGTAATGATTGAATCAGAGCGATTAGCATGCCCATCACCTTAAACATTGATCATTTCTTTGTGATAAGAACATTCAAAATCCTTTTTTCTAGTGATTTTGAAATATATAATACATTATTATTAACTATAGTCGTCCTACTGTGCAATAGAACACCAGAACTTATTCCTCATATCTAACTAATTTTGTACCTGTTGGCCAACATCTCCACATCCTTTCCTGCCCCCTCCCATCTACATCCTCTGGCAATCACTACTCTCTCAACTTCTATGGGATCAACTTTTCTTAGATTCCACATATGAACAAGATCAGATGGTATTTGTCTTTCTGTGCCTAGCTTATTTCGCTTAACACAATGTCCTCTAGATTCATCCATGTTGTCACAAATGACAGGATTTCACTCCTTTTTATGGTTGAGTAGTATTCCATTTGTGTATATATACCACATTTTAAAAATTTATTCTTCTTTTGATGAACACTCAGGTTGGTTTCATATCTTGGCCATTGTGGATAAACATGGGGGTTTACTGCAATAAACATGGGAATGCTGATGTCTCTTCAACATACTGATTTTATTTCCTTTGGATATATACATATAGAGTAGAAACATTGCTGAATCACAGTAATGAGTTCTATTTTTAATTTTTTAAGGATTTCTATCTTGCTTTCCCTAATGACTGTACTAATTTATATTCCCTCCAATAGTGTGTAAGAGTTCCCTTTTGTCCAAGAACTAGATTATTTTAAGATAATATGTTAATTATAATCCCCAGAGTAATCACTAAGAAAATAACTGAAAACATATAGTAAAATAAACAACAAGCAATTAAAATGTCATACTAGAAAATGTAAATGTAAAACAAAAGAAGACAGTAATGGAGGTACAAAAGAAGAAAAAATATATTAAAAATGTAGAGTAAAAAGGCAAAAGAGCAGACAAATTCTACATTATCAATAATTACACTGACAGTAAATGAAACACTTCAATCAAAAGGCAGATATTGGCAGAATGGATTTAAAACATATAATCCAAGGATATGCTGTCTACAAGGAAAAATGACATATTAAAAGAAACAAATAGTTTAAAGGTAAAAGGAGGAAAAAAGCTATGCTATGCAAACAGTAACCCAAAGAGAGCTACAGTAGCTCTACTAACATAGACAAATTGTTGCTAGAGACAAAGATGGACAGTTTATAATGCATAAAGGAGTCAATTCATCAGGAAGATACAAGAATTGAAAACATACATGTATCTAACAACAGTGCACAAGATGCATTAAACAAAAACTGAGAGCATTGAAGGGAGAAACATAATATAAAAATAACAGTTGGGGACCCCACTTTTAATAATGAACAGAACAACACGGCAGTGGGTTAAGAAGGAAATAGAAGCTTGAACAACACTGTAAGCCAAGTAGATATGGCAGACATCTATAGAATACTCCACCCCAAATCATCAAAATATACATTCTTTTCAAATGCAGATGGAACTTTCTCCAGGATAAACAATACATCAGGACATAAGACATACCTCAGTAAACTTGAAAGGCATAAAATCATACAAAGTATGTTCTCTGACTTTGAGGAAATGAAATCAGAAATCAATAACAGAAGAAATTGAAATCAGAGGAAAATTCAAAAAATTGACAAATAAGTGGAAATTTAATAAGTAGAAGTAATGGTAGGCTTGATACTGGGTACAGTGTACACTGCTCAAGTGATGGGTGAACCAAAATCTCAGAAATCACCACTAAATAATTTATCCATGTAACCAAAAACCACCTGTACCTCAAAAACGATGGAAATAAAATGAAAGAAGTAGTGGTAGGTTGGGGTTGTTCTATGACTTCCTCAACTAAATAACAGGGATCATTAGGGTATTATCGTCCCCTCCTCTCCCCTCCCCTCTCCTGCCCTCTCCTCTCCTCTCTCCTCTCCAACACAGTCACTTTCTTTCACCCAGGCTGGAGTGCAGCGGCACCATCTCACCTCATTGCAACCCCTGCCTCTAGGGTTCAAGTGATTCTCCTGCCTCAGCCTCCTGAGTAGCTGGGACTACAGGTGCGCACCACCACACTTGGCTAATTTTTGTATTTTTAGTAGAGGTGGGGTTTCACCATGTTGGCCAGGCTGGTCTCAAACTCCTGACCTCAAGTGATCTGCCCACCTTGACATCCCAAAGTGCTGGGATTACAGGCATGAGCCACCACACCTAGCCTATTATCATTCAGTTCTAAATATTTACACATTTTAGTATGCTTATTTGAGTGATGAGTTGTGTTGAATTGGGATTTTTCGAATTTCTAGTTTTCCTATCTTTTTGATATTTATTCTAAATTACATTTTGGTCAGAGAATGTGGTCTGTGTGATACGTATTCTCTGAAATGTGTTGAAAATTTATGTCCTAATATGTGATTGGTGCTTATTAATTAATGTTTTTTTCTTTGCTTGAAATTAACATATATTATCCAATTCGTGCTGGCAACACTTTGTTCATTAAATCAAGCTTGTTAATTGTATTGCTTTAATATTTTATCATTTCTGGGTTTTTTCTTTGCCAGATCCATAAATGACAGACAGAGATTTAAAATGTGTCACTACAAGGGTGGATCTGTCAATTTATACTTACAGTTCTATCAATTTTCTCTTTATTTTGGGGTTCTGTTATGCTGAATTTAATCGTTTCTTTCCCATATTTAGTAAGGGACTTTATAAAATTCTAGTAATGTTTTCTACATTAAACACTTTTTTCTTTTTTATATGAATGTAGTAATTATATCCACTTTCCCCCCCAGCTCTATTTTAGAGTAGTATAATTTCAAGCTTACAAAAAAGTTTTATAAGGAATACAAATGCTCTAATGTCTCCTTCACCCAGATCCCCAAATTGTCAGGATTTTACCACATTTGATTTGCCCCCCTCCAACCTCAGTGGGGCAACTTCCTTAAAGACAAGGAAGAAATAGAAGAAGAGAGGAAGGAAAGGGAAGGAGAAAGAAAGAAACGAATACCAGTTTTTCTTTAGTTATTTGCCTGGTATACAATTTCCCTTTTAAAAAATTTTAGTGACTCCTTTTTATAATGTTCTTACACACATAATATCACTGGATTTTTGTTAATCTAGCCCAATAATCTCTGTGTCTAAGTGTAGAGTGCAGTCCACTTTTATTATAAATTTTGATATATTTGGGCTTATACCTGCCATCTTGTTTTGTGTTTTCTATTTGTAAAAGAACTCTTGGTTTTTCCTTTTTCTCTCTTGCCTTTCTTTGCATTGCTACTGTGGAAATAAAATGTTCTACTTATTATGGTTACTCTAGAAATATACTATATTTAATAAAGTCTAAAATTAGTCATTATCAGCCAAGCACCGTGGCTCACGCCTGTAATCCCAGCACTTTGGGAGGCTGAGGCAGGCAGATTACCTGAGGTCAGGAGTTTGAGACCAGCCTGGCCAACATGGTGAAACCCCATCTCTACTAAAAATACAAAAATTAGCCAGGTGTGGTGGTGTGTGCCTGTAATTCCAGCTACTTGGGAGGCTGAGTCAGGAGAATTGCTTGAGCCTCGGGAGACAGAGGTTGCAGTGAGCAGAGATGGCGTCACTGCACTCCAGCGATAGAGCGGGACCTTGTCTCAGTAAATAAATAAGATAAAATTAGTCATTATCTTCACCTTTCTCCTGCACAATACAATGATGTTAGGACACTACCCTGAGTCACAGGCATCCTGATGAACTTACTATTGCTGTCCAGCAGTGTCAATGAGAGCCACCAACCTTTATTAGTGGGCTTGCAGTTAGGAATTATACGAAGAAATTTTTTCTCCTTTTAGTCAGAAGCAAGATTGATACAACCAGGTTTCTTTTGTGTTCCCTTCTGCAGGGCAAGTTTCTTTCTACTTCACCTTTACCCTGACTGTGTATCTCTCTAGGGTCCTGGCTTCCTGTAAGGGCTCCTATCAGTCTCTCTTGTTACCTTAGGCAGGTTCCAGGTTTGGTCTCTTAGTCCTTGACCTTGCACGGCCTACAAAATGGAAGCAACAGTGGCCAGGGTTTGGCACCTTGGCATTTGGACAAGTTACCTGAGAGTAAAGAGTTATATCAGGCTTGGGCTGATGAAGGCCTGCAGAAAACAGCGGAGCTCAGATGAACAGGGAAGGTAGTGTCTACTTGTTTGTTGTATGACAGTCAACACTTGCATCATGGGAGGTGTTAGCTGGCATACAGCACGTGAATCCTCATAACTAGAGAGGTTTAAAAGATTGGCGAAATATGGAGGCTGTGGCTTCTGTGTGTCAAGGTGACCTACACACCTTGCCTGTTGTCTCTGGCAGCCCCATGTGGGTAAGTGGGTGGGAGAATTGTGTAGTTGGCCTCATGCCGGGTCAGTCGATGAGACAAAGATGCTGCACCTGATGTATCTGCTGCCTGGGATCCTTCTATAATTCTAAGTAAACAGAATATTTGATTAAAGGCTATTTGGGTCTCCTAAGTCTAACTGCAAACTCAAACCCATAATTCAGCCATGATGTTGTATTGCTTGAATGCCCTATGCCTCGATTTCTTTACTTGTATGAATCCCATAGATTTTAAGAGCTGTGTACCTAGCCCAAAATAACTGCTACATAACTATTAGTTGCTATTACTACTATACTCATTATCTTACTGAACAATTGTGGTTGTTTTCAGTAGGAGGGTGGTTTAGTTTCCCTAGTCCATCACGCTGCAGAAAATAGAAGCCCGTACATTTGATCACAAGCAGGACTATGCAGCTAGCTGTGTTACCTGAGGCAAATTACTTGACCTCTCAGTTGGGAGGAGGCTGGAGAATTCTGCTTCCATCAGTCTCTCCCTCTTGGGTACTGCCACACAATGCATTAAGATGGTTTCTAAGAAGAGTCTGCAATCTGTACTCTCTCCTTGTCTCTCAATTGCATTCTGTCTCTATCTTTTCCTCCCCCTCCTTGATATTTTAAAAGCATTGTAATGGACTAAGCAAAAATGTATGAAGATACTTTACAGAGAGGGAACTAAAATGAAATGACTTTATAGTCCACTATACTAATGGTCTCCGACTCCAACGCCTGTAGGAGTGAGACAGGTAACATAAGTAGATGAGGTGTGCTGGGCCAGACAGTAGCGAATGGTGGGGACTGTGGCGAATGGGAGAGCGCAGGCCTCATTCCAAAGGGTACCACTCCTACCCAGCTCTAGCCAACTGCTACCATGCGGGAATGTGGGTCCAGAATAGTCTTTTCTGAATTTTTCCCAAAAGACAGAAATAATAGTTTGTTTTGGTAAAATCTCCTAACTTTTAAATATTGAAACTATTTCATACTCTGTTTTAAAACCATTCTGTGGCTGGGCACTGTGGCTCACACCTATAATCCCAGCACTTTGGGAGGCCAAGATGAGTTGATAACTTGAGGTCAGGAGTTCGAGGTCAGCCTGGCCAAGGTGGTGAAACCCCATCTCTACTAAAAACACAAAAATTAGCGAGGCATGGTGGCAAGCACCTGTAGTCCCAGCTACTCAGGAGGCTGAGGCAGGAGAATCGCTTGAACCCAAAGGATGAAGGTTGCAGTGAGCCGAGGTCACACTGCTGCACTCCAGCCTGGGCAAAAGAGGGAGACTCTGTCTAAAATAAATAAATTAATAAATAAAAATAAAACCATTCTGCTTGCCTAACAAACACATTGGTAAGTTCTCTTCAGCTCATGGACTGTCATTTTGCAATGTGTGAGTGAAACTCTTCTTGTTCTTTTTTCTGGGGTTAGGTAATTATAATAAATCTCTGGATATAAATACTCATTTAAAATACCTTTGTTAGTAGCTACTTTACCATAATATATAATGAATAAAATTCAATAGTAAGAGTTTTACTTCACTAACGATGACATAAAATTAATGGTAATCCAATTGTCTGGGAGTTAATCCATTGTGGGGTAAAGTAATATTCTTTCTCTTGTGGAAAATTGTAGTAAAATGTGATGTATTTTTGGAAGAATCACTGGCAAGTGGAATAGGGAATAAAAAGAAATATAAAGTAGACCTGCATTTAAAATAATAGCACATAGAAAAAGAATTAGAGAAAAGATAGATCTAATGACATGATGTCAGACTTATAAAAAGCGTATGAATATATAATCTCCCGAACAAATATACCAATTCTTTCTTGGCTTTAGGAATTGCCTCTAAAAATATTACATCTTCCTTTAAAGCAGGTTATAATTCAAATGAATATGTGCAAACACAGCAAACCTCAGAAGTTATGACATATCCCACAGGTAGCACTTTTCACCTGGTAAAGTGAGAAAACTACTTCAGGGTCCCATATCCAGGAGAGCAATTCAACCTGGAGAAAACAGGAGATGCCGGCATTAGGCTGGGACTGGCTTTTACTGAGTTTGAGATGGAGTCCTGATTACAGGTGCTGAGTGAGATGCTTTCTAAAGGACTAGGGAAGCAGTTGGAAAATAGTGGTGCTACAAGTCTGATGAGTCTTATTTCTAATAAAAAGGAGGGGAGCCAATACTTTTCCTATCTGAGAATTGCAGAGAATGTACTTGGGAGTAGGCAATTGTTGAGTTTCATCACTGAAAACATTAATGGGTAAACATAAGCATTCTAAGTCATTGTTCTCTGTCTGACTACCTGTAGAAATGAAATAACACTACCTGGGTGACAGTATTAGTTTCCCAGAGCTGCCGTAACAAAGTACCAAAAACCATGTGGCTTAAAACAACCAAAATGTTTAGTCTTATAGTTCTGGAGGCTAGAAGTCTGAAATTAAGGTGTCATCAGTACTATGCTCCCTCTGAAGGCTCCAGGGAAGAATCCTTCCTTGCCCCTCTTCTCAGCTTCTGATAGCTCCCAGCAATCCTTGACTCGTGGCTTCATCACTCCATTGTCTGCCTCCATCTTCACATAGCCTTCTCCACGTGCCTTCGTACGTTCAGATCTTTCTCTTCTTGGAAGGCAGTCATTGATGTACAGCCCACCCTGATTTAGTAAAAACTCCTCTTCACTTGATTACATCTGCAAAGACTCTATTTCCAAAAAAGGTCATATTCACAGTACAGATTGAATATCCCTAATCTGAAAAATCAAAATCCAAAGTGTTCCAAAATTGGAAACTTTTTGAGTGCTGACATGACACCACAAGTGGAAAATTACATTGCACACTAGACCTCATGTGACGAGTTGCAGTTAAAATGCAGGCACGCGACACACATTTTATTCAATGCTCCCAAGGGAAAAAAAGATGACCATAAATGACCTGAGGAAACAGAAAGATAAACGATTGCAGTTCTGTGCTGAAAGTGATGAATGGATGTTAATGAAAAATAGGAAAACACTGCATAAAACTAAAAGCGAAGATTTTGATTGTGTATTGAAAGGGAGGATCCATCAGCATCGCAGTGAATACACACCACTTAATTGTTTGCTGATCATAAAACAAGCAAAGTTCTATCATGATGAACTGAAAATTGAAGGGAATTATAAATATTCAACAGGCTGGCAGCAGAAATTTAAGAAAAGACACAGCATTAAATTTCTGAAGATTTGTGGTGATAGAGCATCTGCTGGTCACAAAGCAACAGAGAAATTCATTGATGAATTTGCCAGAGTCATCATTGATGAAAATCTGATGCCAGAACAAGTCTATAATGCTAATGAAACATCACTGTTTTTGTGTTATTACCCCAGAAAGATACTACAGGCAATTAAACAGCTCTTACAGAATTAAGGGTGCCAAGGACAGAATAACTGTGCTAGAATGTGCTAATGCAGCAAGCACACATAAGTGTAAATTTGCTGTAATAGAGGATCGCTTGCATCCTTGCTCCTTTCAAGCCATGAAGTAGTGACTTTCTTATCAGCCTATTATGCTAACAAAAGGCATGGGTCACCAGGAACATCTTTTCTGATTGGTTTCACCAACATTTTGTGCCAGTGATACACGCTCATCACAGGGAAGCTAGACCAGATGGTGACTGAAAGATTTTGTTATTTCTTGACAACTGTTCTGCTCATCCTTCAGCTGAAATTCTCATAAAAAATGTTTATGCCATGTACTTTACCCCAAATGTTACTTTATTAATTCAGTCATGTGACCAGGGTATTCTTAGATCAATGAGAAATAAATGTAAAAACACCTTCTTGAGAAGCATGCTAGCAGCAGTGAACAGAGGCGTGGATGATAGAAGGCTTTCAAAAGAAGCTTAGCATGAAGATGTCATGTATGTGGTTGCCCATACTTGGAACACAATGACTAAAGACACAGTTGTGCATACCTGGAACACGCTCTGTCCTGCAACTATGTTAAGTGATGATGATAAGCAAGATAATTATTTATGTTAAGTGAGGAAGAAAAATGACGGTATGACCTCCTTACAGATGCAAAAACTATACCTTCAGAGTCCATTAGTAAGCTGGGAGAAGTGGATGTTGAAGAAGCTTTTAACATCCATAATGAGGCTCCAGGTGTTCATTTATTGAACAGTGGTGAAATAGACAAAATGGTTTTGAATCAGGGTGACAGTGATAATAGTGATAAGATGATGATGATAACACTGAAGCAAAAGTGCCTATAGACGACATGGTGAAAATGTATAATGGGCTTGTTGAAGGACTAGAGCAGCATGTATTCATAACAGGACAAGAAATGACACCAGTTTATTAAATCAAAGAGCAATTTCCAAGACAAAAACCCTTGCCAAGGAGGCATATGACTATGGAGGGAACATTTTAAAAGGCCACAGTAGAATGCCTCCTCATCCCTAGAAGACACACTTCCTGGTCCCTCAACTTCTCCTGATGTTTTTGTTTTACTTAAAAAATACAGTGTACAGTAACATTTTAATCACAACACAGTATTATAGGTGGAGACTAATGGAGACTAAAAGCCTGTTGCTGTTTATTGTTGCCCGATGCAGATATTCTGATGATGCTACTCTGCTGCTTAGCTACCTTGAGCACATTTATTTTTTTTACTGCGTTGATGGTATGTCATGTTTTTCACTGTTACGTTTGAAGAAGTGTAAGAAAATGATTGCTTTTCTGTGGCATATAAATTAACAATCAGGATGATGGTGATGTCTAACAACCACAGATTGTCCACATTGGGTGACTGAGATAGTGACAGCTTTGCTTTGTACACATATTTTTGTTTCATGCACAAAATTATTTAAAGTATAGCATGAAATTACCTTCAGGCTATGTGTATAAGGTGTACATGAAACATAAATGAGTTTTTTTGTTTAGACTTGGGTTTCATCCTCAAAATATATTATTATGTATATGCAAATATTTCAAAATCTGAAAAAATAATTCAAAACCCAAACACTTCAGTACTGGACTTAGGACTTCAACCAAGGTTTTTGGAGGACACAGTTCAACCCACAACAACGACCACAGCTTGAATAACTATGTAAAAGGCACATGAAAGAAATGAAATAGAAATCTTGCTTTCAAATATTAGGTTGGTGTAAAACTAATTGTGGATTTTACCTTTTTTTAACTTACATTATATGAAAGATCTGACACTGATACAGATACAATTTAAATACAATCCTATGCATAAAATATGGAGAATATCATTTTAGAGCTTGAAATGATCTTCAAAATCATCTTTCCAGAGCCTTCATTTTACATATGAAAAATTGTGGTAAACTGGAACTATCTTTGTTTTATTACTATACAGAATCTTTATAGATATTCTAATTTATTGATCTTTTCATTTTCCTTTTGCTATATCCATCAAGGTATTTCCCAGCCCAGAATTTTAATATTATAAATCAATATTACTTTATAATTTGTTTTTTACACTTAAAACTTGTGCAAATTATAATATAGAATGCTCATTAATGCTTTTCTCCAAATCAATTAAATAAGTTAGTTAAATAATGTTTAGCTAACTTATTATTTCTTTGCTGACTATAAATATGATGATCTTCCTCAATCTGCTTCTTTATGCTGTTTTTTTTTTTCACAGATTTGTCAATTCCTGAGTCAGATGCAAACTATTTTAATTTCTGTGGTTTTACAATATGGTGCAATATATGATAAAGTAGGTCTTTTCAATCTTTTTTCAAACATATTTTGGTAGATCTCAAGTTGTTCTTCAAGTAGAATTTTAGCATTTTTTTTACAGTTCTGAAAAGATTTTGTTTGGAGTTACGGTTGAGATTGCATTACATTTATGGACTCCTGCCAGGGCACATCAGAGACAGAGCAGGCTAAGGAAGTGTTTACATGGAGGGGAAGTCTGGAGTGGAGTGTCAGAGCCCAAATAAGGGGAAGAGGGAACCATTGCATAGCTATTGCTTGGTATTGCATGTCAAAGCTTGAGTAGGGCATGGAGAGTTTCCACAAAGCGGGGATGCCCCAGTGGAGAAAGTCAGAACATGACATCAGGTCTATGTTATTCCTACCAAAGATGCATTACTTAAATTCAGTCCTAAGGAAGCATCAGACAAGCCCAGTGTAAGGAACACTCTACAAAACAACTGGCCAATAGTCTTCAAAAGGATCAAGATCATGAAGTTATCGGAAAACTAAGGAACTGTTAAACACTGAAGGAGAATAAGGAGATACTATGATGAAATGCCATGCATTCTGAGCTGAATGTTTTTGCTATAATTTTGTTTTTTGAGTCAGTGTCTCACTCTGTTGCCCAGGCTGGAGTGCAGTGGTGCAATCTCGGCTCACTGCAGCCTCTACCTCCTGGGCTCAAGTGATCCTCTTGCCTCAGCCTCTCGAGTAGCTGGGACTACAGGAATGCACCACCACACCTGGCTAATTTTTGTTTGTTTTGCGGAGACGGGGTTTTGCCACATTGCCCAGGCTGGTCTCAAACTCCTGGGCTCCAGCGATCTCCCTGCCTCAGCCTCCCAAAGTGCTGGGGTTACAGGCATGAGCCCCCATACCCAGCAGCTATAAAATATTATTGAGACAATTGGTGAAACTTGAATATTGGGTTTGATGATTAGATGGTAGTAATATATCCATGTTAATTTCTCAATCATAATAATTGTACTGCCAGTATGTAGACCATCCTTCTCTGAAGAAATATACATTCAAAGTTTAGATGATGGGGAAACAGGAAAGCAATTGACCCTCAAATAATTCAGAAAAAATACAGGTCATTGATTATTCAACTTTTCTATAACTATGTGATTGCTTCAAAAATAATTTTTAAGGCAGGAAGCAATTAAGTGTTGAATGTTAATTTATAGACTAATTTGAGAGAGAATTTAATGTTTTTGGGATTAAATTGGAGAGAAAATTTAATGTTTTCAAGATTAAGTTTTCCCTTCCAGGAATATCTAATATATATCTCTATTCAAGATTTTAAAAGGGACTCTCCAGTGTTGTTTCTTCCATACAGGACTTGTACATTTCCCTGTTAGGTATTTTATAATATTTTTATTGTTGCAAATGGGTCTTTTTTCCATTTGAAGCTTTTTTGTTTTTGCTGTCACATGAAAAACCAATTGACATTCATAGGTTTATTTTGTACCTTTGGCAGTCAGCCTACTTCTGACCTTTCTTTAGTTCTGCTATATCTTTAGTTCTTGCTCTTGTATTTCTTAGCACTAAATTATATATCTGCAAATAATTTTAGTTTTATCTCTTCATTTTGCAAGTTTGTACCTTATTTCTTTTCTTATTTCTAGTGATTCCAGAATAATGTAATACATAGTTTTTTAAAATCTAGTTTTTAATTGATAATAGTTGTACATATTTATGGGGTACGTAGTCATGTTTTGATACATAATAATGTATAATGATCAGATAATGGCAATTAGTTTTAAAAGCTGTTATCCTTGTCTTAATCTGGGCTCCAGTAGGAATGCCAGTCATGGTTTCCTGTTAGCTCTGATATTTACTATTTATTTTTAATAGATAACCTTTATCAGAGTACAAAATTATCCTTTTATTCCTTAGCTTGCTAATAATTTTTTCCCCTATGAATTGGATATTGAATTTGATCAAATATCATTGTGGCAATTATCAAGACATTTATATGACTTTTCTTACTTAACCCGGTTGATTAATTAAATACATAGATTTCTTAAAGTTGACTCATTCATGAATTCTTGGAAATCATTCATCTTTGGGGTTTACATAGCATTGGGTTTAATGTGATAATGTTTTAGTAGGATTTTTACAACTATATTTATAAACAATATTTGTCTTTATTTGTTCACATCTATTATGTTCTTGTTAATTTTTAACTTTAAGATAGTGGCAGCCTCATAAAATTAACTGGAGAACATTCCAATTTTTCTGTCTTCTATAATTGCACAGATAACATAGGCTTTAATTAAACCTTTGATGAATACAGAGATATTGCTCCTAAACCATGAGGGTCTATTGTCTTTCTTTTCTTTTCCTCATGATTTTTTAACATTTTTGGTTTCTTTCTTGGTTATTATGCTATGCAAATCTGCTGTGCTCTTGAGTCTACATTTTCCTGGAAAATTATCTCTTTGCTGTGTATTCTAACTTCTTTTTGTTTTTCTTAAAAGCAGATGAAATGCAGTATTCTAGCTTCTTTTGCTCCCTTGCTGTCTTATCAAAGTTTCCTTTGATACTTTCTACTGATTTGAAAGTTACATGTCCAATTTCTATTCTTTTCCTGGTTATCTTTACATTAACAATATGTTTGAACTCACATTTCTCTGCCATTCTAAAGAACAAAATAATATCTACTTACTCACCTCATGCTGTCTCCCACTCCTTCCCAAAGAAGCTAAAAAGTTTGGGAGGCCGAAGAGGAGGATCATGAAGGGAGGAGTTCGAGACCAGCCTGACCAACATGGTGAAACCCTGTTTCTACTAAAAATACAAAAATTAGCCAGATGTGGGGGTGTGCACCTGTAATCCCAGCTATTCAGGAGGCTGAGGCAGGAGAATTGGTCGAACCCGGGAGGCGGAGGTTGCAGTGAGCTGACATCGCACCATTGCATTCCAGCTTGGGTGACACAGCAAGACTCTGTCTCAAGAAAAAAAAAGAGTTAACATGTTTTACATCCCTCTTTCTCCAATCTCTTCCTAGATTTTACTTAAGTAGCTCCAGGTTATTTTTAAAAAATATTCTACACTTTTATTTTAAAATGTATATTATTGCTTTACTCTTCAAAACCATAATAAATTCTTACTAAAGTACGTATTTCTTTTTAATCATCAAGTAATACAGGAATATATTCTAATTGTAAAAGTTTAATCCTTCTACATACACCTAAAGTCTTTTATCACCATCTGCAATGCCTGTGCTTTCCAAAGAAGGTATTACTGTTATAAATTTGGTATATATCTTTGCAAATATATGATGATACATGGCCTATACACCCAATTATATAGGTATATGCAATATTTGTAATAAATAGTTTAGTGTGGCTTAAATGATTATGTAACATCCTTTCTTAAAAACTGACCAATACGCTTTGGAGTTTTTTTCATGTCAGTATGCATAGTTTTACTTTACTTGTTTGAACTGTGGCATCCCATAGTACGAATGCACCATAATGTATTCAGCCATTCCCCTATTGCTAGGCAGGTAAGTAATTGTTGTTTTGAAGTTATTACAATGTTCCAGTGAGTACATGTACAAGTGTTTCATGTACATGTATCAGCTGGGCTTTAATCTAGGAAATAGAAAGTGCTCTAGGTTTTCCAAACATGAAATGATTCAATATAGAAGTAAGTTGTCAATAAAATAATTATACATGTAGAAGACAAGTTTTATTCTGTTGGAACTTTGACTTCAATTTTAACCATTGTTGATGTGACTCCAGGATTAGGCAGTTGCTGCTGCTACTGCTACCAGAACTGGGGCCAGCACTCATATCCATGGAACTGGTGACAAGACAGTGGATTATAAAATTTGCCCACTGCAAACCTTCTCACCCATTAGAGCTTTCTTGTGGGTCCATACAGTTGCAGAGGGATGGTGCATTCCTCTCTTCTGCCTTTAAAAAAGCTCAAGCAAAATGCATCTAATTGGCAGAACCAAGTTTACATGTAGAAACCTAGCAGCAAGAGTGTGAGAAATAAAGTTTTTAGCTTTCTAATATCTTCACATAGAAAAAAGGAATGAACTAGGAGTTAAGACAGCCAAACCAGTTATCTCTCACAGTCTAAAATTTCAGCTACTCAGTATTCATAAACAAGTTTGTACGCTTAGGAAATCTTCCAGATGCCCGCGTTGGCAACAGTGTATTCCCACCCAACATTACGCAACTCTGCCTCATACAAATAAAACACATTTCCCCTCTTCCCAAAGGAAAGACCCAAATCCCATCAAAAGCTGTATCCATCCCTGATGATCATTCTTTTCTCTAGTTCAATCATAAACCTATCTTGCTATCCTATAACCCAAATTAAATTACAGTTAACCACAACCTTAAAAAAACAGAATGAAGAACAGAGAAGAGAAAATACAAAATTGGTTAATACATACAAATATATTTGTACAAAGCAAGGAGAAAAATATTTGCAGCTATTATGATAGTCCTCAGTCCTGCAACAGGTCATAAAAACACAGTTGGTATTTATAATTTCCTTCGTTCATTACCAATTGTATGGATCAATTCACTCTCAGTCAGCAACTCAGTGGTAAGAGTTCTACGTCTGGCAGACTGACCAAAGTCTTCTCCCTAAGTGCCCATGTCCTTCCTGGTTTTGCCTGTATTGAGTTGTATGGTTTTCCATTCATCTTCTCTATTGGACCTAGAGATTCTAGGAGACACCCCAGGGAATTCTCTGAATTATAAATACCCCTTCCTATCTTTGATATGCCCCAGTAACTCCATTTCTGCTTGATAATCAAGGTCCATCAGCCAAGCTAGAGCAGTAAACCTCTTCTTTGTCTATCAGTTCAGTAGCATGAGAAACCCAAAGTGGCGTCAAGTGGCCAACTCAACATTTAGTTCAGTGAAACCATTGTTGTGTCTTTGGTGGAAGTAGCCCTGCATTGGGAAATGAGGTGCTTAACCCAGCAGAGTTCAAATATGTGGGAATGGGGAGCAAAATGTTTTCAAGTGAATAATTAGATATAATCATAAAAGAAGCCACTTCCATGTCACGTCTTTGATTCCCTGATGCTCCTATTTAATCTTCAGGGAGCTGGCACCATCATGTAGGACTGCCCCCAATATCACTGGGTGTTATCTTTCAGCAGATGCATAAGTGAGTTTTCAGTGGACCATCCAGCATTGCATAAAGTGTTTGGAAAACATGGTAAGATTCATAAATCTTAGAACAGTGAGCCCATTGTCACATTTATTTTTAATATAAAGTGAGTTCCTTGGGTAGAAGGAATATTGAGTGAAATACAATGACAAAGAACATTTACCATAAGCATATGGATGGTGACTGTAGCAGAAGCACTTGGAGAGGGGAAATCCATAGCTGGAATGAGATTATTTTCTATGAGTTACATATAATAGACTAGGTACAAGCAGGTCATGGGAAAATTTCGTGAGCTCCAACTGCAGAATGCCCACTCATAGATTTGACAGTCAGCTGGCATGCAGAAGTCTGGCCATGTCTAATGTGAAAATATTTAAATACCTGGGTACTGGATAGTAAACAGTACTTCCCTGAGCCCCTTAACCCTTTCCTTCTCTGAACTCCCAGGCTGCCCTGGGTTCCTCCTTTCAGATCCAGGCAGCAGGGTAAGCAAAAATGTAAATGATCTGCTTTTGTTATGGTATAATAACACTGTTATTGTTATCTTAGGGATAAAAAAAAAAGAGAATACAGCTCAGGAATTTCACTTTTGCTCACACATGATCCCTGGCATTCCAAAATCAGTTTAGATGGAAACCTCCTTCATATTGAGTAGTAACGTTGGTAGTTTTTCCTGCTCTGTCTGCATATCTTGTGAATACATAGAACTCCTCACCATATTTTGTTTGATAAACTAACATTTTGTAAATTACGCTTTGATTTGAAACTTTTTCTCTGAGTTCCAACCTGAGACTGAGGCTCAGGACTTGACTTTACCTTTTCTGGGCTTGTCCTATCCCACGTTAATGAGGTTGTGGAAAGGAAGGGGAGGGATGTTTTATGGCTGGCTGTCTTAGTTTGGGCTGCCATAACAAAGTACCATAGACTGGGTGGCTTTAATAAAAGAAATGTATTTCTCATAGTCCTGGAGGATAGATGACTGAGGTCAGGGTACCAGCATAGTTGGGTGCTGGTGAGGGCTCTCTTCCTGTTGCAAACTGCCGAGTTCTCATTGTATTCTCACATGGCAGATAGAGAGCAAGAGAGCTCTTTGGGGTCCCTTTTATAAGGGTACTAATGCCATTCATGAGGGCTTCACCATCATAAACTATTTACCTCCCAAATGCCTCACCTCCTAATACCATCACATTGGGGTCAGAATTTCAATATATAAATTTTAGGAAGACACAGACATTCAGTTCATTGCACTGGCTTTCTTGTCAGGCTCTCCCTCCAGAGCAAGACAATGGTGAATTGGCAGGTAGGTTCATCATTCACTTCTCACCATGCCCCTTTCTGCTTATACACACACACACACACACACACACAAACATATCTTCCAGAGAACTTCCCAGTCCTCATGTATATGCTGCCATCGTACCCTGGCTTACAGCAGAGTCATGGAGTTTATTCTCCTGTAGAATCATCTTGCCTCAGTGGGAAAGTAGGGGAGGGAAGGAATGAGTCCTACAGGTGAGGCTGCCATGTCTGTCTCAAAGAGTCCTTGATGAAGTTTATTTAAAAACATATAATATTCTGATAATAAAAGTAATACCTGGACATAGAAAAAAGTATAGCATAAAAATACGTAGGAAATAAAACTTTCCCTTATTCTTATTCCCGTCTCCAGTGATAGCTCTTAGCATCAGTTTTACATCATAAACACACACACACACATATACATATACATGTATATACACTATATCATAGTAATTTATTGGTATATTTACCAAGGAGAATATTAGTATACAGTAGCACATTTTTAAATTTAATAATATATTTATTTATTCCTACAGATAATCTTATTCTTTTAAACAGTGATATAGTATGCAGTGTAATTTATCTAAATCAATGCAGTATTAATAGATATCTAGTAGTTTATACATTTTGCTTTTTGATATCTGTGTACATGTGATAACTTAAGGTAGAAATGTCATCTTTTCCCCTTTGGGTCTTAGACTCTTCTCAGAGGCTAGCAAAATATAGGGGCCACCTAAATGTATGGATTCATCAATGTGCTTAGAAAGCTAGATTTGCTTAAGGGTGTTAACTCAGAATCATTTTAAAGCAAAACAGGTTTCTTTATTTTTATTTGGAGAAGAGAAAATTGAAGTGTGTGGTGTTGAGGGGTGCAGTTTGTGTACAGTTATTCCTTAAATTAATGTCTAGCTCTTTAAATAATGCACCTATCTATAAAACACACTAAAATTAACCTTTATTTTTGTCTTCAAAGAAAATAATCTGCACAATGATATTTCAACTGAACACATGAACACACACACCACAGAAGTTTCAACTACTTAGATTAGAAAGGTTTTTATACTATACTTGTAATAACTAAATTTTTAGGCACTGAACCATTGCATCATCAATTTTCATTTCTTTTTATTTTACTTCGAGATGGCCTGGTTCTAAGTTGACCAAGTCGCACATTTAAAATAATTAGAAGTTTCATATTGCAGAAGAAAAATATTCTTTTCTCCACCTTGGAGTGTGTCCTTTTCTCCATTCATTTATCACCATAATACTGAAAAAAATAGTAAACCAAGCAGCATTTCACATCTACCCTTCTTGCTTCAAACATCCAAAATGCAACTTTTGAGTATACCTGAGCTTCTGCATGTACTCTTGGAAGAGGCATTAAAACAATTAAATATTCTCGAAATTGCATTTACAAATAATGTTTGTATATTTGTAATCTTTTAAGAGTATTTTATGCTGGAAAGGTGCCAGAATACAACAGTTTGTACAAATAACAAACCAAGGTGAAGGAAGAAAAGCATGTGCTGATAAAAGGAAACATCACTTATTTGAAGACAGTAGGTGATGCCCATTGGTCTTAGTGAGGTCGCATTAGCCTGTGACTGCTCTTCTTCTGCAATCTACACTTCCTACACCCTTCACTTCCCATCTCTACCAATTTTTCTTGTAGATACATTGCACCCATACGTATTTCTCCAATTGCAAGTGATGAAGACCTGAGAATTTCCAGGCACAAAGAATTAAGTGGCGGCTACCTTGCAGGGAGAACTCATTGTTGGGTTTACTTTGCTCCTTACAGAAAATTAAGAAAGTATTGATTGCATATGGAGATCGAGATCATCCTGGCGAACACGGTGAAACCTTGTCTCTACTAAAAATACAAAAAAATTAGCCGGGCATGGTGGCAGGCGCCTGTAGTCCCAGCTACTCAGGAGGCTGAGGCAGGAGAATGGCATGAACCCGGGGGGCGGAGCTTGCAGTGAGCGCAGATTGCGCCACAGCACTCCAGCCTGGGCAACAGAGCTAGACTCCATCTCAAAAAAAAAAAAAAAAAAAAAAAGAAAAAAAAAATAAAGAATGCCCTTCCCCACCTGCAACCCAGCAACATCATTGCTTTGAGAATACACAGGATGCTTGAAGAGAATCTGCTGCAGTTCTATTGCTTCACACATAGTGAGACTGAGGCCCAATAGCTGAATAATGTTAACCGCTTGGTCACAGCAAGCTGAGGGCAGAGCTGGAGTCTCCCATCTCCCACTTCAGTGCTGATATTTACAGAGTGTGTTCAAAATGATCAGCAATGACCACAACCTTGAATCTGGGTTTGGAATGTGCCTTATATCTCAGTGTTGCTATTCCTGATCTTCTAAGAATTCACCTTAAATGAAATAATCAAACCACACAGCGAAGACCTCATCTAAGGGGATATTGAGAATTGAAAAAAAAAATTCACTTTTTTACTTTCTCATTGCAACATCTGTTGAACTTTTCCCACAGTTATGTTGTCATTGAATATCCAAGTATTCTCTCTGCTGCATGACAATTTCATTATCTGGATATGCTAAAATGTTTCAACAATGATAATTAGGAAGTATGTTGTAAATTCTTTTAAATAATTGAAAAAAGATATTCTAAGGAGAATCTGTAATAAGTTTGAAGGTAAGGTGACTGCTTTACCTACGATGACCATTTAATTTTTGGTTATATGGAGAGTTGGAAAAACTGGGATGATGGGATCAAAAGGCCCTCCTTGAAGGTAGAATGTTTTATCTCCTGTCAGTGCATCTTCCTAGTCCTTTATTGGAGAAAAAAATACATGGATATCTTAACAGTACACCTATTGCTGCTTGAAATGCACATTATTTACCACATGAAGATAAATATTGATGTGAAGGAATTCAATGTTTGTTTGCAACAATACCAAAAGTTGTTTCAGGAAGTGGATTCCCACATAATGACACATCTAGGAGGCCAGATTGAATGCTATGATCTAGGGACAGGCATTACATCTCGAGGTGCAATGATCTAAAGACACAAGAAATGTTGGCCCTTTCAGCATGTGCAAGATTTTCAGTAACGGGACCAGTGCTGCTGGCCACAAGAACTTTCCTCAGTGATAGAAATGTTTTATGTCTGTGTATCTAGCACAATAGAGACACTTGCCACATATGGCCATGGGCACTTTAAAAAATGCTAAATTGGCTGAGTGAAGTGGCTCACATCTATAATCCCAACACTTTGGGAGGCCAAAGTGGAGCGTGGCTTGAGCCCAGGAGTCCGAGACCAGCCTGGGCAACATGGAAGGACCCCATCTTCACAAAAAATTAAAAAATTTAGCCAGCTGTGGTGTTATGCACTTGTAGTCCCAGTTACTCTGGAGACTGAGATGGGAGGGCTGCTTGAGTTCAGAAGGTCAAGGCTGCAGTGAGCCGTGTTCATGCCACTGCATTCCAGCCTGGGTGACAGAATATGAGACCCTGTCTCACACAAAAAGAGAAAAAAGAATGGCTAAATGGATAAAATGTGACACATATACACAATGGAATATTATTCAGCTACAAAAAAATGAGGTCCTGTCATTTATAACAACATGGATGGTGATATGGTTTGGCTTTGTGTCCCCACCCAAATCTCATCTTGAATTGTAATCCCCAGGTGTTGTATAGACCTGGTGGGAAGTGTAGATTATGGGGGCAGTTCCTTTCATGATGTTCTCATGATAGTAAATAAGTTCTCATGAGATCTGATGGTTTTATAAATGGTAGTTTTTACTGCACTCTCATGCTCTCTCTCGCCTGCCACCATGTAAGATGCACCTGCTTCCCCTTCACCCATGATTATAAGTTTCATGAGGCCTCCCCAGCCATGTAGAACTATGAGTCAATTAAACCTCTTTCCTTTGTAAATTACCCAGTGTCAGACAGTTCTTTGTAGCAGTATGAGAATGGATTAGTACAGATTGTCCTGGAGGAAGTTATGTTAAGTGAAATAAGCCAGGCACAGAAAGACAAATATTGTATGTTCTCACTCATATGTGCAAAATAAAAATTGAAACGATTGAATTCATGAAGATAGAATGGTGGTTACCAGAGGCTGGAAAGGGTAGCAGAGAGGAAGGGGCAAAGGGGGATGGTTAATTAGTGCAAAAATATAGTTAGAATGAATAAGGTCTAGTATTTGGTAGCACAACAGGGAACTACAGTCAACAATAATTTTTTACTTAAAAAAAAAAACTAAAAGAGTAAAATTAGAATTTTCCTTACACAAAGAAATCATGGTGATGGATACCCTAATTACTCTGATGTGATTATTACACATTGTATGCCTGTATCAAAATGTCACAGGTATCCCATAAATATATACAACTATTATGTACCCATAATAATTAAAAATATATTTTAAAAAATTCAAAGTCACTAGTACAACTGAGTAACTGAATTTTAATTTTATTTAATTTTTATAAATTTAAATTAGAAAGCCACACATGGTTAGTGGATACCAAATTGGTTCATGCAGTTCTAGAGCACAGAGGAGTGCTTAAGAGTGGAAAAAAGTGACGTTGGAATAAGTCATGATAGGAAATATAGACTTTGTCCTCTGGGGAACAAAGAGTAAATTGAAGATGGCTGAGGGTTCAGGGCCCTGAAATTGACATAAAGGATAAGATCAGGAGCACATGGACTGTAGCTCACTGCCTGAGATTAGAGGACACAAGGCAAGGATGGGTGCAAGAGAAGCTATAATTTATAAAGGGAAGGAGAAAATTTGAGGAAAGTCGTATCAGATAGATTCAATTTTCACCAAGTAGCAAGAGACCAGTGGGTCTACTGAAGTGGAGGGAATGAAAGAGTAGAGTGGTGGGAAGATGTGGAGAGAATACGTTTTTTCTGAAATGACTGGGGAGTGGCCAATAATAAGAGACCTCTTGGTGGTAAGACAGAGGGCACAGCTGGAATTGAAGTTAGTGGGTTTGAAATGGTTCCAAACTGCAGTTCCAGAAGCTCATTTATCTGGGTGTAAGACTGGAGAAAATGTATTGTTATAGGTTCAGGGTTGGAGTTCCCCAAACAGTCACTGCAGAAGTCCTGGGTGCAAAAAAATTGAGAAAGCTGGCAAGGAATTACTTTAGATTATAATACGAGGTCACAAACAACCTAGAAGAGCAAGTTAGGTAAGAGAGTAAAAAATTTGAGCTGAAGACTTCAGAGGCACAAATGTGACCCATAGATCCATGATGTGGTCATGCTTATAGATGGCTGAAAAGGGCTAGAGGTGGATGTCATTGGCGATGAGGTGCTGGATGGCCATCCACATTAACAATGAACAATATGGCAAGACTTGGGAGACAGGAGGAATGGGAGCCAGATGTAATTAATAAATAAAGAGTTAAGACCTCAGAAATGAACCTCAAGAAGAAGGAGTAAGTGTCCTAGGAAGAGTAGGATGGCATGAGCATTAAAATGTGGGCATTTTTACATGAAGGCAGAGAAATAATGCCACCTCTACCTTTGGACCCCAGAACAGCACTGGAGTCTCTGTGCGCAGTCTCCCATGGCTAGGGCTGTGGGAAAGCAGTGTCCTTCAGAGTAGAGGTGGATTTCAGTTAACGAATGCAATGGAGCAAGTGTTCAGTGACTAAGTGAAAGTTACTAGGAAGCTTATTTACTGGGTATGGAGATTTCCAGAGAACCCATGGGTGATATAGCAGCAAAGGGCGTCCTTGAGGCTATAGAGGAAGAAGTCAGCTAGAGAAATTATAGCAAAGGGACACAGCAAGGTCTTTTATGGAGTGACAAATTTGTTAATAGGATATATAGTCATTTTTGCTGACTTTCAGAATGGTTTAGAAAAAAGTAAATAGATTGTGGACCCTAAAACCCTATCACCAGCTAGCTACAGGGTAAACAGTCTTTACTACAAATATGGGATGACCAGGTCTAGAACTTGACTTTCTTTCTCATCTATTAATACAACATGATGACCGTGTATTCAGAAAGGAAAGGTGCAATGGAAGAGACTTGTTGATCTAATTTTCCGAATGTCTTTAGAAACAGAATGAATTCTCATTAGTCTGGGACGATTCAGGTGTAACTGTCTACCTGAAAGAGAAGGATAAATTACATTGCCTTACAAATGCTTTTACATCCCAATGATTTCTGTAAATCTAAGCTAAATTAGCTGAGATTCTTGAGTATTATAAATGTAGTGGAATATCACTACATTAGAGCTCATGAGAGCTCATGGTGCCCTTATTTTATAAACTTAAAACAGGTGGTCCAGCGATAGATGTTTTCTAATCTCTAAATTGAATAATATGGAATCAAGTTTGGTTAAACATTGAACATGCTGCCTTTATAGGAAAGAATAAAATAAATTTAAAATGGAATTGTCCCAGAGAAGTCTAAGATATATGTCTACTATACTTATAATTGAGAATAATTTATCAGGTGGATATTTCAGTAACCATGTCTTTTTAAACATATTTTAAAAATTCTAATCTAGGACATAGAATGTCTCAGTGAGTTCCAGTGGAGTTATCCAAATCCAACAAATGAAAGATAAAACCGTTATTGAATAATTTAGACTTTTCTCCACTTTAAGGTGCTTTGGCTTCACACTGGTTCCTTGTTTTATTCAACTGCTCAGAAACGCATAGTCTCATTTAAATTGAAGAAGCCATTGAAAATAAGTTGGCTCTACTTCCAGAATTGTAACTAAAAGAAAATTCTTTCTTCTGCAAATGATAAAGAATTTTCAGCATGTTTTTCCACAGCTAATCCTATTCCTTTGGGTACAATGTGGTGCTGCACATTGAAACGTTATAAGAGCATTACCCCGCTAGGCAATAAACATGCTTTAAGAGCTTACTGGTAGTATGCTGACTCAAAGCAGAAATAATAATATCATCATTTTAAGTTGTCACATCTTCATTCTTCTTTCTAAAGACGCTTGCAGGTTTTTCAAGGTCTTTTGCCCCTCCATGACGGTTAGCTTTTGTAAGAGGCTGGTCTCAGAATTCAGATTTATTCCATGATCTTAAAATACAGCAAAGCAAAAAAGCAAGAAAACCTTGATATTTATTTGAAATTTCCTGAGGTGAAGACTTCTTGGTCAAAAGATCAAGTAAGCCTCTTATTACTGGTGGCATACTGGAGTCACCTACAGGGTGTTTTGGGAACTGCCTGTGACATAGAAACTACTTTTTGTTGGGAAGAAGTTTAGTTGGGGTTGTGGGAAATAAAAGAGGAGAAAAATACAAATGTAAGAGGGTAATGAGAGGGTAGAAACCCCACTAGAGCCAAAAGTGGGCCACATAGGCAGGGCCAGATCTAGATTAGGGGTTTCTGAGACTAGGGCTGTGGGAACAGAAGATGATTTCCCACTACATCTGGAATTGGTGGAAAAGGGAGGCTTGAAGTATGAATTCTTGGAAACTTGGGAGCTTTTTCTGAAGTTCCTAGATATTAAGAATGGGAGTCAGGTGTCTTGATTGTGAGGACACCGTGGGGTTCCCTGAGCTCATAACTACTCCATCTTACTATTTTTTAAATTCCCTCTTCCCTATAGAGACTCTGGTAAATCCTTTAAGAGTGAATTTGGTCCATGAGTTTATTTTGAGACCAGTGAAGAAGGGACAAGTTAGGGAAAGAGAATCTTCAGCTTTCAGGTTTGGTGTACCAGGGAACAGAGGGTACCCAGCGGGAGCAGGCTTCTTTAAAGAAGATAGAACTCAGGGGGCCTCAGGTGACCTCAGAGGGGCTCCTCCCAGAAAGCCAGCCAAGAAGCCCCTCAGGAGTTTGGGACGGCCACCTTGGCCAGGCAGTGGCCGGGAGAATCACTGGATTGGGAGGATCTTTGAGTAGCTGTAGTTCTGGGGGTCAGAGTCAGCCACTCTGGGTGGAGCCATGGAAGAATTCATGGGGTGTGTTTAGTCTCCATCTCTTCAATCTTTCATCTTGAATTAATACACTGCACTCCTGTCTCATCGACATTTAAAAGCTGTTAATCCCTAACAGCTCTCTATTATCCTCCAAATATGGTCCAGACTCCTTGACAATAAGTTCATGGCCAACTTAAGCCCACTGCCATTTCCTGATAAGGCATCCTATTTCCTGCTCTGTGTGTTGTAAGCCCCCAGGAATTCATTTTTGTTCTGCCACAGCAGGATCCTAGCTTCATGGCTCTCCCCTTCCTAGTCTTGTCTCCCTGGGTCAATTGGAGTATGACAGGTCTTTTGCTGTACAGAAAGCCACTGAGTTTCATTCTTGTTGTGTATCCAACTTATTTTCTACCTAAGCAGTTTCAAGAGAGGCATGAGGGACTGTTTCTGATGCTCTGTGTTTTTGTGTGATGGGAAAAGGAGGAATGTGGGAAAGCATGGGAGATAGGAGGCTGCACACAATCCTTTCACTTCCCATTGTCATCATGACCTTCCATCCCTTTTGCTTTCTGTTATGCGATTATAAAATCTCACCTCTTCCCTTTGGGTTCCCCCAGGCAGGGATTGAATGTTATTTAAATTTGTAGCTCCCAAGTCTAGCATGGACCCTAGAACTCAGTACATATTCATTGAGTGAATTACAATTGGAATTCTCTTCCACTCTCACAACATACAATGAGTGACATTGCTCAGTGACATTCTCCATCAAGTCGCCATCTGAGGCTTACAAGTTGACATTGATGACCTGTCAATGCTTAATTATAGGTATCTTTGGTATAATCCTAGAAAGTTTGGCCCTAGAGGAAAAAGAACCTGGTGAGACATACCAGAGGATATTGACACAGCTTGTAATGGATTTAGTGCATCCTTTTCTCTAGTCTTCTTGTGTTGAAATTGCCATATGACCCAGGCACTAAAGGCTTCCAGATAAAATGGATGCATTTCTCTTTACTGGGGATCAGATCCTACTTTAAAAGGCCTAGCTCCTTTAAGACCCCAAAGGACGAGCCCTAGGAGCAGAGCTGACTGGGGAAGCCTGAACTGCCTAGCTGAATCACCAATTGCTTCAAGCTTTCAACTGACTTAAGCCTCTCCTGGAGCTTGCTTCAGACCTGGCCTTCTGACTCTGGGGAAGTCACAACTCTCATTGCATCTTGCCCAGGGAGGTTGCCATGGGTCTTTACCCATGACTGGGCCTCAGATATGCCCCATTCAGTAGTAGTCCCCATCCTTGTGTTTAGCCTAGACCAGTCTCAGACCTGCCAGCGTCTTGTCCCCTGCACAGCCCAGCCTGGCCTTGTTTCTTGCATAGACCAGTGCTGATCATGATCCTGAAACATCAAATTCCAAAAGACACAATCCCAAATGCCATAATCCTGAATGTTGAAATCCCAAAAGAGCAAAATCCCTAAAGATCAAATCCCTAAAGTCTAAAAACCCCTAACAACTAAAATCTTTAATGTCTAAAATCACACCCCTGAAAGATTAAAATCCATAATATTGAAATCATGAAAGCCATATTCTGCAGAAGGGATTAGTGTGTTTTCAACAGTATGAAGGATAGTTGCATCATATTAGGCAGAACTATTAACTTGTTTTTGTCTTTACTTGGAAATTGTGGTTTAAGGAGATGCATGTGGGTGCCAACTGATAAAGGGTGAACTTGTGGACTTAATTTAGGTGTCAACTTGACTGGGTTAAGAAATACCTAGTAGGTATTATTTTGGTTGTGTCTGTGAGGACTTTTCCAGAGATTAATGCATGAGTCTGAGTGGGCTAGGCTGGGAAGATCTGCCCTCAATGTGGGTGTGCACCATCCAATCTGCTGGAGGTCTAAGGAGAACATACAGAAGGCAAATTGGTCTCTCTCTAAGAGCTAAGACAGACTTTTCTTCTGCTATGTTGGATATCAGAACTACAGGCTTGCCAACATAGTTATTATTGGTGCTGCAAAAGCAGAAAATTGCTTCATTGCAATGGCTGAGGAATAACGAACCAGACTTTCAAATGGCCAATGTATACTTACAAAATATGTAGACCACATCCACCCTCCAAATACAAGTGCATATATGGTATTCTACCCCAGATGCTGAAGTGACTGACAAGAGGATGGCCTGTGCCAATGGGGTGCAAGGCCTGGGTGAGCCACACCATGTGGCTTATCTATACCCAACATCTGTCTTCCTGGCCAGGTATGGTGGCTCACACCTGTAATCCCAGCACTTTGGGAGGCCAAGATGGGCAGATCACTTGAGGTCTGCAGGTCGAGACCAGCCTGGCCACCATGATGAAACCCTATCTCTACTAAAAGTACCAAAATTAGCCAGCTGTGGTGGCAGATGCCTGTAGTCCTAGCTACTTGGGAGCCTGAGGCATGAGAATTGCTTGAACCTGGGAAGTGCAGGTGGCAGTGAGCTGAGATTGCACCACTGCACTCCGGCCTATCTTAAAAAAAAAAGTGCTCACAAACATCAGTTTTCTGGTGAAATCAGGTGAAACTAACATCAATGTCATCAGAAGACAGCATTTACTGAGTCCTTTTTATGGACCATATCTCACATTTTGTAACCCATTTTTTTTCTTCCTAACAACACTCTGAGGCCAGTGCTATGAGGTGCATGTGGAGGGCCCAGGAATGAGCATCTCAGTCTTACTCAGGGGGACTTGTTGCCCCAGCTGCTGGGAGTGCTCTCAGCTCCTTCAGGGGCTGCCTCAGCTGTAGAGCATCTCCTCTCTCAGGGCATGCCCTTCCTATGGTGGCCTGCATCTAGTGGCAGATCATTCATGGCACAAAGACCCACATGGGGACAACTCTGAGGGTTGACTGAGTCCTTGTCCGGTCTGCATGCCAGTTCAGCTTCTCTCGTCACCCAGTCCTGCTTCTTCCACCTCCCTTCTGCAGGTGTTGATTTCTTATAAACACCCTGCTCCCAAACACGATCTCAGCATCCGCAAAAGCCAAACTGTGACACCCACACTGGAGGACAGTCCCAGGACCTGGCTGATTGTGAGGATGCACACCTGACATCATCCAAGCTAGACCAGAGACTCTCCCCTGCAGATTGAGAATGGTGCTGGAGAGGGCTGGTTCAACTCTGCAATGAGGCCAGACTTAGGATGGTAAGCTTAAACCTAAGTCACTTAAAAAATTAATATGAATGCTGATTATATTCAAGCTAGAAGAATGTGACCAGTTTATGGTATTTGAATTTAATTGCCCATTCTACTACAGGAGCATATGTGTAAAACTCTCTAATTATGTGTCAAAAATATGTACAGTAATATGTAGGAATAGATATGTCAAAATCCTACAACAAGTCATCCAAAACTACCAGGAGAAAAACATTTTCTTTTCTTTTCTTTTTTCTTTTCTTTCTTTCTTTTTTGAGATGGAGTCTTACTCTGTCGCCCAGGCTGCAGTGCAGTGGCGTGACCTCAGCTCACTGTAACTTCTGCCTCCCAGGTTTGAGCAATTCTTCTGCCGCAGCCTCTCAAGTACCTGGGATTACAGGCACCCACCATCATGCCTAGCTAATTTTCAAATTTTTAGTAGAGACAGCGTTTCATCATGTTGGCCAGGCTGGTCTTGAAATCCTAACCTCAAGTGATCCACCCGCCTCAGCCTCCCAAAGTGCTGGGATTACAGGATGAGCCACCACATCCAGAAATATGTTTTATAAAAAGTCGTATAATTGGAGAGTCAAGAAAATTCTTGGGATCAGGGATAAAGTGAGAAAACCAGGTGTGTATGGCTTGCTGAAACTGCTGCAATGTCTGAGAACAATTTATTGAGCCTCATTCTTAGAGCTTTTCCTAAAAGAGAGTTAGGACATGCTAATATCTAAGAAAAAGGATGAATAAGAAGAAAATAAGTCCAGAAGACTCAGCAGAGAAAACTCTCTTAGCTTCCATTTTGGGTGGGCGTCAAAAAAAAAAAAAAATCTCCCCCAATATTTCAGCCATAACAAGGGGTTTTAGGCTTTGTATGTGCACTATTTGCGTCATGTAGGCAATCCCAAGATAAATGAGGCCCTGGTTAGACATTGCCTAATATGACCTCAGAAGTAAAGACAAATTCTTCCTAGAGTAATGCGCCCTCCATTCAGCCCTCCTACTCCCATAAAAGAGAGTTCCTACAATTGTAAGCCCTTAAAAAAACAAACAAAAAACAAACAACAACAACAACAAAAACCTGAACATACAAAGACAAGCCAATATGAATGAGAGTTAGTAGAAATAACAAACACAGAACTGGACCCAAGAAGAAGTATAGAAGGCAATAAATAAAACAACTAGGTTTAATATATTTTTTAAAATAGAAGTTTTTAAAAGAGTAAGGCAAATTAGACAAAGATCAACTTTAACTTCTAGAAATTTAAAAAAATGATTTAAATGGAAAACTTAATGGTATGGCTGAAGAGCTAAATAAACATAGCCAAAGAGAGAATTATGAGGACTCCAGATTAGAGAAACAGATCAAAATATAAAAGAGAGAGGTTAAAATGCCTGAGAATTTTTCTGGATTGTTGAAAAATACATCTCTCCAATTCAAAAGACCAACAAATGTCTATCTAGGTAAATACAAAAAATCCATAATTAGAATTGTCTCAGTGAAACTATAGAACACAGAAAATACAAAGAAGTAGTTAAGAGCAGCCAAAGATAGGGAAAAAAGGCAATTTACCCAAGAAAAAATCATGATTAGATTGCAAGCTGAGTTGTCAACAGCAATGATGGAGCCTAAAGATGGTAGAATATTAAAATCTTCGAAGTATAGATGGAAATATAAAACAAGAATAATGCCAGTTTGTTGGCTCACGCCTGTAACCCCAACAATTTGGGAGGCCGAAGTGGGCAGATCACTTGAGGCCAGGAGTTTGAGACTAGCCTGGCCAACATGGTGAGACCCCTACCTCTACTAAAAATACAAAAATTAGCTGGGCATGGTGGTGCCCCCTTGAAATTCCAGCTACTCAGGAGGCTGAGGCAGGAAAATTGCTGGAACCCTAGCTGCGATTGTGCCACTGCACTCCAGCCTGGGTGACAGAATGAGGCTCTGTCTCAAAAACACAACACAACAAAAGAAAACAAACAAACAAAAAAAACCACAAAAGAACCCAAGAATTGCATCCATAGCAAAACTATCTTTTACAAACATGAAGAAGATATTTTCTGTATGATAAAACTGAAAGGATTTACCACCAATGTTTTCTCACTTACGGAATTTCCAAAAAGTGTTTTTCAAGTGCAAGGAGAAAAATCTCCAAAAGAAGATCTGAGCTGTAAGAAAAAATGGCATATAAACAAAATGATAAATATAAGATCTAATGTATATTGATAGTACTAATATAAAATGATGTCTGATTTGTGAGGTTGACAGTAGACAATATTGAGTTAAAAGACTGAATAAAAATTGAATCTAAGCTGGGGGATGGGTTGGCAGTGGTTGGGGAATTTTAAAAAAACAGTGTATTATTTGAGACAGAGTATATTATTTGATAGCTATATATACACCTGATATAACAGACCAAAAATATGTGAAAAAAATTAGTAAACCCACAATAATAAATCGACATATACAACCTCAGGGTGAGAAATTTCAACATAACTTTCTCATTATTTATAGGTCAAGAATAACAGCAAATACAGAAAATTTGAATGAAACAATTAGCAAGCTTAACTAATGGGCAATATGAATTACAATTAAAGAGTATAAGTTATTCTCCAATGTACATTTACAAATTAATTATGTACTAGGATATAAAGCAAATCTTGAAAAATTTCAAGAAACGGTTATCACATAGACCACATTCTCTGACCACAACCCAATTAAATCAAAATTTAGACAATAAAACAATAAAGTTTAAAAATTTAAAGGAATTTGGAAATTAGATAATAGGTCAAAGATAAATCAAAATGAAAATTTAAAATGCTAAAAACTAAATAATAAAAAATATTGTATAGTGAAACTTGTGGAATACACAAGTTTCCCTCCAAGGGAAATTTATATGCAGAAAATGTATATTAGAAAAAGAGAAGGTTGAAACCATGCAATATCCAATTTTTAAAGTTAGACAATAAGATAAAAGATGGCATAATAAAAATAAGAGCAGAAATCAATGAAAATGAAAAAGATACAGTGAAGAAGATCAAAAAAGGCATACATAGATTGGCTGAAAATAATGTAAAAATAGAAAAATCTCCCAAGAATGTTAAAGAAAAAGAAGACACAAATAACAAATATTATTAATGAAAAAGACATAAATAAAAATGCAGCAAAGATAGAAAAGAGAATGCCGTCAATAACATTTTTTCTAATATGTTTTGAAAACTTAGATGAAGTAGAAAAATTCCTAGAAAATATAACTAACTATACCTGAGTACTAAATAAAGCAATAGCTAAAAATGTTTTCAGAACCAGTTTTACAGGTGAGCTCTACTAACGTTTTAAGGAGCAAATCATTCCAATCTTTTATTAATTCTCCCAGATACATGGGGTGGGGGCGGAGGGAAGACAGTACTCCCAAATTCCTTCTGTGAGGGCAGTTTAACCTTGATATTCAAATCAGATATCAACAATACTAGGAAGATATTAACTGTAGAACGGTTTTGCTAATTGATGTAAAAATTTAAAATCCTTTTAAAATTCTGTAGATTATTCTAAGGCACCAATTTTTTTTAACATTTATCATCTCTAGATTCAAGATACTGTTTTGAAAGATAAGTTTTATTGATATTTAGTTATGGCAACACCAGCAGATCAGGAGAATGGCTTCCATTGAAAGGAGCTTGTAACTCAAACAAAGTAAGTGAATGAAATAAGTTGTTTACTATCTCTAGGAATTACCTAATCCTGGGAGAGGAAGTCCCCCCAGGTCAGCGAGGCTCCAGATATCAAAGCATCAAAATACAGAAAATAAAAGACAGGGTTAACACAAACATTTTTTACAATCAATGGTAACTTACAATAGCTACCAGACGGAAGTCATATCATAGCTGCTATTGCCTCTGCACACATGAGCTTGGATGTTATGACTTGGACAATGGCAACCCCTTGATATTTCAGTCAAGAAATCATCTATTTTGTTTGAAAAAAAAAGATTAAAATGAATCCTTTCCTAAACAAGTTTTCGTTTTCTAACAAAAACCTTTAAAATATATTTGAAGAAAATATAGATGAATATATTGTGGTATGAAAAGGTGGCTTAGACAAAGTACTAGTAATATTTTAAAAGACTGTAAATTCAACCACGTTAAAATTAATAGCTTATATTTTATCAAAAGGTATTTTAAGTGAAATGAAACAATTAGCTATAAAATGAGAGGTTACTTGCAATACACATGACTGATAGATTGTGTTTGTGTTTGTGTGTATGTATGTATCTGAACATGAATAGACATTTCATAGTAAAATAAACACATATGGTCAATAGACAAAAAGATATGCTCAAGCTCAGTAAATAAGAAATGTGAGTCAAGATCACGATATCACTTTATACTAATTAATTGGCAAATGTTTAATTTTATATTTACATGTTTTTTGAGACAGGGTCTTGCTTCACCACCAAGGCTGGAATGTACTTGCAAAATCATAGCTCACTGCAGCCTCAACCTCCTGGGCTCAAGCGCTCCTCCACCTCAGCCTCAAGAATAGCTAGGACCACAGGCACACGTCATCACACCCAGCTAATTTTTTATTTTTTAATTTTTTTGTAGAAACAGGGTCTCCCTATGTTGCCCAGCCTGGTCTTGAACTCCTGGGCTCAAGTGAGCCTCTCAACTTGGCCTCCCAAAGTGCTAGGATTACAGGTGTGAGCCACCATGCCCATTTGGCAAATATTAAAAAACCTGACACCACCAAGTGTTGTAGCATCTTAGCGGAATCTCTTACACATTGCTGATGGCCATGTAACTTGGTAAAAAACTCTGAAAGACAATTTAGCATTTTGAAAAGTTGAACTTACTCACATTGCAGCTCAGCAATTCCACTCTTGTACACAGGCATTATTCTTGCCCACCAGAATGTTCACAGTAATAGTGTTGTGATAGCAAAACATCTAACCCTGTTTATTTGGGTCCTCTGGGCAGCAGACACTATGAGTGAATTAAAAGTGCAAGGGATTTATGGGGGAAATGTTCATGAAGCATAAAAGGGAGGGGTCTCAGGAGTAGACAGAGAGCTACTTCAGACTGTGATGCAGGTCTGATACCTATGAAAGAGAGAGGAAGAAAATACTGGGTAAGAAGATCCTCAGACTGCAGTGCAGCTCACAGAAAGTCTCTACCAGTCTGATAAGGACCCCAGAGGAGACCTGCTGTGGACAGAAAGAGCCTGACTCAAGTGCCCTTGTGGTGCTCAGCTGTTGACTGGGGGTAGCTGGGAGACACCATGACATCTGTAGGAATCCTGCAGCCACTAAAGGATGTCAGCTAACTTGGCTCCTCAAAACAAGTTCTCTCTTGAAGGGGTAGCTGAATGCCCATCTCCACATTTGCCCTAAATCAAATGCTCATTGCCAGGACACTAGATAAATAAATTGCAAAATGGTCATAGAGTGAAATACTATACAGCAGTAAAAAATAATCTGGAGCATAAAAATGTGGATGACTCTTAATTACATCAGGTCAAATGAAAACATCTTCATTCCAGAGGACTACCTAGGAAATTTTTGTAAAGTCTAAAAACACCCAAATCTAAATAGTATATTTTTTTCTTTTTTTTTGTACTTTAAGTTCTAGGGTACATATGCATAACATGCAGGTTTCTTACATATGTATACATATGGCATGTTGGTGTGCTGCACCCATTAACTCGTCATTTAACGTTAGGTATATCTCCTAATGCTATCCCTCCCCCCTCCCCCCACCCTACAACAGGCCCCAGTGTGTGATGTTCCCCTTCCTGTGTCCAAGTGTTCTCATTGTTCAATACCCACCTATGAGTGAGAACATGTGATGTTTGGTTTTTTGTCCTTGTGATAGTTTGCTGAGAATGATGGTTTCCAGCTTCATCCATGTCCCTACAAAGGACATGAACTCATCATTTTTTATGGCTGCGTAGTATTCCATGGTGTATATGTGCCACATTTTCTTAATCCAGTCTATCATTGTTGGACATTTGGGTTGGTTCCAGCTCTTTGTTACTGTGAATAGTGCCGCAGTAAACATACGTGTGCATGTGTCTTTATAGCAGCATGATTTATAATCCTTTGGGGTTATACCCACTAATGGGATGGCTGGGTCAAATGGTATTTCTAGTTCTAGATCCCTGAGGAATCGCCACACCGACTTCCACAATGGTTGAACTAGTTTACAGTCCCACCAACAGTGTAAAAGTGTTCCTATTTCTCCACATCCTCTTCAGCACCTGTTGTTTCCTGACTTTTTAATGATCGCCATTCTAAATGGTGTGAGATGGTATCTCATTATGGTTTTAATTTGCATTTCTCTGATGGCCAGTGATGATGAGCATTTTTTCATGTGTCTTTTGGCTGCATAAATGTCTTCTTTTGAGAAGTGTCTGTTCATATCCTTCGCTCACTTGTTGATGGGGTTGTTTGTTTTTTTCTTGTAAATTTGTTTGAGTTCTTTGTAGATTCTGGATACTAGCCCTTTGTCAGATGAGTAGATTGCAAAAATTTTCTCCCATTCTGTAGGTTGCCTGTTCACTCTGATCGTAGTTTCTTTTGCTGTGCAGAAGCTTTTTAGTTTAATTAGATCCCATTTGTCAATTTTGGCTTTTGTTGCCATTGTGTTTGGTGTTTTAGATATGAAGTCCTTCCCATGCCTATTTCCTGAATGGTATTGCCTAGGTTTTCTTCTAGGGTTTTTATGGTTTTAGGTCTAACATTTAAGTCTTTAATCCAACTTGAATTAATTTTTGTATAAGGTGTAAGGAAGGGATGCAGTTTCAGCTTTCTACATATGGCTAGCCAGTTTTCCCAGCACCATTTATTAAATAGGGAATCCTTTCCCCATTGCTTGTTTTTCTCAGGTTTGTCAAAGATCAGATGGTTGTAGATGTGTGGTATTATTTCTGAGACCTCTGTTCTGTTCCATTGGTCTATATCCCTGTTTTGGTACCAGTACCATGCTGTTTTGATTACTGTAGCCTTGTAGTATAGTTTGAAGACAGGTAGCATGATGCCTCCAGCTTTGTTCTTTTGGCTTAGGATTGACTTGGCAATGCGGGTTCTTTTTTGGTTCCATATGAATTTTAAAGTAGTTTTTTCCAATTCTGAGAAGAAAGTCATTGGTAGCTTGATGGGGATGGCATTGAATCTATAAATTACTTTGGGCAGTATGGCCATTTTCACGATATTGATTCTTCCTATCCATGAGCATGGAATGTTCTTCCATTTGTTTGTGTCCTCTTTTATTTCGTTGAGCAGTGCTTTGCAGTTCTCCTTAAAGAGGTCCTTCACATCCCTTGTAAGTTGGATTCCTAGGTATTGTATTCTCTTTGAAGCAATTATGAATGGGAATTCACTCATGATTGGGTTCTCTGTTTGTCTGTTGTTGGTGTATAAGAATGCTTGTGATTTTTGCACATTGATTTTGTATCCTGAGACTTTGCTGAAGTTGCTTATCAGCTTAAGGAGATTTTTATCTGAGACGATGTGGTTTTCTAGATATACAATCATGTCATCTGCAAACAGGGACAATTTGACTTCCTCTTTTCCTAATTGAATACCCTTTATTTCTTTCTCCTGCCTAATTACCCTGGCCAGAACTTCCAACACTATGTTGAATAGGAATGGTGAGAGAGGGCATCCCTGTCTTGTGCCAGTTTTCAAAGGGAATGCTTCCAGTTTTTGCCCATTCAGTATGATACTGGCTGTGGGTTTGTCATAGATAACTCTTATTATTTTGAGATATGTGCCGTGAATACCTAATTTATTGAGAGTTTTTAGCGTGAAGAGTTGTTGAATTTTGTCAAAGGCTTTTTCTGCATCTATTGAGATAATCATGTGGTTTTTGTCTTTGGCTCTGTTTATATGCTGGATTACATTTATTGATTTGCGTATATTGAACCAGCCTTGCATCCCAGGGATGAAGCCCACTTGATCATGGTGGATAAGCTTTTTGATGTGCCTCTGGATTCGGTTTGCCAGTATTTTATTGAGGATTTTTGCATCGGTGTTCATCAAGGATATTGGTCTAAAATTCTTTTTTTTTATTGTGTCTCTGCCAGGCTTTGGTATCAGGATGATGCTGGCCTTATAAATTGAGTTAGGGAGGATTCCCTCTTTCTATTGATTGGAATAGTTTCAGAAGGAATGGTACCAGCTCCTCCATGTACCTCTGGTAGAATTCGGCTGTGAATCCATCTGGTCTTGGACTTTTTTTGGTTGGTAAGCTCTTAATTATTGCCTCAATTTCAGAGCCTGTTATTGGTCTATTCAGAGATTCAACTTCTTCCTGGTTTAGTCTTGGGAGAGTGTATGTGTCCAGGAATTTATCCATTTCTTCTAGATTTTCTAGTTTATTTGTGTAGAGGTGTTTATAGTATTCTCTGATAGCAGTTTGTATTTCTGTGGGATTGGTGGTGATATCCCCTTTATCATTTTTTATTGTGTCTATTTGATTCTTCTCTCTTTTCTTCTTTATTAGTCTTGCTAGCGGTCTATCAATTTTGTTGATCTTTTGAAGAAACCAGCTCCTGGATTCATTGATTTTTTGAAGGGTTTTTTGTCTCTTTATTTCTTCAGTTCTGCTCTGATCTTAGTTATTTCTTGCCTTCTGCTAGCTTTTGAGTGTGTTTGCTGTTGCTTCTCTAATTCTTTTAATTGTGTTGTTAGGGTGTCAATTTTAGATCTTTCCTGCTTTCTCTTGTGGGCATTTAGTGCTATAAATTTCCCTCTACACACTGCTTTGAATGTGTCCCAGAGATTGTGGTATGTTGTGTCTTTGTTCTCACTGGTTTCAAAGAACATCTTTATTTTTGCCTTCATTTCATTATGTACCCAGTAGTCATTCAGGAGCAGGCTGTTCAGTTTCCATGTAGTTGAGTGGTTTTGAGTGAGTTTCTTAATCCTGAGTTCTAGTTTGATTGCATTGTGGTCTGAGAGACAGTTTATTATAATTTCTGTTCTTTTACATTTGCTGAGGAGTGCTTTACTTCCAACTATGTGGTCAATTTTGGAATAAGTGCAGTGTGGTGCTGACAAGAATGTATATTCTGTTGATTTTGGGTGGAGAGTTCTGTAGATGTCTATGAGGTCTGCTTGGTGCAGAGCTGAGTTCAATTCCTGGATATCCTTGTTAACTTTCTGTCTCGTTGATCTGTCTAATGTTGACAGTGGGGTGTTAAAGTCTCCCATTATTATCGTGTGGGAGTCTAAGTCTCTTTGTAGGTCTCTAAGGACTTGCTTTATGAATCTGGGTGCTCCTGTATTGGGTGCATATATATTTAGGATAGTTAACTCTTCTTGTTGAATTGATCCCTTTACCATTATGTAATGGCCTTCTTTGTCTCTTTTGATCTTTGTTGGTTTAAAGTCTGTTTTATCAGAGATTAGGATTGCAACCTCTGCATTTTTTTTTTCCATTTGTTTGGTAGATGTTACTCCATCCCTTTATTTTGAGCCTATGTGTGTCTCTGCACATGAGATGGGTTTCCTGAATCCAGCACACTGCTGGGTCTTGAGTCTTTATCCAATTTGCCAGTCTGTGTCTTTTAATTGGAGCATTTAGCCCATTTACATTTAAGGTTAATATTGTTATGTGTGAATTTGATCCTGTCATTATGGTGTTAGCTGGTTATTTTGCTCATTAGTTGATGCAGTTTCTTCCTAGCATCAATAGTCTTTATAATTTGGCATGTTTTTGCAGTGGCTGGTACCGGTTGTTCCTTTCCATATTTAGTGCTTCCTTCAGGAGCTCTTTTAGGGCAGGCCTGGTGGTGACAAAATCTCTCAGCATTTGCTTGTCTGTAAGTATTTTATTTCTCCTTCACTTATGAAGCTTAGTTCGACTGGATATGAAATTCTGGGTTGAAAATTATTTTCTTTAAGAATGTTGAATATTGGCCTCCACTCTCTTCTGGCTTGTAGAGTTTCTGCCAAGAGATCCGCTGTTAGTCTGATGGGCTTCCCTTTATGGGTAATGCGACCTTTCTCTCTGGCTGCCCTTAACATTTTTTCCGTCATTTCAACTTCGGTGAATCTGACAATTATGTGTCTTGGAGTTGCTCTTCTCGAGGAGTGTCTTTGTGGCGTTCTCTGTATTTCCTGAATTTGAATGTTGGCCTGCCTTGCTAGGTTGGGGAAGTTCTCCTGGGTAATATCCTGCAGAGTGTTTTCCAACTTGGTTCCATTCTCCCATTTCAGGTACAGCATTCAGATGCAGATTTTGTCTTTTCACACAGTCCCATATTTCTTGGAGGCTTTGTTCATTTCTTTTTATTCTTTTTTCTCTAAACTTCTCTTCTAGCTTCATTTTATTCATTTCATTTTCCATCACTGATACCCTTTCTTCCAGTTGATCGCATCAGCTGGAATCACTGACAAATGCACTGAGGCTTGTGCATTTGTCACGTAGTTCTCTTGCCGTGATTTTCAGCTCCATCAGGTCCTTTAAGGACTTCTCTGCATTGGTTATTCTAGTTAGCCATTCGTCTAATTTTTTTTTCAAGGTTTTTAACTTCTTTGCCATTGGTTTGAACTTCCTCCTTTAGCTCGGAGTAGTTTGATATTCTGAAGCCTTCTTCTCTCAACTCGTCAAAGTCACTCTCCCTCCAGCTTTGTTCCGTTGCTGGTGAGGAGCTGCATTCCTTTGAAGGAGGAGAGGCACTCTGATTTTTAGAATTTTCAGTTTTTCTGCTCTGTTTTTTCCCCATCTTTGTGGTTTTATCTTCCTTTGGTCTTTGATGATGGTGACATACAGATGGGGTTTTGGTGTGGATGTCCTTTCTGTTTGTTAGTTTTCCTTCTAACAGTCAGGACCCTCAGCTGCAGGTCTGTTGGTGTTTGCTGGAGGTCCACTCCAGACCCTGTTTGCTTGGATATCAGCAGCAGAGGCTGCAGAACAGCGAATATTGCTGAACAGCAAATGTTGCTGCCTGATCGTTCCTCTGGAAGTTTTGTCTCAGAAGAGTACCCAGCTGTGTGAGGTGTCAGTTTGTCCCTACTTGGGGGTGCCTCCCAGTTAGGCTACTCAGGGGTCAGGGACCCACTTGAGGAGGCAGTCTGTCCGTTCTCAGATCTCAAGCTCCCTGCTGGGAGAACCACTACTCTCTTCCAAGCTGTCAGACAGGGACATTTACGTCTGCAGGGGTTTCTGCTGCCTTTTGTTTGTCTGTGCCCTGCCCCCAGAGGTGGAGTCTAGAGGCAGGCAGGCCTTCTGGAGCTGCAGTGGGCTCCACCCAGTTCGAGCTTCCTGGCTGCTTTGTTTATCTAATCAAGCCTCAGCAATGGCGGGTGCCCCTCCCCCAGCCTTGCTGCCACATTGCAGTTCAATCTCAGACTGCTGTTCTAGCAATAAGCCAGGCTCTGTGGGCGTAGGACCCTCTGAGTCAGGTGCAGGATATAATCTCCTGGTGTGCTGTTTGCTAATACCGTTGGAAAAGCGCAGTACTAGGGTGGGAGTGACCCGATTTTCCAGGTGCCATTTGTCACCCCTATCCTTGGCTAGGAAAGGGAATTCCCTGACTCCTTGCGCTTTCTGGGTGAGGCGATGCCTCGCCCTGCTTCGGCTCACACTCAGTGTGCTGCACCCACTGCCCAACAATCCCCAGTGAGATGAACCTGGTACCTCAGTTGGAAATGTAGAAATCACCTGTCTTCTGCGTCGCTCATGCTGGGAGCTGTAGACTGGAGGTGTTCCTATTCAGCCATCTTGGAACCACCCCCAATAGTAAATTTTTTAAGGCACACAAATATATGTGAGGAAATGACTTTTAAAACAGCAAAACAATGAAAAAAGATTAATAAAGTCAAGGTAGTTATTACCTTTGAGCATGAGACTAAATCATATATGATGGAATAAGAAAGGTGTTCATAAATAGCATTGTTGGTGTTATAAATTCTTAGGCTGGGTGGCAGTTTCACCCGCATAAATAACATATGAAAATAAAAGAAACACAATAAAAAGTAAAAGTCTAGATGACAAGGGTGTGTAAGCTTTGAGATGGGTGATTGGATTTAAGCATCTTAAGTCCTTATATTACTCAGGAGGCAGATAAAGATATTGATTAGTGTTAGAGTTTAACATTTAAGCATGTTAAAATTTTAAGGACAACTTCCTGAAGACTAGAAATAAATATATCTATCTTCCAAATAGCTTCGGAGAGAAAAAAATTAAAAAAAATTCAGAAGACCAGAAAAAAGAAAGCTGAAATTTAGAAAAAAAAACTTGGACAAAATAAGAGGCCATCTATATAACAAATCACAATGAATTTTGAAAGCATAGATTAATTGTCTGTTTTTTTTAAAAAAATTTACCTATATACTTTTTACAAGTAAAATTTAATGTAATTTTTTTCACCTGACTCACTTGTGATAAACTACCCTAATAATGTCCATATTTTCTGTGTTCTTAAAGTACCTAATAAGAGAAATTCATAGATGTCTGAGCCAACAAATGTCACACAAGTCAGAATTAATTTGTCTCCAAGGTACTTGGAGACCTTCAAAGGCATGTTTTTATTTTATTAGTCACACCCTCAGGGGTGTGAGGTATTTTAAGCCAGCCCTGGAGTTCTCTGAGAAGTCTCTGTGGAGTCTATAAAATTCACCACATGACCAACCACCAAGCATTTCACTGCTGAAGCCTCATGGACCTTGGCATAGGACTTTAGCCTCAGAGATGTCATTCTGGGACTTTTTCAGAGAGCAGAATTTTTTTTCTTGGACAGTCTAAAGGCTGATGCTACTAAAACCTGATTCCAAATTTTCCTATCTATGTTGGCATTTAGTTATGTCAATTTCATAATGTCAGGGCCAATCTTATTATATAGTCTGGTCGTCAGCTGTCTAGGGTAGAGAACTGTGCTGGCATTAAAGTGCCAGGTGACTGGCACTTTGATGTTGGCAGAAAAATAATTGTATTTAAAAAGACCACAAAAAAGAAAATACAGTTAAAATGAAAACTTTAAAACATAGGAGTTCTTATACCTTTGCTTCCTGTAAAGAAAACGATGTTGTAAGAAAAGGAAAGTCTGAAACTTAAGAATCATGCTGTGCTTCTTTTCTTCCCTAGAAACTATCAGGGCTAGCTCTGTGCCTAGGCAGATGTGAAAAATGGAAAACAGCTTCCCTTTTCTCCAAAAATATTATTCTGCAGTCTTCCACTCTGACGTTCTCACAATAGGCGATTGCAATTAAAATTTTAAAATTATAATTTTATCAAAGTAAAGCATGTGTGGAGTTTTTTGTTTTAGTTAAAACATCTAATAGCACTCTCTTGCCCTAATCTGTCAGTTGGACATCTCAGAAGCAACCTCTTCATTTTTTTTTTAGTTATTTCTTCTGATGATCATCTATATAATTTTAAATACTACTTTCACTTTGATTTTTTTCTATTTTAGACATCGTTGTGTACCTGGCATGAAAGGAGAGTACCTGCGACTCTTATGAGACCATCCCAACCCTCCATGCCCTCCTTCCTTCATCCTTTCTATATGCTTACATAATATATTTTAAATAAAATCAATAATCAGTGTTACATTTTTATGGCTATGAAGGTATTATTTGCTGCTGGGCAAAATCTTGTTTTATGGTTGTATTCTTTTTAAATAAGGAAACTGTATGTTTTCCTTGGAGTTGACATTTGCTTTGTTTTTATTTATAAGTATTAATGTTTCCATCACAAATTTTTCTCAAACGTGTCAAAGAACTATAAAACCTGTGATATTATTTTTGGTACCATTTTCCACATGGTAAAACATAGCAGGTAATCTATTATTTCCAGTTTGATTCCCCATGGAGACATATTTGTTTTATCTTCCTCTTCCAATCTGGATGGTTTGATTTGGCCTATTGCAGAGATGGCATACTGAGAATCCCTTTAGTTTCACCCCTGTACGAGGAGCTCTACATCTTAGATTTACTGTTGGTGTTTTTCTTGACTCTTATTTTTCTATATCACATCATTTAGTAACTTCCTGAGAAACAGTGCATGGAGATTGTCAAGTAATACTTTTGAGACTTTGAATGTCTAAAAATGTCATCTTTAATCACTTTTGTACTTTAGATAGGTAAGCTGGATATGAATCCATATCCATGAATACATGAAGGTACTGCTCCATCATCTTCTGGCTTCCAATGTCTTAGATAAGAAGTATAATGTCATTCTGATTCTTCATTCTTTGAATGCAACCAGGCTTTTCTGTCTGCAGACTTTTTGGATATTATTTATTTTTAAATTTAACTACTCTTGTGTTTTAAGAAATCATTCTGACACACTTAGGTCATTTCTTATTGATTCTGCTGGATTCATAATTTCAGTTACAGAAATACTTTGTATTTTCTATTGGCTAAATCTTTTCTCCTCTGTTTTCTTCTCTTTTTCTGTTTTACGTATTATTTGAATGCAGGATTTTGAATTAATCATGTAACTTTCCAAAATTTTTCTTTCCTGTTTTTTATCTCTTTTACTTCAGTTCCACTTTCTAGGAGATATTCTGCAATTTCTTTTCCAGGCCTTCTGATATTTGTTTTTGACCCTATGTTTAATTAACAGGATTTATTAATTGCTGTGTCTTTTTTATTGTCAATATATTCTCTTAGCTCTTCAATAATATTAAATACAGGTTTTTAAATTTTTTTCAACTTTGTGCATCACCTCATTTTCACTGAATTTTATTCCCTTTTGGGTTTGTATTGGTTTTTGTTTTTCATGTTGAAAACTTTCCTCAAATGCCTATGACTTATAGGATGCCAGGTTACACTAAGACATTATTTGAAATATGTGTGTACAGGCAGGACATATCTACTGGGACTTCATGTGAGTTTCATAGTAGTGGCCCAGCTGTTTCAGGAGAATTTTCTCAAATGTCAGTACATGCAAATCTTGCCCTCGTCCTCCACTCAGTCTTTTTATATCTCAAGAGAAGAATTTTCCAGTCTCCAGCCTTGGGGAATATGCCCAGTTGCCTGCATTCTTGGAGCTGAGTCATGAAAAAGTGGTGGGTGTTTCAATATTCAGCATATAGATTTTTAAATTCAATTTTTAAATTTATATACAGTAGGGTCCCTCTTTTTGGTTTATAGTTTTGTGAGTTTTGGCAAATGTAGGGTCACAAACCATCACCACAGTCAAGAAACAAAATAGTGTCATCATCCCCCCAAATACCCTCATGTTTTCAACTTCTCCTCCAAGCCCTAATCACTGTCAACTACTAATCCTTTTATCCCTAAGGTTTTGCTCTTCCAGAATATCACGCAAATGAAATAATTTATTTACTTTTTAGTATCTGGTTACTCTCACTTGGCGTAATGCATTTGAGATGCATCCATTCTATTGCGTATATCAACAGTTTGTTGTTGTTGTTGTCATTGAGTAGTATTCCATTACCTGAAGGTTGTTCATCTGTTCCCCTGTTGAAGAACATATGGATTGGTTCCAGTTTTTGGTGATTATGAATACAGCTACCATAAATGTTGGCATATGATACTGGTATAAAAATAAATTTTCATTTTAATCCCATCCCCAAGAATGAAATTGCAAGGTCATATGGTAAATGCATATTTATTTAAATTTGTAAGAAGCAGACAAACTGGTTTTCAAAGTGCCTGTATAATTTTGCATTTCACCAGCAGTAAATGAGAGTTCCAGTTGCTTGGCAACCTCACCAGGATTGTCATTGTTAGGATTTGTTTGTCCAATTTTGTTCTGTTTGTTCAAAGTTCTTATGGTTCTTCTCTTTGCCTTTCCGTGTAAATTGTAGAATCACCTTGTTGATATCTACCGAAATTTACTTGGGATTTTGATAAGGACTGCCACATGTGAGACTAGGTCTCTGGTGGAGAAGTACAGATAATAATGGAGGACACATGCAAGACATCTCTTAGATATTCCTAGAAATAGTCAAGAGAACTTTGCAAAGGTGTCTTAAGTTAGCATGCACTATCTAATAGACTTCAACTTGAGACTTCTGCTTCTTGTCAAGATGGAATTAGAGGCACTGTATTTTCCTGACAGAAACAACTAGAACATTTGAAATAATATGTCAAACAATGGTTTTCAAGACATTGGATATAAGCCAATAAAGAATAGTTTTCCTTGAGAAATGGGAAACAAATAAGGTGAGTGTTATGCTTGCCTCAGTTTATTGCTAATGGTGCATTTTCAGGTTTTAGTCAGGGAAGAAAAACCCAGAGGGAGCCCAGAAGTCTTGAATCGAAGTGATGCAGCTAGGGATCTGGGGACACAAAGTCTGCTAAAGTTTGAAGAACAGAGGAGAATGCTGCATGAGAGAGAATGCCAGAGATCTCCAGGCAGTGCTTTTCAAATGTTCTGAGAGTACTGATCAACACATTGCATGTGAGAAAACTCCCTGTGTCAGGAGAAAGAACCTCTTAAAAAGATTAGCATGAACAGTAGCTGGCATTCGCACAGAGTCTGAAAACGTGCCTGTGGCCACCAGGTGAAATGGAAAACTGGTAAATTCTGAAGGCATTGGATTGAGCACTCAAAGGATCTTGCATAAGAATTGGAAAATAATTAGGCTTAAACTTGGCATTACTCTGGACCTGCCTAACAAATCAGAAAAGCCAGATCCAAACAAATCAAGTGGTTTCACAATAACTTAATTGCATCCAAGAATAAAACACAAGAAGACTTAGAGAAATACAATAATATCCAGTACCCAACAAGACAAAATTCTTAATGTCTGGCATCCAATAAAAAATTACCAGGTATGCAAAGAAGCAAGAAAATATGACTCATATGAGGATAAAAGTTTGGTCAATCAAAATGGTCCCAGAACTTAAACAGATGTTAGAATTAGAAGACAAAGGCATAAAGGCAGTTATTATAACTGTATGCCAGATGTTCCAAAAGCTAGAGGAAAGATCAAGTTAAGTAGAGATACGATATAAACAAGAACTCCAAATCATATTTCTAGAGATGATAGCTATACTTGAAGATTTTTAAAAACTCACTAAATAGAATTATTGGCAGATTAGACATTGCAGAAGATATAACTAGTTAACTATGCAATGAAAAACAGAAAAAGACAAAAAATGTAGAAAAGGGAATCACTGAGATATGGAATAATTTCTATTGAAATCTATAAAAGAAATAAAGGATAAAACAAAAATATTTGAAGAAATAATGGCTGAATTTTTATCAAATTTTATAAAAACAAAAACTTTACGGATCCAAGACAATCAATGATCTCCAAACACAAAAGACATGAAGACAACTACACCAAAACACATCATGATAAAATTCTCTAAACTGTAATAAAGAGGCTATCTCAAAAGGAGCCAGAGAATAAAAGACATGTTAAGTAGAGAGTAACACAGAAAGAATTACAGCATATTTTTCAAGGGAAACAATCCAAGTTAGAAGATAGCGGAACAACATTTCTCAAATACTCAAAAAATGCCATCAAGAAAAACTGAAATTGGCCGGGCACAGTGGCTCACGCCTGTAATCCCAGCACTTTGGGAGGCCGAGGTGGGCGGATCATGAGGTCAGGAGATTGAGACCATCCTGGCTAACACGGTGAAACCCTGTATCTACTGAAGAAATATAAAAAATTAGCCAGGCGTGGTGGCGGATGCCTGTAGTCCCAGCTACTCGGGAGGCTGAGGCAGGAGAATGGTGTGAACACAGGAGGCAGAGCTTGCAGTGAGCCAAGATTGCGCCACTGCACTCCAGCCTGGGGGACAGAGCAAGACTCCGTCTTGAAAAAAGAAAAAAAACTCAAATCAAGAGTTTTATACTCAGTGAAAACAACTTTTAAATAGAAACTCGAAATAAATTACATTTTTAGACATACAAAAGCTGAAAGAATTCATCACCACTAGAGAGACACTGTGAGAAATGCTAAAGGAGACCTTCAGACATAATAAAAATACAGATGGAATGCACATAAAGAATAAAAAGTACTGAAGCCTGGACACCTGTACTGAGGTGGATCACACCTATAATCCCAGCAATTTGGGAAGCCAAGGCAAGAGGATTGCTTAAGCCCAGAAGTTTGAGACCAGCCTGGGCAATATAGTAAGACCTCATCTCTCTTAAAAAAAAAATTAAAAAAAAAAAAATTAACCAGGCATGATGGCACACCTATAGTCCTAGCAGCTACTTGGGAGGCTGAAATGAGAGGATCTCCTGAGCCCTTGAGGCAGAGGTTGCAGTGAGCCAAGAGCACACCACTGCACTACTTGTAGGTGATAAAGTGAGACTCTGTCTCAAAAAAAAAAAAAAAAAGAGAAAAAATGGTACTGCAAATAGTAATTATGTGTGTAAGCATAAAAGTCCTTTTTCTTTTCTGTTTATTTAAATCTCTATAAAGAATAATTGACTATTTACAGAAAAAAACAATAATATATTTTGGAGTTTAAAACAAACAGAAATAAAATATATGCCCATGATAGCACAAAAGACAGGAAGGCAGAAACGAAAGTATACTGTTGTAAGGTTCTCTTACAATATGTGTTATGGTATAGCATCACTTGAGGTTTAAGTTAAACATACTAAAGATAAAATGTACAATACAATAAGTTAAATATGAATATTAAATATCCCCATGCAATTGCTAAAGCAACACAAATCATATCTAGTAAGTCAATAGAGAAGATAAAATGGAGCCATAAAATATTCAATTAATTGAAAGAATGCAGAAGAAAAGAAAAGGAGAAAAAGGACTGATGAAACAAACAGCAAGATGGTAGATTTAAATCAAACCATGTAATTAATCACATAAAATTAAAGGGTTTTAATATCCTAATTAAAAGACAGCTTTCAGATTGGCCAAAAATGCAAGACTCACCTATAAGCTGCCTACAAGTGACACATTTCATTCATTTTTCATAATTTCAATTTTTATTTTAGATTAAGTGGGTACAAGTACAGGTGTATTGCATGATGCTGAGGTTTGGATACGAATGATCCCATCACCCAGACAGTAAGCATAGTACCCAATAATTAGTTTTTCAACACTTGCACCCGTCCCTCCCTCTCCTCTCTATTAGTCCCTGGTATCTATTTTTGCTATCTTTATGTCCATGAGTACCCGATATTTAGCTCCCACTTATAAGTGAGAACATATGGTATTTGGTTTTTTTTCCCGTGTTAATTTGCTTAGGATAATGGCCTCTAGTTGCATCCATATTGCTGCAAAGTACATGATTTCATCCTTATTTATAGCTGCATAGTATTCCATGGTGTCTATGTACCACATTAAGAAGCACATTTTAAATATATAGACAAAATAGGTTAAAAGTAAAAGGATAAAAAGCTATGTACCATGCTAGTGCTATTCTAAAGAAAACTGGAGTGAATATGTTAATATTAGACAAAAAAGTATTTAGAGAAAAGTATATTATGTTGAAAATATAGGATTATTCTATAATGATAAATACTTCATATCTACAACTATCTGATCTTTGACAAACCTGAGAAAAACAAGCAATGGGGAAAGGATTCCCTATTTAATAAATGGTGCTGGGAAAACTGGCTAGCCATATGTAGAAAGCTGAAACTGGATCCCTTCCTTACACCTTATACAAAAATTAATTCAAGATGGATTAAAGACTTAAACGTTAGACCTAAAACCATAAAACCCTAGAAGAAAACCTAGGCATTACCATTCAGGACATAGGCATGGGCAAGGACTTCATGTCTAAAACACCAAAAGCAATGGCAACAGAAGCCAAAATTGACAAATGGGATCTAATTAAACTAAAGAGCTTCTGCACAGCAAAAGAAACTACCATCAGAGTGAACAGGCAACCTACAGAATGGGAGAAAATTTTCGCAACCTACTCATCTGACAAAGGGCTAATATCCAGAATCTACAATGAACTCAAACAAATTTACAAGAAAAAAACAACCCCATCAAAAAGTGGGCAAAGGACATGAACAGACACTTCTCAAAAGAAGACATTTATGCAGCCAAAAAACACAAGAAAAAATGCTCACCATCACTGGCCATCAGAGAAATGCAAAATGAGATACCATCTCACACCAGTTAGAATGGCGATCATTAAAAAGTCAGGAAACAACAGGTGCTGAAGAGGATGTGGAGAAATAGGAAGACTTTTAAACTGTTGATGGGACTGTAAACTAGTTCAACCATTGTGGAAGTCGGTGTGGTGATTCCTCAGGGATCTAGAACTAGAAATACCATTTGACCCAGCCATCCCATTACTGGGTATATACCCAAAGGACTATAAATCATGCTGCTATAAAGACACATGCACACGTATGTTTATTGTGGCACTATTCACAATAGCAAAGACTTGGAACCAACCCAAATGTCCAACAATGATAGACTGGATTAAGAAAATGTGGCACATATACACCATGGAATACTATGCAGCCATAAAAAATGTTGAGTTCATGTCCTTTGTAGGGACATGGATGAAATTGGAAATCATCATTCTCAGCAAACTATCGCAAGAACAAAAAACCAAACGCTGCATCTTCTCACTCATAGGTGGGAATTGAACAATGAGAACACATGGACACAGGAAGGGGAACATCACACTCTGGGGACTGTTGTGGGGTGGGGGGTGGGGGGAGGGGGAAGGGATAGCTTTAGGAGATATACCTAATGCTAAATGACGAGGTAATGGGTGCATCACACCAGCATGTCACATGTATACATATGTAACTAACCTGCACATTGTGCACATGTACCCTAAAACTTAAAATATAATAATAATAAAATAAAAAATATCTCAAATCCTCGGACATACAAATTCAATTTTTGTGTACTTAATAAAAGGGCTACAAAATACATGAAGCAAAAACTGATAGAACGCAAAAAGAAATCAAGAAATTCACAAATGTAGTGATAGAGTTGAATGTAACTGACAGAACAAGTAGATTATCAGTAAGGATGTATACAATTTGAACAACACCATAAAGTAACTTACCTCATTGATATTTATATGATACTGCATTCAAGAGCAGCAGAATATATATTCCTTTCAAATGCTCATGAAACATTCATCAAAATAGATCATGTTTTGGACCACAGTAAAATCTCAACAAGTTCTCTGACCACAATAGAATTAAGTTAGAAATTAATAACAGTAAGTTTTCTCGGAAATTCCTGAGTATTTGGAAAGTATACAGCACAGTTAAACTCATGGGTTATTTACGAGATAAAAAAGAAATTAGAAGATATTTTGTACTAAATTGAAACGAGAACACATAATATAAAAATTTGTGGGATACTATTAAAGCAGTAATTAGAGGAATATTTATAGCACTAAAAGTCTATATTATTAGATAAGAAGAAAGGTCTTAAATCATAGACCTCAAGTTCTACCTTAAGAAAGTAGAAATAGAAGAGTAAATTAAACTCAAAATAAGCAGAAAATGGGGCAAATATTGGAGTGGGAAACAAAATAATAGATAAACTGAAAGCTGATTCTTTGAAAAGATTGATGAATTTTATAAACATATATCCATATTTATCAGGAATAAAAAAGACACAAATTACCAATATCAAAAATAAGAGGTAACATAACTACAGATTCTACAAATATTAAATGGATAATAAAGCCATATTATAAAGAACTTTATGTCAATAAAGTTGACAACTTCAAGGAAATGAATAAATCCCTTGGAAGACACAAACCACTAAAGCTCTCTAAGAGGAAATAAATAACCTGAATAGCCCTGTATTTATCAAAGTAATTGAATACATAGTAAAAACTCCAGGCCTTCTTGATTTCATTAGTAAACGTTACCAAACGTTTAAGGAAGAAGTAATACCAATTCTGCACAAACTCTTCCAGAAAGCAGAAGCATGGGGCATTCTTCCCAGGTCATTCTATGTAGACAGCATTACTCTTATGCCCAGACACAACAAATATATGACAAAAATAGAAAACTACAGAGCAATATCTCTCATGAACATAAATGCAAAATTCTTAACCAAACTTTGGCAAGTCAGATTCAACAATGTGTATTTTAGAAACATGACCAAGTCATGTTTATCCTAAGCAGGGTCTGTTTACCATTTAGAAATTTATCAACACAATTTATATTAACAAATTAAAAAAATCGTATAACTCTCAATAAACCCCCAAAAAGTATTTGACCAAATTCAATATTCATTCCTGATTAATTTTTTTCTCAATTAGATAAATGGCATACAGGAAAAGTCTATGGCTGACTTCACACTTAATGGTGAAGGACTAAATGCCTTCCCCCTAAGATAAAAAATAAGGCAAGAATGCCTACTCTCATCGTGTCTATTCGTCATCATACAGAGTTTCTAGCTGGTGCAACAAGGCAAGGATAAAAAATAAAAGGCATTAAGATCAGAAAGGAAGATGTAAAGATGATTTTTTTTTCACAGATAACCTGATTACCTATGGGGGAAATCTGATGGAAGTATACAAAAAAATTACTGGAACTAATAAGTGAGTTTAGAAAACTCACAGGATACAAAAATCAAAAGACAAAAGTCAATGTGTTTCTATTACCAGCAATGAGCTATCAAAAATTGAAATAAAAATCATATTCACAACAGCACCAAACTTGTGAAATATTTGGGATAAATGAAAAACAATGCACAAGACATGTACTTTGAAAATTATAAGCCATGCAGAGATAACTTTTAACAGATCTAAATAGAAGGAGAGATATATTAAATTCTTGAGTTACATCTTGGCTTCAACCACTCCTGCTGCCAGCACTGATTTTCCTTGTAAAGACTTTTTCCTTGCCATTACCGCTTGTCCTAAAAGGAAAACCCTTTTAGGTTGAACAAACCTCTACATGTACCCCCTGAATCTAAAATAAAAGTTGAAATTATAAAAATAAATGAAATATGTTTCTTGTAGGCAGCTTATAGTCGAGTCTGGCATTTTCAGCCTATCTGAAATCTCTTTTAATTAGGATATTTAAACTCTTTAATTTTATGTGATTAATTACATGGTTAGATTTAAATATACCATCTTGTTGTTTGTTTCATCTGTCCTTTGTTCTCCTTTTTCCTTCTTTCTTTCAATTAATTGAATATTTTTACAGTTCCATTTTATCTTCTCTGTTGGCTTATTCAATATGATTTTTTGTTATTTCAGCAATTGCTTGGGGATACTTAATATTCCTATTTAACTTACAATAGTGTACATCTTTATCTTTAGTACACCTGTTTAACTTTAACTTCAAGTGATGTTATACCATGACACATATTGTAAGAGAACCTTCCATTTCTGCCTTCCTGTCTTCCAGTCGCCTGTGGATGAAGCACACTACTGGCACCAAGTTATCTGCCTATGCTCTACTGCAAAAGGGGTTGAGCAAGTGAGACTTTTAAAAATGTTGGCAAGGTAGAACTCACCCAAAATTAAGAGTGTTCAAAAATATTGAGCGGCCAGGAACATAATGCACTTCCCATATAGGCCAAATACTAGCATAAAACATAAAATTATAGGACACGATCTGTATTTTAAAATAAACTTTCTACCTTGGAAGTATAGGAATCCTTTTGTTAGTTGTCAAGACTAAGGAAGCCTGTGTTTTAATTCAGAAAGTATGCCCATTTCCATTTCCCTCAGATTCACTGGAAAAAGATTTCCAAAAACATGTGCGTAGGTCATCATCAGGAAGACAAAATACAAAAACAGAAAAATAACCTAAGGGATGACTTCATAAAAAGCCTAAGGAGAAATAACCTATTTCTCTTTTCCTACTCTGCACTGGTTCCCAGGGAGTCATAAAGAAAATGGAGAAAGACAGACTACCTGTGATTATCACATGGGCAGACATGAACCACTTTGTTGGAAGTCTTTCAAGAAGAGTTAGTGCTTGGTTCTCAGGGATTTTCCCTTACCTGGTTTCCTGAGTTAGTTACTTTTTTCCTTTTTAAAGATTTCAGAAGTCCCAGGAAAAAATTTTAGACATCAGACTCATTGTTAACATTGTGGTTATAATTTAAGGCATTACTGGCAGTCGTGTGGAGCAGATAAGCCAGCAAGCTTTGAAGAAAAAGTACGTTTCTTTATAGGTGTCTTGAATTTCTAAAAGAATACTTTTTAATATAGCTTTATGTGGGTATAGTTTAAAAATATACAATCTGCTTCTCTAGGCCACCACAAGAACAAGAACAGAGATTTAATAGGCACACACACACACACACACACATACACATACACAAAAACATACACATACACATATGTACAGATGCTCCTTGACTTATGATGCAGTTACATTTGGGAAAATCCATCATAAGTTGACAATCTCCTAAGTTGAAAATGCATTTAATATACCTAACCTACAAAAAATCATAGCTTAGCCCAGCCTACCTTAAGCATGTTCAGAAAACTTACATTAGCCTACAGTTGCATGAAATCATCTAACACAAAGCCTATTTTATGATAAAGTGTTGAATAGCTCATGTAGTTGAATACTGAAAGTGAAAGAATGGTTGTATGGGTACTCAAAGTATAGCTTCTACTGAATGTGTATCATTTTTGCATCATAGTAAAGTTAGAATACCTAAAGTTGAATCATAAGTTGGGGACCATCAGTACAAAATACAGTATTTATATAACTCTGTGCCCACACTCCATTACAGGGCTTTAATCCTTCACCTAAAGAGCATTTATCTTAGTCTATTCCTGCTGCTGTAACAAAATACCTTAGTCTGGATAATTGATGAAGAACAGAAATTTACTTCTTACAGTTCTGGAGGCTGGGAAGTCCAAGATCAAGGAGATCAAGGCACCAGCAGGTTCAGCATCTGATGAAGGCTTGTTCTCTGCTTCAAAGATGGTGCCTTGTTGCTGTCTCCTCACATGAAAGAGGGCAAAAAAGTGTCAAATAGGCTCCTTCAATCTCTTTCATAATGGGCATTAGGTGACAGCCTCCATGACCTAATCACCTCTTAAAAGCCCTACTTCTTAACACTATTGCATGGGGGATTAAGTTTCAACATGAATTCTGGAGGGACACAAACATTCAGATCATAGCAGTACTCTTTGCCTCCCCTTGAGGAGTCCAGCTCCAGGCCAAAATCATCTGTATGCTCTTTTTTTTTTGAGATGGAGTCTTGCTCTGTCGCCCAGGCTGGAGTGCAGTGGCTCCATCTCTGCTCACTGCAGGCTCCGCCTCCCGGGTTCATGCCATTCTCCTGCCTCAGCTTCCTGAGTAGCTGGGACTACAGGCGCCCACCACCACGCCCAGCTAATTTTTTTTTGTATTTTTAGTAGAGACGGGGTTTCACTGTGTTAGTCAGGTTGGTCTCGATCTCCTGACCTCGTGATCCGCCCGCCTCGGCCTCCCAAAGTGCTGGGATTACAGGTGTGAGCCACCGCACCCGGCCTCATCTGTATGATCTTTCATGTCTGACTGTAGACATTTACAAAGGCTTTGCCTGGCAGGCCTCATGGGGGAAGCTGCCCTTCCTTCCCAGACCTGGAGCACAGCCAGTTTTCTGAAGGCGGTTGCAGTGAAAGACTCATGGCCCTTGGGTCTACCATGCTCATTTGCATATCTGCAAGTCTAGCCCAGGCACCTCCATTCAGAGACCTCCTTATGGGAGGGGAGGGGTTGACTCAGGCACTTTTCTCCACTCCTATCCCTTCCTGACCTCCTTCCTTCCCACCTGTGCTTTCATAAAAAGGCAGGAGCCTTTTGTTCAGGACTCCTTAGTGAGATGATTTCCCCCAGTCGGCACAGATCCTCCTGATGCTTGCCCGGAGCCCTTCTGTGGGGCACTTTTAACCTTTTGCCTGCACTGCTGCAGTAAGTGAACAAAGCCTCGATTGTCACTGTCAGTTTGGCTTGTTGTCCTAATTGGCCACCATCACATCTGGCTGTTCAGCACCCCCTCCTCAACTATACCCCAATTACTTGTGAACCTCTGCAGAGGTTCCCTCATGTAAGGTTCTCTCAGCTGCCTTGTGAAGCTCGTGGCTTCCTCTTCTCTGGTTCTCTGGCCCCGGGGACTGAAAACTGGGAAGTTCCCTCCTAAATGGAGTTGCTGCTGGCACTGGTGCCATCTCCCAGGGATGGTGCTTCTCTGCTTAGCTGGTCTGCTGTATCAGATCCATCCTGTGGACAACAGGAGTATTGCTTGTGCTGCCACTTTTCAATGGTCTTCCTGGTCTGCTCTGCCTGCTGAGTTTTCTTAGGAGGAAGATTCTCTCCCCCATGAATCTACACACCATTATTGAGACTCACAGCACCGTTGCTTTGTTTGCTTAGTGACTAGGGGTTTTACGTAATGAGTCTCAGTTACACTAGGATAGTATTTTTCTCTCTCAAGCACCCTGACACAAAGCAACTGGGGTAAGAGAATCACCTGAGTGATAGACATTTATTGTTCTCAGAATGATTCCTTCCCTGCTTGTAGCTCAGCATCCTTAAACTCCTCCTTTCTGGGAATGGGGTGAATGCTTGCGTAAGATCTTTCTTGGCCACTGGTGGTTGCTGCTGTTCATTGACTCCCTTGATCTCCATTCCATTCCCCTAAAAGGAGAAGTTGGAAAAGCTCAAACTCCATTTCCCAAGGCTCCTTTATCTAAGGTTCTAGATTCCAGGCAGGACTCACCGGCCAGACACATGAATTGGATGGCAGAAGTGAGGCAAGACCCCAGTGGCTCACGCCTGTAATCCCAGCACTTTGGGAGGCCGAGGCGGGTGGATCATGAGGTCAGGATATCGAGACCATCCTGGCTAACACAGTGAAACCCCGTCTCTACTAAAAATACAAAAAATTAGCTGGGCGTGGTGGCAGGCACCTGTAGTCCCAGCTACTCAGGAGGCTGAGGCAGGAGAATGGGGTGAATCCGGGAGGTGGAGCTTGCAGTGAGCCAAGATCATGCCGCTGCACTCCAGCCTGGGTGACAGAGGGAGACTCCCTCCGTCTCAGAAAAAAAAAAAAAAAAAAAAAAAGAAGTGAGGCAAGACCCATCTTCCTGCCAGCTTTGGCTGATTGTGCTGGCAAGGAAGACTGCATGAATTATAGTTGCTCTGCACTGGTAATCTCCTGCCTTCTGGAGGTCCAGGAGCACCTGCAGCAGCTAAGCAAATGTGTAGCATGATCAGAGGTGTAGCATGATCAGAGCTCCAGAGGCAGCCTTGAAATCTGTGGCTGGCCTAGGAGTTCAGCTCTGTGTTTTTGGCATGTCATTTCTGGAGACTCCGGTCAGAACATTTTCCTCTAGATCCTGCAATGATTTTGTGAGCACCCAATTCCTGACAGTATATTACTGCTTTCATAAAATACCTAGAGTCCTTTTTGTTTGTTGTGCGGATTTTGACAGATACGTTGCTCTTATCAATAGACCTCTGGGATGCAAGTTTAAACTCAAGCTAGAAAGATACCCTGTCTCACCTCAACCCACCCATACCACATGTCTAACTATTTCTCCTTTGAAATATATTTTTTCCTGCCCAGCCATGAATAGCACATGTCTTCTGATGGTTTTTTAAGAAGATAAGTCATTTAAAAGTTCAGAAATAGTTGCTGGAGAACAGTTGCAGTTACTGTACACTTCTCCTTTCATCATTTTAATGGGAACTTCCTGGAGGGCGTTTTGCCTTGCATTTCTCATTTGCTATGGTCTTTTACACACAAATCTGAGGATTAATTCAAGATGGCCCTTTTTTTTTTTTTTTAAGCAACTGCAAGTGAAGACATACATACCTAATGATTATGTTGGTGGATTGGATAATGTTTCAAATGATAACTTCCTCCAAGGTAAACTCCATGTGCTGTAAAAATCGATGGATTTTGTTCTGCCAGAGAGAAGCGGGAGAGTTAGGATTGCCGACTGCAGACTCAGCGCCTCTGCCAACATTTTGGCTCTGTGGCAGTTCTTTCTGAGAACTCTGCCTTAGGTATTTCTGAAGCAGTGTCAGAGGCATTTTTACTATATGGTGCTACATTCAATTAATTCAGAAGGATAAATATATAGCTTAAGACAATGGAATTTTTTTGACTGCCTAAGTCTCTGGCCAAGGTTTCTATTCTGGCACATTAAAATAACATAACTGCATCAGAAGCAAAACCCCAGGCAAAAAGCAGGGAAGCCAGGGAGCTCCCTCTTTTTAGGTAGTGGAATGGTGTGAGGTTTTCAATTTTATGTACTGCCGGTCTTTCCACACTATGTATTTTCAGACAGCATGGGTATTTTGGGTGTGTAACCTATCTGCTCAATGATTTCAGCTGCAGTACTAACTTCATTACTTCAACCTGGCACCTTTGTTGCAGCAAGAGACCAGTAGCACTCCTTAGCACAAACCAAGAGTTTGTTTTTTTTTCCTTCTGCATTTTCAGGAATGCCTTTGCTCTTTTCTCTGAGTTTGAAAGTGAGAGGCAGTTCACTGTTTTTCCAACAAAGTCAAGGCTACTCTTCTGATTGCTGTTTAATCAGACAATGGAAACTCAGACAGCTTACAATGGTGGCCATTGGTAGTTACCACTGGTTAAAGCTCACATAAGTGCCCCTAGGCCCTATGTTTCATGTGATAAATCTGTGATCATCCATAAAGTGGTTGGTTATCTAAATGTTGCAGTCTATAATTTGCAAGCTATCCTTTATGTGGGGGCAAATTATACATTCCCATCTTCTTGTTCAAGTTACTTCTCCTGGACAAAGATATCTTAACCATACTAAATGCTGGCTGGGTTTTTGGATGAAAAAGGCTGAAAAGATTACTTTGAACAGTTTGCAACATGAATATAACTTAAGTATCATCCTACCATTTCTGTATCTCAGAGGTAGGTGGGGATAAACTGCAGGTGCATCCCTTTGCCAGAATATATAGTAACATATTTTGGGAAGATTGTATAATGTAGTGCCCATTTTTACCATAGGTTTCATGAGATAATTATAAAGCACTAAAGCAAATCAGCATACTAGACTGGTTGAATATGCTAAGATTCTAATTTTGTATAGAGGGTGATTACTGTTATTATTTATAGAGTGCAGTAAGTATATATAATGCTTTATAAACACGTAGGCAGACAAGGTGCCCAGAGGTGCCTAAATTCTAATTGCTTGAATTAGACATTTTAAATGAAAAAAAGCTACTCTGCAAAAGTGGAAAGAGACTAGGCATGAAATTGTGTTAAATAAGTGTTTTTGAAGAACTGAAGGATAAAAGCAACTGTTCTTTTAGATTTAGGTTGAAGTTGCTCCATAGAAGTCAAGAAGAACCAAAGTACTGTAACTAAAACCATCTAAAAACACTTCTTGAAACATTAAGAGAAATTCCAACTGGTTCCCATAAATTCAGTTCTCCCCTACTTGCCCAGGTCTAGGTCTGCATTCCAAGTTCCCAGAGCACAACTCATAGGGAGTTCACAAAAAAGGGGGGAAAAGATGACTGTGGGCTCTTTGAGTGGAGAGACCAAGTCTGATAGGTACAGACTTTCTAAATCCATTCTCTTGGCTAGGACTTTTTTTGACCCAGTAATGGGGAAAATGAAAACTTTGCAACTAGCGGCAGTGTTTTCACAGATAAGCAAATCTACATATAGAGGTACCCCTTATAAAAACACGTAACGATCTACCCTTTAAGGAAGCCCTTCTTAAAACTTGAACTGGAAACAACAATGAATTGTCCTTTTACTATTGATCATTAGGTTTGATAATGTCACAAAGATGTTCTTTGATGTCAGTGTAGTCCACTTAGGAAGAGTGTTCCATATATCACAAAAGATTCAGGGAATGGTCTATTGTAAGTTCCATACGAAAATCTATGATGAAGTACAGTTACCACATATAAACATATGTGTAAGTAAAATGTCCTTATTTCTAAATATAATGGCCGAGTCCAACTTTCATCACAAAATTATTGCTAATCTGTCATTATCCACAAAATAGTTGGTTATCTAAATGCTTCTTCATTAACATTTTAGTATGAAATTTAACTTGGCACTACCTTGGGAGTACTATTTATAAATGTATAATGTCAACTACTTGTTTTGGTTATGATATTTTTGAAATTTGAATTTATTGAGTTTATCAGTTTAGGCCTTCTTATCAGTTTAGGACTCCTTAAAAAGGAATTGGCCACTTAGATTTTTGTCTTCAGGGTTAACTCTATCTGATTAGAGGGCACTACACAAGCCGTTCAAATACAAAACTATTAATATATCATGAAGCATAAAATATTAAGAGCCAGCCCAAGTCCTGAGAGAAGTTACAGGCAAATGCCAGTGTTTTTTGCCAAATTTGCTATGCTCTGAAACAAGCGTTTAAAATGTTTTGATCATGTTTTCTTTATGATGAGCTATTTAACCCTCTTCTAAATGTCACTCTAGAAACATACCTACATAATTGAATAGATTTATTAAAATCATTTTGGCAATATTTTATAAGTGGTGTATATATATGTGTGTATCTCTGTCTATATACATATATATGCATATATGTATAGCTACATATACAAATACGTATATATAGGTATGCTATAAATATGTACAAGATCAGTGCTAACTGGTTTTCAGGGGCCTATAGGAAGGTAAGTCCTATGAGAAATAATTAATTTTTATTCTTATTCTTGTCTTTTTAAAATTTGCTTTTGTGTTACAGAAAATGAGAAGCTGCCTCCAGGATAGGGGGAGCTTGTTTTGCTGTGGAGATAGCTTCTAGAAGGACAGAATTATGATTCTCCATAGTTTTGCCAACATGTATTTGCTAGAGGGTTTGGCTTAGAAGCTTTAATGGCTATGGAGTATGTGATGAAAAGCCACTGCAGTATTAAAGTAGTTACCTTCCCACTCCAACACCCTACTCTTTGACTCCCAACAGAGCTATTCCTTCCTTGTAAACATGATGTTCTGGCTCCATAGCTATGGATTGATATACGTGTGTGTGTGTGTGTGTGTCTGTGTGGCTTATTTTCTACCAGGTCCCTTTATTGTGCTTGACAATTGAACCACCTGGCAATAAGCGGCTTGTGTTTGAGAGCATAGTCATAAACATTGGCCTGTGGCCTGTTGGGCTGTAATTGCAGTTGCTGGACTCTGACTCTCCTCACACTGATTAGGGCACAGTCCAGGGCACGTTGAGCTAACAGTGTTTCTGAACTCATCACCAACACAAATACCCAACTTAAATGATGTGCTGCTTCCTAAGCAATGGGAAATATTTGTAATGTACTTTGAACAGTGCTTCTGAGGTCCAAACCCTCAAAATTTAAAACATGTACATGGTAATAGACCAATGTGAAAGCAATCTCACAGGTTAAGGGCAGCAAGTGATGTTTCTACGGACAGTTCAAATCCTCACTCAGATTGAGTCACTGTTTAGCCATTGGTAGTTACTGTTTTCAGAGTTCATTTTTTCCTCTCCTTTTCTTTCCTCTCTTTTTTCTCTTCTCTTCCCCTTTCCATCTTTTCAGTTTCATACATACATACATATGCATGTGTGCATGTGTATATACGTGCGCATGTGTATATATATGTGTAAATATGTGTATGTATATACACATTTGTTTCACATATATGCTATAGGGTTCAGCTTAAAACAGATTTTAAAATGTTATTTTATACTCTTTAAAAAATAATTCAGTCAACATATATTTATTAAGTGCCTGCTGTTTATACCAGGCACTGCACTGGGTCCTAAGAAAAGAAAAACAGAATTCCTGCCCTGGAGGAGCTTGTAAGTTGAGAAGGAAGGCAGACATACAAACAACCAGTCACATCAGAAAGTAAAACAGTTGTTGTAGAGTTGTGAACAGAAGGCAGTGGGAAATAAGGAAGGAGGGCTTAGGCTTGCCACATCAAATAAGCATTACTTACCGTGGCATGTCAGCCAGGCTGATACCTGCTAATATGGCATCACTTACTTGCTGCATTGAACGCTTGGAACGAAAACTGTGACCCAACAAAGAAGGTTCCTGTGTACCAGCATAGCTGCCTCTTGACAATTTTGTTTTCAAATCATGCCTTTAATTTGTCAATGACTTGCCTATTCCCACACTATCAATCTGAATTAGCATTTTCAGGAACAGTGATTCCTACTGAAAAATTGCTGCTTTTGAAAGATGCAGAACGAGGAACTAGTTATGTAATTCCTTCATGATGTCAGGGTGCTTTCACATTTGCACGTTAAAAAATAGGACGGTTACAGTTGCAAGAAGCCCTCGGGGCAATGAATCTACAGCCTTCTCTAATACTCCTTTTTTCTAATTAGGAACACGCTGGGCTGTACGTTACTTATTTTAATTATTCTATTTATTCGTGAAATCTAATGCATCGTTAAGGATATCCATAATTTTGTCTAATTAGCTAGAATTTGAATTTTCAAATGCGGGAGTGTTTAAGATCATTAAACCTAAGACAGTAGACTAGGATCTCAGGCTTGCTTCTATTCTGTTGAGCTTCCATTTGAGAATCAAGAGTGTTAATGAAACTTTCTGCTGCTTCATCCAGATCTGACTCTACTTCAGTAACTTTAAAAAGGTTGAAAAACAGTGTATGTGGATGGAGAATATTTTTGCCTCTTTTACTTGCCACTTCCCACTCTCTACCCTTTCCATTAAAAATATTTTAATGAATAAAAAGTCATCTTGGCGATTAAACAGTGTCTGGATTCAGGAAGCAAGACGCTCGCAGTTAAAAACCGTTACCACTCGACGGTGGCAAAATTGCTGGCTGCACTGGAGATCACTGCAGAGCGCTCCTGATGCCTCGATGCTGACGGCGGATCTGGCGCGGGCTGGGGCGCATTGCACATTCTGCTCCAGCCGGGAGGCGGCGGGCGGGCAACTCCGGGTTGGTCACTCGGCAGCCGGCAGAGGTGCGCAGAAGGCGCACAGAACCAGGCACTCAGCCTCAAGGATGTCTGGGTCTCTGCTAAGGGACAAACGCTCCAGGAACAAGGAACAACCTCTAGCCATCCCAGCACCACCTAACGAACCTTCGTTTGGCTCTTTCGCAGAAAGTCTCTTCTATTTTTGGCCCCCAAGACAATTTCAGAGAACCAGTAAAGTTGGGTGACAACGTGGATCGCTTTCTAGTGTAAGGTCCCGGGGAATGGCAAAACTCAAATGTAGCCTCACTGATGAGCTCAAGGAACTCTGCTTGGAGTTGTCACCCCTAAGACTGACCTCAGACCCAGGACCCAAGGGCGGGGCCCTCTTGCATCTGGAATCCAGCCTCGGCCTTGACCCCTTTCGCTTGTTCGGAGTGCTTTCGCCCAGCTTCTGGCGGAGGTTCACGCAGGGAGGGGACTCAGGTGGAAAAGGCTGGCCCCTTTGATCTCTTTGCAGGAACTTAGTAGACAGGGGCCCCGGGCTGGAGATTTGCTTCGAGTAGGCTAGAGGCGCCCTTGGCGCACCGAAGCTGGCTGCCTTGCTGGAACCTGCCGCGGGGGTGGAGGTTGAAAGGACTCTGAGCTCTTCTTCCCCAAGCCGAACTCCCTCCTACAGGAGCGTGGAAACCAACTCTCCCACATCGTCTCTCCCACTCTTCCCCCCTAAACCTCTAGCGCAGCTTTTTAAAGGCATCCTGTGCAGCCTCCAACTTTGGGGAAAGAGAATGCCCAACTCCCGCTCTCCAACTACCCGTACTGCCTTCTTCCTTTTCCTGCGGTCGCCTCCAAACTCTGCTTCCCTGGTATCCCCGCCCCGACCTGGAAGCGAGCGCCCCCGGCTGTTCGCGGCAGCCCCTCGGCGCCCGTTTGCAGGGAGCTCTGGCTCCTCACAGGATCCAGACGCGGTTCCCATCCGTCCCCAGCCCTGCGGGGCACACGCGCGCGTGCACACGCACGCGCTTACACTCCAGCTCACACTCGCGCGTCCTCACTCCCTGCACCCCACCCTCCGCGCCGCTCCTCCGCGGGGTGGGGGGTGGTGGGGGTGACGTCAGGACTGCAGTCCAGAAGAGAACGGCTGGAGAGGGCTGCGCGCTTCTCGCCAAGCAAGCGGGAGGCGCACTCGGGCCGCCGCCGCTCCCGCGCTCCTCCCTCTCCTCTGCACCCACTGTCACGCTACCCGCCCGCGGGGGAGCCTCGAGAGTCTCCAGGTGAATTGAAAGTCGTTTCCGGGGGAGGACGGAGAGGGTGCTGCAGTCCTGGCATGCCCTGAAACTGCAAGTCGGGCAGAAACGACCCGGCGGAGGAGCAGGGCGCGCAGCGCCCTGCGCAGCATCCCCGGGCTGCCAGAAGAGGCCACCACTCGGCTGGCAGCCGCGAGCGGCGGCCGAACCTCGGCCCCAGACTCGGGCCCCCGGCACGCTCGCCCGGGAGACACCCCTTCCCCCTCTTGCGCATTTCGCAGCTGCGCTGGTGTGGGGCATGAGAGCGAGGTGGCTCCAGGTCTCCGCGGAGCAGCTGCCAGTGGGAGAGCGAGGAGAGGCGAGGGGGCGGCAGCCTCGGCCCGAAGTAAGTGCAGCAGAAGTTTGCGTCGGTTGCCCCGCCGCTCCCCCAGCGCGAGTGGGAGGCACATCTCCCCTCCTTGGATAAGGAAACCGAGGGGAGACTTACAAGGGAGCCTTGCGCGGGAGAGCAAGTGAGCGTTTCGAGAGAGGGCAAGGACCCCCCCTAGGAGGGCCAGGCCGGGAGGGGTCCCGGTGCGGTGATGGGGTGCCAAAAGGAGAAGACCCCCAACTGGGAGGAGGGACTGGAGAGGAACCGGACCCCGGGGATCTCAGAAAGGGAAGGATGTGGGGAGAGTGAAGGTGGAGGCAGTCACACCTATCCTGGTGACCTTGGCGTGCCCCCCTGGAGTGGCGAGCCAGGGGCTTATATAGGTGCGACTAGGATGTTGCCTCGTTTTTCACTCGGGGCTGCGAAGAGGGCATTGCTCTTTCTGAGGGCTGGAAGACAGGGGCAAGGAGAGAGAGAACCGGCCCCGAGACGGGCTGGAGGGTGGGGACACTGGGGAGTTTGGAGCTGGGGGTTCGGAGTGGGAGGTTTGGGTCTTCTGAGACGCTCCAGCCTCTCCGGAGGCGGCAGAGGTCGAGGCAGGAGGCGAATGTGACGCTTAGGGTCGCTACGGTTGATGTTGGGCGCCTTTGGAACCTGCTCATTAATTCTTGTCATCGGGAGGTTTTGCGGAGGGCGACAGCGCCCGGGAGCAGGGTGACCCCCACAGCGGCCGGCCTTCCGGCTGGCTGCCCTCCCCGCCCGCCGCTCTCCCCGCCCGCCGCTCTCCCCGCGCCGCTGCGGGTCCTCCGAGACCCCGGACTGTCCTGAGCTGCTTCGAGGGCGGGCGAGACCCTGTCTGTTCGAAAGAGACCCTCGAGACCCTCGACATTCTGCTCACTTCTTTTCGGGGGCATGTTTAGCTCTTTTGGGCTCTCTCCTTCCTAATGGGATTCTCCCAAGGAGGTTTTCTTCTTTAACTGACCCTACTTCTCATAGGGGAAAAAAGTTCCTGGAATCTGCGCTCGTCCTAGGGTCAGAGCCCTGCAGAGGGCAGGCGAGGACGGCGTGGGCCAGCTCGCCTACCCTGCTCTCACCTGGGGAGGGTTCTCAGGAATTTGATATTAAATTTGATGAAACGATCCTAGGAAAGTGGCGAAGGCATCTTCTCCGAGAGTAGGAGTTTCTGTGCTTAGGGAATGGAAATCCCACTTAGCTTCTGATACCAAGTCTACACTTCGGAGAGAGAGGGAGATAGTTAATTAAAAACTGATTCAATTGAGTTGAAGACAAAAGCCATTTGTAATGCATCCTGGTCACCCAATTTCACTCCATCCCTCCCATACACTTTATGGGGCCCAACTATGTATGTGCCAGACATTGTGCTAGATGCTCCTGCAACAGAGATGATTCATGTATGGTCTCAGCACTTTGGGAGCTTACAATCTGTGCTAGAAGTGGTTTGGAAAGAAGGTGAAGATGCTTGCTCTACAGGGAAGGGCAGGTGCTACCTGGTTTTAACCACAATGACTCACACTCGCAGCCCATTAAGTGTATGGACAAATATTTGCAAGACGGTATCCTCCTTGAAGGCGGGATACTGTCATTCATCTTTGATTCCCAGAGACACCACTGCACCTGCACATAGTAGGTCATCAGCAAGTACTGTTAAATGAATAAATGAATGCATGAATTATGCATGGTTAAAAGTAACCTAACGTAAGCTGTCATGCTAGGGGAGCATGTCAAGAAGAGACTGAAATAAAGGGAATTGGAGAAGGCAAGAGGGAAGAGAAAATAAGGTTCATGAACGTTCGAAAGTGTATATCCTTAAACAAGTGTTTGTTTTCTATCTTTATGCAATGGAAATTACCAGCACCCATCTCCGTTCTCTATGAAATACGTGCATCTATGAACACTTAGATTGCCATCTAAAATGCCATTTTTAGAGCAGAGTCTCTGTTAACTTACCATGCAGAGATCACAATACCCTTCTCATGTGGCTGTGTTGATAATAATAAGATTGGAATGTGTCTAGGTAGTGAGGCAGATGGGTGAAAAATACTTTAGGATTATAAGAATTCCTTCACGTATCTAATAATATTTTGCTACTAATGTATGAATTTATACCCTTGTGCTTTAAACGTACTTCATTTGAACCTCATTAAAATATGCATATATTGATTTTACTAGTGAAGATTAAACACATATATGGAAGACTTTCCTTGGTTTTATTAATTGAGCCCAAGTTACTATTGCAGTACAGTAGAAGGTGATAAATTCCAAGGTGAGTAATAAGGATTCCATCCCCCTCCACCCCCTGCCAAATTTAGTTTCATTATTCATTATTTCAGAAAACTAAGGCTTCATAGTTTTTTAAAAGTGCACAACAAGGCCAGTCACAGTGGCTCACTCCTGTAATCCTAGCACTGTGGGATGCTGAGGTGGGCAGATCGCTTGAGCTCCGGAGTTTAAGACCAGCTTAGGCAACATGGCAAAACTTGTCTCTACTAAAAATACAAAAAAAAAAAAAAAATTAGCTGGCATGGTGATGTGCACCTGTGATCCCAGCTACTTGGCAAGCTGAGGTGGGAAGATCGCTTGAGCCCAGGAGGTCAAGGCTGCAGTGAGCTGAGATTGTGCCACTGCACTCCAGCCTGGTTGACAAAGTGAGACCCTGTCTCAAAAAAAAAAAAAAAGTGTACAACAAAACTACTTACTTTTGCACTCCTTTTTCAGTGTCTATCAATGATAATTATAACTCAGTAATTTGAGTCAAGAGTTTATAGGCATTAATACTGGTTTTAGTTTTTGGAAACTTTTCAGTGCTATGTGATTTGGGGCAATTTGTAGAATATTTGTAAATTTTATTTTCTCTACTTACAAAATGAGATTATTGTAATTACATGATTTAATTAGGCACTGAAAATCAAAATGTGTTGATGTAGAGCATTGCTTTGTTTGGGGCTTTGTATTCTGTAGTTAATGTCATTAATTTAGTATACCAACACTGAGAAGCAATTTGTAATTTGTGAATAGGAAAAAATTAGTATATTTTCCATTATTGAGTATCTTGCAGATATTTAAGACATCAGAGCTCTAGGAAGAGTATTGTGATTGTGGATAATTTATGGTGGCTTAAAATTTATATTGTAGAAGTAAATGTAAAGAAATACTAAAAATGGTAGCTAAATGTTGGAATTCTTTAACCAAACATTGAGATGTTTCTTCTGTGGTAGATATTTGATTTGGATTATTTCCAGAACTGCACTGTTAGATCAAATGACAATTTGAGTGAGTCTTGAAATTTGGCAAGAAGCACACTCTAGGAGGCAGAAGTTTATTTTGGAAATTTAGTTAAGGGACAGAAATGCTGAGGTTATAGGAGTGTGGGGTCATAGATTACCGAGTTTAGAAAATATCTGGCCTCATTTTGCAGATGAGAAAACTGGAGCCAAAATAGTGAAGGGTCTGCATTTCCCAGGATCACACTCAAATGCATGAGTCCCTTATGTTGTCGACCGTAGGCTTGAGAGAAAAATCACACATTCAGGATACCTAAACCCAGGGGCAGTCTAATGGATCGGCTATCCTATTTTTTTTTTTCTTTTTGAGACAGGGTCTTGCTCTGTCGTCCAGGCTAGAGTACAGTGGCATGATCTCTGCTTACTGTAGCCTCAACCTCCTGGGCTCAAGCAATCCTCCAATCTCAGCCTCCCAAGTAGCTAGGACTGCAAGTGTACACCACCATGCCTGGCTACTTTTTGTAGGCACAGCCTCCTGCTTCAGACTCCCAAAGTGCTGGGCTTACAGGCATGAGCCACTGCACCTGCCTGGGTCTGCTATCCTTGAATTTGTCTTTTCTCTCATTCTCTCTGGCTCACACCCTCCAGTTGCCCCCATCTCTGAGAGCGGTCTCCCATGCCAACCCCCTACTTTCACTGCTCCTTCTGCCTGATCAGGTCCTTCTGAGGACAGGGCAGCAAAGGACTTGGTTGGGGTCCTGTGGCTCCCAGCCTCAGACACGGGCCTGGTCCTAGGCAGAGCTGTGAAGTCAGTGAAGCTTGGACTGGGTGTTCCCCACATCTTCTTTCCTACATGTGGACACCAATGTACATCAAAGAATCACAGTTTCAGACACAGAAGGGACTGCGAAAACCATCTGGTTCATTTTAGAGATGAGGGAACTTGGGCCCAGAAAAGGTTCTGTAGTTTTCATGACACAGCCATGGTCAGGATCCCCTGGGTGGCATTGGTGCTCCTTTTGACTGCTTGTGCTCTCTTCTCCATTGGATGGTGCTTGCATCTGATCACTCCATAAAGTGAGCATGTGGACTCTGGAAGGAGGCACCTGTGTCAAGTTCCAACCCTGTCTCTCCCCACCTATGCAACTATGGGCAAATTACTGAAGTTGTCCAATACTTCCCTTTCTTTTTCTTTTCCTTATTTTAGAGACTGGGTTTCTCTTTGTCACCCAGGCTGGAGTGCACCATTTCAATCATAGCTCACTGCAGCCTCGAACTCTTGGGCTCAAGTGATCCTCACACCTTGGCCTCCCAAAGTGCTGGGATTACAGGCATGAGCCACTGTGCCCAGCCATCGCTTTCTTTATTCATAATTTTTTATTTGTTTTGTTTTATAGCTTAATATAATTGTTTTTCCTCCAGATCGTAAGTTTTAAGAAAGGAAGGAACCAAGTGTTTCTTGCTCACTACATGTCTAAGACCTAGCATACTGTTTGGCACACAATGGACACTTGATGAAAATTTGTTGAATAAAGGAGTAAATGAATAAAAGAATGATTGAGTGAAGTATGCGTCACTTAGATAGAACTGGAATCTTAATCATGAGAGCCACAGCCTTCTAAAGATTCTAACTGTGAAGTACTGTTTCCTTTGCTAACATTACTTTATGGATAGACGTGACCCTAATATGCCTGCTCCCTGCTTCTCTCACTTATTCCTTCTCTCAGTAAGTGGCAGCCCCATTTTTGTCATTACTTGAGCCAAAAACCTTGGAGTCATCCTCTTACAGAAAGCATTCAACCCATTAACCAATCCTGCAGCTAGGCCTTCATTATGTAATCCCAATCTGACCAGTTATCACCACATCCCTTCCTGGCAGCCGAGACCAAGCTGCCGTCATTTCCCTGAATTATTGCAGTGACTTCCCAACCTCTCTCTGCTTCCATCCTTGTACCACCCCCAAAGTCTAGATTCCATACACAGCCAGAGCAATACTACTAACACATAAGGCAAATAATGTGACTCCTCTGCTTAAATTTTATAATATTTTCCCATTTCTCTCATAGTAAAAAAAAAAAAAAAAGCCCTTACAATTACAAATAAGATTCTACATGATCTACCTGCTCTGACATTCTGATTTCTCTACAACTTCCCTCTTTAATCACCATGCTTCCACCACACTGCCATCTTCCTGTTCCAATAACACACCACACTTGCTGTCATCTAAGTAACTTTGAACTTATCTTTGAACTTCTCCAGATAACCTGCTTAACTCCTCCACTTCCTTCAAATGTTTTCTCGAGTTCATCTTTTCAATAAGGTCTTTCTTGGCTACACTATTTTAAATTACATCCGTCTAACTTTCTATCCTTTTTTGCACTAATTTCCCTTTTAGCTCTTTGGCTATAAGAAATTCCGTACATTTGATTCACTTCCATCTTTTGTTTCTTTCCCCTACTATAAGATAAACTCCATAAAGGAAGAGATTTTTTTTTTCTGTTTTGCTCATTTCTGAATCCCTAGTGGCTAGAACAATTCCTGCCACATAGAAGGTAGTCTGTAAATATTTCTTGAATAAATAAATGGGAATAAAATAGTACCTATATCATAGAGTCGTGTTATGATTAAATGAAACCATGCACATTGAGTGTTTAGCACAGCGTCTGGCACTTGGTACATGTTTATTTAGTATCAGACATTATTATTATGGTGTCATCTCAGTTCTCCTGGCCTTTTAGTCCCTCTTTTGGCCAGAATTGTGGTCAGAGGCAGAACTCTTCTAGAATCCCTAACACTATTTTTGGAAATGACTTTGAAGAATTCCCAATGGCTGTTTACATCTGCTGCTGAAGATAAGTAGGAAATAAATGCAGTTATCTCTCCAAGATATGGCATAATCCTTTCCGTGAAATACTTTCTGTCTTAGGGATGCTGGAAGGTTGCGGTTGTGCATTTCATCCTCAGGGTGAGAGAGCCACATTCTCTCATATCCATGCAAGTCGTCCTCAAATGGGTTGGCCACCTGTGTTGGTTTTTCACAACTTTCCTGTCTCTCACTTTTGGGTTTGCCTCTTGCTGGTCTTAACATAGCTGTTCTCACTGATGGCCTCCTGAACCAACACAGTTTAGCTGGAGGAGTTATGAGGTCGTATCAATTAACCAATGAAGCATTACATGAACAACAACAAAAAATAATAAAATGACCCCTGTAAAGCCCTCCCTAGGGCTAGTAATAGCCTATATAAATAGCCTAAATAAATACTTCTTACTTGCTTAATAATAGCCTGTAGCAGTTTAAATGCCCTGTTGTCTGGGTTGATAGGATATTTTCACAGCTTCACCAGGACATTGTGAGCAGATATTGCGTGTACGTGTTAAAGTTTAGTACCTTATTACATTTATGTATAAATTAGCATACTATACAGATCGTAATTCCTACTAGCTCAAAGCAGTCAAATTTTAGAAGTTGACTCCACAAATAGCACCTTCAGTCCTGAGTGTTTACAATGGTTTTGCTTTACCAGAGAAAAATGTCATGTTGTGCCCATTTTTGACGCTAGAAATAGAAAGAGAGCCTTGGGTTTAGTACTTGTAGGTTACCAGGTCTTTTCTTAGCCTGCTCCATGACCTTGTCCAATTTCCATTAGATTACAGTGGCTTTTCTGGAGCCAGGAAAAGTTACTACAGCAGCAAAAACGGGGCCAACAACCTTGAAGTGCAGCATATCTATGAGAAATTCATTTTATTGTAACTGTAAAAGAGATGCAGACAGTACAGTTCTTTAGGGAAGAGGGAGAGAAGAGAAGAAAAGAGAAGAGAACAGAGAACTTGGGGTGGGTGGGAGGAATTTGGACTCCAGTTGTAATCATACAATGAGACAATGAAATGAAAGAGGGAGTGACTTTCTAAGGGGTACACATTCTTTTTTCTTTTGCCTAGTTCATAAACACATTTTATTCTGAACAATCTTCATAAGTAGGTTGTTGGGAAGTATTTTCTAATAGAAACAACATTATATGTGGAATGTAGGTTTCCAGCTGCCTTGGGGAAACCTATTTAATTTATGGCTGAGCATTCAAAAATAATACTATAGTTTGCTTTTTCATATGGGAAAATGAGTCTTAATTTGTAATTAATAAAATCTTAATTGCCATCATGTTTCACCATGAAGATTCAGGTTGGGCATTTTTGTAAGTAATCTCTTCCTTGACTCCTTGCTAGTTTACTTAACAGAACAGGAGAATACACACACACACACACACACACACACAAATATATTGTATTTTGTTGTGTATGATACATATATAAAACATACCTATATAATCACTCTACTGAACAGACAATATCGAATCCACTTTATTTGCCACTTAAAAATTAACATAAATAATATTAAGTTAATAAAATGTAGCCTCCGGAGTAGCTGGGACTACAGGTGCATGCCACCTCGCCCGGTAATTTTTTGTATTTTTAGTAGAGACGGGGTTTCACCGTGTTAGCCAAGATGGTCTGGATCTCCTGACCTCGTGATCTGCCCGCCTCGGCCTCCCAAAGTGCTTCTGGTTGCCTTTTTTTGCCCTCTGTATTCTGGTCCCTCGGGCTCCTTGATGCAAAGTGTGACCAGCCCTCCCCCTAGTGGTGATTAGAACATCTTCCCTCCATGCCCTGGTTAATGCCAGGAACTTGTTTTCACCTGCTATAGTCCTGGCATGTGGGCTGGGCGCTTCTCCTTCTCAGCAGTCTCCAGAGATCGGGAGTGGAGACCCTCCTGGCGGTCACCTATATGTATAGAGCAGAGAGATGTCCCAGCAAAGAAAGTACAGTGTGGGAGTGGTGGAGGGAGGATCAGAGAGACACTTTGAGTCTGAAGTTTCTTTTCTTTGGAAGAACGGGACATTGCCCTGTGTACTTCCTGATCTGCACCTAGCTTTATACCATGGCGTCCCATCTGCAAATTCCCTGTGGACTAAAAATCTGATTGTAAGTTTCTTCCCTGTTCTCTGATTTCTGAAAAGTACAAAGACGACAAGATTTTCGGAAGGTTTTTATTTAGAAATACGCTGGCTGTCTGCAGGGGGAAAGAAGCCCTGATTTGAACTGTTTGCCAATTTCTGTATCGTAAATATTTCTGCTGTGGCCAATTACAACATGACATCAACTGACTTAAAAACTCTTAAAAATTTAACAGTTGGCTCTCGTGAATATGTACAAACTGGCCCCCATACTGCACTGTTTTCACCGCTAACAATGATGTAAAAGAAAGGGTATGTTTTCCTCTTGTTCTTTCTCCTCCTCCTCCTCCCCTTTTCTTCTTGGTAAATGCAGAGAAAATAAAAGGTATAGATCAGGGGGTCAGCAAACTTGTTCTATAAAGGCCCAGAGAGCAAACATATTTTAGACTTTGCAGTCCGCACTGATTTTTGTCACATATTCTTTTTATTTTTTAAAAAGTCCTTTGAAAACGTAAAAACTGCATTTTTGTTTTTGTATTGCCAAAGAGCAATACAAAAACAAAAACAGGTTGAGAGTTAGATTGGGTTTGTGGATCTTCATTTGCTGATCCTTGGAATAGAACATCAGGGTGGGTCTTTGGAAACCGAGGACTGGTGTAATATATACAATATACTATATATATATATATAATATATATATAATATATATGTGTGTGTACTTTGTATTATGCACACATATATGCATGTATGTGTGTGTGTATGTATGTGTGTGTGTGGATATATATATATATATATATATATATATATATAGTGAGCTCAGTGGTAAATAAGGAGAAATATGACCCCAGGGTTTCTTTTTTCTTTCCTTTCTTTTTTAAAAAACAGCTTTATTGAGATATAATTCATATAGTGTAGAATTCATCCATTTAAAGAGTATAGTTGCATTTTTAAAAACAAATTTATAAGGTCATGCAAATACCACCACTATCTAATTTTGGAACATTTTCATCTCCCCTAAAAGAAACTCCCCTATTCAGTAGTTGCAGTTCCCTTCTTACCTTCCAGCCTGTCAGTCCCTGAAAACTGCTCATCTACTTTCTGTTTCTATGGATTTGCTGATTTTGGACATTTCATATATATGGAATCATAACAGTATTTATCCTTTTGTGATTGGCTTCTTTCACTCTGCATAATGTTTTAACTGTTCATCTGTGTTGTAGCATGTGTCAACAATCCCTTTCTTTTTATTGCCAAATAAAAGTTCATTGTATGGATATACCACATTTTATTGTCCATTTATCAGTTTATGGACATCTAGGTTGCTTCCAATGTTTGGCTGTTATGAATAATGCTGCTATAAAGACTAAAATACAAGTCTTTTTATGGGTATATGTCTGTATTTCTCCTGGATAGACACCTAGTAGTGGAGTTATTGGGTGATATGATAACTATGTTTAGCATTTTAAAGAACTGTCAAACTGGTTTCCAGAGCAGCTGCATCATCTTACATTCTTGCCGGCAATATGAGGGTTCCGTTTTCCTCACATCTTTGCCAATACTTAACTCTTTTTTTGAGGATAGTCATCTTTCTGGATTTGAAATGGTATCTTGTGGTTTTGACTTGCATTTCCCTAATGACTAATGAGGTTAGGTATCTTTTCATGTGCTTATTGTCCATTTGCATATCTTCTTTGGAGAAATGTCTATTCAAATTCATTGTCAACTTTTAAATTGGTTTGTCTTTTTATTATTGAGTGAGTTGTTAAGTGTTCTTTATTTTAGGTACAAGTTTCTTGCAAATATTTTCTCTCTTCCTGTAGGTTTTCTTTTCAGTTTCCTGATGGTTTATTTTGCAACACAAAAGTTTTAATATGTTGATGCAGTACAATTATCTGTTTTTCTTCTTTTGTCGCTTGTGCAACAAATGCAGATTCATTAAGATTTATTCCTGTGTTTTCTTCTAAAAGTTTTGTAATTTTAGCTCTCTTAATTTGTCTACATTTTATTTTAAGTAAAGATTTTTGTATATGGTGTGAGGAAGGGATTCAACTTTATTTTTATGCATGTGGGTATTCAATTGTCCCAGCAACATTTGTGAAAAGTAATCAAATTTTCTTGACAGCCTTGTTGAAATCAATTGACCATAAATGTGCGGGTTTATTTATAGAGTCTTAATGTTATTTTACTGATCTGTATGTTCATTTTTATGCCAGTACCACATTGTCTTGGATACTGTAGCTTTGAAATAAGTTTTTAAATTGGAAATTGTGAGTTATTCAGCTTTGTTCTTATTTTTTAAGATTGTTTTGGCTATCTCAGTACTTGAGTTTCCACATACATTTTAGGGCCTGCTTATCAATTTCTATGAAAAAGAAAAAAAAAGAGAGAGCGCCAGCTGGGGTTGTGGTAGGAATGGTGTTGAGTCTATAGATCAATTTGGGAAGTAATGTCATCTTAACAATATCAATTCATTTGATACATGAGCATCATATGGCTTTCCATTTATTAAGGTCTTAATTTTTTTCAACATTGTTGCATAGTTTTAAGAGTATACATTTTACATAAATTTTGTTAAATTGATTTTTAAGTATTTTATTTTAAATGCTGTTGTAAATGGAATTGTTTGCTTAATTTGATTTTTGAATTGTTCATTGCTAGTATATGAAAACACAATTACTTTTTTTTATATTGGTCTTGTGCTCTGCAACCTCGCTAAACAAATTTATTTGTTTTAATAGCTTTTTGGTAGATTTTTAAAGGATTTTCTCTATACATGATCATGTCATCTGTGAATAGACAGTTTTATTTATTTCTTTCTAATCTAGATGTGTTTTTCTACCTCCCTCCCTTCTTTACTTCCTTGCCTAATTGTCCTCGCTAGGTCCTGTAATACAATGTTAAACAGAAGTAGCACAGGTGGACATCCTTGTCTTATTCTGGATCTTAGAAGTAAAAGCACCCAGTTTTTCACCATTAAGTATAATGCTAGCTGTAGGTTTTCCACAGATACACTTTATCAGGTTGAGGAAGTTCTCTTTCTCTTCCTACTTTGTTGAGTGTTTCTATCATGAAATGGTATTGGATTTTTTGAAATGCTTTTTCTGTATCCATTAAGATGATTATTTGATTTTTATTCTTTATTCTATTAATATTACATATTAATTAATTTTTGATACTAAACCAACCTTGCATTCTTGGGATAAATTCTACTTGATTATGTTGTACAATCCTTTTCATATGTTGCTGGACTTAGTTTGTTGAGAATTTTTGTCTATATTCATAAGAGATATTGGTCTGTAATTTTCTTGTGATATTTTTGTCTGGTTTGAGTGTCAGGATAAAAGTGACTTTCTCCTTCTATTTTTCATTCTTAACACTGCTGTTCAGGTACTTTTGGGACATGTAAGGTGAAGGGAAGAGAAGGAAGTCTAGGGCTGAGAGTGAGTTCCAGTCAGCAGTATGGAAGAGGGGAGGAAAACCCTAAATAGATTCTATAGTGGGCCAAAGATTCTTGGCTGCCACATGGACACCAGGTGGGGACCTGTTATTGGGTATATCCTATGTAAAGAATGTGTCCTATTCTGTTCTTTTTATACACATAATCATTCAGAATATTTATTGATCACCAGCTGCTATCTAATAAGAAGTAAACTTATTACCAAAAAGTTTAAATAGACCTGACTCCTGTCCTATGAGAACATATAGGTTAAAGGGGTAGGAAGACACAATCGAATAATAACAAACTGAATGTAAAATTACAGCTATGATTTGTATGATGAAGGGAAGATTCCTGGTGCTGTGAGAGCATATAATATAGGGGTTTGGTCTGGTGTTCTGGCGGTGGGAATAACATACCCCAAGGCCCTGCTTTAGGAAGAAGTGAAGAAAGGCCAGTGCTGGGGGAACACAGAGAGCAGGAGGAAGGGAAATAATGGGAAGGAGAAAGTAAAAAGAACCAGGCTACCTGCGGCCTGAAAGTCTGGTGATAGGCCCATGTCATTATCCTCAGAGCAGTGTGTTTTCACTTTTAAAATGTCTGTTTCTGAAGAACTGGGGGCCATTGCCTAAATGAAATAACCCAGAAACAGAAAGTCAAATACTACACTTATAAGTGGGAGCGAAGCAATGGCCACATACAGGGCGGAATAGTAGACACTGGAGACTTCAAAAGTTGAGAAAATGGGAGGGTGTGAGGGTTGAAAAATTACCTGTTAGATACAATGTTCACTATTTGGGAGATGTGTCCACTCAAAGTCCAGACTTTACCACTACACAATATATCCTTGTAAGAAAACTGCACTTGTACCTCCTAAATCTCTAAAATAAAAAAATTTTTAAAGGCAAAAATTAAAAAGTCCTTGTCTGGATTCACCAGTTTTATTTTGGTTTCAGGTTTTCCTTCAAGAAGGAAATGTCATTCATGATTTCTGCTCTTTCCATTCCAGTTTTTTACATTTTTGAGACTCAAAATGGAGGCAAGAGAGAAATGGAATTGAATGAAGGATTTGAAAATTGCTTTCAAGAGGCTGGTCACAGAGGGAAGGAAGGGAGAAAAGCAGGGTGTATTAGTCCATTTTCATGCTGCTGATAAAGACATACCTGAGACTGGATAATTTATAAAGAAAAATAAGTTTAATGGACTCACAGTTCAATGTGGCTGGGGAGGCCTCACATTCATGGCAGAAGACAAAAGGTACCTCTTACATGGCAGCAGACAAGAGAGAATGAGAGCCAAGTGAAAGGGGCTTCCCCTATAAAATCATCAGATCTCATGGGACTTACTTATTCACTACCACGAGAACAGTATGGGGGAAACCACCTCCGTGATTCCATTATCTCCTACCAGGTCCCTCCCACAACATGTGGGAATTATGGGAGCTGCAATTCAAGATGAGATTTGGGTGTGCTCATAGCCAAACCCTATTACAGGGTTAAGTTTATTGAACAGCAGCAGAAGGAGGGTACACACATCTGTCTGGTCCAATCCCCTAATTTTACAGGTGGATGCTCTGAGGCTCAGAAGCACTGGGTGACATCCTGGCTCACAGAGCTTGAGGTGGCAGAGCCAGAGAGGGAGCCTCAGCTTTCTGGCTTCCTTTTGAGTGCTCTTTCCTCTGACCCTCACTCTTCCCCAAGCTGAGCTCTGAAGGACAGGAAGAGAGAGGGCAAGATGCCAAGTAGAGGAGGCCCAATATGTACAGGCCTTGAGGCAGTCCTTGCGGAAGGCCACTGTGGTTGGAGCAAGGTGAGTGAATAGAAGACGGTGAGAAATGCAGTGGAAAAGTTAGGCAGGGCCTTAACTCCTCAAAGAGGAGTGCAGATTTATTCTAAGGATGGTATGAGGCGTTTTAAAGGGGGACTAATGCAAAAAACATATATGGATGAAGAAGATGACTCTTGCTAGTTCATGGAGAATGGATTAATGGGGCCAGACAGAGGTGGAGAGTTGAGGTAGGAGTCTGTGGAAGGCGAAGTGGTGAGAAGTGGACAGACTAGAGCTTTGTTTTGGAGTTCAGATTGCCAGGACTTCCACATCACCTTTAAGGCATTTGTAAGAATTCCAAGAGGAAGGTGGCTATGCCTAGGCTAGAGAAAAAGGGCAGTGTGGATCCTCCTCTAGGCAGTTGGGTTATTCTAGAAGCAGATGTGTTGGCTCTTTCTGAAGCTCTGGAAAAGTATAAAGTTTTCTGTTGCGGTGTTCATGGCTTACCCTCCAGATGTTTTGACTGGCCGTTGCCCCACCAGCCTGCGGCCACTTGACACTTTGGATATCTCCTCTCAGGTATTCGGCTATAGCAGTAGTGGAGGAAAATTCTCCAAGAAATAAAAACTTTCAGGTGGGTGCGGTGGCTCACACTGGTAATCCCAGCACTTTGGGAGGCCGAGGTGGGCGGATCACTTGAGTCCAGGTGTTTAAGACCAGCCTGGGCAAGATAGCAAGACCTCGTCTTTACAAAATAGTTTTTAAAAAATTAGCCAGGCACGGTGGTACACACCTGTGGTCCCAGGTACTCAGGAGGCTAAGGTGGGAGGATTCCTTGAGCCCAGGAGGATGAGGCTGCAGTGTGCAGAGAGCATGCCACTGCACTTCAGCATGAGTGACAAAGCAATACCCTGTCTCCAAAAAAGAAAAAAAAATAAATAAAGAAATAGAAACTTCCTTTTATCCGAATGCCCCTCCTTCTTTCCTAATGGAAAAATGGTTACCTATTCTTCAAAGCCTTCCTCAGATATTAAGCTTTACTATGAAACTATGAAGACTTGTGTTTATACACAATTATATGGCATTAATTATGCTCATCTAACCCTTTTTACTATGCCTGTATGGTCCTTATTACACCTAAACTGTTATCATTTTTTCTGTTTAACTCGGAGATACAAAGCCTAGAGAGATGAAGTAACTCACCCAAGGTCACAGGCAGTCGGGGCCCACAGTCTGAAAGCTTAGCTATTGTGCCATGTTGTCACTAGCTGGGAGCTCTCTGGGCAGCATTACTGATTTTCTCTTGCTTTCAACACAACTCTGTTATGTCGCACTTTCCCTATTATGTGAAGAGTCAATTATCTGATTTTCTTCTCTGGTTGAGAGTGAGCAAATTGAAGGTAGGAACTGTGTGTTACTTACTTTCATATTCCAGTGTTGGATGGATAACGGATGCAAAGTGAGTGAATGAATGACTAAAGAACATGAATGAATGAAGGGATGACTCAGAGAATAACTGAGAAAATAGAGTGGCAGGTGTGGGACGGGGCCTTCTGTTACCTTATGCAGACTGCACTTTTTCTAGGCCAAGGAGTCCCTAAGCTGCATTACAATTCAGGCCAGTGTAATTTCTGGCTTTACCATCACATAATTTAAAATTTTCCATTAATCCTTTGGTGTGTTCTAATCAAATAATGCTGTTCTCAGTTAAACAGTTGAAGAAGCTCCCATTCTGGCAGGTATTATACTCTTTAACACAGTTGCTCTGTTGTCACCAAGGACACTTCTGCATCTGATATTGATTTAAATCTTCAGTTATGAAGGTCTTGAAGATGACTTTGTAGATAATGAAGATTGTATTGGCTCAAGAAACTGTAACAATGGAAAGAATACAGTGCATACTTGTTCATCCAATCCAAGAAACAGAGTAGCCTTATTGATAAGCAATTTACAAAGCATTTTGTTCTATGCTGATACAAAGTTGAAACATAGTGGGTGTTCTATTTGGTGTCAAGTGTTAAAGTATTTTTGGAAAATTCATTATATTTTGGAGACAGTTCAAGTTGTGTTGAACTTTTACTCAAATAAAGATTTATATAGCTGTGCCTTGATTTTGAAAAATTTGTTTTACCAAAATCTGAATTGCAGAATAGATACATTAGAAACAAATGCCATTACAAAATAATCTCCAGGTAGTTCATCAAATACCTATGGAATGGGTACAATGAGTATAGGGAACCGGGTCACCATCTATCCCTCTTATTCTCTAGGGTCTGATCAATAAAGCAAACCAATGAAGCAAGATTGCTAGCCAGATAGAAAATGAAAAGAGTGATTTTGCTTTGTAGAGTCCTCTGTGCACATCCTTGTAAAATCTACATTAAAATATTTGCTTTAGGCTTCATCAAAAGTGAGACTATTGACTCTTACTCTTTATCTAGATGTGAGCACCACAAGCTCAGATGTGCATACAGAAGGAGTGAGGCACCAGATCTTCTGGGCCATCCCCAATACCATGTGCTTGAATATGGATGAGGCTGGCAGGTTGGTTCCAGAAAGAAGACATTATAGGTGGAATGATGTTCCCTTAACCCCAGAAGATGTCCACATTCTAATTCCTAAAAGCTGTGACTATTTTACCTCTGAAAGCAAAAGAGACTTTGCAGATGGGATTCTATTAAGAATCTTGAGATGGGGTTGAGCAATGCCTTTGATTATCTAGGTGGGCCAATATAATCACAAGGGTCCTTACAAGAGGGAGGCAAGAGGGTCACAGAAGATGTGATGATGTAAGCAGAAGTCAAAGTGATCCACAGGCCAAGGAATTTGAGCAGCCTCCAGGAGACGGAACAGGCAAGAAACTAGAGTCTCTTGGCAGGCAGCGTGGTTTTGGTCCATTGAGACTTCTGACCTATAGAACTCTAATGTAGTAAATTTGTGTTGTTTTGAGCTATTAAGTGTGTGATTTCTTACAGCAGCAATAGGAAATTACTGTAGAAGGTTTGGGGACCTGCACAGATGTGCTTATTACAAGGGAACAAGATACAAAGGAGAACCTTCTGGGTGTCATCACAGAAAGTGAAGGACAAAGTAACCCTGTTCACCAGGAAAGCATGGTCCAGTTCATGTCAAGCTTCAACAGATGAAATCAACCACCTTCCTCTCCTAGGGAAGACGAGTGAGAGAAACAGAAGCTAATTAAGGTGTCTTAGTGGAGAGAAGTTTAACTCCAGGAATTAGAGGCTCACACAACCCTTGAAGGATGGGAAACAAAGCCTGGTATGATCACTTTCAGGAAATCTAAAGTGTGGGAATCGCAGAGAAACATGCTCCCTAAGTGAGTCACAGGAGGATGCCAAAGTCTATAGTCCAGACTTCACTTCTGTTGCCTGTCTGCAGACATTGTCAGAGAATGACCTTCACCTTCCAAATCTCATGTGAGACATTCTCAATGGTGGACTCTTCTAGTGACCCCACAGGCAAGGAAGAAATGTAGTTTCTAGGCTTCACCCCTCTAAAAGTCAAGGGCCAAACTCTACAGGGTATCAAAATACCTGGCACAGAGGTGAAGAGAAAATTATGGTAGAAGTTTGCTTCTCTGTAGTTTGAGGGTGGAAGGTAGAAAGAGGAACATAAGCATCTCTCCTTACATCCCTAGCCCTATGCTCCTCTCACCTGCATTCCCCTCACCAATAACTTAGAGTTTGCCAAGACTGGGAGATGGTCTTAGAAATGGAGAAATAACTCAGTATGATAGTCAGCAGCAAGCCAAGATGTTCATTGACTTGGCTACCATTATAAGCCAAGTCAATGAACATCTTGGCAAACTCTGAGTTATTGCAGAGCAGTGCAGTCAACTCAGTACAGAAAAGATAGGAGACAGATGTGAAATTGAATATTCGTGGATACATTTTAGGTGATTGTGCTGTAATTTAACTATAACTTACCAGGTATCTATTTTGAACCTACTTTATTTCAAGGGCACTTTTTTTTAAGCTTTTGACAAATAATTTAAGCCAAATTAATATTCATTGCAAATGTCAGGAGCAGTTGAGTTTTCTTTTCATAGAGCCTTTGAACCTGTTTATGGGAAAGATCAAGTGTTATCATGCCATTAGTTCTACTTTTTAATACAGGATAAAGTTGTACATGTCACTGTTATCTAATTACTAATAGCTATAAATACCAGTTAATTAAATAATGCAGGAATAGAATAAATTTACTATGCCGTGTTTCTTATTGCTCTCAATCAAGTATTTTTAGAAGATTTTCGTATTACCTCTTTTCAGTTTTAATTGCCTCTTAAGAAGACAGAATTGCTTCTGGTATACCCGAAGCAGCCAAGCGGGTGGAGTTGTTAACGGGTAATGCAGCTTGCAGGCATTTGGTTCAGTGTGGAGTCTCAGAGGGTGAAAGTGTAGAATGCCAGATCAAGGTTTCAAGCCATGAACTAAGAGTATGGAAAAGAGCTGGGGAGGAGTATGTTGTGGATGAATTGAGGTATTAGAAAATAGGAGTGCAGGTTGCAGATTACTAGGAAACCACTGAATAGAACTGTTTGAAGCTATCGTACCTGCTCAGTAGCCAGGATGACTTTTTCAGGCCCATTCAGAGTAGGTTTTGGTTTGGTAACACTGTTTTCACTTTACTTTTTGCTGCTAACTATCATACTGAGTTATTTCTCCATTTCTAAGACTGTAAGGCCAATATCAAGAGCTATTGCTTTCAGCTCCTAGTCACTAATCATTTCAGTTTTATCATCAGAGATTTTGTTTTTATACTTCCAATGGATTAGTTCAGTTTCTACCTAGGCAGACTATCATGGACCAAAATGTAGATCCAAATACTGTTCTTCTCTAAAAATGCATGTTAGAAAATATTCTCATGGTCCTTTTGGTGTTTACCAGCTTGTTTGGAATAATAATTTAAATTGTGTTGACCACTCTACACATCATGTTTTCAATTAATATAGAAGTTATGCTCTAAAATAGTCAGTTTCTAAGGTTTGGTTTAATTTCTTTGTGTCTTAGGAGCCTATGTTGATTTGAATGGTGATATTAATATCATTATTAGCTATGCTTACATAAGACCACCCAATAAAACTTTTTGGTATATGTAATAAAGTTTGACTTTAATTTTTGCCAAAATATGTGATGTAATTCTGGAGTTGAAGACATCCTAAAAAAGAGTCAACTTAGATTACTGTATGCCCCAGCAAAATAATGCTTCATGATCACCTATTTCCACCTCTAGACAATTTCATTTATAACCTTGACTTCAAACCTACTTCACATCTGTTTAGCTCAGAACTTTCTTCTGAATTCAAACTTGCTTATACACTTTTCATTTTAGGTACCCCATCCAGCTGTTTCATAGGCACCTCACCTTTAATATGTGCAAATCTGAAAGTATTAGTCTTTTTTCATTCCACCAGAACTTCTCTGCCTTCTATATTTCCTGGCAAAGAGATGGATGCCAGCTAGTTGTCCAAGTTCAGGATCTGAACATATCCTAGACTTCTACCTTTTCTCCATATCCAATCAGTTGCTAAGACCAACCTCCTAAATACATATTTCCCCTTCCCCGCTATCCTGTTTGTTATTATATTGCTGAAGCATTCATGATGTTTCAGCTGGAACTATTGCAATAACTTGCTTACTAACCATTGTCTTAGGGCAGCTTCCACAGAAATCAAACCCTAAGAAGAATTTTTGTGCACAAGTAATTTATGAAGAAATTGCTCCCAGGATAGACTCCTGGAAAGTGAGGGAAAGTAGAACAGGGGAGGAAGAGAAGCCAAGCAAGGATGAGAACTTGGGCAAATTTCTGCAGAGGGTAGCTTCCATCATATCCTGCAGGCAGGGTGACACTAAGACTTTGGTAGAGTCCTTCCTCAATCAATCAATTGCAACTTGGACTTTCCTGAATACGCTATGCTGCCTCAAGATTCCTGCCTTTTCACCTGCTGGTCCACTGGCCTGAAATATTCTTCTTCTTTGGTTCCCTCCTCACTTGACCTCTGGACTAAAGATGACTACAAAGTTTTTTTCCTGCTCTCCCTTTGTGACTGTTCCAAGAAGTCTTGAGGTCGTTTTTCTATTCTGTTTTGTGAAAAGGCCGTATTTGCGAAGGGAACCCCAAATACAAAAGGAGGTGAGAAACCAAAGGGTAGGGCAAACAAATCCAGTTTGTCAATAGAGGGTGGTTTATTGGGGAACTCATGGGCAGAAGCATGGTCTTGGGCAGTCATAAGACAGGTAGAACTCTGCACCATTACCCCAAGACCCAGAGCTTATATACCATAGAAAAAGGGTATATGTGCTTTAGCTCTAGAGGGAATGTGCAGGACAATTAAAGTTGACCCTTCATGGAAAGACAAGAATGCTATGTGCATCATAGCCTATAATTTGCCAAAGGGCAGGATATATGGTAAGTATGTGTTTATGATGATAACATCGAGATTGTACTGGTTTACAAAAGGAACAGTAAATAAGGCAGAAATATTAGAGGCACTCCTGGGATTGGGGTTAATCTGAAGTCAAAATGGGGGATTAGCATCCAAGATGGAGTTACTTTAGCCTCCTCTTACTCCGTGGTGAGCTTCTCTTGGGCTGCCACAGCTCTGTGTATTGACTTGGTTATTTTATTTCATTGCAACTGTTATTTGCATGATTACCTTTCCCTAGTGGGGGATGGAAGAGACAAAATCTTTTCATTTTTATCACTTTGGTGTTTAGCCCAACACTTATTAAGCCAATGAAGGAAGTAAAGACATGAAAAAAATTGATGAAAGGACTGTGACTCCAGTTATGCGTATTAGATCATAAACAATTTAGTTTCTGAGGAGCTTGAGATTCCATTACAATATGTGATGTAAATAGAACTTATTTTGGCTTATTACCTTTTTACTATTGAGTATGATGAGACCTCATGGTAAAAGTTGTATCAATTTTAGAGTCTCTTTGATGTAGCTATAAGATTTTACATTTCTTTTATGACTCACCATGTAAAGTTTCAAATATGTACTAGAGAGATTTAAAATGAGCATGAAGTGATGACTAACATGTAAATTTGAGAATTTCAGTGTTAAAATGATAGATTTGTTTTCTCATCTACAAATATTATATTCTTAAATATTAGGTAGAACTGATTCTAAAGGAAGTAATCACATTACCCATATTTTAAAAATTAAACTTGCCCGTGAAAGAAAAGCAAAGCTTACATGACACTTTAACTTTTACAACATTTTATTTAAAAGATAAATGTCATTACTCAGTTCACTAAAATGACCTTTAAAAGCCATGATCTTTAAAAAAGGAATGGTTTTCTTTTAAAGGGAAGCACATTGCACCAATTTGCAAGTTAATGGTCGAATTTTTGCCTTAACAGTGATCAGAAAGCAGAAATTGAGGCACAAATGATACAAATAGCATGTTTCAATCTTGAAAGGCAATATTATTCCTTTTATTCCTTAAATAAACTTTTACGGAAGCGTTCTGACTAACGCTGCATGCAAGAGATTTACGTACATACTTCCATGAGATGAGGATGTGTCATTAAAATATATGAGCATAATAGATGTTGTGCACACAAAATGAAACAAAACTATGCTTAGGGCATCTGGAAAGTTTCTCTTTATGAAATAAATGAACAATAGCTTTATTTAAATCTACCTAAAACCAAGCTCTGATTTACATATAGGGCTTAATTTGGATCATTGAATTTCCTTTGCATTGGTTTCTTATGCATACATTTTGTAGTAATTCTAAATATGTAAACTAATCAGCATAGTTTGTGTGTGTATCTGTATTCTAGGGGATCCTTTAGGCTAAATAAATGCAATAGGTAAAAGTTTTAAATCACCAATTATTAATTAAGACATAAATTTCCTATATACAGTCATACCTACCTGCATTTACAGCGTGAACCTGCTTTGTCTTTCCTTGAATAAAATTAAAGTGATTGGATCTTTCCAAGTATCATATTTACAACCAACTTCTCCCTCTGGAGGCTCACTCCCTTCCCCACCTCCAGCCTGGATTGAACACACAGAAGACTGGGTGTGATATTATGATATAAATCAATGGAAAAGCTGGTCCACCTTACTAGGAGTAGCTTTTTAGATCAGCCTCTATTGTGCATATTCAAATATATTTATATGCATGTAACAACAAAAAACATTTTTGTGGCTTTGCTTATTAAAGATTTCTTTCTAGACAAATAGATTTTGAATTATTGCTTTATAAAGTAGACCCCAATTTACTACATCACATTTTTTCTTTGTCATCATCTATTGTTCTTTTGGATCCTAATTATTCATTTTTCTCATGTTTTAAACTTCTTATATACAAGGCTTATTTATACTTGTCACTCTCCCATGCCTGTCATAGTCTATATTTATATTTCACTTATTTTAAGAAAATGCACAGAAATCCATGTTAAACAACTAACCACACAAAAACTACATTCTCCTTCAAGATTAAACCCCTGCCTTACTTTGCCCCTTCTCTTCCCAGCCTGTCTTTCTGAAAGAGTTACCTGCTTTACTATCTTTGCTTCTTCACTTTTTTGTCATCTCTAGGTTTCTGTGAACTTAAAATGCTTCCTGGTATTAAGAACTACTTGGTTGTCCCCTGTGCTTATGTATTTTTAAATGAAATAGGCTGAATTCCACTTTTAGATTTTTTTTGCTCTGAATTAAGCTCATAGGGGGACTTATTAAAATGCAATTGCTAATAAGAGCTAATAATTACTGAGCACGTACTATAGTCCAGGCAGCATGCTAAACTCTACCTGGATTGTCTAGTTTATGCATCACTATCACACTATGAGGTAGGAGTTTTGCCACTGGAGAACTCACAAGGCGAGTTTTGGCCATACTCTCCAGAATAATATAGGTCACCCTAAAGTCACCCCAACATGGAATAACTATACATTGCTGAAAATACATTCCCTAAGGTTGGAGTTCTAAAATCAAAAGTCCAGGAGCAGGTGGGGTGGTTCAGGAGATTGATTTCTGAATGTTCTTATATTATTCCTAATAGAATTTAAGTCTAGGCAATAAAAATATATTCAATGACAGTAGAAATAGGGATAAGAAAAACAATAAACCTAAGATGAAATTAGTATGTAAAATGTATGCTAGAAATCCTCTACCCTTGGCAACATGAGCCTCAAATTTGAACTCTGAGCCAAAACGAAGATGAAAAAACTATCAGTGACATCATTAACTGTTTCTAAAATCAGAAAACAAACCACTTGTTCAGGAAAAGTTCAGTTCATCTAACAATGAGACTCAGGTCCTCATAGCAATGATCATAAAACATTATACACACATCCCTTTAAAATAGATGTATCTTTCCAAAATACATTTTTATAGCAATTACATAATTTTCTTGAATCATATTTTAGTGTAAAAATGAGCAGCCTTTTCTATTGGTTCGTCTAAATCCTCCTTGCTTCCATTTTAGCTTACTTAGCTTATGATTCAGTAGGTGTGGAATCTATTAAGTTGGTGCAAAAGTTATTGCGGTTTTTGCCAGTTCCAAAACCAATGGCCAAAACTGCAGTTACCTTTGCACCAACCTAATATGTGAATTTCCTCTCTTTTTACCTTGCAAGTCATCAATAGAAAGTGGGGCCACAGTAGTTAAAATAAGTGACTGCTTCTGAAATGGTCCTTCATCTATTAAATATCTCAGTACTTACAAGAACACTTTTATTTCTCCTTGTTTCTTTTTGGAAATATTTAAATGTAGTTTATAGAATAGCAGAAATATTCCAAAGAGCCATTTGTTTATTAAGCAAATTTTGTGTCAGAGGGAAATATTGTATAATGAAAGATGTGTCCCAAGTTTGTTTTTTTCCATGTTTAAATCTTTTTGTTTGCTTTGTTATTCCTCACAAGCTTAAAACAGTTTTAAAATTGCATTATGTTTTAGTTGCTGATAAATCCTTTATCAGGGAGAAGAGGATGTGGGTGGATAAAAATTAAGACTATTGTGATATGGAATAAATTTGCAGAGCTGGAAAGCAAGGAAAAACTAAAAAAAAAAAAACTTTTACAGAGATCTGTTTAGTGAAAAAACATAAGTGATAGGATTTCTCTTTGTTAAAAAGGACCATATTCTTTACAATATTTTCTTATAGCAATCTCAAGTTTTATTTAGATGAAATACCTAATACAAGGTTTTGGAACATCTACAGAAGTGTATTTGGGGCCATACAACTTGGAGAGAGGGATTGAGGGAGAGAGGGAGGGGGAGAGAGAGACAGAGAGAGAGAGAGAGAGGAGAAAGTGAAAAATGCAAACATAATTAAAGACAAATACTTCTTTTCAAGAAATATCATTCAGTTAGATAAAATGTGCACAATAAACCTGTGTTTGTGTTTGACAATTCCTCAGAAAGAATCCTTAAACATGGTATTACCATATGACCCTGCAATTCCCCTTCTAAGCATATACCACAAGTAATTGAAAACAGATATTCAGACAAATACATGTATACACTACATGTTCATAGCAGCTCTGTTGACAATGACCAAAAAGTGGAAACAGTCCAAATGTCCATCAGTGGATGAATGGATAAACAAATATGGTATATGCAAACAATGGAGTATTATTCAGCCATAGAAATGAAGCACTGATACATGCTACAGTATGATGAAGCCCCAAAATGTCTTAATTGAAAGAAGTCTAGGCCTAGTCCGGGCGCCGTGGCTCATGCCTGTAATCGCAACACTTTGAGAGGCCAAGGAGAGCAGATCACTTGAGGCCAGGCATTCAAGACCAGCCTGGGCAACATAGCGATACGCTATCTCTACAAAAAATACAAAAGTTAGCTAGGTGTGGTGGCACACACCTATAGTCCCAGCTACTCAGGAGGCTGAGATGGGAGGATTGTTTGAGCCCAGGAGGTCAAGGCTGCAGTGAGCCAGGATCATGCCACTGCACTCCAGCCTGGGTGACAAAGCGAGATCCCCTCCTCAAAAATAAATAAATAAATAAATAAAAAATAAAAAAGAAGAAAAAGCTGGACATAAAAGGCTATATCTATATATATCACGCCTGTAATCCCAGCACTTTGGGAGGCCAAGGCAGGTGGATCACAAGGTTAAGAGATCGAGACCATCCTGGCCAACACGGTGAAACCCCATCTCCACTAAAAATACAAAAAATTAGCTGGGAGTAGTGGTGCATGCCTGTAGTCCCAGCTACTCAGGAGGCTGAGGAGGATCGCTTGAACCTGGGAGGTGGAGGTTGCAGTGAGCCGAGATCGCGCCACTGCACTCCAGCCTGGCAAGAGAGTGAGACTCCGCCTCAAACAAACAAAAAGGCTATATAGTATATGATTACATTTATATGAAATGTTCACAATAGTTTAACACTAGAGACCAAATGAAGATTGGTGGTTGCCAGGGCCTGGGGAGAAGGGGGGGAGGGTGGTGGAATAATTGCTTAATAGGTAGGGGATTTGAATTTAGTATGATGGAAATATTTTGCAACTAGATAGAGATGGTGGTTGCACAAAGTTGTGAATGTACTAAATGCCACTGAATTGTATAATTAAGAATGGTTAATTTTATGTTACGTGGTTTCCACCTCAATAAATTATTTTAGAAATAAGTGTTTGCCTCCAGGACTGAAGAATGGGGAGTTGGAGAGAGGGGTGGGGCATTGTCATAGTATTTTGGTTTTAAACTTTGCAATAATGTCTAAATTGTAAAACTATGTGTGTCACTTGATAAAATAAAATTCATTTAAAATTTTTACTAAATGTTGAGTAAATAACAATGAAATGTCTAAGTCCTAGAAAAACGTTGACAAAAAAACTGATTATAGATAGTATTGAGGGTTTTCAAAAGAAATCTCTTTGTGGACGTTAATTTTGAGCTGCACTTTTGAGGCTGAGCTGAATAGACTGATAGAATGAATGAGGGTTTGGGAGTGGGTGGCAGAAGAGGCGGGATATGAAGGGGACTGGGAGGTACAGCCTTATAAAAAGGACTTCCCCAAAGGTGAAAGTAGAGGTCATGGGAATCCAACAATTGGTTGCTTCCTCTCCATCTTGTTTGTACCAAACACTTTACCTCTCTCTGCTTTCAATTTATAATTAGTTAAATGAAAAAGATATTGGAATCCCCATATCATGGAACTACTGTAAGAATAGTCTGTCCTAGTATAGGAAAAAAATTCTAAATTTTATCGATAAAAATTCAATGTAAGTATATTAACTACTTTAAGCCCAGAATTATTCCACTGATGTTCACACGTCACCCATAGGGAAGTGGCTCTTGTTCCCTAAGGGATGAAAAGTCTGAGTCTCGGTTTTGCTTAGAAAATTAAAATGAAAAGATGTGAATTCCACTGACACCTTTGTAACTTAACAAAAACCTTAAGGATCTTTTTGGATTCATGGCATTCATAATAGCTTCTACCTACCCAATTCTGTAGAGGCTTTAGTAGTCTTCAAGTCCTGTTTCTTAAAGCCTATTAAAGAAAACATTTTTAGAATACAACATGTGAGAACTTCATAAAACATTTGGGAAATTAGCCAGTTTCCCTGAGCGTGTGCCCTTGAAAAATCAGATGTAACTTCCAAAGTGACTCTAGGAATTTCAAATTGCCGCTCACAGTAAGAATCCACTCCTTCATCCCATTTTGACACTTCTGCCCAAGAAGAGCAACTGCTGGGCATATTTTGGAAAGTGATTTAGGGCTTCTTGCTCCCAGTATTATTTTAATTTGGTGGATTGGAGCTGTCAGCTTTCACCTGACTGACTCTGATGGACCCCACGCATTGCACAGTGTATGGGTAAAATAATAGGTAAGACATTATAATTTATTGAAGTCAGGGTTGCTGTTATAAATACTCATAGCATTTTTTTTCGTTTTTTAAAAAAATCATAAACTCCTACAATTGCTTTCACTGCTGGTGGTATTCCTTTTCAATGCTTATCAAAGTGTAAGTAAACAAATAACCCATGTTCTCGGTGACATAAACCAACCTAAACTAATAAAGAGAATTAAAGATAGTCTCTGAGTATGGTTACCTTGAATATAAATAAATTGTTAAAAAATTCCAGAAAGTTTTTCTAAGAAAATTTCCCTCATTTAGGAATCATATTTTTTGTCTTCTAAGACAATGAAATAAATTAACATAAGCACACTGGTTCTGAGTTTAAAAGAAATCAACCCAAATGCCTGAAGCACAGAAAGTGAGTACTCCTAATAAAATGTTTGAAATTTCACTTTTCCAGGTACAAGTTTCCTGTATTTTATCATTTTCTTGTTCCTACTAGATTTCCTATCTTTCTTGCTTTTACAAATATTTCCTTGTTGCAATCCAAGTGTTCCACTGATGGATGCATGGATAAACGAAATGTGATGTAGTCATACAATGGAATATTATTCAGCCCTAAAAAGGAAGGAAATTCTGACACATACTACAACATGAATGAACCTCGAAAAACTTATGCAAAGTAAAATAAGCCAGGCACAGAGAGACAAATACTGTATGAATCCAATGATATGAGTTACTTAGAGTAGTCAAAATCAAGAAGAAAGTAGAATGGTGGTTCCCTGAGGCTGGGGGAAGGGGAAATGTGGAGCTATTGTTTAATGTGATGAATGTGTATAATGAGTCTCAGTTTTTCAGTTCAGTTTTGCAAGATGAAAAGAGTTCTGTGAGTGGGTGGGGGTGATGGGACCATGACAATAAGAATGTACTTGAAGCAATTGAACTGTACAGTTAAAAATGGTTAAGATGGTGAGTTTTATGTGTATTTATCATAATTTTTAAAATTAAAAACTTAAAAATAGATATGAAAAGAATGGTTTTAGTAGTTTTCCATTAAGTCTATCATCAGCTCTTTAATTAGGATAAACACTTAGTGTCTTGTTAGAGAAAAAATCCTTGCCTTTATTTTATTTGTAAATTCAAATGATGTTGGGTACAAATATTTTCCATATATATTTAGCTTCTTAAATATAGTCTGTTTTCACTCTTGGTTTTTAAGATGTGCCATCCTTTGAAGTAACAGAGAAAATGCGATATAGTATGCTTTATGTCTGTAATTTCATTTTAATCACCACAATTATCGGTGAGGAAACTCTTACCAATGAGGAAACTGATGCTCAAAGAAGTACCTTGTTCCAGGTCATATAGTGCTAAGTCAGGATTTGGGCTTAGTCTGTGCAGTAAGAAGCTTTGGACTGCATGTAACAGGAATCCCACTTCAGACTGGCTTCAGCAAGGAGATAACGTAGTTCTCACATTCCAGTTCCTAAGGAGTAGGCTTCAGGTCTCGAACCCTGGGTCCAACTGTTCCTCTGTTCCTCCCTTTATTCTGCCATATCCTGAGTGTTGGCCTCACTCTCAGATTGGTGGCAAAATGTAGCCAAAGCAATTTCTGAGTGTCATCAGACAGTCCTTCAATAGGTTTCATCATGCACCTCATTGGCCAGGCTTGGTCACATCCATTCTTTGACCAGTCACTGGCCAGCAGAAAGTAATGAACTAAAATTAGAATTTGGGGCCACATGGATATTGAGAAGCTCATGGCCGTGACCACTTTAGCCTGCTTGACTCTCCTATAGCATGCCCCTTCCTTATGGGTATTGATGCTTTCCATCTCTTTCTGCACTGACTGGCCCCACACTCCTGTGCTTTTGGGATGATTGTATCTGGCTTGTTATAGCTTCTCTAGCTCTCTTTGTCACTGTGAGCTGCTCCTTCTGGTTTCTATTAGTGTACTTATTCCCATTCCTTCTCTGATTGCTTAATTGTCTGTTGCTTAGCTGCTGTGCCCTGGGAAAATGAAAAAAAAATCACCTTATTAGAGATTTTTATAAAAATTTAAAAATAGACTAATAATAATGGCATAGTGGTCTCTTCTAAGAAAAAAACAAGTAAGTCTTAGTGCATGCATCTTGGATCACCACTTTTTGCTGTTCAGATTCATTGTTGCACATTTACTGCTTCAGCTCTAGTTTCCTAATAGTTAAGACTAGTTCATGAGTCATTTCCAATTGCAAGTATTTCATGTTACATAAAAGAGTATATAATTCTTTTATGTTTTTCAAAGCTATTATGAAATTAGCTGAATGAGAATTTTTATCATTTTTAAAGAGATCCTTGCTAAGAAAGCCTTGTAGTTGTACATACTAGGTTTGCTGTTTGCTGATTTTAAAAAAAATGTTAAAATTCATATGCAACAATAAATACATGTGTATTAGGCCGTTCTCAGATTGCTATAAAAATATCTGAGACTGGCAATTTATAAAGAAAAGAGGTTTAGTTGGCTCATGGCTCTGCAGGCTGCACAGAAAGTATAGTGGTTTCTGCTTTTGGGGAAGCCCCAGGAAGCTTCGAATCATAGCGGAAGATAAAAGGGGAGCAGGCATCTTACATGACAGGAGCAGAGACAAGAGAAAGCAAGCAGGGAGATGCTACACACTAAAATGACCTAAGAACTCACTCACTCCTAAGAACTCACTCACTTTCACGAGAACGGCACCAAGGGGATGGTGCTGAACCATTCATGGGAAATCTACCCGCATGATCCAATCACTTCTCACCAGGCCCCACCTCCAACACTGAGGGTTACAATTAGATGTGAGATTTGGGCAGGGACACAGATCCAAACTATATCACCTTGGTAACCCTAAACTTTGCTTCCTATGTATTTTTTTTTACAAGATTTGATAATTCCTATGTGCTTTCTCTTTCCAAAATGGTAAAAAGTTCTATCACCTAAATGTTTAACTTTGAATGTTATTTCTGTATATATTTTTCATTGTGTTATTAATTTTAATTTTGCCTTCTGTGAATTTTAAATTCTATTTAATTAACAATTTTCTATATTTCTTATGCTTAACTTTTAAATCATGCATTGCCTTTTATCTTTTTCAAAAGATATTATCCAAGGTATTTTTACAATGGTGTTAGATTTTTCAGTAGTGGGAGATAATGTAAAAAGATGGTCAAGATTTTGATTGGAAGACTGGATAACTTAGCAGAGTCTCTCAAATTTGACCCCTAAATATCCCTAAAGGCAAAAGAGAATGAAGGATTAATTCTATAATTTGGGTGGCTAGCCCTAAATGGTCCCAGGAAGTCCACCACAATCTCTTTAAGCCGTTCTGTTTCAACTTAAAACTTCACGTACATTTTTTATTTCCCTCCATAATAGGTGTGTAATTATTTTAATGTGAGTTATGCTTTAATTAATTGTCATTGAGTTAACTGATATACCAGGAAGACATGCCATGTGTAACTCTTGACTTTGCCTTCATATTATCCCATTTGCAGGAGGACTTGTATATCTGGTCCATGACTCTGGCTTTGTCTTAAGCCCTCCCAGTCCAAGCCTGCCAGCTGCTTGAAGTCATTGGTTCTACCTTAGTTCTACACAGAGGGAGCCTCCCTACACCCAAAACTTTATGACAGTCTTTCATACAAGCTGCCTCCCCTCTGGCCTGCCTATGTCATGGGTTCTCTTTCCTTTCATGTCTTCAACTACACCACTTCTGTGTTTTTAGCAGTTTTCTTCCCTTCTAAACCACATTTGGACTCTTGTCATCCTGCCTTCAGCACCCTGGTATAGTTGGCTCAGCCTATGCTGTGGAGCAGGACCTAAAAACTGAAGATTTTAATAAAACAGTGTGACTGATTCAGAGTCTTAATGGAAGTTTGCTCCAAGAGTGGTCTGTGAGAAAAGTTTAAGTGGGAACTACAGAAACAAGGCCACCAGTTAGAATGCACATAGAAGGCAGTTTCAGCAGAAAGACTGGCATGATTTGATGTTATTGTTTAAGGAATACACAGAAACCATGACCTACGTCTTGAATTATACTTCCCCCATCCTTTACAGGCTGTGATGTGGGTGAATGCTGATTCATGTGAAATTTCAGTTATTTTCCTAAGGGTAACATTATGATTGCGTTCATGTATGAGATCTATGAGAATATGACATAATTAAATATTACACAGAAAATGAGCTACTTGCCCCCTTCCTTCCAAGTAGAATAAAATATGGAATGCTGTAGTTAATGGAATAATTAATGTCCACTACTGATGACAGTGAATTCTTTGGCTCAGAACAACACATGTCATTTTGCTTACATGCATGGCTTGTTTATTCCTTGAACTTTTGACTTACAGAGACTAGCATTTTACTGTAATAAACACTTGGTTACATCTGTTATAAATTGAGCACAATTGGTTTTTCCAAGAATAGTAGCGTTCCAATTCTAGACCAAAATTATAAGCAGCTGTCTGCTAATAGATATGTATACCAACTTCCACCTTTGTGCCCTCTTGTTTAAAAATGTTGTCTATACCTTAGAAATCAAGTTAAACTTGATGTAATTTCTTAATTTGAAAACTATGCTTTATGATTTTGTGTTCTTTCCCCCTTTCCTCACTCAAAAAAGGAACCATTCTGTATGGAAAGAAAATAGTGTTTTATGGTGTTTGCAACTTTTTTCTTCCCATCATCCATTTATATGATCTTAAGGAAGTATTTCTCTTAATTTTTTCTACTGTTTGAACTAAATTTAACTTTCAATCTTTCTAAGTTCTCATGGGGTTTTAAATTCATCTTTTTACAGTTTTCTTAGTGGTTACTTTTCTGTACTATTAACCTCTATAAAGTTTCTAGGATTTGGGGGAGAGTAAAACTAATTTGTTTGTAAAAAGTAAGCCTAGTATTTGAGCATGAGTTTGGTTTTTTTTTTTTTAGACAAATCATATTTTTTATTTGAAACTTCAGATTACATGTTTATTTTATTTATTTTATTTTTTATTATACTTTAAGTTTTAGGGTACGATGGATTAAAGACTTAAATGTTAGACCTAAAACCATAGAAACCCTAGAAGAAAACTTAGGCAATACCATTCAGGACATAGGCATGGGCAAGGACTTCAAGTCTAAAACACCAAACACAATGGCAACAAAAGCCAAAATTGACAAATGGGATCTAATTAGACTAAAGAGCTTCTGCACAGCAAAAGAAACTACCATCAGAGTGAACAGGCAGCCTACAGAATGGGAGAAAATTTTTGCAATCTACTCATCTGACAAAGGGCTAATATCCAGAATCTACAAAGAACTCAAATTTACAAGAAAAAAACAAACAACCCCATCAACAAGTGGGCAAAGGATATGAACAGACACTTCTCAAAAGAAGACATTTATGCAGCCAAAAGACACTTGAGCATGAGTTTTGCATTTTCTTACTAACTCTCTTAAATTACAAAGGAAATGTAATTCACATATGAAAATCTTGGCATATATAGAAAAGTAAAGAATTTCTTGTGAGCTTACCAGAATCTCAATACTGCTATGATAATTTTAGGATATTTAATTCCATGCCATTTCCATGCCATTTGTATAGGCCTTTTTTTTTTTTTTTTTTTTTTTTTTTGAGATGGAGTCTTGCTCTGTCACCCAGGCTGGAGTGCAGTGGCATGATCTTGGCTCGCTGCAAGCTCTGCCTCCCAGGTTCACGCCATTCTCCTGCCTCAGCCTCCTGAGTAGCTGGGACTGCAGGTGCCTGCCACCAAGCCCGGCTGCTTTTTCTCTATTTTTTTTAGTGGAGACAGGGTTTCACCATGTTAGTCAGGAAGGTCTCGATCTCCTAACCTTGCGATCCACCCGTCTCGGCCTCCCAGGCATCTTTCTAAAAATAAAATTGTTAAACCAGGCATGGTGGCTCACACCTGTAATCCCAGCACTTTGGGAGGGCAAGGTGGGTGGATCACCTAAGGCCAGGAGTTTGAGAGCAGCCTGGCCAACATGGTGAAACTCTGTCTCTACTAAAAATGCAAAAATTAGCTGGGTGTGGTGGTGCACACCTATAGTCCCAGCTACTTGGGAGGCTGAGACAAGAGAATCACTTGAACCTGGGAGGTGGAGGTTGCAGTGAGCCGAGATCACCCCACTGCACTCCAGTCTGGGCGACAGAATGAGACTCTGTCTCAAAAAAATTAAAAAAAAGTTGTTATGATGCACATACATAGTTATATTTTTTTCATTTAATATTTTTTAACATTGCTTTTCAAAAAATAGACATTTTAAAATTACACTTTAAGTTCTGGGGATACATGTGCAGAACGTGCAGTTTTGTTACATAGGTATACATGTGCCATGGTGGTTTGCTGCACTCATCAACCTATCATCTACATTAGGTATTTCTCCTGATGCTATCCCTCCTCTAGACCCCCCACCTCCCGATGGGCCCTGGTGTGTGATGTTCCCCTCTCTGTGTCCATGTGTTCTCATTGTTGAACTCTCACTTATGAGTGAGAACATGCAGCATTTGGTTTTCTGATCCTATGTTAGTTTGCTGAGAATGATGGTTTCCAGCTTCATCCATGTCCCTGCAAAGGACATGAACTCATCCTTTTTTATGGCTGCATAGTACTCCATGTTGTATATGTGCCCCATTTTCTTTATCCAGTCTATCATTGATGGGCATTTGGGTTGGTTCCAAGTCTTTGCTATTGTGAATAATGCTGCAATAAACATACATGTGCATGTATCTTTATAGTAGAATGTCTTTATAGAAGAATGATATTATAATCCTTTGGGTATATACCCAGTAATGGGATTGGTGGCTCAAATGGTATTTTTCATTCTAGATCCTTGAGGAATCACCACACTGTCTTCCAAAATGGTTGAACTAATTTACACTCCCACCAATAGTGTAAAAGTGTTCCTATTTCTCCACATCCTCTCCAGCATCTGTTGTTTCCTGACTTTTTAATGATCGCTATTCTAACTGGCATGAGATGGTATCTCATTGTGGTTTTGATTTGTATTTCTCTAATGACCAGTGATGATGAGCTTTTTTCCATATGTTTGTTGGCTGCACAAATGTCTTTTTTTGAGAAATGTCTGTTCATATCCTTTGCCCACTTTTTGATGGGGTTTTTTTTTTGTTGTAAATTTGTTTAAGCTCCTTGTAGATTCTGGATATTAGCCCTTTGTCAGATGGATAGATTGCAAAAGTTTTCTCCCGTTCTGTAGGTTTCCTGTTCACTCCGATGATAGTTTCTTTTGCTGTGCAGAAGCTTTTTAGTTTAATTAGATCCCATTTCTCAATACCATTCAGGACATAGGCATGGGCAAAGACTTCATGACTAAAACGCCAAAAGCAATGGCAAAAGTAGACTTTTCTTTAGAGCAGTTTTAAGCTTACAGCAAAACTGAGTGGAATTATATACAAAGATTTCCCATATCCTCACTGCCCTAAGACAAGCACAGCCTCTGCAGTCATCAATATCCCACACAAATGTATGATGACATGTATCCACCATTTGTGGTACCACACAGAACAGCTTCGCTGCCCTAGAATATCCTCCATGCTGCATCTATTCACCCCTTCCCCCACTCCCAACCCAACTGACCTTTTTACTGTCTCCATAGTTTTGCCTTTTTTTCAGAATGTCATACAGTTTGAATCCAACAGTACATAGCCTCTTCCGATTGTCTTCTTTTATCTACTCACATGCAGTTAAGGTTTCTCCATGTCTTTTCATGGCTTCATAGATCATTTCTTTTTAGTGGTGAATAATATTGCATTGTCTGGATGTACCACAGTTTACTTACTCATCCACCTACTGAAGGACAACTGGTTGTTTCCAAGGCTTGGCAATTATGAATAAAGCTGCTATAAACATCTGGGTAGAGGTTTTTGTGTGAACATAAGTTTTCATTTCCATTTGATAAATACTAAGGGGCATGATTGCTGGATCATATAGTTAGAATATGTTTTGTTTTATAAGAAAGTGCCAAACTGTCTTCCAAAATGACTACACCATTTTGCATTCCCGCCAACAATGAATGAGAGTTCCCGTTACTCCACATCCTTGCTAGCATTTGGTGGTGTCAGAGTTCTATATTTTGACTATTTTAATAGGTATGTACTAGTATCTCATTTTTGTTTTAATTTGCATTTATCTGAGGACATATGATATAGAAATTCTTTTCATATATCTATATTACTTCTTTAGTAGGGTGTCTGTTAAGGTCTTTGGTCCATTTTTTAATTGGCTTATTTGCTTTCTTATTGTGGAGTTTTAAGGGTTTTTGTATATTTTGGATAAGCTGCCTTATCAGATATGTCTTTTGCAAATATTTTATTTCAGTCAGTGGCTTGTCTTTTAAATTTCTTGACAGTGTCTTTCAAAGAAGAGAAAGTTTTAATTTTAATGAAATCCAGTTTATTCTTTCTTTCATGGATCATTCCTTTGGCATTGTATCCAAAAAGTAATTGTCAAACCCAAAGCCCAAAGTCATCTACGTTTTCTTCAGTTATTTTCTATGAATTTTTTTTTTTTCGACGTAGTCTCACTCTGTCACCCAGGCTGGAGTGCAGTGGCACGATCTCTGTTCACTGCAAGCTCCGCCTCCCAGGTTCACACCATTGTCCTGCCTCAGCCTCCCAAGTAGCTGGGACAACAGGCGCCCACCACCATGCCTGGCTAACTTTTTGTATTTTTAGTAGAAATGGGGTTTCACTGTGTTAGCCAGGTTGGTCTCGATCTCCTGACCTCGTGATCTGCCCGCCTCGGCCTCCCAAAGTGCTGGGATTACAGGCGTGAGCCACCATGCCTGGCTTCTATGAATTTTAAAGTTCTGCTTTTTACATCTGTGTCTAGATTCTTTTTTTTTCTTGCATGTGGATGTTCAGTTGTTTTAGCACCATTTGTTGAAAATACTCTTTTCTTTATTATATTTCCTTTTCTTATTTGTCAAATATCAGGTGATGCTAGTCTGTTTTATTAATCTATTTGTCTACTGTTTGGCGAATACCATACTGCCTTGATTACTGTAACATTCCAGTAAGCATTGAAGTTGAGTAGTGTCAGTTCTTCAACATTATTTTCTTTCTGAGTATTTTGCCTTTCCATATAAACTTCAGAATCAGTTTGTTAATATTCACAAAATAATTTGCTAGGATTTTTATTTTGATGACATTTAATTTATAGATCTAGTTGGGAAGAACCAATGTCTTGACAATATTGAGTCTTCCTATCCATGAACATGGAATATTTTTCCATTTTGTAATGTCTTATTTTATTCATCATAATTTTGTAGTTTTTCTTACATAGATCTTGTATATATTTTGTTCAATTTATACCTAAGTATTTTATTTTTGAGGAGATGCTAATATAAATGATAATGTGTTTTAATCTCAAATTCTTCTTGTTTATTGCTGGTATATAGGAAAGCAATGGACTTTTGTATATTAATCTTGTATTCTGAAACCTTGCTATAATTGCTTGTTAGTTTCAGAAGGCTTTTTGTTCAGTTCTTTCAGATTTTCTTCATAGACTAACATATCATCTGCAAACAAAGACAGTTTTATTTTTTCTTTCCAATCTGTTTACCTTTTAACTCATTTTCTTGTCTGATTGCATCAGCTAGCACTTCCAGTTCAATATTGAAAAGGGGTGATAAGAGGGAACATGTCTTTTATTTCACTTTATTTTATGCTTTAATTTGGGAAGGAGAGCTTTTTTTTCATAAGGGTTTGCAGTCTGCAGGATGGCCATCCTGACAGGCCAGGAATCATAGCCTCTGGCCAGAAGCCAGAAATAGATACTTTGAGGGAGGGGAAGGTGGAACGGAAATTTATGCTGAATGAGGTGGCTAAATATACATACTCAATAAGCCATAGGAAAGTTCATGAATATTTATAAAAGAAATATGCACATGCACAGTTGAGCTTTATGCCCATTCCTGGGTCCCCTGTACAAAAAACAGTGGTGTTAGCATAATCTGAGGGTGGACTTTTCAGTCCTCTGATGTCAAAAGGTGAACCAGAGGACACAAATACCTGTACTACCCATTCTCTGTGGACTGACCAGGAGCACTTCATGGTCAGTGTTCTCTTATCAGGTGAAAAAGGAAGTACAGTGTCAGTTGCTTGGTCCATATCAGTGGTGGAGTCTTTTGAAGGGGCTGGTTTCTCTTAAGCCCTTAGGGAAGAAAGCCTAAGCCTGGTTAGGGAGGGAGGGGGTACAACCAGGTAGGTATGAACCCCCATCCCATCATTTTTGAGAACTCAGTTTTCATCCTTGCCTTGTTTTTGTTCTTGGTAGGAAAGCTTCGAGTTTCTCACCATTAAGTATAAGGTTAGCTGTAGGGGATTTTTTTTTTTCATAAATATTCTTTATCAAGTCAAGGGAGTACCCCTCTAAGATTTTTGTTTTTTAAATCATGAGTGAGTGTTAGATTTTATCAAATGCTTTTTCTGCATCTATTGATATTATGATGTGATTTTTCTTTTTTAGCTTATTGATGTGATGGATTATGTTAATTGATTTTTAAATATTGAACCAGCCTTGCATACCTGGGATAAATCTCACTTGGTTGTGGTGTATAACTCTTGTTATACATTGTTGGATTTGATTTTGTTGAAGAGTTTTACATATATGTTTATTCATAGTATTAGTCTATAGTTTTCTTGTAATATATTTTTCTGGTTTTGGTATTAGGATAATATTGGTCTCATAGAATGAGTTAGAAAGTATTCCTTCTGCTTGTATTTTCTGAAAGAGATTGTAAAGAACTCGTGTAATTTCTTCTTTAAATGTTTGATAGCATTCACCAGTGATCCATTTAGGCCTGATGCTTTTGGTTTTGGGAGATTAATAAATATTGATTCAATCTGTTTAAACTTTAAAAGATATATAGTTGGCCCTTCATATCTACAGGTTTCACATCTATGGATTCACCAACCATTGATCAAAAATGTTCAAAAAAACCCAAAACAACAAAAACAAAAATTAATACAATAATAAAAATTAGAAATTTAAAAATCAATGGTTTTAAATTGTATAACAACTCTTTACATAGCATTTGCATTGTATTAGGTATTTTAAGTAATCTAGTGATGATTTATAGTATACAGGAGGATGTGTGCTATTAGTAATTTGTGTTCTCTCTCTTTTTTCTTAGTCTGCCTCCAGGCTTACCAATTTTATTGATCTTTACAAAGAATCCGGTTTTGGTTTCATTGATTTTCTCTATTGATCTCCTGTTTCCAATTTCATTGATGTCTCTCCTAATTTTTATTTTTTTCCTCTACTTACTTTTGATTTAATTTGCTCTTTTTCTAGTTTCCTAAGGTGGATAGCTAATTGGTTTTTTAATCTTTCTTTTTTCCTAATATGTGTATTTAGTGCTATAAAGTTTTCTCTAAGCATTACTTTTGTTGTACCTCACAAATGAGATGCAAGTTTTTTACATGCCAGACTGGAAACAAGAACTTTAACATTGCTCTTTTTTTCTTATATAATCTTCAAAATGATCAGCTTTAATGCCTTTACATCATACTTTGGAGAGATACATGATGATTTACTTAATGTATTTTATATTAAACGTTTATATCACTTCTCACTATTCCAAATAAACACATAGTATATGTTTTTGTTTTTTTTTTTGAACCCTAGTCTCACTCTGTTGCCCAGGCTGGAGTGCAGTGGCACGATCTCAGTTCACAGCACCATTCACCTCCCAGGTTCAAGTAATTCTCATGCCTCAGCTTCCCAAGTAGCTGGGACTACAGATGCCCGCCACCACACCCGGCTAATTTTGTATTTTTAGTAGAGATGGAGTTTCACCATACTGGCCAGGCTGGTCTCGAACTGCTGACCTCAAGTGATTCTCCCTCCTTGACCTTCCAAAGTGCTGGGATTATAGGTGTGAGCCAAAATGTGTGGCCAAAATGTAAGAATATGTTTAAAATTTAAAATTTAATACTTTAAAAATTCTTTGATAAATTGCTTTTCAGTAGTACAATCATCTTTGGTATCATCAGGGAATTGTTTCCAGGGCTGTGAAGATAACAAAATTTGTAGGTGCTGGAGTCTTTTCTATAAAATGGCATAGTATTTGCATATAAACTTTGCATATCCTCCTGTTTATTTTAAATCATCTTTAGATTACTTATAATACCTAATACAAGGTAAATGCTATGTAAATAGTTGTTATGCTGTGTTTGTTTTAACATTCGTATTATTTTTGTTGTTATTTTTTTTTTCTGAATTTTTCTATCTGGGGTTGGTTGAATCTGCGTATGCGGAAACCGTGGGTATAGTACCCGCCAGATACAGAGGGCCTCCTGAATTGTATATGGCACCTATAGGATTTTAAGTGCCTGCACTGAACTGTATAATAGCTGACACTAGATTATTAAAAATGTGTTAATTTGCAGTAACTTACTGCTTCAATTATCATTTTTGGTTGTTAGAAAGACTGAATCTTTGTCCTTGTATATTTTCCAGTTGCATTTTGTCTTTTATAAATTGTTCTTTGTTACTTGGCAGTTTACTGCATTTTAAATATTTTTCAGTATATCTATATATTCCTGATTGTTCCTTATCACGATAAGGAAAACACATTTTTTCTTTCATATGTTTTTATCATGTAGCATTTAATATGAAACATTGATGTAGACATGTAAATTATAAGAATAATTCTTTATTATTATAATGCCAACTTCACTGGAACCTCCCAACTTAGTAGGAACCCAACTTAATGAGAACATCAGCACCTAACTTAATGGAGTCTTACTTGGACCAATCTCTGCACTTATGTTTTCTTCCCTGCCCTCCCCTTGTCTTCCCTTCATTGGAAAGCACTATTCTTACTTTAGAAGTTATCATTGCCTTTGAATTTAGATTTAAACCTTTTTTTTTTTAAATAAGACAGAGTCTCACTCTGTGGCCCAGGCTGGAGTGCAGTGGCACGATCTCAGCTCACTGCAACCTCTGCCTCCCAGGTTCAAGCAATTCTCCTGCCTCAGCCTCCTAAGTAGCTGGTATTACAGGTGCATGCCACAACGGCTGGCTAATTTTTTTGTATTTTTACTGGAGACAGGATTTCACCAGGTTGGCGAGGCTGATCTCAAACCCCTGACCTCAGGTGATCCACCTGCCTTGGCCTCCGAGAATGCTGGGATTACAGGCATAAGCCACTGCACCTGGCCAAGTTTTAAACTTTGTATCATACACTTAATTTCTAGACAATAGTTTGTTTGATTTTATTATTTTTTGGATTTTTAAAAAAAATATTCTTACACTATGTGATTTCTGCAACTGGCAACTCCTGCAACATTGTTTCTGTGAGTCATCCATGTTGCTGCATTTAGACATGGCTTATTCATATTTATCATAAATTTATCATAAATTTTCTGTTGAGAGATCATGGCACATTTATTTACCTTTATTTTAAGTTCAGGGGCATATATGCAGGCTCGTTATATAGGTGAACTTGTGTCATGGAGGTTTGTTGTACAGATTATTTCATCACCCAGGTATTAAGTCTATACCTGGTAGTTATTTTCCTGATTCTCTCCCTCCTCCCACCCGCCACCCTTTCCTTCCATAAGCCCCAGTATGTGTTTTTCACCTCTAAAGAAAATATCACAATTTATTTGTTTCTTGTTGATAAACATTTGAGTTTAAAAAAATCGTTACTATTTTAAATAATGCTGTTATGAATATTGCTATAGATGTCTGTGTCTACAAAAGTACACATCTAAGGATTTCTCTAAAACATGTTCCTGGGAATAGAATTACTAGGGTAATTATAGAGTATTCAGAGCTTCAGTTTAAAAGTATAAAGCTGTATTATTTTATTTATTTATTTATTTATTTATTTATTTATTTTGAGATGGAGTCTAGCTCTCTCTCCGGGGCTGGAGTACAGTGGTGCGATCTCAGCTCACTGCAACCTCCACCTCCCGAGTTCAAGCCATTCTCTGCCTCAGCCTCCCGAGTAGCTGGGATTACAGAGTGGCATACCACTTTAATTTTCTCCAGCAGTGTGTAAGAATTTCTTTGGATCTGCATCCTTGCCTATACTTTATATAGTTAGACTCAAATTTTTATAAATCTATGGAAGTAAAATAGTATAGTATTTTAATTTTAAAATTATATTTTTTTCTAATTATTAATAAGAGTGTGGCATCTTCTTGTATGTTTATTTGCCATTTTGGGGTCCCTCATCTGTGAAATGCCTGTTTGTCTTTTGCTCATTTTTTAATTAGGTTATTTGCTTTATTCTTATTGGGCTCAATGAGATCTTTATATATTACGATTACTATTTCTTTGATGGTTATATGTGTTACAGATACCTTTCAGTTTTTGGCTTGTCTTTTCACTTTCTTTGTGATATCTTATTTAAACACCTTTATTGAGTTATAATTGACATACAATAAATGACACATATTTAAAATGTATAATTAATCATATTTTGACATATAGACATATGAAACAATCAACCATCAACACAATCAAGATCATGAACTTACCCCACATTCCCAGAAGTTTTCTCATGAACACATATTTCATTCTCTCTTGATTAAATACCTAGGAGTGGAATGGCTGTGTATATGATAGGCATACATTTACATTTTATCATAAGAAATTGCCCAACCATTTTCCAAAGTGGTTGCACTACTTCACATGCCAGCTGGCAGTGTATGAGAGTTTCATCATGATACATTTTTATGAACACACATTCTTAATTTTAAGGTAGTCAAATGTATCAATCATTTATTTCTTTACTTCTTTGCACATGTTATTTAGGAAATTCTTCCCTGTCTGAGACTATAATGACATTCTCCTGTATGTTTAAGTTTTTTAGGTTTTGATCTTTTGCTCAAATCTTTGATCCTTTGTTGTGATATGTGCAGTATGGTGAGTGTGGTATGACACACAGATTTAATTTTATTTTTCCTAAATGGACAACCAGCTGTCTCAGCACCACCTATTGAGTAGTCCCTCCCTTTTCATGTGATCTCCAGTGCCGCCTTTGCCAAACATCAAGTTTTCCTGTATGAGAGACTCAGTGTGTACATCTGTATTGTTTCAGTTGTCTATCCTAAGCCAGTGTGACACTATGGTAATTAATCACTACACCTTTGTGATAAGTTGTTGTTTTTTAGAGATTTTAGAGATGGGGTCTTGCTTTGTCACCCAGGCTGGGGTGCAGTGATGTGAACATAGCTCACTGCAGCCTCAAACTCCTGGGCACAAATGATTCTCCCACCTCAGCTTCCCATGTAGTTGGGACCACAGGGACATACCACCATGCCTGGCTAATTTAAAAAAAATTTTTCGTAGAGATGGGGTCTTGCTGTGTTGCCCAGGCTGGTCTTGAACTCCTGGCCTCAAGCAATCCTTCTGCCTCAGCCTCCCAAAGTGCTGAGATTACAGGCATGGGCCACTGCACCCGGCCTATAATAAGTTTTGAGAGCTGATGGTGCAACTGCCCTTAACTTATTTTTCTTCAGCAATTTCTGGGCTATTCTTGGCCTTTGTTCTTCCATATATATTTCAGAATCAGCTTGCCAAGCTCCATAAAAAAACACTTCTGAGATTTTGAGTGAATTCTATTTAATTCAAAGATCAATTTGAAAAAAAATTAAAATCTTTACAAAATTGGGTGTTCTGACCCGTGAACATGGTTTCTTTCCCTTTATTTGAATCTTTAGTGTCCTTCAAAAGACTCTTATAATTTTATTAGCCATGTCTTGCACATCATTTGATATATTTATTACCAGATTTTATGTATGGAAGGCAAATAGTGTGTTTTATATTCTACCAGACTTACATTAACATATTTTTTTTTGAGACGGAGTCTCTCTCTGTCACCAGGCTGGAGCACAGTGCATGATCTCAGCTCACTGCCACCTCTGCCTCCCGGGTTCAAGCGATTCTTCTGCCTCAGCCTCCTGAGTAGCTGGGACTACAGGTGCGCACCACCATGCCTAGCTAATTTTTTTTTTTTTTTTTTTAGTAGAGACGGGGTTTCACCATGTTGGCCAGGACGGTCTGTATCTCTTGACCTAGTGATCTGCCCGCCTCAGCCTCCCAAAGTGCTGGGATTACAGGTGTGAGTCACCCGCACCCGGCCACATTAACATTTTAATAGAAGTTTAGTCCTTTGCTTTTCTAAATTTTCTCCCATTGCCCCTCTCCTCATTGCCCCCAAAGATTACCACTTTTCTATCAGTTTAATATGGAATTTTACACAAACAATTATTTTCATTCTAAAACAGAATAAAAAATAGTACACATATTAAAAAAGATGAAATTTTGATTTCTGTTCTTCGTTCTGTTACTGTATCATAATAAAGTTATTTACATTTGTGAGAATACATTATTTTTCTCATAGTGATTAATGAATTAATTTAAGTACTTTTAGGTAGAGAACTGATTTCAGTGCCCATTGACAGTTATTTTCTACTAAAATGTCTCTATTTTTTGGATTCACAGTTTTATTAATCTCTTGGTGGTCTGGATGATATTGTTAGCTAATTTTTGTAGAAAACTTACTGTGTGGCAAATGTATGAGACTTTTTCATCTTGTAGCTGATAGTTTTTATAATATTCGTTTGCAGGGATGATCGTTAAACGTAAGTCATTCTAACATATAAATAGCACATAGATATATATATATAAAATCCTTGAATCATAAACTTCTCCCTCCACGCATAATACTCTGCCTTGTTTTTAGCATTTGTTATTGTAGAGAAGATATGGAAAAGAAAAGTATAGTTGATTTTTCCCCCACTTTGGTTAATTTTAGGACTTGTTGAAAAAATTCTTTAAGTTTAAAATTTTTATAAGGCTATATTTTAATATTTATTTCTGCTCATTAAGTTTCTCTGGAAGATGTTACACTATCAATTTCTAATGTCAAGTTTGCTTTTTAAGGTCTGGAATGTTTTATTCTCTCATATCTCTGATTATTGCCTCTCACTGATTCATTTGTTCTTGCATTGGGCAGTTTTCTTTCTAAGGTTTGGCATTTAAATATGTCATTGCCTTATGTGTATTTTTCACAATGTCATTTATTTGGCCTTTACTCTGAAAATGCTTCTCAAGTTTATTCTCTACAATTATAAATTGATTTTCTGCATGCCTGCTGATTTTATTTGTTGTTACATATTTCATTTTCTTGTATCTTTTTCAGCCAGTTCTTGTTTAACACATTATTTTTTCATATTGGGTTCAAAAAGTAGATATCTTTAGAAATTTTTTTTTCTATTTCTTCAAATCCAAGAAGGAAAATGGTGAGCAGTGAGGAGGCAGATGATTTTCCTTTAAGCCATTATTCTTTGCTTTTCTTGGGCAGACAGAATTTATGGATAGATAATTGATTAATTAGTTCAGCACATATTTATCGAGCACCTACTATGTGCCAGGTACTATTTCAGGCCCTGAGGATATAGTTGTGAACAGAACAGGCAAAAAAGTCCTTTCATGGAGGTTATATTATACTGAGGGGAATAGGGAATACACATACAAATAAATAAAACATTTGTACATCAGATAGAGGGATGTGCCCTAGAGAAAAATAAAGTAGGGAAAGGAGAGAAGAATTTTTGGATCAGGTGCATGGGTTGCTTTTAAACTAAGAAGGTAAAGAATGATTGGATAAAGAAAATATGATATATATGCACAATGAAATACTATTCACCTATAAAAAGGAATTAAGTCATGTCTTTTGCAGCAACATGGATGGAACTGGAGGTCACCATTTTAAGTGAAACAATTCAGAAACATAAAGTCAAATGCCGCATATTCTCACTTATAAGTGGGAACTAAACAATGTGTACACATGGACACAGAGTATGGAATGACAGACATTGGAGACTCGAAAGGGGCAGGTGATGAGAAATGACTTAATAGATACAATGCATGTTATTTGGGTGATCGATACACTAAACGCCAAGATTTGACCACTATGCAATATGAGCATGTAACAAAATTGCACTTGCACTCTTAAATTTACACAATTTTGTTTTTAAAAAAAGAAGATAAAGATATAGGAAAGAGAGCATTCCAGGTGGAAGAAACTATGTTGCAAAAACCTCTAGTGGGTGCATGTCAGTTGTGTATGTTTAATAACAAGGGTGTCAGCGTGGCTTGAGCAGAACAAGCGAGGGAGGGTGAGAAGTGATGTCAGAGAGGGACAAGGGATGAGGTCCAGTGAAAAGGTCCGGCAGGGCTTTCTGGCTTTTGCTTTTTTGTACATGAGATGGGAATGCGTGGAGGAGGGATGAGCAGAGGCATGGCATAATCTTACATTTGTTGTTACAAGATCACTCTGGCTGCTGGATTAGGAATTGACTGTAGAGGCCAGAGTAGAGGTAGGGAGACCTGGGATGAGGCTCCTGAGAGATCCTGTGGATCTCATCTTGTGATTCCAGTGAGACATGCTGGCAATTACAGCAGGTGGGAGCAGCAGTGGAGAAGTGCTGGGAGTTCAGCTCTAGATATATTCTGAAGCAGAGCCAACATGATTGGCTGAAAACATTAGATGCCATGTGAAAGAAAGAAGAGTTACGGATAAGTCCAAGGATATTTGCCTGGGAACCAAAATTGAGTTGCCACCTTCTGAGCAGGAGAAGACTGAGGGGAGATGAGATTTGGTGAAGATGGGGGGGTTCCATTTTATACATCTTAAATTTGAGATGCCTCTTAAGTATGTAAGTGGAGCTGACATGTAGGAAATTGGATACACCAATCTGAAGCTCAGGGGAGAGGTCAGGCTGGAGAAATGATATGAGATTCATCAGTGGCTAAATGGCATTTAAAATCATAATTCTAGATGACAGCAAAGGAGGAAGTGCTGATAGAGAAATAGATATGTTGGCATTTTCATTTGTATAATTCACTTTTGACTTTGATTTGTTCATTTCTACTTATTTTACACAGTAGTCTTCTGAGATTGGTTTTAGGGCTCCTGTGGTGTAGGTTATTTCATGTAAGCACGTGTTAGATTGTTTTAGTTTTTGAAACAGGGCATTGTGTTGCCCAGGCTGGAGTGCAGTGATGCAATCATGGCTCACTGCAGCCTCCACCTCCCGGGCTTAAGCAATCCTCTAGCCTTAGCCTTACAACTAGCTGGGACTACAGATGTGCACCGCCACACCCAGTTAATTTTTTAAAATTTTTGTAAAGATGGGGTCCTGCTATATTGCCCAGGGTGGTCTTGAACTCCTAGGCTGAAACAGTCCTCCCATCTTGGCCTCCCAAAGTGCTGTGATTACAGGCATGAGCCATTATACCTGGCCTTGTTTTGATTTTTGAATGTAAAAGTTCCACAGGTCTGTCTCAGAGGACCCCATCTCATCCTTGTTGCCATCCTAAAGTTTTCTTCTAGACCTAAAGGTTGTATGTAGGTTGAGATTGAAAAAAAAAAAAAAAAAAAAATGGGCGCATGCCTGTAATCCCAGCTACTTGGGAGGCTGAAGCAGGAGAATTGCTTGAACCAGGGAGTTGGAGGTTGCAATGAGCCAAGATTGTGCCATTGCACTCCAGCCTGGGGGACAGAGCAAGACTCCGTCTCAAAAACAACAACAACAAAAAAACAGGAACAACAAAAATCTTATTTTATGCTTGGGATAAAGCAGACATCCATCAAATGTTAGTTTGCTCTTTTAGATATGGATTTCCTACACTTCCTGTAGTTTAGCTGTCCAGTAATTGGTCCAGTAGTACACATAGCCACAATCTGTGTCTTCCTGGGATGAATTTAAGGCTGCTAGCAGAAAGAAGCCTCTTTCTACTGAATTAACTAATTAATGTAATTCTGGATTGGCAAAAGTTATTCCCTTGCTGCACAGAGGAAGCATATCTATAGGAAGAGAGAACACAGTCTTCATAAAAAGGAAAAAGTGAGGTGAGGGGTCAGAGAGAATACACACTCTGACAACATTCTTTAAAGATCCTGGATCCAGCCATGCCTCAACTCACTGTAGGATGGCTTCTTCCCCCTTCCTTGCCTCTCTTCCTCCCTTTCTTCTCTCTTTTCCTTATTTTTTTTCTGCTTGTGCCTTTCGAAATTGGCTATTTGCAATTGGAATGATTCTGACTAATTTCATGCCTGTTCAATCCTTCAGGTCAAGGCAAGGGAAATAAAGAGACTACAAGTAGTTCATTGAACAAAGAAAGCACATTCAGGTCCTTATTTCACTAACCCCCCTTTTCAGCATCTCAGAGATGACATCAGTAGGTTGCTTCAGGAGACTTTGGTCTGTAAGCACATAGGCTGTACATGCAGAGCCAGCTCTGGGTGGCCTGAGCTGCCAGCCACTCCCAGGATGGGGGTCAGTGGTATACGAGTTGGTGAAAGTTCATGCCTCCCTCTGCTTAAATTTAGTGGGAGAGCCAAACATCAAACAAATCCATATGTAATCTAGGTGATAAAGCAGAATAGGGGCTAGGGATATAGGCACAGGGGATAGAGCTCTGTTGTGGATAGGTAGAGCAACTCTAAGAGGTGATCTTGAAATGGTATAAGAATGAAACAAGTGATGGGATGAGGCCATCTGGGGATATGGAGTCCAGGCACAGGAAGTCAGGAGTCTTTGGGTGATTTATGAGCAGGTGAGTGATGTAATTTGATTTATTCTTTAAAACCATCACTCAATGCTCTAGAGAACTGACCTTAGGGGCAGGCAGGCCAATTAAGGGCTAACGTAATGGTGGCGCAGGTAGGAAGCAATGGGACTTGGACTGAGTGATAGTGCCAGGAAGTCATCATAGAGCTGGAGATCAAGCTGATGGGAGTTGCTGGTGGAGTCGCTCTGGGGTTTGAGTACATGATAAATATCAAAAAATGCATGCAAGATCTTTGCCTGAGTCAGTAAGTCCTTGTGCCATCTATTGATAGGGAGAAGTATGAGGGGTAGATGTCTGGAGGGGCCTGCCACTGAGCAGGATGCTAGAAGAGTGTGACATCTTGGAAATCATAGGCATGATTGTTTTCAGGAGAAGGGGGTTGTGTTAGGCTGTTCTTGCATTGCTATAAAGAATTACCTGGGACTGGGTAATTTATAAAGAAAAGAGGTTTAATTGGCTCACTGTTCTTCAGGCTGTGTAGAAAAGTATGGTGCTGGCATCCGTTTAGCTTCTGGGGAGGCCTTGGAGAGCTTCCAATCATGGCAGAAGGCAAAGCGGAAGCAGGCACATCACATGGCGAAAGCAGAAGTGAGAGAAAGAGTGGAGGGGGGGAGGTGCCACACACTTTTAAAGCAGTCACATTCTGTGTGAACTCAGAGCAAGAGCTCACTTATCACTAAAGGGATGGCCCAAGCCATTCATGAGGAATCCACCCTCATGACAAAAACACCTCCCACCAAGCCCCACCTCCAACATTAGGAATTACAATTCAGCATGAGATTTGGGCGAGGACAAATATCCAAACTGTATCAGGGGTTGACTCTATCAAACACTGATGAACAGCCAGGTACAATGAAGACTGAGAAATTCCCATTGGGTGGGCCATGATCATCATATAACAAGAAGGTTTGGGAGTGTAGGGGTTCAGGGGAGATCTGATTCTTGACCATGTGTTCAAGGGACAGTCCCTTTGCTGTGCCAACTGCTAGAGGAGAGCAGAATGTGCAGAAGCTGCCCAAACCTGTTCTGCCTCTGCAGAAGGGTTGAAAGTGATGGGTTGGATTGCCTGGGATCAAAGCCAAAACTAGCACCACTGAAGCAGTGTGGGGCAGGGGAGAAAAACACAGATTGCTGGGAATTTCTGCAAGATGATTTTGGCATCATCTTTATGGTATGTTTGAATGTGGCCTGCATAGGAAACCAGAAAGTTGAACTTAATACAGAATTGAAACTTGCCTCCTGATGGGCCCCAGGTGACAGATGAACTTTGAAAAAAAAAAAAAAATCAGTGTTTACGGTAGTTCTTACCACAGTATGATTGGTAATTCCACCCAACACCTATTTCCATGATTAGCCTGGTTTTCTTATTTCTTTTGCAATTCACCTCTAAGCCAAGCATGTGATATGTACTAAAATCAACCTGAGGGACAAAAATATTCTCTGGCATTTAAATGGATTTCACATGTGCCACTTCTAAAAATTCCCAGCAAGAGGGGACATTTCTATTAAGACATTCCACTGGAATGAATTGATGGCTGCCTGAATTGTACAATTACATTTACTCTAAGGGATGAAGGATCTAAAGAATAGAGGAAATGAGGGTAGTTAGAATACAACAATTATAATTATGGAGCTCACACGCTGCTATGTTGAGAGAAATGACCAGCAGCCACTTCTCTGATACTGCAAGATTTTATGTTTTGGAGTTCTTAAATTTGAGGGTTATTACTCTGAGTTACCCAGTGTTATAAACTTTTATTTGCAAATTGCATTTATAAAGAGTGGCTATAGAAGGCAGGATAAAATATAGCCAGTAAAATTTGCACTATCTCATAGTTTTACTAGTTTTCCAAAACAACTTTCATTGGGCTGATGTTTGAATGTTTGGTTAATAGGACCATGTTTTTGCGTGTTGTTTTAATTTTCAGAAAAAAAAAAATAAATGTCTCTGAGAACCCAGGAGAGGGAGTAGTTAATGTTTCCTGACAGGGATCAGGAAAGACTTCAGAAAAATGCTAACATTTGGCAGGGCTGGAAGGAGAGATAGTTTTCTAGTAGAAAAGTGGAAGAACACATCCCACGCAGAAGGGAAGCATCCACAAAGATGAGACCACTTAGAACAGCTAGATGTGCCTGGATCAGGGCCAAATCCAACAGGAAGTTGGCAACCTTGGAATTATGGGCTTTAAAGATAGGGGATGGCCTTAGTGGTGTCTGTAGCCCCCAGCTAGCAAGGATGTGAGCTACTAGGTAGCCTGTTGTCCCAGGGACAGAACTGAATGCCATTTCTTCTTGGGTACTTTCCCGCTGCTTTTAACATTTGGGTGACCCCAGAAGAGGATCCAAATCGGTGTTTTTCAGGTCTAAAGGTCAGTTTTTGCTTCTAGAAAGATGTGTAGGTTACCTCTAGAGCCAGCTGAACTGCCTAATTCCTTAGAGGACACACTAGGGGAAGGGAAATTGAGGAGGTGTCAGTGGAAGGTGACAAAGTTGGAGCTTCCAAAGGTCACACTTTTATTGACCACTGTTAAGCCAGACAGGGTCGCATCCCAAGTGTATCATAAAGGGTGTTTTGGGAGAAGTAGGCATAACAATTCTCTCTAAAGGCAGCCCTGGGAAGTACGTGGAAAAGGCATGATGGAAATGATTACGGAAGGTTATGCTGGGACTGGGTAATTTTCCATCAGTCTTAGTTATTAAAAGCATTTACACCGTGTTAGGGTTCTGCAGAGAAACAGAACCAATAGGATGTACTTGTATGTCAAAAGATTTATTTTAAATAATTGGCTCACATGATTATGGAGGCTGGAAAGTACATATTCCTGTGATTTTGGAGATAAAGGGAAGAACCTATGTTGTAGTTTAGGTTGAAGGCCAGCTGCCTGCTGGCAGAATTCTTGCTTGAGGGAGGTCAGACTTGGGTCTGTTAAGGCCTTTAACTGATTGGATGAGGCCCAGCTCCATTATGGAGAGCAATCTCCTGTATTCAAAGTCCACTGATTTAAATATTAGGATCACCCAAAAAATATCCTTCACAGAAACTTCCAGAATAATGTTTGACTATATATCTGGGGACCATGGGCCAGTCATATTGACATATAAAAAGTTAACCATCACAGCCTCCAAAGACTGACGCAGGAGGGGATGCCCCTTTAGAACTCAATGTCTCTTGATTGTCTTTTGTTGCCAAAAAAACATGAATTTTAAAACTACTTTTTTCCATGTCGATGTATCCCCAGTGCCTATAATATAATTTGGCACATAGTAGGTGCTTAATAAATATTTTATAAATAAACAAATGATAGGATAAATGTTTGAGTTCAATTATTTGAAAGCACATTATATGACACTCTAGTTATTTCCATTCTGGACAGAATGTTTGTGCTAATGTAATAACATCACGTCGAGTTGCTCAGTTTGTCTGGCTTGTGTTCCTATACTTCCTAGGCATAAATTGGGCATCTTTGGAAATTGGTCGTAACTTTTTCATATTACTGATTATCATGGAGAAATTGGCAATAGACTTCAATACATGATGTTTCCGTATGTCCTGCTGAGAAGCTCTCGCCCAAGTGAGAAAGCTAATGAACCGTCTGAGGAGTTTTAGTTGTATATATATTACAGCACATTGAAAGGGAAAGAGACATGATATATTTTCTTTACCAGCAAAGCTTGTGAAGGCTATTTGTAACTGTACTTGGCCCACCGATAATTTGTAGCCTTGGAAAATGTGACCGACAGGTGTGGAAGTACTCCTGGAGCCCATGGTAGAGTGAATGATAAATCATAGCCTCGTAGATGGATGGGAGACAGGACTGGCAAGAAGTTCATCAGCAGTGGGTGCAAATACAATGAACGATGAATAAAATAATATGCATCTGATTTTGTCTGCAAGCAAATAAAGAGAAGGCTAACCCATAGTTACCTTCCTTTCATGGTTCAGACTTTCCTGATATTTTATGCCCTTTACAAACACCACTTTTTGAAGGACTACACTGAATGTCATTCACCATGTTCCCTGCCCTCCAGTAACTTATTGCTGCCATTTGTTTGTCCCCTACAAATCTCATGTTGAAATTTGATCTCCAGTGTTGGAGGTGGAGCCTAAGAGGAGATGTTCGGGTCATGGGGGCAGATCCCTCATGAATGGCTTGGTGCCATCCAAGCAGTAATGAGTAAGTTCTTCTATTAGTTCCAGTGAGAACTGCCTGTTTAAAAGAATCTGGCACCTCCATCCCCTCTGTCTTGCCTCCTCTTTCACCATGTGATCTTTGCACACACTGGCTCTACTTAGCTTTCAGCCATGAGTGGAAGCAGCTGAAGCTTCCCCAGAAGCAGATGCTGGTGCCTTGCTTCTTAAACAGCCTGAAGAACCATGAGCCAAATTAACCCCTTTTCTTTATAGATTACCCAGCCTCAGATATTCTTTATTTTTTATTTTATTTTATTTTTTCGAGACAGAGTCTCGCTGTGTCACCCAGGCTGGAGTGCAGTGGTGCGATCTTGGCTCACTGCTAGCTCCACCTCCCGGGTTCAGGCCATTCTTCTGCCTCAGCCTCCCGAGTAGTTGGGACTACAGGCGCCCGCCACCACGCTCAGCTAATTTTTTGTATTTTTAGTAGAGACAGAGTTTTACCGTGTTAGCCAGGATGGTCCCGATCTCCTGACCTTGTGATCCGCCCACCTCAGCCTCCCAAAGTGCTGGGATTACAGGTGTGAGTCACAATGCCTGGCAGATATTCTTTTATAGCAACGTGAATGGACTAAGAGACATTCTAGATAGAAGTTTGGGGCAGAGGTGTGTATGCACCTTTCCTAGTTGGTGGTACAAAATGATTTGCTTCAGCTACAATTTTAGTAGCTGAAAACTTAACCGAAAACAGGGGTCAAGGTAAAGGGTTAATGGGAATCATTCTCTGCCAGCAGCTGTAGGGAAGGAGAGATAGAGATGGCAATGGAAGGATTAAGCAAAGTGTGCCAAGGGAGTATCTGATCATAGTGAAGGAAGTAAAAGACTATAGGAGGTAAAGAAGAAACTAGAAAAACTGGCAGAAAGGCTTGAAACCACCAGGAAGGAAGCTAAGACTACGCAGGGCCCAGGGGACTATCTCATTTGAAAAAGCACTTTCTAGTATGCATGGCACTCATCTCAGAGGAACGTAATCTGATTTGGCAAAGAAAAATACCTGTTTGAATCTCTGGAGAGGAAACTAGCTAGAAACAAGAAGGCTGCTGGGGCGATGACAGTAGCCAGAGGAGTCTTGAGGAATAAAAAATAAATGAAGGTAATGAAGATGTCCAGGGAAGTATTGGCATTTATTTATTCCAGACTTTGGATGAAGATGGAGATGCATCTTTTGTTTCCTGGGCTTCGGATCCTGGGGCACTGGGGTCTCTCAGAGGTTTTATGAAGATGATAATGGGGTGGGTTTCAGGAGAGAAATAAAGACTGTGTCTAGGTGTAAGTCCAGGCAACAGAGAACAGTTCAAGGAAATATGCTCCCACATGACCACACATGAGCCTCTTGAGTAGGGCCAGGACATGTCAAGAAGGGAATGACTATCTGCACCAAGATAGTTGAGACAATTAAGGAAGGACATTTCCTTATTAGGAAGAGATTGAGAATAGATCCCAGAGGGAGCATTCATAAATAGTGGAGGAAATGATGAAAATGAAGATTTAAAGAAAATACAAAGGTCAGAAAGGTACAGAGAACTAAAGTCAGAAGTGGGTTCCTTCAGAAGCCCAATCTAGAACTGGCTGGCCTCTTTGCAAAAGGCCCAGCTTCTTGCTGAGCTCCGGGGATTGTTTCTGTGACTGATACGTGATGAATCCATCTCCATGTTTCCTGCTGCTGCCCTACACTTAGATTTCCCCAAGAATACAAGCTAGCTAGACCTGGGCTGTTTTGCAGTGAGAGCCAGTTTCTCTCCTCCCTTATCCCCAGGAGTGACTGTTGTGTGCTACACCTGGATTCCCTGGGGAAGCTCAGTGAATTCAAACCTGCAGGTGTGGAATCAATTCCATTGGAAACCCCAAGGCCAGTTGGCCAGTTCCTCCAGACTACACACCTCTGACATTCTCAGGTGCTTCTCAAAATGGAAGCCCCTCCAATGTAGGTTATCTGTTCTCTGCAGCCCAACCTGCTCTGTGTGTCCTCCCCTTGGCCCAGCCTCCCTCACTCCCTCTCTCCAAAACCTACGCACAACATCTTTTGGAGTGCTTGTTTCCTAGTGAACAAAAGTCCTTTCCTTCATCCTCCTCTTTAGTAGAGGATCTTTATCCCTGGGTCTTAACTGACACCTTCCTCCAGTTCAAGAATTTTACTTTTCTAGCAGCCTTCCAATTGTAGATTCTATGAGAGCAGGAACCCCATGTGATTTGTTTACCCAGAATTTTCTTAGCATCTAGCACAGCCCCAGCACTAGCAGGCACCCAAGAAATGCTTCTGGAAGGAAGGAAGGAAGGAAGGAAGGAAGGAAGGAAGGAAGGAAGGAAGGAAGGAAGGAAGGAAGGGAGGGAAAGGAGAGGAGAGGAGAGGAAAGGAAGGGGAGGGGAGGGGAGGAGAGGAGAGGGGAGAGGAGGGGGAGGGGGACGGAAGGAAGGGGGGAGGGAAGATGGAAGGGAGGGAGGATGGGAAGGAAGATGGGAGGATGGATTTGCTTATTTGCCTGCAACCTGTGTTTTCAGAGTCAGTAGTTGGGGTTGAGACCCCTCTATTTTCCCTGTGCCTTTTAGAGGTAACATTTCTTCTTCCTCTTATCCACGGTCCTGTGAGGTTCATGCTGTCTGGTTATAAAACCCACTACCCCATCACTGTCAGCACTACCTTCCTACTTCTGTTCTTCATGTAGTAAAGGCTTTGCTGTCTGGCTCCTGTATCTCCTTTACCCCAAGTCTAGGGTAATGTCAGTGTCTGAAAAAATGATCCACTCAACACTCCAGCTTTTTGGTCTCTTGACTTCCTCAATACTAGTGAACTTCATCATCACTTCTCTGCCACCATCCACCCCTGGCTTCGTCCTAGGGCTCGTCATCACCTGCTGTTATACCACATCTAACATTTTTGTTTTTATTGGTGTGTATTTCCAGAAGTGGACAATTAGTGTTCATAAAAATGTTCTCTACACCACTGACTTCAATTCCTCACCACGTAGACACATCCTGATTCAATCCAATCAAGCATTTATACTACCAAGATCCCCAACTCATTTGCCATCTGCCTCCTTTTTGTTAAATCCACTGTGGTTTTCTACCTTTATTTCAATTGACAGCTTGGCAGCATGTACCAATTTTAACCACTGCTGCCTTCTTGAAATGTTTTTATTTGGCTTCCTTCACACTTACTCTGTTAGATTCTCCTATGTCTCTTTCTCCAACTCCCTTTGTTCTCTGCCATCTTTACCCATTTCTAAATGTTGGTGTCCCTTAATGTTTAGTCTTTTGCTTTTTTTTTTTTGAGAGAGTTTCTATCACCAGGTTGGAGTGCAGTGGCGCCATCTTGGCTCACTGCAACCTCTGCCTTCTAGGTTCAAGTGATTCTCCTGCCTCAGCCTCCCAAGTAGCTGGGACTTCAGGCATGCACTACCATGCCCAGCTGATTTTTGTATTTTTAGTAGAGATGGCCTTTCACCATGTTGGCCAGGATGGTCTTGATCTCTTGACCTTGTGATCTGCCCACCTTTGCCTCCCAAAGTGCTGGGATTATAGGTGTGAGCCACCTCGCCCGGCATTTTGCTCTTTTTTCTTTGAATTCTACACTTTCTACCTGTGATTTCTGTCTTTCCTTGGGCTTAAGTAATAATTTGCATACAGATGTTTTCCAAATTTAGAGATGCCTCAGCCTAGCTTGTGAGGTCCAGACAGTTATCTCAAAGCTATGTGCTGATTGTACATAAGGGACTAATATTGACTTCAAACTCAACCTGTTAGAAACTAAACACAATACACCAACCATCTCCACAAATTTTCTTTGTCTCCTGTGCTTTGTTTCTTTCCATTTCCTTTCTCTTCTTCTCTTCTCCTTTCCATTCCTTTCTTTTCTCTTCTTTTTTTGACCTTCCTCACATATCTTGATTCTGTTTTCTTCTCTCCAACTCCATTCCCACAGCTTCTGGCCATCATCATCTACTACCTAGGCCACTGCAATCCTTTCTTAAACTGCTTTCCAGATATCTATTCTTAATTCCATCCAATTTAATATCCAAACTGTCAGCTTTCTAAAATGAAAATCTCATCATGTCATTCTTCTGCTTAATGCCCTTCCATTTCTCTGCATTGCCCTTAATAAAACTCTAAATGTTTTTTCATGGAATATGCAACCCTTCAAAATGTAACCCAAGTTTACCTCTTCTGCTTCAACTCTTGCTGTCCTTCTCTCTACTGAATCCTAACTAATAGTCCAGCAGTCCTAAGAATTCAAGAATCTGCCATTCTTTCTAATGTGTCTGTTTCAACTGCCTAGAAACAGCCTTTTTCTTACCTCCCTTTAACCTCCTCTTCACACTTTGGCTTTTGTGATGTCCTCTACGGTGGGCTTGGTGGCTCTCCTTTGTGTTCTCACATGCACAGTCCTTTCTTTCACTGCATTATTATTGCATGTTGTATTTGCCCCTTTACGCCTCTGTCTCCATCACTAGACAGAATGAATGCCTTTAACGGAAAGCACTCAAATCACATTCTCTGTTAACTCCCCAGTGCCCAGGACCCTGGCTTGATATACACTTGTTCAGTTAATGAATGACTAATTGAAGAGCTTGAATGAGGGGCTGTGACTGCTTAATGGTGGCACAAATGCAGGAGGCTTCTAATAGCAGCATCTTGGCAGAATGAAGTGTTGGTCCTATTTTACATGATCATTAATATGGTCAAGTACTTTCTAGCTAGGAAAAATATAAATTTTAGTGGTTCATCACCAGGCATGCACTTTGAATTTTCTACTCATGATGTGCTGACCTTAAGATAATTCCTTTCTCTTCCTTTCCCTTCCCCTCCCCTTTCTTCCCTTTCTTCCCTTTCCTTCCCTTCCCTTTGTTTTTTTTTTTTTGTTTGTTTGTTTTGGTTTTTGTTTTTTTTTTCTTTTTTTTTTTGGATACAGAGCCTTGCTCTGTCACCCAGGATGGAAGGCAGTGGCATGATCTTAGCTCACTGCAACCTCCACCTCCCAGGTTCAAGGAATTCTTGTGCCTCAGCCTCCCGAGTAGCTGAGATTACAGGTGCATGCCACCTTGCCGGGCTGAATTTTTTATTTTTAGTAAAGCTGGGGTTTCTCCATGTTGCCCAGGTTGGTCTCAAACTCCTGAGCTCAAGCTCTCTGCCTGCCTCGGCCTTCCAAAGTGCTGGGATTACAGGTGTGAGCCACCGTGCCTGGCGAGAATTTTCTACAATACGATGTGAGGTGTCCCATGCACCAGGACAAATGTGTTGTCTAGAAAGTTTATTCAATCACATATTTTAGTAATTTAAATCAGTGAGGATCATATGTACTGAAGCATTTTTGAAAGTATGCAGAAAATGAGTCTTCTAGTTTTTACTTCCCTATGTCATGTGTCATGAGGTCCTTACAGGCGCTAAAATGTCTTTTTTTAAAGATGCCATTTCTCCAACTCTTCCCTAGTCCCCTTGAACTTACTTTCAGTATTAAAAAAAAAAAAAAGAAATTTCTTCTTATTTTACTGTGATTGACCAAACTAATCTGTGACTGTGGCTAGTGGTCTTGAAAATTAAAATAATTTCATTCATTTAGCAAATCTGGTTGAAGAAAAATGTGAATAAAAAGTTTTTTCTTCCTGGTTTTCTTTACTATATTTTAAGCCATCTGCAGGGGCTTCTTGTGAGATTATCTGTCTTGAAGATATTTGTGACTAATTACAAGCAGTGTAACCTGGGAGAGAAGCTGTTCAGGCTGAGGATTTTAAAACGATGAGATGAGAGAAAATTAGCAGACATCTTTTATTATGTCAACTGTCTTTAAAAGTCAACTCTCTGGAAAACTATTTTTATAGGCAAAAAGTAGGTGGGTATGTGGTATGATTATTTGTTTTACTTTTGAGGGCAGATGCTGTACCTCACATCATGAGCAATCCACCCTCAGGTTAGAGGGAAGATGGAGTCGTTTCTGGGTGTTTGTGAACTCTTGGTAGAGCCAATTGAATGTCAGTTTCTATTATTCTGTGGTGAATAATAACTCAGGTAATTTTCATAAAGAAACAGATTGAATTTCACTGTGAACATTTTCATCAATTCCTAGAATCTTGGAATTTCACTAATTAGCGAGTTGGAAATATTGTATTATGTGGGAGGAGCGATTTAATGAATTAAAATACTATTAATTTTGTCTCTTTTTGTTTTGGTTCCTGAGACATTTACATTTTATTGACTCCTTAGATATGGGCTTAAGCAAGTCTCTTTTTAAGACAGGAAGTCATTGAACAAATTATTTGTGAGCTCCAAGAGTAGGCTGATTTTATTGCTTCAAATTGTGTGTGGGGGGAAATGTACTTTGATCCAAATGTTAATTGGATGCTGAAGAATTGTTTCTGAAAATTTGACTATTTTTAAACAGCTTGATATAGGCTCCAATTAAAATAACCACATATAACATTCATTTTTATTTTCATTAACTCAGAATTAAGAACTGTGTTATAATTTTTGAATTCATGCAATATTTCACTTTCTCCATTTCCCTCAGGTATCATTTTTGACTATGTTTACTTTGAAATTATGCTTTTTACTCTTGTATCAAAGGCATTAGTTATGACATGTTACTAATGAATGTAAGCATAAAGGAATGATATTTTTATTAAATCCTAGGCATTATGTTTTATTCAGTGTCTTTAGATTGCTGGTTTAAAAAAATTCCATCAGAAACCAAAGTGAATGGGTATTACCTAGCAACTTCCACAGGGCAGCCCTGTGCTAAGCTACACATACTACAATTTATCACATTTAAGCTCTGCAAGAGCCCTGTGAAGAATTATCACCCCCATTTTACTGAGAAGGAGTTGAGGCACAAAGAAGTTAAGTGTCTACGCCAAATTCATACAAATAACAGTTGGTGGATTTGAGATCATGGGTTTTTTGAAATCAGTGATAGATGCTCTGCATATTGGTTCTTCAGTTTCATGCTTCTTATTTTTTATGGGGGCTCAAATCATTGTATAGAAAGCATTCTGTGCCTACTTGCAAAAAGATTTCAGATTTGACAAATAGTGGTGCCAAAAATGGAGCTGGCAAACACAAATAGAGGGAAAACTGGCTAAGACCAGTGGCATTGGTTATAAGCAGAATATTCACCAGCATCGCTTAAAGCTTTATAGAAAGAAAAGATGACATCCTCAGTATGAGGATTAGGAGACGATTTGTAGCTCAAGAAGCATGACCATTAAGCTTCTAGCTGTTAATGGAAATAATCTGAGAGCTTTGCACTGTACGAAGCTGTGTCTGTTTGATTGCTTCATCTGTACATTTGCTTGTGAACATAGTCAATCAAAAATCAAAGAACTACCTACCTGTTTCTTAGTTGAAGCTGTAACTGTAATAGTTTTATAAGATTTAGGATGCAAGCTAGGAATTGAATTTGGAGCTTTACAGACTGTGTTCAGTTGGGTTGACTCAACTTGCTATAATATATTTTCAAAACATTTGGGAGTAGGAATCTCACTGATTGAAGCAAGAGTTATCCAGACTTCTAGTTTCTATTGAATGCTGGAGTACAAATTGGGGGTCTATTTGATAATAAGCAAATTAATCTGTTTTAATGATTAAAGATAACATTATGTCTAAAATCCAAACTAATCTCAACAGTTTATCAATGAAAAGTAATTAAGAACTTTTGAAGAACCATCACGTCTCCTATGATTTTTAAACATCTATTTTTAGAACTTAGAGAAAATCACAGATCTTAAAACTTTGATTCTCGCTTTCAACTTTGCCTTAAGATCTGGATTATTCTAACCCTCCTAGTCCTCCTGAGAAATTCCTACTTTCTTGCTAGACCCAGCTCAAAAATACCCTCATTTATGGATTCTCCCTTAACTATATGCCCAATGTCCCCTCCTCCCTGTTCCCACTGGAGTTAACCCTTTCCTGATTCCCCCTGTACGCTATTTAATGACTGACCTTTCTGGGTATCTGCCAGGCTGAGCTATGAGCACCTGGGTAGCAGCCAGTTCTTTTGTCTCAGAATATAGTACAGTGCCTGACATTGAAGAGACACTCAATATTTGTTAAACATTCATACATGGTTAAACAAATGTATGAACAACACGGGGAAGGCAATGCATGGGTGCATCAGAGACAATCATGTCAAAAAAGAGAGGAAAGGAAAGGGACATTTCCCAGAACTTTAAAGACTGAAGGATCTCATTAATGACTCATCTCTGTCCTAAAAGAAATCAGGATGACTGTTCAGTGCCCCTCCTGGCACCATGTGACCCACATAAGGAGTGTCTTCAGACTGAAGCTTTGCTAGAACTCAGAGTTTTACAGGCTCTGCCCAGGAGCCTCTCTGGCATTTTCTCACATAGTCTAACAGGCAGAAAATCCCTTCTTGCTTTTTGTGATCTTTGACGAATATTGTTGGATCTTCTGATTCTGACAGCCTTTAGCAGTGCTCCATTCAGGTGCAGGGCAGTGGATGCCTAGGCTGCTGCCTCCATAGCTTCTCCCGCTCTCTCTATCCTTTTTATCTTTAATGTCCTGCATCTCGAGGGTAAAGTGTCCGCCTCCTGCTTCTGCTGTCCACCTTCTCTTTGGGACCCTTGAATCCTGACACTCAGCTGCTTAGATTTCTAAATGCTCCTTTTCTGCCCTACACCGTGCTTCCTTAATCTCTGGGCATCGCCTGAGAGAAGGAGCTGATAGGACCGTTGTTCCATTTCCTGCAACTTTTTTTTTCCTAAATGAGACTTGCTAATTTTTTTCCACTTGTGAGCTTCAAGAACTGGTATTTAATTGCTGCATTAAGAGGAAGAATAAAATCAAAGGAAAAGGAATTAAAAAAAAACAATTGGCAAATGATTTTAAACCACCAAATTATCAAAATAATAATTAAATACAAACCGAATTTCATCTTCATTATATAAATACACAGACAAATCACAGACTGTGTAATTGTCAGGACTGACACTCACAATCCAGGGATCTACAGCTGTGGCACCCACGGCGGACGCTTCCAAGCCCAGCTGCCCCCAGCTGTGGCCCAGATTCTTTCCTGAGCTGGAGAGCAAATGGAACAAAAAAGTTTGGAAGAGAAGATAACTTAGATCTTTGGAGCTTATTGAGAGAAATTGAAATCCTAGAGGAATCCTAGGAACATGAATCTGTAGGGAGAGGAAAAACATTTCTAATATATACGACAGTTCTTCACCATAGATCTTTGGCCATATCCAGGGAATTAAGAGATCTGGTTTAGTCTCAACTCAGTCTCCACGCAGGCATAATAATCTTGTCCAAGTCTGTTAACCTCTGTTATCTTCAGTGATCATAAAAGTCCCTAATATTGCTAAAATTCAATACTTCTGTTATACAGTCCTATTGGTAAGAGTATATAGAATGTGCAATGTAGAGATGAATGTAAATGATCTTTTCTCCCTGGTGGCCTCGAGTGAGGAGCAAAATACTTATAACTCTGTGAATGCAAAGCAAAAACAAACGAGGAACGAAAAGAGAAGAGAAACAGAACACAAGCCTAGAGGGAGAAGACTTAATAGATTATTGTGGAAGGGAAAAATAGAAATGTCAATAGTCAAAATAAGAAGTTTGACTGTGCTGTGTATCACTGAGAGCCTGCTGAACAGGTTGCGAGCTAATAATTACAAGAATCCAGTTAACCTCAACTAAGCATCTATGCCTCATGTTCAGGATTGTGAACCAGTACTTTATTTCACTGATACTTTATTTTACTTTCTAATCTTCCACATATATTCATGTGCGATATCACATAATAACCAATACCTTTGGTTATTATGTGATTCTGAGCCCTATTTTATTTTTTTGATTTTTAAAATTTTATGGAGACAGGGGTTTCACTCTGTCATCCAGGCTGGAATAATGCAGCAGTGTGATCATAGCTCACTGCAGCCTCAAACTCCCAGGATCAAGGGATCTTCCCACTTCAGCCTCCCAAGTATCTGGGGCCACAGACATGCACCACCACACCCGGCTAATTTTTTTTTTTTTTTTTTTTTTTTTTTTTTTTTTTTAGTAGAGCTGAGGTCTCACTATGTTGCCCAAGCTGTTCTCGAACTCCTTAGCTCCAGTGATCCTCCCACTTCAGCCTTCCAAAATACTGGGATTACAGGCATGAGCCACCACACCCAGCCTGAGTCCTATTTTAAAGAAGTATAAGGTTTATAAAAACAAAAGGAAAACCTGTAAATAAATAGGAACTGATGTAATTGATATTTTAAAAAACAACATTGGGGCTACTAAAGATGAGTTTCATGCCCAAATGAAACAGTCTTTTCAAAAAAATAACCACGACATTCATTTTTATTTTTATTAACTCAGAATTAAGAACCATGTTATAATTTTCCAATTCATGTAATATTGCACTTTCTCCATTTCTCCAAACATAGGTACAATGTTTGACTATGTTTATTTTGAAATGATGCTCTTTATTCTTGCATCAAAAACTTATGGCATATTACTAATGAATGTAAGCATAAAGGAATGATAGTTTTATTAAATCTTAGGGTGTTTGAGCCATTAGGATGTAATAATTTTAAAATATATAACAATCCTTTCAAAAATAGCTATTTAAAAATTATTAGTGTTTAATTTTTTCACCTATTTTTTCCAATTATTTATTGTGGTAAAACATGTATAACATAATTTAGTATATTAACCATTTTTAAGTGTACAATTCAGTGGCATTAAGTGCATTCATATTGTTCGGTGACCATCACCACACTTTATCCCACATACATTTTTCATCTTGCAAAGTCGAAATGCTATACCCATTGAACAATACTGTCTGCATGATTTCTATTACGCTAAGTGCCTTATATAAGTGGAATCATGCAGTATTTGTTTTTCTGTGGCTGACTTGTTTTGCTTAGCATAATGTTTCCAAGTTTCATCCATGTCATAGCACATGTCACAATTTTCTACTTTTTTAAGGTTGCATAATGTTCCATTGTATGTGTAGATCGCATTTTGCTTATTTATTCATCTGCTGATGAATGCGTGGGTTCTTCCACATTTTAGTTATTGCGATAAATGCTTCTATGAACATGTCTGTGGAAATATCTCTTTGAGATCCCACTTCAAATTCTTTTGGGTATATATTCAGAAGGAAAATTGCTGCATCACACAATAATTCTATTTTTAATTTCTTGAGGAGCTACCATAGTGTTTTCCACAGTGACTGTACCATTTTCACTCCCATCAGCATTGCACAAGGGTTCTAATTTCTCTACATCTCCACTAACACTGGTCATTTTTTATATTTTGTTCTTAATTAAAAAAAATTATAGCAGCCATCCTTATGGGTGTGAGGGGGTGTCTCATTGTGGTTTTGACTTACATTTCTCTAATGATTAACAATGTTAAGCATCTTTTCTTTTCTTATTATTTTATTTACTTTTTTGAGATGGAGTCTCACTCTGTCGCCCAGGCTGGAGTGCAGTGGCGTGATCTCAGTTCACTGCAACCTCTGCCTCCTGGGTTCCCTTGATTCTCTTGCCTCAGCCTCCTGAGTAGCGGGGATTACAGGTGCATGCCACCACACCTGGCTAATTTTTCTATTTTTAGTAGAGATGGGGTTTCACCATGTTGGCCAGGCTGGTCTTGAATTCCTGACCTCAGGTGATGCACCTTCCTCAGCTTCCCAAAGTGCTGGGATTACAGGCACGAGCCACCACACCCAGCCTAAGCATCTTTTCATGTACTTATTAGCCATTTCTTATTTGGAAAAATGTCTATTCAAGTCCTTTGCCCATTTTTGAATTAGATTGTTGACTTTTTGTTATTGCGTTTCAGAAGTCTTCTATATAGCTTGGATATTAATCCCTTAAATAGACGTATGATTTGCAAATATTTTCTTTCATTCTGTGGGTTGTCTTTTTACTCCTTTAATAGTGCCTTTTGATGCACAAAATTTTTAAATTTTGATGGAATCCAATTTGTCTATTTCTTTTTGTGGCCTGTCCCTTTGGTGTTATCACATATAAGAAATTACTGCCAAGTAAATATTGGGAAGCTTTTGCCTCATGTTTTCTTCGAAGAGTTTTATAGTTATAGCTATTACATTTAGGTCTTTGATTCATTTTAAGTTAATTTTTGTACATAGTGTTAGATAAGGGTCCAATTTCATTCTTTTGCATGTGAATATCAAAATTTCCTAGCACCATTTGTTTTAAAAAAATTATCTTTTCCCCAATGAATAGTCTTGGCACTCTTATTGGAAATCATTTGACCATATATGCAAGGGTTTATTTCTGGACTCTGTTGTATTCCATTGGTCTGTATGTCGATGCTAGCACCACACTGTTTCAATTTACTGTAGCTTCATAGCCAGTTTTGAAATCAGCAAGTGTGAGTCTTCCAGCTTTGTTATTGTTTAGAATTGTTTCAGCTAATTGGGACTGCTTGCGATTCTACAGGAATTTTGGGGTGGGTTTTTCTTTTTCCTTTTCTTGATTTTCTCTCTTTTCTTTTTTCTTTCTTTCTTTCTTTCTTTCTTTCTTTCTTTCTTTCTTTCTTTCTTTCTTTCTTTCTTTCTTACTTTCTCTCTCTCTCTCTCTCCCCCTCCCTCCCTCTCTCCCCCTTTTTCTTTCTTTCTTTTTTTTTTTTTTTTTTCAGAATTTTGCTCTTGTCACCCAGGCTGGGGTGTAATGGCGTGATCTTGGCTCATTGCAACCTCTGCCTCCTGGGTTCAAGCGATTCTCCTACCTTAGCCTCCCAAGTAGCTGGGATTACACATGTGTGCTACCACACCTGGCTAATTTTTGTATTATTGTTAGAGATGGGGTTTCACCATATTGGCCAGGCTGGTCTTGAACTTCTGACCTCAGGTGATCCACCTGGGGTGGGTTTTTCTATTTATATAAAAAAAAGTCATTGGGAGTTTAATAGGGATTGCATTAAATCTGTAGATTGCTTTGGGTAGTATTGATGTCTTAATAGGTTTTTCAACCCATGAACATGGGAAATCTTTCCACTTATTTATTTCTTCTTTAGTTAGTTTCAGAACTGTTTTATAGTTTCTATTGTATGTTTTTTACCTCCTTGGTTATGTTAATTCCTAAGTATTTTATTCTTTTTGATGTTATTGTAATGGAGTTGTTTTCTTATTTTCATTACAGATTGTTAATTTTTAGTATATAAAAATGCAAGTGTTTTTTGTGACTTTGTGTGCTGCTACTTGATTGAATTCATTTCTTAGTTCTAACATTTTTTGGTGAAATAATTAGGGTTTTTTACATATAAGAACATGTCATATGTGAACAGAGATAATTTTACTTCTTCCTTTCCAATTTGGATACCTTTGATTTCTTTTTCTTGCCTATCTGCTCTGGCTAGGACTTCCAGTACTGTGTTGAATAGAAGTGGAAAAGTGGGCATCCTTGCCTTGTTCCTGATCTTAGAGGAAAAGCTTGCAGCCTTTCACCATTGAGTATGATGATTACTGCAGGTTTTTCATATATGGCTCTTCTACGATGAGGTACATTAGTATTTAATTTTGAGTGTTACAGTTTCTCTGAATGTCTGATTCAGGGTAAGTAGCTTTATTCTGTAGAAGACAAAAATAAGAACAACAGTAACACTCTTAATAATTAGATAATGGTGTAGTGAGATAAGAACGATGTCTGACAGACTTTGGGCTGATTCACAACACTTCTGTTTTCTGACTATCAGACTTTGAACAAAGTGCTTAACTTCTGTGAGCCTCCAGTCCCCGTGTGCGGAATTGCCCTCCAGAAGTTGTACCTATGCATGCTTTCGAAGTTTCAGTTTGTTTCTATATCCATACCTACATCATGAGTATGAAGAGTGCATTATTTTCCCCTGTTACTTGTAGTGAAGGGAGGAAGAATAATTTCCTTTGACTTGACACCATATCCCCAATTAGTTCATTTTTTCTATTTACCTAATGTCATATATATACCATAGGTAGAGGATTAGCTAATTTTATTTTATTTTTGGATTGTCCTCCCTTCTTGGGTTTAGGGAAGTTTTAACTCAGTGCCTAGACCCTCACACATAGTTGGCACATGCAGGTTGGTGGGCATACACAAATCAAATCAAAAGTGTGAAGAGCTGAAAGTGCATTGCACTTGCTAGCATGTACTTGCTAAGAGCTCTGTTTGCTCCTTATGGGTCGGGCTCCCTTTCACACTAGGCATATGAAGGGTATGAGGATGAGAGTGCTGGCTGGGATGACTGCTACAGTGCATGCATGCAGCAGATAGAAGCTCCTATTTTCACCTCAATGCTTATTGAATCAGGCTTTTCCCTCAGGCTTTCACACTATCTTAACGGGACTAATAGTTGAGTTACTTAAGTTTGTGACAGCCTAAGGCTGCATCAGTGTGCACTGAGATAGAAACTTTCAGGAATAAGCAAAGCAGGAGGGACTGGAGTGGACAATGTGCAGAAGTTGAATTCTAGCAGTCGCAGTGGCACATCTGTTTCAGTGTTCAAAGTGTTATTTTGCCAATGATAAGAAGAATAGGAATAGGATAAAAAAATGGATAACAATATAGGGGAATGATTTTAAAAATGAATCAAAAGGTTAATAGTAAGAACAAGTCAGGTGTGGTGGCTCATGCCTGTAATCTCAGCACTTTGGGAGGCCCAGGTGGGAAGATTGCTTGAGCTCAGGAGTTTGAGACCAGCCTAAGCAACATAGCAAGACCCTGTCTCTGCAAAAAATTTTAAAAGATAAGAAAAGAACAAGTATCAGTATACGTTTATGTTGAGATGGTTTACCAGTCAGTGAAAAAAAGAAAAGTTCAGACAGTTTAACAAGTATCCACTTTCCAGGAAGATCTAGTCCCAAATTCAGTCATTAAATCTTAAATGGTGATGTTTTAGAAATGTAAATGTAATTGGACAATAGCTGGGCATGGCAGTGCAGGCCTGTAGTTCCAGCTACAGGGAGGATGAGGTGGGAGTATCACTTGAGGCCGGGAGTTTGAGATTAGGCTGGGCAACATCGTGAGATCTCATCTCTACAAAAAAAAATTAAAATGAAAACTAAAAAAATTAGCTGGGCATGATAGGGCACGCCTGTAGTCCCAGTTACTCAGGAGGCTGAGGTGGGAAGATCATTTGAGCCCAGGAGTTCAAGTCCAACCTAGGCAACCTAGTGTGACTGACCTTCATCTCTTAAAAAACAAACAAACAAAAAACAACCCTGATCCGTTATTTCTTGTCTTCTGCTAGCTTTTGGATTAGTTTGCCCTTGCCTCTCTAGCTCTTTTAAGTGTGATGTTAGGGTGTTGATTTGAGATCTTTCTAGCTTTCTGATATGGGCATTTAGTGCTATAAATTTCCCTCTTAACAGTGCTTTAGCTGTGTCCCAGAGATTCTGGTACATTGTCTCTTTTTTCTCCTTGGTTTCAAAGAACTTCTTGATTTCTGCCTTAATTTCATTATTATGGAAGTCATTCAGGAGCAGGTTGTTCAATTTCCATGTAATTGTATGGTTTTGAGTGAGTTTCTTAATCCTGAGTTCTAATTTGATTGCACTGTGATCTTAGAGAGGCTGTTTGTATGATTTCAGTTCTTTTGCATTTGCTGAGGAGTGTTTTACTTCCAACTATATGGTCGATTTTAGAATAGTTGCCATGTGCACTAAGAAGAATGTATATTCTGTTGATTTGGGGTAGAGAGTTCTGCAGACATCTACTAGATCCACTTGGTCCAGAGCTGAGTTCAAGTCCTGAATATCTTTGTTATTTAGCTGGTGTTTTTTTTTTAAATTAACAAAATAGATATATTGCTAGCTAGACTAATAAAGAAGAGAAGAATCAAATAGACACAACAAAAAATGATAAAGAGGATATCAGCACTGACCCCACAGAAACACAAACTACCATCAGAGGATACTATTAATACCTCTATAAAAATAAAGTAGAACATCTAGAAGAAATGGATAAATTCCTGGACACATACACCCTCCAAAGACTAAACCAGGAAGAAGTCAAATCCCTGAGTAGACCAATAACAAGTTCTGAAATTGTGGTAGTAATTAATAGCCTACCACCAACAACAACAACAAAAAGCCCAGGACCAGACAGATTCATAGCTGAATTCTACCAGAAATACAAAGGGGAGCTGATACCATTCCTTCTGAAATGATTCCAAACAATTGAAAAGGAGGGACTCCTCCCTAACTCATTTTATGAAGCCAACATCATCCTGATACCAAAACTCGGAAGAGACACAACAAAAAAAAGAAAACTTCAGGCCAATATCCCAGATGAACATCAATGTGAAATCCTCAATAACGGGCAAACCGAATCCAGTAGCACATCAAGAAACTTATCTATCTACCATGATCAAGTCGGCTTCATCCCTGGGATGCAAAGCTGGTTCAACATACGCAAATCAATAAATGTAATCCATCACACAAACAGAACCAAAGACAAAAACCACATGATTATCTCAATAGATGCAGAAAAGGCCTTTGATAAAATTCAACATCTCTTCATGTTAAAAACTCTTAACAAAATAGGTATAGATGGAATATATCTCAAAATAATAAGAACTATTTATGACAAACCCACAGCCAATATCATATTGAATGGGCAAAGGCTGGAAGCATTCCCATTGAAAACTGGCACAAGACAAGAATACTCTCTCTCACCCCTCCTATTCAACATAGTATTGGAAGTTCTGGCCAGGACAATCAGGCAAGAGAAAGAAATAAGGGCATTCAAATAGGAAGAGAGGAAGTCAAATTATCTCTCTTTGCAGATGACATGATTTTATCTTTAGAAAACCCCATCATCTCAGCCCAAAAACTCCTTAAACTGATAAGCAACTTCAGCAATGTCTCAGGATGTAAAATAAATGTGCAAACATCACAAGCATTCCTATACACCAACAATAGAGAAGCAGAGAGCAAAATCATGAATGAACTCCCATTCACAATTGCTACAAAGAGAACAAAATACCTAGGAATACAGCTAACAAGGCTGTGAAGGACCTATTCAAGGAGAACTACAAACCACTGCTCAAGGAAATAAGAGAGGACACAAACAAATGGAAAAACACTCCATCCTCATGGATAGGAAGAATCAATATCATGAAAATGGCCATACTGCCCAAAGTAATTTATAGATTCAATGCTGTTTCCATCAAACTACCATTGACATTCTTCACAGAATTAGAAAAACTATTTTAAATTTCATATGGAATCAAAGAAGATACTGTATAGACAAGACAATCCTAAGTGAAAAGAACAAAGCTAGAGGCATCACACTACCTGACTTCAAACTATACTACAAGGCTACAGTAACCAAAACAGTGTGGTACTGGTACCAAGACAAGCATATAGACCAATGGATCAGAACAGAGATTCCAGAAATAGCACCACACATTTACAACCATCTGATCTTCGATAAACCTGACAAAAACAAGCATGGGGAAAGGTAAATGGTGCTGAGAAAACTAGCTAGCCATATGCAGAAAACTGAAACTGGTCCCCTTCCTTACACCTTATGGAAAAATTAACTGAAGATGGATTAAAAACTTAAATGTAAAACCCAAAACCATAAAAACCCTAGAAGAAAATCTGGGCAATACCATTCAGGACATAAGCATGTGCAAAGACTTCATGACAAGCCAAAAGGTTCATAACAAACCTGCACGCTCTGCACACACACAAAGTCATATAATATCAACATTCTGCTCTGTATTAGTCTGTTTCATGTTGCTATAAAGGAATACCTGAGACTGGGGAATTGATAAATAAAAGAGATTTATTTGGCTTCCAAAAAAACCCACTAAAATAAGTAAAGTTTAAAAAATGTAGTTGGGAAAGTCATTTAAAAAAGCCAAAAGCAATTGCAACAAAAGCCAAAATAGACAAATGGGATCTAATTAAACTAAAGAGCTTCTGCACAGCAAAAGAAACTATCATCAAAGTGAACAGGCAACCTACAGAATGAGAGAAAATTTTTAGAATCTACCCATCTGACAAAGGTCAATATCCAGAATTTAAAAGGAATTTAAGCATATTTACAAGAAAAAAAACAACCCCATCAAAAAGTGGGCAAAGGATATGAACAGACACTTCTCAAAAGAAGATATTTCACAGCCAACTAACATATGAAAAAAAGCTGAACATCACTGCTCACCAAAGAAATGAAAATAAAAACCACAATGAGATACCATCTCATGCCAGTCAGAATGGTGATTATTAAAAAGTCAGGAAACAATAGATGTTGGCGAGGCTCTGAAGAAATAGGAACACTTCTACACTGTCGATGGGAGTGTAAATTAGTTCAACCATTGTGGAAAACAGTGTGGCGATTCCTCAAGGATCTAGAACCATTTGACCCAGCAATCCCATTACTGGATATGTACTCAAAGGATTATAAATTATTCTACTATAAAGACACATGCTGCATATGTTTACTACAGCACTATTTACAATAGCAAAAACATGGAACCAACCCAAATGCCCAGCAATGATAGACTGGATAAAGAAAATATGGTACGTATACACTGTGGAATACTATGCAGTCATAAAAAGGAATGAGATCATGTCCTTTGCAGGAATATGGATGAAGCTGGAAGCCATCATCCTCAGCAAACTAAAACAGGAATAGAAAACCAAACACCACATGTACTCACTCATAAGTGGGAGTTGAACAGTGAGAACACATGGACACAGGGAGGGGAACATCACACACCAGGGCCTGTTGAGGGGTGGGGGCTGAGGGGTGCGAACTTGGAGGATGGGTCAATAGATGCAGCAAACCACCATGGCACACATATACGTATGTAACAAACCTGCACGTTGTGCACACACACAAGTCACATAATATCAACATTCTGGTCTGTATTATTCTGTTGTTTCATGTTGCTATAAAGGAATACCTGAGACTGGGTAATTGATAAATAAAAGAGTTTTATTTGGCTTCTCCCCAAAAAACACCCACTAAAATAAGTAAAGTTTTAAAAATGTAGTTGGGAAAGTCATTTAAGTTACACTTTCCTGTTAATAAACTATAATATTATAATAGTTATGATAAACACCATAGGACTCTTGTCTGTTGGTTAGAAAATTTTTTCTTTTTTTTTCCCTTTTTTGTTCTCTTCTTTTTTTTTTTTTTTTTTTAAGATGGAGTCTTGCTTTGTCGCCCAGGCTGGAGTGCAGTGGCACGATCTCCGCTCACTGCAAGCTCCGCCTCCCGGGTTCACGCCATTCTCCTGCCTCAGCCTCCCGAGTAGCTGGGACTACAGCCCAGCTAACTTTTTGTATTTTTAGTAGAGACGGGGTTTCACCGTGTTAGCCAGGATGGTCTCGATCTCCTGACCTCGTGATCCACCCGCCTCGGCCTCCCAAAGTGCTGGGATTGCAGGCGTAAGCCACCACACCCAGTCTTTTGTTCTCTTCTTTATCACCCCTTTGCCATCCCAAAAGTATGCATTGACGTGGTTTGGCTCTGTGTCCCCACCCAAATCTCATCTTGAATTGTAATCCCCACATGTGGAGGGAGGGATATGGTGGGAAGTGATCAAATCGTGGGGGTGGTTTCTGCCATGCTGTTCTCATGACCGTGAGTGAGTTCTCACAAGATCTGATGGCTTAAAAGTGTTTGGCAGATCCCCCGATCAGCTCTCTCCTGCTGTCATGTAATACATGCCTTGCTTCCCTTTTGCCTTCTGCCATGATTGTAGGTTTCCTGAGGCTTCCCCAGCCATGTAGAACTGTGAGTCTGTTCGATCTCTTTTCTTTACAAATTACCCAGTCTCAGATAGTTCTTTATAGCAGTGTGAAAATGGACTAATACATCCATTAAACATCAGAATAAAAAGCATTAACTTGCTATACTGCCTAATGTTTGCTACTTTCAAATTTCCAAGTCTTACCAGCATTACTCAGTAATTTTAAATTTTTTGAATTATCACAGTAAGGCAGAACTTGAAGGTGATTTGCAGGCAAAACCGTGGCTAATACTAATAACAAGGTAGAGAGTTGCTGAATCTTTTAATTAGCAATGATTTTAATATTCTTCTTCTCTAGGAGGTTTGCGTCAGATGACAAATTGAAACTCATGTGTTCTAAAAGAAACCTCAGTAGTTCCCCCAGGAGATTTTTATGGCTTCTAAGTCAAGTGTGATTTTATGCCCTGCAGCTGTCACTAGTGGCATGGTAGAGTGGATACAGCAAAAATTGATTTTTGTTTTTGTAATATTTAAAGAATAGCTTTTATTTATGGCAATGGTCTCAATGTCAAAACATACAGTTAATAGTGTGCTCAAGTTTGTCGTTATATGATTTCACTGTGGGCACCACTTAACAGCAAAGAACAATAATTTATTTTTCAGTCCTAATGTTAACTGGATGTTCATTTAACAAATATTTAGGTTTACAAATGTCATTTGACTCCAGAGCTGTTGGTATCACTATGTGCTCAAGTTAGTTGATTCTCTGGGAACAAGAACACGTCATTCTTTTTTCTTTTTCTTTTCTTTTTTCTCTTTCTTTCTTTCCTTTTTTTTTTTGTGAGACATAGTCTCACTCTGTGACTCAGGCTGGAGTGCAATGGCACAATCTTGGCTCACTGCAATCTCTGCCTCCTGGGTTCAAGCTATTATTGTGCCTCAGCCTCCCGAGTAGCTGGGATTACAGGTGTGCGCCATCATACCCAGCTAATTTTTGTATTTTTAGTGGAGACGGGGTTTCTCCATGTTGGCCAGGCGGGTCATCTCGAACTCGTGCCCTCAACTGATCTGCCTGCCTTGGCCTCCCAAACTGCCAGGATTACAGGCATGAGCCACCATGCCCAGCTGGAACACGACATTCTTATTCTTACCTCTGTTGAGTCATTCATTTAGCAAACATTCCATCTACCACCTGTCCTGTGCTAAAGAAAAGGGATTCAGAGACAGGCACAGAGTCCTACCTCCAAAGGACCTTTTGGATTAGCTGGGTTATGCAGGAGCATCCAGAGTACTATGGGGACACAGAGAAACAGTGAATTATTAGAAAGAGTGGTGGGAGAGAGTGGTCAGAAATGATATTCAAAAAGAGATGGACAAAGAAGGCTGTGAATGCAATGGCCAAGAGCTATGAATACGTATAAAGTGCATCCTGAGAATTATAGCTGATGGTGGCAGGAGATGAGACCCATGAGGACTAAGCTGGGCTTTGCTCTGAAAGCTCTGGGGTGACAGAAGGATTTCTCAAAGGAGAATGATGTGATCAGCTATGCATGCAGATATCAATGTGGAGAAAGAATTGGAGGTGGCTGATCTGGAGGAATGGTGCTGAGGCTCTTGGTTGCAATATTCCAGATGAGAAATTCTGGAGTCCCAACTAAGAAGAAAGAAATAAGAAGGACATATTTAGTAGGTCAGGTACAGTGGCTCATGTCTGTAATCGCAGCACTATGGGAGGCTGAGGTGGGAGGATTGCTTGAGCCTAGGAGTTTGAGACCAGCCTGGGAAACATAGTGAGACCCCATCTTATTTTTTTTTTTTAAAGAAAAAGTAAAAGGACATATTTAAATTCTATTAGGAAAGAATTTGAGGGGCGAGGTAATTGTGGATATGGGAGGAGGAAGAGGCTGTGAACCCTCAGGTTAGGCTGTGGGGAGGTGCCATTCACTGGTGATGCATTTGCATGGGGGCAGGATTTTAGTGCCTTTCTCTCCTCCATGATTTCCTAATACAGAAGTGTATGCAGAAGGAAAAACTCAAGTAAGACATAAAGCCCTACTTTAGGAATAATCAAGTAAGCATCCTATACCCCCATGCAAACCCAGAGCATAGGGTATAAGCTGAGAATCCAAGTAGGGCTTTCTCCTTTCCCCCTCAATTAGAAATGGCTGAATTTGGGCAGCACACGCTGGGTCTTCTACTTCAAGAGACCAGAAGGAGGGGGCTGGCTGGTTGCCCTTAGGGCCAGGCCATGCCCAAGCATATCTGGAAGAGCAAGACCTGGGAGAAGTTACCTCCCAGTTAGAAAGTGGGTAGAGTCCCATTCTGTCTGCAGTGAATCCAATGAACAGTAATCCCACCCATTCTTAAAATGTAGCCCAATGAATGCTGCAAGAGCTGGCCAATACGATTTTCATCTTTTCCCTTGGGGAAGTAACAGTGAAGAGGTAGAACAGTGGGGCAGGAGCATGATCTCTTTTATGGTCAGAGGAGGGATAGGAATGATGACAGTTGCATATTCACCCCCAATGCTGGACACAGTGACTTTGGAAACTCTCAAACAACTGGGAGGAAACATGAGCAGGGATTCTTGCTGTGGAGAGAAAAAACTATTTGAGAACCATCAGAATGTTGGTTGGAATGAGAGGGGGGATCCTGTCTGGCTTTGCTCATTCTTGTGCCCCTGGCCCCTTGGCACATTGCCAGGTACATATTAAATGCTCAATAAATATTTGTTAAATCCATCAGTGAAATTTCCTGTGCTACTCTTGTCTACTAAAAGATACCTAACTCTTAATTTTACCATTCAGGAACAAAGGTATATTCGTGAACTTTTCAATGAGGAAAGTATAAGTTGCCATTTTAAAGACATAGGGGAGAAAATGGGTTTGATGTTTTAATGGAGCAATTGGGCTTCACTGAGCTCAGTATCACAAGAGATGAGGGGTTGAGAAAATACCTGGATTTGTCTCTTTACCATTTAGCACAGCCCAGAGATGGGTTCAAGGATTATTGACTTGCCCGCAGGCACTCGGGCTGAACTTGCCTCATGGGAATGCTTGGAGCTATGGATGACGTAGGTTTGTCTGGGTCTTCTGGAGCTGCCCAGATCCACAGGGAACAACCTCCCAGAACCAGGCCAGAGAGTGTAATAAGCATTGATTTCTATGCTCTGCTGTCCATACTGCTAAGGACTGGGAGTCCTGCACTGAACAATGGTGTAACTGCCTAACAAGTTCACCTTGCCTGCTGCCTAGACAGAGACAATTTATTAAGACAGGGGAATTGCAATAGAGAAAGAGTAATCCATGCAGAGCTGGATGTGTGAGAGACCAGAGTTTTATTGTTACTCAAATCAGTCTCTCTGAGCATTCTGGGATTAGCATTTTGAGGACAGTTTGATGGGTAGGGGGCTGCCAGTGAGTCAGGAGTGCTGGTTGGTTGAGTGGGAGATGAAATCATAGAGAATTGAAGCTGTCTTGCAAAGAGGCAGTTCTTGGGTGGGGGCCATAGGATCAGATGAGCCAGTTTATCCATCTGAGTGGTGCCAGCTGATCCATTATGTGCAGGGTATGCAAAATATCTCAGGCACTGATCTTAGGCTTTACAGTAGTGATGTTATCCCCAGGAGCAATTGAGGGGAGAGGGGACAGTCAGAATCTTGTAGCCTCCGGCTTCATGACTCCTAAACCATAATTTCTAACCTTTTGGCTAATTTGTTAGTCCTATAAAGGCAGTCTGGACCCCAGGAAAGAAGCGGGTTTGTTTTGGGAAAGGGCTGTTATCATCTTTGTTCTAAATTATAAACTACAAATTAAGTTCCTCCCCAAAGTTAGTTCAGCCGATGTCCAGGAATGAACAAGGACAGCTTAATGGTTAGAAACAAGATGGAGTTGGTTAGGTCAGATCTCTTTCACTGTCTCAGTTATAATTTTGCAGTGGCAGTTTAAATGGAACTGTACACTCTCAACTTCACAGAATTTCAAGTCTAGTAAGGACTTAGGGTAATAGAGACCAAATAGGTGAGACAGAAAATGTGTTTTACCAAAGGAGTAGGATTGATTGCTACTACATCATTCTTTCATTCCAACTTTCTCACAGATTTTGCCTTAATGACCTGAGAGGTCAAGAGGCTCTGTTCAGAACCCTAGACCACGTTTGGCTTTGACATAGGCAATCAGCCTTGGGGACTCAGTTCCCTTTTAACTCATAATTAATTATAGGCATTTACAAATTCAGGGACCAAAGTGGGTAATCAGACCTAATTAACTGGTAATCAACCAATGTTTCACTTTCTATCCTTCTCCATGTACAATGGGACAAGTTCATAAGATAGTTTTGATTCTAGGAAGACTAGAAGCCCTTTGGAGGCTGGGAGAACCATTCTAACATCATGTATGAGGAAATTGATGTGTGGCTTCTAGTTTTGTTAATCATGTTTGGGGAACACATGGCCATCTTTTTCACTGCTCCAAACTTTCCCCTACTTGGTGGTTACCATGTCTTCTACACCAGACACTGTCCTAAAATGTGCAAGCCCCATTCCTCAGGTGGTTGCACATTGGATGAAACTTCATGCTTGCTATCTCTGTTGTTTAGGCTTTAGTGTAGTTTCATTTAGTTCCATTACATGTTGTCTATGATTGTTTAAAATATTCCTTCAGGCTAAGCTCAATTTCTACCAGCTACTCACTGATAGGTAAAGTTCAATGAGTTCATTTGTGGTGTTGGAAGGGGAAAAGACAAGAGCTGGTGACACACGACTTCAAAACCAATTATCACAACGTTGCTACATTGGCCCCTGAGGATGGAGAAGACCCTGAAAGAGTGATTATATTGTTGCATTAGTCTAAAAATTTAGTGTCCAGTGGTTTTTCTGAGAGAGTGATCATCATTTTGCTCTTATTCACCACTGAGTCAATGTAGGTTTTCTAGCATCTCTATGATGCACGGATCTTCCTAATTTCCCCCAAAGCAATGTAACACAGGAGTAACTTCTGTGCATGGATTGACCTTTGATCTCCAGTGGCTCTCCAGGCTTCACCTGTTTTTCCAATGTTATGGAACTCAATGAAATGGGGGAGTCTGATGGAATTAAGGATTATATTTATGGCTTGCAGTATTGGTGCTGTACATCCAAGGTACTGCTGTCCAAGTTTGAGGTACTCCCTTAATGTGACAACATAAATTAGCATGTTATCAACCCAACAACACTCTTTCTTTCTGTGATCAGCCCTTTTCTCCTTTCATCACCTTGATACAAGTCATCAAGATCTTGGAAGCTGTAAAGAAGTGTACTTTGTAAGAGCTGAAATATTATTGCAATGATGCCACCAAGAATGATTATGACATGGTTCATGTGCCATTGTTAGATCGACTTCAGGGATGGTTTCCAAAGACATGGCTTTGCCTCCTACATAGTTCAGATTGAATAAAGCTCTCTTCTAATACAAATTACCCAATTTGTAGAGTCTCTGCAGTGAATATTAGAACCTACTTGTTTTTCTTCCTTACATAGGGAGCTTTTAAACCATTTCCTCTTATGGCAATGCCTTTGAGCTAAAAGCCATAGGTTTGGATTTAGGAAAAGCCCGCAAAATTTTAATATTAGCATGAGTAAGATAGACTTGGGAAAATGTATGTTTTTGCTGCTCAAAACATTATTTTGCTGTCTCAAAACATTATTTCAATCCAAGCCATTCATTTGTGTATCAAGCATAGTGGTAAGTCTTGATGCTATTCTGTGATGTTTATATTAGATATAGTATCCCTGGCCACTGTATAACAGATAAATTTTTAAATGTTAAGGCACAATAGAATTTTATTGGTCAGGTACATAATGTGTTCTGATTAGTGGGCCGTGCCCCTCCAAGCAATGATTTGGAGATCCAGCTTTCTTTCATCTTGTGGCTTTTTTGATACAACACTTCCACCATTACCTCAGAAGGGGAAAGAATATGAGGGATTGCATGTGTTTAAGGGTCAGTCTTGGAAGTGGCACATATCACTTTTGACTCAGCTAGAAATCAATCATATGCAAAGAAGCCAAGACCAAAGCCCAGTGGTGTGCCCAGGGGGACAAGGATACTGCTGTGGTCAACAGCTAGCCCACCTCTGCTGCAATTATCTTCTGTATTCCTCTATATCCTCTTCCTTTCTTTGCAATTTGTCTTTTTAAATTCTATAATGTAAAGCTTGGCAGTGAAGCTCAAGTGTTGAACATTTAAGAAAGAATCTAAAAATACATGAGCCCATCATATTTTATGCATTTTAAATTATGTGAATTTTTAAAGTGTGATTTAAATGTTAGTAAATATTAGCAGAATCTCATTTGATGTGTGAAATTTAAGAAAAGTAAAATATACCAAACTTAAAAATAATCTAAATTGTGTAATTTCAAAGCTGGCTGGCAAAGCAAATAGTAAGGTGTTTATGCTCTTGACACTTGGAGCCTTTGCCTCAGCGGACAGCAGAAATACCCAACGTCCTTGGTTAGTACAACATGAATTATAAAAATTTTTATGCATTAGACTCTCTGGTTGTAGGTTTTAATGACCTGCTGTGCTATCCTCTTAACGTTCATGGTTATTCTACTTTAAATCATGAAGTAGTGGCCAATGTTAAAAATGTACCTGAAAATCAATGCCATTGAAATGGAAAGGTAATAATAATAAAGAAATGCAGGAGATGAAAAGAAAGAAAGAACAACAACAAAAAAAGATCAGCTAATACTTAGGAGCACCAGGCATTGTTCTAAGCATTTGGATGGTACTGACTTCTGAGTTTGGTAGGAAGGTACTGTAATCACTCACTCCCAGTTTATAAATTCAGAAATGTGATACTCTGGGTGGAAGGCCACACATCTCTGTATTATGCGATGTCATGCTGTTCATTTAGGAATGAACACTCTGCGAACTATTAGAGATATTGCTGAGACAATTAAAAGGAAAATGCCAGCAATTTTTTCACTCTGCCCCATTCTAGAATTAATCCTATGGGATAATTAAGAAGCGTGTGTTGTGACAACATAATTGTTCAGGCACACATCCCTGGCATACAAGCAGCTGCCTCAAACTTTATACACAAACAAGGATCGCTTCTCGGCCTTTTGGCTGAGATCAAGTGTAGTACGCACAAACAGGGAGACACACCCTTGTCATTTCCTCATATTTTGAATCAAGGCCCTAATTTTGTTTCTGGTTTCTCTTCCTTCCATGCTGTCCTGTAAACAGCCTGTTGCATTCTCATTTATGGAGTGGGGTTTTATTTTATTTTTTCTTTTTGGAATCCCTGATGGATTTAGAAATTCAATAATAAGAATGGACATTGAGGAAGAGAAAAACAGGGATGGACTGGAGAGAGGGATATGATTGACTGATTCATTAATGATTATCTTCATTCATCATCAAACTGTTATCAAGAGTATTGTGTACCAAGCATTATTGTACACTCAGGGAATCCTTTCCCCGTTTCTTGTTTTTCTCAGGTTTGTCAAAGATCAGGTAGTTGTAGATATGCGGCATTATTTCTGAGGGCTCTGTTCTGTTCCATTGATCTATATCTCTGTTTTGGTACCAGTGCCATGCTGTTTTGGTTACTGTAGCCTTGTAGTATAGTTTGAAGTCAGGTAGTGTGATGCCTCCAGCCTTGTTCTTTTGGCTTAGGATTGACTTGGCGATGCGGGCTCTTTTTTGGTTCCATATGAACTTTAAAGTAGTTTTTTCCAATTCTGTGAAGAAAGTCATTGGTAGCTTGATGGGGATGGCATTGAATCTGTAAATTACCTTGGGCAGTATGGCCATTTTCACGATATTGATTCTTCCTACCCATGAACATGAAATGTTCTTCCATTTGTTTGTATCCTCTTTTATTTCCTTGAGCAGTGGTTTGTAGTTCTCCTTGAAGAGGTCCTTCACATCCCTTGTAAGTTGGATTTCTAGGTATTTTATTCTCTTTGAAGCAATTGTGAATGGGAGTTCACTCATGATTTGGCTCTCTGTTTGTCTGTTGCTGGTGTATAAGAATGCTTGTGATTTTTGTACATTGATTTTCTATCCTGAGACTTTGCTGAAGTTGCTTATCAGCTGAAGGAGATTTTGGGCTGAGACAATGGGGTTTTCTAGATATACAATCATGTCATCTGCAAACAGGGACAATTTGACTTCCTCTTTTCCTAATTGAATACCGTTTATTTCCTTCTCCTGCCTAATTGCCCTGGCCAGAACTTCCAACACTATGTTGACTAGGAGTGGTGAGAGAGGGCATCCCTGTCTTGTGCCAGTTTTGAAAGGGAATGCTTCCAGTTTTTGCCCATTCAGTAAGATATTGGCTGTGGGTTTGTCATAGATAGCTCTTATTATTTTGAGATATGTCCCATCAATACCTAATTTATCAAAGTCCATTAGGGAAGGAAGATGAGTATTTAAAAAAGGAAATGAACAAAGTAGACAATAAAGATGTGTCTCACTTTCCCTGTGAAAACACTTCATATACAGTTTATCCAGACAAGAAGAGGTGAAAGGACTGGCGAAAGAGGTGAAAGGACCATCAGGTGTTCTGTGTTGCTGGTGTGTGGGCTATGCTGGAGACAGTCCTGCCCTTAGCCTTGAGAGACAGGTACCCCTGTCCTAGGTCCTGTACTTTAGAGGGTGTCACTGTGGCAAGAGGCCTGTGGAGCCAAAGAGACCTGATAACTTTGAGTCCCTTATGACCCAGGGGCTTGGCGCCCTAGAATGCCCTGCAGGATGACCTGGGGCCCACTGCCTAGGTCTGTGCAGACCTCCTCTACTGGCAGTTCTTTTGAGGATGGAAATGCATCATAGATGTGAGCAACTCCAGGCTCGAATTGGGCCAAGGGGTGGCTGTTCACAGGGAGGTGCAGTTCAGCTCTAACATCAGCCGGGGTGTCCCCATGCTGTCCACAAGATTGTTCATGGAGGGAAACCAGAGGTGGAAGAAAAAGGTGCAGTCTGGGGCCCAGGGCCTGCTCTTGTTTGGCTGCTATTTCCCATGTGGGACTCTGAGGGGTCCAAGAAGTCTAAAGTCATCCCTGATCTCTAAGTTCTGTAGGAAGTTATATTTGTTAAGATAGAAAGCTTGAACATTTTTTAACAATGTATAAGCTTGCTTTATAAGTTTTGATCATCATACATGGCTATTTGGGCCTCCATTTCTATTCTTGCCTACACCCCATGAATGGAAAGGGTGAGCTTCATGGAGAAGATGAAGCTGATGAGATTGGTTGGGTCAAATGATGAAGATCTTGGTGCATGATGCCAAGTAGCTATGGGGAGTTAACAGACATGTTTAAGGATAAGGTGCGTGTGATCCGATGCATTTTTATAAAGACAGCCTCAGACAGTGAGTCCATTAAAAGCTGCTGCCCTTAGCTCACAGATGACCAGGAACTGGCACCTAACCCTGTGGAAGAGACAGTGAGAGTGGAAGGGAGATGAGGAGATTCAGATTTGAGAGACATTTATGAGTAGTATCAATGGGGTTTCTTGATTGATTAATAGGTTGGCTAACATGCAGAATGATGGAATGAGAAATGGGAAGTCAGAACAGCAGGACCCATAGGAGGAACGGAGATGGGCATATTTTGTTGTCTGGGAAACTGAGGACGGCAGTACTATTGATTGACATTAGAAGGGAGGTTTTGGGGGAGAGACAATGCATTCAGTTTCAGATACCCTAAGTTGGAGGTGTCTCTTAAGACACCCAGGTGCCAGTGTGCACCCGGCACTGAGAAATGAGGTCAGGGCTGTGCCTGGACCTTTGTCACTCCTCCGTCCCCAAGCCACACACTTCTGTTGTAGCATGTGAGAGTGGATTAAAATCTCATACAAAATTAATGGACAACATTAATTATCCCTTTGTCTAAATTGACTAAATAGTTGAGTTAATTCAAGATATGAAACTTCACTTATGATGGACTATACCTTTTAGGTCATACTAGTATTTCACATAACATGAGGCTTCTGGGTAATTAAATTCATTGTCCGGAGTATTGCATTAAAATGGGACAAATCTGGATTTTCTTCCTTTGATGTAACTGATTTGTACTGCAAGACATTTCCATCACAGACTTTTTTTCCCACTGGTCAGTGCCTTTTTTCTATTTTATACATTCTTAATTTAAGCCATTTTATGTGTAGCTGTGTTAACTTCTATAACTTCTATAACCATAAAACATAATTATCCCATAGACATATCAGATAATGTTGTGAAAGTTACATTGAATTAAAATGACTTTCACAGAGTCACATAAAGAACTCTAATAATTTCTTTTAAAATTATAGGGCAGGTCATGTTCAGAAAAAGAATCAAACATTAAGTAGAGGAATTACATTGGATCAGTGCCCAGATTCTTAAGAGATACCATTGAAGATGATCACTTGGTTTCCTCTGAACTTGAATGTTTCCTTGTTATAGTGGCCCCTGACAGTAAACCAAAGGATGAGTCTGATCCCTCAAGATTCTTCCCCAAAGGACACTGGTAACAGTGTAGTTTATAACTTAATTCCTTTTAAAGTAATTTAGTCAATGTTAAATAAATGAACTTTGGAGAACTTTGGATATATATATATATATATATTTACAATTTTTCATCTATGATGAAGATAATGATATCCCTATGCCTAATTCATTATTGCTTTATTCACCCATTTATCTCATATATTTATTCATAATATTCTCCTATGTCAAGCTATGCTTTCAGGTGACAGTTGTATATACCATAAGGAGCATATTTGGCTATAGATATTATCTAAGGCTATAATCTCAATAAAATAATATAAATATTAATGAAATCTAAAATTAATAAAATCTATTATTTTTAAATGTATAGATAAAATTACTAGAAAAATACATTGGAATTACTACTATGTGTACTGAGTGTTATTGACTGTGGGTACTTTTTTTTTTTTTTTTTTGAGACAGAGTCTCGCTCTGTCACCCAGGCTGGAATGCAGTGGTGTGATCTCGGCTCACTGCAACCTCTGCCTCCTGGGTTCAAACAATTCCTGTGCCTCAGCCTCCTGAGTAGCTGAGATTACGGGAGTGCACCACCACACCCGGGTAATTTTTGTATATTTTAATAGTGATGGGGTTTTGTCATATTGGCCAGGCTGGTCTTGAACTCCTGGCCTCAAGTGCTCCACCTGTCTCAGCCTCCCAAAGTGCTGGGATTACAGGCATGAGCCACAGGGCCCGGCTGACTGTGGGTACTTTTTCTTTCTTTAAGCATAGCCTGTGTTTTCCAAAATTTCTCTCATGAGCATATCATTCTTATTGTCAGGTCAGCCTGAAATAATCAAAAGGATTAGAATCTAGTTTTAAGAGATTATTTCAGTGAAAAGCTGGGAATAGCCATCTGGGAAACATGAACTCCAGAGAAATGAGGTCAGTGCTCTGAAGTTAAAGTTAAAATCTTGCTTATATAGGATAGAAAAACAAAGAAACTTAGTAGGATTACAACGTTTTCTATACAAGCCTGGTTTATGTGTTACAACAATTTAATTAGTTACCATTGGTTTTCTTTTCTATACAGCTTTTCTTTTCCTTTCCAGTTTAAAAGAGTATATTTAACATTCCATCTTAGACAATGCAAAAGTCATGAAGTGTTTGTGTGTTAGAGTTAAGAGGGAAGTTAATCTGTAATGAAGATCAGCAATTAAGAGGGAAGGGGTCTTGCCTGGAACCCGTTAGTCATTCACAACATTTTACAAGACAGTGTAAGAAAGGGAAAAGGCTAATCCATAATCAAAGAAACAAAGGTTAGAGCTGCCTAGGTTACAGTTCTCTGCTTATGTGACTTAGGACCCATAATCACATTCCCTTACAGATGAATTATTTTAAAGGTCCAACAGCTTAGAGTTTGAATTACTTATTTTCATATTATATTTAGAAAAAGCCAATCTGTCATTTAAAAAAAATAAAGATGCATGAAGATTGAGGAAGAGTGGTGGTAAGGTCACAAGGAGTCATATGTAGGCTCATGTGTTCACACTCACATATTCACTATAAGGAAAGAATAAAGCCAAGAAAGAAAAAGAAAAACTCAATTTCTTGTCATCCTTGTAGGGGTGGAAGGGAAGTCAAGTCACGGAAAATGCTTTCTGTTTACCTCTTTAAGAAGTCACTGACTACCAGTCTTAACTACGGAAATTTTTTCTTTTTTTCTTTTTTTTTTTTTGAGATAGAGTCTCACTCTGTCACCCAGGCTGGAGTGCAGTGGTGTGATCTCGGCTCACTGTAACCTCCGCCTCCCGGGTTCAAGTGATTCTCCTGACTCAGCCACCTGAGTAGCTGGGATTACGGGTGTGCACCACCACGCTTGGCTAATTTTTGTATTTTTAGTAGAGACAAGTTTCACCATGTTGGTCAGGCTGGTCTTGAACTCCTGACCTCGTGATCCACCCCCTTCGGCCTCCCAAAGTGCTGGGATTACAGGGTGAGCCACCATGCTCGGCAAACTACAGATATTTTTGTGGCAGGTAGACGCACCAGTTGCTGGATAAAAACCATTTTTATTTCATAATTTGAACAATTACCATTACCATTTCTTTTTAGTATCATTAAAGATTTAAGCACATAGAAAAACATAGAGAAAAATGTAATAGACATATGCCCATGATCCAGCTTTGTCAAAATTTTGCATTTTTGCTAAATTTGCTTCAGATATTGCATTGCTGTTGTCAAGTTAAACATTACAGCTTTATGGTGGATAAGAGGAAAGACATCAGGTGGCCCCTGATTGGAGGCCATTGGTGTGGGGAATCTGGAGGCAGGGTAACTAGAAGTGGGACATCTTATGTGCTTGGTTAGGGGTACATATTTGGCTTTCTCTGGTGATAAGTTGTAAGCAGGGACAAAAATTAAAGAAGCTGTTAGTAATCAAGTCCTGGCTATTTGGGGCCAATTGCTATAGAGGTCATTGTTTAGCTTTCTGGATTGTCACTAGAGATAGCAATGTGGCTTCCTGCAAGTCTGACATAAAGTAGGCTGGCTTCTGGATTGTTCATTGGCAGTAAAGAGATTGGTTTCCTGGGCAGGTTGCTGCAGGTCATGAGTCAATGTAACATTTTTATATATGGTCTGGCCACAGTCTGTAGATTCAGTCTCCCCTATATGTGAGGCTCAAATTCATTCATTTAGCTGTTGAATGGTATTTCATTATATGACTATACAACTATTTATTTATTTATTCATTCTCCAGTTGATAAGCTTGGATCTCAGCTTTTTAACATTCTGAACAATGCTGCCATTAATATTCATGTCTACTTGTAGAAGACATTTTCATTCAATGTTTTTATAAGATAACTTTCCTGCTATGTGGCTGCTTTCTGGTTTTGGACCAGAAAGATATGATGAGTATCTATAACTCTTGTCTTTTCCCTTGGTCAGAGCTAATGTACTGTAACTATAATAGTGGATCGCTAGAATTAGTAAACAGTACCCAGGACTCCTAGAGCTTACAGAGGCAGGTCAGAAAATCACATTTGCCTGGTTTTTAAATTCTTATGACAAAATGTCATTATTTCTCTTCCTTTTACAAAAATCCAAGCTCCTCCTTTTCTTTCTTCATCGTCTCCCTTTGTCTGGAGTTAGTCAGGATGGCAACTTCACCACTCCAGCAGAATAGAAACCTCTTTAAGCTAGCTATTATAAATAGCCTCCAGATTTGCTTATTCAGACATTATCACATAAAGCTCACTCAGTGTGAATGTTTTCGGTCAAGGCCAGGTGACTAATAGATACTTAACTGGAAGTTAAATTGACCACAAGTTCTACGATGAACCCTTGGTATTGAGTAATTGTCAACACTGTTATTTTATGTTTACCCTGTCCTTTAAATGCTCTACTGTGTATTGAATATTAATATTGTAATACATCCTTTTATACATGCATGCTTTCTAGGATTTTCAATAGCTTTTTCTTTCACTCCAGATATTCACTTAATGTACATTGATGTGAATAGTAACTATTTATTTCAAAGAAATGGTAAAACACACACACAATAACATTTCAGTAAACAATGAACTGGGTATATGACAGTGTTCCCATGAGATTATAACACCGTATTTTTACCATATCTTTTCTATGTTTAGATACACAAATATTCACCATTGTGTTACAATTGCCTACAATATTTAGTACAGTAATAGGCAGTACAGGTTTGTAGTCTAGGAGCAACAGGCCATGCAATATAGCCTAGGTGTGTAGTAGGCTACACCATCTAGAATTGTGTAAATATACCCTATGATGTTCATAGGACAGTCACTTAATGATGCATTTCTCACACTGTAGCCCCGGCATTAAGGAACACATAATAGGAAAAATATGAAGTTGTGATCCTCACTTATGTAACCAAGTTTTTGTTTTGTTTTTATTGTATATATTTAAGGTAGACAACATGATGTTTTGATATACTTGTACATAGTGAAATGGTGAGTACAGTTGCACAAGTTAACACATCCATTGTCTCTCATAGTTATACTTTTTTGTGTGTGTGAAGGCACCTAAAATCTACTCTCTTAGCAAATTTCCAGTATGCATGACAGTATTATTAACTACAGGCTTCATACTGTACATGACAGATCTTTAGACTTATTTATCCCTATATAACTGAAACTTTGTACTCTTTGACCCACATATCCCATTTCCTGTTTAGTCACTTTTGTTTGTTCTGTTTTGCTTGGTTTTTCGATTTTGTGTATAAGTGAGATCACTTCTCCCTGTGTCTGACTTATTTCATTCAGGCTGATAACCTCCACTTGCACGTTGTTGAAAATGGCATGTTGCAACATACATGTTGTTGCTGTTGCAAAAGGCAAGATCTCCTTTCTTAAAGTTGCAAATAGCAAGATCTTCTTTCTTAAGGTGAAATAGTTTTCCATCCTATAGAGATACCAGATTTTCTTTTTTGGGAGGGTGGGGGGAATGGAGTTTCACTCTTGTTGCCCAGGCTGGAGTGCAGTGGTGCCATCTCAGCTCACTGCAACCTCCGCCTCCCAGGTTCAAGTGAGTCTCATGCCTCAGCCTCCCGAGTAGCTGGGATTACAGGTGCCCACCACCATGCCTGGCTAATTTTTGTATTTTTAGTAGAGACTGGGTTTCGCCATGTTAGCTAGGCTGGTCTCGAACTCCTGACCTCAGGTGAGCCACCAACCTCAGCCTCGCAAAGTGCTGGGATTACAGGCGTGAGCCACCACACCTGGACACCGGATTTTCTTAACCACTCATTTATAGACAGCCACTTAGGTTGTTTCCATATCTTGGCCGTTGTTGAGTAATGTTGGAATGAACATGGGAGTGCAGATATCTTTATGAGGTGCTGATTTCATTTCCTTTGGGTATATACTCCAGAAAAGGGATTATTGGGTCATGTAGTAGTTCTGTTTTTAATTTTTTGAGGAACCTCTAAACTGTTTTCCATAATAGCTACACTAATTTATTCTTACTCCTACCAACAATGTACAAGGTTTCCCTTTTCTCCACACCCTTGCCAACATTGGTTATCTCTTGTTTTTTTGATAATAGCCATACTAATAAGTGTGGTGATATCTCATTGTGGTTTTGATTTGCATTTCTCTGATAGTGATGTTGAGCACTTTTTCACATCTCTGTTGGCCATTTTTATGTCTTCTTTGGGAAAATATCTATCCGGGTCCTTTGCATGTTTTAAAATTGTGAGTTCCTTATGTATTTTGGACATTAACCCCTTATATAGATATATGGTTCTAAAATATTTTCTATCCATCTGTAGGCAGCGTTTTGAATTTGTTGATTGTCCCCTTTGCTGTGCAGAAGTTTTTTAGTTTGAAGTAGTCATACTTGTTTGCTTTTGCTTTTGTTGCCATATCCAAAACAATAATTACTGAGGCCAACGTTAAGGAGCTTTTCCCCTGTGTTTTCTTCTGAGAGTTCTGTGGCTTCAGATTGTACAATAGTTCTTTGATTCATTTTGAGTTGCTTTTTGTGTAGAGTGTAAGATGAGATCCAATGTCATTCTTTCGTATACAGATATTTAGTTTTCCCAGCACCATTTATTGAAGAGAACTGTCTCTTCCCCTTTTGTCTTCTTGATGCTCTTGTCAAAAATTTGTTGACTATATATGCACGGGTTTATTTCTAGGCTCTGTATTCTGTTCCATTGGTCTATGTGTCTGTTTTTATGACAGTACCACATTGTTTCAATCGCTATAGCTTTATGATAATTTTAAATCAAGAAGTGCAATACCCCAAACTTTGTTTTCGTTTTTCAAGATCGCTGTTTGGGGTTTTTGTAGTTCTATATTAATTAAAAAAAAAAATTTTTTTTTCTATTTTCTTGAAGAATGCCATTGGCATTTTGACAGTGATTGCATTGTGTCTGTATATTGCTAAGGGTAGTATATACATTGTAATAATATTCTTTCAACAATTCATGAATATGAAATATCTTTCCATTTATGTGTATCTTCATTTTCTTTCATTAGTCATTTAATAGTTTTCAGTGTATAGATCTTTTATCTCCTCAGTTAAATTTATTCCTAAGTATTTTATTGATTTTGACGCTATTACAAATGGAATAGTTTTCTGTATTTCTTTTTCAGGTGGGTTGTTACTGGTGTAAAAAAATACAACTAATTTTTGTATGTTGATTTTGCATGGTACAACTTTATTAAGTTAATTTTATTTATTTATTTAGAGACAGAGTCTAGTTCTGTCACTCAGGCTGGAGGTGCAGTGGTGCGATCTCAGCTCACTGCAACCTCTGCCTCCCAGTCTCTAGTAATTCTCCTGCCTCAGTCTCCCAAGTAGCTGGGACTACATGCATGAGCGAACACACCTGGCTGATTTTTGTATTTTTAGCAGAGACGGGGTTTCACCACGTTGGCCAGGCTGGTCTGGAACTCTTGACCTCATGTGAGCTGCCTGCCTGGTCCTCCCAAAGTATATTATGTTTATTAGACCTAACAATTATTTTTTTGTATGGAGTCTTTAGGGTTTTCCACATATAGGATTATGTCATATGCAAATAAAAATAGTTTTACTTTTTCCTTCCCAATTTGGATGCCTTTAATTACTCGTTATTATCTGATTGCTCTTGCCAGTACTTCTACTATTATGTTGAATACAAGTATTAAGAATGGGTATCCATGCCTTGTACTGGATTTTAGAGGAAAAGATTACAGTTTTCCCCCATTAATTATTATGTTAGCTGGGGGCCTTTCATAAATGGACTTTGTTATGTTGAAGTTCTTTTCTATACCTAAATTGTTTTGAGTTTTTAATCAAGAAAGAATGTGGAATTTTGTCAAATGCTTTTTCTCCATCTGTTTAGATCAGGGGTTTCCAATCTTTTGGCTTCCCTGGGCCACACTGGAAGAAGGAGAATTGCCTTGGGCCACACATAAAATACATTAAGAGTAAGGATAGCTGATGAGCTTTAAAAAAATTGCAAAAAAATCTCATACTGTTTTAAGAAAGTTTACAAATTTGCGTTGGGCCACATTTAAAGCTATCCTGGCCTGCATGTGGCCCATGGGACACAGGTTGGACAACCTTGATTTAGATGATTATGCCTTTTATTTCTCATCCTGTTAATGTCATATATTACATTGATTTATTTGTCTATTTAAACCAACCTTGCATCCTAGGGATGAACGCTGCTGACTCATGGTGTATAATATTTTCAATGTGTAGTTGATTTCAATTTGCTGGTATCTAATTGAGGATTTTTGCATCAATATTTATAAGAGATATTGACTTATAGTTTTCTTTTTGTTTTAGGTGTTTTTATCTAGTTTTGGTATCAGACTAATGCTGGCCTCATAAAATAAGTGTGGAAGTATTCCATCTTTTGTTTTTTGAAGTGATTTAGATGGATTGGTATTAATTTTTCTTTGAGTGTTTGGTAGAATTCATCTATGAAGCTCTCTAGTCATGGTTTTGTGGCTGTTTTTGTTGGGAGGTTTTTAATTACTTTAATCTCTTTCTGTGCTATTGATTTGTTCAGGCTTTTTGTTTCTTCCTGATTCAATCCTAGTAAGTTATGTGTTCCTAAGAATTTATCTATTTCTTCTAAGTTATCCATTTTCTTGACAGGTGATTGTTTATAATAGTTCCTTAGGATTCTTCTTATTTTTAAAGCATCCATTGTAATGTCTCTCCCCTTCATTTGTGATTTTATTTATTTGAATCTTCTCTGTTTTTTCTTAGGCTAAGGGTTTGTCGATTTTATTTATTTATTAAAAAAACAACTGTTTTGTTGTTTTTTTTCTGCATTTTTAATACTCTAATGAAGTATTGAAGTCTCCTGCTATTATTATATTGCTGTCTATTTCTCCCTTCAGTTCTGATAATATTTAGGTGCTCTGGGGTTGGATTCATGTATGTTTACAATTGTTAAATCCTTTCTTAATGAATTGACCTCTTTATCATTTAATAGTGAACTTCTTTGTTTCTTGTGACAATTTTTGACTTAAAATATATTTTGTCTATTATAAATATAGCCACCAGTATTCTCTTTGCATGGAATATTTTTTGTTTGGAATTTTTTTTAATACCTTCACTTTCAACCTGTGTGTCCTTAAAGCTAAAGTGTGTCTCTTATAGTCAGCATATAGTTGGATCATGTTTATATATCTACTCAGTCACTCTGTGTCTTTTGACTGGAGAATCTAATCCATTTCTACTCAAGGTAATTGCTGATAAGTAAAGACTTAGTGCTGCTATTTTGTTAATTGTTTTCTGTGGGGTTTTTTTTGTTTGTTTGTTTTTAGATCCTTTGTTCTTTATTTCCTGTCTTGCTGTCTTCCTTTGTGACTGGATGATTTTCTATAGTAGAATGCTTTGATTTCTTTGTTTTTATCTTTTGTGCATTTAGTATATGTTTTGCTTTGTAGTTACCATGAGGTTACATAGCTAGTCTTATAGTTATAACTGCCTATTTCAAGTGGATAATGTCTTAATTTTGATAACATATAAAAACTCTACACTTTTATTCTACCCTCACATTTTAATTTTACAATGTCACAATTTTCATTTTTAAATCTTGTATATTCCTTCATAAATGAATGTAGCTGTAGTTACTTTTTGTCTGTGACCACTTTTAAAACCCAGTTTCTTAACTCACAGACCTTTTCCCTTATGTGAATCCCATTGCCTCCGTCATTTCTTGCCTGAACTATTGTTTTGAAAAAAACCCAATGCTTTTGAACAATTTTGCTATCTCTGGGCTTACTTCCTTTCAAGCTACTCTTCCAACTGCTACCAGAATGATATTTCTAACATGAAAATCTAATTACTTTCCTTCTTAAAATCCACTGGGGCTTCTTATCATCTTTAAAATAAAGTAACAACTGGCTAGTGTGATGTGAAAGGCCCTTTGTGACTTGAATGCCACCTCTCCAAGTTCCTCTTCTGTCACTCTCCAGCATAATCATGTGCCAAGCAGCCCCATTCTCCAGCTACACCCAGAAGTTCCCAGATGTGCCATAGGGCCCCAGACCCTTTGCTTGGAGTATTCCTTCTTCCTTTATTTATCTGACTAACTCATCCTTTAGGAGTCAACTGCTCTGTGAAGCTGTTCCAGAGCCTGTTCCCTCACCTGCAGAATCAGGTACCCCCTTACCCCTGTGCCTCAGCATCCACACATTTCTGTTATGGGACTTGACAAAGAGTTTTATAATTAGGAACATGCTTGAGTCCCCCATTAGACTTTGGGCACTTTGTGGAGAAGGACTGTCTTGAAGTGTTCATCTATTTTATTTTTTATCACTTTGAATTTAAATTAAAACCTTGTAAATATGCACATGTATACATGCACACATACATACCTACAAATACCTCACTTTTAACTCCCCTCTGCCACTTGTTTTCTGAACATGGACATGTTATTTAACCATAAGACCTTAGCTTCCTCATGAAAAGGTTGGGCTTTGGTAGATTTTAGGAGCTTAGAGGAGTCATTAAAAATTGTAACCAAGGATTCATCAAGAGTAAGGTCATTTTTTCTATCCTTAGCACTCAGAAATATATGTAGTAATTTGTTGAATAACTTAAAGGAAGTAAGGAAGGAAAAGGGGCTGGAGTAAAACAGTTAAGGAGAAAAGAGTAAAGGAGAAAGAAAAAAAGGAACATGAAGCCATATGGGGTGAGTGGGATATATAAACAACATCAGAATTCTGTTGGAAATAAAGAAAAAGGAGGAGACCAATGCTGGGCAGACAAGTAAAGTATTCACACTAAAAATAAATCAGACATAAAAGTTGCCCTCAAAAAACTTCCTCTCTGGTAAAAGAGATTAAAACAAGTATCTACATAAAATTACAAGGCAAGTAGTGAGAATTGTCTGGGGCAATTGGTCTTCTGTAAAAGTCCATTGAATTAACAAATAATTGAGCAATAGAGGTACAGGGGAAGTTCTTATGGGACTTCAGAGGAGAAGAAAATTCCATCTAGCTGAAAGAGTCTAGGAAGGGACAAATAAAACTTGACTTAGGCGGTAAGGACAGGGAGGATTTGGTTAATATGGATAAGGGGGAGAGTTTGGGTGATGGGAGGAGGGGAGGAGAACATTCCAGGCAGCATGAGGAAAGGAGAGTGAATGGGACTTGAGATTAAACCAGTTTGGCCAAATGATTCCGTTTTGATGGCTCACAGTCATGCCTCTATGACAACAAATTCTGACAGTTTAGACATGCATTATTTTATTGTCTTGACTTTTCCGGCTATTGTGGTAACCACAAATACCATTTCTACCTCTCCCAAAATTTTAAAGTCTATTCAGAAGTAGCCAAAAAAAAAAAAAAAAATTAGTTACAATAGTGACATGTAACTATCCTAACTCCAACTTTGGTACATGCTGCAAAGATGGAGACTTAGGAAGTGAGCTCCTGTAATCATTAAGCGTAGGCCATGGCAGAGTTTTCATAGCCTTGCTTCCTAATGAAGGATTGAAAATTATTTAGCCAGAGTAAAGCAAAGGCTAAAAGAGGAGCTAAACTCAGCAGGCTCAGGGAACCCAGAGAGCACACAGGAATGATACCACACCTGACCACAGAGAATTACACTTTCTGCTTGTGCTGCTCAGAAGTCTGAACTCCTCTAGTGAAAGTGTTTTCCAATCATCAAAGCTTAACCTTTACCGATCGTGACAGCTATCTTTGTGTCCTGCTCACAGGTCTTCTGTAGAGGAGGCTAAATATGACTATGAGAAATGGAAATCATGTTTTCTGTTTTATGGACATTTTAAAAAATGTTAAAGTTTTAATAACATATTTTTCTTCTGAGCAACATTTTAAAATTTAAAATCTATCTTTGAGTCTTTTTTGCATTATAAGGAATTCCACAAGACAGTAAAAATGCAAGTTTAATACATTTTGTAAATATTGTGGAATAAAACAATTTCCTCCTCTTTATGAATTAGCTCATATTTCCAAATGTTCACCAATCACATTGATCCTCTGGGGTGATTTAAATATGGAGTGTGATAAATACAAAAATCCTCTTGTTAGAAAATAGCATTAGAATATATGAGATTCTAAGAGATTTATGTTATTTGACTTTCAATAATTACTGGTTACCTGCTATGGCTGGTATGAGGCTAGGTATTGGGGATATAACGGTACAGAAGCATTCCTGACAATATCATCAGTGATCCAGGAGCAGGAACCAGGTCCTTATAATTCTACAGGTACAGATATTGGTAAACACAGGGTTCTTCAGGAGCTTGCCAAATCCAGGCTCTAGGGTCAAGAAGGGATCCTAGAAAATGGACCATTAAGGTAGAGTGCTAAATTGGAAGGAGGGGTTGGAGGTGATGTTCTGGATAAAAGTTACAGTCTACTCAGAGGCTATGGGATGAAAGGAAGCATGCCACTGGAGGAGTATGGCTGGGAATTGTGAGGAGACAAACAGAACAAAAATCCGCCACAATGCTCAAATTTCTAATTCAATGTGTTACATGCATATTGTATGAGAAACAGCCTTTCTTGTCTGATATTTCTTTTCTAAACCAATTGGTGAAACAAATAATCGTAAAAATGTTAACCCACTGCAATTCCTTTTGAAGCATATATATTTTTTTAGGACAGAAATTTGTGAAAATGTTGTTACCTTGTGTTTAGTGTTTCCTTCATTGGTAAGTCCTCTGTCAAACATAATTAATTATGGGGCTGGGCATGGTGGCTCACACCTATAATCCCAGGATTTTGAGATATTCAAGTGGGAGGATCAGTTGAGGCCAGGAGTTCAGGCCAGCTTGGGCAACAAAGCGACACCCTATCTCTACAAAACAAAAATGAAAAAATTAGCCAGGCACAGTGGCACACACCTGTAGTCCCAGCTACTTGGAAGGTTGAGTTGGGAGAATTGCTTGAGCCTGGGAGTTTGAGGCTGCAGTGAACTATGACTGTACCACTGTATTCCAGCCTGAGCAACAGGGCAAGACCCTGTTTCTGGAAAGGAAAGAAAAATAACAAAAACCAAACCATAACTGGTTATTTGAGAAAAGTTAAGATCCTCTTCATTTCAATTTGTTGATAGCCCAGTGGGAGAAACATGGAATTTCTGAGTTGGAAAAGCCTAATGGAATTCATAGACCTTTATTTGCCAAGGAGTTCTCAATGGGAGGAAGTAAGTTGCCCAAGGTTACTCAGCCTCTTGGGGCTAAAGCTAGAGCTAGAGCTCAAGGTTTTTAATTCCTATCCAGTGCCATTCTCCAAATGCCCAGAGTTTAGACATAAGGTTTCCAACAAAGGCTTGGTAGGGATCCCCTAGTTCTGCTGTGAAGTGCCCACTGTGACATTATCCTTTGTTTCCACTTCCCTCTGCCCCCATATGGGGTTTTAATTAATTAATGGAAGGTCAGATGGCAAATGATTTGCTTTCTGATGGGATTTTGATATGCATTGTTGAGAGCAATTACATATGCACATTTTGGAGACAGCAGCTTCCTGACTGTACTCATTTACATGGCTAATCACCGTGAGCAGCACTTGTCAGGCAGCTCTATCTGTAGGGGTAGGACAGGCACGGGGAGAAGCCAACAAGGACATAACACAAAACACTCACGTTATACTCTTTCATGATTGAAACGCTCAATGGCACATTTTAGATGAAGCCAAGTGACTTGTTATTACTATTATCAATGTCCTTTTAATTGAGGCTTCAGGCGACCATAGAACTCGGTGACCTTAAAGAGATGAGCTCACGTCAAAAGGGACAATTTTTGATATATTTCTTTACAGCGTGAAAGGGTCAATGAACTGGCATTTGCCAATAAAAGGCAAAGCTCTTTTTGCATCTCTATAATTCTTAATAAAATTTGAGACCAAATGAGAAAACTTTGTCTTTTCTATTTCCCTTTCTCTGATTGTGAAATAAATTAGTAAGTGAAAAGAGAAATAACTTCTATTTTATTAAGGTTTTTTTGTAGTTTTATTGCAATAGACATAGCTAAGGCGTCAGTATTAGAGGCTTGTGATTCTTATCAGTGCTGGTGACTTTTATTTTTAATCTTTGGTGATTCAACGTTTGCATTTAGATTTCTGAAAAAGACTACTGTGTGAGTAATCTGGTATTGTACAGTACACTGATTATCTGAAAACAAAAAACTGCCATTCGTAAGCATTTCCTTTTTCTCTAGACATATGGTGCAGAATCTGCCATGAACACAGGCTCTAGAATCAAATATTGTTAGGCTCTTACCTTAGTGCAGCCTTATACCACCTGAAAGATGCTGGGTAAATTAACGTAAACTTCTTGAGACTCAGAATTTTCTTCTGCACAATGGGATGATAATGGAATCCATGTCACAGGGTATTAATGAGGATTAAGTGAGGTGAAGTGAGTGAAGCCTTGGCAAGATACATAGCCCATTCTAGCAACTCAGTAAATGCTATGAAATATAATATGACTGGTAATGTAGAGCTTTATTCAGCTTTTCAGACTGTACCTGATATTTCAAACCCTCATAATTGCGCTGACTCTGAGTTCATCACTGAGAAATGGCCAACTTTGGTTATAAGTATGGAAGTTCTTATAAGTACTATTTCTCTAACACTTACTAAGCTGTCAGTGCATGGTCATAGGTGATATTTGTAGTAAATGCCATGTAGAAATTTCATTTGGTGAAAATAGTTCCCTTCATATATATATCATATATATGATATATATACATATATATGATATATATACATATATATCATATATAATATATACACATATATCATATATATGTGTGTGTGTATATATATATATATATATATGTGTATATATATGTAAAATCTGAGACAGGGTCTCCCTCTGTCACCCAGGCTGGAGTCCAGTGGCATGATCTTGATGCATTGCAACATCGACCTCCTGGGCTCAAGCCATTCTCCTGCCTCAGCACCCCCCAGTAGCTGGGACTACAGGGATGTGCCACCAGGCCCAGTTAATTTATATATTTTTTGTAGAGTCAGGGTTTTGCCACGTTGCCCGGGTGGTCTCAAACTCCTGGCCTCAAGTGAGCCTCCTGCCTTGGCCCCCCAAAGTTCTGGGATTACAGGCATGAATAACCATATCAGGCCAAATAGCTCACTTTTAAAGAATACGTGGTTTTCCCTATTGTATTACCAAGTAAAATGAGGGGAAAAAAGACTCTTTTGACATCTATAAATAGCTGTCTTTCAAGAATTCTGTTAATTTGGTTTATTGCTATAGACATTCTTAATAATCATATGATTTCTGGTCATAATAATTGCTGAATCTTTGAATTCTGTTTTAAAAAACTTTGTATAATGAAAAATGTCAAACCTATACAGAAGTAGAGAGAAGAGTATAATAAGCCCGTATGTATACCTCACCCAACCTCAACAATTAACAATATATGGCCAGTCTTATTTCATCTAACTTCCCACTCACCTCCCTCTTGCCTCATCACAGTGAGTTATTTTGAAAAAAAGAAAGCCAGACATTACGTTATTTTATTCCTAAATACTTAGAAATATATCACGAGAGGATAAGGACCCTTTGGTGTTAATAAAACCACAGTACCAATATCACACCTTAAAAATTAAATTCCTTAACATCATCAAATATCCAGTCAGTTCTCTAATTTCTGCAATTATTTCATGGGCATAGCATTGCTTTATAGTTTAAGTACCACTTTTGTGTAAAAGAAAATGAAAGAAAAATTAAAAAGTAATTTTATTGTGCATTTGTGTTCATGTGGTGTATACCATAGTAATTTCTGTCATTTGTCTCCTAGGAAGTAACATATTGAAAAATATCTTTTTAGTAGTTGTGTTTTACAAGGCAACTGCTAGATGCATTTTGATCCCAAAGGTGAGAATTTTACTGGGAGTCAGAAATACCACAGCCTACATCAGCATTACTGTTTTATATTTCTACCAAATAAGAACTGATTTTTTTCTCTGTTATCTAGACACTGTCGATGAAGACTAATCCAGAATAATTTATACTTCCAATTTTGTATTTAGGAAACCCATTGCAAGAGTTTCCTTTGATTTGCAATTTGAGCTACATGCATACCATATTCTGTCTTGGAAAAATACTGATATCTATGGAAAGTTTCATGAGTTTCTTCTGTAAAAGCTATAAGTGGCCTAGAAATCAATTAAATAGAAAGTCTCTCATTAGGGTGATCATTTTATGATATGTTTTATCTTTGCAAGCCAGGACACTGGAGGACAAAACAAACATTTAACCCTGTCAGCGGGGTCAGGAAAAGGCCAAGCTTTTTCACTTTCTGCCATAGCTATTCCAGAATGTTCACGTGTAAATCATGCTTTCAGAGCCAAGCTATGCTTTAGATGTCTACAGAAGCCTGCTATTTAAGGAAAACTACAGTGAATCCTTTTGCAAAGTGAGGAATACATTGTTTTGAACCATGAACAAATATGATTAATTTAGTTCTCTTATAGTAAACTTTCCACATATTAGTCTTTTTGAATGGACCTAACTTGAATGTCATTACTGTTAAAATATTACCCTCTTCTTACTCTTTTTATTTTTATTTATTTTTATTATTATTATTTTTTGAGATGGAGTCTCACTCTGTCATCCCAGGCTGGAGTGCAGTGGCGCTATCTCGGCTCACTGCAAGCTCCGCCTCCCAGGTTCATGCCGTTCTCCTGCCTCAGCCTCCCCAGTAACTGGGACTACACGCGCCTGCCACCACGCCCGGCTAATTTTTTGTATTTTTTTTTTTTTTCAGTAGAGACAGGGTTTCACCATGTTAGCCAGGATGGTCTCGATCTCCTGACCTTGTGATCCACCTGTCTCGGCCTCCCAAAGAACTGGGATTACAGGTGTGAGCCACTGCGCCCAGTCTCTTTTTATTTTAAAGTAAGATTGAATGTGGGTAAAAACTCTAAGCTTCTGTGGCCTTATAACTGCTCCATTCTATAGAACTGCATTTCTCTGAGATTTGCTTGCTTTTCTTCTCTGAGCCAGTGTTATGTTTAAATGGAGCCAGTGAGTCTTCATTAGCCATTTTTCACAGTGCCTTACAGTTTGTCACACCAGTGGGTTGAATGATTTTCCAGGAAACATCATCACCTCTCATGTGGGAGAAGAGATGACAAGGGATGTGGGAGAAGGCAAGGTCATTTCTGCTCCAGACCGTGTCACAGAAGAAATGAGTGACGATTTGTGCATGGTTCTCTTCTATTGATTAGGAATGTGTGCGCTTCATTCCCGTTCCTGTGCATGTTCTTCTGTCAGGATGAGATTTCTAACTGCTCAGTTGCCTCACTGTGGTCACAAGGAGAACCTCACAAGTGAGTGGAGAGGACCCAGAGAACCTCTTTCTACTCATGGCACAGCAGCCCACAAGATGAGATCCCTATGCCACTCCCAGATAGCACGTCCCCAATGCGTTCTGTGCTTTTGCCTTGGGCATGATTATTCCATGTCACTGATGGCTTCCTGGCTAAAGGTTAAATGTCTGTGTGAGCCAAGAAGGCACATTCCTGTTCGTGCCTGTCTTTACTTTTCCCTCCTTGTCTTCCAATTCTGGTCCTGTTTGCTTCCTGGACAGTTTGCACTACTTCCAGGAAAAGTCCAATCATTCAATGAAAGTGTAGTACAATTAAACATACTTCTACTGAGCACATTTTTGGCAAGAAAAATAATGTCTTGGCTGTAAGTCCGCTGCCTGAAACACACTGATAGTTGCTAACCATGCACATTTTTGCATATAAAATGTCCACACAGAAGTTCGCCTGCTGTCTGGACCTGGGTTCTTCCTCCCTTGCTGCTGTAACTGCTGCTACAGCTGCCTTGTGACCTACCACACAGGCCAGCCACAGGCAAGCACAAGGTACACCCTTAGCTGTGGGCTCAAAACTGACAGAGATAATTTGGGCTTCTGTCAGTAAGAGCTCTTAAAAGCAGAGGAGATAATTCCATTTTGACCTTTTCTCCCTACGGTTCAAATGAGGTGAAATTAATTTTAATAGTCATTAATCAAAGGCATTTTGACCATTAATGTAAAATCATTGCTTTTAAAAGCACCCAGATGCTTGTTAAGAGGAAACTATTGCCCTTCCAAATAGTCTTCATTTTTAAAAATATCCTTTAACATCGTAAGATCATAGAATTTTGAGACCTGCTTAAACTTTGCCTTCCAACTTGCCTTTAAGCGATTCCTTTCTAGACCAAAGTGCAGTAAGAAATGTGTCATGTCTTCCCACCTGTTGATGAGTTGCTTTGTTAAGTGGATGCTACTCCATGTCCCGTTCTGAGATGCTTACCTTTTGCTGATTTCACTGATATCACTAATCATAAAGTCTTTACATGTTTTGGGGAATATCCTAACACTTGTGAAATGGACATCAGGGCAGGGGGTAAAAATCTTTCATATAATAACTTGGCTTGTGAGATAAGTTGATTCATAAGGAAACTGACCCATCCTGTTCTACTCTCTACCTATTTCCAATTGTAGGGGACTAAGCAAAGCTCAAGTTTTCACTAAAGAATGACACATTTTTCCCTCAGGCTTTTGCTTACAAAAGCAGAGAAAGCTGTTGTTAATATTTTCATTTAGCTGACAAAATTGCAGTTACCTCTTTTAGGGAGGTTTTGATATTTGTTAACAACTGTGAATCATTTCATAGATAATTCAAGCCTTGGCTTTCATCCTGTCAGATTTCAGAACAAAATTTTAGATTTCCTGAAGTAAATGTGGAATGCATGCTTTGCTCAAGGTAGAATAAACCTAACCTATATGAAGTCAGTTAAATAAATGTGTAATGGATCACCTTAACCTCGGAGGCTGGGATCTCTAAAAGTGTCTGATGATTTTAACGTGTATACGCGTGTTTCTTTTGGTGGTAAATATATAAAGATACATCTTTTATCTGATTGTCAAAAGGCACTTGGCTATCACTTGATTTTACCACTTGCAACAGAGATGTCAGGTGAGCTACTTACTCTTTGAATAGCTGATTACATTTCGCCTGACTCAGTTTCCAGCTTGTGATGCCCCAAAGTCCTTTGTAGGAGAGCTGGGAAGCCCCAGGGCTTTCTTCCTCACGGGACCCTCAGCCTCAGTGCTCCTGGGTGTGTGTGACAGTTTCAGCCTGCCTCAGCCTGGCCACAGAATACCACCTCTTTCTCAACCAGTGCCTGTAAGAACAGCCCCATTAATAACATTTTCTGACTTTAGTAATCTTTATTGACAATTTAGGGGCTATGGAGAGAGATCACTCAAGAAAGGACCTCCCTTTGATGTCTCCTTATCTCTACTTCATTTTCTCTTGGTCTCCCTGCCTCCCTTACTAAAGAAACAAATTCCCTCCCTTATGCCTCACTAGTTCTCCCAGAGGTCTCAGCTTCCACCCTTGGTGCTTATCTTGTTGCCAAATTGAACTTGGGTCCACTTGCCCAGTGCACAGAAAAAGCCACATGGACACCAGGATTTGCAGCAAGAGAAAATGAGACATGATTTCAGGGCACAAAGCAAAGAAAATGGGCTGCTAATGCTTAAGACCTGAACTTCTCAATGGCTTATAAGCAAGGGCTTTTAAAGGCAGGGTACATTTCAGGAAAGCAGAAGTTATAGGCAAAATCATAAATCATTATATGGTGGTTATAAAGTGGTTCGGTCCAAAAGGCTGGATATCTTGAAGTAACGACTTATAGGTCATAGGTAGATTCAGAAATTCTTTGCTAAAAACTTGGGGTCAGCAGAAGGAAGTTCTCAGGTTTGGCCTACAGGCATGACTCTCTTTGGGCCCATCAGGAAGAAATGCAAAACAAAGAGTGGTAGTCAGAGTTCAGTCCATAGTTCCCCCTTTTCTGAGGTCTATATGATAGCAATTGGCATTTTTCATCTTCTGCGGGTCCAGATTGCTATAAAACAACTCAAGAAGATATGTTAAGATGTTATCTTTTAGTTTCCATAGGGACCCAAAACACCTTGTGACTCTGACTTGCTTGGGAGACTATTATTACTATCTTGTTTGCTTTATCAAATTGTTCGTTTACTTTTCAAGGCTGAGTGCCTGGAATTTCCCTTGAAAGAACTCAAAATTTTTCCTTTATTTCCATGCTTCCAGGGCCCTGGCAGGCTCCTAAGTCAAGTCCCTGGTCCATGTCAATCTTTGTAGTTTCCTAAAGAAACCTGGAATATAAAATGATCTCTGTCTTCTTACATGCCATGCAAAGATTTTAGCTTTGGTTCCCAAGGGACATAGGGGTGTGTTAGGAAAGATGCCTAGAAAGCCAGGATGTCTGGGTTCTGAGAGTCTTGACCCTGACCCTCTAAATGACCTTGTCTCAGTCACTTCACCTCTGTAAACCTCAGTTTCCCCATTTGTAAAGTGGAGATAATAACATAAGCCTGGCCTTCCCGAGAGACTGCTTATTTATTTATTTATTTATTTATTTATTTATTTATTTATTTATTTTTAATTGAGACAAAGTCTCACTCTGTCACCCAGACTGGAGTGCAATGGCATGATCTCGGCTCACTGCAACCTCTGCCTCCCGGGTTCAAGCAATTCTCCTGCCTCAGCATTCCTAGTAGCTGGGATTAGAGGTGTGCACTACCACACTGGTTAATTTTTGTATTTTTAGTAGAGTTGGGGTTTCACCATGTTGGCCAGGATGGTCTTAAACTCCTGACCTCAGGTGATCCACCCATCTCGGCCTCCCAAAGTGCTGGGATTACAGGCATGAATCACTGCACCCGGCTGCTTTGTTTGTCTCTTATGTTCTTTGATATCCTGGAGAGTAGAGCAGCTCCAGGGTCTGGACCTTCAAATTCTCATGGGAGAACAAAGCAGCTCTACCCACTAGGACCTTACACAGGAACCCATCATTGAAGGAACAGAATACTTTAGGTACATGACTTTAGTGCTTTTTAAGATATATGTATGTATACATACATACATAAATATTTGGAGACAAGGTCTCACTTTGCTACCCAGGCTGGAGTGCAGTGGTATAATCATAGCTCACTGCAGCCTCAATCTCCTGGGCTCAAGTGATCTTTTCACCTCAGCCAACCCAAGTAGCTGTGACTCAAGGCAGTGCTACCACATCTGGCTAATTGTTTCTTAATTTTTTGTAAAGACAGGATCTTACTATGTTGCTCAGGCTAGTCTCAAACTCCTGGCCTCAAGCGATCCCCCTGCTTTGGCCTCTCAGAGCTGTAAAGTGTATATTTTAATACAAATATTGTCCATAGTGTTATGTGGGTCTGGAATATTCCAGCTGTATCACCTTTCCTGATGAAGGGTCTGAGTGGACAGGAGAGTGTTTTCAGGCCTGAATGGTGATAGGGATGTGCTTATTGAACACTCATATGACTCGTGACACTGGGGTCAGCAGTAGTTTACTACTCACAACTACCCTGAAGATAAGACATTTTTAATCTCTATTTCAGAAAGGAGGAGACTGAATTTGTGAGAGAATAAACAACTTGCTCAAGGCCACACAGTCATTATGTCCAATTTCAAAGTACAATTGACTCCAAAACTCGTGTTTCTGTATATTAGCCTGTTCTCACACTGCTATAAAGAACTACCGAGACTGGGTAATTTATGAAGCAAAGAAGTTTAATTGACTCACAGTTCCACAGGCTGTACAGGAAGCGTGGCTGGGGAGGCCTCAGGAAACTTACAATCATGGCGGAAGGTGAAGAGGAAGCAAGCACGTTTTCACAGGGCAACAGGAGAGAGCTAGCAAAAGGGGAAGTGCCACAGCCATTTAAACCACCAACTGTCATGAGAACTCACTCACTATCATGAAAACAAGGGGGAAATCTGCCCCTATGATCCCATCACCTCCCACCAGGTCCCTCGCCCAACACTGGGAATTAAAATTCAATATGAGATTTGGATGGGGACACAGAGCCAAACCATATTATTCCATTATACCAAGTTATAGTACAGGGTGTCATTCATGCAGAAGAACATCTGAACTTTCTACAGCCACCAGCTCTCATGAATCCTAGAAGGAGATTTAAACTTGGAGGAACAATAGATTGTAAGATCTTTAGGGTCTCTGCCACCTATAGCATTCCAAGAGGTCATTAATTCTTTTTTTAGTCACAAGTTCAATGGGGTGCTCAAAAAAGAAATTATTCCTTGTTTTGCCTCTTCCATTCAAACAATGGTCTCTGGAGTGTGATGTGCAAGAGAGTCAATCAGGTTGTAGAGGGAAAATATTAGGCAGGAAGAGGAAGTTGCCAGTCCCTCAAGGCCTGGCCTATGAACCAGCATTTTGCATTCTATGGGTGAGATTGTCATAGCATCCATTCAAGCTCAAGAGCAAGACACAGAGCTTACCCTCGATGGAAGCAATATCACGAAATTTCTGTCCATTTTAAATCTTCTTCAAGCTGCATTATTTTTGTAAAAATGATCCCAGCAAACCTGTCCTCATGGAAGCAGATAGGACCATGTATAGGTGTCACATTCTGTGTCCTCCTCCATCACCACTTTTACCCATCATCTTCAGCATTGGCTTGGGCTTGGACAATTGACCCTCTGAGTTCTTTACGCCACTTCACGTTAATTTTTAAAGAAGATGTATCCCAAATTGTTGGAGATAAAGATGTAGACTACCTCTTGAGTATAGTAGTTTTTTTGTTTGTTTGTTTTGTTTTGCTGTGAATCAATCAGGAAACTTAATGGTAGAGTGAGTGCAGAGCTCCATGGAGTTTGTTGTGTGTCTCCTAAAACTAGAAAAGAAAGGAAAGATTTTGTCCCCTAAAATATTCTGAAATGTGCAGTGATCCCTGACAGGCAAGGTGCTGTACTTCTAGTGCTTAACATCCTAACAACATCTAGCAGATTCTTTGTGGACAGTCTCCTGTCTATCATGTTCAGTTTGGCTCAAGCGTAGAGTCCATTGGAAGGAAGGATGAGAGATGGTGCCAGAGAGAAAAGAGCAGATTGCGAAGAGCCTTTGGGCTGCATGACAAAGTACCACAAACAGAGTGGCTTAAACAACAACAAAAAATATATTGTCTCACATTTCTGGAGGCTAGAAATTCAAGATTGAGATGTCAGCAGGGCCGGTTCCCTCTGAGGACTGTGAGAGAGAGTCTGGGCCATGCCTCTTTCCCAGCTTCTGGTGGTTGCTGGCAAATTTTTGGTGTTCCTTGGCTTGTACATGCATCACCCTGGTCTCTGCCTTCATCTTCTCATGGTGTTCTCCCTGTATGTGGCAGTCTCCATGTTTTCTTTCTTTTTTACAAGGGCATCAGTCATATTGTATTGAGGCCCAACCCTAACAACTTCTGTAAAGACCCTCTCTCCAAAGAAGGTCACATTCTGAGGTCCTGGGGGTTAGGATTTCAACATATAAATTTTGAAGAGGAAACTATTCGACTCCTAACAGACTTGTAAACCAGTAAAGGATTGTAGACTTTGAAATCAGAGTTTTTATTAGGATCATGTAAGATAATGTTTATGAAAGCACTTCACAAACTGTGAAGTACAACACAGATGTGAGTTGCTGCTATTGTAATTGCTATGCATGTTACAATTATTCAGCCTATTTCTTTCCATTTTCCTTTGATTTTTGGACTTTGCAGAGCAGACTGTCACGCTGCAGAAAGTGTGAAGATGGCAAAATGCTTCTACCAACATGGGATTTGGATGTGAGAAAAAACAGCTACCCTTTGCATATTCTTCTAAGGAATTAGGACCTACTAATTAATTTCTGATGTTTTGAGGGAATCCAATAAACTGCCTCTATAATTTGTATTGGACCTACCAAGACTCACTCTTGTACACAAGCCCACTGGGCTTATGTATGAAATAGAAATTCTATTCTGTTCTATTAAGGGAAACCTAGCAGCTGCCATTCTCTTCTGAAATGGAAAACCCCAAGGACCACCGTCTTTGGAATGTCAGATTTAAAATATAAAGAGGAGCTTATGTTCAAAAAGGCAGCAAACAGGGGAGGGTTCTGTTGGACTAAGAATTGAAAATATGTTAGCCCTTCAAGAAATGCCTTTCTAGGATGTAAACAACATTAATTTGAAAGTGATTTCTTTTGCCTCGCCTGTATAATATTTTTCTGGGAACAATTTTGTTTGCTTTGAAACTGTCACCACTGGGTATCTTAGAAATCTCTTGATTGCTTTTGCATCTTCTCACAGACCACCGATCTTGCACCCCTGCCTCTCATATTTTCACAACAATGGAAGATCAAAATTCATTTAAACAGTAGTGAGAACTGCCATAAAACAGCAAATAGCATGATAGGAAATAAGACACTAATCCATACTGTATGAATTTGTTTCTCTGTTTATGTATATGATGACTTTTTTCCTCAGTGGATTTGAGGGGGTTCATAAAACCATGTAAATTACAATAATATTAAATAAACAACCGAGGGAGCAAAAGCCAAGGAGCAAACATGGGTGACAAAATATGGAAACTAGAGGTGGGTTTAACACCCTGAAATGTATACCCTGTGGACCTGTGCTTTCGCTGGAGCTGGACCTGAGATGGTGCCCAGCTTCGCAGTGGTCACACCGTTCATCTCCAAATGCCTGGGTTCTGTAAGATAATCATAGTAATGAGCCCTGTGCCTGAGTAGCTGCTCTGTGTCCTTGCAGAGAAATTTCTTCCAGGGGCCCTCATAAAAGGACACTGTGTGATTATGGGCAGAGTCTTCAGCCCCTTTCGCTGTAGCAGATACAGAAGTGGACACCATGTAGTTGGGCTCTTGTATCTTCCCTTGATGAAGGTCAGTGGCATAATAGTGTGGCGTAATTAAAAAAGCAAACATATGAAAAAAAACCTTATTATCACTGGTTATTAGAGAAATGCAAATCAAAACTACAATGAGATACCATCGCACGGCAGTTAGAATGGTGATCACTAAAACGTCAGGAAACAACAGATGCTGGGGAGGATGTGGAGAAATAGGAACACTTTTACACTGTTGGTGGGAGTGTAAACTAGTTCAACCATTGTGGAACATAGTGTGGCAATTTCTCAAGGATCTAGAACCGGAAATACCATTTGACCTAGCAATCTCATTATTGGGTATATACCCAAAGGATTATAAATCATCCTACTATAAAGACACATGTACATGTATGTTTATTGCAGCACTGTTCACAATAGCAGAGACTTGGAACCAACCCAAATGCCCATCAATGACAGACTGGATAAAGAAAATGTGGCACATATACACCATGGAATACTATGCAGCCATAAAAAAGGATGAATTCATGTCCTTTGCAGGGACATGGATGAAGCTGGAAACCATCATTCTCAGCAAACTAACACAGGAACAGAAAACTATACACCACATGTTCTCACTCCTAAGTGGCAGTTGAACAATGAGAACACATGAACAGAGGCAGGGGAACATAACACACTGGGGCCTGTCGTGGGAGTGGAAGACTAGGGGAGGGATAGCGTTAGGATTAATACCTAATGTAGATGATGGGATGATGGGTGCAGAAAACCACCATGGCACGTGTATACCTATGTAACAAACCTGCACATTCTGCACATGTATCCCAGAACTTAAAGTATAATCAAACAAACAAACAAAAAGCATGGTCCAAATCAAAACTCCCTGATCGTCTGATAGTCTGACTCCATCCAAGGGTTTAATTGAGAATATCCACAGCAGCATTTCTGAACATTTTTGGAGTAGGGACTCCTTTAAGAAGAAGAATAATGACAAATATAAACTGAGAACTGAATATACCCAGGTATCTGAGATTGTCTCGTTTACTCTGCACAGACACCCCAGGTGTAGATACTGTTATTATCCCCCTATTAAAGATTAGGAACTCAAGACCTCCCAAAGTAAGTAACTTGCTCAAGGTCACACAGGTGATAGTGATAGAACCAGATATAAACTCAGGCATGGGTTCAGCCTGGTGTTATCCATCACACAGAACAGGTCAGGACAAAGCTTTTTGACAACGTGATTAAAACCATTAAGCTCTCTCTCCAGAAGAATATGCATACGGACATAAATATAAAAATCTAGATGTCTTCTTTACAGTTTTCATATATTCCCTAAAGTCCTTCTTCTAAATAGATCAAGAGCCTCCAACTGTAAAGACTGAATGATCCAATGTCATTCAGGACCTTCTTGGAAATAGTTTTCTATCAGGACTTGAGAGACTGCAGATCGGAGATTTGAGGGCCCTAGCTGATAGCAGAATCTGGGGTATAGATGTCCTAGGTTTCAGATGAAGGGCAGATACATGAGCTTGTACAGTCAGGTAAGATATGGGACAGACTGGGGCCCTTTCATGAAAGTTGAGGACAATTGCTAAGTGAGTGGTCACTCTCACCTCACATGCTGAGGAGTTGGCCAGGGAACACCTACGGTGTCTGTTCCAACACATGATGAAAGAGTGATTGAGGGCCCAACGTATTTTTACCTACATAATCATTTTAGTTAGGAAATATTGTTCCAATAGTACAACATGGCCACATGAATGTTCCAATAAAGCAGCCATAGTTTATCTACCTTTACATGGAGCTGTTTCCTGGTAATCTATCTAATCTATTGGCCTCTCTGCAAATTGTACACCCAGGTGTCTGATTGACTTGACCTATGGCATAGAATCAATGCATGTGAGGGATTAAAGGTTGGAGGACATCTGACACCTATCAGGGTTTTGATTTTAGAATAGTTGACCTAAAGCTATCCTTTCTGCACTTCTCAATAGAAATGCCAATTATCTTTTGAAGCCGTATATACTGATCAAGTACAGAGAAGAAACGTTACTTTTTAAATCAATGACATAAAAGCCAACCAAAGGTAATGCGAAGTCATTGGGTTATCACTTAAAAAGAGGTAGGACATCATTAGAACCTAAAGTGTTGGGACATTGGGCTGGCTCCTGACTCTGTCCCTTAGAGTGTTTTGTGGAGTAGATTCTGAGTAAGCATAGTAACCATGAAACCATATTGAGCTCACAGAGTTTTCCAAAAATAATAATGCTGGTAATAGCTAACTGTGTGACAGGCACTCTTCGAAGATCTTTGCATGGATAATATAATTTATTCTGCATACCCCATGAGGTAGGTGCTATTATTGTCATCCTTGTGTTATAGATAAAGGAACTGGAGCCCACTCTCTTTCCACAAAGTATGCAAACTCTCTATTTCCGTCAGATTTCTCTACAAGGTGATCAAGGACACTTTTCCATGTGGAAAAGCTGGACTACAGTTGACTCACTGTCCTAAGAAGTCAGATAGAAGACTGGATTTATAATTTGGGGTAACAAGTTTTAGCCCTTCTGAAAAAAACAAGATGGATTCATAAATCTCTTGTAGTGACACTCTGGTGCCCAGCTCATGCCCCCTTCAGTCCTGAGGACCATATTTCCCCAGCTGCTGGGAATGCCCCTTCCTGATGGCTCATGACTGAGTCCATCCCTGAGCATTTCCCTCCCACAAGGGGTTATGCCCCACACCAGGGGCAGCCCCCGTCCTATGACCGCTCAAGGCAGGGTGCCAGGGCCCAGCCCCCATGCCTCAATCTGGGACATCTCTGAAAGGGCATCTCAGCCCCATCGCTTCTTATGAGATCGGCTGAGGTTTCTTTTGTAACTAAATCACAGTCAGTTTCTCCCTTTGCCCTATCCTGCTGTCCTCATGCCCCATAGGAGTCCTGCTCCCAAGGCACTCCCCAGTGAACATCGTGCAGATGCATTTTGATCTCAGAATCTGTTTCTTGGGGGGGCCTGAACTATGACATCTGTCTTTGTTTATGATGTACTTTTCTCAATTTTAAATCAGTGAAAGATTACTTTCTCATTGTATGTAGGATATCTATTAAGTAAACTATTAGTGCCTAGGTCTTTTTTGTTGCATCTCAATGCTGTGTGGAAGAAACACATCTCAAATTGCATTTTGATGAAATGACCATGAGAATGCTTTGATTTTACCTGGTGAGTTTGTGTTTGTATGCACACACACATACACACACACACAATGACAAAGACATTGATGCAGACTCATATAGATATCTATGTGTTTATAAAAAATCAATAATTTTACATAGCTTCATAGATATATGATATAAATATGGAAAAATATAGACCTAAAATAATATTTTATATACATCATCATATAGATGTAAATACAGACAAAATATAGCCGTATGGGCAAAACATAGCCATAGCCATAGACATGGATTGTTGTTGTTGTTGTTCTCTTAGGCCTCCATCTGGATCATGTTTTCAACCAGCACTTTTTTTTTCTTCATTGCTGGTTCTTCACCTTTATTAGGAGGACAGGTAGAGTGAAACTATTCAAATATGACTTAAATCAACTGCCAGGATACCTCAGGGAAGGTTGTAATTATATGCTGCTGATGTGCTATCAAAAGCTGCCAAGCCGTGAGTACATCTGTCTTTCTGAGCCCTTTGTCACTTAGCTTGCTTTGTGTAGAGGTGAGTGTGATAGGAAGCTGGGTGACAGCTTTAGAATGTTTTGAATTTCTCTGTATGAGTACGGTCTAGGAGCCACTCACTCAGGTGTTTTGCATTAAGATAACACCTAACAACCAGAGATTCTGGGACATGTGAATAAATGTTGGACTTTCACTTGGGTAAAGTCCTTCATTTTTTAAGACAGAGAATGCATACATGGCCAGTATGAACATAGGTCTTGTCCTTGGTGCTTCTGCAGTCTAGACTTTTGTCTGAATTACTTTTTCAGTGCTGTGCTGGAGATATACAGGTCTAGATACACACCGTTGCCAGTGTCTGAAGTATATATGCTTTATACAGCATATGATAGAAGTATCATATTTATGGCATATGTCAATGAAATAGGCAGTGTGAATGAAAGTGTATAGTCCGAGACAATAGATCAGACTATATTGCTCCTATTAGTCTGTTAGTCAACTGGCCCAATCATCATGTATTTAATGACACCTTAATATGCGCTCAATACTGGTCCCTGGGAGAGGACAGTATAAGGCAAATATTTTTAGTTAAGATCTCTGATCTTAGAGAAATGCAAATCAAAACCATAATGAGATACCATCTAACACAAGTCAGAGTGGCTAATATTAAAAAGTAAAAGAATAACAGATGCTGATGAGGCTGTGAAAATAAAGGAATGCTTATAAATTGTTGGTGGGAGTATAAATTAGTTCAACTATTGTGGAAGACAGTGTTTAAAAATCACTTAAAAAGAGGTGAAATACTAAAGACAGAAATACCATTCGACCTAGCAATCTCATTAATGGGTATATATCCAAAGGAATATAAAAATTGTTCTATTATAAAGACACATACACGCGTATGTTCATTGCAGCACTCCTCACAATAGCAAAGACATAGAATTGACCTAAATGCCCATCAATGATAGACTGGATAAAGAAAATTTCTTACAAATACACCACATGTATTATGGACTACTGTGTAGCCATAAAAAAGAATACGATCATGTCCTCTGCAGGGACATGGATGGAGCTGGAGGCCATTATCCTTAGCAAACTAACATGGGAATGGAAGACCAAATACTATATGTTCTCACTTATAAGTGGAAGCTAAATGATGAGAAAACATGGACACATAGAGGGGAACAACAGACTAGGGCCTATTGGAGGGTGGAGGGTGGGAGGAGGGAGAGGATCAGGAAAAATAACAAATGGATACTAGCCTTAATACCTGGGTGATAACATAATTTGTGCAAATGAACCCCCATGACACAAATTTGCCTATGTAACAAACCTTAACATGTACCATTGAACTTAAAAGTTAAAAATAGAATTTCTCGGGGCATAGAAAGCACTAACTATAAAGGAAAAATAGGGCCAGGTGCGGTGGCTCACGCCCGTAATCCCAGCACTTTGGGAGGCCGAGGCCGGTGGGTCCCCTGAGGTCAGGAGTTTGAGATCAGCCTGGCAAACATAGTGAAACCCCATCTCTACTAACAAATACAAAAAATTAGCTGGGCGTGGTGGTGCATGCCTGCATTCCCAGCTACTCAGGGGGCTGAGTGAGGAGAATCGCTTGATACTGGGAGGCGGAGGTTGCAGTGACTCGAGCCTGGGCAACAAGAGCAAAACTCCATCTCAAAAAAAAAAAAAAAGAAAGAAAAAGAGAAAAATATGTATGAATTTGATGTCATCAAATGATAAAATTTTTGTCTATTCAAAAAAAGGATATCATCTAATCAGATGGTACTCCCATCTTGGGGATTCCTTAGATATTGAGGGATGTGTGTGTGTACACATACACTTGCACCTGTGTGCACGTGAGAAGGGAAAGATTGGTTGAGGAGAATGTTCTGCCATTGCTGAGTTTATTCCATTATTGCATGATAATATTCTCATAGGTTAAAAGGATGCATATTTAAGACCAAATTAAAAGTGATGGATTAACAAATCCAAACTGAAAAATAAGAAACAAATGATAAAATGTGAATGACTTTTTTACATTAAATTGGCTTTGCTTTTAGATAATGGCATAAAACTAGAGATTGAGGAAGTCATTTTTCATTTCTTCAGATTGTGCCCCAATGACTACACGTCCCTTTACCTTGGTGATGGTCTTCCATTTTTACATTCATCTGTCTTGCTAAGGATACCATTTTGCATTCTCATGAATTATGCTGTGAAAAAAAATTCTCAAAACAAACATCTGGGTGGTTTCTTTTTTTGTATTCACATTTCATATTCTATTACTTTCCTCTGTCATCTCTTTTAGGAATACTGATTTTTTGCTAGCCTAGTTGAATCTTCTTAGGTTTGAACCAATAGTCTTGACTCTTTTGAATGAGTTTAATTTGCATTCCTACTTTTTCTTTTTGCCGATTCTTTGAAGATTGCAATCAACTCCTTTTTGCTTTCACTGTACATTTTTGAGTTATTGATTCACTTGCTATGTGGTATAAAATGAAGCTTACAAATGCAGTTTCTTTGGTTCCTAAGGTGCTTCCCACCCCTCTTTCAGTTCTCTGTTGTCCCAGCAATCCTAACTCTGCATTCACAATATCTTGGCCCATTAGCAGCTAGGACTTGTTTGGGCAGAGTGAACTATGTTTCCTTGCTCTAATGAAGCACACAAACTATAACAGCTATCTCCTCAGCAGGCTGCTCTTGCTAAAGAGGGCAGAGCAAATGTTGCCTTAGAGCAGGGAGCTAAGCTCTGAGGATTTAATGCACTTCAAGATACTGTCTACACAGGACTGTGGCATTGGTATGAAGCTCAACAATTCATTTCAGCTGTGTTAGCTGCTCCTGTCTGCACAGGGCCTTTCTGGCCTTTTGAATGGACATTTTTACTCTCCTATATGGCTTTTGTTTAGTGGATTAGTGACCTGGATTATGTAGTTGACTATGCTGCCATCATTTAGCACTTTCTGAAATGGAAAACTCACAGATCTTAGACGAAGGTCACAGAAAATCATTATAAATAGAAATAGGACCTAGAAGCTACCCCTAAATGAAGTTTCTTGAAACAAAGATGTGGGGTGGTGATGTTACACAGAATGTCTAGGAATGAGGCCTGGGCCATTATGGCTGTAGTGTGGAGTGAGGGGATTAAGAGTGTGGCTACAGGTCAAGTTTAGGAGCCAGAATCCTACCTGGATGTGAAGTTTATAAAACAGTCAGATGGAGAGATCGACTTTATTCTTCAAGCAAATGGGAACCCATTGAAGGCAATGTGATCCTGTTTGTGTTTAGAAGGATAGGATGAATATGGCTGAGTGAGCTGATGTGAAACAACTTCCCAGCCTTTCACTTCAGCACACAGCCACATCAAAAAAGTATAAAAATGTAAATACCTACTTCAGATTCAAAATCAAGAATGGAAGGCCTCAGCTGTCAGAAATGAGGAGGGAACTCAGAGGCAGGGCAGTGAGCAGGAACTGGCATTTAAATGGACCATGAGAGAAAGCAATAAAAGATGTAGGCTCTAACTGCTGGCAATTGGAGTTTTAAGCCCATGGGAAAGCAGTTCAGGCCGTACTCTTAGATCTGAGCTACAGGCACCAAGCCAGGAGTTAGAAAGGGCTGCCTTGTCAATTAAAAAGGAAACAGCAACTGCACACTGGCTCAGAGGATTGATGACAAACTTGCCATATCTCTGGTGCCATCGGAAAAATATCACCAAAGCGAAGTTAGAACTCCAGGCTACTGCCACTGCAGATGTAAGGTCTGGATTTATACTATGTATGTGGTGGGGAACCCAGTACTGAGAAATTAACATGAAAAATGTCTTGGAATGGGAGAAATGAGTAGGCCTCTGGCAGAGACATCTACAGTCATCACATTGGTACTCTTCCTAAGAGAACTTGAATAGAAAATAATCCCCACTGAAGGTGAAGTCACACTAAAACAAGTACAAGGCCTGTGAGTAATGAAGTAACACAGAGGGAATTAGGCCCAACAAATGGTAGAATGTAGGTTCCAAAAATTAGAAATAATAGAATAATCAGAAACATCAATTCAGGTTATTTAGGATGTTCAAGAACCAGAGAAAGAAGAAAAACCATAGGATTGTTGTATAACATGTTTTTATAAGAGTATTTTTCAAGTGCTCTTATAAAACTGTAAAAGAGCATTTGAAAATAACAAGAGGCTTTCTAAAATTAGAACTGCAGTCATTTAAAGAAAAAAGCAAATGGGTTGAGCAATAGATCAAACAGAAAAAAAGGGTGAACTGGAATACTAATCTGAGAAAATGATGGAGACTTCAGTAACAGAAAGGTAGAGATGAAAAATTTAAGAGAAGAAAAAATGGAGGCTACATTAAAAACACCTCAACATATGTCTAATGAAACTGTCAGAAGAGAAAATAAAAGATGAGAAAGAAGCAATTTTCAAAGTGAAAATGGTGAGAATATTACAGAACTCAAGTGGTTCCATACTGGTTCCTGAATATGATAAGTAGATAATAAAATAAAAATATAAACTCACCCAAGACCTACAACTGTGAAAATGTATAATATTAACAGCATAAAGAAAATTTTATCAGCTTCCAGAGAGGAAGGCAAATCCATAACAAGGAAGGGATGTTAGATAATACACTTGGCATCTGCAACAGGACATGATGTAAGACAGTGAAATATCTTCAAGGTACAGAGGAAAATAATTGTCAGTGTAGAATACTATACCTAGGATAAAATAAAAGAATAAACAATGACAAACTTTGACTTAAAAAGAATATGAGTATTTACAACTCTGAATTCACAGTTCAAACGTGTCCTTGAGAAAGAAGGAAATCAAATACAGTAAAGAATGATGAATAAATAACATCATAAAAGCAAATGCAAGTAAAAGTAATATTAGAAACATTTAACAATGGATATTTAAGAAAAAAGACGCAAAACAGTGATAACAAGGGACATAGGTTGGGAGGGGGAGAGAATTGAGTCCTTGGGTTACTTGGAAAAACATTAAAGATATTAATTAAATCTAGACTTACTAAAATTAAGATTCCATGTGAAACTTTAAGGGTATTATGAGAAAAGAAGTGGAATGTATAATTTGGGAGAGAAATAAAATATAGCATAGAAAATAAAAAGGAATAAGGAAAATGATTAATTCAATAAAGTGAGGTAAGAAGAAAAAAAGGAAAAGCAAGGTAAATTCAAAACACAAAATAAAATGACAGTAATAAATATAAACAGGTAAGTAATCACTGTAACTAAATGCTTTAAACATACCTTGTAAAAGACAAAAACCTTTCACAAATAATCTATAAATTAGTAAGAATTTAACAGTGTCACTAAAGTGAAGTTCAATATACAAAAACTAACCATGTTTCTGTAATATGTAATGGCAACAATTAAAAATAAACTTTAAAGAAAAATATCACTTACAATAGTATGAAAAAAATTTAATACCAAGGAATAACTCTAATTACAATATGCTGGATAGCAACACATGTATCTGCATATGCAGATGGTCTCTGACTTAACAGTTCTTTGACTTATGACTTTTTAACTTTACAGTGGTGCAAAAGCAATAAACATTCAGTAGAAACCATACTTCAAGTACCCATACAACCATTCTGTTTTTCACTTTCAGTATAGTATTGAATAAATTACATGAGATATTCAACACTTTATTATAAAATCAGCTTTATGTTAGATGATTTTCCCAACCGTAGGCCAATGTAAGTGTTCTGAGCACTTTTAAGTTAGGCTAGGCTAAGCTATGATGTTCCATAGGTTAGGTGTGTAAAATGCATTGTTGACTTAAGACATTTTCAACTTGTGATAGGATTATCAACATAACTCCATTGTAAGTTGAGCATTTATCCATCCATTCATCTATCTGTCTGTCTATCTACCTATCTACCTACCCTCTTTCTGACTACCTACCTGTCTATCTGTATATATATATATGAAAAGCTATATAGTATATATGTGTAGATATCTATATATACACACACTATACATACTATATATAGATTATATATAGTATATATTCTAGTCCATACACTATATATATACTCTCTCTATAATATATATACACACACGCTATATGTACTATATATAGATTATCCTATGTATACTATGTATAATCTATATATATACTATATTATACTATGTATAATCTATATATACTATATATAATCTATATATATTATATACTATATATACACTATATACTATACTATATATAGTATATATATACTATATATACTATATATAATCTATATACTATATATACTGTATATAATCTATATATAGTATATATATACTGTATATAATCTATATATAGTATATATATACTGTATATAATCTATATATAGTATATATATACTATATATACTATATATACTATATATAATCTATATATAGTATATATAGTATAATCTATATATAGTGTATATAGTGTGTATATATAAATTATATATAAATATATAGTGTCTTATATATAATAAATATATAGTGTGTATATATATAATCTATATATAGTATGCTATATATAGTATACTGTATTAATCTATAAATATACCGTATATAGTATACTATATTATATATACTATATAATATAGTATTATATAACTATATATACTAATTATACTAATTACTAAATTATAATTACTAAATACTAATTATTATATATACTATATATTGTATATATATTATATAGTATATATACTATATAGTATAGTATACATATTATATAGTATATATAGTATATATACTATATGTAGTATAATAATATAGTATATATACTATAGTATATATTATATAGTATATATTATATATACTATAGTATATATTATATACTATATATTATATATACTATATTGTTATACTATATAGTATATATAGTATATATACTATATAATATGTATACAATATATAATATATTGTTAATCTCTGTATATAATACATAGTACACTATATTATATATACTATATATATTATATACACACTATACATACTATATATAGATTATACTATGTATATAGTATACATGTATACTATACATAGATACTATACTATACATACACTATGTATATAGTATAATCTATATATAGTATAGCATGTATATATATTATATATAATATATATAATATAGTATCTATATATAGATTATACATAGTATATATAGTATGTGTATATATTATATATAGAGGGAGTATGTATATAGTATATGGACTAGAATTATGCATCCAAATTTTGGGGGGCAAGAAAGAAGGGAGTGGGACTGGAGAGGGAAAAAGGGGAACTCAGTTTTGGCCAAAATGCTCCATTTCTAAATAGAAACTAAAATTACAGTAAAAGTTACATTATATTAAGATATGTTCATTCTTAGTTATAGGATTTTCTTTAGTCAAGTGTATTTTAGACTTTTTTAAAAATGCAATTTTAAAAAAGGGAGGAAAGCTAATCCTTACTGCAATGCGAGGATGAGAAAGGGGAAGGGGAAGCTGGAATTAGATGTACAACTTGGGAAATGACTGCACTCTTCCAAGCAATAGATGGTGAAGGCAAGAACCAGGGCGATGGCAGTGGGAGACTGGAACATGAATGCTAGAGACACTCAAGAGGTGGAATTATAAGACCCTGCTGATGGCCTGGATCTGGACAGGGGGAAGTGAGCAGACTCAGGGGATTCTGAGGTTTCTAAACCTGCTTTCTAAGAGGATGCTGTGCCATATGCTTTCTGAGATGTGGAAATAGAAGAGGTGTGCATTTGATATAGCAATAACGGGGAGGAATGGAGGATGAAAATATTACTTAACACTTAAGCTTGACGGGGTAGTGCATGCCTACAGTCCCAGCTGTTTGGGGGGCTGAGGTGAGGGGATCGCTTGAGCCCAGGAAGTTGAGGCTGCAGTGAGCTGTGTTTGTGTCACTGCACTCCAGCCTGGGTGACAAAGTAAGACCCTGTCTCAAAACAAAAACAAACAAAAAACCCACTTAAGTTTGAGATATTATGGGAAACCCAGCTGGATGTTTCCATAAGACAATTGGAAATACAGATCTGATTTAGTAGACACTTATATTAAGTGATGAAGTTACGTATGATTGCTTAAAAAAGATAATGAAGTAAGAAATGATAATACACATTCCATGCTTTTGCTAGTGTTATGACAGAATATATGTATAGTCTATAATTAGTTGTATATACACAGTCACATTATTACTTCTAGCATGAGTTAGAGTTAATTCATGTGAATGCCTTAAAAACAAAGGATTTACTTTATTTGGTATCTTTGATTGTATTTGGCACAGGCCATAGTAGGAGCTTGGAATAGGGTTAATAGATGAAATAATGAAACTAATTATTATTGTTTCTTTGGTTTTTTTTATTTAAAAAAGCTAGCTCTATTGAAATAGTATAAAATTCACATTACATACAAGTTACTCATTTAAAGTGCCCAATTCAGTAGTTTTTGGTGTATTCCCAGAGTTGTGCAACCATCACCACCATCAATCTTAGAACATTTTCATCACCCCAAAGAGAAACCCTGTGCCCACTGGCTGTGACCCCCAACACTGCCTCCCATCAATTTTCTACTCCAGCACTAGTTTACCATTCACTTATTTTCTTTCACAGTAGATTTGTCTATTCTAGATAATTTTATAGATGGAATCACGCAGTATGTGGTTTTTTTTTGTGTGTGTGTTTGGCTTATTTTACTTAGCATAACATTTTCAAGGTTTCTTCATGGGTTGTTCCCATTTCTTGGCTATTATGAGTAATGCTGTTATGAACATTCATGTGCAACTTTTTGTGTGGACCTATGTTTTTCTCTCTTGGGTGTAAACATAGGAAAGAAATTGCTGGGTCTATGGTAACTCTATGTTTAACCATTGAGGACTGCCTGACTGTTTTCCAAAGAGGCTACACCATGTTACATGTTCACCAGCAGCATAGAAGGTTTCAAAGTCTCTACGTTCTCTGTAGTACTTCTTATTATCTGACTTTTTGATGATAGCATCCTAGTGTGTGTTAAGTGCTATCTCCTTGTGGTTTGGGTTTGTTTTTCCCTGACGACTCATCATGTTGAACATCTTGAGCCTATTGGCCATTTGTGTGTCTTCTTTGGACAACTATCAGCTTCTTTGCCCTTAAAACTAGGTCATTTGTCTTTATATCATTGTAATAATTCTTTATGTATTATATATAAAATTCTCTTATAAGATACCTGATTTGCAAAATAAATAATTCCTTTTTTTGCTATTTTTTTGTTTTGTTTCACTATAGTCCTTTTTATGCACATAAACCTTGTCCTGTCCTATTCTTTTCTTTCTCTCTGTAATTATCTATCTTTAAAGAAGATCTTTATGTATGTAATGGTTTGATCCTGTTTTTCTCACTTAAAATTTTATAGTAAAATTTTTCCCATATTATTCAAAATATTTGGAAAATATTTATAAAATGGCTATAAATCCTACTATGTAATTTATGTACCATAATGTATTTAATTGTTTTTATATTCTTGCACACTTGTAAAGTATTTTCAATATTGTGGTATTATTATTAAGGGCTAAAACACATGTATAAATACATGTTGATCCAAATACCTAAGTCTATCCCTAGAATGGGTTCTAGTTAAGAAGTAGAGTAACTGGGTCCAAGACCATAAACATCTTTCTAGACTGCATGCAAATTGTTTTCCAGAAAGTGCGTCAATTCACACTCTCCTAGTAAGTGCCTGTTTCATTATGTCCTTATCAACACTGTGTTATTTTTAATCAAGTAGTAACTGTGTGAACATTTCTCCTTGATGCCCAGACCCTGCATTTACTTAATGCTGAGCCCGTAGCTGTCAATTCAGGATGATGCAGTTCGCCCAGGAAGTCATAAGTTCTGACAAAGCTTTCACAGTAGTATATCCATGACTTTTTGGTGACTTCAAAATTCACTTAAAGAGACATAAAACAATTACCAGGTCATTAGCAGTCACTTTTTAAAAGGAGCCCCCAAAAAATTATCTCTGAGAGAGATGGCTTCTGAGCTGGTGTTTTATTTTGCAGGGCAGGGAGGGGGATGCCAAGAGGAATAGTTGACAAAAAGGAACAATTTAAAGGCAAGCATTAGAGTTATGAGAGGAATGAGTGGATCATTCTGCTCCTATATCTGGGTAATCTCCTCGAGAGCAGGGACTCCAGCTTACTCCTACAATGTGGGACACTTAACAGCACAGACTCCAGCTGAGCAGATCAATGTTGGAATCCAGGTGTTCCTATTTCCTGCCTGAGTGATCTTGGGTCTGCCTTAATTGTACATGAAGCACTTAGCACGGCTAAGAGCATGCTAGCTTCTCAATTTATGTTAGCTATTTCCCATGACTGTTCACTCAGTATCCCTAACTGGACAGCAAGCATTGGGGATGACCCAAACAAGCACTCAACATAAGTATTAAATGAACAAGTTATGGGAAAACTTTTAAAAATTTTTCTTGGAAGAAACGTTTCAGTTTTCCGTAGGATGAGCCACTCACAATCCACCATTTTAAAATTAATCCTTCTCATGTTTGAAATTGTCCTATGCTCTTATCCAGTTAGGTTTCCTCAGTAAGACTTTACTTTGAAATAAACCATTATGTGTAGCATGACATTTTTCTATTCTTGCAGGGATATGCATTGTTCTTTGTTTCTGTTATTTTAAATCATTTAGTAGATAACCAAAAAAAAAAAAAATCACTTAAGAGTCTGATTTAATCAAGAAGCAGAGGATGAAGTGTGAAAGATCCAGTGTTTTTCTGATCCTCAGTTTTGTTGAAGGCTGCAAAAAGGTATCAATTAAGTGACCTTTCCAGGTCAGGATTTTATGGCTCTGATAAATTCCCCAGGCTTAGCACTTGTCAGGGAAGACATGCAAGTGAAAATATGAAGATTCTTTCTCTCTAACTACATCTTTCCAATGAGTAGATGAGATCATGGATTTGCAAGTGCCTCAAGAAAAGTTTTATAAATCTAAAACATTATTATTATTATTATCTTGTTGTGATAACAGCACAAAAAATGAAGAACTTAAAATTGAGGCAAAGGTTTTTTTAAAAATCATTTTGTAACATCTTACAGCTAGACAGATTGTTAGAGATTTTGCGGTCCCAAGCTCTCACTTTTACATATGAAAAAAAAGCATAAAATTGCTTAAGATGACATCATTTAAAACAAAAGTCTTGTTACTCTACAGAAAGACAGTGGATGGTAAAATTTAATAATTTAGGCTGGGCGCGGTGGCTCACGCCTGTAATCCCAGCACTTTGGGAGGCCGAGGTGGGCGGATCACAAAGTCAGGAGATCCAGACCATCCTGGCTAATACGGTGAAACCCCGTCTCTACTAAAAATACAAAAAATTAGCTGGGCGTGGTGGCAGGCGCCTGTAGTCCCAGCTACTCAGGAGGCTGAGGCAGGAGAATGGCGTGAACCTGGGAGGCAGAGCTTGCAGTGAGCCAAGGTCAGGCCACTGCACTCCAGCCTGGGCGACAGAGCAAGACTCCATCTCAAAAAACAAAAATAAAAACAAAAAAATTTAATAATTTAAAATATTCTTAGATGACTACATTATTTATCCCCACAATGCAAAGAAAATACAAACTTATATTCACATACTTCATGTATAATGAGTTTGAGTGCATTTTAAATGTTATTGTCCCAAGGTAAATTTTAAAAATCTGAAATAAGAAATTTCATTTATGAAGTCTTTAGTGGAATCGATTGCTTTGGTGTTTGGAAAATGTTTTTGCTGCATAAGCAGGGCAAAGTTTAAATTCTCCAAGCTTACTGCAATTTACCAAATAGCCCTTTCCTTCAGAGAACTGCTTACAGGAAGGTACTGTCTTCCCTGGATGTTAAGTTACATTGAAATTAATAAAAGTTAATGAAGTCTTTTAGGAACTCCCTGTCTTTCCTGTGAGGTGCCATATTTAAAGTTAAGCTACTCCCCTTAAGCAAAACTTCAAGAAAGTTATTTCCTGGTAACCAGCATTTGCGTTACCTTGAGCTGTAAAGGTCCCCTCTGCAAGGCATTGAGTGACATTTTGAATACACACAAAGCAGTACTAGGTTACAATTTTTTCTTTTTTGCAAACATTACTTTGATCCTTAGGGGAAGTAGTTTCCCATGCTCACATTTCTTTTTGTTGTTGTTGTTGTTTGTTTGTTTGTTTGAGACGGAATCTCCTGTGTTGCCCAGGCTGGAGTGCAGTGGTGCTATCTCGGCTCACTGCAACCTCCACCTCCTGGGTTCAAGCAATTCTCCTGCCTCAGCCTCCCAAGTAGCTGGGATTACAGGCACCTGCCACCATACCCGGCTAATTTTTGTATTTTTAGTACAGATGAGGTTTCACCATGTTGGCCAGTCTTGTCTCAAACTCCTGGCCAGGTGCGGTGGCTCATGCTATAATCCTAGCACTTTGGGAGGCCTAGGCAGGTGGATCACTTGAGGTCAGGAGTTCACTTTTTGATAATACTGTATTTAAAACACAATTCTCCTTTGTTCAACTCTATTTGGAAGAAATGAAGAGTGAAGAGTGATGGTGTGAGAAATCTAAATCATTTTAGGGAGCTCTAGAATACACTATATTTTATCATTATAATTGGAAAGGCAATTGGACAAATGGTTAGAGATTGACATTTCTGCATTGTTTATCACTAACTGGAGAGGCATAGTCAGAAGGAGAATGGTGGAAATCGGCCTTTGGGCACTATTCTTTATGCAATAGAGCAGGGCTCATAGAAATTCTGGGAAACAAGCAAGGCAAAGAGAAGGAAGTGGAAAAAAGGATGACTCTGCTGTTCTCAGGCTGCAGCATATACTGCTATCCCTGCTGCCAAGAATTTGAAATAACAATGAGCAGTGCAGAATATGTATTGCAGAAGTACTTGACATCAGATAATCCGCATAATTGGAAAGTAAGATGTTTCCTTTCCCCTTGCAAAAAAGGCAAAGTGCTAGTTCTTCCAAAAGCCATACTCTAAGAGTATTATATAATATTCATTTTAAATGATTTGAAGTAATTTTAATTGGTACTTACCTGGGAAGCTATATCACTCTTCATTTCACCGTCTCAAAATGGCGTAGTGAATTGCCTCTCATCGGCAGCTGCGACAGTATGATAAGACAGGATGATATATACAAATGACTTCTTCCTCAGAAGAATCCATCCAGAAGAATTGTCAAATTATTTTTAAATGGCTATAGTTCTTATTGAAACATTGCAAGAGAAGTTTAAAGTCTTCACTTGCATTGTTTGACATTGTTATTTGGCAATTCTATCATAAAATCGTGGAACGTTTGAGCTGGGATATACTTCAGGTGCTTTCTTTTCAAAACTCTCACCTTTTCCAAATGAGATAAGAGAGATCCAGAGAGGCTAGGTAACTTGAGGAATAAACTCCAGGATAAAAGAAGTTGTCAGAAATCCAAAAGATCACAGTTTTTATTACTATGAAGAAGACAGAAGGGTGTCTAAGATCTCTTCAATATCAACAGATAGGAAATTGGAGGTCAGAGTAATGGAAAGAAGGGAACAGGTTTCTGAGAGAAGAAACATTTCAATGACTTTGGTTACGGTGTTACAGAAATAGTACTAGTCTCATTTTGAGGTGTTTGACAGAAGAGTTTTTGGATGACAGTAATGCAGTTTTTGTATATGAAATATAGGGCCAGATGTGGTGGCTCATACTTGTAATCCCAACATTTTGGCAGGTTGAGGCAGGAGGATTGCTTGAGGCCAGGGGTTCAAGAACAGTCTAGACAACATAGCTAGACTCTGTCTCTACAAAAAATTAAAAAATTATAGCTTGGAGTGGTGGCATATATATATATATATATATATACACACACATATATATATATACACACACACACACATATAGATATACATACACACACACACACATATATACTCACACACACATAAAGTTTCAAACCATGAAGACAAATTGCCATGTACAATGACATCAATAAAGGTATTAGGTAAGACTTTTTTTGCGTCTATAGGCAAAACTTTATATATTATACATAATATATATTTTATATGTAATATATAATGTTATATATTTATATATTATATATAAATTATATATATAATATATATAACACTATATATATAAAACACTGTGTATATATATATATATATATATATATATATATATATATATAGCCATGCTCCCATTCTGAACAACTAACTGGGAAGGGCTAAAAGGGACTAATTAGACCCAAAGTGAAAAATGTTTTGCATTTATTTAAACCCTACATTTTGAGTAACTCATATTTTCCAGATTCCCTGTTGGTAGTAGCGCCAGCAAGAGGAAGGAATATAAAGGAAGAGTCAGCAATCTTCACCTCTGTGATTTGGATGCAGAAACCAGGACTCCAGGCATTCAGCGACAGAAACCAAAACCCATTTCCATCTGCCCCAGAGCACCTTCTTGCTCCTTAGTGCTTGTTTGATCACAGCACAGGCGACCAGAATCAGCAGGGGAGCATGAAGGGCCTTGGTTGCCTTGGCGATAATTTGTCCTTTGGCAGGGCTTAAGGAAGTGGGAAGGGTTGGGGGAAAGGGTCAGCCACACTCTTGAAGAAATCACAGCTCTGTAAGCTCTCTTGACAAATGTCATGACCTGGTGACTATTTCCTTGCCCTGTGAGGAATTTCTGATAGCCCTGAGATTATTTTGCAGCTCTTAGTCTCAACAAAACAAAGATGTGAGCTCATAATGATCACATCTTAATAAAATCTCCCTTGTATACATAATGTGTTTAAAATGATGGTCATTATGCTGGTTCATATTACTTTATTCATAGAAATTATAGTGTTCCATTTTAAAGTGTGGATTATTTGCATGATATTAAAGCAATCTTTAAATTGATTAAGCAAGCAATTGAGGAATTGTTGAGCAGGCTTTCTGTGGAAAAGGGTGCTGGTGGCACCTCATATTCACTCTCTCCTTCTTTCTTGGGAGCAGAATCTCTATTTTAGCAGGGAACATGGCCACCATGATAAAAGACTGCATTGTCCAGGTTCCTTGCAGTCAGATAGGGCCACATGACTAGGTTCTAGCTAAGACAATGTAAGCAGAACTGTTGTTTGGGACCTCCAAGAGGTCTTCTTGAAAGAGAGTAGTGTGCCCTTTCTCTACCTCTTCTCCTTCTGAATTCAGGGGAGATAGCTGGAATTCAGGATCAACCTTGAACCTGAATGTAATAAGGGAAAGATGTGGAGCAGTGAGAGATGACGTGGACTGCTGACACCAGTGAGCTCCACACCAGCTTTGGCCCCCCTGCTGCTGGACTTCTTTACCTGCTGCTGGACTTCTTTAGGTGACAGAAAAATAAATGTAATTTTCATTAACTTGGAGATCACCAGATACATTCAGCTGAATGCAAACCTAAATAATATAGATCTTAAAATAGTATGCAAACACTTAGCTCCTGTAGGAAAATCATCAAGCAAAAAGTTTTGCCCATAGACACAAAAAATATGTCTTACCTAATACTTTTCTGATGCCATTGTACATGGCAATTTGTCTTGGTGATTTGAAACTTTTTGTGTCGTAACATTGAATTTTTGAACCAGATTTCCCTTTATATGCTATATGGAGCCTTGGGAGAAATACCAGACCAGTAGTTCAGGAGCTTGAATTCAGTGCCACCTGAGTCATTTTTTTAGCGCTATGCTCTTGAATAAGCCATCCTGATCTCAGTTTCTCTCCGTGTAAAATAAAACTTCTGGACTAAACAATTCTCTAAGCTCTGAAGATCTATACATGTATGATAGTGCCTATTTCTTTTTAAAACCACTAAAACTGATTCTGGGCCCTAGTCATACATGTAAATATATGCGCACAAATACAGAGTATCTGGTATATGTACAGAATTATTCAACTTTTTATTACGTAGGGTATGTGTGTATTGGGGGGAGGACCACAAAGCTCATCGTCAAAGAGTCTACATTTTAATTGTGTAGAAAATGAGGCAAACATCGAAGCATAAAATTCTGAGTAAATCCTGTTTCCTGACTCCTAGTTCAACACTGTCTCCTCTATTTCATATCCCTTATCTCACAGAGCTTCACATATTAAACGGACAGAGGCCTACTAGCTCTGTGGTTTACAGAACTCTTTTAAAATTCCAACAATTTTGTTTAATGCCAAGAAATACAGTTCTACTCTATGATTACCCATGTGAGACTAATCCACTTGCTATGATAACAGTCATTCAACCTCTCTCTAATTAACATTAACTGTGCTTCATCTCACTTTTAAAGCTATATATCCATGAGGGCAAAATATTCTATTGTTCACTGAATACCCACGTATTAAAACAATTAATGGAACAATTAAACCAGAAAACGTTTTTATGGAGGAAGTGAGTTTTGATCCAGAGTTTTAGGGAGGTGATAAATGTGGGTTGTCAGAGAAGTGAGGAGGTTGCCTTAAAGGGTGTGAATGTTATTTGCAAAGGCATCAGGCTGTGGATGATCAGCAGCACAAGGCAGATGGTACAAGGTGGGGCTAAAGAGAGTGGGATCTCAGAGCTTTCCTGCTGTTCCTTTGCTGCCTTGGCTTTCTTATTAGCATGAAATACTTGCTTTATGCCCAGTGTTTGTTTGGAGTTGGATGGCACTCATGTAGAAGAGAGATGGATAAGAATATGATGCTGGTGGAAGTAATTTTAAAGATGAAGAGCAGAGAATGGCAAAATCATCGCTGTAAGAATGTGCCCCCTTTGTACAAGAGATATTCCATTTGCATATTTAGGTTTCATGCTTCATTGTGTGCTTATGTGGTGGGGGTGAGATAAAGTTGCAGAAGGAACTTAGCATTGCCCGACTTGTGAAAATTAAGTCAGCCGTGTCTTTACACTAATAAAGTATCTTCATGGGCTTAATTTTCTTGCAGCTGTGTGTGTGTGCGTGTGTGTGTGTGTGTGTGTGTGTGTGATACTAAGTGAAGAGAAAGTAAATAGGCAGTGTATTTATTGCAAGCAATGTGTTTACCTGCATGTATCATCACTGAAATTATCAGTTATTAGAAGTGGAAAGTCATGTGTTTTAAGTGTCAGTTCCAGTCAACTTCTTTTGCAGCACAAACCTGCCCAACAGGGTCATGATGGTTCCTAAGCACTGATTTGGACATGGTCACAGGAATACAGCACAAGAATAAAGCCCCATGTTGAGGTGGCACAGGCTGCAGCAAACTAGACTGGCCAACTCAAAAGAATGCATGCAAACCACAAATCAGAGTGAGCACTGGTTTGTGTTTTCTAAGAGAGGCATGGAAGCAACTCTTCTTCCTGGGCCATATTCCAAAGGTCAAACACAAATGATGGGGAAAACCTTGAGAAGCAGAAGGAAGCAGGGCCTTTCCCACTTGGCCCTTCTTTTAATAGCCAGTTTCTTGGATTCCTTTCCTCATGCTCCTCCATCTACCGATTCACACATGCACATAGAGTTGGCATGAATTTACTCCACAACAAATACAAAAACATTGCATTGCTTTACATTTCTATATGTAATAAAAATCTGTTTTTGCCTGTTAGTTAGGTTTTACCTCTGACACCCAACATCAGTCATAGTGGGAGGCCTGTTTACCTGAGGGTGGCTTAAGAGTCTCATGGTGTTCTGCAGTTCAAAAAATTAGGAAGGGGCCACCAACTCTTTAGGCCATCAGGATCACTGCTGAGATGCGTGTTGTCCAAACCCTTGGGCCTAAGCCACCAAAGGAGGTACTTCTCCCACTGCATGGAACGTGGCCATCATCTTCCGTGTCTCCTGAAGCCCCTGCTGCTTGTGTTCAGGCTACAGCTACTCAGACCATCCCATCAGATCTCCTAGACAATAAGTAAGAGCGGGTGCAGGCACCACAGCTCCACACATTCACCACTCATCTCCTTACTCAGTTCCCACTCATTTTCATTTCCTAAACTCAAAACTATAGTCTCCATCCCTTTCCTGTCAGGAAAGACTCACCCTAACTCATCTCTTTAGTTTGTAACAGACTCCAAAGCCTGCATAGGGCTTTTTTCAGGTTTCTGGCAGTTTCTGTTTTCAACTCATGAATCTAAAAGTTCTGGAAGCCCTAAACTCAGAACTCAAGGGGCTGTGCTACCTAGAAAAAGGACTGATAATTTTGCCTTATATATGTTTGGATCTGATTGCAGTAGCAGAAACAAGATATAAACTTTATTTTAATAAATTATCTTGAACACACACATATCAGAGTGGGAATTTGTGCCAATAGGGAGCAGACAAACAGGAATTTTTTGACTTGTGGAAAATTTGCAAAATTGATATTTGTCTTTATTATTGTTGCTGATGTTGTTTTGTGTTAGAAGGAGCAAGACTTTTCTTAAGGTCAATTTGACTGATAAGTCAATAGGCAGAATCAACAGGTTGTTTCTGCATCACAGACCTACAAACCTCTTGTTCCATTTATCAGATTGGGGTAATTGTACTTCCATTCTGGTGGTGTGGTAGAGAACATTATGTCCCTTGATTGCTTAAAGAAACAAAATGCTTTGCTTAAGTCTCCCACAAGGATGGAGAGGTATTTAGCACAGAGTTTTTCCCACAGAGTTTTGTAAGAATAAGAATGAATCAAGTATTTACAATAATGATATGTATCTTGAGAATGAGCCCCTCTAGATTACTAAGTTTATCCTTTGATCTGAAAACATAACAATGATTGAAAAATCAATTAGCACGTATACCATATGTCTAAATTTAGCCTAAATTAAAGATGAGGGAAGCACTTTTTTATTAGGAGTTATTAACCTATGTGTCCCCAAATTAAGCAGGATTTAATAGAATTTATGCTTGCATTCATTTTTTATTGCTACAGTAACAAATTGCCTGTGAGGTAATAAATAAATGTCTTAAGCATGCTTCACCTGGGTCCTCTGCTTAGAGTCATGCTTCACCTGGATCCTCTGCTTAGAGTCTCACAAGGCCCAAGCCAAGGTGTTGGCAGGGCTGTGTTCCATTCTGGAGGCTTTGGGGGAGATCCACTTCTAAGCACATTCAGGTTGTTGGGAGAATTCGGTTCGTTACGGTTGTAGGACTGAGGTCCTGCTTCCTTGCCTGCTCTCAGGACAGCTGGGGACCACCCTTGGCTCCCAGAGGCTCCCTCTGATCCTTGCCCATGGGCTGCTCCATCATGTGATTTCCTCCATCTCAGAGCCAGCAAAAGTTTGAGTCCTTCTTACGCTTAGAATCTCTGACTTCCTCTTTTGCTGCATCTCTTCTGCCCCTAGAAGAGATGGCAGAGAAAGGTCTCCACCTTTAAGGGCTCATGTAAGTGGAATGGGCTCACCTAGGTAATCCAGGATAACTCCCTCAAAATCTGTAACTTTAATGACATCTGCAAAGTCCCTCTTGCCATGTAATAAAACATATTCATAGGTTCCAGGGATTAGGGCGTGGATATGTTTGGCAGGGGGTTTGGCCTACCAAGATGCCTTTTCGTAGAAAAATGAATATAAAACTTTAAACCCACCTACTTCTAAGTTAGAAAACAAAGAATATAAAAGTATTCAATAAGAGTGACTAAAATATCAAAACTTTGTTTTAGTTCGGGGTAATGGCAAGTTGGGATGGGCCTGATAGAATGGAGGGAATATGAAATCTAGAAGAAAGATTTTTGTTTTAAAAAGGGGTGGAAGGGAAGTAGAAAGTTGCATAGATGGAGAAGAAAAGAGCCACAGAAAGACAAAGAGGGAGGAAGAAGAGAGGAGGGGAAAGGAAGGGAAGGAACTGAAAAGAAAGGCAGAGGGTTGATGAAAGAGGAGGGACACACCGGGCATGGTGGCTCACACCTGTAATCCCAGCACTTTGGAAGGCCAAGGCAGGTGGACAACTTGAGCCCAGGAGTTCAACACCAGCCTGGGAAATACAGTGAAACCCCATCTCTACAAAAAATACAAAAAATTAGCCCAGCGTGTTGGTGCACACCTATGGTCCCAGCTACTTGGGAGGCTGAAGTGGGAGGATCACTTGATCTGGGGGTGGTAGAGGTTGTACTGAGCTGAGATCATGCCACTGTACTGCAGACTGAGTGACAGGAGTTAAGACCCTGTCTCAAAAAATATATAAATAAATAAAAAGAGGAGGGACATTGTATAAAGGCTAAGAAAGATACATAAAGATATGTAGGCCGGGCGCGGTGGCTCACGCCTGTAATCCCAGCACTTTGGGAGGTCGAGGTGGGCAGACGATGAGGTCAGGAGTTCGAGACCAGCCTGACCAACATGGTGAAACCCCGTCTCTACTAAAAATACAAAAATTAGCTGGGCGTGATGGTAAGCGCCTGTAATACCAGCTACTCAGGAGGCTGAGGCAGGAGAATTGCTTGAACCCAGGAGGCAGAGGTTGCAGTGAGCTGAGATGGCGCCATTGCACTCCAGCCTGGGCAACAAGACTGAAACTCTTTCTCAAGAGAAAAAAAAAAAAAAAAAAAAAAAATATATATATATATATATATATATATATGATATGTAAAGGAGAAAACAGGTAAAAGAAGGCATGTGAAGAAGAAGAAAGTGTAGAGGGCTTTAAAGTGAAGGTTAACTGAAGGTCCTGTGGTGTGTAGGGCATTTATCATCTATTGGGGTAACATATTCTCTAATTTTCCTAAGACAGCTCCAGATTATGCTAATTATCCTGGCATATTTACTAGTGGCATCCTTTTCACTCTCATAAATGTCCTGATTTGGACAAGGTATTACATAGTAATCCTTCCTTAGTATGGCTCCATTTGAAAGGTACATTATCTGCTTACCATTTTTTGCAGTGTTTAAGATGTTATCGGGAACATCTGCTCCACATGGTTTGGTCTCAATTCAGCAAAATGCATGAAATTTATCAGTGACTGACTGAGGTCCTTGAATCAAGTTTCCAATTCCTGCACGCACCTTTTGTTTCTATTTGTCTCTGACATTCACAGTCTGCAAACCCTATTAGTGGTATTAGGAAACGTCTGCATCTTTTCTTTTAAGTTAATTTTCTTTCTCCACTTGTAATATATCATTGCATAACACATAGTTTAAAGTGTAATCCTATGCTTTTTGGTGGGAGAAAAATGAACGCTCATTATCTCTTAGATGGTAACTCAGAACATACTTTCTTGCATTTTAGTTTTTTTACATTAAAATGTCAGCTTTTCCTTATCTTTGCATCCTCTTTAAATGGTTTAAACTCTTAGAAGTTACATTCTTGTTTGCATGCTAATTAATCTATATTGATGAACACATATGTAAATAATAGTGATAAATAAAAGAGCATCTGACCAACAGAAAAGCTAACTGGCTTTAATGAGACTGTATTTCAGATTGATTTTGGTTATTAAACCACATACAGTGCTCTTGCCTTCCAGTAATTACACTAAGCAGAACTGGTTATTTGATGATGAGACAGTTTCCATTTTGGTTTAAGTAAAATTGATTTCCATGAACTACAGTTTAGTTCTGAATAATATATGCGTTATTCTGGATTGCTAAGCACTTAGGAAATAGTGGATAAGAGAAATATTCAATTCACCACAGATGAAAATAACAGTAAAAAAATAGTGGTAAAACGTGGATTTTTGAGTCATGCAGACTGAGATCCAATGCTGACTTTGTTCCTTAGGAACTGGAAGACCTCGCACAAGTCACTCATTCTTTCTGACACTCGGTGTTTTTATGGGCAAAATGGGGTTAGCAGTATCAACCTGGGGTGGTGGGGAGGAATGTGATGCAGATTAAATGAGATTGCTGAGAAATAACCAGCCCAGTTTCTGGTACACAGAGATAAAAAATTGTTAGTTACCATCTCCTTGCCTCCTGGGGTGGCCAGTATGCTAGTATGTTAACCTCAGCCTCTGCATCCAACTTTAACCTGAACCCTAATTTTGTGATGTAAGAGTGAGTTGAGTCTATCTAGATTTAACATTCTTTTATATTGCACTAGTTATATTTGAATTTTTTTTTCAGTTACACCCTCCAGGTCTACTAAAAAAAAGTGTAAGTAGTTCATATGATTATTTTCTAAAGCAATAATAAAAATGCTTTTTAAAAAGATTAGAAATTTGAGGCCGGGCGCGGTGGCTCACGCCTGTAATCCCAGCACTTTGGGAGGCCGAGGCGGGTGGATCACGAGGTCAGGAGATCGAGACCATCCTGGCTAACACGGTGAAACCCCGTCTCTACTAAAAATACAAAAAATTAGCCAGGCGTGGTAGCGGGCGCCTGTAGTCCCAGCTACTCGGGAGGCTGAGGCAGGAGAATGGCGTGAACCCGGGAGGCGGAGCTTGCAGTGAGCCGAGATCGCGCCACTGCACTCCAGCCTGGGCGACAGAGCGAGACTCCGTCTCAAAAAAAAAAAAAAAAAAAAAAAAGATTAGAAATTTGAAATTTTATAACAGGTTTAGAAAACAATAGCATCTTATTATTTACATTAGATTTGACATGTCAATAGCAAATGAGACTTTATTGTAGTTCAAAGGTTTTACCACTAAGAACTTGATAATTATTCTTCTCAAAAGTAAGCTGGGCATGGTAGCGTGTGCCTGCAGTCATAGCTACTCGGGAGGCTGAGAGGATAGAATCGCTTGAGCCCAGCTAGGAGTTAGATAAAAGAAAACAGCCTTGACTGGTGATTTGAAAGCACCGTCAAAACTCCCTGCATTTCCTTTGGTGCTTGGTTTATGACTCCTCCTCAGAGATGCTCTTGTCCATGGTGCTGACCTCCTGATTCAAGCTGTGGATGGAGTTCAAGTAGCGGACGGCCAGGGTGTCCCTTCCATGCTGGGAACATAAGGAGCGTCCTGTGGTGTGTAGTTGCTGTTCTTCTGTGTTCAGTCTGTTGTAACTTTAAAGCTCTTCTTCGACTCCTCAAATGCTCCAAGGGCTATCATATTCTCGGTTACTATTCTGTAAACTCCCCACATGCGATGTTCTGTTTCATGCTGTGGGTCAGAGCTTCGTGAACTGTTTCTCTGGTCCAACTCACTCATGGTTGTTGAGAGTCAAGTCCCCTATAGTGATATCTTCACTCATTCATTCCATAAAATTTTACTGCCCTTTTATGTAGACTCTTGTCATGGGCACTATGGACAAATAAAAGGTGAATATGACTTAGTCCCTGACTTTGAGATACTTAGAATCTGGTGAGAGGTGAAGAGGGAGATCAGCACACAAATTCAGGAAAGTGAGGCAGAATTAAGTAACTTTATAGGACAGGTGCAGTGTGAACCTATAGTAATTCTCAACCCTGACTACACATCGGAATCACCTGTAGGGCTTTTAAACATCCTGCCACACATGCTTCATCCCAAACAAATTCAGAAGCTCTGGGAATAAGGAGTGAAGGCATCAGTGTTTTTAAAGCTGATTCCAGTAATTCAATGTGAAGACAAAGTTGAGAACCACTGGCCTAAGGAAGAGCCTGAAAAACTTTCACTGGCTCTGTGGCAGGCTGATAGTAAAATCTTAGGTACCTTTGTTTCCATTGATTTCTTGCACCTGTCCTTATATTATTATTGGACTTTGATGTCCCTTACTTTCGTGTTGATAGGGAACATGTGTAATTAGTATATACTCAATAAACGTTTGTGGATAGATGAATACTCATTCTTAATGCTTCCTTCTTTTTAACAGCAAACATTTATTGAGCATCTACTATGCCTCAGGCACTGTACTGAGTAGTGGGAACAGAGCAGTAAGGACGATTGTGTCTCTGCCTGGATGCCTTGTGTTTCTCACATTGCATCTTCCCCTCCAGCAGAACTATCTGGGGAGCTTGTTAACAGAGCAGGCTCTTGAATTCCTCCTGAGCCTATTGACTAAGTCTTTGAGGGTGAACTTCAGTAATCTCTGCTCACAAGCCGCCGATATGATTCCTGTGTGCACGACAGCCTGAAATTGCTGAGTAATGGCACATGCAAAGCCATGACAAGACAAAGACAAATGAAGAGGGCTGTTGGTGTCACATCAGAAAGGGTGACTTCCCCTGGGGGGAGGTGGCCTCTAGGTGGTCTTAAAGGATGACTGTTTGCCCAGGGAGAGAATGGGAAGGAAAGTACTTCAGGCCCAAGGAAGATGACCTGTGAAGTCACAGAGACACAGTGAATACAGCATGTTGTGGAGAATTGAGCCAGATTGTGAAGAGCCTTTTGTAATTTTAAGCTAATTAATGCCTATTGATTTTCTGCAATGTTTTAAGTCCTGTGCACAAAGACGGTAATAAACTGCTCAAGGAACAGGGTGTTCCCGGGTCTGGCTCTGAGCCCTTGTTTAGTTCGGAGCTATGCCAAACTCTGAAAATCTCCCCAAAACACAGAAGCCTTCTTGATTCCTGGTGTTATAAAACCATACCTAATTGTGCCAGTGTCCCTGGGAGAAAGGCATAGAGTTCTAGCTTGGGTAGCCAGGAACACATCCTCTGATACAGCAATAGCAGATGGAGTAGGGACTCCCTGCTCTCCAAACTTCTAGAAGCTCTAGAAGGAGGCAGAGTCTGGTTTGAGAGGGTGGGCATGGGAGTTGTTTAAGACACTCTAGGAGGTCGTGGCTGGTGATCCTATTACATTGATAGTTTGGTTTTATAACACCGTGAATGCCAGGCTATCAACATTATGAGTAAAATTGGCTTTGGTAGCCTAACCTGGAGTTCTAACCACTTATAACTTTTTGTCTAAAAGAGGAAGCTGTGTTCCAAAAGCTAAATGTTTTTGATTAACAATAGTTATGTATGGGTTGCTTAAAAGCAGCTGTCCTCCAATGCTCTGAGCTTTACATTTGCTTCTTGTTACTACTTATTTGCTTTTCTCACCAACCCTCTAAGATATGCTGTATGATTACATCTGTTTCTACAGATTGTGTGGCTTGGGAGTGACAGAGTTGGGATTTCAACCTAGGTGCATGTAATTATTAGAAACTGAGTGTATAGCAACTATGCCAGGCCATTCTTGGAATGAGGCTTTTTCTTAAACTGGTGGATTTTCTCTGCCTTTTTGTTAAATACTTTACATATATATCTCACAGTTTCTGTAGGGGTTTTGTTGAGTAATTAAGGTAAGGCAAATTGAAAGTATATAAAATGCCCCAGACTAAACAGGAAAAAAGATATTACCCTCTTACTTCTGTCCTATGACATACATTGATATATGCAAAATCCTTTTTCCTAAGCACTTTTGCTTAAGGATGCCAGATAAAGGGATAAGGAAATATAACACTATTCAATTTGGCAGGAATCACAGCTAAGGTTGAATATCACATTACTTTGCTGCAAAGAGCATTTTCAGATACATTGGCTGTAGGAAGATTATGATTCTGCAAAACAAAATGTGGAAGAATAGGATGAAATTGATTGAGTTATGAAAACAATTATTATATCTATTCACTTATCATCTAATTTCCCGTTACCTGGATAATTACTGGACACTTGAATCACAGTCTACACACTAACCAACTGATGGCCCACAGAACCTAGAGGAAGGCAAACTCTCAGCTCTGTTATTCGTCTTCTCCATGGGAAAAATATTGACACTGCTTTGGCGAAAACTTACAGTTCAAATATACAAAAGGAGAAAACTGCAGAAACAAAATCCCTTCACAGTGATCTGGAATTTCAGTAAGATTCAGATATGATATATTTGCTCCTTTTTATTAGAAAGATTTGATTATTTGCACATTTATAATTTTTTGCATGACTCACTATTTAATCCAAGTGTTTTATGTTTATTCACTGGGTAGTCTAAACATGTTCTCTCTTTCCAAACTATTATCAGTCATCACAGTCATTTGATATAATTCAGTTATATCCTATTATTTAAGCAATCCTCTACTGACTGCCTTCTGTGTACTCAGTATTACATACGTAATCTTTTTGTACATGTGGTAATCTTGGATAGCAAGGGGTTAACAATGCCTTGCATAGTTGTTAGGCATTTCAAAATATTTATAGTGAAGATATGAATGCACATGACCTCTTAGTAAATAGAAATTAATTGAGCTCATGTTGTGAAACTAAATAAATTAGTGGGAAGAAAAATGGTAGGGTTTACTAGCGGAAGTAATTAGATCAAAGAATTCTCTGTTGTACTAAGTTGCCTCTGTTTGTTTCTGAATGGCTGCTAATGTTTAAATCTCCGGGCTGCCAAATTTGTGCTATTTTGCCAACAACATTTTCTCTACTCCAAGTGTTACTGGAAAGCTAATCAGAGGCAGTAATTGATTTAATGACAGAATGATTCAATAGTTGCAATCTTCCATAAAATATCCCCTTTTTTGGGTAAGGTAAATTATCAATTTATAGATCTTCTCAGAAAAGCAGTTCTTTTTGCTCCCTTAAAAAGAAGAATTCTTTGCAGTCAAATTTGTTTGGGGATAGAATGTTTCACCTATTTTGTGCTGGAGCATAAACACAGTCCTTCGTTGACAGTGAAGTCTCTCTTGATTCGGTTGTCCTGCATAATAATTACATGGCTGCTTAAAATGGCATGTAATCAAAATGACACAATCTTGATAAAAGACGACCGTGTCCAGGGCTCTCTGAGAAGAATTTGATAGTAGAATTTTTGTGTTTGGCCGTTGCTGTGATAAACAGTCTAGGGTTTTGCTTTTAAGAGCCTTCTGTCTCTCTGAACTGCCTTTCTTAGCTCCTAGCTTCAGTAGTTGATGAACAACACACAGTTTCCTCCCTTGCAGGTATGTGTGGCATGAAAGAAAGAGAGAGAGAAAGGGAGACAGTGATGATAGGGAGACAGATGATAGACGATTGATAGAAAATGAGAAATCGTAGGTAGGTAGGTAGGTAGATAGATAGATAGGTAGATAGATAGCTAGATAGACAGATAGACAGATGATTGCTGGAATGCGGAATAATAGAAGATAAATAAAAGAAAATAGATAGGTGATACAGATAGAGATATATCTGTATCTCTGTACATACAGATATATGTACACACACGCGCACACACACACACACACACACACACACATTCACTCACATATGCCTGCTTAATGACCAGAAAAAGTACAAAACAGATGTGAAACTGCAGATTTCATGTTAAGGCTAGAAGTCTCTCCAAATGCCCACAGGTATTGAGTATGACACAGCATTTGCAGTAAAGGAAAGGATTCGGGTGGGCAGGAGGCAGCATCCTGCAGAGCCCTGAGCTGAGTTGACCTCCAATTCTAGAACTTGTCTTCTCTACTGACTCCTGAATAATTACCAGCTTCCCCACCCCAGCCTTGCCAAGCAGCAGAAATTAGACCCTTATCTCGTGCTACACACAAAAATCAACTCAAAATGAATTAAAGAGTTTAAACAGGGGAAATTGACGTAGACAATGATTTTGTGGATATGAACCCCAAAGTGTAGGCAACACAAAAAAATATAGATAAATGGGACTACATGACACTGAAAAGCTTTTACACAGAAAAAAAAAAAAATGGAAAACCAAAAAACAAACAAACAAACAAAAAGAGTAAAGAGATGGCCTATGGATTGGGAGAAAATATTGGCAAATGAACCATACATCCAAAAAGGAGTTAGTATCCAAAATACATAAGGAATTCAAACAACTCGATAGCCTATTAAAACAAATGGGCAAATAACTTGAATAGACATTTTCCAAATGAAGACATACACATGGGATACAACATACAACAGGGATTTCCTTGGTGTTTGCATGCCAACAGTGTTGCTCAGTTGTCCCACAGCTTCCAACTTGTACATTTAAATAATTGTATTAGGAATGTAATATGTGTATTAATGATAAAATTTGAATAGTACAGAGATGATAATACATAAAATAAATATCTCCTCCCCTAACCATATCTTGATCTCCCATTTCTGGTTTTAGTTCTTCTTGTGGTTATATTTATAATAATATCCAGGTGATATGTATAAATGTCTACCTTTTGAGCTATCAACCTTAAACAGTATACATTGCTTCCCCGATATGAAAGATGTGGAATTTAGCATACTTGTACTATTTCTTCCACTTCTAAAGAAGGTTTTGTTCTCACTAATGATTGATTTTATAACTCTATTGAGAGATAGGAAAAAGCAAACTGTTTTTTCTACCCTCATGCACCACTCAACACAGAACACTTCTGTGACCAGATGTGTGCAGATTTTTCCCAGTGGACAATTCTCTAGTGGACACCAACTGGGTATCCTACAATTCCATTCAACTCTGGTGCTATCTACCTGGAGATAGTGTCAGATCTCACAGGTTGAGAGCCCAGTCCCACAAGACTTCTCTCTGCCACTTCAGATACCAATGGCAAATAGCAGATTGTCACTTATACTTCTGACTAACAAGCAACAAAGCAGGTTCCTGTGACACTTCCTTGGGTTTGATTAATTTCTGGGATGTCTCACAGAACTCAGGGAAACACAATTACTGGTCTATTATAAAGATTATAAAAGATGCAGATACCTCAGATGAAGAGGTGCATAGGGCAAGGTATGGAGGAAGGGTGCAGAGATCTCATGCCCTCTCTGGGCACACCACACTCCCGGAACTTCCATGTTTTCACCAACCAGGAAGCTCTCTGAGCCCTGTCCTTTCTGGATTTTATGGAGACTTCATTGCATAAGCATGTTTGATTACGTCACTGGCCATTGGTGATCATTCAATACTGTCCTCTCTCCTGAAGCACAGGAGTAGGGCTGAAAGTTCCAACCCTCTAATAACACGGTTGGTTCCCCTGGCAGCCACCTCCCCATCCTAGGGGCTCCCAGTTATCAGTTGTCTTGTTATTATGCAAAAGAAGACTCATTATTCCACAGATTACAAGGGTTTTAGGAGCTGTATCCCAGGGACCAGGGGCAGAGATCAAATATATATTTCTCATTTTATCACAATATCACAACTCTAGTAATATATGTGTATTAGTCCATTTTCATGCTGCTGATAAAGACATACCTGAGATTAGGCAATTTACAAAAGAAAGAGGTTTAATGGACTTACAGTTCCATGTGGCTGGGAAGGCCTCACAATCATGGCAGAAGGCGAAAGGAAGATAAAAGAAGAGAGCTTGTGCAGGAAAACTCCCTTTTTGAAAAACGTCCGATCTCATGAGACTTATTCACTATCATGAGAACAGCAGGGAAAGACCTGCCCCCATGATTCAATTACCTCCCACCAGGTCCCTCCCACAAGACATGGGAATTGAAGGTGAGATTTGGGTGGGGACACAGCCAAACCATATCAATACTTAAATCTATTTTTCTTAATATATCAACCTTAGGCTTTATATCTAGACTCCAGTATATCTATAAAATGGAGATAGTAACAACACCTATTTTATAAGGCTGTTACGATAATTAAATGAGAGAATCCATTTAAAGGACCTAGCAAAAGCTTAGCTTACAGTGAGTTCTCAATTAATTTAGCTGTTATTCATTGAGGACAGTTAACTAATTGCCTCAAGCTTCATCCCCTCACAACTTTCACTGAACAACCACAGCCTCAGTCAGCAGAGTGTGACTGTGATTGCCTGTGATCACAGCTACTCAGGAGGCTGAGGCAGGAGAATTGCTTGAACCCAGGAGATGGAGGTTGCAGTGAGCCAAGATCATGCCACTGCACTCTAGGCTGGATGACAGAGTGAGACTGTCTAAAAAACAAACAAACAAACAAACAAAAAACTAAGTAAACCATTATCTTTCCTTAGCATTTTGATGTTTCTCTACTATTTCCTGATTGCTGTAGTTGCTGATGAAAAAATACAGTCTAACATCACACTTCACATCTTAATAGTCTCTCTTTTGTCTTCATTTTCTTGTTTACAGTTTCAATACTTTTGTCTCTAGTTTTGTATTTATTTTTATTTAACTTTTTTGGTACTTAGGGCCTATTTTCATTCAATATCTTTCTATAATTCTTGGAAATTCTTACCTACTACTCTTCAAATGTTGCCTTGGTAGTCTTTCTCTAGATCCTGGAATTTCTATTAGATAAGTGATATAACCTCTCAGTCTGTGCCTTTTTATTTTTAAATATATATTTTTTATTTCTAATATGTCAAAACAGATCTTTAAAAAATCTGCTTTTCTTGTTTTATTGCCATCAGGTTTGTTTCATAGTTTATTGTTGTGGGTGGTTTATAAACATAGTTTATATGGATTTCATGTCTTCATTTATCTCCCTTTAAAGTTTGTTTTGACTGTTTCATAAAATAAATTAAATTCCAAGTCTAGAGAATTCATGTTCCTACTGTTGATGTTTTTGGCTGTCTTTGTTAGGATTCGTCTTATATTTGTGTTTTGAAATTTAGATTCATAGGCTCATTTTGAGTGAGAAAATCTTGCTTTTTATTTTGTTTTATCTTTTCTATCTGCTCACCCCTGGGCTCCTAGTTCAGAACCAGATCTTATTATGTTTTGAACTTTCTGATCTGTGGTAACTTAGGAACGTTGCCCTTCCACTTTGGCTCAATTCCTAGACACAAAGCTTTTCCTCCATGTATGCATGCATGCTTACTTTCTTATCAGCCAACTATTTCAAATAAAGGTGCAGCACCCAATGTCAGGTTTATTCATTACTTTTATAATATTTATTGAGTTATCAGTATATTCTAGGCATTATTCTAAGTCCTGGAGGTTTAGCTGTAAACAAAACATAGTCTCTTCCCTCATGAGCTGACATTCTAGTGGAAGAGAGAGACGATAAAAAATAAACATGCCATATGTAAGAAGATGGTTAAGTACTACGGAGAAAAAAGAAAGAAAAATGAGGAATTTGGGGTCAGTGTTAACTCATAAAAATGATGAGAGAAATCTTCATTAAAATGGCAAGGGGGCAGTGTGGCTGGAATGAAGAAAGGAACAGGTAGAAGCAATGGAGGTGATGAGAAGGAGTTTGAAGATAAAACTAAATGGATTGCATGTGGGTTATGATAGAAGAATCAAGGACAACTCCAATAATTGTGTTCTGCAGGATTGGTTGCCATTTACTAAGATGGTGAGGACTGTAGGAGGAGATTTGTGCCATGGAGGGGTGGCAGGTGGGGGCACAGAGCAAGAATTCAGCATTCAGATGTATTCATAAAATAAATTTGAATAAACATTCAAATCACTGTTTTGTAAGTAGTCACTTGAAATGACTATCAAATATCCAAGTGGAGATGTGGAGTAGGAAGTAGAACAAATGCTCTGGCATTTGGGAAAGATGTCTAGGCTGGGAGTTGGGATATAGGGTAATTGGGCCATGGGACTGAATGAAGTCATGGAGGGAGAGAATGTCATAAGAGAAGAAAATAAACAGTTCTGAGGGCCAGGTTCTGAGTTATGCCTAGATTTAGAGGTGGGAGATATGAAGAGGATCTAAGAGAGATGGAGAATAAGTCAGTGAACTAGAGAAGAACTAGGAAGGAGTGTCATTCAGGAACCCAAGTGAAGAAAGACTTTCAAGAGGAGAAAGAAAGAAACCAGACCAGATGCTAATAGTAGAAAAAAGAATATGAAGGCTGAAAAGTAAAGTGAAACTCATTGGTAAACTTCTCAAAAATAGAGTGATTTTTTTTTTTGGCTTATCTGAGAAGGGGGAACCCTCCTCAATCTTTGAGGCATTTTTATTCCCAGGAGATAACCCCTCCACCCCCTGCTAGCATCTGCATTAGTACCTGGCAGGTCTGTGACCTGAGGCATTGATGTTTCTGCCCTTTTCCTTATCCAAGGTGATAATTATTTCTTTGAAAGTCTGGCTATGTTGTTTTTATTTGCTCTTTTTCTATTTGGTCACATTGGTATGTGTTTAGAGCAGTGAGAGTATGAAAAAGTATGAATTTACTGTACCATTTTGACTGAAATTTCTTTCTGCCACACCTTTAATGTCTTCAGTAAGTGTTCCTTTTATCTTCTAGCCTCACCTGGGTCACCATTAAGAATATGATTTTTTTTTCTATCCCATTTCACATATAGCCAAGTTGGCGGTGAAATTGATGTCTCATCACACCACACTGCCATGAGAAGTCATTTCTCCTTCCTTTATGAGTATTTCATTTGCTATATCTCCCTCTGTTCCTCCTAGTTTTTGTTGTTTATTAAGCTCCTCCTGGGAACTCCTGTTATGGGATGGATTGTGTCCCCCCAAAATTCATGTTGAAGTAACCCTCAGTACCATAAGAATGTGACTGAGTTGGATATAGGGTCTTTAAAGAAGTTACTAAGTTAAAATGGGGTCATTATTGTCTACTTTCATTCAATATATTTCTATTATTCTTGGAAATTCTTACATACTGTACTTCAAATGTTGCTTTAGTAGTCTTTCCCTAGATTCTGGAATTTCTATTAGATAAGTGATATAACCTATCAGTCTGTGCCTTTTTGTTTTTAAATGTATATTTTTTATTTCTAATATGTCAAAATAGATCTTTTAAAAACCTACTTTTCTTGTTTTATTGCCATGTTTTGTTTCGTAGTTTATTGTTATGGGTAGTTTATAAGTATAGTTTATATGGATTTTATGTCTTCATTTATCTCCCTGGGCCCTACTCCAATATGACTGATATCCTTATAACAAGAGGAAGTCAGAACACACACACAGAGAAGGAGGACCATGTGAAGACACAGGGAGCAGACCGCCATGCAGGAGCCAAGGAGGGAGGCCTCAGAACAAACCTCCTCTGCCAATACCTTGATCTGGGACTTCTAGCCTCCAGAACTGCTTTTTTGTTTTTTTTTTCTTTGTATAAATGTAAGAGGTACAAATGCAATTTACTTACATGTATATATTGCATAGCAATGAGGTCTTGGTTTTTAGTGTATCCATCATTAGAATAATGCACATTTTAGGCCAGGCTCAGTCGCTCATGCCTGTAATCCCAGCACTTTGGGAAGCCGAGGCGGGAGGATTGCTGGAACACAGGAGTTCAAGACCAGCCTGGGCAACATAATGAGACCCCCGTCTCCACAAAAAATAAAAAAAAAAAATTAACCGTGTGTGGTAGCACACACCTGTGGTCCCAGCTACTCAGGAGTCTGAGGTGAGGAGGATTGCTTGAGCCTGGGAGGTCAATGAGCTGTGATCGTGTCACTGCACTCTAGCCTGGGTGACAGAGTGAGACCCTGTGGGAAGGAAGGAAGGGAGGGAGGGAGGGAGGGAGGGAATGAATAAGGTACATTGTACCCATGAAGTAATTTCTCATTCCCCACCTCTCATATGCCCAGCAACCCCTCCAAATCTCACGTGTCTATAATTCCACACTCTATGTTCATGTATGCACATTATTTAGCTCCTCCTTATAAGCGAGAACATGCCGTGTTTGACTTTCTGTTTCTGAGTTGTTTTGCTTAATATAATGGCTTCCAGGTCCTTCCATGATGCTACAAATGATAAAATTTCAGACTTTTTTATGGCAGCCTCTAGGACTGTGAGATAAATTTCTCTTGTTCAGGCCCATTCTGTGGCACTTTCTTATGATGGACCTAGCAAAGTAATATGCCCAATTCATTCACAGATTTTTGCACCTGGTTCTCAGATTTTCTTTCAACCCAATTCCCTGCCTTCTTCCCGGATGACTTCAATGTCCAGAGAAATGGTTCATTCAAGACCTTAGTAATTTAATAATCCCCAAGGTTCTTCTTCACTCTTCCAGAGACATGCACCACAAGGACATTCTTTGGTTTTCACTCAGAACTGCTTCACTATTGAAATGACACATTCACCTTTCCAGCAATCTCAGTCATTTTTTCTTTTTTGAGATGGGATCTTGCTCTGTCACCTAGGCTGGGGTGCAGTGGCATGATCATGGCTCATTGCAGCCTCAACTTCCTGGGCTGAATCAGTCCTCCCATCTCAGCCTCTCCAGTAGCTAGAACTACAGGCATGTGCCACTATGCTTGGCTAATTTTTTTGTTGTTTATTTTTTTTAGAGATGGGGTCTCACTATGTTGCCTCGACTGATCTTGAACTCCTGGGCTCAATTGATCCACCCACCTCGGTCTCCCAAAATGTTGGGATTGCAGGCATAAGCCACCACATATGGCCAATTATTTTTAATGTACTGGTTCTTTAACCACTTCGTCATACTGGCTGTCATCTTCTAGATGTTCTCCCTGTATATAGGGCAACTATTTTCATGAATTTCTCCCACCTTGCTTAGCCTCCATGACCCATTCCTTCAACAAAACTCTGCCAGCAGCCCTAACCCTCTTGTCCTTTTGTCTTTCTGCTGCATCTTCTCAGCAAACCTAAGACCTGGATAAATCCAAATGCCTCTTTTCCATGTCTGCAACTAGGACACATTATAATTTGTTTAATGATTGTTGGGCATGTGGAGATTGTTTCTTTTTATACTACTAAGACTGTGATTAATATCATTATACATGTATCTTTGCGTGTTTCTCTGCTTACTTAAGCTAAATTCCTAGAAGTGTAGTTACAGGATTAAAAGGCTTAAGACTTTGGAAAAATGACATCAGGTTGCCTTTAAGTACATTTGTAATGATTTCCCATTACTGATATATGAGAATACAGTATACATTTTGTTGTAAACATCCCAAAGTAGAGAAAAATGAGTTTAAAATTTTAAATCAACATAAAAGATGAAAAATGACACTTCATGGCTAGGGAGATAACAGACTTATATGTTTATTGACAACTTGTTTTCCTGTTTTTTTTTTCTTTTTTTGTGGAGTCTCGCTCTATCGCCCAGGCTGGAGTGCAGTGGCACCATCTATGCTCACTGCAACCTCCGCCTCTGAGGCTCAAGCAATTCTCCTGCCTCAGCCTCCCAAGTAGCTGGAATTACAGGTGCCCACCACCATGCCTGGCTAATTTTTGCATTTTCAGTGGAGATGGGATTTTGCCATGTTGGCCAGGCTGGTTTCGAACTCCTGAGCTCAAATGATCCACCCACCTGAGCCTCCCAAAGTGCTGGGATAACAGGCGTGAACCAGCACACCCAGCCGCTTAAGATTCTTTTTAATGGACTTTGTAAGAGAGCTTTTTTTCTTTTCTCATACATGATTATCAGATATATTGTTGACTTAGGACTTTCTTAAATTCACAAGTATTCTATCTTATGAGTTTGATTATTGTTTCAATAATCTATTATCTGCTGTTCCTGCACCTGCAGGGCTACCAATTATACATAAATACAGGATTTTTTCCCTTTCGTATTTGTCATGTTCTTTATTTCTGTGTTCAGCTCCATTCTTTTCCTCCATATTCTTGAAAATCATCTAAATATTTTCCCAACATTTTATTGATTTTTCCACATTTTCAATACTTTTTCTTTTAGAATTTTATATGCAGATTTTAAATTATCCAATACATGCCTAGTTTTCTTCTCCTATCTTCTTATTTTATCTAGTTCCCTTTTCTTCTCTTCCTGTGTCTCAGACAGCTTCTGAATAATTTCTTGCTATCTTTCTTTTCTTGTTTCATGGCCTGATTAAATTTTGAGATGACAAAACCAATATTGCTGACAATCTTCTTGTGAATCTTGTAGTAGACCTTTTTTGAGGCATGTAGTTCTTCTTCTTGAAGATGACATTTCTCTTTTTTTGGGTGGCAGAATTTTTTTCTACTGGATTCATTTTTTTCCTGTTTCTCTTCTTTAGTGAGAAGGTCACTCTTCAGATCCGCTTTTGCTGATATACAGGGCAAGCGAAATCTCCTTAGTGTCTCTAACTCTTCACCTGGTCACTGTTAGAATTTCTCTCCCATGCAGCAGCCTGGGTTATTTTATACAGATCCTTTTCTATTTCCTGAGGCTGGTGGTCATTTATATACAGCATGGCTGTGCTGCATTGAGGAAGGATCTTCTGCCTCTCCTGTCATCTCTCTGTGTGAAGAGGAATTTATTTTAGATTCTCTGAAGCATCCTACAGATCATCCCTTTCCAGAAGTGATGCAAGAAAAACTATCGCCTCTCCATCTCTGATGGCTCCCACAACTCTTTCTTCTTTTTCTCATCTTACAATAGATTTGTATCCCAGGATTGATGTCCCACCACAAATCTGTCTTTGTAGCCCTGAAATAATGCTCCATTAGAAATCCCCCACCCCAATCAGATAGTTTTTATTGAAAACGTATGTGTCCAAATGAGTACAGAAAAGAAGGGCATACTTTTAATTGGTGGAAATAGGTGGTAAAGGGGCCCCAGCTGCTGCAGAACACAGCTCCTATATTAGGTTGATGGCTTTTCTCATTTTGACCAGAGAAAGTTCTTAAACTTTCTGTGATCCCTGGGCAATGGTGGAAATTGCCTAATGTCCTCTCCTTAAGTTCTGTCCACATTTGGTTGGTATGTCTGGTGTGCTATGAACCAGTATTTCTTATTTCCAATGCTCTTGTAATTACGCTTTTTTTTTTTTTTTTTTTTTTTTTTGAGAGGAAGTTTTGCTCTTGTTGCCCAGGCTGGAGTGCAATGGTACGATCTTGGCTCACTGCAACCTCTACCTCCCAGGTTCAAGCAATTCTTCTGCCTCAGCCTCCCGAGTAGTTGGGAATACAGATGCCTGCCACCAAACCCAGCTAATTCTTGTATTTTTAGTAGAGATGGGGTTTCACCATGTTGGCCAGGCTGTCTCGAACTCCTGACCTCAGGTGATCCACCCACCTTGGCCTCCTAAATTGTTGGGATTACAGATGTGAGCCACTGTGCCTGGCCGATTATATCTTTCTTTCAGTGTTATTGTGAGTATTTCAATGAGAAGGTAGAAAAGGGTGACTATAACACCACTAATGGTCCTTCAACTTAATATGGAAGTCTATATTTTTCTTAAAGTTATAGAATGTGGTTTAATGAAGAATTAGTGATCCTTTTACATGAGCTTCAAATATGTAAGAAAAAAACATGATTGAATTTCTACGAATGAAGGCTTTCCCCTACTTATTACATTTTCGGTATGTTTTAGTTGATATAGATGTGTTTATTGTAAGTTACAGTACATTCTCCCGAATTCCTAAGTCTTTACAGGTCATCTTCACTCTATAAAGAAACTTGTGGAAATGGTCATAATCAGAGTTCGACAGAACTGATAATGATCGACTTTCTTCATATTACCCTGCTTGTACTTGCATTTTTCCCATCTTCTATTTCAAGAGGAGCCATAGAATAGTGGTCAAGAATATGAATTCTGAAGCCGGACTACCCAAATTCAAATTTCAGGCCAACAACTTCTAGCTACCGGCCCTTGGGCAATTTTGCTTAACCTTCCTGAATTTTCATGTCCTTGGGTATAATGTTGGATTGGGAATGATATGTACTCCATAAAGTTGATATGAATATTAAATAAGCACATGGTTGTAGAATTTTAAAGCAGTAATCAGCATATGGTAAGCACTATATATGTGACTTTTATTACTATTAGTGCTTTGTGATAAATTTAGGACTGTTTGGCAATTTCTATGAAAAAGTGATGTTTTCATTAGGTTGTGTGTAAACCTGAATGGTAACAGAAGCCTGCGATGTAAAAGCTGGAGGGAAGACCATTCCAGAAAGAAAAAAACAACAACTGTAAAGACCCTGAGATAGGAATGAATTTGTCCTGTTCAAGAAACAGCAAGGCCTGAGTAACTGTCATTGCTGGGTGGCAGTGAAATGGTACACAGTCCTCGATGCACATAAATACTATTTATTTAATGTACCAAAATAATTGATGCATGCTGTAAAGCACCCAAAAGACATTTATGCAAAAGACATTATATATGGGAATGATCTGACTGATGTTTACCTTTTTATGTATGCTATTCACGGTGAAGGCAGATCTAACACTCTGTTCCTATTAATTCTTTTTTTTTCATTTTCTTCTAGAAATTTGTAACAGAAAACCCAACATCTGATTCAAAAATAATAGCTTCTGTTTATTTTGTCCCAATAAGCAGTATAATTCTTCATTGCAAAAACAGAAAACCAGCTTAAATTGATTTAAACTTAATGGGTAATTTATTATTATAATGTTGAGGTGTCTCTCAGAATACAAGGGTAGAATACAAAGGGTAACTTAGGTACCCTAAGGGGACTCCCACACCATTGGGACTTTATTTTATTTTAGTTTAGTTTAGTTTAGTTTAGTTTATTTTGAGATGGAGTCTCACTGTGTCACCTAGGCTGGAGTTCACTGGCACCATCTCAGCTCACTGCAACCTCTGCCTCCCAGGTTCAAGCTATTCTCCAGCCTCAACCTCCCAAGTAGCTGGGATTACAGGCACGTGCTACCACACTTGGCTAACTTTTGTATTTTTAGTAGAGATGGGATTTTGCCATGTTGGCCAGGCTGGTCTCAAACTCCTGTCTTCAGATGATCTGCCTGCCTTGGCATCCCAAAGTGCTGGGATTACAGGTGTGAGCCACCGTGCCCGGCATAGGACTTTCTTTCTTTATATCTGCATATCTGCCTTATTCCCTCTTACTGCAGACCAGTTTTCTGTTTTCCAATCTACAAGAAAGGGGAATAAATGGTTCTGCCAAAAACTCCTAAGTTCAAATATTCTCAGTTCAAGAAGATCACCAGACGGCTCTCCAAATTTCCAGAAACAACAATAATTGGCTGAGTGTGAGTTGGATTTTCACTTTTGGGCCAACCACAGTCATTATACAGATAAGTCGGAAAAAAAGGCAGTCTTCAAAACAGGTGGTGGTGATATGGAGCGAGTGCTGGGTAGACAAGATAACCATTCTGCTCCACACATATTCTCGGATTAATCCTTCATCACAAATTTAAGAGGCTAAGAAATAATTTGCCTTCCATCACTCATTTTATCAGTAAATAGGGATGATATTTAAATCCTGAACTGAACTACTTCAAAACTCATGTTCTTAAGTACCACACTATGTAACCAACTTTTAATTACATGGTGGTGAATGAAATGTTAGTGCCTTCACATGATGACATAAGTGAGTTTGGGGTTCAAGAAGGAATTATACATTAAGTCATCTCTGTCGAGACTATTTTAGGATAAAATCATCTATTATCCAAGCAGAAGAGTTTCCAAAATGGACTTTAAAAACTACAATAATTAGAATCTTCAGATCTACTGCAGGGAAGCACTCACCTGTCACAACAATTCTAAGTTTGAACACTGATATGAAAGGAATTAAGTTGTAGGCAATCGGAAAATTTCAAGAAATGTTTATTTCTGACAAAGAACCAACTAAAAATTATTATCTTGGTTTTGAGAGTATTTCTAAAAGCAAACATCACTGGGCAGAAGTTGAGGAAGACTTCCAGTATGTGAAACCACTTAGGGTTAGTCGTGAAGTGGAATCACTTCTCAAATATTATCAGTGTAAATGTTTCTACTTTACTGGTCAAAGAGACAAAGTTTGAAATTTGAACGATTTTGATTTAGTCTATCTTACTATGTAAAATTTGTATTATATGTGGTAGAATCATGCTATGGCCATTAAGATATTCTTTGTATTATTAAAAATTACAGCAAGGAAATCAAGTAAAACAGTAATATCTTAAGTAATTTAGTAGATCAACTCGAAATAGTCCTACCCCCAAAGTGGGTTCTACAAACAAGACAGTTATTTCTTTCTAATATCTAAGCCTTTTTCCAACTCCCAGTGCTAATAGATGATTTTTATCCTAAAATAGTCTCAACAGAGATGACTTAAAAATCTATCCCTGTTCCTCCCTGCCTTCCTCTCTGATCCTGTTCTCCCAAGCATTTTCAGCCAGTTTCCAGAAGTGCAGGTCTACTACTTGGTGCTCTTTAACATCTTACCATTTGACGAGGACCTGTTCCATTGGTCCCTCCAGATCCACTCTGTCCTTCCTAATTCTGCTCTCTACTTGGAATGGCTAATTTCAGTTGGGTTTGGCCAATGGTGATACCCAGCAAGAGATCAGAGAGAAGGAGGATACTGGGATAAGATCTTTGTTGACTATGTTCTTCTGTATAGGCAGGGTGATAATGGTTGACCTGTTCCCTTGGCGAAAACCTATGTAAGTTTCTTTGGGTCTTTTTTCTTGAACTGGTCAGATTTCCAAAAGAAAATTCAACCAATCTCTTCCTAACCAGGCAAACTTGGTTAAAATACAATATACATCAAGGAAGAGGGCTTGAGGGTCTTAACATTCCGTAAATAACCTTTGATTTAATTCTCCATTATTCAACATGGTACCTTATCTTTAGTGGTGTATGGGGTCCACCAGTCTAGAGATCCTCTGCTTTAACCTTTCTAGAGAATTAATAAACCATTATATGTTGGCATGGGGAAGAGCAGCTGTATAGCTACAAGGTATGAAAATGGATAAATGAAGATTTTACTGCTTTTTAAATATTTTTAACCAACCTTTTTATGTTTAGCAACCCCCTCATTTCCACTTATAAAGGAACCCAGTGTTACAATTTCTTGAGCCTTCTGGTATATTTTGAGATGTCACTGTGTTGCCACTTTGTTTTTCCTACCAGATTAGAATCCAGCTTTCTACATTTGCCAGTGGTTTCTATCTTCCCTTTTATTCTCTTTGTGAGTTTATGCCTTTTAAAAAAATCCCTTTATTTTCATGTTCTGGGGTTTGAGAAGTGAGTAGAATAAAAGTCTATTTTCAATCCACTGTCTTTAAATCTCCTTAACTCTTACTCTCCTTCAGCCTACTGAAGATATAGCTTCTGTCCCCTACAACACTCAAATATTCCTTGCTGAGTTACTCATGACCTGTGTTGTCATATTCAAAACACAAGCCCAGTTTTCATTTTACTTCACACTTCAGCAGCATTTGTTTATGTTCACCAGTTACCTTTGTAAGAATTTAGCTTCTGAATTTCAAGATACCATATTCTCCTGGTTTTCTCTATCTCTTTTGTTCCTTCCTTGTCAATATCCTCTGCAAGATATGCACATCAATGTTGGAGTCCCTCAAGGCTTGGTTCTAGGTCCTCTTTTCTTTTCTTTTTTTTTTTTTAATTTGTGGCTCAATGTTTAATTTTTTTATTATTATTATACTTTAAGTTCTGGGGTACATGAGCAGAATGTGCAGTTTTGTTACATAGGTATACACATGCCATGGTGGTTTGCTGCACCCATCAACCCATCATTTACATTAGGTATTTCTCCTCATGCTATCCCTCCCCTAGCCCCCCGCACCTCGACAGGCCCAGGTGTGTGATATTCCCCTCCATGTGTCCATGTTAACCTTGTTCAACTCCCACTTATGAGTGAGAACATGTGGTGTTTGGTTTTTCTGTTCTTGTGATAGTTTGCTGACAATGATAGTTTCCAGCTTCATCCATGTCCCTGCAAAGAACATGAACTCATGCTTTGTTATGACTGCGTAGTATTCCATGGTATATATGTGCCACATTTTCTTTATCCAGTCTATCATTGATGGACATTTGGGTTGGTTCCAAGTCTTTGCTATTGTGAACAGTGCTGCAATAAACATACATGTGCATGGTCTTTATAGTAGAATGATTTGTAATCCTTTGGGTGTATGCCCAGTAATGAGATTGCTGGGTCAAATGGTATTTCTAGTTCGAGATCCTTGAGGAATCACCACACTGTCTTCCACAATGGTTGAACTAATTTACAGTCCCACCAACAGTGTAAAAGCATTCCTATTTCTCCACATCCTCTTTAGCATCAGTTGTTTCCTGACTTTTTAATGATCTCCATTCTAACTGGCATGAGATGGTATCTCATTGTGGTTTTGATTTGCATTTCTCTGATGACCAGTAATGATGAGCATTTTTTCATAAGTTTGTTGGCTGTATAAATGTCTTCTTTTGAGATGTGTCTGTTCATATCCTTTGCCAACTTTTTGATGGTTTTTTCTTTTTCTTGTAAATTTGTTTAAGTTATTTGTAGATTCTGGATATTAGCCCTTTGTCAGATGGATAGATTGCAAAAAATTTCTCCCATTCTGTAGGTTGCCTGTTCACTCTGATGATAGTTTCTTTTGCGTGTGGAAGAAAGCTCTTTAATTAGATCCCATTTGTCAATTTTGCCTTTTGTTGCCATTGCTTTTGGTGTTTTGGACATGAAATCTTTGCCCATGCCTATGTCCTGAATTTTATTGCCTAGGTTTTCTTCTAGGATTTTTATGGTTTTAGGTCTTATGCTTAAGTCTTTAATCCACCTTGAGTTATTTTTTGTATAAGGTGTAAGGAAGGGGTCCAGGTTCAGTTTTCTGCATATGGCTAGCCAGTTTTTCCAATAGCATTTATTGAATAGGGAATCCTTTCCCCATTGCTTCTTTGTGTCAGGTTTGTCAAAGATCAGATGGTTGTAGATGTGTGGTGTTTTTTCTGAGGCCGCTGTTCTGTTCCATCGGTCTATATAACTGTTTTGGTACCAGTACCATACTGTTTTGGTTACTGTAGCCTTGTAAGATAGTCTGAAGTCAGGTAGCATGATGCCTTCAGCTTTGTTCTTTTTGCTTAGGATTGTCTTGGCTGTGTGGGCTCTTTTTGGGTTGCATATGAAGTTTAAGGTAGTGTTTTCCAATTCCTTGAAGGAAGTCAGTGGTAGCTTGATGGGGATAGCATTGAATCTATAAATTACTTCGAGCACTATGGCCATTTTCACAATATTGATTCTTCCTATCCATAAGCATGGAATGTTTTTCCATATGTTTGTGTCCTCCTTTATTTCCTTGAGCAGTGGTTTGTAGTTCTCCTTGAAGAGGTCCTTCACCTCCCTTGTAAGTTGTATTCCTAGGTTTTTATTCTCTTTGTAGCAATTGTGAATGGGAGTTCACTCATGATTTGGCTCTCTGTTTGTCTGTTCTTGGTGTTGTATAGGAATGCATGTGATTTTTGCACATTGATTTTGTATCCTGAGACTTTGCTGAAGTTGCTTATCAGTTTAAGGAGATTTTGGGCTAAGACAATGGGGTTTTCTAAATATATATTCATGTCATCTGCAAACAGAGACAATTTGACTTCCTCTCTTCCTATTTGAATACCCTTTATTTCTTTCTCTTGCCTGATTGCCCTGGCCAGAACTTCCAACACTATGTTGAATAGGAGTGGTGAGAGAGGTCATCCTTGTCTTGTGCCGGTTTTCAAAGGGAATGCTTCCAGTTTTTGCCCATTCAGTATGATATTGGCTGTGGGTTTGTCATAAATAGCTCCTATTATTTTGAGATGTGTTCCATAGATACCTAGTTTATTGAGAGTTTTTAGCATGAAGGGTTGTTGAATTTTGTCAAAGGCCTTTTCTGCATCTATTGAGATAATCATGTGGTTTTTGTCATTGGTTCTGTTTATGTGATGGATTCCATTTATTGATTTGCATATGTTGAACCACCCTTGCCTCCCAGGTATGAAGCCAAGTTGATTGTGGTACATAAGCTTTTTAATGTGCTACTGGATTCGGTTTGCCAGTATTTTATTGAGGATTTTCACATCGATGTTCATCAGGGATATTGGCCTGAAATTTTCTCTTTTTGTTGTGTCTCTGTCAGGTTTTGGTAACAGGATGATGCCGGCCTCATAAAATGAGTTAGGGAGGATTCCCTCTTTTTCTATTGATTGGAATAGTTTCAGAAGAAATGGTAGCAGCTCCTCCTTGTACCTCTGGTAGAATTCAGCTGTAATTCCGTCTCGTCCTAGACTTTTTAGGCTATTAATTACTGCCTCAATTTCAGAGCCTGTTATTGGTCTATTCAGGGATTCGACTTCTTCCTGGTTTAAACTTGGGAGGGTGTATGTGTCCAGGAATTTATCCATTTCTTCTAGATTTTCTAGTTTATTTGCATAGAGGTGTTTATAGTATTCTCTGATGGTAGTTTGTATTTCTGTGGGATATCCCCTTTATCATTTTTTATTGCATCTATTTGATTCTTCTCTCTTTTCTTCTTTGTTATTCTGGCTATCACTCTATCAATTTTGTTGATCTTTTCAGAAAATCAGCTCTTGCATTCATTGATTTTTTGAACGGTTGTTCATGTCTCTATCTCCTTCAGTTCTGCTCTGATATTAGTTCTTTCTTGTCTTCTGCTGGTTTTTGAATTTGTTTGCTCTTGCTTCTCTAGTTCTTTCAATTGTGATGTTAGGGTGTCGATTTTAGATCTTTCCTGCTTTCTCCTGCGGTCATTTAGTGCTATAAATTTCCCTCTATACACTGCTTTAAGTGTGTCCCAGAGATTCTGGTACATTATGTCTTTGTTCTCATTTGTTTCAAAAAACCTCATTATTTCTGCCTTCAGTTCGTTATGTACCCAGTGGTCATTCAGGAGCAGGTTGTTCAGTTTCCATGTAGTTGTGCAGTTTTGAGTGAGTTTCTTAATCCTGAGTTCTAATTTGATTGCACTTGATCTGAGAGACTGTTATGATTTCCATTCTTTTGCATTTGCTGAGGAGTGTTTTACTTCCAATTATGTCTTCAATTTTAGAATAAGTGTGATGAGTTGCTGAGAAGAATGTATATTCTGTTGATTTGGGATGGACGGTTCCATAGATGTCTATTTGGTCCACTTGGTCCACAGCTGAGTTCAACTCCTGAATATCCTTGTTAATTTTCTGTCTCATTGATTTGTCTAATATTGACAGTGGGGGGTGTTAAAGTCTCCCACTACTATTGTGTGGGAGTCTAAGTCTCTTTGTAGTCTGTAAGAATTTGTATTATGAGTGTTCATAACATTAATAAAGTGTTCATGGAACCCTTTACCATTATATAATACCCTTCTTTATCTCTTTTCAACCCCAAATGCCCACTCAGCATCTCTATTTACATGTCAAAACCTTTAAAGGAATCTCAAAATTGGTATGTCTAAAACTGAACTCAGGAGTCTCCTGCAACACACATAAAACACACACTATCTGGCCCAAATCATGGGTCTCTTCTGGCATTTTATATTTTTGTGAATGGCACCATCATCCATGTGGGTAGACCCATCAGGGGTCTTTCTCAACACCTCCCTTTCTCTCATCCCACATATCCGAGCATCTCCAACTTTTCTTGCTTTTACCTCTTATATATCTATTGGATTATCACTTGGAGGACAGTTACTGTCTGCCCTGGAGAGTCACATGGCTCCACAGCGGATTTTTTGTGAACAATAAATATACCTTTGTTGTTACAAGAAATAAAATATTGACATTGTGACTGCAGCACTATTTACCTCATCCTCACTAATACAATATATGTCATGGTTTGTAATTACACATTGCTTTGAGTTATTAACTTAATATATTCCTCTTTGACTAAATTATTAGCTCTAGTAGTGCAGAAATTGCGTCTATTTTCTCTTTCCCCAGAACCTGGCACAGTCCTAGGACAAAGAAAGTGCTCAGAAAGTATGTTAGATGAAAGAATGGGGAAATAAGACAATATGGAGCTAAATACTGTTGTTGATACAATTCTTCATAATTAGCTTGCCGTAAGTGTTGGTAGAACAACTGAATAAATGAAGTAGATTTTGCTATTATTTATAAGATTTTATCAGTGGAAGCCTTAAAATATATAAATCTCCAATCTAAATCCAGGGACTAATGTTGGAAATGTGCTAGAAGCTTGGGCTTTATTTTCTGGGAACCAGTTTTTACTTACATAAGCAATCATCATCCATCCACATTTGGATGTAGCAGAGCTTCAATATCTGCTAGTTCTGGTGAAAAGTTATTTGCTTATCCTCTCCTTGGGGCAAGGACCCTAGATCTGTGTTGAAATAAGGGAACATGAAGCAGTGTCTCTAAAATCACCTGGAGTGGCACCTGATTGATACAGTGTTGCTCCATCAATCCCTCCTAAGGAATATTCTCAAAGTTCGTGTCAGGATAACATCCTCCTAAATGCAGCTGAGCTTCGCATCTCACTCTCTGTGAGTTAATGGGTGCAGCAAACCAACATAGCACATGTATATATACGTAACAAACCTGCACGTTGTGCACATGTACCCTAGTACATAAAGTATAATAATAAAAGAAAATACATAAAAATAAAACTTAAAAAAAAGAGTTGCTCTCAATGGATTTCCTGAACCTTTCATCTCTCTGTCTACTTTCCCTCTCATTCCCTAGAACTGGTCAAAAGACTTTCTGTTCTAACTCAGTCTTGGTTGTGATGGTCCATGTTCTCCCAATGTGACCATCTTTGATTGACCTTCCTCTGTCCTTCTAAGAGTTTTCTGCCAATTTCCAGGTACTTATAAACATTCATGCGTACAACAGACACATTGCAATCTTGCTTACTTTCTAACCTGAATAGCCTATAAATCCATCCTTCAGAGACTGCAATGGATTTTTTTATTGTGTGTTCAAACCAGTAGGCTATTTTTAAACACAATTTACAAATTGGACTTTGGAAAATAAGGTGGACCAAATTCTAGCCTTTACAATGAATGCCTGAGAGTCCATCCCATTAAAGAGTTTTTAATTAAAAAGAACAACCCACAGGTGCCTTATTGTTCTAACATACAGGATCACTCAGCAGCCTCTGAAAGAAACAGAATAGTTTACTCCATGGTTAACATCTTCTAGATAAATTTAACCCTAGCTAACAGCTGGGCTGGCCATTACAGGCTAAGGTAATTTTGTTTGAAGTGCTACCAGCTCCTCACTTTCATGTTTAAGTCTCCCAGAATAGCACAGAGAAGAGTAATCATGGCCTCAATTCTTTTATTTCCTCCCAACACTATTTTAATGAGAATTTCAAAGAATGCCAGCTGACAATTTCCACTGTAGGGAAAAAACCAGATGCAGAAATGCAAACAGGGAGAGGATGATTTTCCTCTGCACTACTCAACTGTGATCTTTATGAAGAGGCAAAGATTGACACACCTTTGTGGGCCCAGTACCAGCTAGAGTATATCAAACATAGTAGCCTTTCAACAAATGTTTGTTGAATAACATTTATACAAGATTTGGTAGTGCTTTCAATTAATAAATAAATTAACAAATCTCAGAAAGAGAAACTCCCTGTATTAGTCTGTTCTCACATTGCTATAAAAAACTACCTGAGACTGAGTAATTTATGAATAAAGGAGGTTTAATTGACTCACAGTTCTGCAAGCTGTACAGGAAGCATGGCTGGGGAGGCTTCAGGAAACTCACAATCATGGTAGAAGGTGAAGGGGAAGCAGGCACATCTGAAATTGACAGAAAAGGAAGAAGAGAGTGAAGGGGAATGTGCTACACAATTTTAAACAACCACGTCTCGTGAGAACTCACTATCAATGAGAACAGCAAGGGGGAAATCCACCCCCATGATCCAGTCACCACCCACCAGGCCCCTCTTCCAATCCTGGGGATTACAATATTTTTTATTATTATTATACTTTAAGTTTTAGCGTACACGGGCACAATGTGCAGGTTAGTTACATATGTATACATGTGCCATGCTGGTGTGCTGCAACCATTGACTCGTCATTTAGCATTAGGTATATCTCCTAATGCTATCCCTCCCCCCTCCTCCCACCCCACAACAGTCCCCAGAGTGTGATGTTCCCCTTCCTGTGTCCATGTGTTCTCATTGTTCAATTCCCACCTATGAGTGAGAACATGCAGTGTTTGGTTTTTTGTCCTTGCGATAGTTTACTGAGAATGATGATTTCCAGTTTCATCCACGTCCCTACAAAGGACATGAACTCATCATTTTTATGGCTGCATAGTATTCCATGGTGTATATGTGCCACATTTTCTTAATCCATTCTATCATTGTTGGACATTTGAGTTGGTTCCAAGTCTTTGCTATTGTGAATAGTGCCGCAATAAACATATGTGTGCATGTGTCTTTATAGCAGCATGATTTATAGTCCTTTGGGTATATACCAAGTAAAGAGATGGCTGGGTCAAATGGTATTTCTAGTTCTAGATCCCTGAGGAATCGCCACACTGAGTTCTACAATGGTTGAACTAGTTTACAGTCCCACCAACAGTGTAAAAGTGTTCCTATTTCTCCACATCCTCTCCAGCACCTGCTGTTTCCTGACTTTTTAATGATCGCCATTCTAACTGGTGTGAGATGGTATCTCATTGTGGTTTTGATTTGCATTTCTCTGATGGCCAGTGATGGTGAGCATTTTTTCATGTGTTTTTTGGCTGCATAAATGTCTTCTTTTGAGAAGTGTCTGTTCATGTCCTTCGCCCACTTTTTGATGGGGTTGTTTGTTTTTTTCTTGTAAATTTGTTTGAGTTCATTGTAGATTCTGGATATTAGCCCTTTGTCAGATGAGCAGGTTGTGAAAATTTTCTCCCATTTTGTGGGTTGCCTGTTCACTCCGATGGTAGTTTCTTTTGCTGTGCAGAAGCTCTTTCATTTAATTAGATCCCATTTGTCAATTTTGGCTTTTGTTGCCATTGCTTTTGGTGTTTTAGACATGAAGTCCTTGCCCATGCCTACGTCCTGAATGGTAATGCCTAGGTTTTCTTCTAGGGTTTTTATGGTTTTAGGTCTAACGTTTAAGTCTTTAATCCATTTTGAATTAATTTTTGTATCAGGTGTAAGGAAGGGATCCAGTTTCAGCTTTCTACATATGGCTAGCCAGTTTTCCCAGCACCATTTATTAAATAGGAAATCCTTTCCCCATTGCTTGTTTTTCTCAGGTTTGTCAAAGATCAGATAGTTGTAGATAAGCGGCGCTATTTCTGAGGGCTCTGTTCTGTTCCATTGATCTATATCTCTGTTTTGGTACTAGTACCATGCTGTTTTGGTTACTGTAGCCTTGTAGTATAGTTTGAAGTCAGGTAGCGTGATGCCTCCAGCTTTGTTCTTTTGGCTTAGGATTGACTTGGCGATGCGGGCTCTTTTTGGTTCCGTATGAACTATAAGTAGTTTTTTCCAATTCTGTGAAGAAAGTCATTGGTAGCTTGATGGGGATGGCATTGAATCTGTAAATTACCTTGGGCTGTATGGCCATTTTCACAATATTGATTCTTCCTACCCATGAGCATGCAATGTTCTTCCATTTGTTTGTATCCTCTTTTATTTCATTGAGCAGTGGTTTGTAGTTCTCCTTGAAGAGGTCCTTCGCATCCCTTGTAAGTTGGATTCCTAGGTATTTTATTCTCTTTGAAGCAATTGTGAATGGGAGTTCACTCATGATTTGGCTCTCTGTTTGTCTGTTACTGGTGTATAAGAATGCTTGTGATTTTTGTACATTGATTTTGTATCCTGAGACTGCTGAAGTTGCTTATCAGCTGAAGGAGATTTTGGGCTGAGACAATGGGATTTTCTAGATATACAAGCATGTCACCTGCAAACAGGGTCAATTTGACTTCCTCTTTTCCTAATTGAATACCCTTTATTTCCTTCTGCTGCCTAATTGCCCTGGCCAGAACTTCCAACACTATGTTGACTAGGAGTGGTGAGAGAGGGCATCCCTGTCTTGTGCCAGTTTTCAAAGGGAATGCTTCCCCTTTTTGCTCATTCAGTATGATATTGGCTGTGGGTTTGTCATAGATAGCTCTTATTATTTTGAGATACGTCCCATCAATACCTAATTTTTTGAGAGTTTTTAGCATGAAGAGTTGTTGAATTTTGTCAAAGGCCTTTTGTGCATCTATTGAGATAATCATGCGGTTTTTGTCTTTGGTTCTGTTTATATGCTGGATTACATTTATTGATTTGCATGTATTAAGCCAGCCTTCCATCCCAGTGATGAAGCCCACTTGATCATGTTGGATAAGCTTTTTGATGTGCTGCTGGATTCGGTTTGCCAGTATTCTATTGAGGATTTTTGCATCAACGTTCATCAAGGATATTGGTCTAAAATTCTCTTTTTTGGTTGTGTCTCTGCCTGGCTTTGGTATCAGGATGATGCTGGCCTCATAAAATGAGTTAGGGAGGATTCCCTCTTTTTCTATTGATTGGAATAGTTTCAGAAGGAATGGTACCAATTCCTCCTTGTACCTCTGGTAGAATTCGCGTGTGAATCCATCTGGTCCTGGACTCTTTTTGGTTGGTAAGCTATTGATTATTGCCACAATTTCAGAGCCTGTTATTGGTCTATTCAGAGAGTCAACTTCTTCCTGGTTTAGTCTTGGGAGGGTGTATGTGTCGAGGAATTTATCCATTTCTTCTAGATTTTTTAGTTTATTTGCTTAGAGGTGTTTATAGTATTCTCTGATGGTAGTTTGTATTTCTGTGGGATCAGTGGTGATATCCCCTTTATCATTTTTTATTGCATCTATTTGATTCTTCTCTCTTTTCTTCTTTATTAGTCTTGCTAGCGGTCTATCAATTTTGTTGATGCTTTCAAAAAACCAGCTCCTGGATTCATTAATTTTTTGAAGGATTTTTGTGTCTCTATTTCCTTCAGTTCTGCTCTGATTTTAGTTATTTCTTGCCTTCTGCTAGCTTTTGAATGTGTTTGCTCTTGCTTTTCTAGTTCTTTTAATTTTGATGTTAGGGTGTCAATTTTGGATCTTTCCTGCTTTCTCTTGTGGGCATTTAGTGCTATAAATTTCCCTCTACCCGCTGCTTTGAATGTGTCCCAGAGATTCTGATATGTTGTGTCTTTGTTCTCGTTGGTTTCAAAGAACATCTTTATTTCTGCCTTCATTTCATTATGTACCCAGTAGTCATTCAGGAGCAGGTTGTTCAGTTTCCATGTAGTTGAGTGGTTTTGAGTGAGTTTCTTAACCCTAAGTTCTAGTTTGATTGCACTGTGGTCTGAGAGACAGTTTGTTATAATTTCTGTTCTTTTACATTTTCTGAGGAGAGCTTTACTTCCAACTATGTGGTCAATTTTGGAGTAGGTGTGGTGTGGTGCTGAAAAAAATGTATATTCTGTTGATGTGGGGTGGAGAGTTCTGTAGATGTCTATTAGGTCCGCTTGGTGCAGAGCTGAGTTCAATTCCTGGGTATCCTTGTTAACTTTCTGTCTCGTTGATCTGTCTAATGTTGACAGTGGGGTGTTAAAGTCTCCCATTATTATCGTATGGGAGTCTAAGTCTCTTTGTAGGTCACTCAGGACTTGCTTTATGAATCTGGGTGCTCTTGTATTGGGTGCATATATATTTAGGATAGTTAGCTCTTCTTGTTGAATTGGTCCCTTTACCATTATGTAATGGCCTTCTTTGTCTCTTTTGATCTTTGTTGGTTTAAAGTCTGTTTTATCAGAGACTAGGATTGCAACCCCTGCCTTTATTTGTTTTCCATTTGATTGGTAGATCTTCCTCCATCCTTTTATTTTGAGCCTATGTGTGTCTCTGCACATGAGATAGGTTTCCTGAATACAGCACACTGATGGGTCTTGACTCTTTGTCCAATTTGCCAGTCTGTGTCTTTTAATTGGAGCATTTAGTCCATTTACATTTAAAGTTAATATTGTTATGTGTGAATTTGATCCTGTCATTATGATGTTAGCTGGTTATTTTGCTCGTTAGTTGATGCAGTTTCTTCCTAGCCTCGATGGTCTTTACAATTTGGCATGATTTTGCAGTGGCTGGTACCGGTTGTTCCTTTCCATGTTTAATGCTTCCTTCAGGAGCTCTTTTAGGGCAGGCCTGGTGGTGACAAAATCTCTCAGCATTTGCTTGTCTGTAAAGTATTTTATTTCTTCTTTACTTATGAAGCTTAGTTTGGGTGGATATGAAATTCTGGGTTGAAAATTCTTTTCTTTAAGAATGTTGAATATTGGCCCCCACTCTCTTCTGGCTTGTAGAGTTTCTGCTGAGAGATCCACTGTTAGTCTGATGGGATTCCCTTTGTGGGTAACCCGACCTTTCTGTCTGGCTGCCCTTAACATTTTTTCCTTCATTTCAACTTTGGTGAATCTGACAATTATGTGTCTTGGGGTTGCTCTTCTCGAGGAGTATCTTTGTGGCATTCTCTGTATTTCCTGAATCTGAATGTTGGCCTGCATTGCTAGATTGGGGAAGTTCTGGATAATATCCTGCAGAGTGTTTTCCAACTTGGTTCCATTCTCCCCGTCACTTTCAGGTACACCAATCAGACGTAGATTTCATCTTTTCATGTAGTCCCATATTTCTTGGAGGCTTTGTTTGTTTCTTTTTATTCTTTTTTCTCTAAACTTCCCTTCTCGCTTCATTTCATTCATTTTGTCTTCCATCACTGATACCCTTTCTTCCAGTTGATCGCATCGGCTCCTGAGGCTTCTGCATTCTTCATGTAGTTCTCAAGCCTTGGCTTTCGGCTCCATCAGCTCCCTTAAGCACTTCTCTGATTGGTTATTCTAGTTATACATTTGTCTAAATTTTTTTCAAAGTTTTTAACTTCTTTGCCTTTGGTTTGAATTTTCTCCTGTAGCTCGGAGTAGTTTGATCGTCTGAAGCATTCTTCTCTCAACTCGTGAAAGTCATTCTCCGTCCAGCTTTGTTCTGTTGCTGGTAAGGAACTGCGTTCCTTTGGAGGAGGAGAGGCACTCTGCTTTTTAGAGTTTCCAGTTTTTCTGCTCTGTTTTTTCCCCATCTTTGTGGTTTTATCTACTTTTGGTCTTTGATGATGGTGATGTACAGATGGGTTTTTGGTGCGGATGTCCTTTCTGTTTGTTAGTTTTCCTTCTAACAGACAGGACCCTCAGCTGCAGGTCTATTGGAGTTTGCTAGAGGTCCACTCCAGACCCTGTTTGCCTGGGTATCAGCAGCAGTGGCTGCAGAACAGCGGATTTTTGTGAACCGCGAATGCTGCTGTCTGATCGTTCCTCTGGAAGTGTTGTCTCAGAGGAGTACCCGTCCGTGTGAGGTGTCAGTCTGCCCCTACTGGAGGGTGCCTCCCAGTTAGGCTGCTCAGGGGTCAGGGGTCAGGGACCCACTTGAGGAGGCAGTCTGCCCATTCTCAGATCTCCAGCTGCGTGCTGGGAGAACCACTGCTCTCTTCAAAGCTGTCAGGGACATTTAAGTCTGCAGAGGTTACTGCTGTCTTTTTGTTTGTCTGTGCCCTGTGCCCAGAGGTGGAGCCTACAGAGGCAGGCAGGCCTCCTTGAGCTGTGGTGGGCACCACCCAGTTCGAGCTTCCCCACTGCTTTGTTTACCTAAGCAAACCTGGGCAATGGCAGGCACCCCTCCCCCAGCCTCGCTGCTGCCTTGCAGTTTGATCTCAGACTGCTGTGCTAGCAATCAGCGAGATTCTGTGGGCGTAGAACACTGCGAGCCATGTGCAGGATATAATCTCCTGGTGCGTCTTTTTTTAAGCCCATCGGAAAAGCGCAGTATTAGGGTGGGAGTGACCCGATTTTCCAGGTGCTGTCTGTCACCCCTTTCTTTGACTAGGAAAGGGAACTCCCTGACCCCTTGCGCTTCCCAAGTGAGGCAATGCCTCGCCCTGCTTTGGCTCGCACAAGGTGCCCTCCACCCACTGTCCTGCGCCCACTGTCTGGCACTCCCTAGTGAGATGAACCTGGTACCTCAGATGGAAATGCAGAAATCACCCGTCTTCTGCGTCGCTCAGGCTGGGAGCTGTAGACTGGAGCTGTTCCTATTCGGCCATCTTGGCGCTCTCTCAGGGATTATTACAATTTTATATGAAATTTGGGTAGGGACGTGAATCCAAACCATATCACTCCCCATACAATACTGACTTGAGATAGACTTCAGGGGTCAGTACATCTTATTCCTCAGGCTATGAGGGATTTTTTTGTCACCTCTTCTGAGCATCTTTTCAAATAGTGCTGGTAAGTTCACTTTGTTTATTAGAGAGAAAAAGGACAGGACTAAATAGGAGACCATAAATAGGAAGGAATGAGAATAAAATGGTCAATTAAGGAAAGGATTTTCTGAAAGCAGGCCCTGTCATTAATAATGGTGATCTCTAGCTGTAATTAAAACACCTTTGTAAGTGTATTCATGCCCTTGTGCCTCAGAGGTGAGGTCTTCAAGCCTGTCTCTATATCACAATCATCTGGAGAATGACAGGTCCATGTTAAAGGTATTAAATCAGAAGGTCTAGGGTCGGGGCCCAGGAATTTGCATTTTATAATAAACGGTTCGCACGCTTTTGATGCATAGCAAGTTAGGAAACCACATTGCCTCTAAGAATTTCTGTGAGTGGAGTGACATCTCTCAACCTTTAGAGGAGTGGGGAATCTTTTCTTGAGAACTTTACAAAGAATCAGCTATAATATATTAGAAGGAGATAGCTATTTAGATTTATGTATGTATGTATGTTCATATATATGTATGTATTTATAGAGGAAACTATAGATATGGTTGAAATTCCTTCTAATTTAATAGTTAGAAACAGTGAAATTGCCATTTTATTAAGTTATATGTCAAAAACATTTAAATATTTCAATCTGGTTAAAAAAAAAAAAAGAGGGGTGGGCCAGAGACTTCAAGTAGGAGACAGCAGCTGGGAGACAGGCCGAGAGGATCAGATATGGAAGGGGAGGAAGAACAAAGTTGTGCTACTTGGTAATTTCTCTAGAATACAGCAGGAAAGAGGGCCAGGAAAGGACAACTGTGACCACTCAAGAAACAGGAGCCAAGGCTGGATCTTCTTTCCTTGGCTCTTCTCTGGGCTCTGACTTAATCCTGCCAGGTCTCAGTTTCTTCTCCTGAAAAATGAGCTGGATGGGGAAGAGCAGTGATTTTCAATTTAGCCTGAGAATGTGCTTTGCTGTGTCATCATTTCAGCATAGTCGTGAGGAACCCAGCATGATGACAGTTGTAATTTTAGTGTTCACTGATTTAAAAATTGATGATACCTAAAGAACTATAAACTTAGAACTTTTTAAAATTATATTTCCTTTGATTCACCACAACAGCATGTATATATGCTGTATATATATATATACACACAAACATATGTGTGTGTGTGTATACATACATATAAATATACACACACATCTTTAGAGTAGTCGTATACACATGTCTATAGCAGATATCAGTATCATTGCTTGAATTCTTGCTTTTTGAAAAAAACAACTTGAATCTGACTCTGAATATCATAAAAATGATTCTGTTAGTATAATCATAAGTCCAATTTCAGTCATAATCGGGCTCCCCATCAGTCCTAGGATCCCTCCAGTCTTCAACCCTCACTGATTGCCACTGAAATACTCATTGTCCCCCACCACTCGGTCCTTTTACAGTTGCCTCATCTGCTGGTTCTCTGGGCGTGGTGCCCTTCCAAGTCTAAAAGACCTGGTTGTAGGTGTCACCTGCCAAGACTTAAGAGACATACTAGAAAACTCTCCATCTTATGATTCTATTGCTCTTCCAGTCTACTGTACAATCTCAAAATCGTCCTTACTTAGATATAAAGCTATCACTTCTCTTTCCTCCCTCGTAACTTAATTTCTCCAAGGGGTTTAGAGTTTCAGAAGATAAAATGCAGGAAGAAATTTAAACTTATTCTAAGCCAGTGGAGCACAAAGACCCTGACTACCGTCTTGGAAAGGAGAAACACAAATTATTTCAATATACTATAATTCCACATGTAATGTGTGTGTGAACCCATATATGTATATGTCTTTGTATATGTGTGGGTGTATACATATGTATATGTATAACATGTGAAACTTGTTACATTTATAGATTGGTGGTTTCTTTGTTATGGACCTAAAGCCTGTGGATTGGGAACCTCTGGACTACACAGTCTCTAAGATCCTTTCCAGCCTTAATATTAAGTGCTTCTGGGATCTCTTTGCCCTTTGGCATTGACTTTGATTGAGAATTGCTGCAACCTACAACTTCCAACAATAGGCACTAAACTCTCTATATGTAATGATAATGGTAACTTGAATGGAATAGTCATTGTTGATTGGTTGATTTATTTTCTAATCTAGGTTGAAATAAAAATATATTTAGTGTCATATTTTGCAAAATAATGGCACAACCTTCTACTAATCACATGTCTTGAAGCATTCCTTGCTCTAGGGGCACCCAAGGGATTACCACTATCTACAATAGTCAGACTATGGCTGTAGTGACATATGGGATTCATCCACATGTAAACAGTTGTTTTTCAATATTTCACATTTAAATACGAACTTTGTTACTTTTGGCCATGGCATGTTGCAAAGGTTTCTACACAAAGAATAAATCAATGTGTACTTTAGAAAAGGTCATATGCTTTTAGCAAAATTTCTAAGTATACAAACTTACAACATTTTTAGAGATGAGTTTATTAGCCTCATTAAAGTGTCACTGTGTTTAGACTCAAATGTCTAAAATGACTTTGCTGTGATCCCTCTTTTTTTTTTTTTTTTCTTGGCAGCCAATACAAAAAACAATTACTCAGAGTCACAGACCTGTAAGACTTGCCTTTTGGTATTAGAATATCATGTAGACTTTCAAAGGTGTATGCACTCCTTGTCATATGCTCATTTGAGTAATGGCATTTGCAGCAACAATGCTGACATAGTCACTTGTCTATGTATAGGAGGGCTGAGAGCGAGCAGGAATATTGATGTGCCCAAGCTAGTCCTGCCCCTCGTATGTTCTGATTTCCATGGCCTCCTCTTCAGAGCAGGGAGCAGCTACAGGATTGGGCCTCATGAGCAGCTCTGGGCAGGGCTCTCCTTGCCTTCTTGTGCTTGTCTTTGTGACTTTCTCTTCCTTAATGCAGCTGAGGTAAATGCACATTTTTTTTTTATCTTGACGCTAAACTCTAACTGACCTTAATGGCAAAATCTTTACAAATTTTTACCTCTGGTTTCCTAGGTGATAATTTAATGTCATTACTCCTTGCTTCTAACCTACTTGGAAACTATTCCATTTCACTTTGGTCTTCTGTGTAGTATGATTTCCATTATGTAACTCCCATCAGAGCTGACAAGATTCCCTTGCCACCTGTAAAAGGTATATCATTTAATGACAATATTATACATTGTAATGAAATGCTTACATGTCAGAACATATATTTTAAAATAAATAGGTTAAAAAACAGACTTTGGAGTTAGGAATTGTTATTCTAACTCATTTCTTTCTTCCTTTATGTGTAAACAATTCAGATATACAGTTTTAAAAAAGCAAATACATTACTACTACATTAATAATAAGGAATTGTTGTAGAGATAATCATAAAGATGATGTTAACTGTTATTAAGGTTTGCTTTTAACTTGCTGTGGGCAACATAAAAGTCATGAAACATTAAATTTTTTAAAAATGTTCTTGTGTATTTTTTTTTTTCTGGGAAAGTGCTCTCCATTCCTGTGTTATACAGAGATCCTGACTCTTTATTTTTCTTTTTTTTCTATTTTGTTTTCTCATCTTTTCTCCTCTCTTTTTCTTTCTTTCTTTTGTTTTCTTTCTTTTTTTTTTTTTCTTTTCTTTTTTTGAGATGGAATCTTGCTCTGTTACCCAGGCTGGAGTGCAATGGAGGGTCATAATTCACTGCAGCCTCCACCTCCTGAGCTCCAGCGATCCTACCACCTAAGCCTCCTGAGTAATTGGAACTACAAGCACACACCACCGTGACTGGCTAATTTTTGTATTTTTTGTAGAGACAGAGTTTCACCATGTTGTCCAGGCTGGTCTCAAACTCCTGGGTTCAAACAATCTGCCCACTCTGGACTCCCAAAATGCTGGGATTACAGGTGTGAGCCACTGTGCCTGGCCAGATCCTGACTTTTGAAAGTTCCTGGTAGCTTCTATCCTGTTTAGTAACACAGGCAGGAGATCCACATCAAGAAAGGCAGGCTTGGTAAAATTTCAAGTGAATTTGGAATGAATGATGAAACACACAGACACAGTGACTTTATAGTAGTGGTTTTCTGAGCTATAAGCAGTGAGATAGGCAAGATTAACTCCAAAGATGTCCATGCCCTGATTCCTGGGAGCTGTGAATATGTTACATTACACGGTAGAGAGGACTTTGCAGATGTAATTAGGGTCACATGCTTTAAAATGGAGGGATTATCCTGGATTATCTGTGTGGGCCCAGTCTAATCCTATGAAGTTTTGAAAGTAGAGAACTTTCTCCAGTTTGGATTAGAGAGATGTGGCAGAAAAGGAAGTCAGAGAAATTCAAAGCTTCAGACATACTCGACTCAATGTTTCTGGCTCCATGATGGAGAGGCCAATAGGACGAGGATGCAGGTGGCTTTAAGAGTCTCAGAGAAGCTCCCAACTGGCCATCAGCAAGGAATTTGGACCTCAGTCCTGCAACTACATGAAGCAAATTTTTTTCAGCAGAAATGAACCTGGAAATGGATTCTTCCCCCAGAGCCTCCAGGCCAGCTGACACATGGATTTCCTCCTTGTGAGCCTCAGAGCAGAGAAATCAATTGAGCCACCAGGACTTCTGACCTACAGAACTATGAGATAACAAATTATGTTTTTTAAAGCTGCTAAATTTGTGGCAATTTGTTATGACAGCAATAGAAAACTAATGTAAGTAGGAAGCTGTGACCAGAGTCATAGACTTTAGTTCTGAACTGGTCAATATTGTGAAGATGAAACGTCTTCATTGATTATGAATAGGATTAACCTGTTAGACTACAGGTCTGGGTCTGGGTACTGAGATGCATTTAGGTGAGTTCATAGCAGTCTAGTATGTTCAGTGGCTCCCAAAGAGTTGGCTGGCATTTTACACCTAGTTTATCTTTGTCTAGCTTCTTTTAATCCATAGTAAGCTGTGATTTTGCCCCAGTATTAAAGAAAAATATGAATAAACATGAACCTCTATTTCAGTGGAATTTTAATGCACAGATTATAAATATGCCTGTTGTGCATTTCTAAGTTAAATTTTAAAATAAAGAATTGGAGGTCAAAAATTAGGCAGAGAGAGAGGGATCAATGAAAGTTGTCCATACAGAGATACTTGAGTATTTGAGATGATTCACAAATATCCATAACTCTTGTTGACCAAACACATGTTGTTCTTGACCAGCCAGAGCTTTTATCTCTCTCTTTGGAGCCGCATGTCTCTCAGGAGTTATATTTTCAGATTATAGTTTAAGATATAGGGAAATTTTGTAATTACTTATACTTTTATCCAAACAGATTGAAAACAGTAATAAAAATTAGTAGACAAGAAGTTCAGGTTGTAAAGATCCAATGTTAAATTACTGGAGAACAAAATTCCCAATGAGGAGAGTGGCAGACAAAGAAATCAAAATGGTAGGCAGGGGGCAGATCACAGAGGATCTTGTAGGCCAAGGTAAGGATTTTATTTTGTTCTGAGGGAAGTAAGAAAGTTTTGGAGAGGTTCAAGCAGAAGCAAGATATTCTAACTGCTTTTCTGTTTTTCTTCTTGCCTTGATGCGACATTCCTTGAAAAATATTAATATTTACCATTTCTTCTTCTTTATTCTTTGCTCTTAAAGCCATTGAAGTCAGACCTTAACAAGGATGAGGTTGCCTCCAAATTACCAAATTCAACATCTCTTTTCAGGGTTATGTTTCCAGATTCTTAGCGACCCTTAATACCTTTGACATTAGCTTCCATTCTGAAATTTTCTTCATCTGTTTATAACCTACTTCCAGTCATTTTGGCCCTGTTAGCTCTGTGACCCTGGGGATACTGATTCATGTCACTGTTCTTCAGTTTCCTCATCTGTGAAATGGGGAAGTAATTGTAACAACTTCAAAGGGACATTTTGAGAGTAATAAGAGATAAGCACTCAATGCATATTAACGATTGTTACATCCCAAACCAAACTCCCGATCTTAATTCCTCTCCCAGAATTGCTCTTCCTCCATTAGTGGCATCGCTACCTGCTATGGTTTGAATGTGTCTCCTCCAAAATTCAGTGTTTCCATTGTGTTAGTATTAAGAGGTGGGACTTTTAAGAGCTAATGAGGCTATGTGGGCTTTTCCATATTTAATGAGATTAAGACCCTTTTAAAAGAGGCTTCACAACATTTAGGCTGGCTTGATCTTTTCCTCTTTTGCTCTTCTGCTATGTGAGGATACAGTTCATCGTCTCTTGCCTTTCCATCTCTTCCTCCATGTGAGGAGGCGCAAGAAGGTCCTCACCAGACACCAGGTGCTGACACCTTGATTTGTACTTGCCAGCCTCCAGAACTGAGATAAATAAATTTCTGTTCCTAGTAAATTACCTAGTCTGTGGTATTATGTCATAGCATTACAAATGGACTTAGGTACTATCTAAACCAGAAACTTCAGAGCCACCCTTGATATTGATGTAATCTTGTAGATTTTACCTCTGAGATTCTCCCCTTTATTTATTTCTACTGCCATGGCCTCTTCCTTCCAAGCACATGTACACATACACACACAGCTTTCCTTATATTACACTCTGGCCATACTGAACTACTATGCCAGCTACTTAACTCCTCTGCACATTTTGTTTTGACTTTCAGTCGTCCTTTAGTGATCTCACTGCCTCTTGTCTGTAATAAAAATGAAATGACAGTAGGAATAAATGCAATGGTTTACCTTGTGCCTGCATACAGTATATTAAATGCTTTCCATACATGATTATTGAGTACTCACAAAAACCTTGTAAAGTAGGTATTATTATTATTATTATTATTATTCCTACTTTACAGAAAAGGCAACTGAAACAGAGGAATTACATAAAAGGTCACACTCAAATAAGCGGTAGAGCTGGGATTTGAGCCCAGATACACCTGATGTGAAAGCCCAGGCTTTTACACTATGCTCTTATTGTGCCCTGAAATGAACTTATCTTGACAAATTCTCTTAAAATTTTTCTTACTTGTATATCTTATGCCTGTGATAACTGTCCGTTTTGCACAGGACAAGTTAATATTCCTTAGCCTGGTATGAAAGACCCTTCAGTATCTTCTCTCAATTGATCCCTGTAAAATTTAGTTTATGTCCTTATTTTTATTTAATTTTTATATACTTGCAGTTTTACTGTACTTTCTTTTATATTATATTTCTAATTTACTCTAGATTTTTTCCATTCTCCTCTTCCTCAGTACACACACCAACACACACACACACACACACACACACACACACACGAATACCCACAGTACTTTCAGCTTGGGAAAAATTCTTCCTGAATTTTTCCCGTATTTGTACAGACCTGTACAAATATAAATACACATGAATAGGGCTTTTGTTTGTCTGTAGCACTGGAAATATTATATGCATGTATTAGTCAGGGTTCTCCAGAAAAACAGAACAAATAGACTGTACATAGTTATATAGAGAGAGAACATTATTTATTTTAAGAAATTGACTGGCATGACTATGGGGGCTGACAAATCCAAATTGTGCAGAGTAGGCTGGCAGGCTGGAGGCCAAGGGAAAAGCTGCAGTCATGAATCTGAAGGCAGTCTGGAGGTAGAATTCCTTCTGTTTCTGGGGAATCTCAGCTTTTTTCCCTTAAGAACTTCAACTGATTTGATGAGGCCCACCCACATTATGAAGGATAATCTGCTTTATTAAAAATCTACTTATTTAAATGTGAATCACATCTAAAAATACTTTCACAGCAACATTGAGACTGGTGCTTGAACAAATATCTGGAAACCACAGGCTAGCAAAGTTGACCCATAAAATTACCACCACAGTGTATTTCTTTATAACTTGCTTTTTTCTCACCAACAAGGTAACATTGACATCCCTTCATATCAATAATTACAATATTCACCTTTCCATCAGCAGCATGTGAGAGAATTTTTCCTTTGTCCTGGTCAGCACAGGGCATTAGAATTATTTGTAATTAATGCCGATCAAATGAATGAAATATGGCATCTTACTATACCTTTAATATTAATTTCCCAGACTATTTGTGGGAAGTTGAGCATCTTTTTATTTATTTATTAATCATTTAGCCTCTATTCTGTGAATTGTATTTTGAGAATTAAATCATATTCCTTGCCCACTTTTCCATTTATTTCTATTGTTTTTTCTTATCAATTTTTGTATTCTAGAATTTAACTCTCAATATTTCACGTCATTTGCAAATACTATTTTCCTGTCTGTCATTTGTGTTTTGACATTATTTGTGAAATCATTGAACATTCTAAATGTTTTTCTTAAACTTCCTTTTATAATCCAAACTGCCTTTTTTTTTTATAGCTTTAGAGGTGCTTAAGTTCTTTTGCTTAAGAACTCTGTTTTGTTTTTTAATTTTTAACGTTTAAATCTTAATTTAGCTAGAATTTATTTTTGTATTCTATATAGGATGAAGTCCAATTTCCTTCCCTTGAAATAGCTTGTCAATGGTGACAGTAAAATTTATTAAGGTTATTAAATTTTAATGAAATAAATTTTAACAATGGGAGAAGGGACTAAATAAGCCATCCTTTCTCCAATAAATTAAAATGCCATTTTTGTCACATGTCAGTTTTTCATAGATATTCAAATCTTTGTCTGGATTCTCTATTGATTTATTTGCTCCTGTGCTGGTCTGATTAAGGAAACTTTATAATAAAGTTTTATAGCTGTCAAAGTAAATCAACAACCTCCTCAGCTTCGAACATACATATGCTGTATTCTTTTTTCTCATGATTTTATATACTTGGAGATTCCTTCTTCCATACAAACATCAAATTATTTCACACACTTCCAAAAATAAAATAAATAAAGTAACCTCTGCTGTAGCAAAGCAAAAACACAACCCTATAGGATTCTGCTGGTGGCTGCATTCTATGATGTGTGATGTCGGGGGGAGATATTGCCGTGCTTATGATATTAACCCTTCTCATCTCAATGAAAGTTGCTTATCTGTTGAACTGCCATCATCATAGTTGCTTCAGGTTGATCAAGCCTCAGGGAGAACTCCTCTGTTATGTCTAGATGATTCTACAGTACTGATTCAAAAGCATTCTAATAAAAGTGGGTGAAAATTTAGTAAAACAAAATTTTGTATTTTAGCAACTTTCTCTGTTTTCTAAAGACATGATGTTTCCTGTTAGTACACCCACAATTTATTATACGAAAGAGCAAGGAATCCCCTCCCTTATGGGAGCCAAGATGGTCAAGAGGATGTATTTAATCTTGCTGATTTCTGGAGGGCAGCTGTACCCTTTTCCCAGGCTTATCTCCCCCTCCTGGGAAGGACCCATCCCACCGTGCACCCTACCCCTGCTTGGGAGAGAAGGTGCCATCAGAGCTCCTCTGATGCCTCTCCCTCTTGCCCACTTGTTCACCTGCTACTCTCCCAGCTTGGCAGCACTGTTTCCAGACCTTTGCATTCTGTAGACCCAGAAGCCCTCATGTCACAGCAGAGACAACACAAGTTGGCCATACATTATAGAGCTCTTCTCTTTGGTGCGATCTCAGGACACTTTTCTTTTTTCTTTTTTTTTTTTTTTTCTTTTATTATTATTATACTTTAAGTTTTAGGGTACATGTGCACAATGTGCAGGTTAGTTACATATGTATACATGTGCCATGCTGGTGTGCTGCACCCATTAACTCGTCATTTAGCATTAGGTATATCTCCTAAAGCTATCCCTCCCCCCTCCCCCACCCCACAACAGTCCCCAGAGTGTGATGTTCCCCTTCCTGTGTCCATGTGTTCTCATTGTTCAATTCCCACTTATGAGTGAGAATATGCAGTGTTTGGATTTTTTGTTCTTGCGATAGTTTACTGAGAATGATGATTTCCAATTTCATCCACGTCCCTACAAAGGACATGAACTCATCATTTTTCATGACTGCATAGTATTCCATGGTGTATATGTGCCACGTTTTCTTAATCCAGTCTATCATTGTTGGACATTTGGGTTGGTTCCAAGTCTTTGCTATTGTGAATAGTGCCGCAATAAACATACGTGTGCATGTGTCTTTATAGCAGCATGATTTATAGTCCTTTGGGTATATACCCAGTAATAGGATGGCTGGGTCAAATGGTATTTCTAGTTCTAGATCCCTGAGGAATCGCCACACTGACTTCCACAATGGTTGAACTAGTTTACAGTCCCATCAACAGTTTAAAAGTGTTCCTATTTCTCCACATCCTCTCCAGCACCTGTTGTTTCCTGACTTTTTAATGATTGCCATTCTAACTGGTGTGAGATGGTATCTCATTGTGGTTTTGATTTGTATTTCTGTGATGGCCAGTGATGATGAGCATTTTTTCATGTGTTTTTTGGCTGCATAAATATCTTCTTTTGAGAAGTGTCTGTTCATGTCCTTCGCCCACTTTTTGATAGGGTTGTTTGTTTTTTTCCTTGTAAATTTGTTTGAGTTCATTGTAGATTCTGGATATTAGCCCTTTGTCAGATGAGTAGGTTGTGAAAATTTTCTCCCATTCTGTAGGTTGCCTGTTCACTCTGATGGTGGTTTCTTTTGCTGTGCAGAAGCTCTTTCATTTAATTAGATCCCATTTGTCAATTTTGGCTTTTGTTGCCATTGCTTTGGTGTTTTAGACATGAAGTCCTTGCCCATGCCTATGTCCTGAATGGTAATGCCTAGGTTTTCTTCTAGGGTTTTTATGGTTTTAGGTCTAATGTTTAAGTTTTAATCCATCTTGAATTAATTTTTGTATAAGGTGTAAAGAAGGGATCCAGTTTCAGCTTTCTAAATATGGCTAGCCAGTTTTCCCAGCAGGTCTACGGCCATACCACCCTGAATGCGCCCGATCTCGTCTGATCTCAGGACACATTTCTACATGGTTCTTCATTTCCTGATGGTTCAGCCCTGTTTGTCTTTGTGTTGCTTTTTACCCCTTCTCAACCCACAAAATAACTCCTGGGTACATGGTTTTCTTTGCTGCCAGGAAAGCAGCCCAGATGTACGGTTACTCAGTTAAGCCAGGCCTGGCATGAAGGATTCAAAGCAGACCAGCAAATAGGCTGAGCAGAGCCTGGGCCAAGATTTTCCTGACCCAAGGGCACAGTGACACTCAATTCAGCGCTTGCATTGTGCCCAGGGCTCTAAGAAAGACAGGCAAAGAGATTTGCCAGAATCTGTCCTTGCCTGTATAGCTCTTTGTATGGAGATGTTTTTTTTCGTCCATCTGTTACCAAATCATGACTCTCCTGACAGTCAGCCTGGGTAAAGATGCAGTGGTTAGCTCCTTGTTTCTTCTGAAGGATGACATTTTCCAACATCTGCAGCGTGCATATTGAGCAAATAAATGGCTGTCAGTTCACTCAGGGAGAAGATTCTTATTTCTCTTGTGACCAACCTCTAGGACACATGGCAGGGCCTGAGGGCTGTCTAACCTTCTTGTTAGCAGAGCCTCCTGGCTCTCAGGCCTGCTGCATTGTCAGGATGTTTGCAAAATCCCTTTATTGGATATAGTAGCTAATAAAATGTTATCACTTGATATCACAAGTTGAGGCTATCCTTTCCCATATTTTTGAATATTTGAAAAAGTATCTTGTCTTTGGAAAAACTAGAATCTTTTATAAAAATAGACCTGTTCTGATGTCAATTTTCTGCCTGAATAAAAGTGAATGAATATTAAACATTGCTGCAGGCAGTCTTGTCATTGGAATTAAAGATTCTCTGTTATAATAAATAATTTTGTAAAAACACAAATTTTGTCTAAGCAATGCTAAGCACGTTTTTTTTATAAATGTGTTTTCAGTCCAGGGTATATACATTTGCAGTGTAGCGTGCAATCATGAAATGTAGTTTTTTTTTTTTTTTTGCATAAGTATCATATATTTTGAAGTAACAGCGTTGCTATCTACCTGTTAAAAAGTGGTCTAGCAGCAGTATGGAAAATAGATGACTCTTCCCAGTGGGAAGATGGTATACGTCTTGAAGGAAAAGTGAGTCATATCCAGCACTACTAAATTGTTATTCACTTGAATAACATATTAGGTCTCCGCTGAAATAAACGTGATGTGTTCTGTGAGAGGAACACTGGATTCAAGTCAACAGACTTGTTTCAAGTGGGTGGCAATGCTGCTGCTTGCTAGCTGTGTGACCTCGGATAATTTATTTATGCTGTCTGAGCATCTCTTTTATTGACTACAAGTGGAAAGATCAGACCAGATGGGACTTCTAAACTGCATTATTTATACATGGGCATGTCTCAATCGGTCGTGAGGTAGATAATTTATTGCTACTAGAAATAAAGTCCTGACGTTTGCAAACAACTTACAGTTGTAACGCAGATAAGTTTAGCCCCATGATGTCACTCTCACCATCTCACCTTCTGAGGTAGTTTCTTGAGTGGGAGAGAAGAAAGAGAGTGAGTTATGGTTGCCACACTGGTAAGACAAGTACCACGGCCGCCAAGAATTCCACATGATTGATTTCATTATTTGTGAGCCTATCAAATTTTTTCATGGACACTATTCCCAGGAAGTTCCTGGGTATTTGTCTTGCTTCTAAACAAATATTTTTAGTCAATATTTAGTTAATATCTTGTTGACATCTGAGCGCATTCTGAGAAAGGAATTCTTCCTTAAATACCGCCAGCATATGTAAACTGTAATAAATAATTTTCTAACAACACAAATTTTGTTGAAGCAATGCTAAGCCCAATTTTTCATAAATATATTTTTGGTTCAGAGTACATACATTTACAGGGTAATACGTGAACATGAAATGTAGCTTTTTGCTTAAGTAGCATATATTTTAAAGTAACAATGTAGCTATCTACCCGTTAAAAAGTAGGTAAAATCCAGCTGGGCTGGATTGTCCCTAGCATTCCTTCTGATTAGTTACTCTCTATGCAGGAACACGTGAGGATTTTCACACATCCAGAGTGAAACCACTGAGGGAATAGATGCTGACTATATCCAGAGGTGGAAATGTGTCTGGAGGCAGAAACATCTCTGTTTTTCCTGCTCACTGCTTGGTCATAAAGACTGTGATTTCCTGGGGTTTGAAGTACTTTGAGTTTCAAATTCCATATTTTCATATTCTAGATCTTCTTAGCCTCTAGGCATCTTAACAAAGGCCATATTGAGTCAAGCCATAATCAGTCCCCACCCTCTACTTTCACCAAATACACACACTTCAAGAAGCACCGGGAAATTGACAAGGCAACAATAAGGAATGGTGACATCAGCCAGGGTCGTGGGTACTTAGCCCATCTCTGGCCAGGGCTCATTACCTTATTTACTGTTTATTCTGTGCTAAGCAGGGACGTGAGTTTTACGTACTTTAAATCACCTAATTCTAATAACAACACAGTGAAGGAGGTAATATTAATATCTGCATTTCATAAATGGGAATCCTGAATCACAGATAAATTAAGGAACTTTCCCAACTGGTAGCAACAGGCAGAGATTCACCCTTAGGCAGTCTGGCTACAAAATCAAGGCTCTCCCTCAGTCTTCTCTGCTATGTCATCAGCAGCCTAAGTCAATTGAGTTTATGCCAGCTGCTTTTACATAACTGTCCTCTGAAGTTGTTCCTTTTATCCCTATGGTATATTTCAGGAAGCCAAGGATAAGTGAAATTAAATATGTGACTAAGGTCACATGGCTACAGTTATTAATAGGCAGTGAAAAAGCTGGAATTTGAACCTAGGTTTTTTTTTTTTTCTTTTTCTTTTCTTTTTTTTTTTTCCACAAAGCTGCGTACTTTCCTCTGTCCTTTCTCATATTGTTTTCTGTATCTTAGAGGAAACTCATAGGAATGAATGTGAAACACTCCCAGAGTTGTTTTTCTGGAAAGATTATTTGTCTTAACTGGTTGGAGTTTTCATCTATAGTGTGGCCTCCTTTCCTAGTCACTTGATTACTGTAGTTTTGCCAAGCTCTAGGCTTTGAATATCTGCTGAAGAGTCATTTGCTCTACAGCTTGGGATTTACATTGCAAATAGAAGAGATAGTCAGTCTCTAGTTTCCTCTACCCCATTTTTAGGTACTGACCACCAACTGTTACTCTGCAGACAAACCACATGTGCGGTTTAGGGTCTTGCTTTTCTAAGGCAGCTCCATAAGCTGCAGCTTCCTTCCTGGCCCCCACTATGACCCACCACAAGAGGGAAGTTCTGTCCTCATTCTTGATTTTTAGTCAAGTTCTTTGATGGAACTGGGATCTTGCTCTTCATCTTTGACCACTACAAAGCCATCAGCACAGTCCAGCTCCCCTTCTCTGAATGCTGACTCTGTCACTTCTTCTAAATCATTGGCTAGGATTTACCCAAACATCTCCCCCTTCTACCCCTGTCACCACCAAAATTGATCAACTACAATCCACCATGACTTTCTAAGTATGGGGGTTTGAACGAAACATTGATTCCCACTCCTTCAGTAGTGACGTCTTTTCAAGACTCTAACTGTAACCTCAGATTGTTACAGATTCAAGAAGTACTATGAAAAATCAGTAGCAACTAAAACCATTTGCTCATAGCATCAAGAGTAATAATAGCATCACCAACGTGTCATTTCAAATTTCCCATTAAAAACAGCATGCATAGAGTGTCACCCACATGCCAGGACCAGGGATTAATGCCAATGAGTCCTGAATCATGTCTCTAAGCACTTGCAAATTCCTTTCTTCCAGCAGAGGCCCATTCTTCTCCATTTTAATTCAGCTTTTCTGAGAAGATCAAGCGACCTCTATGTTTATGAATCTTTATATGATGCATTTGTCCATTTGGGGAAAAAACACTCCGCTCCCCACATTTGATACAGAAGAGGTATTGCAAGTATTTGTGGTCAGAAATTGTTAGAGCAGCAGAGTGAGACTAGGGGGTCTGGGAAAGACAAGACAAGTATAGAAAAGTGAACGTCATCACCTTGGCAAAGGCAAAGGTGTCATGGGAATAGATGAAAGGAAGAGAGCTCTTGTAGAATGAACCTGGGTAGGACCAATAGATTTTAAAAGACTTAGGAGAGATAGAATGTGAAAGAAGTTTAAACATTACTGCTGAGTCTCATTCTCAACTTTTAGGAGAACAAGTTCACTCACAGCTTCTAGAAAGAAAACAAACAAACTAACAAAAAGCAACTGAGAGGCTAAGCATGCCGTTTGCATCTTGAGGACCCCCTGCCTCTGCCTGCTGCAAGACTGCATCACACGAGCCTTGCCAACACTGCAGAGAGCTTCATTTACCACCACAAATGTATCTCCACTAGCTGGTGTTCACATTAAGGAAAACAATTAGCAAGTTAATTAATTGTGTTTTTTTTAATTTGCTTCTTTATTTGCAAAGCTGCTTTGCCTTGATCAGTAGCCTAAGCACTTTTATGAGCTCACCGAGCTTACTTCTAGGGTTTGGAATACAAGGTTTGTGAAAATATAACATCTTGGAAAAACAAGCTAATTAAAGTGAGGGTTTAATTTCTAATGACAGTAACTCAGTGAACAGTTTCTATAAATTTATATACACTTAATTTTTAGAATAGGAATGGAGATATAGTTTCAATTTTTCTTCCCGGAGTTTTTCCTTAGTTGACATTCAGTATTCACCATGAAAAGCATGTAACACTGGCAGCTCACCCATTTAGAGGTCAGGTTTCCCGTATTTTTGGAATGAAACAAGCCCAGAATAAGCAATCAAACAGCCTGAAATGGAAGAAATGACAAAAGTCTGTTTAAAAGCTCTTGCATTTTGTTCAATTAGAAATATAGAATATCTCACTGGCTAGAGGTTATGTAAAAAACATGAACCAAGTTAGAAGCAGGATATTCTGATACCAGAAATAGAGATCACATCAACACAGTGTAAGGACAATAATCTGGGATCATTAAACCTAGGGACAAATAACTTTCCATACCTTAATATTTTTTCAGAGCATCACAACTCTTAAATAAGAACATTGCTATTCATTCTCTTAATCCCATGTTCTCAAGAACAAAATCAAATTATGTTTGGTATATCCTTTAAAAAGGATATTATCATTAATATTCTTTACCAATAATTCAATTAGAATATTTTTCTGAAAGGTGGCTCTTAAAGAAATGTGATTTATCTTAAAAATGAATTTATGTGGACTACCTCTTCCATGAAAATGCTAGATGAAGCATTACTCTGTGCCATTGAACATACTGCATCCTGCCTTACTCATAAGTTAGGTAATTTACTCCCAATTTTAAGACGGATAAATGAGTTATAGTTAGGTAAATGGATCTAAGCAATGTTTGAGTTTTCCAGGGCCAAGACAAGGCATCATCAGCTCTTCTGTTACTGATTTCATCCTCCGCAATTTTGGTTGAAGGAAAAACAAGGAGAGGCCCATTGCTGTTGTCTTTCTGGCCCTACAAGTTGTCTGTCTGTTTCTCTCTCTCTCTCTCTCTCTTTCCCTCTGTCTCACTCGCCATCTATCTCTCAATGCTCAGAATTGAAGAAAGTACTCTTCACTTTAGGTAAGTGCAGAGTACAAAATTTCAATGTTTCACCATTGTAAGTCAGGAAAATATCAGTACACATGTAGCACGACAGTAAGGCATTCAAATTTATGGACCAACAAAGCCCAATTCAGATGGATTCTGCATTGTTTCATCAGTGAAGTGAAGTGGCATGTGTCATGAACTGAGCATTTAGCCTATGCCAAGCACATGGTAAGAATGTGTCTAATGTATCCTTTGCTTACATAGGAGGCAAATGTATCTAATGTATCCTTTGCTTACATAGAAAAAATATATGCAATATTTTATGATATCATTTCTGTAGTTCACCCAAACCTGGATTCTGTTTGATATTAACCAAGTCACGTTTTGTTTTTATCCTGACATTCACCCCTCATGGTTAGCTATCACACCTCCAGCCCACAGCTCCTACTAATCGGCTGAGTCATCACAGATTTGTCTAATAATCCCTCCTTGAATGGTGGTATGGTGCTCACCTCTTGAATACCATATGTTTTATATTTTCTGAGCAAAGCTGTCACTTTATTTTATTTCTATTCTAAATTATTTTTCTCTCTTTCAGATGTCGTGGGATAACTCTTTACTATTTAGTTTGTTCACAAGTTCAAGTGACCAGAATGCTGGCTCTGCAACTAGCTAGCGCTGAGACCTTATTGACTTAACATCTCTAGGCATCAGTTTCTCACTGCTATAGCAAATTATAGCCCCTAAACTCTCACATGTAACTTCTACCTATAAAATGCTATTATTTTGTAATTCACTTCATACCCTTCGTGATACCCTAATCTTTGCTCATATCTCCTTAATCTAGAACAATGCTATAATCATATATATAATCATTTGGAGATCTTTTTTAAACCACCTGATGCTGGGACCATACCCCAGACCAGTTTATCTAGGAGTGGAGTCCAAATATCGTATTTTTGATTCTAATGTTCAGCCAGAATTAAGAACAACTAATCTTCACTAAAGCATCCTGATTTTATCTTTGGCATCTCTACCAGTCACTATTACAAATAATCAGACAGAAAGGGTATTTGTCTTTTCTGTGCTGCTATAAAGGAATACCTGAGGCTGAGTAATTTATAAGGAAAAGAGGTTTATTTTGCAGTTTGTCAGGCTGTGCAAGCATGGTGCCAGTATCAGCTCAGCTTCTGGTGAGGTCACAGGAAACTTCCAGTCATGGTGGAAGACAAAGGAGGAGCTGCCATATCACATGGCAAGAGCAGGAGCAAGAGAAAGATGAAAGATGTCCCACACTCTTTTTAAAGAAGCAGATCTCATGTGAACTCAGAGCAAGAACTCACTCATTACTGCAAGGAGGGCACCAAGCCATTTATGAGGGATGAGCTTCCATGACCCAAATACCTCAAATACCTCCCACAAGGCTCCAGTTTCAACACTGAAGATCACATTTTAACATGAGATTTGGAGGGGAAAAATATATAAACCATATCAGAAGGAAAGAGGAAACTGTTCTAAGATCCCTGTTTATAGAAACGGGAGCAAGGGACCAGGACTCTGATAGAAGGCAGGTAACTAATAACAGAAAATATATTGCATTGGGAAAATATAATTTTATAGGTGCAGAATATAACCCTTGACAAGCTTGGCTGGTTGGGTTCCAGGATATCCAAGAAAAGAGTGGTTGGCCTCTATTTTAACCACTGTTTCAACTTGTTCTAAAAAGTTTTCCCCATGAAAATGCACCTCCAGTTTTATATGGTATGGTAGTGGATATAAAGCATGCTTTATGAGGCTTTATAAGGATGTAGAACTAGAAATACCATTTGACCCAGCAATCCCATTACTGGAGATATACCCAAATGATTATAAATCATTCTACTATAAAGACACATACACACGTATGTTTATTGTGGCACTATTCACAATAGCAAAGACTTGGAACCAACCCAAATGTCCAACAATGATAGACTGGATTAAGAAAATGTGGCACATATACACCATGGAATACTATGTAGCCATAAAGAAGGATGAGTTCATGTCCTCTGCAGGGACATGGATGAAGCTGGAAACCATCATTCTAAGCAAACTATCACAAGGACAGAAAATCAAACACTGCATGTCCTCACTCATAGGTGGGAGTTAAACAATGAGAACACATGGACAGAGGGAGGGGAACATCACACACTAGGGCTTGTTGGGGGGTGGGGGGCTGGGTGAGGGATAGCACTGGGAGAAATACCTAATGTAAATGATGAGTTGATAGGTGCAGCAAACCAACATGGCATATGTATACCTATGTAACAAACCTGCATGTTGTGCACATGTACCCTAGAACTTAAAGTATAATTAAAAAAAAAAAGAAAATTTGAGACATATACACCGTGGAATGCTATGCAGCCATAAAAAGAGCAAAATCAAGTTCTTTGCAGCAACATGGATGCAGCTGGATGCCATTATCCTGAGTGAATTAACAGAGAAACAGAAATGCAAATGCTGCAGGTTCTCACCTGTAAGTGGGAGCGCAACACTGGGTACCCATAGACATAAAGATGGGAACAGTAGACACTGAGGACTCCATAAGGAGGGTGGAAGGGATGGGAAAAGGGCTGAAAAAACTTCCTGTTGGGTACTATGTTCACTCTATGGGTGATGGGATCATTTATGCCCCACACCTCAGCATCAAGTAATATACCCATGTAACAAAGCGGCACATGTACCCACTGAATTGAAAATAAAAAATGGAAAACAAAAAAAAAAAGAAAATGCACCTCCAGTTTTATATGGTACAGTAGTGGATATAAAGCATGATTTATGATTATGCTTCAGAGTCAATTTTACTGGGATGGCACTCTTCCACAAACATGGGCCATACACACATCTTCTACAATTCTAGCCCAGTGTCCATGTTGCATGCCTTTCTTTCTCATAAATTCTTCTTTCTTGAAAAGCCATCTTGCAGCAGTTGAATTGGAATCTATAATTCAGTGCTTTTTTTTTCTTGACTTTGAAAGTTTTACATTTCTTCCAATAGAAAATAAATGGTGTGATTTAAAGCTGTATATGCTTAGGGCTGAGACTGTCATGAAATTCTACAACTATATTTGATGACAACAATAAAGGGTGAGTTACGAAGAGTTAGGTTTAGGGTGAGCGGTGTCATAGTGCAGCAGAGAGGACATTGACTTACGCTTCCCTCAAACTGGAAGTTAGACTGACTCTGCCATTAAGTGGCTTGACACCGCCAACTTCTTTTTTAACATTTAAAAGTTCTGCATTTTAAAAACTGTTGTATTAGTGTGACAGGATCATTTCTAGGGTCCCTTTCAGCACACAGTTTCTATAATCTCAAACTCATGTGTCACTAGCTGCGTTTTCTTTGGCTAATGAATGGATTACTTGTCCACTTGTTCTTTTTAAGTGATACTGAAGTTTCTAAGACTTTAATGAGATGTACTCACCTATCAGGCCAGGATCCCATTGGCTGTCTTCTCCCAGGCATTAGACCAAAGGACCTCAGAAGCACAGCCATATTACTACATCCTGTTTGATTGTCCATTTTATTTCATACAGTATTTCATATCTGCAGGAGAAATTTGATTTTTTATTTGTCCTAATATATTAAAGTCCATTTATTATTTTTAACATTTCTAGGACTGTTTCCTTGGGCCCTCGGTTTAATGCTGTCCACCACCCATGAGCAAAACTCTTTCTATGGCAAGAAACATCGAACACCTGTAGTGGGTGAGTGAGACAACATCATAATCAGCATGTTTGTATTAACAGTGTATTCTGCCTTGGTTAATGTAGTTTTTCCTTAAGTAATTCCAGTTTCCCTAGGAGAATATTTATAGGTTTCCATGGGCCATATAAATTTTGCCTGTCAGATATGCACAACGTGTGTCTTTAAAAATCGGGAAGCCAATTCTCTTTGATAGCTTCTGAATAAATGTTCACTCTCAAAAGCTTTAACATTAGCTACCAATTGACACTTGAATATCACATAGGCTTTTAAAATCTCTCTTCTTAGTTGGCTAGCATCTGTTCTGTCATATACCAAATGAGCACAGGTACATAAAAGATTCATATTGTGATGCCAACGTTCGTGACAGAGGGTTTCATGGACACAGCGAAAATGTTAATTTGCACCACATCCAGGCATTGGTTTTCCACTCTTTCTTGTCAAGCTCCCACAGAGGAACCACAGAAGCAGGATTGCCCGGGGCACACAGTTCAGCTGAACCAACAGCCAGTGCAGAGAAGTTACCAGGTAACACAGATGCGTATTGTCACAGTAAAGAGGCACAAATGCCCTCTGCTTTTTTTTCTTGGCAGGGAGGCTCTAAAACAAGAAGACCGACTTATGAGACAGTTTGGCTCTGAGCAGTGCGAGACGTTGAGTTAGATCATGGCAAGAAAAAATCCAGACATGGTTTTTATTGAAATAACATGCTTCTCACATAGAGCACATTCTTTATGGAGGCATACTTATGCACCAAAATGGATTTTTTTAAAAATTTCTACTGTGAAGCCAGCGGACAGTATCAAAAAGTGGCATTCTGACAGTAGTTTGGGTTAGCTGTTCTGTCTTGCTTAAAATGATCTTATTATTTGTCTCTTGATTCATTTAAATGATTTTGTTTCCAGAGGGATTTGTTTGCTAGGATATGGAAGATTCAATCATTCATTCAGTAAATATTTACTGAGCATCTACTCTGCTCACATTCGAGGTTCTATTTCAGATGGGAAGCCCTCTTGAGCCTGTATTTTGAGAGAGAAGCAGAATAAATACACAAATAAGTGAAAGATGTAGTGTGTCAGATTGTGATAAATGCATTGGAATAAAATAAAGCCAGGCATGAGGAGAAGACATGCAGTGATGAGGAGAGGGTGCTATTTTAAACAGCATAGTCAGACAAAGCCTTGCTGAGTGGATAATATATGGGCGATGAATTGAAGAAGTAAGGAGCAGGAGGTGCATCTGTCTAGAGAAAAGTGGTGGGGTTTGGAGTAGGACGGTCTTAGCAGAGGTGTTGAGCAGTGACAGGTTCTCAAACTATTTTGGAGGTAGAAATGACAGAATTTTCTTCCAGATTGGATTTGGGGTATGAGAGAAAAAAGATCGGGTTGACTCCGAAGTTTTTGGCTTGAGCAACTGAAGGATGGAGTTGTCATTTATTGGCATGGAGAAGACTGCAAAAACAAGTTTAGAACATGTAGAATTGGGATATGTGTTTTAGGATTGTAAAGTTTGAAGTATTTATTAGACATCCACGTGTAGAAATCAAGTGGGCAGTTGGATATGAAAGTCTGGGCAAGATCTGTGGTGAAGACATACATTTGAGGCTAACAGTTCTTAGATGGCGTTCAAAGCTGCGAGGCTGGTTGAGATCATTTAAAGTAGTGGTTCTCAACTGAGACCCACCTTCACCCTTAGAAATTCTTCTGTAATTGGTCTGTGATGGATCTCAGACTTTGGCATTTTTAAAAACCTCCCGGATGATTCTTATCTCCATTTTAACCTTGTGACTTAGGTTAAGTGCCTCTGACTTAGAGATTGAGTGTTGCTAGAGATGAGAAATACTCTTTAAGACAGAGTACAAGGCATCCTAGCATTTGAAGGTCAAGGATATGAGGAAGAACCAGAAAAGAGAATGAGCTACTGTGAGACAGGAGGAGAATAAGCAGAGTGAGGGATTCTGAAAGCCAAGTGTAGCATATTAAGGAAGAAGGGGTGATTAAATATATCAAACATTGCAGACACACCAAACCAATGAAGACTGAGAATCGACCATTGGATTTACAAGTTGGGCCTTTGGTGGCCTTGACAAAAGCTGTATCAGTAGTCCAACAGGGTGATGTCTTGGCTGGAGTGGATTCAAGAGAGAATGGGAGAAGACAGATTGGAACTAGTCCTTCTAAGACCATTCTTTAATGAGTTTCTGTATAAAAGAGAGTAGAGAATCAGGGAGTTAGCTAAAGTAGGCGGTGGGGGAAAGAAAGTTTTATTTTTTTAAGATGGTAAAAAGAGTTGCATATTTGTGTGCTCTTGGAAATGATCCAATAATAGAGGAAAATGATAATATAGGAGAAGGAAGGAAGAATTGATGGAACAATCCCCTTAGGTGAGGAAGAAAGGGATGTGTATGCAGTGGAGGCTTTAATTTGGGTGACAGCATGGCCAGTTGCTCCACATAACAGGAAGGAAGGTTTGATTACATGGGCCACTTCTAGGTAGGCAAATGCTTCTGGTGGTGGGTGCTGGAGGACATTCTCTTCAGACTGTTTCTATTTTCTCAGGGAAATAAGAAGCCAGGGCTTTAGATGAGAGAGGGCATAGGAAGGAGAGATTAGAGGCCTGAGAAGTGAGCATGGTATGAAATACACATAAGGAAAAATGAATGAGTTTATTGCAGCACTATTCACAATAGCCAAGATTTGGAAGCAACCTATGTGTCCATCAACAGGGGAATGGATAAAGAAAATGTGGTATGTATACACAATGAAGTATAATTCAGCCATAAAAAAAATGAGATGCTGTCATTTGCAACAACATGGATGGAACTGGAGGTCTTTATGTTAAGTAAAATGAGCCAGGCACAGAAAGACGGACATCACCTATTCTCACTTATCTGTGGGAGCTAAAAATTAAAACAATTGAACCCATGGAGATAGAGTAGAAGGATGGTTACCAGAGACTGGGAAGGGTAGTTGGGAGAGGAAGGGAAGTGGGGGATGGTTAATGGGTACAAAAAATATTTAGAAAGAATAAGTAAGACCTAGTATTTGCTAGGAAATCAGGGTGACTATAGTAAAAAATAATTGTTCATTGAAAAATAACTAAGAGTATAACTGGATTGTTTGAAATGCAAAGGATAAATGCTTAAGGGGATGGCACTCTGTCCACCCTCATGTGATTATTATGCGGGGCATGTTTGTATCAAAATATCTCTTTTAATCCATAAATATATACTCTTACCATGTACCCCATAAAAATTAAAAATTAAAAGAAGAAAACAACAACAACAACAAAAATGAATGAGTAAATGGATGGGGAAACATAGAATTGATGGACAGTTCAAGGTCACAGGTTTAGTTTGAGACCAGCAGCTGTATGTGTGCTTTTCAGCCACATTCAACTTCTTGCCTGGTGCAGAGAACCTGGAGAGTCAGACTTAACTAGGGTGGAGTTCTCAACAGGTGAATACAAGGTAGGAACAGCGAGCCACAGGGTTGAAGCTATATGCAATGGTGTGATTATAATCATGAACCCTGTGATGTATACTAGCCTGGGGGAAAGTGAGGATTTCGGAGGAGAGGAGCACTGGAGGTCTGGACTGGATAAAAAAAAATTGCTGAAGCCATGGTTCTAGTAGTTCACTATGGTGTGAAAAAAGTGTCTGTTTCGATGAAAGGTAAACACATTTCTTACTGACGCCAATTTTACTTTGAATCTGCTTAATTAAGTTTTTAACCATTGAAATTAGTTGTTATGCAAAAAGAGCCATAGCTTTGAACATTAATATGCATTCTTTCACTTACAATTATGAAATGAATATATTAATGAATAATCTAAAAACAATTAGTGGTTGCTAGAGTACATCTCAGTCATCTGTCTCTTGCAAGTTAATAAATTATCAATGACAGAATTAAGCTATCCTGAGCACTTTTTAAATATTTATGCTTCTTTGCAACCTCAGTAGTTTGGGGAAATGATGACAAGCAGCAAAATGTATGTCTCCGCCTATTTTGTAAATCACTTTAATTTTGCTAAATTGCCGAAAGGGATTCGCTGGAATCAAGAAACACTTTTCAAAAACCTAATTGATAAAATTGCATTATGTAAGACTAATGCCAGAGCTATGAGATGCTTGACTTTGATAAGATTTTGTCCGTTACATTCGGAATTGCTATTGGTGAGTGGGGGATTATCTACTTTATAACCTAATCAAATGGTCTGACCCACTGAATGAAGAGGGCAGCTTTGATATGTTGCTCCATGCCTACCTCCTGATTGGATGAGGAGTAGCAGCTTCTTGTAGCATTAGAACCTGGCATGGTGGGTCCATGTGCAGCTGCCCCATCCCCCATACACCCTTAAGACCAGGTCACTTCCCATCAACTCCATCTTGCCTGGTCCTGGCTTATGTTCTGATGTCTGATGCCAGAGCCCACCTAGCCATCAAAATCATATCACAGGTGTGAGGACATCATGAACTTGTGCTGCTTATCTCTTTCATTATGGTAAAAATATGGTTCACAATTCCGTAAAATAGAGTGTCTCTTTCTTGTCTTAAAGGAGTTATAACTTTTGATATCATCAAAGTTAAAGTTTCGAATACATTCAAAAACCATAAAAACACATATAAACCCACCACAATTTTGAGGTTTTATTTCTGTAAAATAATCTATACCAAATACACTATCACATTCATATTCTCATATATACCTCATTGCACAGATGTGGGTGGCAATGTCACAAACCTGAGTCAGTGTACAGCAGACATTGCCATTGTGTGAAGACACCCTCAGTATCAAAGTATGGCAGTTTAGGTGATCAATGTTAATCAATAGTTGCATGGAAACAAGACATATCACTACCTAGAAGGGACTGCATAGACACTTTCTAAAGCAGATCCCATCAACAAGAGAGAGGAAAGAATTGAAGGGGAACTTGACAGAGAGGCTAATATGTGTACAGAATGGTGGTTGGGAAACACGGTTTTACACTCCCTCATGTTTGAATTATGTTTGTTTTATGTTGTTTGAAATAGCACCTGGGAATAATCTGTATCCCTTATATTGATTTATTTGTATCTATTGATTGCTGGATTGATTTACAATTAGGAAACAAATCACCACAATACTTAAAAAGAAAGAAAACCTGAACTTCAATCTGTATTCATCACTCAAGATAGCAAATGGTCCATCTTCTGGGAGTTACTCTCAGCAATGTTTCTCATGCTAAATATTAAGTACAGGAATGTCTCCTGCTTTACCTAGGGTTCAAGTGTGTTTATAAACCCTGCTCTTTGTGAGGTGTCATGGAGATTGAAAAATATTTATGTGATTCCTCATGAAAATGGGTTAAAAAATGGAAAATGTGGTTAATGCTACAATTAAATTAATTAGAAAATAGTTCACAAAAACTTGGGGACAGATGAGGGGACAGAGCAACTATTCATTCTGGTGGGAGAGTTTACATCTTTAGGATGGATTTCACTAGAGGGATAAATTATATCTCTCTTTTACCTAGAATGATTTGCATTACAGTGATAGCTATTTTAGCTTCATGCACCATTTGTTAAAAACAATACAAAGGATCAAAGGTAGGGATAGATATATTCCTTAAGTTGTTATGGTCATTTCAAGAGTCAGCCAAATAATACCGTGCTTTACTGAAATTGCATCTTTGAACCGAGTGAAATTGTGATAATACACTGGTCTGAAATTTAAGAATTGTGTTCTAGATCGAATGTCCTAACTCACTCTTTACCTTGGGAAAATAACATAAAGGAAAGGCAGGAGACTAGAGAATCTCTCAGATTCTAGCTTTCAACATTTAAATGTGTAGAATAAAAGGTGGGATGCAAGTGAGCTATTTTTTGCCTCTTGCTTAAAAAAAGGAAATGTAAAAAAATCTTCACACCTCAGAGTTGGTTGCTGTGGACAAAAGAAAATGTCAGTACACGTTTTTTCAAAACAGACTTTATATTTTAGAGCAGCTTTAGGTTCATAGCAAAACTGAGTAGAGGGTACAGAGCCTTCACATACACCCCTGTCCTGACACATGCATAGCGTCTCCCATTAGCGACGTTCTCCACCAAATCGACACCTTGATTAAAATCAATGAACCTACATTGACACATCATTCTCACCCAGAGTTTATCTTAGGCTTCACCCTTCGTTGTTTCACATTCTGTCGATTGGAATAAATGTATAATGACATGTAGCCACTATTACAGCATCATACAGAATAGCCTCGCTACCCTAAAAATCCTTTGTGCACCATCTGTTCCTCCATCTCTCCCCCCAACTCTTGACAACAACTGATCTTCTTACTGTCTCCATAGTTCTGCCTTTCCCAGAATGTCATGTAGTTGGAATCGCATTGTATGTCTCTGACTGGCTTCTTTCACTTAGTAATGCACATTTAAATTTCCTCCGCATATTTTCATGACATGATAACTCATTTATCTTGAGTAATATCCTATTGTCTGGATGTAACATAGTTGATCTATTCACCTACTGAAAGACATCTTAGTTGTTTCCAAGTTTTGGCAATTATAAATAAAGCAATTATACATGTCTGTGTACAGATTTTTGTGTGGCCATTAAGTTTTCAACTCCTTTGGGTAAATGCCAAGGAATGTAATTGCTGGATTGTATAGCAAGGGTATGTTTAGTGCTGTAAGAAACTACCCAACTTTCTTCCAATGTGGCTTCTCCATTTTGCATTCTCCCCAACAATGAATGAGAGTTCCTATTGCTCCACATCCCCACCAGCATTTGGTGTTGTCCGTGATTTGGATTTTGGCCATTCTAATACGAATATGGTAACATCCCATTGTTGCTTTAATTTGCATTTCCCTGATGACAAATGATGTAGGTGGCAACTTTTCTTACCCATTCTTGATTACGCTAAAGCTTGAAAGTATGTTGCGGATGTCCAGAGAAATCTAACCACTGAAAATACAAGGGAAGTATACTGTCAGTCTAACGATTGCTGACATGTCCCTTCTTAGAGCAGCAATCGGGCAAGCCACAGCCTTATTTCATGTCATCTTCATCTCTTCAGCTAATTTAGCCTGTAATGCACTATCAGTTTGATATTCTCAGGAGTGAAATTATTTTCCAAGGTACGGAGGCCTCTTTCTTGGCCAGACCATTATCCAGGGAAGAATGAAATTCAGGCACTATAATACATAATCTCTTGCTTTTCCAGTTGCCTCTCTAATTATCCTACCATGAGCACTGACACGTGGTAGAATTAGAGGAATTATTCCTGCAGCTTTGCCCTTCAATGCAGGCTTCAGGTTTGTCCCCAGCAACTTGCTTACTAGTTTCCTGTTCTTGGGAACAGTAGAGGGTCTGGCACCTGGTAATTCCCAGTTGTCAATAATCAGCCATCTCTGCAGTTACTCATTAACTCCAGCACTCCATCCTCAACTCACTAGAAGTTTAATTTAAACACAATTGTTCGGAGTGGGTCTGCCACCTTTCCTCTTCTCCCATTTCTCCAGTCTTGCCACACTCTTCTCTCCTGATAGTTTAAATCGCTATTTTGGGAGGGAACTATTTCTGTTTCCAGAAGCCAAAGAACAGAATAAACAGAATGTTTTTTGTGTTTTGTAGTTCACAGTGTACTATTAAAAATTCAGCTTGTAAATAAAAATTGTATTTATTTAAGATGAACACTGTGATGTTTTGATATATACATAGTGAAATGACTATCACACTAAATCTAGTTAACACACTCATCTCCTTATATAGTTACTGTGTGTGTGTGGTGAGAACACTTAAGATCTACTCTCTTAGCAGCTTTAAACTCTACGGTACAATATTATTAAGTATAGTCCTCATGCTGTACATTAGAACTCTTGAGCTTATGTATCCTACAGGACTGAAACTTTGTACTCTTTGACCAACATTTCCCCATTAAAGCCCTGAAGTTGGAATCTCTAAATGGGGAAACTGATAGAGAGTAGATTTGAAGATGAAGGACTTCGCCTGGGAGAGTCTTGGAAGAAATCCACATAGGGAGCAAGTTATAATGACAAATGCTCTTCTCTCTTTATAGACTTGATCTCCTTAAGTCCATGGATGAACTCCGTAAGTCCAGCAAAAGTCTCTCATTCATCTTTAGGTCTTTAGCATGTAGCCCTGTGCTCAGCATTTAGGAGATGCTTGATAAATATTTGTGGAACTGATCAGAACAGAGCCACACACAGTTGAGCCAGGGACACATGGCAGTCAACTGGCGACTGAGTTCAGTCGATGACAGAGCAATGGGAAAAGGATGGAAATAAACTTCTCACCCCTGCTTATATTCACAAAGATCTTTGTGCTGCATTTTTGTTTGAAGCTGTGTGCCTAGATAACCCATGAACACAGTCAATTCCAAATTGAGCTGTCTTTCAAATCATTGAAACAGGAACAATTGTTGTAACCATGTTTAGTGGGTTATTTGTGGTGCCAAAGATGCCCAAGTGAAAGAGTTACTTCCCATCATCACTTCACAGTCATGAAGTGGTGCTGGCTCTTTGAAACGTACTTACACGTATTTCCTGTTCAGCTCTGGGTGTGATTGTGTGGGTGATGCCTTCAGTGCCGAGGGTGGCTGTAGGGTCTGCAGCTGTTAGTAGACGAATCATTATTCTGATGCTGGCTCCTGTCCTTCACAAATAATTTTAGGAAAAAAGCTGACCCTGTAGTGACCTTTTCTGATTTCCAGCAGCCAAGTGTTCCTCTTATTGCTAACTGTGTGGATGTTAACATGGGCATCTTCACATTTGGATCAGAAAACAATATTATTCTGAAACACTTTCCTTTGAATGTCTGGTGTCTCATGTTCATTCAAAAGGATTGTCTCCAGTGTCCACGTATGGCTGACTCTACTAGTCAGTTGCTTTTTAGTCAAAACACTTTCTGAAAGACAAAAGTTCTGTGTTAAGCATGCTTAGGAAAAGTGATTGCAGAAATAGCCATGTCAGTCAGAGGCCAGAATGCTCTTTCAGATTAGGGTATCAGACAGAGGAACCTACTGGGCTTTGGTCAACGTGTTTCATTTTTAACAGGCTCGCTAGGGCGCAGCAGAGAGAGAAATCGTATTCACCCACTGAAAACCCAGCAACTGACTTAATGACAGTTGAACAGGAGAAACACAAACTTCAGGTTGAGGTTGATTTTCGCATGTGTGCATTCTCTTAAAAGACATTTTCTGTTATTAGCATAGCCTCTTTTAGACTGGGTGGTTATGGCTTTTTTATATTTTAAAAGTATTTATTTTCCTTATAAATGTCATTTGATAACAAATTAGTAGTCATTAAGGTAGTAGGAGAAACGGACCTTGTTGACTTTTTTTTTTTTTTAACTTTTGAAGGAATTTACAGATAAAATGTTAGTTACATTGAATTTTGGAATCAAATTCTCCAACTGCTGTAACCAGTAGAGAATACATTTTCCTGTACCTTATTCTGTAAGCCTGTCAAATAATGTAATTTTGAAGGGATTTGAGGCCCCTCTTAATTCAATCTTTACCATTAAAATATTTCTGGCTCTACTTAATAGGGAAACAGAATAAGAGTCAGGAATCCTAGATTTTAGACTTGGCATTACCATCTTCTGGCTTTCTTATCTTTGGAACATCATTTAGTTCCTCTGAAACTCAGTTTCCCAAATTATAAGAAGTAAAAGGATGATAGCAGCTAACAATATTGATGATCACATCCAATAATGTGTGCCAGAGTCCTTTTTTTTTTAAATTTAAAGCATTATATAAGTGTTTTGTGTTTAAGAAAAGATATGGATGCAAAAAAATAGATTGTGTCAATGCTGGGACACAGTGGGTTGTTAGTTTTTAATCTGTAAATCACAGCCTTTGAAATGTTTCCATTGTTAATGTTCTTATAACAAAGAGTTGTAAAAGAAAGAAAAAGAAACACAGCTATAGGCGACCATTAGGCTAAGTTAGAATCTGTCTAATGTGAATGTGAGGCTTTTCACATCTCTGTCCTGAGGGCTCAATATTCACAGTAACATAAGAAAAACAAAATTATATTTGTGAACACACACTAGCCTTGAGATTTTTTTATATTGTCTATAATAAAGCTATAAAATGCTCATTTTATACCATACATTCTCGGTTTCTTTTAAATAAAAATCTAACTTGTTGGGCTTTCATGACAATCCAGATGTGATTACCCTTTGAAAGAACCTGAAATTTTATTTTTAGTTTTTACTTGTTTACTTATTTATTTTTAAGACAGGGTCTCACTCTGTCCCCCAAGATGGATTGCGGTGGCACAATCTCAGCTCACTGCAACCTCCACCCCCAGAGAACCTGAAATTTTAAAACAACTGGAAAGTTTTACCAATGACTGAGAATTTATTTCCTTTTGAAAAACCCAAAATAAATATTATCCAGCTACTGGCCAGTGCTTATGATATATCTCTTATGAAATAGTTATCTTTGTGATTTTGTGTAAATCTCATAAATTTTGATACATTACTTAGGATTTCTTTCATTGGCAAGATGGTTCTCTGTAAATAGAGAACAATGGACAACCTCTGTAAAATTTTTAGCAGGTTTTACATTTGCAAAACGGAATACAGTCAAGTTTGCAATTGTTTCTGTGTAGCTTTCCAAACATTTCCACTTGTCTTAACATAAGACGTCCAGGCCATGTGCAGAGAAGAGCTTACTAAACTACCTCTGTGACTCATTTTACCAGGCTCACACCTGTCTGACATTCAACCTTGGGACTAGATTTAAGAACTTGAGCATAACACCAATTTGACCTCATTCAGTAACAATCAAAAAGGATATCAAGACTGAAATCAGGATAGACATTGGTTCAAATTGCTTTTTCCTTCTCTCCGTTTAATCAACCTCACTCTATTTTTGTCTCTTTCTAGGGAGAAGTGAGTGAGATAGACTACTCCTGAATAGATATACACATCTATAATGCATCTGAAATCAACTATCTGGATTTTGAAATTTAGGGTCAATGTTTTGTGTGTTGTTTCACATTTAACATCCTATCAACCTTTTTCTTAGGATTTGGTTATAGAAAACCCAGGTAATGTGCAAAGGGACAGATGAGATTGAGGAGACTGCTTAGTATTTTTTAAAGTAGAATAAATGGTTTTAAGTGACTTTTGTGTAAAAGTAGGTTTTGCACTTTTGGCACCAAGGCAATTCTGCTAATTGTAAATTAGTCTGTTCTTAGAAAAATTTTAATGAACTTTTTTATGTATAATTTGCATAAAGTAAATGTACCCATTTAAAATGTAAAATTCCAACACCCAAATCAAGACATAGAACATTTCCTTCATCCAGAAAGTCCTCTCTTGCAAACTGTCAGCTAATTGCTACCTCTTCCCACCCCTAGCAACCAACCGATCTGACATTTAGCACTAGTGATTAGTTTTCCCTGTTTTAGAGCATTATACAATTGGAATCATTCAAGACATATTGGTGTGTCTGTCTTCCTTTGCTCTGCATTATGTTTTTGAGAGCCATCCATTTGTGACAAGTATCAATCATCTGTTCCTTTTCATTGCTAAATAGTATTCAATTTTAAGAATATAGCATAGTTTTATGAACATCTGGGTAGTTTGCAGTTTGAAGCTATTGTAATTAAAGCTCCTCTGCATTTTCAGCATACATTTTGGTGTTCATAGATGTTTTCATTGCTCTTAGATGAATACTTTTGGCTCATAGCGTGTATAACTTTACCAAAAAATTGCCAAATTGTTTTCTAACGTGATGGGACCATTTCACGCTCCTACCTGAAATGTATGAGAGTTTCAGTTGCTCTTCATCCGTGGTTGGGATTGTCATTTATTTTTGTTATGGGCATTTTAATGCATATTGGCACCTCATTGTGGTTTTAACTTGGATTTCCTGATCAGTCATGATGCTGAGCACCTTTGATAGGCCATTATCCATTTACATAACTTCTTGTGTCTAATATCCGTTCTCATCTTTTCCCCATTTATCAGATTGTCTTTATATTACAGATTTGTAAGAGTTCTTTAACCATTCTAGATGTGAGCTCTTTGTCAGTTATGTGTTTTGCAAATATCTTATCCCTGCTTGCTTAGAGAAATATTTGTATCCTTAAATGATTCAATTCAGAAAAGACTAATGGTTTGCATTGTATTTTCCCAAAGTAGTATTTGAAGAGCAAGAAAATCCTTTTAATTTCATTGAAGTCTATTTTATCAAGTTTTCTTTTATGGCTAGTGTTTTCATTTTGTATTGTTTTTTCTCCTAGGAATCAATGACCTACCATAGAGTTGAAAGGTTTTTTCCATCCTTGTTTTGTTCAGAAATACAATTAATTTTTGTGCATTGATTTTTTTGCATTATTCAACATTGCTAAATTCTATTCATTTTTATTAATTTTAGTATATTTCTTAGGATTTTCTTAACAGATAATCTTGTTCTCTGTAAACAGAAGACAATGTCATATCTTTAGCAGGTTGTAGGTTAACCCTGGCCTCAGAAAATTAGTGTAGGAGCATTTTATCCTCGAATTCCTCTAAGATTGTATATAAGATTGATATTAATTTTTTCTTAAGCATTTGATAGAATTCACCAGTGGAATCATCTGGAAAACTTTAGTTTTCTTAGTGGGAAGATTTTTGACTATAGGTTCAAATTCTTTTCTATTTCCGTAATTAGTCTTAGTAGGAGATCATTGTTTTTAACAATCTTTTTAAAAAATAAATTTCTTATTTGTTAATTCTCTATTTTCATTTATCTCTGATCTTTGTTATTTTCTTATTTCTGTTCACTTTGGGATTAGTTCAATCTTCCTTTTCTAAATTCTTAAAATAGACACTTGATAACAGATTTTTAATCTTTCTCTTTCTTTAATTTTGTCATTTAAAGTTATAAATATTCTTCTGAGCAATGCTTTATCTGCCTTTTGCATATTTTGATATGTAATAAAATAATTACATATCAAAATAGATATGTAAAATTATTTATTTTGAAAGGCTTTCTCATTCATCTTTGATTCCTTTTTTAATCCATGAATTATTTAAAAGTGTATTGGTAAATTTTGAAACATTTGGGATTTTTAAAGATATCTTAGTGTTATCGATTTCTAATTTAACTTTACTATGATAAGCTCACATACTCTGTCAGTTTTCAAGCTTTTGAAATTTTTTGAATGCATTATACACTTTGGCATACAGCCTATATTGATGAGCAGTTGATGTGCCATTGAAACAAATATGTATTATGAGGTTATTGAATAAAGTAGTCTGTAAATGTCAATTAGGTTAAGTTGGTGAATAGTCTTTTTCAGATCTTCTGTATCCTTACTGATTTTTTGCCTACTTGATCTGCTAACTACTAACAGAGCAATAATAAAAAACTCCAAATTTGATATCTGTTCTTTATTTAATTTTGTCGGTTTTAGCTTATAAATTTTGGAGTTTTGTTATTAGTGCATACGCATTTAGAATTGCTATGTCTTTCTGATAAATTTCCTTTTTACCATTATACAATGTCTTTCTTTAACTCAACTAATATCTTTTGCCTTGAAGACCATTTTGGTATTTTAATAGCCTCATCATCTTTCTTATCCAGACTGTTCACATGAAAAGCTTCCCAACACTTTTACTTTCAGTACATTTGCAGATTAAATTAAAATGCATCTTTCTAGTTTATACAGTACATTACATAACTGGATCTTACTTTTAAATGCAGTTTGATAATCTCTGCCTTTTAAGTGTTCAATCTGTTTACACTTAATGTACCAATTGATGTTATTGTGTTTAAGATATATCTTGCTATTTTTTTCCCTTTATTCTTTTAATGTTTCTTTACTGTCTTCTTATTTTCTTTGTTGAGAGACAGGATCTCACCTGGTTGCCCAGGCTGGAATTCAGTGGTATAAGATCAACCCTGAGCAGTGGACTTGTGGACCACACATGTTTAAACTTTTGAACCCATTTTCCCCACACTCTGGCAGCTCTCTTGCCTTCAGGACCCAGCCATTCAGGTTTCAGTAGCTTCAGCAACCTCATACCCTGATCTTTGCCTCCTCAGATCAGCAGAACTGCTGTGTTTTGCTTGTGCTGCAGTTGGGAAATTGTCCCCAGGCAGAATTCTAAGGTAATCATGGGCCTCGCCTCATGAGTCTCCCTACTCTCAATTACAGTGTTGTACTTTTTGTTGTCCACTGCTTAGAAATTATTGATTTTTTTCTCCCTAACCCCCTAGTGTTAATTTTCTCTGATTCATTACGTTTTTAGTGTTCTGGTTTCAGAACTATTTATTTTTGTACTTCTTAGTTTAAAAATTTATTTCTCTCTGAATTTCTGTTTGGTTTTAAAAATGAAAAACCACAGAAATAGCCAACGTGAAATATATGCTTCTGTACTTCATGATGATAAATAATTTGTGGTGTTTATAAGTCCACTGGGTACATTAAGTATCAACTACTCATATTTTTTCAACTTATAAATCTCTGAAGGTTATTAGTATAAAGTGTTTTCAAAGTTTTATCTAAGTACATGTCAGTTTTTCTCTAAAATTTATAACTAATACTCATGTACATATATATTTACAGATATATATGAATGGTGATAAAAATAAAAATAACACACACTATATATTTCATATGTTACAATAGGTATTTTTATGCCTTTCTTATTGAATGTTTGGAAAGTAAATGTCTTACATTTCAACAAACCATTAATCAAAATTAAAAGAAGGGAAAATCATTATTAAATGTTTTAATATCTGTTCAATTTGAAAATTCCCTTTTAAATATTATATGTCAGATAATAATATGTAAAGAGATTCCTTTTATGAGAATATAGGTAACATTTTAAACAAATACCTTTTGTGAGATTTTCCTTTCATCTGGTTTCTTTAAACTTAGGGAAATAAAATTATCAGTACAGTAAACTGGAAGGCTGTTTCTTTTCCCTGATGGCATTCTCTGGAAGCCTTGTTGAGATTTGTGGTACATTTAGTTTGGCCAGTGAGTCATCTCTCATAATATGTTCAATGTCTGCTTGCCTCAGGACTAGGAGTCTGCTGGCAAACTCTGGCCTCTTAAGTCATAGAAATCAGCCTTTGAATTAAAAGTTATTAATGGCATGCATTAAGTATCAGCTGTCATTTCCTCCAGGGAGGAGAAATCTCATGGAAAATTTGCACAGTGTAGCTCATTTATTATGTTAAATGTCTTTTAATAATGATAGCTTATTTTTTAATTTTATTCAAGATTCACAAATTTGAGAGGGTAATTTGTTCTACACTATAAACAAAAGGAAAGATACTTCAGTTAAGAATTTTGATAGAACTGGAACAAAAATAAACCCGCAGCTTAAAATAAGTAATGCCATCATCAACAAACCACGACCTGGTTGTAAAGGAAATGGGGTCCCCATTCTTCCTGGCTGCCTTACAGTGCGGAAAACAACATGGCATTGACGTCTCTTTGAAAAGCAGAAGATTCTCTTTTTTGGTTGTGTCTCTGCCCGGCTTTGGTATCAGGATGATGCTGGCCTCATAAAATGAGTTAGGGAGGATTCTCTCTTTTTCTATTGATTGGAATAGTTTCAGAAGGAATGGTACCAGTTCCTCCTTGTACCTCTGGTAGAATTCGGCTGTGAATCCATCTGGTCCTGGACTCTATTTGGTTGGTAAGCTATTGATTATTGCCACAATTTCAGAGCCTGTTATTGGTCTATTCAGAGATTCAACTTCTTCCTGGTTTAGTCTTGGGAGGGTGTATGTGTCGAGGAATTTATCCATTTCTTCCAGATTTTGTAGTTTATTTGCATAGAGGTGTTTGTAGTATTCTCTGCTGGTAGTTTGTATTTCTGTGGGATCGATGGTGATATCCCCTTTATCATATTTATTGCATCTATTTGATTCTTCTCTCTTTTCTTCTTTATTAGTCGTGCTAGTGGTCTATCAATTTTGTTGATGCTTTCAAAAACCCAGCTCCTGGATTCTTTAATTTTTTGAAGGATTTTTGTGTCTCTATTTCCTTCAGTTCTGCTCTGATTTTAGTTATTTCTTGCCTTCTGCTAGCTTTTGGATGTGTTTGCTCTTGCTTTTCTAGTTCTTTTAATTGTGATGTTAGGGTGTCAATTTTGGATCTTCCCTGCTTTCTCTTGTGGGCATTTAGTGCTATAAATTTCCCTCTACACACTGCTTTGAAAAGACAGGCAGAGATGCAACCAAAAAAGAGAATTTTAGACCAATATCCTTGATGAACATTGATGCAAAAATCCTCAGTAAAATACTGGCAAACCAAATCCAGCAGCACATCAAAAAGCTTATCCACCATGATCAAGTGGGCTTCATCCCTGGGATGCAAGGCTGGTTCAATATACGCAAATCAATAAATGTAATCCAGCATATAAACAGAACCAAAGACAAAAACCACATGATTATCTCAATAGATGCAGAAAAGGCCTTTGACAAAATTCAACAACCCTTCATGCTAAAAACTCTCAATAAATTAGGTATTGATGGGACGTATCTCAAAATAATAAGAGCTATCTATGACAAACCCACAGCCAATATCATACTGAATGGGCAAAAGCTGGAAGCATTCCCTTTGAAAACTGGCACAAGACAGGGATGCCCTCTCTCACCACTCCTAGTCAAGATAGTGTTGGAAGTTCTGGCCAGGGCAATTAGGGAGGAGAAGGAAATAAAGGGTATTCAATTAGGAAAAGAGGAAGTCAAATTGTCCCTGTTTGCAGATGACATGATTGTATATCTAGAAAACCCCATCGTCTCAGCCCAAAATCTCCTTAAGCTGATAAGCAACTTCAGCAAAGTCTCAGGATACAAAATCAATGTACAAAAATCACAAGCATTCTTATACACCAGTAACAGACAAACAGAGAGCCAAATCATGAGTTAACTCCCATTCACAATTGCTTCAAAGAGAATAAAATACCTAGGAATCCAACTTACAAGGGACGTGAAGGACCTCTTCAAGGAGAACTACAAACCACTGCTCAATGAAATGAAAGAGGATACAAACAAATGGAAGAACATTCCATGCTCATGGGTAGGAAGAATCAATATTGTGAAAATGGCCATACTGCCCAAGGTAATGTATAGATTCAATGCCATCCCCATCAAGCTCCCAATGACTTTCTTCACAGAATTGGAAAAATCTACTTTAAAGTTCATATGGAACCAAAAAAGAGCCCGCATCACCAAGTCAATCCTAAGCCAAAAGAACAAAGCTGGAGGCATCACGCTACCTGACTTCAAACTATACTACAAGGCTACAGTAACCAAAACAGCATGGTACTGGTACCAAAACAGTGATATAGATCAATGGAACAGAACAGAGCCCTCAGAAATAACGCCACATATCTACAACTATCTGATCTTTGACAAACCTGAGAAAAACAAGCAATGGGGAAAGGATTCCCTATTTAATAAATGGTGCTGGGAAAACTGGCTAGCCATATGTAGAAAGCTGAAACTGGATCCCTTCCTTACACCTTATACAAAAATTAATTCAAGATTGATTAAAGACTTAAACGTTGGACCTAAAACCATAAAAACCCTAGAAGAAAACCTAGGCATTACCATTCAGGACATAGGCGTGGGCAAGGACTTCATGTCTAAAACACCAAAAGCAATGGCAACAAAAGCCAAAATTGACAAATGGGATCTAATTAAACGAAAGAGCTTCTGCACAGCAAAAGAAACTACCATCAGAGTGAACAGGCAACCCACAAAATGGGAGAAAATTTTCACAACCTACTCATCTGACAAAGGGCTTATATCCAGAATCTACAAAGAACTCAAACAAATTTACAAGAAAAAAACAAACAACCCCATCAAAAAGTGGGCAAAGGACATGAACAGACACTTCTCAAAAGAAGACATTTATGCAGCTAAAAAACAAGTGAAAAAATGCTCACCATCACTGGCCATCAGAGAAATGCAAATCAAAACCACAATGAGATACCATCTCACACCAGTTAGAATGGCAATCATTAAAAAGTCAGGAAACAACAGGTGCTGGAGAGGATGTGGAGAAATAGGAACACTTTTACACTGTTGGTGGACTGTAAACTAGTTCAGCCATTGTGGAAGTCAGTGTGGTGATTCCTCAGAGATCTAGAACTAGAAATACCATTTGACCCAGCCATCCTATTACTGGGTATATACCCAAAGGACTGTAAATCATGCTGCTATAAAGACACATGCACACGTATGTTTATTGTGGCACTATTCACAATAGCAAAGACTTGGAACCAACCCAAATGTCCAACAATGATAGACTGGATTAAGAAAATGTGGCACATATACACCGTGGAATACTATGCAGTCATAAAAAATGATGAGTTCATGTCCTTTGTAGGGACAGGGATGAAATTGGAAATCATCATTCTCAGTAAACTATCACAAGAACAAAAAACCAAACACTGCATATTCTCACTCATAGGTGGGAATTGAACAATGAGAACACATGGACACAGGAAGGGGAACATCACACTCTGGGGACTGTTGTGGGGTGGGGGGAGTGGGGAGGGATAGCTTTAGGAGATATACCTAATGCTAAATGACGAGTTAATGGTTGCAGCACACCAGCATGGCACATGTATACATATGTAACTAACCTGCACATTGTGCACATGTACCCTAAAACTTAAAGTATAATAATAATAAAATAAAATTTTTTTAAAAAGTAGAAGAATAATAAAAGGCAAATGGCTCCATATTTTCTTACTCTATTTTTTAATTTATCTTTTGTTATTTTTATTAGTTTTTAATCATCCACAGAATTAAATTTATACTGAATGCATCTTTAGGTTTTGTATCAGGAAGTAAAAAGCACTTCTGCATGAATTTGTCACACTTCTATTGGCATTCACGCATCACACGCTGTCGAGAGTTCTTGCTTTATTTGTAATCTTTTCCTTCTTCCACCCTCTGTTCACCCCTATGAAGTCATCACCTGATTATAATGTCTTAGCTTCAGGTGACTGATAGAGATCTTTCTGGTGATCACCACAGTGCAGTGCTATTTCACTCTTTGGCAGGTCATATCTGATTTGATTTTGACCTCTTATTATCTTTGGCTTACCATACAGTTGGGTAATGTATGATGATATAGACTGAATAATCATTTAAAAAACAAAAACCTCATGTTTCACCACTGCAGCCAGTTATTTTGAAGGAGGCATCCTAAAGGTTGGGTTAATCTCTTAAGAAATCTTGAGCAGCCAAACTTGGATGACACTTGCTTTCCTTGCAAAAACGTCTTTAAACTTGAGATGTTTTCCATTATCAGTTATATTTTTAAATTTTTGAAGTTTGTTAAGAGCTGGCTTCTTTTTTACAAAGTTGAGGCAAGTGAAAATAGACTTCTTAAAATGAACCTTTGATTAAGGGTGGGTGGTGGTTCACAAGTTCTAGAGGTTAGAAACTCTAAGTGGACACTTCAGGATTTTGCTTCTTTGAGATATTGGCTGGCTTCTCTACTTTAATGAAAACACTTGTGGTAAATCCAGTACTATAAAGAGACATTCCTACATTTTGTTAATAACACTTTTTGGAAGCAAGTGATAAATTTTTGGAAGGCAAATATATGAAGCTCTGCAAGCGTTCATATAGTTAAACTTGTTTATCAAGATATATTTTAAGCACTTCATTGGTAGAAATAAAATTCTGATGTAAGCAATACTGCTGTCTATTCACAGATTCCACAGATTGGAAATGCCCTTGTCAGCTCACCAAGTTGGGCATGTGATCTTGGGGTCCTCATCAACTTCCTTCATTCTCATTTTATTTATATATCAAAATAAAATCTATTTGTAGCTTCATCTGCAGCAGCAACCCAAGTTGTCTGGCATCATTGGAATTGTCTCAATGCCACCTCTTGGTTTGACTTTTCCCTTTGCATGTCCTTTGCCCTGTCTCTCTGCTCTTGGCTTTGGTCTGAACTATTCTCTGGCTTTGTTGGTGTTCACTGGTATCAGAGAAACAATGGACTTTGAGCTTCAGCTGATGAATTTCCCTGATGGTGGCCAAGGCTGAGACTGGGAGCTACCAACATCCACGAATTTGACCTGCTATGGAGCCAGGGTACCTGGGGTGAATCACAATCCTTTCTGTATTGAATGTGCTCTTATATAGGCCCCTGGGAGCTACACGGAACCGAGGAGTGTAAAACCAACTGGTGGCTAGGAGCCCTTACCTTCTCTTCAACCTTCATTGAACACTGAATGATACCAGTGGAACCATTTATTTTTCCTGTTTTCTTCACTGTTTCATATGGAACCAAAATACACAAAAGGATTAAATATAAAAAAGGTTTTATATAAAATGTAAATCTTCCTAAATATAAAAAAGGATTTAAATGTCTATAGTATGTTACAAAAAATAATTTCTTAAAATAATCTGCTATGGCATTACATTTTATTTGATAGTAAACAATTTTTAAATTTTTTTTAAAAACGTTCTCTCCTGAATCCTCAATTTCCCTTTTCTTACAAGTAGACTTCTATTTTGGTTGAGGCTAATAGTGAGTGTTAGGAGAGAAAGTGCCAGAGCATCTGTGGTATGGCTGTTTTCCCTGGTGCTGGTGCTTAGCTGTTGCTAAGGGAGTCTAAGAAAACAGTGGCTACTCATATTTTATTGAACAAGCTGCACATAAATTCTGATTCTAACCAGGATACCGGGTACTTTATTGTGAACAGAGTGACTTTCTAACCTGGAACTCAGTTCTGTATACTCCATCATATTGATCTCAATTCTGATATTCAGACCAAAAAATTCTGGCTTTAAAAAAGTTTCTATATTTATAAGACTATATATATACACACACACACACACACACACACACACACACATATATATAATATATATTTATACATGTACAACCATCAAACTATACTAACACCCAATTGAAAGGTTAGAACACAACTATCAACATTGAAGACCTCATGTACCATTTTCCATTTCACAAAATCACCTTACCTTATAATCACCTTATAATTATTATAACTTCACCATAAATAATTATATCTCTAAAAATTACATAAGTTTGAAGATGTTTGAGATTTTTTAAAAATGTCATTATACTTTCTGTATTCTTCTGCAACTTTCTTCTTAAATTTTTTTGTGTTTTATTGCATCAAAATGCACATAAAATTTACCATCTTGACCATTTTTAAGTGTACAGGTCCATATTGTTAAATATATTCACATTGTTGTGCAACCAATCTCCACAACTTTTTTACTGTACAAAACTGAAACTTAAACAAGTCCCAATTTTCCCCTCCACCCCAACTCCTCACAACTGTCATTCTACTTTCTGTCTCTATGAATTTGACTACTCTATATACATTTAAAATGGAATCATACAGTATTTGTCTTTTTGTCCCTAGCTTATTTCATTTAGCATAATATTCTCTAGATTCATCTATGTTATATCATGTCAGAATTTCCTTCCTTTTAAAGGCAAAATGTTGAATCATGAAGTCAGCATTATACTCATGGGCTAAACTGTATTGATGTGTATAGCTGTTGTTGATTACTTTCCACTGCTGTTACTCTATCATAAAACTATTTCATAACTTATTTATCCATTCTGTTTTGTCTGGACTTAGAGCTGTTTCCAGGGTTGGCTGATTGGTTTGTTTCCTCTATAATGAATGCCCATGGAGTAGTCTTGTTCATGTCATCGTATTCATATTGTGTGCACCTGTGCAAGAGTTTTTCTAAAGCATAGACCTAGAAAACTGCTGAACAATAGGGCACATGCTAACTTTACTGGATGATGCCAAATTGATGTCCAACGTGTTTATACTGATATATATTCCTGCATGAGAGTTCTTGTTGTCTCACATCATTGTCAGTACTTGATATTGTCAGAATTTTTAATGCCTGCCAATCTGGTGGGTGTGAAATAGTATCTCATTGTGGTTTTAATTTGCATTTTTCTGATTGCTAATGAAGTTGGAGCATCTTTTTGTGCGTCTGACTTGAATCTTCAAATCTATTTCTGGATTAGAAGAGAAGAAATATAAGTCGAGGGAGAGAGAGAGAGAAAGTATTCTATATCCAGACCTTAACGCTGTAACTGCAACTTTTTAATTGACCGTAACTCTGTCAGCTCTTTTCCCCATTGGAGCAGTTTAAATATATAAAATGAGCACTGCCCTCAAATCCTGTGGTCAACAACTTATCTCCTGATGCTGCACAGAATCTTTGAATGAAAGGTATCATGCGGTCCATAGCCGGAGCACTAGAAAGCTCAGAGGACCACAGTCTAATGTTTTTGACTGAGAGACATATGTGAATGTGTATGTGTGTGTTTGTGTGTGTAAAACAAATGCCACACACGATAAAGTCTCATAAAACAATTCTTACACCTACTAGGTAAAATACGGTTTGATATTTTTGCTTTGATTTAGTCCAGTCTTCTTTGTTTTACTTCTTTCTTTCTTTCCCTCTTTCTTTTCTTTCCTCCTTCCCTCCCTTCCTATCTCTCTTTCTCTCTCCCTCTCTCTCTTCCTTCCTCTCTCCCTCCTTCCCTTTCTTTTTTCCTTTTTTTTTCTTTGAGACAAAGGAGTCTCGCTCTGTTGCCCAGACTGGAGTGCAGTGGTGTGATCTTGGCTTACTGCAACCTCCCCTCATGAGTTCAAGTGATTTTCCTGCCTCAGCCTCCTGAGTAGCTGGGATTGCAGGCCCCCACCACCACTCCTGGTTAATTTTTGTATTTTTAGTAGAGATGGGGTTTCGCAATGTTGGCCAGGCTGGTCTTGACCTCCTGACCTAAGGTGACCCGCCCACCTCAGCCTCTCAAAGTGCTGGGATTACAAGCACGAGCCACCATGCCCAGCCCCTTCCTTTCTTTCTGATTACTACCAACTAAGTTGATTTTACAATCCGCAGCTATAATGGTTCCCAATGGGGACGTTGCTGCTTCCAGGGAATGGTTTGGATATTTGTGAGGGATTTCCTGGCATTTATCAGCCAAGAACCAGAGATATGATATATGAGACAGTCTCAAACAATAAAAATTGTTCCTGTATCAGAAAACATTCAATATTTATATAGATGATCATTGGATATTTATAAAAGAACTTCCTTTCACAAAAAGTATATTATTCATAGTTTTCATATACAATATGCACTCATATTATAGGACTTATATTAGTCTGTCTTGTAAAATTGTGGTCTGTTACCCTTGGAAGCGGAAGCTCCCTGAAGATAGGAGAAGTGTTGTATTCGTCTGGGTTACCTCTAAGGTACCATCAAAGGACTTTGTATATAGGAGGTAGGAAGGCAGTTTAGTGGAGGGCGAGAAATAGACTCCAGTCAAAGAAAGACTTGATTTAAATTCCAACTGTATCGTGTCCAGTTGTCATGGACTAGGGTAAGCTATAAAGCTTTTCTATCCATCCATTACTCACCTGCAAAATGAATTAATAATAACACATATCCTAAAGCTTCAGTGGAGATTAGGTAAAATAATGTTTGTAAAAGAGCATATAGTAGGTGCTCAAATTATCAAAATTATTATGGCTGTTAATAATTATTTTTATTTAATAAACATTTGTTCACTTGATTTTGACCCATCTTGTTCTAATGTTTTTATTTAACCATAATAATAAGCACTAACACTTCTGAATGCTTACTTCATGTCAGACATAAAAACTTTAAATGGATTACTTTCCTTAAGTGAATATTTGCTACCAACCTATAAAGTAATTATAATTATTATTTAGCTGGGGAAATTTAGGTTAACAGAGGTTAGGTAACTTGCTCAAGATCTCCCTGTTAGTAAAGAAGGAAGCCAGGATTTGACCAAGGAAGTTCAATGTCAGCATCTATGTCTTAACCATTTTTGTGTTATTTCTTGATATAGAAAACTTTAAAAAAGTCCATAGTAATACAGTCTTATACTTTAACTGGCTTCAAGTTTGACAAATCTTAGACATTGTTCCTCAGAAAATAAAATATACTGATACAAAGCAAGAAAAAATGCCTGTGGCCAAGAACACAACCATAAGAAAATGTATAAAATATGGCAAAACTAACTTATGTTGGAAATCAAACATCCAACTCCAAAATTTAATTGGTGACTTAGGATTGAATGTATTATGGAATCTTGTTTTTCTAATTGTACCATATCATTAATCAGCTAAGAACTGAAATATTTGGCTAGGCATGGCGGCTCATTCTTGTAGTTCCAGCATTGTGGGAGACTGAGGCGGGTGGATCACTTGAGGTAAAGGGTTTGAGACCAGCGGGCCAAAATGGTGAAACCTGCCTCTACTAAAAATACAAAAGAAAATTAGTGGGGTGTGGTGGTGCATGCCTGTAGTCCCAGCTACTCAGGAGCCTTAACCAGGAGAATCGTTTGAACCTGGGAGGTGGAGATTGGAGTGAGTCGAGATTGTACCACCACTACACTCCAGCTTAGGTGACAGAGTGAGACTCTATCTCAAAAAAAAAAAAAAAAAAAAAAAAAGGAAGAAAGAAAGAAAAGAAATATTTAAAACCTAACATACTTGGATATGTATCCAGATTACAAAATTGAGCATGAAAGTAGAACTTCAGGCAAATAATACAGAGCCTTTACAACAAGCTTGGAGGGAACATGCAGTATTTCGTTCCCATGCTGATGAGTCTAGCAGTTCTTATCTCATTTCTCTGGGTGCTGGTCTATATCCCTCTGACATATGATCATTAAAAGAGTTGTATTTTTCCCGTGGAATACTATGCAGTCATAAAAAGGAACAAGATTATGTCCTTTGCAGGAAAATGGATGGTGCTGTGGCCATTATCCTTAGCAAACTAAGGCAGGAACAGAAAACCAAATACCACACATTCTCACTTAGAAGTAGGAGCTAAGTGATAAGAACACGTGGGCACTTCGAGGGGAACAGCACACTAAACCTCAGCTAAGTAGCAATGCAAACCTCTAATCTCAGGGACATGGAGCAAGAAGTCTGATTGGATGGGCCACAAACTCATCCCCACTCCTGGAAACAGCATTCAAAGTATCTCACCTTCCTGGGGGCTCAGGCAAAGCTTCTTGTTTAGGATGCATTCTTTGCATGTGGTGAATTTATGCATAAGGAGGGAGTAGATGCCATGCTGAGCTCCAGAACCAATTCATAGCAGTACTTTAGTCACAGCATCAGATGGCAGGCAAGGCTGTCTGTACGTTAAAAGAGCTTATACTAGTCACTCCAATAATATTGCACAAGTGTTCATCCAATTTAATTTTTCTGGGAATGACATGTGATGGGGTGTTGATGTGCAATTAAGTTAAGCAAGGAGAAAAGAAACGTGCAGCAGAGCTGGAGTCAATATGGTGGCTGAACTGCCCCACTGATTTGACAAAAGGATCTGTGAGTGCAGTTCATCTTAAGGTCCATGTGGCCCATACACGGGAGGTTATTGGAAGGTGAATGTTAGCAGAACAGCTGAGGCAAAAACTAAAGTCATGCCAGAAAGAGAGTCTTGAGGAGAGGGAAGGGGGATTCTTAATGACAGGCAGGATCCTAAGCAGGGTGTAGCGTTGGAAATGGGAGCCAATTTCAGTGAACACCTTTTAGCTCCTTTGCACTGTTTTTAATGAATCTATGTGTGTAGGAAAGTTAGGTCCCCAAGTTTCTTACTATAAAGTGACTATTGTCATTAGCCCGCACAAATACTGGAAATGGGAACGAAGATAAGGAAATCCCTCCTCCATCCCTTTAGGTTTATGTTAATTTATAAAATAAAATCTATTCAATTTTTGGCATTTCTTTAAAACTTACCCATGGTGAACTTAGTAGTTTCTATCAAATATTGGTGATTCTATAATAGATATTTTAAAAGCTTCTAAAAAGTCTTTTGTAAGGGAGAAAGAGTAAAATTTTTCTCACTATCTCAAGGTTTATGGCTGAAACCTCTATAACAAAGACAAATTAACAACAGAAAAGCCCATCACACTTATTTAACCAAAGTCTTACATGACACAGGAGCCTTCAGAAATGAAGACCCAAAGAAATAGGAAAAACTGTAGTGTTATGCCTAGATTTGATGAAGAGTGGACAGTCATGGAGAAGGATGATTGGACAAAAAGGGGTAAGATCTAATGGTCATAAACTGAGGGAGCTTAGCAAGGCCTGTTTGTTCAGATTTTCCTGAGTGTATCTGTATCCTCATTCCTTTCCTACAGGTATAGGACAGGGCACCTGTCACAGGAGGATCTTATGACCTACTTTCAGGGGAAGTAGGTCAGAGAATTTTTATGATTGTCTCTCACACAGCAAGGTAGGAGACAGAGTGATTTTCTTGCTTCTTCAGCTTCCTCAGTTTCCATGACACCATATTTTGGGGTAGTATTTCCTACACCTCATGACTTTCTAGCCCTGGCACTTGGGAACTGGGATAGCTTCCCTTATATTAAATGAAAAAGAAATGATTTCGTACAATGTCAGCCATATATCTTCAGATTATCAAGAGCTGGCAAACGAATTTTCTCAAAGTTTGGAATTTCTGTGCTAGCATATACTAATTCATTACCATGTAGCTCTTGAAGTAGAATGTTTCTGGATATTCTGAAATATTTTTGTACAGTTCTTCTCTATCTCTGGCAAACAGTAACCTAGAGGAGTTCTACAAACTGAATGACTTTTTTTTGTATAAGTCTGCAGTTTGATGATGAACCATTATTATGTTTTCAAAGGGCATGCCAGCTGTAAAGGCAATTGGTATTTAAGATGTTTTCACATCAGAAAGAAAGTATTGCATATGCATTGGCTGAAATAATATCAGAAACACAGTGAATGCTCTGTACACATTGATGATGGCAATGCAATCACAAGACTGAGCTGCTTTAGCTGTAGTCTTCTATTATGCATATGTAACATGATTTTAACAGATACCCACATAGCAATAATTAACACTTACACAACATGTTATATTTGACAAAGCTTTGCTAACATATATTTGTCAGGATAGGCTACGTTTTACTATACTTACAAAAACCTCCAAAATATTGTTGGTTTGACACAACAGAAGTTATATTGTATTCATGCAAGGCCAGCTGCAAATTTTAGAACATCAATTGGAGCCACTTTTGCTTCAAACACTTCCACATCAAGGTGAGCTATCAGAGTCATGGCAGCAGGGGAAAGAGAGCAGGAAAACCATGCATTGGTTCTTGAGTACTTCCACCTGGAAGTGACACAAGCCCCTTCTGCTCAAATTTCATTGGCCCAAGCAAGTCATGTGGCTACATCTGACTTCATGGAGGGCATAGGTACAATCTTGTGGCCCAGAAGGAAATGAGAAAATAAAATATTGGTAAGCAGCAGCAATGACACCACATCTACATTATCTTATTGACCATTTAATCTTTCAAAGAGCTCTATGAGGATCAAAAATCTTTTATTCTTGTTTTACAGATGAAAAAAGACTCAGTTTAAAAAACTTGCCCACAGTCACCCAGTTGGTAAGAAATGTACCACTTGGACACCAGTCCTCTAATTCTAAATCTTCTATTTTTTTTTTTCTACCCACCATCATGATGGAGTCGATTGCTGAGAGTGTGTTTGTTTTTAGAAGCAGAGGTCCCATTGAATTGGGATTTTTCTTTTCTCTTTTCCTTTTTTTTTTTTTTAGCAGAGTAATCACTTACCATATTGCCGTGTGTGTAGTTATACCTAATGTATCAGTATGTAGCCTGTCATCTGAAACTAAAGTCACAGAAGGGGCTGCTTTTTTTTTTTTTTTTTCTGCAGAGAGAGTTCTTGGGTGCAGTGGGGAAGATCTGCCCAGGACCCTGGATAACATGCAGTATCTCTTGAGTGGGCCTAGAGGGTATGAGCAGTGAGTCTAGGGAGCTTGTCTCTGCAAGTCTCCCCACTCACAAATCAGCCCTTTGTGTACCCGGTGGCATGTCCTGCCCCACACCCACAACTGAGGAGCCTGGAGATGAAGGAGATCAATCATCAGCTGGACTTCCTTCATATGCCCAATGTATGGTTTACGCTTTACAGATGATGACAGCAGGTCTTCAAAAAGGTTCAGTCATTCGCCCAAGGTCATAGAGCTAAAGGAGGTGGGGAGGGAGGACCCAGGGCTACACAATCCTCAGAGAAACTCCTTCAGTTGCACTACATTGCCTCTGAAAGATGCCCCACAGGATGCTCTGCTACAGGCTTCTGAGAGCAAATAAAAGTAGGCAGATGGATTATAGTTTGCACCCATAGCTAGAAAGAGCCCATTCTTTAATGGAAAAAGAGAGGAGTTGAGGACTATATCATTCACTAAACAGTAGTATCATTACCACCACCCCCAATGACTTTAAATCATTGAACAACAAATGTTAACCATTCCCCCAAAAGTCCAAGACTGAGATGACTTTGGTAGGGAAGTGTGTGCACACAAGCACTGTCTTAGTCCATTTGTGCTGTTATAAGAAAATACCTGAGAAATAGCCTGAGACAAGGTAATTTATAAAGAACAGAAATGTATTTTCTCACAGTTCTGGAGGCTTGGAAGTCCAAGATCAAGGTGCTGGTAGGTTGAGTGACTGGTGAGGGCCCCTGTCTCTGATTCCACGATGGCCATCTTGTTGCTGGTTCCTCACATGTTGGAGGATGGAAAAGCAAAAGGGCCCAGCTAATTCTCTCCAGCCCCTTAATGAAAGATTAATCATATCCATGAGGGCAGAGCCTTATGGGCTAATCACCTTTTAAAGGTGATTAAGAGTTGCATCACTTAATATTGTTGCATTGGGGATTAAGTTGCAACATAAATTTCAGAAGGGACATGAACATTCAAACCATAGGAAGCACACACACACACACACACAAATACACATACACACAAACACGTACACACCCCTAACACATACTCAAGGCTTTTCTCATAATCTCATGTTCCTAATCTCTTCATTACTCACTACTTTCTTGGAATATCCAAATGTGAAATGGAATGTACTTAAAAAAACAAATGAGAAGTAGAGAAAGAAATGTTATTTTGTAGATGGTTAGGGTTTTTTATTGTTATGTGTGTAAAACTAAAATTATGATAAATTTTTATTTCTGTTTGTGCAAAGTAGTTTAGTTACCAAAAATATTTCACAAAATCCCCAGTTTGCAATTTCTTGTAGAACTGTGTCTAGGAAAATAGTTATGGATAAACTACTTAAGAAAGTTGAATGTCTCCAAGACTAAATCCCCAACATGCATTTGGTTTTATGATTGGTGTGGGGTAAGGAGCCTGAGTGTGTGAGAGCAGTTTGTAGGGCAAGACAAGCAAAACTGCAGTTATTACTGCTGGAGCTCTCATAGGTGTGTGCACATAATGGAGAAGAAAAGTCTTCCTGTCGGGCTGATGTAAAATCCCCCCATCCTGGCTAAATTTCTTTGTAATTAATGATCATACAGACCAGTGCCACCATGGCTGGGTTCCCTTACATTCTATACATACCTTTTTTGAGAATGCATGGAATTCAATGGGCTAAATTTTATTATAGAGGGAATATTTATAAGAAGCAAAACTACCTTTCTCAGTGACTGAAATATTTATACACTGAGGGCTTGAGGGCGCCAGTGTATTTGAAGCTGTCTGAGGCAGCGTACAGTCATTTATGGATTTCTATATATAAATAATTGACATGAAAACTGCACACCATTCTCCCATGTGTATTAAAGCAACTGGCCTAAAGACCTTTATTGGACTGCTGCTTTGCTTGAGTTATTCAACAAGTAGGCTGCATCTTTTCACCCTCCTTTCTTTTGTCTTTACCTCTTTCCTTCTTTTCTTCAACATTTTTTTGAGGGCTGTATTAGTCAGGGTTCTACAGAGAAAGAGAACCAATATGATTTGTGTGTGTGTGTGTGTGTGTGTGTGTGTGTGTGTGTGTATGAGAGAGAGAGAGAGAGATGGAGGGAGAGAGAAGAGAGGAAGACAGGGAGAGAAACAGCAAGAGAGAGAGATTTAGCATGGGATGTGGTTCATAAAATTATGGAGGTGGAGAAGTCCCATGATCTGCCATCTGCATGCTGGAGAACCAGGAAAGCCAGTGGTATAATTCAGTCTGAGTCAGAAGGTCTGAGAACCAGAAGAGACAATGGTCCTAGTCTGGGTCCGATAGCCCAAGTTCCTGGAGTGCTGATGTCCCAGGGCAGGAGAAGATGGATGTCCCAGCTGACACACAGAGAGAGAGCGATGTGCTCTTTCTCAGCCTTTCTGTTCTATTTGGGCCCTCCATGGGTTGGACGATGCCCACATTGGTGAGGGTGATCTTTGCTCAGCCTACCGACTCAAACGTCAATGTCTTCTGAAACACCCTCATGGACACATTCAGAAACGTTTTACCAGCTACCTGGGCATCACTTGATCCAGTCAAGTTTACATAAAATTGACTCTCAGAAGGGCTGACCATGTGCCTGCTCCTCTTCTAGGCTTCCCCTATGGTGAAAAAACAATGAACAATAAAAAACTCTCTTCTCATGGAGTTAACATTCAAGAGTAAAGGGGAAACACAGCAAAAAGATGTGAAGAAGAAAATTCTTCTTTGCTTGAGATGGGGGCTTGGTAGTGAAGCCATATTGGGTAATCAGGTAATGAATCTCTAAAGAGTTTGCATTTGCAATGCGAGCAAATGACCGTAAGAAGACCTGAGGAGAGAGAATTCCAGGCAGAGGAAAGAGGCAAGGTGAAGGCAGGTGGCAGGGAGGCAAGTGTAATTACAAGAGCCCGTGCAGCTAGAGCTAAGGCAATGGCAATGACACAAGTAGAGTGAAGGGAAGGTGGTCAGGACTGGGTCATGTAGGGGTATCTGATGCTAAGGAATTTGGATGGAAGAGTCTATGGATGTATTGATTTTTTTCAAATCTTTTCCATAATTTGGATTTCATCCTCTTAGCTATGCGTCCTCCAGTTTCCAGGCTAATACTTTCCCCTTCAGAACTGGTGCTCTCAATCCCCAGTGGGCAATGGCATCACTCTCTCCTCATGTTCTTCCCACCTCTTGGACTGCTCTTTCTCTGCTTCTTCACTGACTCTTCTTCCTCGGCTCACCCCTTAGGTGTCTGCATGCCCAGATACAACCATCAACTGTTTTCTTTCTCTTGGTACCCTCTCTGGGTGACTGCCTTTGAGTCATGGCTTCTTTTCTAATAGTTCTTCAACCCAGCCCTGAGGTCTCAGCTGAACTCACAGTCCAGCAGGACATCTCCCCTGAGTGATGTCTAGTCTCTTCAATGTCAACATTTTCAATATCTCCCTATGCACAACGCAATACCACCTTACTCCTGCAAGAATGTCCTAATCAAAAAATCAAAAAATAATAGATGTTGGCATGGATGCGGTGAACAGGGAACACTTATACACTGTTGGTAAAACCACTATGGAAAACAGTGTGGAGATTCCTTAAAGAACTAAAAGTGGAGTAGAACTACCATTTGATCCAGCAATCCCGTTACTGGGTGTATACCTTGAGGAAAAGAAGACATTATACAAAGAAGATGCGCAATTGCAAAAATGTGGAACCAACCCAAATGCCCATCAATCAACGAGTGGATAAAGAAACATATATATAGAGAGAGGAATACTACTCAGCCATAAAAAGGAATAAATTAATGGCATTCACAGCAACCTGGCTGAGACTGGATACTATTATTCTAAGCAAAGTAACTCAGGAATGGTAACCAAAACATCATACATTCTCACTTGTAAGTGGGAGCAAAGCTATGAGGATTCAAAGGCATAAGAATGACACAATGGACTTTGGAGACTCAGGGGGAAATGGTGGGAAGGGGATGAGGGATAAAAGACTACAAATTGGGTGCAGTGTATTCTGCTCAGGTAATGGGTACACCAGAATCTCACAAAACACCACTAAATAACTTACTAATGTAACCAAACACCACCTGTTCCCCAATAACCTTTGGAAATAAAAAAATTAAAAAATAATAAAAAGAAATAAAAAAAGAAAAACTAACTGTTGGGTACTATGCTGACTATCTTGGTGACGAAATTACTCATATTCCAAGCCTCAGCATCATGCAATATACTCATGTAATAAACCTAAATGCATACCTTCCGAATCTAAAACAAAAGTTGAAATTATAAAAAAAGAAAATGAAAGTCGTATAGAAAAGAAAGCTAAGGGAATGATGGTTTCCAGCTTCATCCATGTCCCTGCAAAGGATATGAACTCATCTTTTTTTATGGCTGCATAGTATTCCATGGTGTATATGTGCCACATTTTCTTTATCCAGTCTATCATTGATGAGCATTTGGGCTGGTTCCAAGTCTTTGCTATTGTGAACAGTGCCGCAATAAACATGTGTGCATGTGTCTTTATAGTAGGATGATTTATAATCCTTTGGATATATACCCAGTAATGGGATTGCTGGGGCAAATGGTATTGCTAGTTCTAGATCCTTGAGGAATCCCCACACTATCTTCCAGAATGGTTGAACTAATTTACACTCCCACCAACAGTGTAAAAGCATTCCTATTTCTCCGCATCCTCTCCAGCATCTGTTGTTTCCTGACTTTTGAATGATCGCCATTCTAACTGGCATGAGATAGTATCTCATTGTGGTTTTGATTTGCATTTCTCTAATGACCATTGACAGAAAACCAAACACCGCATGTTCTCACTCATAAGTGGGAGTTGAACAATGAGAACACGTGGACACAGGGAGGGGAACATCACACACAGGGGCCTGTCAGGAGTGCGGGGGCTGGGGGAAGGATAGCATTAGAAGAAATACCTGATGTAGATGATGGGTTGATGGGTGCAACAAACCACCGTGGCACGTGTATACCTATGTAAAAAACTTGCACATTCTGCACATGTACCCCAGAACTTAAAGTATAAAAAAGAAAAGAAAAGAAAGCTAAGGGAAAAAGTAGTTAAGCGATTTCAAAATCTCAAGTAAAATGGCCTTCTGAAGAAGCAGAAAAAGTGGGAATTTCTCAATAGGAAGAGAAGGACAGGAGGACTCCCAAGGAAACCTCTGCATGGCTCTGACTAGATTGTGTACAACGGGTCCAGCTGCATCCCTGGCTGCAGCTGCCACTGTTTGTCAGGCAAAGGCAAGTGATTCTCCCTAACCTAGGAGAGACTTCCCTTAAGAACAGGACTCTCAGTTAAGTGAAAAGAAATAAAATACTCTGAGCCAGAAAATTAAATCATGGGTGAGGGAACTCAAGTTGTGACAAATGTCAAGGAAGATGGAGACAGCCTGGAGCTGTTTTCTTTTAGTAGGACATTAGGTGTAAGCTGGTTCATCCATACAACTGTTATGAACAGCCGCAGGCCTGAGGGCTGATTTCTGATGGGGATGTCTGGCCCTGTAACACATAAACAAGCTGGCCAAGAGGGAAATCAAACCCCAGGGTCCACTCTTAGCAGCAAAATGCTCAAATCAGATGGATCCACTTGATGGGTTTGAAAATGATGGGCTTCAAGGCTCCTCCAAGGATCTACTGATCTGCACCCATTCAGGAGTAGAGTCAGCAATGGCCATACCCTGGAATTGCAGGGGTTAAGGATGACTGCATATCTCCCATCTCTAACTCAATTTGGATGCCACCAACACTTAATGTCTACAGTGTGCCAGATGGCGAGTCAAGTTCTTGCATGTATTATTTCATTTAATCTGTATAAATATTCTAGGATGCAGGTATCACTATCCCAATTTTAAAGGCTAAAATATTAAAGTTAGAAGAAGTAACTGGCCCCAGACCATGTCTCTGCTAAGTCCAAAGCCAGGATTCAAATCACTGGGCCCCAAATTCAGAGATATTTATTTTGCAAAGCCATGGCACGGTCTACAAGGCACTAGGACTGGCCTTATTTTCTGTCTGCCTCCAGGCCCTTTATCCCTTTGAGATACTAGGATACCACCCAAAACAACCTCACTTCTCCACATATACCCCGTAGGGGCTTTGAATTAGAAATGTTTTCATCATTGACAGCTTCAAGCCTTCTGTCTTTGAAATGCAAGCAATTTCCCCTTCTCACTTTACCATCACATATGAGAATAGATGCTATACGAAGGACATGTTTTTTATGTATGTGTGTGTGTGCACACATGCATTTGTGTGTTGATAGCATTTTTGTTTCTCTGCCAAACCATTCTCTTTCCTTACCCAATTCCCAAATGAAAAATACCTAAATAAAGTTTGAAGAAGGAAAATGTATTTATTATATATGTATTTGGCAAAACTGGACTGGCATCACCCAGTGGTTTAGCAAAGCATTTGATGCAGCTGGCCTTGCCTTTTTTCAAGGTTGAATGTCTAGGCATGTAATTTATTATTATTCCATTAAGATGGCCGAGGACATGTGATGCCTTCAACTCTTCCTTCTGTATGGAGCGGTGCTTTGCAATCAGTAGGCAGGTGAGATGAGAGTTCCTTGTCAAGAACCCCATGGCTCTGTGCTGGTATGAGTTGACTTGTGATAGCACTGATTATTTCAGATAATGATGAACAATAGGCAGGATGAGTACAAATCTTACCCTCCACTACAGGCCTGTGGCATCAGCGTAGGAGGCAGCCACTTAGCTTACTAGGAGGTGTAGCTCGTTGACATGCACCCCTTCTCTTCCTCCTCTTCCATTTAGTGGTTCCTGGATGCTGTTATCCAATAACAGAAATAAAGTCTCCTGGCTCCCCAGTTTTGAGGAGAACTTTAAGTGCAATTGCCCCTGAGGGAAGTAAAACATTGACCTAAACTGACATTGAGGCAAAGGTTTCCAGTGGATTAGGCCTCCAATTCTTAGCCTTCTAGAGCTGTTGTCTACTCAGATTTAAATGAGCATTTAATATAGTCCATTAAAAGTCTGGAAGCAGCAAAAATAACAGTTGGGAGGCTCAAAGGTAAATGTTGTGGCTCCATTTGTTTATTTTTTTTTAAACTTTTTTTTTTTGGTTTGGGGTTATACGTGCATGTTTGTTATATAATTGCATAGTGGTAAAGTCTGGGCTTTTGGTGTACCCATCATCTAAATAGTGAACATTGTACCCAAGAGGTACTTTTTCAACCCTCACCCCTCTCCTACTTTTTCCCCTTTTTGAGTCCCCAGTGTCTGTTATTACTTTGTGTCCATGTGTACCCATTGTTTAGCTCCCCCTTACAAGTAAGAACACACAGTATTTGATTTTCTGTTTCTCAGTTAATTCACTTAAAATAATGGCCTCAAGCTCCATCCACATTGCTGCAAAAGACATGATTTCATTCTTTTTATGGCTGCATAGTATTCTATGGTGTTGTGTTTCTGTGTGTGTGTTTCAAAGGTAAAATTTTAAGACAGTGTGAAATAAAATAATCATTTGCCTTTCAATGAGATTGAAAGAATGAAACACACATTCCTGTGAAAAGAATTTGAGAACCAGAGTAAGAGTGGGAGGAAACGGAGAGCAATCATTTAGACACTGGCTGCAGGAGGGGACCACAATGCTGACTGTCTTAGCTTCACTTCACTGTCCTTTGTAAATGCAGTGCCACAGTCTAGGCTTGCTTTGGCTAGTCTGTCACTAACGTTTTTCTCAGACTGTCAGTTTCTCTTCTGAGTTGTCTATGTAGCACCCAACACAGCATCTCTAGCAGGAGGAAAACCATGTTATTTCCTTCATTTAACCTTAAGAACAAAGGTCACCCTGCGGGTAACTTGTCTTCTACTAAGACAGCCTGTGAGTTTACAGTGACGTGTGACAGCCAGCCAAAAGTCTTAATGGAGACCTTGCTTTGACTGAGCAGAATTCCCCCAGGGGCTGCATTAGCCTCCCAGACTGCAGGGCACAGGCAGTTCTGGGGATTCTCTGGGTCAGTGATAAAGAAGTTGTCATACTGAATCAATCCCAGAGCACAGATAGCCGATGAAGTACATGAGTTTATATGGGCAATAAAGGCAACAAAGGCTATCATAGTTTACCGTGTTGTTTTTTTGTTTCTGTTTTTGTTTTTTACTAAGTGCTTTTCTGTTCAAAAAAAAAAAAGTAAAAGATGCTCTCCTTTTTTGTCTTACCTCTGCACCCCACAACTTGCCTTATTAACGTGCATGGGGGTCTGTGGATTTTTTGGAGATGAAAGCAAGGGGGAGTGAGAAGTGTATAATAAGAATGATTGAATTAGAGGACCGGGGCTAGAATGGAGGGGTAAGTGAGGGGTGTCCAAAGGCTACAGAATATCCTGGGTTGTTGGGGCACCAGGCAGGCTGCTGGAGAAATGTCTGGTTCTAAAATAGCACTGTCCCTCTCGATTGGCATGTACCCTAAGAGAGAAAAAACATCAGCCAGATTCTCCAGATAGACTAATAAAAATATGACTTGTTCTCTCCCTTTTCTCATTCTGTTTTTTACACACTGGGAAGGTGGACAATCCCACGGGGGAGTCTCTTTGGGGGTTGGGGGAGAGCAGGGAACTGCTTCCTGCTCCTTCTACCTGTTGTCCTCACACAGAGAAGGCATGGCTGGCTGATCTTATTCATTCAGCCCTTCCTCTACGTAACCAGCATGTACCTGGACCCTCCCTGGAGCCAGGTGGCTCCTAGGTGCCAGGGATGTTGCAGAAACACAGAGGCATGCCCTGCCCTTGGGAGAAAGGGACCCAGCCTTACCATGCTGTGCTAAGTGAGAGAGGAGAGGAAACTCAACCTAGTCTGGAGGCCAAGTAAGACTGTCCAAGACAGGGGATACAGAAGCCAAGATTGGAAGGATGAGTGGGCCTTGGTCATTCTTCCAGGCAGAGGAAGACTCTTCCAGGTGGAGGAAACTCACCTTTAGAGGCAGAGTGCAGCTTACAAGGAGGGCTGCACAGGGGTGTGATGGGCCACATCTGAGGTCAGTCACCAACATGCACACTTCCACCTTTTTCCTTGACATTGGTTTAGAATACTTTTCTAAAGATAGGATCTCACTCTGTTTCCCAGGCTGGAGTGTAGTGGCACAGTCATAGCTCACTGCAGCCTCCAATTCCTGGGCTCAAGCAATCCTCCCACCTCAGCCTCCCGAGTAGCTGGGATTACAGGTGCACATCGCTGCACTGGCTAATTTTTTTAATTTTTATAGAGATAGGGGTCTTGCTGTGTTGTGCAGGCTGGTCTCAAACTCCTGGCCTCAAGTGATCCTCCCACTTTGGCTTCCCAAAGCACTGGGATTACAGGTGTGAGCCACCATGGTGGGCTGGTTCAAAATTTTAACGTCAGCTGTAACGCAGCCCCGTGGCTCTATGCACATAACAGGATGCTGCAGAGTAGTGATCGTCCCTCCCCTCTTTCACTCCAGCCCAGGTTTAAGAACAGTGTAAATACCGGTGCAACACCCAGTGCTTAGGTCCATGGCGATTCTCCTTTTCAGTTAAGTTCATCCCCCAAAGAAGGAAATCACTACTGGGCAAGCTGCCAGTCTTGATGTGCAACATTCACTTCCAGCTGCCTGTGGAGCAGGGCTGTGGACATTTGTAGATGCTGGGATGCTCAAGGGAGATTTTGGGTGGGTAGATGTAGGTTTGAGAGTCACTAGATCTATTGATTTATTGAAGAAATAAGATCTATCTGCAGGAATGCCTAGAGTGAGAAGAAAATAAATTATAGACCCGACCTGTGACAGAAGAAAGAGAACCCTACAAGAAATAAGAAAAGAGAAAAGAAGAGGGAAGAAAGGAAAGAAAGGAGGAAAGGAGGGAAGAAAGGGGTGTGGAAGACAGAAAAAGATCAAGGGGAGGTTGAAAGTGACAAACATGAAATTGCTCAGAAACAGAACAAGCGGTCAATGCTACAAAGAGGTCATGTAGCTAAGAAAAAAGAAGAGGTCCTTGGATTTAGAAATAATTGGATCTTTAGCAACCTTGGCAAAGGCAGTTGCAGCGGTTGTCATGAACTGAGATGTAGATGGGAAAACAAGAGTTTACCAGTGAGGGAGATGTGGGAGGGAGGGAAGTCGTGGATGTTTCATAAAGGCTTTTTGTTATTGTTATTGTTTTAATATTGTAGAGATTTTGGTATGGTAAAATGCTATTAGGAATAGAAAAAGGAGATGAGGGGAAAACTGATGAAATCCAAATAAAGTCTGGTGTTTAGTTCACAGTATTCTACCAACATTGTTTCCTTAATTTGGGCAGATACACCAAGGTAATGTACCAAGATACCATGTGCATGCTAGGGCAAGATGAATGAGGGTATATAGAAATGCTCTGTACTATTTCTGCAACTTCTCTGGAAATCTATAGCTATTCCAAAACAAAGGGTTTACTTTAAAATTAGTTATTGGGAAGGTGCTTCTAGAGATGGAATGGTAACCTAGGGCAGAGAAAGGTGCAAGACTGGCAGGAAGGCAGGGCCGATGACCAGACCCAGGAGGAAGGTTTGGGCAGAGAGAAATACCTTTGTAGAATTGCCTGTGGGAAGTTCAAAGCCAGCTCATAGACAATATCTGCTTTCTCTGTCAAGGAGAAGGTCCTATCATTGGTTAATATGGGGGAAGAGAGAAGCACAAGATTTAGGAGGTGGAAATTCTTTTAAAAACCGTGTTATAATGGCAGGGAAAGAATGCCTAGGGCAATGCTTAAGAATGTCAGAATGCCAAGGACGGGCTTTTAGGTACTTTCTTGGCTGCCAGTTATCAATATTCTATCTGTCACTTTAAAATATTCAGCCTCCGGTTGCATATGCCACAGTCCAGGTTAATACTGTCAGATTGTCTACTTGCCCTATTCCAAGGAAAAAATTAAACTGAAAGCAGCCTTCTAGATTGACTGATGTCCAATGAGGGTGAGCTGAACTTTCAGTTGTCTAGATTTATAGTAACAGACACAGACGCATCCATAAAATTCTCTAACCTCATTTCAATTACGGCTTTCAAAGGTAAGTTAAGGCCATATTTGAATTTGCACTCTTTATTGTTCATGCTTTGCCTGTCTTACTCTGGCTGTAAGCAAATCTTCCTCCTCCTTCACAGCCCGGCTCAGATGGTTCCTTTTCTGCAATCCCACCTCAGGCAATGTGTCTCTTCCTTCCTGGTGCATTCACACCGCTTTATATCTTCTTCAACTAGAGGTAGTGTGGATCTCACTGAATTGCAGTCGCTTGCTTGTTTATTTAATGCTCTGCTAGTGCTAGATTAGAATACATAGTACCTTTCAAACACTAAATATGAAAGTATTTCCTTGTAAAGGTCACTGGAAGTGGTGATTGGAGAGTTTCTTATTCATGTAGCCTACATATGCTAGCACCCAGATACATTTTATTAAAAATGTTTGGCTGGCAGGGCGCAGTGACTAGTGTCTGTAATCTCAGCACTTAGGGAGGCTGAGGCGGGCAGATCACGAGGTCAGAAGATCAAGACCACCCTGGCTAATATGGTGAAGCCCTGTCTTTAATAAAAATACAAAAATTAGCTGGATGTGGTGGCGTGTGACTGTAATTCCAGCTACTCGGGAGGCTGAGGCAGGAGAATCACTTGAAACAGGGAGTTGGAGGTTGCAGTGAGCTGAGATCGCGCCATTGCACTCCAGCTTGGTGACAGAGTGAGATTCTCTCAAAAAAAAAAAAAGGTTTGTCTTAGTTTTCTTTCTATCTTTCCTCCCTTTCATTTCCTTTCCTTTCCCTCCTTTTTTCTTCTTATAGAATATAATATACGCATATCAGTTGGACTACGCCAACATTTTAGTGTTTTAACATATTTTATTATGCTCCCACTTCATTTTAGTGTGTTAATGACACTCTGGTGGCTATCATGACCAAATTAAACAAGAAATGGTAGAGGAAAACTGAGATAAAGACAGCATTGCATACAGACCTCCACTGAGTCCATATTCAGAATGGAAGTCTTGCTGAATTGCAATTTCCAAAACCATGGTTCCTCACTCAAAAGGAACCACTCTCATTTCAGTCCAGAGAGCTTCTAGGGCAGTAGGGCATCTGAGACAAGGGGATACTCAGGTTCTTACTCCTCACTCGGAAATTCTCAGATTGCTTGTTCTGTGAATACTTGGCAGCAAGCCTAGAGCCTTGTGAAAAGAGGGCAGTGGAAGAAGGAAATGGAGACTCTGAACTGATGTGGGAGCAGCGGCCACAGAGGAAGAGGTGGTGAGATGCAATAACAGATTGGAGATCTGGAGCAAGAACTCTGACTGTGCGAGTGAAAAGTGACTATAGTTTTAGTTTGGAGATGTCATTTCCCAGAGCTAGTGTGCTGCAGGCAATATGAAAGGTCAATGCAAAAGAGTCAGCCAGAGAGTTCCAGGAAGGTAACACAGGGCTCTCCCCAGCTGTCCAGACAGCTGTCGCTGACAAATGGTGTCTGGTTCTTGCTCCCACAGCACATCCTATGTGCTAAGTATGACCAGCAAGGGAAGATGAGAAACCACTCTCAATGCCTAAAGCTGTGAAGGGCCTATGACCCTCTGTCTTCCATTTAGAGAGGTATGATCACTTGAGTACTTTGCTTTAGGGTTTGTGGGATGTATTATGTATGTTCGTATAGAGAGATGTGTGTAATGAACAAGACCAGTTTTAGCTTAGATGCATTTAAATAGGATTCATGTTTACAATTGAAAGGCAAGACACTTTATATCCCACAATTTTTTTTTTTTTAAGAGACAGGATCTTTCTCTGTCACTCAGGGTGAAGTGCAGTGGTGTGATCATGGCTCACTGCAACCTCAAAGTCCTGTGCTCAATTGATCCTCCCATGTCAGCCTCCAGAGTAGCTAGGACTTTTTTTTTTTTTTTTTTTTTTTAAAGAGATAGGGTCTTGCTTCATTCCCCATGTTGTTCTCAAACTCCTGACCTCCGTCAAGTGATCTTCCTGTCTTAGCCTCCCAAAGTGCTGGGATAACAGGCATGAGCCACTGTGCCCTACCCTTATCCCACAATTCTTAGAGAAAACAAAACAAGCAAAACAAGAGGCTAATGAGAAATTGGCTCATCTCCACGTGAAAAATAAACTTTGAAACCACTAGTCACAAGTGGATCTTGTTCTGAGAATGAAGCATAACTGATGCTTGACCTGCCCTTTCGGGAAGCTGTGTTTAGCTGTGATAACCTTTGCGAGCAGTCTGCTGCAGTGCTGGGTCACAGCCGAGACCCCTTGGGAATGTCACCATTCCCACGGTAGCTCCAGTAGGAAGGCTACTGTGAATGCTTGCGCTGTCATAGACCTGCTGTCAGCATCAGGCTGTTACCAGCTCCTGCTAAGACAAACACAGTGAAGTCCAGCATGTACCCAGCACTGGATGGACCATGAATAATTTCATACCCCCAGATAGTGGCAATAGTGTGATCTTTAAGAATTAAATACACACACACACACACACACACACGCATATAGTAAGTGACAATAACAGCACCCCTTTTTCCTCCCCAGTAAATCATCCAGAGAGCAAGTTTGCTGAGAGCAGATGCCAAGACAATTGTCTTTGCACCTCCAGTGCTGCTACAGAGTCAGAGCCAAGTCCCTAAGCCTAATTAGATGTCTCCCCATACAAGGCTTAAACAAGCACATGGGGAAGCCAGGTCTCTGATGAGTAAAGAAAGAGAACACAGGCTATATCAGGGTCATGTGGACAGGCATTGGTCACAGATACAGATGACTCATTGTCAGTCTGAGATGTTGAAAGAAATGGAAATGACTCCCCCACCTCCCAACCTCCAGCCCCACATTCATTGTCTATTGTCATTGGTTTGGGTCTGTCTGGGTGAAGGCTTATCTCATCAGAGAGGAATCTGAGAGTCTGTAATAAGGAAGGTGGCAAATGTCAAGTGTTAGGTGTGCATGTTTGAAGCTAGGGTCATTTTTTTTTTAAGTTATTTATTTCTCTTGGCTGCAACCAACCCCCACCCCACTAAATCTCAATTCCTCCTCTAAACCCCTAATCATCGACTGGGTGCAGTGGCTCACCCCTGTAATCCCAGCACTTTGGGAGGCCGAGGCGAGTGGATCACCTGAAGTCAGGAGTTCAAGACCAGCCTGGGCAACATGGTGAAACCCCATCTCTACTAAAAATACAAAAATTATCTGGGTGCAGTGGCATGTGTCTGTAATCCCAGCTACTCGGGAGGCTGCGGAAGGAGAATTGCTTGAGCCCGTGAGGCAGAGATTGCAGTAGGTCGATATTATGCCACTGCACTCCAGCCTGGGCGACAAAGCAAGACTCCTTCTCTAAAAAAAAAAAAAAAAAAAAAAAAAAAAAAAAAAAAAAGCTATGCAGATTCATTTACTGATTCATTCATTCATTCAGCAATATTCATTCATACATGCCAAGTGTGCAGGCACTGTCTTATGCTCTGGGAGCAGATGACAGTGTTCATTAACACAAGGCTTTGGTTCCAAACCCTATTATTTCGGTGCTACCCAAAGAGAGCTGACCTGAATCTAGAGGAGCCTCTTCAACTAGAACGACTGCAAAATTCTGCCCCATGACACCTTTCTCCTTGGCCACCTAGTTCCTTCCTTCCTGGCCCTCTCCAGGACACAGCACTTGCTTGAGCTTGTTGACATCTCAGACACAATTTTTACAGGGCACAATCCAGAAAGAGAGGGCTTCCAAGAAATGCCAATCCCAGGGTCAGTCCTCCAAGAGAAGATTCCAGAATGGGTGACTTAAAGAGGCTTTGTCATGTGGACTCTGAAGTCATTGACCCTGTGCTCCACACCCAGCTACTCAAGGACAAAAGGTCCTCAGCTTTGACCCTGCTTCTGCAACACAGTGACATTTAGGTTTTTTTTTTTTTTTTTTTCCTGCCCAGCACACCTTAAGGAGGACTCAGGTAAAAGGAGAGGGACTAGAAGCCCTTTTGTAGGGTTTCATTTGGGACCATGGAGATCCAGCTTCAGAGGTAGACATCGGACACTTTTGTTTTAGTCTCTGGTCATCCACTTTTAGCTTCTCTGTCCTTTCTTTTGGTAAGGTCGCTGACTGGCTAGATTGATTAAAGTGTATTCTATTTCTGGACTGATAAAATTTTGTTTTGAAGGCAACCTGAGCTTTTTGGGTGGACACAGAATTCACTGGTCTCCTTGAGGTCTTTCAGGTTAATGACTTGGGGTGAGTCATCAGATCACATTAGACTTGGCCTTAGAATGATTAGATACCAAGCTTATAAGAATCTTTGAAGACATTAAGGCTAATTCCTTCTTTTGTCTCTCTATTTATCTCTTAAATCCCCTCTGCCACACTCTGAGATATAGTTGTCTGACCTCCTTTTGAACAGTCAGTGACAGGGACTTCTCTGTCTCAAGATGGCCCAGTCAGTCCACTGATAGCTCTAATGGACAGAGTTCTCCTGTGATGGGAACCTGGTTTCAGCTGATATGGCCTGGCTGTGTCCCCACCCAAATCTCATCTTGAACTGTAGTTCTCATAATCCTCATGTATCATGGAAGGGACACAGTGAGAGGTAATTGCATCATGAGGGAGGGTTTTTCACATGCTGTTCTTCTGATAGAGAATAAGTCTCATGATTCTATAAAGAACAGCTCCCCTGCACACACTCTCTTGCCTGCCACCATGTAAGAAGTGCCTTTGTTCCTCCTTTGCCTTCTGCCATGATTGTGAAGCCTCCCCAGCCATGTGGAACTGTGAGTCCATTGAACCTCTTTTTCTTTATAAATTACCAAGTCTCAGGTGTTTCTTCATAGCAGTGTGAAAATGGAGTAATACACAGCTGATATTGTTTGTTTTAAAGTCAAAACATCACTCTCTTTTTATAGAACCATTTCAACAACTGGCAAATTTGTCTCTGGTGAAGTGCATATGTTGGGATTTCTATACCCAATAGAAAATGAATGATTTCTCTTAGGGATTTGGTCAGGGACACAGAACACCCCTTTCCTGCAGCTGGAGCTCGAAACAGACAACTGTGGGCTCATTGAAATCCTATTTTCTGATCCAGTGAGCAGATTTCATCAGAGAGAGCACTTATGTTTTCCTGACTCCATCTGCTTGAATAATTTAGCTTAAGATTCCAGCACATTGTTGTCACTTCCTTCTCTCATGGTTGGTATTGCCTATCCTCTCTTGTACTGATATTTTAGGGCCAGTGCAAGGCCATATTTCTTAAGCTTCACCAAATATTTCTTAAGCTTTGCCAGGGAAATGAGAATCCAATCAGTAGAAGGCTCAAATAGCCTCCGTTCAAAATGTATGATACTTTGAGTTGGGGGCTGAGCATGTTATTCTTTGTGCAGGCCCATGAGTTTCTTCGGGGAGGGTGTTCAGGGATGAGCAGGTGCACCCACCTGGCTGTTTGGTTGCAGGTTAGTGCCCATTGTCTTTTCAGAACAGAAGCCCCATGAACATGGTTCATAGTTAACCACTCCTAGCATTATTAGCAAAACAGTGCTGTTTGCCAGGTTGTGGCTGTGTGGACTTGTAACATAATAAGAAATATATATTTGGTCTTCATCTCTTGTTCCTGACACAAGAGCTTGTAAGACCCTTGGAATCCTAGTAGTGATAAATGTGTCTTTTTATGTGCTAATGGGTGATTGGTGGCTGGGGCTCCTAGATAGCTTCAGGATGGGAGTTGCAGTTGCCAGAGGTACCAGCCATGTGATGAGAGTGTCAGAACTTTCACCCCCCCACCCCCCACCACCAGCCTCCTGGGAGCAGAGAGTGGCTGGAGATGGCCAATAATTTAATCAATCATGCCTACATAATGCAATCTCTGGCCAATAATTTAATCAATCATGCCTGCATAATGCAACCTCTGTAGAAACCCTAAAAGAAGGGGTTCAGAGAGCTTTCAGGTTGGTGAACAAGTGGAAGTACCAGAAAGGTGGCATCCCCAGAGAGGGTATAAAAATCTCTGCACCAGCTCTCATACCTTGACCTCCATACCTCCTCATCTGACCATTCATTTGTATCCTTTATAATGTCTTTTCTAATAAACCAGTAAATGTAAGTAAAGTGTTTCCCTGAGTTCTGAGAGCTGTTATAGCAAATTATCTAACCTGAGAAGGGGGTTATGGGAATTCTCATTTGGTAATCAAGTCTGACCTAAGTCTGGGTGACATGGGGACCCTCTCTTTGGAATTGGCATCTGAAGTGGGAACAGTCTTGGGGGACTGAGCCCTTAACCTGTGGGGTCTGTGCTAACTCAGGTAGTTAGTGTTAGAATGAAACTAAATTGTAGGTCACCCAGTTGGTGTCTACAGAGAACAGGAGAGCTCCTGGGTGTGGAAAATCCACACATTTGGTGTCAGAAGTGTAGTGAGCATAGAAAAACAATTTTCTTTTTAATGTCCTTGACTCAAGAGTGGAGAACATTAGAATTCAGCAGATCTTGAAGATTATAAGGGGGATGCTTTTAATGACAGAAAATGTTGCTAAGGAACATGGCGGCCTGAAATAAGGTAAAGGAAAACCTATCCAGAACTAGGCACACTAGCTACAAACAAAGGAAAGGATGATATAATACTTAAAAACAAACCAAAACAAAACCTAGTTTTGATGCATATTGTGAGGTAAACCAAGAAAGACTTTTATTTTATTTTAATAGTTTTGGGGGAACAGATGGTGTTTAGTTACATGGATAAGTTCTTTAGTGGTGATTTCTGAGATTTTGGCGCACCTGTCACCCAAGCAGTGTACGCTGTACCCAGTATGTAGTCTTTTATCCTTCACCCCACTCCCAGCCTTCCCCCCGAGTCCCCAAAGTCCATTGTATCATTCTTATGCCTTTGCATCCTCATAGCATAGCTCCCACATGTCAGTGAGAACATACAATGTTTGGGTTTCCATTCCTGAGTTACTTCACTTAGAATAACGGTCACCGGTTCCATCTAGGGCATTTAGGCTCGTTCCATATTTTTGCAATTGCAAATTGTGCTGTTATAAACATGTGTGTACAAGTGTCCCAAGAAAGACCTTTTAAAATAAGAACTCTGTGCTCCGAATGGTGAGAAAGTCACACTGTGGTAGGGTGGATAATGGCCCCCCAAAGATGCCTACATCCTTATATGGCAAAGGGAACTTTGCAGCTGTGTTTAAATGAGGGGTTTTGAGATGGGGAGATGGTTCTGGATTATCTGGGTGGGCCCTAAATGTGATCACAGGCATCTTTGTAAGAGGTGGCAGAAGGAGATTTGACTACACACAGGATAGGGTGATGGAATGACAGAAGCAGAGATGGAGAGATGTGTCGGAAGAAGGAGGAAGGGGTTGCAAGCCACAAAATACAGGTCACCACTAAAAGCTTAAAAAGGCAAGGAAATGGTTTCTCCCCCTGGAGCTCACAGCAGTAACCAGCCTTGCTGACACCTTGACTCTAGCCCAGTGAAACTGACTTCAGATGTCTGACCTCCAGAACTGTAAGGGAACAAATCTGAGTGGTTTTTTTGTTTGTTTTTGTTTTTTAAATTTGAGTATATTTAATTTATTGAAAATTTTAAATTGGATATTATTTGTTGCTATTGCTTTTATTTCCAATGGCAATGGCATTTGGAAGTGAAATTTAAAATGTAGGATTAGGAAGTGGCTTTCACATTTACCTTTATTTTTTGCAAATACCTATGCATATACATAGATTTTCAACTATGTTTTCATAGGATTTAATGGAAATTGTCAAAAATGTCTCAAGGTAATTATGATTTTTAAATGTTATATTTAGAATTACTGATCAATTTATGATCAAAACTGCAAACAATAATTGTAAATATTTTGAAGTTGGTGATACTGTATTTTTCCCCACTATTTGCTACTCTGATTCTTTTTTTTTTTAATACTTTAAGTTCTAGGGTACATGTGCAAGCCACTGTGTTTGGGGTAATTTGTGGTGGCAGCAATGGGAAACTAAGATACCTGTCTTTACTTTTTAAAGTAATTAGAGGAAAGTTGATGAAAATCTTGGAGACTGATCAAAGGAAACTACAATATAACTACCAGAATGACCAAAGAACAAATGAAAAAGTCTAATCATGAAAATGAGGTGTGGAAGTGAATTTTAAGTCTTCTCTATAAGAAGAAAATGCAGGATTTTTAAATGCCTCTATAGTGTGAGAGGAAGATGTAAAGATGATACCGATTTTGTGACAAAATGAGAGCAGTAGAATCAGAGTTATTTTAGAAGTAGTGACCTTAAGGTCACCTTATTTGTCATGTCAGATGAGCAAAATTAGACATAGAGAACTCAAGGAAACGTTCAAAGTCAGACAGTAGGACCATAGCGAGCTGGGACCACACCTTGCTTCCTGCCTCCAAATTTCATGCCTCCAGCGCTTTTTCTCCTACTCCAGGATTAAAAAGTTTGCAAATAATCTGTATGAAAAAGAAAAGTGTTGCAGATGATTCAATTGCACCTCAGTAACAGGCCTATATCCAGTCTCCTTTATGACACTGTTTCTGAGTCTGAACAAGGGAGCAGGAAGACATTACTGAAATTTGCAAATGCTATTAAACTAGGATGTGGCATTAGCTGTTATGGAAAAAAAATAATGAATTAAGAAATATTCTTAAATTTTAGAAATTTTTAAAAGTAGATTTACTTAGAGAAAACTTAAAAAAAAATACAGTAGCCAAAATAGCATTATTTTGAGAGATCTGGAAACTTGACCTGTTCTTCCCATTGTACAGAATGGAAAATGTCTTTGAGGTGAAATATCCCAAATTTTTAGTCCCAAAAGTGTTCATATTACTTAGAAATGTGGAAGAAGAAGATGGAGAAGGAGGAGAGGAAGCAAGACAGAAGGAAGATAGATAGGGAAAGAAGGAGAAGGAGGAGGAAAAACAGCAGCAATGTCAATAGAAGCAGAAGGAAAAAGATAAGGAAACAACTTAGAAAGACTGGCAATTTCTTGCTTTCCTTCTTCTCTTTCAGCATACATAGGCATGCCCCTGATCAACAAATATTTACTAAGCCAGTGCCAGGCCCTGGATTAGGCACTAGAGAGGCATCAGGAAATAAAACTCCCGGAGCTTCATTCTAGTGGAGAGACATGAAAGAAAGTATAGATATATTAAGGGCCGATACATACTAAGTCCTGCCTTCTGCCCTCAACCCACCTCCTCTCTGCATTCTGCAAGGATCAGTCTCTTTTGACTGTCGCTGGACTTTTCCAACTCGTTTAATACATTTCCAAGCTTTTGAAAGACTTTCCTGAGTGAATTGCAGCTTAACAAAGTTCACTTTTATGCTATGTTCCATGTTTCGAAGGCAGAGGCATCAGTTTCCCCTAAGCCCTTAATCATCCTTCAGGACTTGCCATCTCAGAATGAGGTGCTGCCCTTCTGTGATCATGGAGGGAAGAAGTGGAACACGCCCTAAGTGACTGTAGACAGACTGGATTCATTTCTGGTCCCTGTCTCTTTCCAGCTCTGTAGCCTTAAGCAAGTAAATGAATTCCTACAAGCTTAGGGTCTGGGATCCAAAGAGGCCCAATAAAATAATACTCCTCTTTTCTGCGGGAGTTTTGATCAGCTGAGAATTGATGCAAAGTAGTAAAGCAAATGGGTGTCAAAACAGCACCTGTATTCTGAGTCAAAGGGAATCTGGCTTATATATGAAGGCCAATAAACTTTCTCATACTGGATTTCAAAATGTGCATACTTACCCACACCCCATCACTGTGGTCCTAGATCCAGGCAGACCTCCCCATACTGAGGCAGAGACTGCACCTGGCAAAGCAGCTGTGAAAATCAGCTCAGGTGCATTGGTCCTCAGGAAAAAGAAGGAAGAAGGGAAATCTACACAGGCTCAGCATCTCCTCCCTGTTCCTCAATTAGATTCAGTCAGTTCTGCCACCCAGGGCCGGGATGGGTGGAGGGGGCTGGGAAAAAATAAAATACAGGGGCAGAAGTGTAGCCACTTAATTTCTCTGCATACAAAAGGAGGCAACAGAAGTCAAGAAACGTCTAATACTTGAGTTTCTTGTCTTTGAAACAGGATTAATACACATCTCATATGAAAATGATGACCATGCTAAGAATGATAGAGAATGCTGTCAATATTTCCATATGAGATGTGCATTAGTCCTGTTTCAAAGGTAGGCCCGGAGCAGTGGCTCACACCTGTAATCCCAACACTTTGGGAGGGCGACATGAGTGGATCACCTGAGGTCAGGAGTTCAAGACCAGCCTGACCAACATGGTGAAGCCCCGTCTCTACTAAAAATACATAAATTAGCTGGGCGTGGTGGCAGGCACCGGTAATCCCAGCTACTCAGGAGGCTGAGGCAGGAGAATTGCTTGAACCCGGGAGGCGCAGGTTGCAGTGAGCTGAGATCGTGCCATTGCACTCCAGCCTGGGTGACAGAGCAAGATTCTGTCTCAAAAATAAATAAATAAATAAATAAATAAATAAATAAATAAATAAATAAAGTGCCTGGAAAATTGTTACCTGCTTGCCTCCCTTCCTCCCTCTTTTCTTCCTCCCTTTTTTTTTCCTCCCTCTTTTCAATCCTTCAATCTTTGTCTTTCTTCCTCTGTGTTTAGAGAAAGTTATTTGAGACAGCAGTTATTTGAGACAGCAGTCTATCCTATTTATTTATCTGTTTATTTATTTATTATTTTTTTGAGACGGGGTTTCACTTTGTTGCCCAGCCTGGAGTGCAGTCACGTGATCTGGGCTCACTGCAGCCTCGACTTCCCAGGTTCAAGCAATCCTCCCACCTCAGCCTCCCGAGTACCTGGATCCACAGGCATGTACCACCATGCCTGGCTAATTTTTGTATTTTTTGTAGAGACAGATTTTCTGATGTTGTCCAGGCTGGTCTTGAACTTCTGATCTCAAGTGATCCTCCCACCTCAGCCTCCCAAAGTGCTGAGATCCTATTTATAAATTGCTATGCGGGGACCCCAAAGTGCCTGGTCTATCCTATTTATTTTAACTGCCTGAAAATTTTTACTATAAGTTATTTCTGTTCCAGCAGTAGTTCCATTTTCTCTCACAAGGCTCACCCTAGCAAGTCATAGGGTGTGTGTGTGTGTGTGTGTGTGTGTGTAGCCAAATGTTTTCTATACATTGAGGTTCTCCTCTTGCATTACCACTGATCATTATTCTATTTAAAGTGTAACGTGAAAATATGATGAGAATTAGTGCCACACAAAACTAGTAGTAAATCAGAGGTAGATTTTGAAGGATCAAAATCAAATTTTATTTTCCTGTGAGAGAAGGAGGACATGCTGTGAGATGCTCATATGTGATTGAAAGTGATGATGTGAGCTCATGAAAGTAGAATCTTAAGGAAGATAAAATGGTGATGCACTAGGCTTTTGGTTATATATTTTCAGGATGAGATTTATAAACCCTCTGTCCTTTCCCAGAATAAATGCTCCTGAATGTTTTCTTGCTTTGAGCTCCCTGAATGTCGCCTGGTTTCTGTGTTGGGGGTTCTGCAGCAGATTCCCATATAAACAGATGTGCTATTCAGGCCTCCGGAGACAGTAAGATTATTTTTCAGGCTTACTTCTGAAACTAGTGTGCGATAAACCAAATGTCACATTGAACATAAGACTTGGGAGGAAATACACATATAAAACAGCTAATTAAATGGAAAAAATGGTTAATCATAAGCTTGCCTAATTCAATCACTGAAGGACTTGTGCTGTTAAACTTTAGGACAGATGCAGTAACTCGTCCACCCAGCAAACCAGCATCATGGGCTGCTGGCAGGGTATCTTGATATCTGTTAAAAAGCATAGCTTAAAAGAAACAATGGCTAAGCTGTCTACCTCTGTAGGCTTGGCTGGCTTTTGCCTAATCATCAAGCATTTCAGTCCCTCTTTGAGACATTGTGCTTGTGTATTTCACAAGGAAGCCACATCTGGCAGCTCCTTCAAGCAGCACAGGGTCCCCTGAGAGCAGTTTAGGCTTGGTAGGGCCACGGTCCAGATCGACTGGGGGAGGAAACATTGTTTCTAGCTCTTTCTTTGAAAGCAAATCACATATTCTAGTGGAAAATATTGCTTTTCAAACAGTCACCTGAGAAAGCAGCTTCCCAGAATTTGCGGTGAATTTTAGTTTTCCGTGGCATGATAGATCTTTCTCTTTGCTAACTGCTTGATGAATTGTTCATCGTGCAATTAGCAAGTGATGATTTGTTCATTTATTTGTTTATATAAATGTATATGGTCATTCATTTAATAAGTAGTTATTGAGCACCTACTGTATGCAAGACATTACTCTAGGGCCTGGGGATGGAGTATTGAACAGGGCATGACAGGATCCTTGTTCTCCTGTAACTTAAAGTCTTTGAAGATGGAAAACGGTCAATGAGCAAGGAATTACACTCATACAATTACATAGTGCTTACTACGTGTCATGCCCCCAACAACCTCATGAGGTAGATACCATTATTATCCGCATTTTACAGACAAGGAAACGGAGACACTTATAGCTCAAGGGTTCACATAAATAGTAAAGACCTTGAACACAGGCAATATGGTTCCAGATTTTGTTTTCTTCACTTCCACATTGAAAATTTAAAAAGGGCAAGGTGATAGCCACTCTGTGGCCATCTTACCTGGAGAGGTCTCAGAAGGCCCCTCTGTCTGAGGAGATGACCTATAAGTTGAGGTCTGAATGACAAGTCAACTACGCAAAGGTCTAGACAAGGAACTGTAAGGGCAGAGGTTCCAGCGTACACAAACTTGGCATGATAGAGGACCAGAAAGAAGATCAGTGTGCCAGGCAAGGCAGAAAGAAGAGGTACAAGATGAGGTGGTTATGCAGAGGCCAAATCAGGTAGGGCCTTGTAAGCCAAGAAAAGGAGATGGAATGTTTATTATTATTATTTTAATATTGCTATGCTAAGAAATAAAATGAAGTAAATTGTAAAACACAAAATCTCTCATTTATTGTCAATTATTCATGCAGTTCTTCATGGCTAACCACCACAAAGTCTGCATCAGTTAGAGAGAAAAAAATATGAACTCACTGAAATAATGGATTTTATTTTATTTTTTATTTTTTTTTATTTTAGATTAAGGGGCACATGTGCAGGTTTGCTGCATGGAGATATTGTGTGATGCTGAGGTTTGGGCTTCTGCTAAACCCAATAGTGAGCATAGTACCCAATAGGTAGTTTTTCAATACTTGCTCACTTCCCTCCTTCCTCACTTTTGGAGTCCCCAGTGTTTATTTTACCGTCTTTAAGTCCACATGTACCCAGTGTTCAGCTCCCACTTGTAAGTGAGAACATGTAGTATTTGGTTTTCTGTTCCTGTGTTAATTTGCTTAAGATAATGGCCTCCAGCTGCATCCATGTTGCTGCAAAGGACGTGATTTCATTCTTTTTCTGTGGCTGCATAGTATCCATGAGGTATATTTTCTTTATTCAATCCACAGTGGATGGGCACCTAGGTTGTTTACATCTCTTTGCTATTGTCAGTAGTGCTGCAATAAACGTATGAATGTAGGTGTCTTTTTTGGTGGAACAATTTATTTTCCTTTGGATATATACCCAGTGATGGGATTGCTGGGTCAAATGGTAGTTCTGTTTTAAGTTCTTTGGGAAATCTCGGAGCTGATTTCCACAACGGCTGAACTAATTTATATTCCCACTGATAGTGTATAAGCATTCCTCTCTTTTTGGGAAATCTCTGAGCTGATTTCCACAGGGGCTGAACTAATTTATATTCCCACTAATAGTGTTTAAGCATTCTCCTTTTTCTATAACTTTGCTGGCATCTGTTATTTTTTGACTTTTTTGCTAATAGCCATTCTGACTTGTGTGAGATGATATCTCATCGTGGTTTTAATTTGCATTTTTATGATGACTGATGTTGAGCATTTTTTTCATATCTTTCTTGGTCATTAGTTTGTCTTCTTTTGAGAAGTGTTTGTTCATATCCTTCACCCACTTTTAAATGGGGTTATTTGGTGCTTTTCTTATTGATTTATTTATGTTTCTGAAATAAGGGATTTAAAAATCAACCCCAGGATCTTTAAATATATATACAGAAAAATATCAACCTTCTATAACATCTGTTTCTATGTCATCTTATATAGTTATTATCTAAATGTGCAAGCTAAAAAATTGTCGGAAGTCCTCATGAAGGGTGGTGGTGCTTCCAAAGAGCTATGTCCACATTTGTTCTACATCCTGCATTATTTGCTCTCAACTCAACAGCAGACATTTTTTCACATTCGAATGTTTCTAAAACTGGTTTGCATCTTACAATCAAGATGCACACAGATATACTAGCAAGATAATTGGCAAGGCCTTTCAGAAATTACAATTTCTGCAACTTGCTTGGAAAGGGCAATATGACAATTGAGTTATTTACAATTTGCACAGAAATCAGAGTCAGTGAAATAGATTTTTCCAGTGTATCTCTGATTCATCAGGAAAAAGTTAGACATTGGAGGACATTCTCTTTTCCTTCATTGCACTCGAGCTCTGATTCACCTAAGTTAACTCAGTGGGAACATGGACTCCTGAGGGTGAGGCCTGGATTTCCTGCCCTCAACAATCATGTGACCTTGTTGTATGTTTCACCTTCTTAGATGGCCCCTTGGTATTGAGCCTGTCCTTCCTCACGTGTGCCTCCCCTTGGTCTCCTGAAGATACACCCAATTATACAGGAGTTCTAGTTCATTGTCTTTTTTGCAATTAAAGAATACATGCATATCTTAAGTCTGGTGGAAGTATCATCATATTGAATGTAGCAACAGAATAATCTATTAAATGCTTTTCTATAATTTTCTATAGTTCCTACTTCTAGGCTGCAAGCTAACTCAACCCGCCTGCTTCTACCATGTCTTACTTATAACAACAACTAGCATTTATTGGGTTCTTCCTAGGGGTCAAACATTATGTTAAATTCATTACATGGATGTTCTTGTATAATTCCTACAATAATTCTGAGTGATAGTTATCAGCATTAGCTTGTCCATTTCATGGATAAACAAACTGAGCCCCAGAGGGAAAGAGTGCCTTGTCCTTGGTCGCATAACCAGGAAACAGCAAAGCCAAAATTTGAATCTAGAATCTGGGGACTTTGGTGTGTCCTCCACTCACCTATGCCCTTGCCCTTCACCCCTGTACCTAAATTGACCTGGAGAAAGAAGAGTCACTGTGTCAAGGCCATCCCATCTAACATTTACCTACACCCTGTCTTGCACTGATCATAGTGTGAGCTTTATCCACCAACTAGACTGGAAACTCCTTGAAACAGGAATTATGTCTAATAATCTTCCTGCACCCTCCCAATGCCTGACACAAACATCCACATGGTCATGATAAGGGGATGGATTATCCCTGGTCAGCTATAGGAAACCTCATCAGATTGACCCAAAAGTGTCAGGTTACCTATCACAAACGAGCCCCACTTTCCTTTCTCATGGGTGGGGTTAGTTTCATCTTCTCGTATTTTACTTTAATATATGGCAGATATGCAGTTTCTTAAAACTTTTGTGTATCAGTAAGAGTCCTGTCAGGAAACAGATGGTTTACGCAAGCTGAGAAATTAAGGAGTATTTACTAAAGGGACTGTTTGCAAAGGCTTGGACAGTAAAGGATAATGCAGTCCTCCAGGGCTGGAGGATACAAGAGCTGTCACTACCCCCCTGTCTAAAGGGACAAAAAATGGGGCCAGTTACCAGACTCCAGAAAAGGCCAGCTGGCAAGAGCTGTGGCAGTTGGTAAATAAAACAACCAGAGCAGCCCAGCAGGGAGGGCAGGGAGAGAGCAGAAGAATGCACACCTGGGCTTCTCCCTCCTCCAACTTCCATCTCTGTTGGTGCCTCCTCTTGGCTGAAAGTAACCAGAAGCTGAGGGGCAAGTGAGTCCTTGGTGCAGTCCTGAAGTTGACCTCCTGGGACAGAGGTGACATGGAGAAGGGCAAAGAAGGCATCTGGTGGAGAAAGGGGATGATATTCATCACAGCTTGTGAGAAAAGCCAGGACTGTCGCCTGCAGGGTCCAGAAATGTAATTGATGAAAATAGCTTAGCTCTCGCTTATTTAATACAATTTTCATTCATTCATGAACTATTTGTTGATGGTCCCATATGTGCCCAGCAAAATGTACAAATTGAACCAGAATCTTCTAGTCTTAAAAAAAAAAAAAAGTGCAACTTTGGAGATTTGTGAAAACATTCACTGTTCAAAGCCACTTGAGCAATATAATGTATCCTCAACTCTGGGCCTAATACACAACTTTGAAGAAATGTGTGTGTGGGAGTGTTGAATAACTGGTAAAAATTTAACATATAAACTTTCCCAGAGGCTGTTAAACCCTATTCTCATGGAGCATTTTCTTTATGATTTTTAGATAGTAATATTTTAGCATCATCTTACCCCATACCATTGACATTTAATATTTGTTTTTACATTAAAAAACATGAGTTCTGAAGTCCTGAGATGTTATCTCTTTTCAAAGTAGCCAAATAGATTATATTAATCATTACTTTCTGGTTGGCAGATATAAAAGACCTGGTTGCACAACTGTGTGAGTTTCTTTAGAGTATCCTGGCCTTAAATTCCTACTTGGGATAATAATGAAGCAAAAATAAATAAGAATAAAGGTGCTTAGAAGAATTGATAAATATGAAATTGGAACCATATGTAAGGACCACCCTTGTTTTTAGGTTGTTGCTATGACAGGTAAATTGAATACCATAAGAACCTGGTATGAACGATTGGTTGATTAGCTAGAACTATGGGCAGTTTATAATAGCACAAAAGCTGTAGAGGCTTTGCCTTAGCATTGCAACATTGCTGCTGATTGCTATTATTTTGGCAGTTTTACTTCTCATATAATAAAATCAGCTTATTATCTGCTAGGTGTTGTGGAGCTAGGGTCTGTTCGCTTGCATCCCAGCTTTACGTCTTCCCTGAAAGCTGTGTAATCACATTCTGCAGGGAGAGTTGAAGAGAGAAATGAATAGAGTTTCAGACCAAATAATATTTTTTGAAAAACTTCAGAGGACAATGCCTTCTTTACCGGAAGGGTGCATTAGTTTCTGAGATGACTGTACTGCTTTGGACTAGGGTTCCAGAGACCCAGGACGTGTTCCTGGCTAGGTGACCAGCCACTGCTCCTAGAGCAGGGCTCCTACCTCTCCAAGCCTTTATTTCTTCTATTGTAAAATCATTGCACTTACTTTTAATGATCACTAAGTTTTTTTCCAGTTCTAAAATTACATGATTTTCTGCTAATTGCAAAAAATCCAAAATTGACAAATGGGATCTAATTAAACAAAGAGCTCTGCACAGCAAAAGAAACTATCATCCAAGTGAGCAGGCACCCTACAGAATGGGAGAAAAGTTTTGCAATCTACCCGTCTAACAAAGGTCTAATATCCAGAATTTACAAGGAACTTAAACATATTTAAAAGAAAAAAAAATCCCATCAAAAAGTGGGCAAAGGATATGAACTGACACTTCTCAAAAGAAGACATTTACACAACCAACAAACATATTAAAAAAAGCTCAACATCACTGATCATCAGAGAAATGCAAATCAAAACCACAATGAGATACCATCTCATGCCAGTCAGAATGGCAATTATTAAAGAGTCAGGAAACAATAGATGCTGGTGAGGCTGTGGAGAAAAAGAAACACTTTTACACTGTTGGTAGGAATGTAAATTAGTTCAACCATTATTGAAGACAGTATAGTGATTCTTCAAGGATCTAGAACCAGAAATACCATTTGACTCAACAATCCCATTCCTGAATATGCACTCAAAGGACTATAAATCATTCTACTATAAAGACACATGCTGCATATGTTTACTACAGCACTGTTTACAATAGCAAAGACATGGAACCAACCCAAATGCCTATCAGTGATAGACTGGATAAGTAAAATGTGGTACATGTACACCATGGAATACTATGCAGCCATCAAAAAGAATGAGATCATGTCCTTTGCAGGGACATGGATGAAGCTGGAAGCCATCATCTTCACCAAACTAACACAGGAACACAAAACCAAACACCACATGTTCTCACTTGGGAGTTGAACATTGAGAACACACGGACAGAGAGAGGAGACCAACACACACTAGGGCCTGTTGGGGGGTGAGGGGTGAGGGGAGGGAGCTTAGAGAATGTGCCAATAGGTTCAGTAAACCACCATGGCACACATATACCTATGTAACAAATCTGCACATTCTGCACATGTATCTCATTTTCTTTCTTTTCTTTTTTTTTTAGAAGAAATAAAAATATATTAAGTGGTCTTTAAAGTGTGTATATATATATATATATATATATATTTTTTTTTTTTTTTTTTTTTGAGACGGAGTCTCGCTCTGTCACCCAGGCTGGAGTGCAGTGGCACAATCTCGGCTCACTGCAAGCTCTGTCTCCCTGGTTCACGCCATTCTCCTGCCTCAGCCTCCTGAGTAGCTGGGACTACAGGCACCCGCCACCACACCCAGCTAATTTTTTGTATTTTTAGTAGAGACGGAGTCTCACCATGTTAGCCAGGATGGTCTTGATCTCCTGACCTCGTGATCCGCCCACCTAGGCCTCCCACAGTGCTGGGATTACAGGCATGAGCCACCGCGCCTAGCCAAAGTATATTTTTTTTAAAGTTCTGTAGCATAAAACACTAAAAACAAATGCAAATAAATTCATCTAGCCTCCATGGATAAAATCTGTCATGGATACTGAGGGTGGGGTTGATGACTCCAAAAACCCACAAGCTGTTCATATTACCTCCATCACATTGGGTGCATTTCTATTTAAGATAAGTACAGTCTATGTTCTATAAATAATGAGTGATGTACATAAGTACAGTCTATGTTCTATAAATAAATGAGTGAAAAGCATAGGAAAGTGATGGCACCTTCCGTGTGTGGAATTCTTGGCCAGTCCGAAAGCTGAGAAAGGCAAAATATGGATAAGGAAGCACTTACAGACGATGGGCTTATTTGTAATTATTAAACTGACTTCAGGTCAATAAGAATGGACATGTTTATCCAAATATCAGACTTCTGCCCACCTCAGATCACTGCGAGAAAAACACATGTAAGCATTTTGAAGAGCTGCTAGCAAACATCTTCTTTAAAGAAATGTATTTTGTCTGTACTCACTCAACATTTATCGGCTGTGATTTCACCTGAAATTCTCAATTTAATATGCAGTGTAACCAAAAATTCTATAAACTAGATGATTGTATCTCTCAGGCCAAAGTATATTAGCAACAAACTGGGAGTCAGGTTAAAAACAAAAACAAAAACATAAAACACTTGGAAGTACATATAATAGCAAGGGAAGTAAGACTTCAGAGACAGGATCTGTGGTATTGATAAAACAAAAGGTACACAGAAAATCATATAATTAATGTTTATAATAAAGTTCCTGTATAATTAATTATGTACTATTTGCACCTGCATATATTTAAGAAGCAGTGTATAGTATTATCTATAAAGGCTTTCATTAAAATAATTAATTTTTCTTTTGGTGCTATGAGTTTCCAACATTTTTTAAAATCACTTTTCTAGAAGAACTGAAGCCCACCTAATGGTGCATAAATGTCAGGATCCCAACAGAAAACAGATGGCACACACACATTACGATAATCTAGATGGTTTGATAATAAAGGTCCTGATTACAAAAGAGACTGCAAGGTAGATTGCAGGACCTAATAGGAGCCATGATGTATCCCCAATCCCTGTCCAAATGGCAAGAGGAAGAATCTTCTAGAACCAGGAAACAGTAAAAATACAGCAGGCAGCCTGAGGACCTTCTGTTAAAGCACACAGCAACACTGGGAGCCACCTCACAGGAGGGAAGCAGGTCAGTAAATTATCTGGCTACAGTCTTCTCAGTTATTCCAGTCAGCTCCTGGGGTCCTCATTCACTAAACACAGCTAGAAGCCAGAGGTCATGGGGACCCATGATGTCACCCATAAAGGTCAGCCTCCAAGGACTGAAAGAATGGTAGAGAAAGGTGGAGTGTAGAATTGAGGATCAAAGAAAGATATCTTGCATACTACCTGTACTGGGTTATATTACATTACCCCCCGGCCCCAACAAGAGATATGTCTAGGTTCCAGCCCCAGTACTTGTGAATGTGACCTCATTTGGGCTCTTGCGAATGTAATTCGGTTGTGATGAAGTCATAGTGGATTAGCGTGGGTTCTAAGTTCAATCACTGGTGTCTTTATAAAAGGAAGCAAAGGGAGATTCAGACACAAAGACACAGAGGATACACACAGAGAAGAAGGCTGTGTAATGCTAGAGGCTGAGATTGGAGTGTCACCTGTAAAGCCAAAGAACACCAGGGATTCCCAGCAACCACCAGCTCCTGGGAAGAAGCAAGGAAGGATTCTTCCCTGGAGCTTTCAGAGGCAGCGTGGTCCTGCAGACACCTGGATTTCAGACTTTAGGCCTCCAGAACTGTGAGATAATACATTTCTGTTGTTTCAGGCAACACAGTTTGTGATAATTTGTTATGGCAGCCCCAGGAAACTAACACACACAGAAAGCACTCATGTTGTTTAGGGCCATGATAATACAAATACAGTTGAAGTCTCCTTTCGTTCTTTTTTTTTTTTTTTTTTTTTTTTTTTGACAGTGTTTCTCTTTGTCACCCAGACTGGAGTGCAGTGGTGTCATCTCAGCTTACTGCAACCTCCACCTCCCGGGTTCAAGTGATTCTCCTTCCTCAGTCACCTGAGTAGCTAGGACCATAGGCACCTGCCATGATGCCTAATTTTTGTATTTTTAGTAGAGACAGGTTTTCGCCATGTTAGGCAGGCTGGTCTCGAACTCCTGACCTCAAGTGATCTGCATGCCTTGGCCTCCCAAAGTGCTGGGTTTACAGGCATGAGCCACCATGCCTGGCCTGATTCTTTCTTTCAAGTGGTCTTATGTGAGCTAGGTTACATATGATGTAATTATAGGGACGGAGCTATTTAGGAGTGAGGGAGGAGCGCACCTACTATGACTGAAAAATGGTGTTCAAAATCCCTTGGGTTGGAGAGTAGCATGGGGACACAAACAAATACTCCCATACCTGGCTGCTTGGTGGCACACTGACCACCCAGCCTTCTGGTTTACCTGAAACTCATTCCTAGAACAAAGGCTCCAAATTCCCTGTGGTTGGCCCATCTTTTACTTGTCTTCCTTCCAGATTCTGTCCTCTGTCACGATATACATCCGGCAGTACTGTCCCAATTCTGTTCACCAGAATCTGCACCTTACCTAGCCCCACTATCCCATGTTTTATATGTTGCTTACAAAATGGAAAAAGAAAAAGAAGCCAGGTTATAAAAGGTGGCTGAGAAGGGGCTCCATAGAACGGCCCATTAGTCGACTTATTTTTTCCCCATGGCACCTTAACTTAATTTGGCATCATCATAAATAAATGGGAACTTCTGCTTCAGGCCAAATTGGGATAACAGGGCCCAGGTTTACCTTCCCAATAAAAACAACTAATAACCTGGTGAAAATATAAAAAATAATGATTTTCAGACATTGGGGAGCAAGCAATGTAGGACAGGGATGCCTGAGAGAGGGGAAACAAATGAGATGAACCCTGGGATTGTCCCAGTTTATTTCCTGGAATGGGTTTCCAGACTTTAGCACAGGGAGAGGGAACCCAGTCAAAACTGAGAGGAATTGCTGAGCTAAGAAGATGAAGTTGAGAGTTGAGGGCAGGCCAAGTGTCGAGAGTTCACAGGGCATGGTATTAGTAAAGAAAGAAGTGAATACGAAGAGAGCACTGGAGATACAGAGAAGGCCCCTCCCATCTTCTGCTTAGTATAACCAGCATCTATATGTTGGGAAACTTCTTAAGGTTGGAGAATGAACCACTCAAAAGGTCAAGCAGAACTTTCCTCAGAGCTCACGCAAGACTTGGAATAGTCGGTGTTTCCACCAGGCAAAATAGGAATGTGTCATAATATATAGGGAATCAGATAGAGTGCTTCGATGGGTATTGAGCCAGGAAAAGTCAGGAAAAACAATCAGCTCTAGAATAAAGTCTGCTCCAGTGCAGTTAACTAATCTTAAATGCAAGACTTGATTGAATCAAAATGTTTCCAGGTAACTAAATATGCCCAAGAACAAAGCTCGTACATAGGTAAGTATGTATATACACTGAGACCTCTATGTCTGTGCATTCTGCATCCGTGGTTTCAACCAACTACAGGCCAAAAATATTGAAAAATTTAAAATAAAAACAGCAGTACAACAATAAAAAGATACAAATTTTAAAATTTATATTACTTTGTATATAATACAGCATACAACTATTTATATACAATGTCGCATAACAACTATTTACATGGCATTTACATTGCATTAGGTTTTATAAGTCATCTAGAGACGATTTAGAGTAAAAAAAAAAAAGGATGTGCCTCGGTTATGTGCAAATACTACACTATTTTATATAAGGGGCTTGAGCATCCTTAGATTTTGGTACCCATGGGAGAGTTCTGGAACCAATCCCCCTTGGATACCAAGAGATGACTGTATATGCATACATATATGCCATATTCAACAAGGTAAACTTCACAAGGTATGACATTCAATAAAAATTAACAGTTGTGGAAGAAAGCAGGGAAATATGACCTGTAATGAGAAAAAATACATTTAAAACAATCCAAAAATAACACAGAAGATAGAATTAGTGTATTAGGACATTAAAACAGCTTTTATAACTATATCCCATAGAGTCAAGAAAGTAAAGAAAAACATATTTGTATCAAGAAAGACATAGAAGATAGGTTGTGCTAAGTTAAATACTATAAGCCCTAACACCACCACTTAAAAATAAATACAGCTAATAAGCCAACAAATACGTATAATGTAATAACAAAATAAAAATCCAAAAGAAGTCAGAAAGTAAAAAAGGAGCAAAAAGCAATTGGAACAAGTAGAAAAAATAGCAAGAGGATAGATTTAAACCCAACAATATATTTTTAAAATCACATTAAATGTAAACAGTTTAGACATCCCAGTTAAAAAGCAGAGAGTGTTAGAATCAACAATCCCTATACAGGGAGGCATGCGTGTGTGCGGTGCATACTTCAAATTTAAAGATACAAACATATTACAAGTAAAAAGATAGAAAAAGGTCTACCATGCTAACACTATTCAAAAGGAAACTGTATAGCTATATTAAATATCAAATGCAGTAGATTTTAGGAGAAAGAATATCACCAAGGATAAATATAAAACAATATTTTTATATTTATATAACTACATAAAATATAATTTATTTTTAATGATAAATGGATCAGTCATCAGGAGGATATCACAATCCTACATGTTTATATGCACCTAATAACACAGCTTCAAAATACACAAGGCAGAAACTTACAATTATAATTAGAAATTTCAGCAGTTGTTACTTAATTAGTGATAAAACAAGTAGACAGAGAATCATCAAGTATATAGAAGACTTAAACAAGACTTCAACTAAATTGACCTAAGGAGCATACATAAAACATTCTTCCCAAAAACAGAATATACATTCTTTGTAAGTGCATACAGAACTGGAACTTTTACTAAGAAAGGCCATATTTTGGACGAGTAGCTATATTAAATATAAACTATTAAATATTAATATTTACTGTTTAGTAAATATGACATATATTAAATATATAATATTAAATATAAACTGTGTAGCTATATTAAATATCAGATGCAGTAGATTTTAGGAGAAAGAATATCACTAAGTATAAGAGGTTTATTTTTTAATGATAAATGGATCAATCATCAAGAGGATATAACAATCCACGTGTTTATATGCACCTAATAACAGAGCTTCAAAATACATGTAGCAGAAATTCACGATTATAATTAGAAATTTCAGCAGTTGGCTGAGTGCAGTGGCTCACGCCTGTAATCCCAGCACTTTGGGAGGCCAAGGCGGGTGGATCACCTGACATCAGGAGTTCGAGACCAGTCGGGCCAAAATGGTGAAACCCGGTCTCTACTAAAAGTACAAAAATTAGCCAGGTGTGGTGGCAGGTGCCTGTAATCCTAGCTATTCAGAAGGCTGAAGCAGGAGAATCATTTGAACCTGGGAGGCGGAGTTTGCAGTGAGCCGAGATTGCGCCGCTGAACTCCAGCCTGGGCGACAACAGAGAGACTCCGTCTCAAAAAAAAGAAAAAAGAAAAAAAGAAATTTCAGCAGTTGTTACTTAATCATTGATAAAACAAGTAGAGAATCATCAAGTATGTAAGACTTAAACAAGACTTCAATTAAATTGACCTAAGGAACATATATAAACATTCTTTCCCAAAACAGAATATGCATTATTTGTAAGTGCACATGAAACTGGAATTTTACTAAGATAGGTCATATTTTGGACAAGACAGAACAAGTCTCAGCAAATTTAAAAGGATTCCATCATACAATGTATATTCTGTGACAAGGGAATTATTGATTTAACAATCAATTACAGAAATATCTTTGAAACTTCACTCAACTAGTTGGAAATTAAACAACACACTTCTGAATAATCCATCATCAAAGGAGAAATCAGTGTGTAAATATCTATTTTACAAACTCTTTCTGACTACTGTCATAACATTTCAATTTCTTATTTCTATTTCTGTTTATGACTGTGCCAAACTAAATGAAACAATCAAAACCTCATGCTTCTGAACCTTCTTCCAAGTTTCTTGATAGAGCAGCTCTGTCTGCAGGCGCCTGCGGAGAAAAGTGGTTCAAGTGCCTACAGCCCTGCTAGAGGTAAAGCATAGGACATTACATTACTTACTTAGGCATGGGCAAAGCTTTCGAGGCAGAGACTTCAAATATTTAACTATGGTTGTTTAGACAGTCAAATTATGGGTAATTTTTGTTTTTCATAGTATATTTGAAATTTTTAAAATATTATCTACAGAGTTAACAATATATTTATAAACGGGGAAAACATCATTTTTATTACAAACAAATATGGAAGGCTTCTGGGTTCACGAATGGTGAAGTAGATTGGATTGAACAAATCATGTAATGTAATAGCAAGTATAACTCTTAGCAGAATATAAACAACAATTATTCAAAGTTACTACAGAGTGACCAAAAACACACAGAAACTGGAGGAGGTTTGACCCTGGATAATGGGACCACATTGAATCGGACTAACATTTATTCCACTTTTTCCATAAGGCTACCCCCTTGTCTGGGTAGCACTGGATGACGAGAACTTAAATATGTTTCCATTCATACTGGTTTGACATGTCACAGTGACTGGAAATTGAGGATGACCATCTCGGGGAGGTGACCACAGAATGTAGAGTGCACATATTTGCATATAAAATCCCCTAAGAATTTTAGCTGACCCCTGAACATACATGGAGAATCCCAGGAGCCCAGCAAAAAGTGGCAGGTGAATGATTTAAAAAGCTCAGTAGTTCAAGTACTGCACGGCACTTAGAAGAGAGTTTGGAACTTAAATTTAGTCGTGTTAGAGGGCCTTGGTAAACATAAAATTTTCCATTGAAATTTCAAAAAGCCAAACCTTAGGAATCAATTCTATATCCCAAGACTAAAAATTCATCCTAAAAATAAATGTAAAAGTGAAACAGACTTGCCCTAACCAAAGGAGAAAACAATCTTCCACAACGTCAGGACAGTCAACCAATAATTCAACTGCCTGCTAGAACAAAGATCTACACCGCACAGAGGAAGAAAAAAGAATCCAAAGCCTCTATAATATGTAATTTACTATTTGATTAATAATATGAATAATATGCAACTCAATACATATTACATATAATTATACTACAATTGAATATAGTAACATGGAAATTGTGTCAGTATATAATCAAGATACTAGACATGTGAAGAAATAGACGTGACCAAGAATGAAGATAAAAAACTGACTAGAATCTGTCAATGAGATGCCATGGATTTGGAGACTAGCAGACAAAGACTTTTAAATAGCTTCTATAAATATATTTAAGAATATAAAGGAAAAGGTGGTAATAATGAGTGAACAATGAGGAATACCAGAAGAGAAATGAAAACTTTCAAAAAGAACCAAATAGAAATTCTAAAAGTGAAAACTATAACAACAGAAATTGTAAAATCCTCTGGCTAGGCTTCACAGATTGAAACAGAAAACAAGATCTATTAATTTGATTTCAGATCATCAGAAATTATACATTATGAAAAGTAGAGTTAACAAACAACTTCAGTGGAGCAGAAAAAGTATCTGAAGAAATAGTAGCCCCCCAAATCTCTAAATTTATGAAAAACCTAAACTTCCCCATCAACAAATCTTAAGACAACCAATTCTGAGAAATCAAACACACACTCTCTCTCAAGCACATCACAGTAAGGTTGCTAGATGTCAAACACAAAATTCTGAAAGCAGCCAAAGGAAATGATACATTATATACAAGATTAACAAGGATAGGCAAGGATGCATACTCTCCTGACTTCTATTCAACACAGTATTGAAAATCCTAGTCCATGCAACATGTCAAGAAAAAGAAACATTCTGGGCACAGCGCTCATGCCTGTAGTGCCAGCACTTTGCAAGGCCAAGGTGAGAGCATCACTTGAGGCCAGGAGTTCAAGATCAGCCTGGACAACATAGTGATATCCTGTCTGTACCAAAAAAAAAAAAAAAAAACTAAAAAAATTAGCTGGGCATTGTGGCACACATACCTGTAGCCCCCAGCTACTCAAGAGGCTGAGGTGGGAGAATTGCTTGAGTCCGGGGCTTCAAGGTTGCAGTGAGCTATGATCACGCCACTGCAATTTAGCCTGGTGTCAGAGTGAGACACTGTCTCAAAATTTAAAAAAAAGAAAATTCACATATATTTTATACATTTGGAAATATAAGGAGGAATAAGAGAAGGGAAAATAAAAAGTAAAAGCTGTTTATATTTACAGATGAGATGGTTGTTTATTTCGAAAATCCTAAGCAATGTACAAAACAACTACTAGAACAAATAAATTTAGCAAGGCCTTGGGATTCAAGAGCAGCATATAATGATCAATTGTATATTTATACAGTAGCAGCAAATAATTATAACATGAACTATTTTAAATAAAAAGTAGCTAAGAATAAATTTAACAAAAGATGTGAATACATGTACACTGAAAACTATAAAACATTTCTGATAGGATTAATAGATGATCTAAATAAATGAAGAGATATACCATGCCCCTGGATTAGAAAGTCAATATTCTTAAGATGTCATTTCTCCCAAAATTTATCCATAGATTTGGGGCAATTTTGATTGAAACTGCAGCAGGCATTTTTGGCAATAGGCAATACATTGATGAATTTATTCTAAAATTTATATTGAGAATCAAAGGTCCTAAAATAGTTTAAAACATCTTGAAGAACAAAATTGGAAGATCCATACTACCTGATATCAAGACTTCTGTGAAGCCAAAATAATCAGGACAGTATGGCAGTGTGGTAAGGATAGGCAGAGAATGGATACATAAAAGGTCAATTGATTTTTTTACCAAAGTGCCAAGGCAATTCAATAAGGAAAGAAAGTCCTACCTACACATGATGTGGGAACAACTGGATACACAATGAAAAACTATACTTTGCCACCTACTTCATCCCTCACATACAAATTAATATTAGGAGGACCCAAAAATAAAAGCTAAAACTAAAAAACATCTAGAAGCAAATATAGGTCAATCTCCTTACTAAACTGGCTAAGCAAAGATTTTCTTTAAGAAAAGATACCAAAAGCTCTAAATGTAAAAGAAAAAATTGACAAATTGGACTTTACCAAAATTGAGAACTTCTCATCAAAAGATAATGGGCATTAATAAATGAATAAGTAGGCCGGGCACGGTGGCTCATGCCTGCAATCCCAGCACTTAGGGAGGTAGAGGTGGGCAGATTGCTTGAGCTCAGGAGTTCAAGACCTGCCTGGGCAACATGGGGAAACCCCGTATCTACTAAAAATACAAAAATTACCCGGGTGTGATGGCACACACCTGCAATCCCAGCTATTTGGGTGACTGAGGCAGGAGACTCACATGAGCCTCAGAGGCAGAGGCTGCAGTGAGCTGAGATGGCACCACTGCATTCCAGCCTGGGCAAAAGAGTGAGACCCTGTCTCAAAAAAAGAAATGAATAAGTATATCAGAATATGTAATAAGCTCTAAAAAAAAGCAACAAAAAATACACAAAACATCTAATTAAACAGTTGAAAAATACTTGAGCACATGCTTCACCAAAGATATACAAATAATGATAAACATGTATAAAAGTGGTCAACATCATTGGATATTAGGGAAATGCTAAATAAATCCACACTATGTCATCATTTCACACTAACTAGAATGGCTAAACTTAAAAAGATTAACAACACCAACTATGGGTAAGAATATTAAGAAACTGGAACCGTCATGCATTGGTGGTACAGATATAATGGGAAAAAAGTTTGGCAGTTTCTTATAAAGTTAAACAAGCTGGGTGCAGTGGCTCACATCTGTAATCCCAGCACTTTGGGAGGCCAAGGTGGGTGGATCACCTGAGGTCAGGAGTTCAAGACCAGCCTGGCCAACATGGTGAAACCCTGTCTCTACTAATAATGTAAAAATTAGCCAGACGTGGTGGTGTGTGCCTATAATTCCAGCTGCTCTGGAGGCTCAGACAGGAGAATAGCTGAAACCTGGGAGGTGGAGGTTGCAGTGAGAAGTGATCATACCATTGCACTCCAGCCTGGGCAACAGAGCAAGACTCCATCTCAAAAAAAAAAAAAAAAAAAGGTTTTAACATACATCTATCATCCAGTAAATCCACTTCTAAATATTTGACAACAACACACACACATTCACACAGACACACAGATACACAGAAAACACCTCTACAAGAATGCTCATAGTAGCTTTATTCATAATATCAAAGTGGAAATAATGAAATTTTCATCAGCGGGCGAGTGGATAAACAAACTGGTATGTTCATAAAATGGAACATAACACAGCAATAAAAGAGGTAAATATTGATACCTGCAACCATGAATCTAAAATCATTAAGCAAAAAAAGGCAGACACATACTAAATACTGTATTATTCCATTAATATGAAGTTCAAAAAGAGAGAAAACTAATTTATGGTGATAGAAATCAGAGCAATGGCTGCTTATGGAAGGAGGTGGGCATTGGTTGCACGGGGACATAAGGGAGTTTTCAGGAATGATGGAACTGTTCTGTTTCAATTGTAATGGCGGTTACGAAGTGTATACATTTATCAAAACTCAACACATTTTACGTTTAAGATCTGTGCAATGCAAATTTTACTTCAAAAAACTCATCTCAGGGAACTCCAAGGGGTTATTAAAATTCTTTTATTATGCAGGGGAGGTTTTTTAAATCAAATGTTGTTTAATATAAAATAAGTGGTGCATTTGCTGGAACCTGGAAATGATTCTCCTGTACTTCATTTCTAATAGTAGTAATAGTTATTATTTTAAAGCAGGATTCCATACAAAAATATGACAGGGGTGTGACAGGGCTATTCACAGGAAAGAAGTAAAGAGTCTAATCTGGCATATGAAGGCTAATCGCAACTGGGTGAGTGCTCTATATATATTATTCTACCTGTTTTCAGCTCCTAGGTCACTTTAAAGCCTGGATTTTACATCCTGAGACTATTTGACTGTAGAGCTTACTCTAGGGGTTACTAAAGTTCCATGTCAATAGTATTAGGTTGTTGAAAAAGTAATTGTGGTTTTGCCATTAATAGTTATGGCAGAAACCACAATTACTTTTTCAACAACCTAATAGTTATAAACCACAAAGAATGCATTTTTGCCATATCCAGTTTATGAAACGTGGCTCACTTTCTTCTGGCAGCTTCCTAGACTTCTCTACAGCCTTCTGCCCAAGGAAAATCCATGCATGCTGTGTGCCTCCAATGTCTCTTCCGTTTTAAAAAAAAAAAAAGTAAAGGAGCTATTTGGCATATAGGAAAAAAAAAAGATTGTGTAGAAAACAACCTGACTGAGTCTCATTAGGGCTTCCTGATTTATTTCAGGGGTTCAGATCTGTGTAAGTGTTTAATTATATATGCATTCATTTTTAATTCATATTTTACCCATATACACAGCCATTCTGGAGTTTAAATTCCCTTACTCATAACGAGATATTTTCAAGCAAATATAATTCATGTCTTTACCTTCCAGAGAAATTAAAAAACAGGATGGCACTGTGTCGAAGTGATCACTGCTAAGTGTTGTTTTCATCATTTAAAATATCATTATTATTATTATTGTTATGCTTACCTGCAGGACAACATTATCATCACATAACAGCCTACATAAAGACTCTTCAAGAGCCCATAACAACACATCTTTCTGATAGGTAAAACATTTTGTTAATATTCTAGTTTGAAGGAATGGGGTCAGGAAGAACTTTGGAGAGACCATTTTTATTTTTTTGAGTAAGAATTCAAATACTATATGACATGGTTTTGCTGTGTCCCCACCCAAATCTCATCTTGAATTGTAGTTCCTACAATCCCCACGTTTCGTGGGAGGGACCCAGTGGGAGGTAATTGAATCATGGGGTGGTTACCCCCATGCTGCTGTTCTCATGATAGGGAGTGAGTTCTCATAAGATCTGATAGTTTTATAAGGCGCTTTTCCCGATTTTGCTTGACGCTTCTCCTTGCTGCCACCATGTGAAAAAGGATGTGTTTGCTTTCCCTTCTGCCATGATTGTAAGTTTCCTGAGGCCTCCCCAGCCATGCTGAACTGTGAATCAGTTAAACCTTTTTCCTTTATAAATCACTAAGTCTCAGGTCTGTCTTTATTAGGAGCATGAGAACAGACTAATGCACTATATAAGGATTGAATGTTTATAACATGAGAATGAATTCATTCATCTCTAATAAAACGTATTTATGACTAGAAGAAAAGATGTAGTTAAATAAAAAGCTTCCAAAGAACCTTTGTTTAGCTGGCCAAAACCACGATTATGACTTTCAGCAGTAAGTATTGATCTCATTAGCCAATTTCCCATTTCTTTGACTTGCAATTGGAGTAATCACGTTATGTGCAATCCATAGATAAATATGCCAGGCTTTCCTTTTAGCCGGTCCTATACATTTCATCTCATACCAAAGCTTTCACCTAATTACTCAAATCAGCAAAAGTACATTATTTTACATTTCATAATCTTTCCTCTCCTCTTTTTTTATTTCAACAAGAGATATTAGTAGGTGGTGACATCATAGGAGCAAACTGCAGTAGTGTTAAAATTATAAAATTGCCATTAAATTATTTATTTAATAAATATTGATTGATTGCCTTACTATGTGTCAGGCACTGCTCTTGGCATTGAGACACAGATGGGAACCCAATGGATAAAAATGTTGCCTGCCTAAAGCTTATATTCTAGTGTAGGGATACAGACAGTAAACAAGGTAAGTACATATAGGACATCATAAATGGTGACAATTAGAACAATTATAAAGAAACATCTAAATAAAGGGAAATTACTGACTCCCATCATCTGCGAGCCCTGACTGAGAAGAGGATCTTTTTCCTTAGCTGATAAACTCAGGTCCTTCCCATGTTGGTCATTTACTTAATCACAACATGGGCTCAGAAATGTGTCTTCCACCTAATCTGATATGTTATCTGAGTTCTTACACACTTCTTACACACAAAATTATATTAGCTATTGCCAATTTGTTTGCTTTCATGAGGTTGTTTGGACTGAGTGTTTATTGCACCAGTGGGAAACTGGGAAGTTAGTCTGTTAGTAGGTAAGGGCATAGATTCTGGTTCAAATCCCAGCTCTCACCAGCTGTGTGACCATAGGCAGAATACTGAACTTCTCTGTGCTTCAGTCTCTTTAGCCACAGAGAGGGGATATTATAGTACCAACCGCATAGGGTTGTTGTAATAATGTGTATTCAAAGCAGTTAGAGCAGTACCTGACAAATAGTTTATTAAATAAAACAATACAAAGAAGATTACTTTGAGCATCTGCTTACCAGGGTTTCAAATTTAGGTTAGATTGAAGGTCATGTTCAATGCCTCACCCACACCTAAAATATTGCCAGTAACTGCCACTTTGTTAACTACATACCTTGGAATGATGCTAGATTTAGTGAGGTTTTTTGTGAAACTTTAAAGAGATGATGGATGTGTTGCCTAGTTACAATGTGATTTTGAGGGGAAAAAAAGAGTTTCTGTATCAAAAAGGCTTATCTGCTGTGTATTCATTATTGCCATTTTCCCTCCCCAAGAAGGTAAGCTCCATGGAGGCAAGGTTTTTAGTTTTGTTTGGTTTTGGTTTTTGCTTTGTTTCTGTTGTTTACAAATGTATCCCACATACCTAGAATAGTATATATGGCACATGGTAGGCATTCAATGCAATGGTTCAATAAATGAATAAAATAATAGATAAACAAGTGAATGAATAAATGAGAAAAAGCAACATTTAAAACCTGGTTATTAAACCAGGTTTAATTTCAGCTTAGTCACTACACCCAGTAGGGCTCCATGACTTACCTATCTATAAAATATACTCACTTCTGTAACTTTTTTGAATGCTAATGTATACAAGGTAATCTGCTAAACTGTGAGCCCTCAAAAAACTCACAATTTGGTAGCACAGATATGAAAGGTACCTAAATAAATAATGCAATGTACTCTAAAAAGAAAAAGAAAAGGAAAGCGAGAGAGAACTGGCGGAATCAGAGAAGATTCCTTACTGACCTTTCACCTTTTAGGGATATTTGAATTGATTCATATGATCCTCCCATGAAGTCTTCTTCAATACATCTGTTGAAAATTAAGATATTTGTGAATTTCACAAACCGTGTGAAACCCTGACAAAAAATACCTGGGAAATTCTAGCAAAACAAGATACCCTCATGTACAAAAGCAAAGAAGCCATGAAAGAGGACAGTTGTTTTCTGGGAAACTCGGATGAGATTTTGTAAGCCTGATTATTTTTTAGTTGATTTATATGTATTTACAGTTTCAGTTGTTTGTTGCTTCTCAAAGTTATTTATGTTATTTAGTTTGTAGAAATACACACGACTGTGTGACATATGCATGGTAAGAATTTGTTTCCCTGACAATGATTACTTATATTTGTACAGAATAACATTACAAATGCATTAAATCCAGACACCCAGAAGAAATTGCAGCCATAAATTTTATTTGCTAGAAAAAAATAGACAGGAACATTTTTTTTCTTTGTTTTACCTTTTTTTAAGATTAATTTTTATGATATTAAAGAAAAGATGGCCTGGTGTATTTAAAAGCAAGTATACTAAAAGTCATTTATGATCATGACAATGCAAGTACTGTGAATGAAATTTTTTATTTTAAAAAGTTGAAAAGTGTTCAGTTTTGTATATAAAAAGTGAGAAATATTGAGGTGAGAAAATTAGAACTTCTTTGTAATTAAATGCTCTAGTTTGTTTGCTGAACCATCGTCAGATGTATTATGAAGTGAATATGGTGAACTGGCATTAAACTCTGGAATCACGATGATAGCACCTACCACTTACTGAGCATTCCCTTTACGTCAGGAATTCTTCTAAGGCCTTTGTATTTACTAACTCATTGCATGCTTATAAGACTCCTGTGAGGTAGATGATTTTATCATCTCAAGCGTAGATTAATAAATCAAATGAGAAGCATTGGGAAATTGCAATCGTTCAGGGCCAGTAAGTGATAGAGGAGAAATCTGAACCAAGACCCCTCTCATCCCACAACCCTGAATGACTCTACACCACCGTGTTGACCCACCATGATAGTAGTGGTGATTTGTAGTTGTAATCATGGCAGTGATCCAGCCTCTGCCTATAAAGTTTGGGGATTTCTTCCCCGTAAGATTACTAGCATTTCTTTGGTAATCGTTACATTGAAGTGCTGTAGAATTCTGTGAATAATGTATAAAAAGCAGCTTACAAAAAAAGTTCAAATGCTAAATCTTGGCAAATTTTGAACATGTCTTCTATGTTTTCATGGTGTTAGCTTTCAATCACATCATTTTTTTTTAATTTTTTTCCCTTGGAATGTAATCTCATCATTTCTAATCCACTGAGGTTTTAAACACATAAACGACTCAATCACAGACAGGGATACGGGAGGGAAAAAAAAACACGTATTGAGCATGAAAATTGGGCCGGGCCTACTCTAGGGGTTTACTGGCTTTATCTCAAATAATATACAAAATAATTATATTGTTCATGCATGCACGCATTCATGCATTGATGAATTTCAAGTTGGAGATGTATAGGTAAAAATGGGTTAGGGTTAGAAGCTGGGAGGGGACTGACCCTGGGCTCAAAACTATGAAAAGGGATGGGGTGGGGATGGCTTTGGGATGACATTAGAGACGGTTTATCACTATCTGAAAAACTATATATTTTACTTACTTGTTTATTGTCTGTTTCTCTCTAGTAGAACATAACCTCCATGAGGGCTCAGATTGTTTTTTGTTTTCTTTACTGTTGTATTTTCAGGGTCTACTCTAGAACAAGGCCTAGCATACCATAGGCATAAATACTTTTTGAGTGAATGAATAAAAGAATGAATCATTTCATAAATATTTATTGTGTGGTGCCAGTCACTCCACTGGTGCTGGGGTGTTCATGATGTGAGACACTGCCCTTAATAGAATTATGGTCTAGTATAAGAGATGAACAAACAACAGGATATTATCATTTGGTATGAAAGGCAGTACTGTGAGAACAGGAATTCCAAAAGCTCTGGTGTGATCCTGTGGACCTAATCCCATTCTGGGGAGGCAGAGTGGCTTTCTTAGATGAGGCAAGAGCATCTAAGCTGAAACCTAGGCAATAGGGGAGTAGCCAGACAAGTAGGCAAAAGGAAGTAAGAAGAACAAGGCTGAAGGCTAGGAGGAAGCACAGCTTCTCCTAGGAACTCCAAGGTTGCTAGTAATGTCCTCATTTTAGTTATGAGAAAATTAAAGCTCAGAAAAGTAAAATGATTGGCCCAAGGTTCCAGCTCAGGGGCTCACGCCTGTAATCCCAGCACTTTAGGAGCCTGAGGTGGGCAGATTGCTTGAGCCCAGGAGTTTGAGACCAGCCTGGGCAACATGGCAAAACGCTTTCTCTATAAAAATACAAAAATTATGCCAGCATGGTGGTGCACACCTGTAGTTCCAGCTATGTGGGAGGCTGAAGTGGGAGAATTGCTTGAGCCTGGGACGTGGAAGCTGCTGTGAGCCATGATTGTACCACTGCACTCCAGCCTGCAAGCAAGCAAGCAAGCAAGCAAGCAAGCAAGCAAGCAAGCAAGCAAGCAAGCAAGCAAGCAAGAGGACGATTCCAGCTCAGTTCTGTCTGTATCCAAATGCTATGATGTTTTTAGTCCGCCGTGTGCAAGACCCACATACCAGAGTTTCCTTGTGCTTGTGTGTCAAATCCCCTCCGCAAGTGGCAATAGCATTTTCCAAATGGAAAATGGTGACTGTTTAATTCCTGCCTAGTATCCTTCATCTCATCTCTTACTATTGAAAATATTCCTCAGAGAACTGCAAAGCTAACTTTTCATTGTTTTTCTATGTGGTATAGGCTGGGACCAAGGTAAACATACATGAAGTTGTATTCACTTTCTTAGGACTCCAGAGATCCATTGTGTGGACTAAGATGTACATTTAATCAGTGTAGCTTAAAGGATTAGAAGAATTCACCCGCCTTCCCGAAAGGCTGATGTTTCGCCTGGGGAACGGCTTACATATGGGGATTATCATTGAGAATCATTACTTAACAATTTGCTCTACGAAATTCTGCAATAACCAGAGACTAACTCTAATGGAAGATTGGGGATGTTTTAGGATAATACCATCTGCGATCGCAGCATTTATTCCACATGATGTCTTTGCCTTCTTCGGGAGACTTCATTTATCCTGGCCCACAGAACCACACATTTTCTGAGTTGGAAGTGTTTCTGTCCTTTTATTTTGCATTTCTGGGATAACCATTGCTTCCAGTGCTCTGGACTTTGCTGTCTTCCCTTCACCTTTGTGTGTTCAGCGGGTGTCTCACAAAGGTAGGAATCTGTAAAAGGTAGCCGGATTTAATCTGTCTTTGAAAACATGGGGGGCTATAATAAGGTCCACTGCTGAGAGAAATCACTCTGAATGCTTCAAACAGGCAATTCTAAGTACCTGAATACTCAAGGGTTTTTCTATCTTAGCATTATTGACAAGACCCTTCAGTACTCTTCCTGGCCATTTTCTCCATTTAGGGACAAGATTGGGAAAATCTGAATCTCAGCTTTAGCTCTGCCATCTAGAATTATTTCACCTTCGTGAGCCTCAGTGTCTTAACCTGTAAAATGGGAATGGTAACAGTGGATTTGCCTATTTTTGTGTTGTTACAAGGAACAAATGAGATGTATGTCAACATACTTGTAAACTATAAAGTATTCTGTAGATGTAAGCTGTTAATATTGCTATTACTACCCATGGATTGAGATACAAGTGGATATTTTCATTTCAGCTTTCTTATTATGACAAGTGGTCATTTCAAGCATGAGGACTTGGCTCAGATGGTGTAGAAACATGCTGCTGAATGTCAGTAACACCTCTGTAACACTTGGACTGCATTCATTCACAAAAGTGAAGAAGAACAACACCAAATGCAGGAATTTTGCATGAGGAGTTCTATTAATGTCACTTCTTGTCTACTTCCTGAGAGAAGACAGTTGAGAACTTCTAGAATTCTAATCAGTGATATCTTACATATTTTTTAAAGGACTAACTTTAGAACTGAGGACTTTGTAAATAAGAAGTAAATTATCCAGAAGGTATAACATAACGGTTAAGAGTTTGGGCTTTGGAGTCAGCCCAATGTTCTAACAGTGTTTTAGTTGGGATTGTATTAGCTTATGCTTCATGAAAATATTAACTGTGAAATATCAGTGGTTTAACATATTATGCTTGTTCTTTTGTAAAAACTGATGCAAGTCAATAATGATTCTCCTCCATTCAGTGTCTCAGGAATCCAGGGTCCTTTCAGCTTAAGACATTATCTCAATATATGGCTCTCAACATACCAAGGAAAGGGGAAAAGTTCATATAAAATAGATACATTAGCTGTTGAATGGCTAGAGGTATCAGCCATGATTGCCATCTATGTTTCATTATCTAGAAAAGTTATATGGCTTTGCCCAACTACCAAGATATGGGTAGTGTAGTCTTCCCCGGTTGCCAGGAAGGAACGGACCATTAAGGGGAAACATTAGGCATATTTTCTATACCCGACTCAACTAGCCAAGTGAGTTTTGGCAACTTAGATGTTTTCATGCATAAAATAAAAGTAATAGTAGTTTCTACTTTATATGGCTATTAGGCACATAAAATGAGATAATGTACATCCAACATGTAGCATACCTGGCACAGAATAAGTGCATAATTAATGTTAGATAATATTATTGTTGTACTGATTAATGGATTAATTGACCCATACTCAGTTATATCAAGTGTTAATGAAGAAACTCCATGGCTGACCTCTGAATTACTTGGAGATTTCTCAGCACCAGAACCAGCTTTATTTCCAGAAGGCTTTACCTTTTTTCCCACAATTATGAAAAAGTTATACATCTTACAATTTCTAGAGTATCAAGAGTTTCTCAGTGAAGCTCTTCTCTTGCTATGAAACCAACAATCGTTTAATTTAAATCTGTTTTATCCAAAGGTCAGATGAAAATGCATTTGTGTAATAAGATGTCAACTCCTGAAGGGTTTGTTATTTTCCATATCCACTGAGCAAGAACATGGTGGGCCATTTCCAGGGGGCTGCTTTGTTTGTATTTAAAACCATCTGAGCTTTCTTCTTCTAGTAAGTCAATAGACGGAAAGATTAAAGCAGATGCACCCAGCAGGCAGAAAAATTATGAGTCCTGGCCATTGATGCTAGAGCCTCAATGAAAGGGAAAGGGGGCCGGGCATGGTGGCTCATGCCTATAATCTCAGCACTTTGGGAAGCCAAGCTGGGTGGATCTCTTGAGCTCAGGAGTTCAAGACCAGCCTGGGCAACATAGCAAGATCCCATCTCTACAGAAAAATACAAAAATTACCAGGTGTGGTAATATACATCTGTGGTCCCAGCTGCTCGGGAGGCTAAGGTGGGAGGATTGTTTGAGCCTCGGAGGTTGACGCTGCAGTGAGCCATGAGCATGCCACTGCACTTCAGCCTGGACACCAGAAAGAGATCCTGTCTCAAAAAAATGAAGGAAAAAAGGGAAGGGAAGGAAGGAAGGCAGAAAGGGAGTCAGGAAAGAAGGAAGGAGGGAGGGAGGGAGAGAGGGAGGAAAGAAGGAAGAAAAAAAAGGAAAGTGAAACTAACATGTAGATTATCTGCTCTATGCTGGGAACTTGACATGTCACTTTAATCCTCGGAGCAAACTTGCAAGGTGAGTTTTATTCCTCAGTTTGCAGATAAGAAAATTGAGTCTCAGAAGGGCTGAGTAACTGGCCCATGGTCTCAAGGCTAGTAAATGGCATGGCTTGGATTTGAACCATGTTTTAAGGGAGAGGAAAAACAATAGAAAGAACATACACTTTGAACCAAGAAAGAGCTGAGTTTGAATCTTGGCTTTGCTACTGATTAACATTGTATCTAGATTAAGTTACTTAGTCCAGTTTATCTATCTGTAAAAGGAAGATAATAATAATAATAATGGGCAATAATAACAAGTTATGTAGGACTTACTGTGCCCAGTTTTTTATATGCCTTATGTATATTGCTCTACTTAATCCACACAACCACCTGATTGAAGCAGGCAACATTATTGTCCCTCTTTTATAGAACACAAAAGTTCACAGAGGGGGTAAGCGGCAGAGCATGAATTCAAAACCAAGTGACTGGCTCTAGAGTCCAAGTCCTTAGCTGATAGCTGCCCTCCATTCACAAGAATAATAGTATCCAGAACAAATGAGAGAACATATAAAGTGCAATGCATGCCTATTTTAGGGCAAATACATGTCGTTATCACTTTTCTACTCTACAATACTGGTGTGGTATTTCCAAGGGGATAGCTTCCCTCCAGGAAGAAGCAATCTAACTTGGGAACCATGGAGCATTGACCCAGCTATGAATGATGCTTCGCTCCTTTTATCCATCAAAACGTTTCCATCTCACCCTTATATTGTCTTGGATTCTATTCTTCTATGGAACAGACATTTGCAATTTCTCCCAGTGTAAAGGAAATCAAATACAGGATGGGACTGTGCTGTCTCCGTTAGTCTGTAGCTGGTAGGTCGTCTGCCCAATGGGAAGGCTGCGGGTGATGATGTGGGAGGAGATTAAGGCATTTGAGAGACCATCCATCAAACGGCAAGTTAGCTGGATAGTATAATTGCTTGGAGATTTTATCATATATTTGGCTTTTTTGCTAAAGGAGAGCTTAACTATAATCCTTTTAAATTGATTAGCCATTATTTCTGTTGTTGAGCCAAGTTGTTAAGAATCCGTAGTTCCTCATTCCCTTTCGGTTCATTTTATCACAGAAATCTGAAAGATGAAGGCAAGTTCTACTTTCAGACGTGCAGTTAAATGGACAGAAACAATCAGAGGCCTGCAATCTTTAGATTCGAGATGGTATCTAATGAATTGGGAGGGCACTGTGAAAGAGAGTACCCTTTTCTAGCTGAACAGAGAGATGATTAACTACGTTGACTACAAAGAGCAGTCATTGTAAGTTACTATGGAAATATTTTCCAAACCTCTAGGCAAAAGCACAGGCTCAGTGAAGACAAATAACTCTCAAAGTTCTTTTTTTAGATGAGTCCATAAGGGAGCTGCAACTTAGGAACACTCTCTAATGGCCTTCTTTTAATCTTCCTTTATGACACTGAATTTAAAAAGTAAAAGTCAGGGTTAAGAGAGAAAGCAGTCTTTTAGGATAGCTTTGTGTCCTTACCTCTCACCCCAAATTTAAGACCTGGAAAATAAACAGTACACACACATACACACACACTTACTTTAGCATTGTGTATCATAGGAATTGCTAGCTGTCCTTGGTGACTTATAGGAACATTAGAGTAGTTTCATTCAGCAAACATAATTGAAGACATATCCTGTTCAAGGCAGTGGGCTAATTACCTCACTGCATTAAAAAAAAAAATGTCTACAGCAGTCACCTTGATACTGCCTTCTAACCCCCTTCTAATCAGTTACCAAATCCTGTTGACTCTACTGCAAAGACATTCCCTGTATTCGTCTGTTTTTGCATTGCTGTAAAGGGATACCTGAGACTGGGTAATTTGTAGAGAAAAGAGATGTACTGGGCCACGGTTCTTCAGGCTGTATGAGAAGCATGGTGCCAGCATCTGCTTCTGGCAAGGACCTCAGGAAGATTCCAGCCATGGCAGAAGGCAAAGGGAGCCAGTGTATCTCGTGGCAAGAGTGGGAGCAAGAGAGTGGTTTGGGGAGGTGCAAGGCTTTTTAAACAACCAACTCTCCCATGAACTCAGAGAACTTACTCATTACGAGGACAGCATCAAAACATTCATGAAGGATCCATCCCCATCCCCAAATACCTCCCACCAGTCTCCACCTCCAACACTGGGGACTACATTTCACCATGAAATTTGGAGGGGACACCCAATCCAAACTCTATCATCACCTTCACTTTCTTCCAGTTGCCACCCATGACTCGGGCCTGCACTACCCCACTGGCTCGTCACCAGGCTCCCCATGCCATTCCCCTTCCTTTGAACATCAGTCTGTCCTTTCAAAGGCAGATTTCATTCTGTGACGGCCCCATTGAGAACTCTTCAGTGATTCCCAGCTGCTCTAAGCAGAACAACGGAATCCACCTCACGCTTTCCAGAGTCCCGTGTGTGCTGGCCCTCGTGTGCCTGGCCAGTATCCCCACATATGCCCCTTCTGGCTTCCCTGCTCTCCAGTGTCACTTGCTGTCAGTCGTTTCCTCCAACAAGCCCTGTCGTTTCCTACCTCATAGTCTTTATGGATCTGCGACTTCTGCCTGCACAACTTTTCACCCTGACTTCACCTAGCTAACTCCTAGTCATCCTTTAGGTTCTTACCTTAAATATTATTTTCTCAAAAGATAAATAAATAAGGCTGGGTATAGTGACTCACACCTGTAATCCCAGCACTTTGGGAGGCCAAGGCTGGCAGATCACCTGAGGTCAAGAGTTCAAGACCAGCCTGACCACCATGGTGAAACCCCGTCTCTACTAAAAATACAAAAATTAGCCGAGGATGGTGGTACGTGCCTGTAGTCTCAGCTACTTGGGAAACTGAGGCAGGAGAATTGCTTGAACCTGGGAGGTGGAGATTGCAGTGAGCCGAGATCGGGCCACTGCACTCCAGTCTGGGTAACATACTGAGACGCCATCTTGGAAATAAATAAATAAATAACTCCCAACCAACTTTTCCTTTCTCCTCCCTCCTCCCCATCCAGGCATACACCTTTGAACACCATTTGCTTTTCTCACCTATTTCTCTATCATCATGGTTTAGTTACATTCTTAGTTGCATAATTAATTTGCAACCCCCACAAAAAACAAACCAACAAATCTTCAGAAGAAGGTGGCTGACTGCTGTGTCCTCAGCACCCCACATATAAGAGATGCTAAATATTTCCTATTTGACAAATAAATGAAATTACATTCCATTCCCTGAGAGAATGAGAATATTTGCAGGTAACCTCACATAAAGAAGCAGAAAAAGTAATACTTTGGGGGTATACTTAAGAGAGCCATTAATTCCCTGTAGTGGGACTGATGGAATCTCCATAGAATTAAAGTGGACTTTTAAGGACAAGGAGAATTAAGAGATGTAAAATAGAGGGAAGGTCCTGCCTATTCCAAGATAAGTGCTTGGCCAAAGCAGGCAAGCATATGTCACTTTTGAAGAATGGTGAGAAGTCAAATCCAGCTCATACATAAGGTGCTGTAGCAGACTGGGTGCAGGTGGGTGGGAGGAAGACTGGGTTGAAAGATGGCTTTGAATGCCACACCAAAAAATTGGGGCAAGCACATAGATAAGAGGCAGGCTTCAATGTCCTTGTGAGGGAGTACACAGGATTTTAGCAGTGCTTTATAGGTGGGTAAGAATGATCCAGATGAAAAATAGTGAAAAGCCTGGACTAGGCTCATAGTAAGTACAATGAAAGCAAGGAACAATTTAAGAGACAGTGCACAAAGCAAGGTTTCTTTGTATACTGAAATCAAATGCACATTTAATATCAATTTGTTGAGAAAAACGTGACTTTTCCCCTGTGAACAATTCATTCTTTTAAAACAACATTTTCTAAATTTTCTGGGAAATGAGAGAAAGAGAGAGAGAGAGAGTGAGAGATTGTTTGGTTGATTGTTTCTGTTGCAAGATGAAATCTTAACCCGAGCGAGTTTAGGCAAAATGGGGAATTTACAGGCTCTCATACCATGCGAAAGCTGATTTGCTGCTGGAAGCTCTTTTTATTTCTTGCTATCTTTCATCTCTGCTGTACTTTGGGCGTCAGTTTTTACTCTCGCAGACAGGCTCTTCCTGGGCTGTTTCATGCACAGGTTGTCACCACACTTCTTTTAGGTGCTAGTAGAAAACTACTGGAAGGTTCTCAGTGATCTAGTAGGGTGTCTCATCCACTACCGAGCCTGGAAGATGTGCTCTGTGCCAGCCACTCTCTCGAACCATGGGCCTGACATTGTCTGCTGGACTGGATCTCAAAATAAAGAAACATTTCATTATGGAAAGAAGGAAAAGGTGAGGCAAAGCAGTGGATGTCGGCTCCATATACTGTGACCTATGTGCTGAATAGGTCATATTTGGGGGCTGTAGGTCAACACAGTGTAGGGGAGGAAAAGATTCCCTTTCTTACCTATTGCCTGGTTCATGGCTGAGGCCTCTATAATAAAAGATATGCTGGGCACAGTGGCTCATGCCTGTAATTCCAGCACTTTGGGAGACTGAGGCAGGAGGATTGTTTGAGGCTAGGAGTTCGAGACCAGCCTGGGCAACATAGCAAGGAATTATCTCAGTTTAAAAATTAGCCAGGAGCAGTGGTGCATACCCTTAGTCCCAGCTACTCTGGAGGCTGAGGCAGGAGGATCGCTTGAGCCCAGGAGTTCAAGGTTGCAGTGAGTGCCGCTGCCCTTCAGTCTGGGTAACAGAGTGAGACCCTGTCTCTTAAAAAATAAATGAATGCATAAATTTATAAATGACAGATAAGAGAAAAACACACACATTTATTTATTTAATATAAATTTTACATGACATAGGAGCCTTCCAAAATGAAGACCCAAAGAAACAGGGAAACTTGTGTATTTTTATGCTAAATTTGATGAAGAGTGGACAGTCCATAGGGAGGTGTGATTGGACAAAGTGGGTAAGATCTATTGTCCAATCTTATTGTTAATTAAGTGGGTAATTAACTCGGGGGAGCTTAGCAAGCCCTGTTTGTTCAGATTCTTCTTGGCATCTCCGTGTCTTCGAGGATAAGGATGTTTCTTTCCTCTGGGTATAGGGAGAATATCTCTGGAATGAAGGTCTTTTGACCTACTTCAGAGAGGAAGGTCATAGACTTCTTTTTTTTTTTTTTTTTTTTGAGACAGAGTCTCCCTCTGTCGCCCAGGCTGGAGTGCAGTGGCGCCATCTCAGCTCGCTGCAAGCTCCTCCTCCCGGGTTCACGCCATTCTCCTGCCTCAGCCTCCCAAGTAGCTGCAACTACAGGGGCCCGCCACCATGCCCGGCTAATTTTTTGTATTTTTAGTAGAGATGGGGTTTCACTGTGTTAGCCAGGGTGGTCTCGATCTCCTGACCTCATGATCTGCCCACCTGGGCCTCCCAAAGTGCTGAGATTACAGGTGTAAGCCACCACGCCCGGCCAGAATTCTTTTATAGCTTGCTGCAGGGGAGAAGGGAAGGAGGCAAGTCAGAAACACCTTCTTGCTTCTGTTGTTTTCTCAAATGCCAAGGCTGGAGTGCAGTGGTGAGATCTCGGCTTACCGCAACCTCTGCCTCCCAGTTCCAGCAATTCTCCTGCCTCAGCCTCCTGAGTAGCCGGGATTACAGGCATGTGCCACCACACCTGGCTAATTTTGTATTTTTAGTAAAGACGGGTTTTCTCCATGTTGGTCAGGCTGGTCTCAAACTCCCAATTTCAGGTGATCCGCCTGCCTTGGCCTCCCAAAGTGCTGGGATTACAGGCGTGAGCCACCACGCCTGGCTACGTTTTCATTCAACAGAGTTGGAGATCAATCATTTCACTCCAGAAATAGAAGAATATTTGTGTAGTAAAGGAAATAGCTGAATGTAATATTTCTGCTTCTTCTGATCCTACTGTGCTTCATAATTAAATAATGTCCTAGATAGCCAGGGCCAATAAATAAATGGAATCAATATTTTACTTAACAAAAACAAAAATAGATGAATATGGCTAGCTGCTTAATAGTTCATCTCATATTTCATGTAATCATTCTTACATTGTTTATTTTACAATAACAAAATGGGAGCTGACAGCTGTGGATATGAGCTACTGTATCTAAGGACAGATAGTTTAAAACATAAATACTTAAAAGAGATATATTGCTAGCCTTCAGATATCAAAGTCACTAAAATATGAAATTACACTGCATTGAGAATATTCAAATTATATTTTTATGGATTATAAATTATAAAATTTTTATAAAGCCTCCAGAGAATTTTAGAATTTGTATTGGAAGCCATTCTGTGGAATTCCATAAAACACTTTAAAGGTAGGAATTTTCATAGGTCACTAAGGACTTCTGTAGAGCCCCATAAAAATGCAATTTCCATAAAATATCATGTTAATACATTTCCAGTTTATTTATCTTCTTGCCTTTCCTCCAGCTGTAACCTAACAATCATCCTGTCTTTTCCTTTTTACATTGCTTTCTTGCAGTTGTATCCAGATGTAAATGAGTGCATTCATTATATTTCATATGCCCTTTTGAGGACCTTATTATCCAAAAATAATATTTGAAATGGCACCAAGAAACATTTTTTAAAGCCATTGGCCAACAGTGCCATGCGTGGGGAGCAGGTTGAAGCAGAGACCTAAAAACATTTCTAAATAAAATGATTAGAGAGCCATGAATTTAATGGCAGCCTCTATAACTGTAGAAAAATTATTTTGCAAGCCCTGCATTCAGAGGTGTCTCTGGTGCTCTCTGTGTGTGTGCCATAGGTTGGCTGGCAAAAGCACATTTTCCCATGTGTTCTTATACTTATAAACTATCTTTAAAATAACCCTTCAGCTTTTTTGTAATGTGATAAATCAAACAGATCCAATTAAGCTAGGAAAACTGATCTTTTTGGCAGCAGCTGAGCTAAGATGGTGTATGAGTTTCAAAAAGTTGCCGTAACAAAGCACTGCAGAGTGAGTGGCTTAAGCAGAAACATATTATCTCACAGTTCTAGCAGCTGGAGTACAAAATCAGGTGTGGGTTGGGCTGAATCCTTCTGAGGGCTGTGAAGGATCTATTCCAGACCTCTCTCCTTGGTTTGCAGGTGCTTGTCATCTCCCTCTGTCTCTTCACTTTGTTTTCCCTCTATGTACCTGTTTCTGTGTCTAAATTTCCCCTTCTTATAAAGATACCAGTTGTATTAGATTATAGTTCACCCTAATGATCTCATTTTATCTCGATTACCTCTATAAAGACCCTTTCTCCAAATACAGTCATATTCTGAGATACTGGAGGTTGGGCTTTAAACGTAAGAATGTTGGGGGCACTCAATTTAACCCATTACAAATGTGTTGCCCTGGCCGTCTGGCCGTGCAGGCTGACTCTGACCAATGGAATTACTAGGCATTATTCTCATGTAGAGTAGTGAAGAAATGTAGACCCTAGAGTTGAAGAGCCTGGATTAGAATATTGCTTTGGCCCTTCTTACCTGTCTGACCAACGACATAACCTCACATAGCCTCAGTTTCCACATCTATAAAATAGGGGTATATGAAGTACCTACTTCATTGAATGTTCTTAGGCTTAACTGAAAGTGCTTAATCACTAGAACAGATATTAACTCAAACATGGCACCTTCTTGTTATTTTTATCATCACCAAGTTGTCTATCTGTTGTTATTATTGCCCTTCTTTGTTGGAAATTTTCCATAATAACACATTTTATATGCATGTTAACAACAACAAATGGGAATTCTCTTGGTCTATTTCAGTATTTATAGCTCTGATGAACTTCAAGAAACTATGACTGAAAGATACTATATATTGTGTCTCAAATCTGATTATTCTTAGAAAACTAATGACAGATTGAATGACCCTACCCCGTATCCCACCCAAGGAGTACATATAAAATATTCTGATTCCATCTATGCCTTAAAAATTACTTTGCCCACACAGAACTGGATGGGAAGTTAACTGGATTGGAAATTCTAGTCCAGATTCTACTACTTGAGGTCTGTGTCTGTTTCCTCTTCTGTATAGAAAAAGATAACTGACTTGAAGCTAAAATTTTATATTTTTTAGAACGGAACATGACCAGCTCTCCTTTAACTAGTTCCCTGTCATCAGGCAGAGCATACACGGAGGTGGACACCAGGTCAGATCTTGTGTCATTTGTATTGGATATTTTACATGTAGAATATTATTAGAATATAAAATCTCTAAAAGAAAAAAGAAAAGATTTTCAGGTACCAGGTTGTGATCTTCTTAATTCAAGTATTAGGTTGAACCATAGTGAAACATACAATATTTGACCTTTTTTCGACCTACAAAAATAATGGTTTCATATGGTTCAGCTTAAGAGTTGAATTTTTTAAATACATATTTTAAGTTTTGGGATATGTGTGCAGAACGTGCAGGTTTGTTATATAGGTATACACGTGACATGATGGTTTCCTGCACCCATCAACCCATCATCTACATTAGGTATTTCTTCTAATGCTCTCCCTTCCCTTGTCCCCCACCCCTTGAGAGGCCCCGGTGTGTGATGTTCCTCTCCCTGTGTCCATGAGTTATCATTGTTCAACTCCCACTTATGAGTGAGAACCTGCAGTGCTTAGTTTTCTGTTCCTGTGTTAGTTTGTTGAGAATGATGGCTTCCAGCTTCATCCATGTCCCTACAAAAGACATGAACTCATCCTTTTTTATGGCTGTATAGTATTCCATGATGTATATGAGCCATATTTTCTTTATCCAGTCTATCATTAATGGACATGTGGGTTGGTTCCAAGACTTTGCTATTGTGAACAGTGCCGCAATAAACATAGATGTGCATGCATCTTTATAGTAGAATGATTTATAATCCTTTGAGTATATACCCAGTAATGGGATTGCTGGGTCAAATGGTATTTCTGGTTCTAGATCCTTGAGGAATTGCCACAGTGTATTCCACAATGGCTGAACTAATTTATACTCCCACCAACAGTGTAAAAGCGTTCCTATTTCTCCGCATCCTCTCCAGCATCTGTTGTTTCCTGACTTTTTAATCATAGCCATTCTAACTGGCATGAGATGGTATCTCATTGTGGTTTTGATTTGCATTTCTCTAATGAACAGTGATGATGAGCTTTTTTTCTTTTCTCTTTTCTTTTTTTTTTTGAGACAGAGTCTCATTCTGTCACCAGGCTGGAGTGCAGTAGTGCAATCTTGGCTCACTGCAACCTCCGCCGCCCAGGTTCAAGAAATCCTCCTGCCTCAACCTCCCGAGTAACTGGGACTGCAGGCGTGCACCACCACGCTCAGCTAATTTTTTCTTTCTTTTTTTTTTCTTTTGTATTTTTAATAGAGACGGGGTTTCACCATGTTGGCTAGGATGGTCTCAATCTCTTGACTTCATGATCCACCCGCCTCAGCCTCCCAAAGTGCTAGGATTACAGGCATGAGCCACTGTGCCTGGCCGATGAGCTGTTTTTCATATGTTTGTTGGCTGCATAAATGTCTTCTTTTGAGAAGTGTCTGCTTATGTCTTTCGCCCACTTTTTGATGGGGTTGTTTTTTTTTTTTGTAAATTTGTTTAAGTTCCTTGTAGATTCTGGATATTAGCCCTTTGTCAGATGGATACATTGCAAAAATTTTCTCCCATTCTGTATGTTGCGTGTTCACTCTTCTGATAGTTTCTTTATTAGATCCCATTTGTCAATTTTGGCTTTTGTTGCCATTGCTTTTGGTGTTTTAGTGATGAAGTCTTTGCCCATGCCTATGTCCTGAATGGTATTGCCTAGGTTTTCTTCTAGGGTTTTTATGGTAGAACACTATGTAACAGTTGAATTTTTTTTTTTTTTTTTTTGTCTTGCTCTGTCGCCAGGCTGCAGTTCAGTGGCACCATCTCGGCTCACTGCAACTGCCACCTCCCAGGTTCAATCAATTCTCCTGCCTCAGCCTCCCGAGTAGCTGGGGCTTCAGGTGCATGCCACCACGCCCAGCTAATTTTTGTATTTTTTAGTAGAGACGGGGTTTCACCTTGTTGGCCAGGATGGTCTTGATCTCTTGACTTCGTGATCTGCCTGCCTCAGCCTCCCAAAGTGCTGGGACTACAGGCATAAGCCACCATGCCTGGCCAACAGTTGAATTCTTAATCCAGTGCCTTAGACCACTTGGCCATGCAACCACCCATAATAGTTGAATTCTAAGAGACAGAAAGAATACGAGCTTTATCTTGAAGCTGGTTATAGTGGGATGACTTCTATTAGAGGCAAGGGAACAGAAAATGACTTTACCCCTTCCCCCAGCTGCACATTAAAGGTGAAAATATAGTCACACAAACTATCACTGTGGAGTTGCAGCATTTTAAATGTTATAAACTGCATTTCTGTGATTAGGACCAACTGGAGAACAAGTGCAGCCTGAATTAGCAAAAATAAAAATACACAAACACACACACATGTATAATTTTAGAATGTCGTTTCAAAAAGGGTTTAAAGCTGTGCCTGGCAGATTGGACAAACATCATGCTGCATCCGGAGGGCCTCTGCATATGTCCTCTGGGAAAGCGTGACCTGCAGATCCCAAGGGCTCATAACCAACTGTATGTTTCATAACTAACTGAGTGCAGTCTCACTGGCAAATGCCCTATAAGGCCTCTTGTTCCTGGGGCAGTCAACGGCAGCAGAATAGAAGGCAGTTTAGTCATTGTGGATAGAGAGGCTTGTACTTTGGATGCCTTTTTGTTTCCAGCTAGTTTCCATCTTAAAGCCTGGACCTGGACATCACTCTACAGCTGTGTGTGGAAGGAGCTAGAGATCACATCAGGGTGTTTTAAGTAACTGGAATTCTGCTACATTTGAAAACAATTACATCAGAAACAAAACATTGCCATCTCAAGGTGCTTATCTTGAGGTCTACAAGGATGCAGGAAGCAAAATAAAAGAGCAAAGGCATAGCAGTAAATGGATTTTTAAAATAACCCACAGCTACACATCTTCAGCATAGAGGGAGTGGGAATGCTGCGTTCTGTGGTGACCTGGAGTTATATAGGGCCCAGTTTCTAGTGCTTGAGGCTAAGGATACTGGGGAAAGAAGCACCATACTCTGTACCCACAGGGTCTCTGCAGAGTTTGTCATCCTGTTACCTTAACATCTTTAAAATGCCCACTAACTTTCAGCAAGAGTGGGTAAAAGTGTCCCTATAACAGACACTGATTTAATGGCTTGACCTTGACAGCCATGATTCTTTCTAACCATGACACCATGGCATGTCTTAGCCCATATTGCCAACATTGCTCCTAGGACACTGGTTGTCAGTGGAGCTGCTGAGCACATCCCTGCTGGCAGACCTGGCTTTATGAGTGTGTGGGCTGTGCAGTCTCACTGAGCCCTGTGCTTAGAAGGGCCCTGTGCCTGGTTTAATGATCTGTTGTCTCCATCTGGAGATTCTTAATTTTTGAATAAGAGCCCCACATTTTCATTCTCCCCTGAGATCACGCTGACTGATAGACAACAAGCCTCTGTGGGCACTACCTTTGGAGAGGATCTGCCGAGAGACTGAACAAAGGCTGTAAGCATTGTTCGTGGAATTGAGATTAATCTAAAAAATGGGCGTGGGGGTAATGGGACTCTGAAGTCTCTAAGAGAGCACTGTTTGGAGAAAGTTTCATAGAAAAGCACATGGGAAAAGGAAGGGCCGGGTCTACATACCAACCCACCAGGGTGGGCTGCCGCCAGTATGACACACGTGTGCTCTCTCAAGCAGTAGCCATCAGACTACCTGCTGTCTGCCGTCAGCTGACAGCAGGTGCTCTTCCCCTGCCCTGCCCTGCAGTTTGCAGCCTTCATTCTTGCTATGAAGCAGATGTATGAAGCTTGAGAATAAAAACGATGCTCTCATCCCCTCTGGCATACAGTCAATGCTTGTTTTCCCAAGCTCCATTCCTCCCTAGACCTTCTTTAGTCTTCCAGAGAAAGAGGAAGAAGACTGGAGATTATAGTTTTATGATTTAGACTGGTGAAGGCCTCTGTAACCATTCATCCCGAAGAAAGTAATAATGTAGTAAGGAACTATGAAGGGACTATGTGATGATGTAATTAATTCTCTTTGGGCAGGGATTCAAATGAATATTATTCAACCATCACAGGCAGTTTTGTTTTTAATCTCTGCAATATGTAGGCCATGTGCTTCTTCAAAAAGTATAGAGTCTTTGGTTTGACAAGTGACCCTTTTATTTTAAAACTAAATACATATTGGAAAAGTGGCTAATCTGGTGTTATCATAAAATTTTGATTTTATAGAATCAGTATTAATAAATAAAGAATTATTAAGTTTTAAAAGAAAAAACACTTGGAAATATAGAAGACCCTCCCCTTTTAAACAACTCCTCAAAGAAAAAATGAAAACAAATGGCAAAAGTGTTAGAAAATGATAATCATAAAAACATGACATATGACTAAATATATCATCTTTAATGCTTTACCCATCGAAATTAAATGAAGGAAAATAAGGGAACTAAGAGTCCAGTTCGATAAGTAGAAAAACAACTATAAACAAACCTAAGAAAATAGCAAGATAGCAGAAATGAATAAGAAGATGGTATGAGGTTTTAGAAAATTACATGGCAATTTATTATAACAAAAACAAATAACAGAAGGAGACATATTTGCAATACATGTGTCTTTCAGGAAAAGCATGAATTTCTTCAGGTTTATTTTTAATAGAAAAATAATAGAAGTGCAAGAAGTCCACAGAAAAAGAAATACAAATGGCCAATACATAAATGCAATGATACTTGACTTCATAAAGAAATTGTATTTAAAGCGGAAGTGTATTCAATATCACTTATTAGAATGCTAGGTAGTATTGCCAAAGATGTGGGGAAATAGCATCCCTCTACTGTGCTGGTAGAAGTGTAAATACAAACAGTTTTGGAGGACAATTTGACACTATTATTTTGGAAAGACATACAATAATGCATTTATTTTTTAATGTTTTTCATTAACAGAAAAATTCTGAATTACAAAAGACAAATTTAACCTGCTTATTGATATTGTTTAGAGGTGAATATTTACATTTTATTTGATAATATATAATTTGGTCCTCTAATTGCTTAGGCACTTAGACATTAGGTAAGTTCTAGTGTCTCAAGCAACTCACAGAATAATATATTAAATGTGTGTGTGTGTGTGTGTGTGTGTGTGTGTGTGTGTGTGTGTGTATGGAGGACATACCTTTTTTAAAATTTTACTTTAAGTTTTGGGATACATGTGTGGAATGTGCAGGTTTGTTACATAGGTATACATGTGCCATGGTGGTTTGCTGCAACTATCAACCCGAATTTGACTCTATTAATTCTCCTGCAGATAACCTATCCTATGTATATACTCACAAAGTGATAATCCCAACAGAATACCAAAGTATGCATATATGTGTGTGTGTATATATTTATAAATTCATATGTATGTGCATATATAAATCTAAGAATCTATATTGCATCAAAGGCAATGCTTAAAACATTCTAAGTATACATGTTGAGGAACATAGTTTAATATATGATGAGGCATTTACAGAAAAGAATAGCAAGAAACTGTTTAACAATGAATGAAGTTGATGGGTATATGCTTGATAGGGAAGGCTCTGCAAGAGTTATAGCTCATTTCTTTTTCTTTCTTGGCTATGTAGACGGGTTTTATGTAAGATGACTTATGGAAAGCACCCAGTGCTGTCTTCTTTTTTGTGGTTGTTTTTGACAGCTTTATTGAGTCATAATTCACACAGCATACTATTCACCCATTTGAAGTGTACAGTGTGGTGGTATTTAGTCTATCCACAGAGTTGTGCAACCAACACCAGAATCAATTTTTGACCTCCTCATAAGAAATCCTGCATCCATTAGTGGTTACTTCCCGTTACCACCCAACCCCTGGCCCTAGACAATGACGAATCTACTTTTTGTCTCTGTATATTTGCCTCTTTTGGATATTTCATACAAATAGAACTATACAATGGGTGGTCTTTTATGACTGACTTCTTTAATTTTGCATCATGTTTTCAGATTTCATCCATTATGTAGCAAGTATCAATACTTAATTCCTTTTTATTGCCAAATAATATTTCATTGGTAAAGATACACTATATTTTATTTATCTATTCATTGGTTGATGGAGACTTAAATTACTTCTCCTATTTGACCATTATGAATGATAATGTTATGGATATTTGTACACAAGTTTTCATGTGGGTCTATCTTTTTTGTCTCTTGAGTACATACCTACAAGTGGAATTTCTGGGGCACATAGAAGCTCTATGTTTTGTTTGTTTGTTTGTTTTTTTGAGATGGAGTTTCACTGTTGTTGCCCAAACTGGAGTGCAATGGCACGATCTCGGCTCACTGCAACCTCTGCCTCCCAGGTTCAAGCGATTCCCCCACCTCAGCCTCCCAAGTAGCTGGGATTACAGGCACGCGCCACTATGCCTGCCTAATTTTTTGTATTTTTAGTAGAGACGGGGTTTCACCATGTTGGCCAGGCTGGTCTTAAACTCCCGACCTTTGGTCGTCCACCTGCCTCGCCTCCCCAAGTGCTGGGATTATAGGCGTGAGCCACCGCGCCCAGTCCGAAACTCTATGTTTAACATTTTGAGGAAAGGCCAAACTGTTTTTCAAATTGGCTGTACCATCTTACAGTCCCATCACAATGCATGAGGGTTCTAATTTCCCCACAACCTCACCAAAATTTGTTATTATCTGTATTATATTAGAGTCATCCTAGTGTATGTGAAGTGACATTGTGATTTTGATTTCCATTTCCATAATGCATTTTGAGCATCTTTTCATGTGCTTATCGGCTATTTTTATATTTTCTTTGGAGAAACGTCTATTCATATCTTTTGCTCATTTTTAATTGGTTATTTATATCTTTACTATTGGTCTGTAAGAGTTCTTTATATATTCTGGGTAAAAGTCCCTTTATCAAATATATGGTTTTCAGATATTCACTCTTATTCTATGGATTGTCTGTTCATTTTCTTAATAAAATCACTTGCAGCACAAAAGTTGTTAATTTCTGTTGAAATTCAATTGTATTAGTCTATTTTCATGCTGCTGATAAAGACATACCTGAGACTGGGTGGTTTAATGGACTCACAGTTCCACGTGGGTGAGGAGGCCTCACAATCATGGCAGAAGGCAAAGGGCACATCTTACATGGTAGCAGGCAAGAGAGAGAATGAAAGCCAAGCAAAAGGGGTTTTTGCCTTTATAAAACCATCAGCTCTTGTGAGATTTACTCACTACCATGAGAACAGTATGGGGGAAACTGCCCCCGTGATTCGATTATCTCCCACCAGGTCTCTCCCACACCACATGGGAATTATGGGAGCTATAGTTCAAGATGAGATTTGGGTGGGGACACAGCCAAACCATATCACCAATTAATTGATTTTTTTCTTTTATCATGTGTGCTCTTGTTCTTGTATTAGAGGTCAAATGCAAGATCCCAAAGGTTTACTCCCAAGTATTCTTCTTAGAGATTTATAGTTTTAGCTCTTACATTTAGTTCTATGTTCTATAATCAAATATGATTCAACTTTTAAAGAGAAGAAAAGTTTGTCATTTGCTATCTGGAGGAACCTGGGCAACATTAGGCTGAAGGAAGTAAGTCAGGCACAGAAAGACAAATATCACGTGATCTCATTTGTATGTGGAGTCTAAAAAGTCAAACTTATAGAAGTAGAGAGTAGAGCAGTGGTTACCAGGAGCTGGGTGAGGTGTTGCTTGGAAGGGGTAAATATTGGTCAAAGAGTATAAAGTTTCAGTTAAACAGAAAGGATATGTTTTTGAAATCTATTGCACAGCATGATGACTATAGTTAATAATAATGTATTGTCTACTTGAAAAGTGCTGAGAGTAAATCTTAAATGTTCTTTCCACACACACAAAAATGATAACTATGTGAAATGAAGAATGTGAGTGTATACCCAAAATAAAATTCTAAGGCCACCAACCAAATGAATAGACCCCTCCTCTCTGCCAAGGCCATTCTACAGTATACCTAAAACACTAGTTCAGGCCATGATAGGCATAGGTGGCTGGACACACCTCATTTCGTCAGCAGCGGTAAGTCTGTACAGGTCTGCAGCAACCTCAGTTCTTGCCTCCTCAGGAGAAATAATTCAACTGAGGGGGGGATAAGGCAGAGTGAGGAGACCAAGGCAAGTTTTAGAGAAGGAGTGAAAGTTTATTAAAAAGCTTTAAAGCAGGAACAAAAGGAAATAAAGTGCACTCGGAAGAGGGCCAAGCGGGCGACTTGAGAGATCAAGTGAATGATTTGACCTTTGACTTAGGGTCTTACGTGTTGGCATACTCCAGGGTTAAATTACTTCTCCCCTGAGTCTTCCCTTGGGGTTGTTTTCCCGTGTGCACAGAGGCCTGCCCGCGCTTGGGAGGGGCCGCGTGCACAGTGTGTTTATGAGGTTGTACACATGCTCTTTTGAGGCACTCTTCCCTTACCAGTTGAATATTCCTAGAAGGTCATTTGCCAGTTAAACTCCACCATTTTGCATCTTAGTGCTCATGCTTGAGCCCACTCGCCCAATTCCTGAGATCTTATTAGGAAGCTGCTGATCACCAGCTTCAGGTGTTTCTATCTATTGGGAGACAACCTTTCCCTGGCCCCCATGGCAACAAATTATTACTTTAGAGAGATGGCTAAAAAATGTCTGATCATCACCTGATTGGTTGGGGAGGAACCTCCTCTGCCCTGTTCATGTCTGCCTCACTACCTACAGTAACAACTGTACCTTCCTTCCCTTGGAATTCAGTCATGGCTGACCAGTATTAACATTAAAACAGAGACCTTAAGTATGACAAAACAGACTCTATAGCAATTGGATACCAACATGACAGATTGTAGACTCTGAAAGAAATCAAAATATTTTACCCTAAAATATATTTTTTTGACATATTTTGAAATGGTCCTGCAAAGCTATCTCTTGTGGGGAAAATCTATATTATGTAGAGAATCCCCTTCCCTTCCCAGGTCTTTTTCTTGATCCAGGAGAAAATTAAGAGATTGGCACCTTTTTAAGTCTGATAAGAAACATTTACAACCTATTCTTTCTGAAAACTGCTACCTGGAGGCTTCATCTGCATAATAAAAACCCTAGTTTCCACAACCCATTTTCTTAACCCAGACACTCTCTTGTATTGATTCCAGGTCTTTAATCAGAAAATTCTGGAATCCACATATGACCAGGAAGTCCCCACTTCAAGTTTTCCCACATTTCTGAACTGAACCAATGCATATCTAACATTTATTGATTGATGTCTTATGTCTCCCCAAATGTATAAAACCAAGCTGTAGCCTGACCACTTTGGGTACATGTTCTCAGGATCTCCTGTGGCTGTGTCATGGGCCATTGGTCACTCATATTTAACTCATAATTAACCTCTTCATGTCAACCATTGTGGAAGACAGTATGGCAATTCCTCAAGGATCGAGAACCAGAAATACCATTTATCCCAGCAATCCCATTACTGGGTATATACGCAAAGAAATATAAATCATTCTACTATAAAGACACATGCACATGTATGTTGTATGTTTATTGCAGCACTATTTACAATAGCAAAGACATGGAATCAACCCAAATGCCCATAAATGATAGACTGGATAAAGAAAATGTGGTACATACACACCACGGAATACTATGCAGCTGTAAAAAGGTATGAGATCATGTCCTTTCCAGGGACATGGATGAAGCTGGAAGCCATCATCCTCAGCAAACTAACACAAGAACAGAAAACCAAACACTATGTATTCTCACTCACTATAAATAAATATAGATATATGTAAATTTTATTATACTTCAATAACCTGGAAAAAAAGATTCTGCTTGAATTGAAAAGGTTCTCTTTGAACCAACCCAAAGACACATGCACACATATGTTTATTGCCACACTATTTACAATAGCAAAGACATGGAACCAACCCAAATGCCCATCAGTGATAGACTGGATAAAGAAAATGTGGCACATACATACCATGGAATACTATGTAGCCATGAAAAGGAATGAGATCATATCCTTTGCAGGGACTTGGATGAAGCTGGAAGCCATCATCCTCAGCAAACTAACACAAGAACAGAAAACCAAGCACTGCATGTTCTCACTCATAAGTGGGAGTTGAACAATTAGAACACATGGACACAGGGAGTGGAACAACACACACTGGGGCCTGTTGGGGTTTGGGGGTGAGGGGAGGTAATTTAGATGGCAGGTCAATAGATGCAGCAAACCACCATGTCACACATATACCTATGTAGCAAACCTGGAACTTATAGTAAAATTTAAAAAAAATTTTAGAAAAGTTTCCATTTGAAAAGCCATCTTTGATTTTTTTCTCTTTCACTTCAAAATTGTGATATCACTTTGTCAGCTAATACTGATGAATTTAAAGTTTTTTCCGCATCCTTGTTATGTAGATACAGAGAATTAAGTTTAGGAGGGAAAAAAAATAGCTCTAAAGAGGGAAAAGAGAATTATTGAAGAATTTTAACCTGATCGTTATAATCGTAGCTACCATTTATTGTGCACTTATTCTGCCTTGCATCTATTATTGTGTTTGATTTTAAAAACAACCTGTTTCACAGATTAGGAAACTGAGACTAGAAAGATTAAGTAATATCCCCAAAGTCATGCTATTTGTAAATGGTAGAGCTGGGATTCAGAATCAGATCTACCTGAATCTAAAACCCAAAGATAGATTACCGTTCATTCCTGAAGTGGTTCCCAACCTCCCATAGGGATTGTGCAGAAATTCTATGAAAAGCATCATACATTAGGGAACAAATACATGGATTTGCGCAGATAAAAGACATTATTTGCCCACATCGAGGAAGATCAGTTAGCAAATTCTTATGTCACTGAATATACTTCAAACAAGCACTGTGTTCACTTCTGCAAAGGTTATTCCTTATCACCGGGAATCAGAGGTAATGACGAGAAACTGTGGTTCATGTTGAATGCCTATTTGCTTCTCTCAAATCAGATTTCACATGTCTGTCAGCAATTTTTTTCCTGTAGGACCACTTCTAGTCAAGGAAAAAAAAAATATGACTTGGAAAAAAAAAAACCCTCTCATTTCACCTCTAGAAGGAAATGAAGCAACCTTCCGACCAGTCCTGCATGTTCAACTCTCTGGGACAATCCTAGAATCAGATGTTAACCAAATAGCCCCCAAATACATGAACAATGTTTAAAATGTTGAAAATGGAAAAGGATGAGACTGCTTTGGAATACAATTTGGGTTTATTCATTGACCAAAAGAAAGATGCATTTGTATTGATTATGCATCTACCCCAGACTGAAAAACACAGATGTAGAGGACTAGTTCTTAGCTGTAAGGCACCTCATTACTAATGCTGCATGATGGAGGTTTTACTATTGGGCAGAGGAGTGAAAGCATGTGTTGTGAGAAAGTGGGTTTGAAGTCTATGCCCAACAACTCCTAAGATGCTAACCTTGGAGAAATTACAAAATTCTTCAAATTTCAGTTTGTCTGTAGAATGAGGATGCTAACAACTATACAATACATAGCCTCAAGAGACCAGGGGCCTGGGCTTTATATTAGCTTATTTCCGGGTTTAATCCTGGTTCCTTCCTTTATTTCAACGGTGTGATATTGGGCAAATAGCTAGGCTCTCTGGACCTCAGTTGTTTTCTTCTACAAATGCGGTTATTAATTTAAAAGGGTTTATAAGGATGAAGTAAGATAACATGCACATACAATTAAGGCTGGGCCCAGCACAGTGGCTGACACCTGTAATCCCAGCATTTTGGGAGGCCGAGATGGGAGGATCACAATATAGTGATTCCTGGGATCACTATATTGCCCAGGAACTTGAGACCATCCTGGGCAATATAGTGACACCTCGTGTCTGCAAAAAATAAAAAATAAATAAATTGAGCCTGCTCAGCTCATATTATATGCTGAAAAATGTGTGCATCATTTATTGTTTATTGTCATCATTATGACCACTGCTACTGCTGCTACTATGTGAAACACCAAGTACGACGCCAGCCATAAAGTAGGAACTCAGTATAAGCTACTTCTTTCTCCCTACTTTATAATGTGAAAGAATACTCATAAGGGTAATGATTATCCTTCCCCCCCATAGATAGGCATCTGCTCTTTGGCCATAATGCAAATGTGGAATATTTATGGCTCTTTTTCACGAGCCCTGGGTGTAGCTGTGCTATTTCTTTCTCTTTAGCAGCTAATTTCAGAGTTTTAGTTGAATTACTCAATGCACATTGCAGACAGCATGCCTTTCCTGGGTCAGTGATTTATACAGCTGATATACACAGAAGGAAAAGAGCTAAGGAGATGGCATGCCAATGTCCCTACTTTTTACATGGGAAATGTGTATTTTCAATTTAGAAACACCATGGAAGTCACTGGCCCCAGAGGCAGATACTATTTTTATCAAGAGAAGTTGGCCCCTCAAACTTTGTTTGCTAGCTGATTTTACTGCTCCATGGGTCTCTTCTCTGGCTCCCCACACTCCTTTCTGACTGGAAGTGAGATCTCGTTTCAGGGAAATGCTTGGCTGGCGGGCAGGCAGGACACATTGTATAAAAAGCTAGTATCTGAAATTAAGATTTCAACCTGCTGTCCCAGCAGGAGCTTCTTCCAAATTTTTCTTCCTAACCTTCAAACTAAATGAGAAACACCAAATTTTCTTTGAAAATAAAAGATAAATAATGAAACATTTCCTTGGTTCTGATTAAAATGCACAGGCCAATGCTTCCTTAACTTCCTTGTATGAGTGAGTCAAAGGATCTCAAAAAGAGGAGCTCAGATCACTTTCAAAGCACTTACCAGGGTAGAAGGGACTTCCCATGTCACATGCTGTTGGTGGGAAAGAATGTGAAGGTCAAGTATTCCATGCTAACTTTGAGATACCATTGATTATACTCAGAGCCTCACGGGTGCCTACTACCACTGAACAACACACCTCCTCCATATTATATTTGTGTTCCTGGAGTCAGGGATGTCTATTCTTTTTGCTTTCCTTCTACTTGAAAATGTTACAATGGACCCCATGTGACATGAATTATTTATCTAGAAAGAGGCAGTTCCATGGCGATTGTTAGAATTCCATGCCCAATTCTCTTTTTGATCCATTGCACCTGTTTTCTTGATGACCTGTCAGGGCTAGCCATTCAAATCTAGGAGCTCACTAGTCTATGTAGGGACTGCTCTTGTTAGCACTCCTTGCCTGTCTTTCAACCTATCATCCACAGATCCAGAATGAATTCAGAGACTCCCAGCTCAATGTCAAAACGAAATAGGACCCCACAGAGCAACAGATTTCATCCTCTCACTTTTTGATGAAGAATTGCTCAATGTCAGAACTAAATAGAACCCCGCAGATCAGTGGATTTTATCCTCTCACTTTTTGATGAAGAATCGAGTTGCATCTTAAGGAGATAAAGCAATTTATCCAGTCACCCAAGCAGCCTGTTGCAAAACTAGGACTAGAAAATCTCTGTTCATCATTCCAGACTGCCCTTCTTCCTAAGCTATGGGAATTTACTAAGCAGAAGTTTAGCTGGACACATTCTTCCTCTACAAGATTATAAATGGTCTATTCTCAAATAAACTGCAACTGTTAACTTGTTCATAGCAACTTAAGCATATTAAAATATGATAATTTGTACCCACAGGCACATCTTCTATTTATAGGCAGATGACACATACACACCTATGCCAAAACTCTCCCTCTTGACTCAGGCTCACATAATATTTTGTATACAAGACGATATTCCTCAATACTCAACCAGTACAGATTTAATATGTACCTCCTATATTCTCTGCAGTCTTCCAGGTACAGCAGAGAGTGGAGGAAAAAGAATTATTAGGACAGATTTAGAAAAATGAAGATGTGGAGGAAATTTGGAGGGAAGAAGTCTAAAGGCTTTGGTCTTCAAAGACATTCTGTATTCTCAAATGCCAATATCTGCTGATAGGCAGGTGGGAGGAAAGGCACACAGATTTTCTATAAACTCCTACTGAAGACAGTGCTATCTCACATTGACCAGGTCAAGGGAAAATTCTTGATGCTTTAAGATGAAATATACTTTACTTTGCTTAAATAAGGACTCTGTATGTGCATTTAACTTGCTCTAAAGGAGCAGAGGAGCAAAGTCATTTGCAGTCAGAGAGCTAATAAAACCCCATACGACACCACTTTCTTTCTCAGCAGAATAACAGTGAAAAGTTAAAGATGATTATGACTTTTAGTCTGTGAGCCTTTCTGCTGACGGAGATCTTTTTCATGTATGTTTTACATTTAAATGGAATGATGAGTATCCTTAAAAAAATGTTATCTCTAGAATTAGATCCTTCTTGGTTCCATAAGGATGATTTGTGACCCAAAATTTGAAAAGAATTTTGATTTGGTTGTAAGAAGAGAAGCACATCTTGAAGTTATTTCAAACTTTGTCAAACTTCTTTAATAAATAAAGTGCCATCTTTCATGCTTAGTTTCTTAGAATGTCATAAATCTATAACCTGAAGTTTCTAAAACACTTTCATTTTCCTGCTTAGAGAGGAAGGGAGGGCAAATATCATTACCTTCATGTTATACATGAAGAAACTAAACTTCAGAGAGGTTAGGTGACTTGCCTGAGGTTATACAGCTAATAAGTGACAGAGTTAGATGAGAGTGAAGTCTTTGCTGATTTCATCTGATATTCTTTCTGTCACACTTTCATGCTTGAGAACTAACAAGAAAGGGGAAAGTAACAAGAAAAAAGAAGGAATGAGACTAATGGATACTTACTAGGGTTCCCAGCTTTCCAAAAAGTAAAACAGTTGGAAAAGAAAATCTACTCTGTTTTTATCTTTTAAAGCCCTCACAGTGTTATATAAAATGAAAAATTAATGAGCACCTGTAAAAGATTTCATTGCCCAGCTCTCTGAGGCCACAATTTAAAGTTAATGTTATTTTCTGTATTAATAGCTGCTCCCAATGATGTTTCCCTTTTAAGTGAATGCAGATGCCAGGTAATTTGGAAGAGACCAAATAGACCAGGAGGAGCAGCTCAGACTGCTCACTCAGCAGCCCTCTAATTTGAAAAGAGAGCTTCAGGAGCAGTTACTACCTTTGGGACCTTGTCTGGGGTTATTAGATGTACACAGGCTACTCCTTAAGAACAACATCCCCTGTTTCTTATCCTTCAGAAAAATTTGCAGCTCCTAGTAATTGTAGAATAGAATTCCATTATCACAGTACTCCCACTGAGTTTCTCTTCCACTCTCCATTTTAAAAACATTTTCTTTAAACATGACTGTTTGTTCCAGCACTGATAAGGGAGTTGGGTGACACATTCTGCTCATAAAATGGCAATGATCCTCATCATGGTGATTTCGGATGAGGAATGGTTACTTCCTCAGTCTGAGACCCAAGCTTAATATTCAGAGACTTCCTCAAGATTCTGCAAACTCTCCATGTTCTGTCTTTATGCTGGAAGAGCTGAAGCTTCAACTCACCCTTCTTGAATCTTCAACCTGACCTCCTCGAGGAAGGAAGAACCTCCTAAAAGTTCCCAGGTTTATTGGTGATTTTTTCTTTCTTCTGGTCAGAGACATAATTATTTCTGTGACTAGGAAACAAGGAAAATGTGTGGGTGTCTTTTCTGATACTGGCTTGAAGTTATTCTGATAAATTAGCCTAAATTAGAGTGGAATTCCTCAAGTGCAGTGAATATTTTATGTTGAATTCATGCCAGGCTTTCATATGACCCTGGCCCTTTCCTGTCAGTTTCTGGGTCTGCTTTTAAAGCACAACATTACAGGAAGTTAATGGACTGGTTGTAGAATTAATAGACTCTGAATGTTGCCAATAATATTTAAACTATATATATATAATACCCTATACATAAACTTTATATATATAATGTACATGAGCTACACTGCAAATACATACTAGTATGTGACATGCTTTTAAAACATACATAGAAAGTGCAAACTAAAGACAAAATAACTATAAATAGAAGTTGTGTTTTCCTTGTACTTCAATAAGTAATTTAATTTCTTCCTTACCAGAGGTTTTAAAGCTCTCCTATGAGGACACTGAGCTAACCAACGTGTTCTACCTGCCATGTTCTCTCTGGTGGCTCTGTCGGTTATGGAAAGAAGAGTAGTCTGAATGTATTTTCTTTGAATTATTTCTACTTGCATGTCACCTGGGAAGCAAAGTAAGCTGGGCACATGGGTGGTGAATGAGCCTCATGTTCCCATGAGCCTTACCTGGATCATCAGGTAAGGAATACTGCAACTGAGACTTACCTGTGTCTTCTCCTCAAAGACAAGTCTCAAATGAATGACAAAAGGTCTTGATTAAATTGCTATTATATCAAATTACTTTGAGCCACTGAAAATAGAAGAAGAGGAATTAAAATGCATTCTTCCCAACGTTCCTTAGACTTAAAGACTCAGGATTTAAGTGGAACCATAAAAGTCACGTTGCAGGTGCAAACACAGCGTCCTAAAGAGGTGACTTCACCCGCCCAAGTTGACATAGCCAGTCCCAGTGAGTGGAAGATCTAATGCTCAAATCCTGCTGTGCTCCTTCCTGCTCTAGGAGAATTTATATTTTAAGATGGAGAAGTGTTGGATTCCCCAAACACAAACAACCGCATTTTTCATGTCTCCTTAATTTCTTCCTCTTCATGTCTTTCTTAAGGGAAATATATGTTGTAATAAAGTTTTGTTTATGTCATTCTTTTTTTTCTGACTTAGGATACTTTTAAAAACCATTTTATTATAAAATAAAATGTTGATACAGAAAATCATACAAAACAAATTTTGCTGTTGTTGTTTTCCCAAGAGGGACTTGGAGCCCTCTTTCCTGACCCTTCACAGGTGAGGTGTGCTTGTCCCTCTCTGCCCCGCCTCTCTCACAGGCTTGTCTGCCTTCTGCCAATTGATACCGTAGTGTGGAAGCCAAATTGCAAGATTACTCTCTCCCCTCACTGCCTTCTGAATCCATGAATTCATCTATTTGTAGATGCAAAGCTCTCAAACTGGGACCTTCCTTTGCTGATTTCGATTGATTTTCTTTTCCTTTTTTTTCAAATTTTTGTTCCTTATTTCTCATATCTTTTGCTCTGCTTTCTGGAAGATTTTTTTAAACTTTATCATCCAGCTTGATGATGGGCTATTTTAATTTTATTTTTCAAAAAGTATTTATCACTGATTGTTTTTCTTTTACAGCATCCTTTGGTCATTTCACGAATACCATATATTTTCCTCTTCCTCTCTGATGATAGGAATGTATCTATTTCAAGTGTTCCTTGGTCCTTTGCAGATTCTCATTTTCCTGTGTGATCCTTTCCTCCTGGTGTTTGTTTTGGTCTGTCCCTTTCAGGCAGGAGACTTCACTCCGTGTCTAATGACCTTGCCTGTCTGTCCCGAGAATGGGACACTCTCAAACATGCTTGACTGAGCTCATGGTGGGAGGGGCTGAGTGTGCTGACAGGTTTCAATGTCAGGAGATAGGGTGACTGATCAAACAAATGTCAGATGTCATTATCTGGAGACTGTTTATCTGAGGTCTCAAGTTTCCTCAGAGCGAAAGCATCCAACTTGACTTGCTGCCAGCATTCCGGAAGCAGGACTAAGGAAGGTGTCTGAGGAGTCCAGCCTTCGACATGTAGGGTTTCACTCATCCCCTGCATCAGCCTGACTCTATCTGACAATCAAGGTGTCTGGTGCCTTGAGACCTTGGATCACCAGGAGAGTGTCCCTCGGGTTTTGTGTGGAAAGGGTATGTTGAGCCGGGTGGATGAAAAAAGGAGGAAGACAGCCATGTTGTAAGGCATCAGAAAAACCAATTCCTCTTTCCACCAGCCCCCTACTTTGGCCTCATTTGCCTTCTAAACCCCTCACATTCCTGATACCTGTTGTTTCTGAGAGCTTTGTGTTCATTGATTCTACGGGCGAATCAGCTCATCCTTGATGGCAAATTATGACTTGGATCACAATTCCGTTCAGCTCAATCTGTTATCATCTTTACTTCTCTTTCCCATGTCTAATATCTGTTAAAACTTCTCATCTGTAGCTATCTCCTCCAATTCTCTTTCTCGTATGGTTAATGCCTTTTGGGTCTTGAAATAGAGATCAATGGGCGTGGTTACCTTTGCTATTTTTACTCTGAAATCTATGGAGTTCATTTGTCTTCTCGACATTAGGCAATATGTCCATCAAGTAACTTTAGTTGCGTGGTCAATTGTTCACCGTTGCTTAAAGTTTAAAAATAAAACCGTATTTGCACCAAAGCAGATATAAACTTTAGTTAAGGCATCATTGGAGCCTTTACAAAGACAGAACATTTCTGCTTACTCAGGTAGCAATGATTTGAAACTGTTGAAGATATTTATCAATAATATCTATATACAATTTATTTTGGTACTTTCTGAAATTGTAAGGAAATTTTGTTTAATTTAGGTATTCATTTGAAATTATAATACTTTAGATAAATCTTCATTTTAAAAGATATTTTCCTGAAATAGCTGCTTTCAAGTTTTAACAGCTTCATCTCTGAGTTACAACCATAGTTTTACCTTTAGAAAGCATCCACTAGATTTAGTCAACCAAAATGTTATCTCACAGTCTTTGTTTAACGTAGGCAGATTGGGAAGTTTCTGTATTTTTAACATAAAGAAGCTACTGGTGACCTTTAATTCAAAGGTTAATTTTGAGTCTGCAAGTCTTTGTCATATCTATATGCAAGTGAGGGTCATTTTCAGAGCAGGTAATAATAAGCTAAAAAATGCATTTCTTTTATTTTCTGTAAGGATTACAACATTAATTTTTTATGGTCAGAACAAAGGAGCTTGTTATTCAGCCTGGAGTCGGCTCTATTTTCCCCCTGGAAATATATAACTTCCTTTACACACGTCAAGACCAGCCCTGTTTGTGGACAATCTGTACTCTGACAAGACTTTTATTGGCCTCCTAACACAGAAGAGAACTGTGCTTGGGCCTCCACTTTTCACTATTATTCATTTCTTGGGTTTGCTCATGAAAGTTCTAGTTAAAATGCAAATATATCAGTAACATTTTCAGCTACTTCTGTCTCAGGAAAATTAGTACAGCTGAGTTCACCAGGGCCTTAGGAGACTGGGACAGATAAAATTTTAATGGGACCAAACCAAAGAAAATGATGGTATGTTAAACGCTTCCTAGCACTGCAGAGTTGAGAGGTAAAGAGCAAAAGGAACCTCCCAAAAGCTGAGAATGGAACTGGCTGCTGTAGTAGTGGTGAGCCATGTGCCTGGAAAAATTCAAGCAGAAGCTGCAGGAAATCTTGTGGTGACTCTGTAATAATAATAGTGCCCCTAGTGACATAGTGCAGTACTATTTTCAAATTGTTTTCAGATCCATTATTTCATTCATAATCCAATGAATCTTAGAACAAGTTACAACTGTTAAAGAAAGAAACTGGATATCAGGGAATCTGTGCAATGGTCTCAAAGTCATACAATTAATGATCATTTGTGGAATCAGCATTAGCACCCAGTTTGCCTAACTCTAGTCTAGGGCTCTTCACTAAACACTGTGTTTTTCCCCGATGATTCCCTGGACAGCAGTGGGAGTGACGCTGGCCTCTCAAGTCAGAAGGTATAGTCTCAAGAGACCCAAAGCCAGTGTGAGATTTCCTTAAAGTCTTGTGTTTTATCTTTAAAAATAGTGGAAACTTTGTATTTCCTCTGTATTGCTCTGTTTTTTGTTTCTCTCTCTCTCTTTCTCTCTCTCTCTCTCTCTCTTTTGGCTGGAGTTTGGCTTTTGTTGCCCAGGCTGGAGTGCAATGGCGTGGTCTCGGCTCACTGCAACCTCCACCTCCTGAGTTCAAAGGAGTCTCCTGCCTTAGCCTCCCAAGTAGCTGGGATTACAGGCACCCACCACCACACCCAGCTAATTTTTGTATTTTTAGTAGAGACAGGGTTTCAGCAGGTTGGCCAGGCTGGTCTGAAACTCCTGATCTCAGGTGATCCACCCACCTCAGCCTCCCAACATGCTAGGATTACAGGCATGAGCCACAGCACCCGGCCTCTGTTTTTTCTTTGTAGCAAACAACCTCAAAGATCTCAGGACTTATGATATCCTGTTTATTTTTCTCACTCATGGGTCTGTGGGTTGACCATGTTTGTGTGGACTTGGCTGGGATTGCCTAGCTTTGATCTCGGCTGGGTTGGGTTCAGGTTTGCTTCAGAGGTCTTCTCATTCTCCCAAGACTGGCAGTGAACCAGGGCATGTTCTATGCATGGCAGATCAGAGGCATGCAAGAAGAACAAGCAGAAACAGCCAGTCCTCTTAAGGCAGTTGTCACCTCTACCCTTCCTCTGTTGGTGAAAGTACATCATAGAGCTAAGCCCAAATTCAGTGGGATGGGATGTGTATTCAGCTTGCTTTACTGTACTGCAAAGTCTCATAGCAGAGGAAGTAAAAAACTGAAACAAGTAATCTAATTGTATTAGTTTGTTCTCACACTGTTACAAGGAAATACCTTAGACTTGAAACTGGGTAATTTATCAAGAAAAGAGGTTTAATTGGCTCATGATTCTGCAGGCTATACAGGAACCATAGTGGTTTCTGCTTCTGGGGAAGCCTCAAGAAATTTACAACCATGGTGGTAGGCAAAGGAGAAGCAGGCACGTCTTACATGGCTGGAGCAGAAGGAAGAGAGAGAGGGAAGGTGCTACACACTTTTAAACAACCAGATCTCATGAGAACTCACTCATTATAAAGTACCAAGGGAAGGGGGAATGGTGCTAAGCCATTCATGAGAACTCCACCCCCACAACCCAGTCATCTCCCACCAGGCCCCTCTTCCAACATTGGGGATTACAGTTCAGTGAGATTTGGGCAGGGACACAGATCCAAACCCGATCACTAGTAGACAGTGGCCTTCCCTCTTGACTGCAAACATTCACCCTGTGACCCACATGCAGAATACATTCACCTCCATGCTAAGACTCCAAAAAGTTTCATCTTATCCCAAGAACAGGATCCAAGTCCTGAATCTCATGATTGACATTAGGTCCATATGTTGCTCTTCTTAATATGGGCTTTTAAACTAAAAAGGTAAGTTAACTGCTTATGCCCAATGCCCACACACCCATCACTGTGTACCTAATACATAATAGTAAAAGAGGCAGAGATTAAATTTTTAAAAAACCCAAAACACTCCCATTTGAAAAGGTTAAGACTGGGAGGTACATAGCAGTCACTAGTCCACTGCAGTTCCAAAATCCACTGGGCAAAGGTTGCCAGGGCATAGGTAAAAGAATATTCTTTGATTACATCTAGTTCTAATCCCCACAAAGCAGCTCCCACTACACTGTTCTCCATGGCTCTTCACTCCAGCCTACAGGAGAAGCTTCCTTTCAGTCCTCTTTCCCAGCTGCATCTTCAGAGGGCATTGGCAAATATGTCCTTCCTGGTGACTAAGAAGCTATCTCTGTCTATTCCTGCCTATATACTGTTGGTGTCCTATAGGTCTTTTTACAGCCAAACAGTCACAGTCTCTTTCATTTAAAGCTGGCAGTACCTTGCCAATTTAACTATCTCAAAAGCTCTGATTTTTAATCCTTTGGGTATATACCCAGTAATGGGATTGCTGGGTCAAATGGTATAAAGGCACATGCATAAGTATGTTCATTGCAGCACTGTTTACAACAGCAAAAACTTGGAACCAACCCAAATGCCCATTAATGATAGACTGAATAAAGAAAATGTGTCACATATACACCATGGAATACTATGCAGCCATAAAAAAGGATGAGTTCATGTCCTTTGCAGGGACATGGATGAAGCTGGAAACCATCATTCTCAGCAAACTAACCCAGGAACAGAAAACAAATACCACATGTTCTCACTCATAAGTGGGAGTTGAACATTGAGAACACATGGACATAGGGAGGGGAACATCACACACTGGGGCCTGTCAGGGGTGGGGGGCAAGGGGAGGGAGAGCATTAGGTCAAGTACCTAATGCATGCGGGGCTTAAAACCGAGATGATGGGTAGATGGGTGCGGCAAACTACCATGGCACAACTATACCTATGTAACAAACCTGCATGTTTGGCACATGTATCCCAGAACTTAAAGTATATAAAAAAAAAGCTTTGAATGTTTTCCATGTATTTGATTCCAGTCAGTTCTATGTGCCTAAGCCACAATCACCATTCTTTTGGGACATGGCTCTCTATAGACTAAAAGAAGTCCTTTGAGCTGAACAGGCTTCTAGGAGACTATACCTTCAATCTGTATAGAGGCACTTTTCCAGCTAAAACCTTCTCTTAGAGCCACTTTAATTCTTTCAGCCATCTTAAAAAGGGTACTAATACCAAGGTCTTGATTTTGTGCTTGTCCTGAGCTTGTATATTAATGATATACAATGCCCTTTAGTAGACCTTTTCCTGACACAGTGTCTTTATGGCTACATCTTTGATTTAATAAGAAACACTTTCATATGTCAACTCTACATGTCCTAGAATTTCTGGACTCTCTTCTATTTGCACACTGGTCTTTTTGGAGTTCATCAGACTCTTGTAATACTTTGCCAGAGGAACTAACTCATTCTGCCAACCTTTTGCCTCAAAAGCTTCTCACCTGACACAAGTTATTATGAATATTTTTCCATGTTCTGAGTTACCACAGAGGACAGACTTACCAAATGGCTTGACAATTACCTAACATAGGTCCCTATTTTTTCCATTCTCCTATAATGGTTTCCTTAGTTCCTGTCAGTTGATCTCATCATCAACGCTGCATAGTAGAAGCACTACAGAGGCACTCCACTTCTAGGTACTGATTTCTGTATTAGTCGATATTCAATGCATAACAAGCAAAGTCAAAATCTCAATGGCTGAAACAAGTATGTGGTTTTCTTGGTTCTTTGGGTTTCCTTGGCTCCAGGTTGAGGTTGGATTCAAGTCTGCTGCATGTTTCCTTATTCTCCTTGGTCCAATGGCTTCCTTTCTTCTCATAAAGCCTTAGAGGAGAAGGTTGTCACTGTCATTCAGAACTTCCAACAAATTATCTGTAGGCTGCCCCTGTTGTATTATCCAAAGCACATCACATGACTAAACTCCAAATCGATGGATGCAGAAATTATGCTCTGACTATTCTACTGCCTTGTGCGTCCCATGGCAGAAAGAGGGGAAGAAGTGAGACAAATAACACAATTTATAATGCATTTCAGAATGTATCTTTGTTCTAATATAATTGTTTAATGTATTGTTATCCCCAAAGCCTTCAAGTAAAGTTGATGTCCCAGGATCATTCCATGGCTTTGAATATTCCACACTCTACCAAGAGTCCCTCAGGAGTACATGTGGTCCAGTTTGAAAAGCAGGGATTCATAAAACTGTGCCTCGAGCATATTAGAGGGACAGGGACCTTTCAGGTCCCTTCTAGTAAGAATTCTCTGACTCTATGACCATGAATTGGAGACACTGAATGCAAACTTCATCCAATTTGCAATTTTGTATTAGACTGGCCTGAATCAAATTACAGTTGTCCCTCAGTTTCAGTGGGGAATTTGTTCCAGGATCCTCCAGTGAATACCAAAATCCACAGATGCTCAAGTCTCTGATATAAAATGGTGTAGTATTTGCATATAACCTATGCATGTCATCTAGTATACTTTCAATTAACTCTAGATTACTTACAATATCTAATGCAATATAAATGCTATGTAAATAGTTATTACACTGTATTGGTTTAGTTGTATTATTTTTTATGACTGTACTGCTATTTTTTGTTGTTTTTTTATGAATTTTTTTGATCCACAGTTGGTTGAGTCCACATATGTGGAACCTGTGAATACAGAAGGCCAACTCTATGTCATGTCGCAAATGTGGCTTCCTGTGCTAATCCCTTTCTTTCTGCAACAAAATTACGAGGACTGAGAATGAATGTGAGAGAAAGTCTTCCTTTGAAAATATCTACAGACTGTTGCCTACACACGTTGTGCAGTGTACAAGAATGTAATGTCCTTTTACTCCTTAATTCATTCAACAAATATCTTCTGTGAATCTGTCATGCGTCAGAGTCAATGCTAGTGGCTAGGTATGTATGAATACAACGGTTAACAAAGTGTAGTCTTGGGACCCTGAGTGCCCTGAGAAATTGTCAGGGGGACTTCACAGACCAAGCTATTTCCACAATAATACTTAAAAGTTCTTTGCGTTGCCCATTCTTTCATGATCACAGAGTGAACCCATCATCTGTTATGCCAGATGTTAAAAAGGTTTCCAAAAAAGTAAAAAAGGGCCAGGCGTGGTGGCTCACACCTGTAATCCCAGCATTTTGGGAGGCAGAGGCGGGTGTATCACGAGGTCAGGAGATCGAGACCATCCGGGCTAACATGGTGAAACCCCGTCTCTACTAAAAATACAAAAAATTAGCCGGGTGTGGTGGTGGACGCCTGTAGTCCCAGCTACTCCGGAGGCTGAGGCAGGAGAATGGCGTGAACCCGGGAGGCGGAGCTTGCAGTGAGCTGAGATTGCAACACCACACTCCAGCCTGGGTGACACAGCGAGACTCCATCTCAAAAAAAAAAAAAAAGCCACCCTTCTTACTTTTGTTTTTTTTTAGAAAAACCCATCATTTTTATTTAAAAATATGGTACTTATGTTCATGTGTAATAATTTCATTATTTATTCACTTTAATTGACAAAACTTATACATATTTATCATGTACAACTTGTTTTGAAAAAAGTATGCATCACAAAATGGCTAAATCAAATTAATGTATTCATTACCTCACATTCTTATTTGTGTGTGTGTGTGTGTGTGTGTGTGTGTGTGTGTGTGTGGTAAGAATCCTTAAAATCTACTCTCTTAGCAATTTTTAAGAATTCAATATATTTTTATTAACTACAGTCACTACGTTGTGCAATAGATCTCTTGAAAGTATTCCTATCTAGCTGCAAGTCTGTATCCTTTGACCAACATCTTCCCAGCTCCTCTCATCTTATTGTTTTTTAAGTGAATTAATTAGTAAATAAACACTTTTAACTGTTCACAAAACCTCTCATTGTTATCTTGAAAATATTTTAAGGTGGTTTGCAAACTTTTAAGTCGTAGGATACTTTACACTCTTAAAATGTTTGAGGATACCAAGGAGAGCTTTTGTTTATGTGGGTTCTCTCTATCAATATTTACCATAATGGAAATTTAAACTGTGAATATTTAAAAGTGTTTTTTTATTTTTATTTTTATTTAAAAAGCAGCGTGGATCCTTCTCATTCAGAACTTTCAACAAATTATCTGTAGGCTGTCCAGCAGTACCCACTCCCTTGCCATCTGTCACAGGGGCTAGAAGCCTGAGAACTCCGTTTTCTAGAATCCTCTGCCAGGAGGGCTCCAGATTAGTTTCTGCCAATGAGAAGCACTCTCACAAAGTTTGGAAGACAGGCAGAAGCCAGATTGTTGCTCCATGAGCAGGCGTCTGGGCTTTAGCAGATGTGGAATTTTTTTAGCACTTTAAGGCGTTCCTATAATGACTGGTTTCAGAGATTCATAAAACTATAATTATAACCAATAGTTTCCTGGGGTCTCTGAAATTTCCTGACCCTCTTAAAGCTAGTAGCAAATTTACATTTTTTCTCCTCCCACCCTTTCAACATTTCTTTAATCATTCAATTCTATGATTTATATCTCTTTCTGCTTAGAATAACTGGAGAGTTTATATATTTCTGAACCATCTTACTTTGTGGTTGGAGCATCAGAGAAAGACCAAACAAACAAATAAATATGCAAAATGCATACAAACCATGTGAAGTACAAGAGAAATAAAATGAGCATCATAATATAGGCCTCATTGTTAGGTTTTAAGATGTATTAAAACACACCCTAAGTATATGAGAACTATACAGTGTCAGCCTATTTACTTACATTAATAATTATGTACCTGTTTTTGATTTTCTAAGAAAACATGTAGTTTGTTTTTCAAGTTTCAAGGCACCATAAAATAAAATCAGAAAATGATATTGGGAAAATGACATTGACTTTTAAGAAATTAACACCAGTGTTCCTTGTCACAATGATTTGTGAATGTGTTATAAAATTTTACAGACTCTTACCATATGGAAATGTTTTACACAGAAATTCTTGGCAACATGATTTAGAATCTCATTACGTAATACCTTGATATAAAACACCGATTTGCTGATGTGATTAATTAAAAGCACAATTTTCATTAATTTTTATTTTAATTTCTGAACATTTTTCTATTTCATTGACTCTTCTGGAAAACTCAGCATAATCTAAGTTATATGAAGCATAACTTCCAACAGTTGGAACAGAAACTTCAGATTGCAACAACAAAACATATTGTACCTCAGCTTTGCAGAAATAAGCAACATTTACCATTGAGGAGGAGGAGAAATGTCTTTTCCTCACTCATCCTAGGTACATGGAGGAGGCTTCTATAACAGAAGACAGATGAATAAAAGAAAAAAGCACACAAATGTATTTAATGTAAGTTTTATGTGACGCAGGATACTTCATAAAGAAATGGAGACCCCAACATGTGTAAAACTATGTATTTTTTTATGTTAGCTTTGATAAAGAAGTGGATAGTCATGGAGAAGTATGAGGGACAAAGGGGTATGATCTAATGTTGATAAACTTGGGGAACTTAGCAAGGCCTGTATGTTCAGATTCTCCTTGGCCTCTCTGTAACATTCCTTCCCTCTGAATATAGAGCAGGTCACCTGTCACATGAGAGTCTTTAAGATGGAGGATCAGAGAGACTTTTTGCTTCTGTGGTTTTCTTAAGTCCTTCGGATTAAAATACTCAATATTCCAAGGTGCCATATTTTGGGGTATCAGTTCCTGTACCCCCATTACTTTTAATTAGGGATTTTTATTTAGGAAGACTATGTGGTATCATAGAAAGACATTTGATGTCAGAACTACCTTCAAATAACTGTAAGTTGCTTAACAGAATAGTTTACATCCCCTTAGTTCTACAGACCTGAGAAAATAAGAGTTTAGGTTTATGGGAGGCTAATTCTACTGCACACACTAGTGACTGCACATTGCTTCATCTTTTTGAGCCTCTTTTCTAGTCAGAAAAAAAGAGGTGACCATTCTTACCTGCTAAGACTTTAGCAAGGATTAAACCAAGAAATGAATGACAAGTGCCTTGGTCAGATCTAGCACAAAGTACACACCAAAGAACAGTACTATTCTCACATATCCCACTTAAAGGACATGGCTACAAGCTGTGGGAGAGAGTTGATCCTGTGTCCCCCTTTTTATGGTATCATATTTGATGAAGCTTATGAATGCTAAGGAGTTGGGTGTGTTGCAAAAGTATCTCCATTGGGATTAATTCATTGATTATAAGCAAGGCAGAGAGAGGAGGAGAACTATTTGATTAAATGTATTCTTTTCTAACCTCAAAGGTAAATCATGCAACATATATCCCAACCAAGCAAGGGCTAGAAAAAGCTGCACACAAGTTAAGGGATTGGACTTTCAAGTTTCATCTTTCTATTTGTCAGTTCTGCTTAAATCTTTCCCTTTTCTACTTCTTTTCATGAAGGCCTTAAAAATCATTTTTGTCTCTTTTCAGCAAAATAGTATCCTTCACCATTAAATTATTAATGTTAATAATCTTTTTTTAATGAGGTGGATTTTTATTCATGCTCAATCAAAAGAATCCACACCCTTCTCCTAATTCAGTTTCTGTGGGTGCTCCTCCACTCTTCTAATGATTAGTCATATCTTTGGGTGCTGGGAGAGAAAAAGATTTCCTAAAATATATTTTAGGAAAGCATGCACTTTGTTTTTTTCTGATTTTTTTCAAAGTAGGCATATCTGTTTAAAGTACCACTAGCTTTGCAAAAACATTAAATTACTATAGGAAGAGCAAAGAGTCATGAGCAAATAAAAATGTAAGGAACTGTGCTTTAATATTTTTAAATTGCTGCACTATGACATCTCTACAAAGGGTCCTAGTGAAAAAATAACTTGACTGACTGTCTTAGGGGTTGGCAGCCAGAGAGGGAGGAAAGGGCTATAGATTAAGAAAGTGGGTTATAAGAGTATAGAATTTTAGAGGTAGAGAGAACGTTGGAGAACAACCTAATATCCCAAATCCTTCATTTTATGAGCGAGGGAATTGCAGGCAAGTGAGATAAAGTGACAATAGAACTTGGAACCTACCCTTTGAAAATAAAGAGTTACAAGTGACTTTGTCTACACATGCAAAGCCAAGTGTGAAATGGTGCCTTTCTGCTTAAATGACGTTTAGAGCCAGGATTGTCAAATTCTGCATCCATGTTGATTGGGTCATCAAACTAGTCGGGTATTTTCCTAATCTCTGCTAAAAGCCATGCTTTGCAAACCCAGTCTGTGGGTCTACAGCAAAATGCAGCTCAGGCCCTGCTCCCATGCAGCCACTTGAACAGCTTTTAGCATTGTACACATGATTGTTCAGTTTTGTGCTGAGACACCATTTTCTTGCCATCCTGTTTCCATTGACTTCTCAGTTCTTTTTTCATGTAGCCCATCATGTACTGGCTAAGCACTCAGATATGCATAGCCCTGAGTTAAGTGGTTAGTGGGAATACAAAAGTACAAGCCAAGGTCCTGAAGGAGCTTATTCTCTAATTAAGAAATAAATGGATGCATGAAGAAGTGAGATCATAGATCCTGTATCTGCAAGTGTAATATATTCAGTGCTGTGATTCAGAAAAGGGAGTAATCTCTATACACCGCCCTGGATTTGAACTGGACTATAAAATGGGGTAGGTTCTAGATATATGTTCATATGTTCAGATATCCATATAGATTCTATATCTAGATATTCATATATCTAGAACATATCTATCCGCATTTCACGTATATGATATATCAGTATATCACAACCATGACATACGATATAATTATATGAAGCAGACAGGGAATGGCATTCTAGGGAAGGCGATAACATGCACACATACTTTAAGTTGGTAATAAACACCCCATATCCCAGTGTCAGATAGGAAAATAATCTGTTGGGGGCAGGGGGATTCATGATAGGAAGTAGCTGGTTGGGTGTGTTTTAGGAGAACTTGACTACTAGGCTGAGTACATTATCCCATTAAATATAGCAAGGCTGCTCATTACAAGCCTATGAGTAAGTCAACTTTTCATGGCGGAGAGTAGAGAACATAAATTGTCTTGCAATCCATTAATATTATGACATGATTACTTGGTTGCCCCCCAAAACGCATCATTTTATGGGCTCTCCTCTGGTAAAATTACTTTTCTGACTCTGCAACACCATAAAAGAATACTCCCCAAACCACAAAACTGAGACAACTAGAGTGCTTTGGATTTTGCTACCCATGTAGATTTATAAGTTTTCTTTTTATTGATAATTCATTGTGGAAATTACTTTGGCAAATATGTATTCAGAAGTCCATTCAAAAAGGAAAAACTCACTAAGTGAAGAATCTAAAAAGTTAATACAGCTCACAGAGCAGCCAAGAAATAGAAATAGAAATGGTGAGGCTTGAACTTCTAGCAAAGATATCAGTGTTTCACGTGATGGATCCAGAAGGAGATGCAATCCTTGCCTACCCCATTGCCATCTTTCAAAGTCAAGAATGAGACCCAAGAGTAACAGGAGAGGGATGGAGGCTGACAAAGGCAAAGCAGCAGAAAGGAATCATTTAGAATATGCTCATGTCCTGATTTGAGGTTGAAGACCCCCCAGGATAAGAAGTGTTCTGCATGAGATATGTTTATTTGGCAAACAAGAAAGGCCAGAACAGGACCATCATTTCTTTTTTTTTCTTTTTTTTTTTTTTTGGAAGCCCTCGTGATGGGATAAGAAGGAACGCATCCCAGCCAAAGGTCTAGAAGGAAGCTTCAAGGTCAGGCCCTGATTTGACACAGGGCCCCTAACACTGTCAAAGTGGCATGCCTGTTGGCCCCTACAAATGCACGAGGAGAGTTTCTGTGTTGTGACAGAGTCACACTATTTATCCTCCTTCACTGAGCTTGCAACTCTAGGAGGGACACAAATGGAGTGTGAGGGTGGCAGGAGGAAGAAAGGCCACCCTTAACCAGCCAGATAAACTGAACCAACACTGCGGGACAATGGAATAAGTGATACCACCGCCAGTTTTACTTTCTTTTTCTTTGCTTATATGTCATTTAAGAGCCACTTGCAGTCACTTCTCCCCATGAACAAAGGTACTCTGATAGCTTCCTTTTTTTTTTTTTTTTTTTTTTTTGAGATGGAGTCTTACTCTGTTGCCCAGGCTTGAATGCAGTGGTGAGATCTTGGCTCACTGCAACCTCTGCCTCCCGGATTCAAGCAATTCTCCTGCCTCAGCCTCCCAAGTAGCTGAGATTACAGGCACCAGCCACCACACCCGGCTAATTTTTGTATTTTTAGTAGAGATGGGGTTTCACCATGTTGGCCAGGATGGTCTTGAACTCCTGACCTCAAGTGATCCACCTGCCTCGCCCTCCCAAAGTGCTAGGACTACAGGCGTGAGCCACTGCGCCCGGCCTGATAGCTTCCTTTTTATCCCCACTGGTGTAAGTTGACTAAACAGCAAGTCTCGAGGACTTTCATGGTCTTCTCTCCTCTCTTGTTCTAGGCTATTGCTTAGTCCCCTCATCCTAATCAGGAATAGTCAATACCTTCAGAAGCTCCATGGAAGATATCCAGGAGATTATCCAACTCTTTCAGATTTCCCAGAGTCCAAGAGTTTGGCTCTCCATAGCCCAGCTTTTTTTTTTTTTTTTTTTTTTTTTTTGAGACAGAGTCTCATTCTGTTGCCTAGACTGGAGTGCAGTGGCATGATCTCAGCTCACTGCAACCTTTGCCTCCTGGGTTCAAGTGATTCTCCTACCTTAGCCTCCCAAGTAGCTGAGATTACAAGTGCATGCTACCACACCCAGCTAATTTTTGTGTTTTCATCAAAAATGCATTTGGATTTTTAGCAGAAAACGTGGTTTCACCATTTTGGCCAGGCTGGTCTTGAACTCCAGACCTCAAGTTATCCACCCACCTCAGCCTCCCAAAGTGCTGGGATTACAGGCATGAGCAACCGCACCCAGTCTGTAGTCCACCTTTTGTAAGAGATGTGAATTGGGATGAGTCTTCCCGGTGTGCCTAAGTCTCAGCTCAGGCTCCTAAACATTCAAGAGAACAGAGAAACTGTCTTGAGGTTGCAGGCCTTCACATTTCTCCTGATGCAGTGGATGGGATAGCAAGTGCCAAGGCTTAGCGACTACTCTAGCTTGTGAGCAGATCTGGGGATCCCTAGAGGGAAAGAGGAGAATGTGAATGATTTAGAGTCATCTTTGGTCTAACCTGGTCATGACTGTGCTGTGTTCCTGACCTGGTTTAGAAAAACCCTCCCATTGACAAGCCTTTCTTGGTTTCTACACCGTAGGTTGATGACTATTGAAGCTGAACATGACCTCAATGGTCTTTTAGTTGGCATATTACACTTGGGTTGGGGTGTGGATATGTGGGAGTTTGAGGGATGGGGATTAGGTAGCTGAGGACCAGGGACATCTGATGTAGTGGAAATCTCCTTTGTGCTGATTTTAGGTCTCAGGACAGTCCCACAGCCCAACACCACCTTATCCATGGGACTATCGAGATCGTTGGGTTCTCCGGATGGAGTCCTAACATCGCCCTTTTAAGCAGTTGCCCTTTCTTTCTACTACCCAGGTCAAGCTTTGGAGAAATGGGACAGAAAGTCAAGGAGAGTTTTAACTTTAAACTCAGCAGCGTTTTTTGAAGGTGTCGCTGTGGAAGCCAAGATCATGTCCGGGATTGACCCCAAGGTTGATGGAAGGTTTCTGAGCAAAGTTCAGCATCATCCCACCAGGGGGCAGTAGGAAGCCGTGTGCACAAACCATTTCATCTTGACCAAAGTCAAATCCGAACCATACAACTTTTCTGTCCTTGAACCGGAGCTTCATTAAAACCCTTAGGCAACATTTCAGACTTTAAAACTGTAGAAACTTTTAGTGAATCTGGAAGCATTGTTAAGCGTAGGTTGGATTTTCTCTTCATAACCAATACAGGATTCAATTTTGCTGGGAGCATGTCATCATTTATTTTCTTGTCTGAAATGGCTGTTTTTCACTGGTTTCAAGATCTGAAATATGAATGCATTATTTACAATTATGTAATACCCTTACCCTGAGCTGTAAAATAAAAGAAAAAAAAACTTGCTTTTCCGTGTCTTTTAAAGTGTTGCCTCCAATCCATGTTATTAAAATTTAAAAGAACCCAAGAGCAGCATTGGTAATAGCAGAGAACAGATTCACACTCAGATTCATTTTTGTTTAGCACTTGCCGTGTGCCAAGCATTGCCCTGGGAACTAGGAGTACAGGGGTGGCTCTGGCCCTCGGGGAGATCATGGTCTCCTGGAAGATCCTACAAAATAACAGAAGACCAAGTCCCCTGTGCTCTGGAGTAATTAGAATGCTGCTCTTAGCTTTTAGGCAAAAAGCTAATCAAATTGGTAAATGGGAAAAAGAAACACAATAGAATCCTTTCTGGAAAAACCACTGCTTAGGAAACCTGACATGTTCATAATTGCAGGATTTGGGGTAAAAACCCCTCAAGCAAATTTCCTACTTTATCAATTCCATTACAGCCAATTATGGCCTGTGTGTGTGTGTGCGTGTGTGTGTGTGTCTGTGCGTGTGTCAGTGTGTGTGTTGTGTCTATATATAACGAAATTAGGGCAAATGGCTTCCTCATTATTAAGAGAGCATTTTTCCTTCCTACTTGAGTTTTCATTATTTCCTAAGTAATATTTTCTCAGGGCAATTTTGCAAATGTAAGATACCCGGGAATAGATACAGGTTGAAGCAGCAATCCAGAGGCTGTCTCATAAAAGCATTGAGAAGTTTGGAAGCACATTAAGTTTTTAGATTGAAACAGCAATAAAATAATGTCACTGTGTTATGAACCAGGTGCTGCCTGCCTGCCTGATGTGTCTTGATTCTAATTAGTTAAACAGTAAAAATGGAGCCCTTATTTTTTTGGCAAGGTTAAGCGTATGGCTGAACATGCTCAGCACAGGACAGTGATTTGCAAACTCTGAATCCTGGTCCCCAGTCTATTATTGACTTTGGGAAAGTCACTTGGCCTCTTGTTTCTTATTTCTCTTGAGTAAAATGGAAGCCATGAAACGGTCCATCTCACTGGGGTACCGTGATGAATGTCACAGATGATGGAAATATGCTTTGCAAATTCAAACTGGGATTGAAATGCTGGTGCTAGCCCATAGCAAAGAGGTATGTGTCTGGTTTCATAGGGAAGCAACTGCCCTGCCTCCCTTTTTTGCCCACTTCTAGCCTCTGCATATGCCTAGAAGCACCAAGATCATTATTCAGCCATTTTTGCCCTTAAACAAACCAAATGCAGTCATTTCAAAGATATTCAGAAAGCTTCTTGCCTTTATGCTCTTCAGGAAGCAGGAACCATGAAAATCAAGTTATTGTAGTTGTGCTTATGCGCCTTCTTGCCTCGGATTGACAGGGAAGGTATTGCATTTGGGGACCATAACCGCAAAATGGATTTATGATATAGGAAGGAGACAATTTCTCCATGTGGAAAGGGGAGCATTGGGCTGGTAATTCCTTGTGGTGAGTTTTTCTTCCCTGGACAGCAAACACAACAGCAGAAACTGTTATTTTCTTTTTTTACTGTGTATCCAACACCTGTCACAGTGCCTGGCACACCGTAGCCCTACAGTAAATGTTTGCTGAAAGAATGTTGAGAAAAAAAAATCCACTGTTTCACTTGAAACTGCTAATTGTCATACCAAAGTACTTGAAAACTGCATTTTCCATGATGATCCTAAGCCATAAAACAACCATGAAATAATTGGAACTAATACTAATCCATTCATGTCTAAATTTATGTACAAAATTATAAAATTTTAATATATTTTAAAAGGCTTTTGTAAAAATGAACTTTAACTTTGATCTTTAGTGTTTTTAGTAGATTTTTCTATAAGCCTGAATTCCCACCGTTCAAAAGAATGAAGAGAGATGCTAGTTTACCCTTGTATTGTGGAAACTCCAACAATACTTAACTAGCTCACAGGGGAAAATGTGATTTCAGTCACATGGTTTTTATTCTTATTTACTCCTGAGCGTCCCAGTATTTTAAAATGTAAAGGCATAAAGAGGAGATACAAATGCCTTCAAAACTCACTGTTACTTCTTAGAAGCCCAGGATGACTTGACAATTGAAAAACAGCACAGCTTCATGGTCTAACCTGTTTCGAAGGTGATTCCCAAGTCTCTTCTATGAATGCTTTGTACTGGGATTTCAACTGTTTGTGCTTTTAGTGTTTCTTAAGGAAGAAGCAGCCACATTTCATGATTCCTACCAACTTGCAGGAAGTTCTACCGTGAAAGAAGGATGAAAGAACTTAGTATTATTTTCAGGAGAAGGGTTACATTTTCCCACATTATCACATGTCCCCCCAAAAAGTATCATTGAAGGGAAAATTGATGGCTTCTTAAAAGAAAATAGAGTTTAAGGCCACTATGAAAAGAAATGCTTTATTTTTTTAATTGCTTGGGTCCATATTCAATAAAGAGCTTCGCTAATCATTTTTCCTAATTACTTTGGCTAACTCATATTTGTTGGGAAAAATATATATTGTGGAAACTGCAGTGAAATGTAAGTTGTTCTCCCATGTAATTAGTTTGTTCTGCGAGCTTATTTTTATTACAAAAATAATTTGTGGTAGGTAGCTATAGGAAGACGCTCAAGCTGGAAGGTTTCAGGATAATATTTTCTATGTGAAACCTTCTCTACCATGAGAAGTCATTTTATTCCTTGGAATTCAAACATATACTTTACATCTAATTCTAGATAGAGAGATGTAACAGACCTGGGCCTTTCACTGTCTGGTAGCATTTTGGTGGCCTTCTATCCATGGAGGGAATTAAAGGCTTCAGGCATCAGGGCCCTGTATGTTCTTTCAGAGAACCTATCTCTGGGGCCCTGTTTCCCTTTCTTACTTGTGTCTCCCTCTCAGTGCCAATTCAGTTATATGGGAGGTGTAGGGAATGGTGGAGGTTGGAAGAAGGGCACAGCCATGCCCATACCTGGAGTGACTTCTCCAGGGAACATTGACTGGTTTTGTTCATGGCTCCCTGAAGCCAGGAGGTATGGAGACGGGGGCTTTCTTTTTTTTTTTTTTTTCCCCAAAACTAATCTAACTGCCTGTTCTCTGAATCCCATTTATACCAACTTCCCAGGAATGTCCTCTCAACTATTTTCAATTTTACCCTCCGTTTGGCTCTTTCTCCTTTGCTTTCAAACATTAGTAAATTCACTTATATTTTTAAAAAGAAGAAAAAGAAAAAAAAAGACTGAACCTTAGCGAAGTCTTCAAACAAATATCCTTTACCTGGTGCCTTTATTTCTTTGTGTTCTCCTTCCTGACTTTTATGTACTTTGCAGTCTGGCCCCATCCTAAAATATCTTTATTGTTAAGATTTTAACTCAATAAAAATCAAACCTCAGTGCAGAAAAGAACCCCAAGAGATTGTCTGGTCTGCATCCAAATCTTCAGGCTTCAGTGGCCATGCACTTCCCGCCAGAGAACAAATTTCCAGGACACTGTTTCTCGTTCCTGCCTCTCTCTTGCTCTCAATGCTAATTTGAATACATGGGAGGCCAATGGAGAGCAAGCATTGCCCGACCTGGGGTGATTCCCCAATCTGCAGACAAGGCACAGGGGCCAACAGCCAGAGGACACTGTGTACTTGGATAAATCTTTTGGTGTTTTCTCATGCTCACCAATCTTTCCACCATGTTTGATACAGTTAAAAAGGCCAGTTCAATTTCCATGACACTATATTCTGAATTTCATTCTGAACAACAGGGGAGAATTAGTTGGGGAAACTGGGCACTTACAAAAGGTCTTACTGATTCTCTGGCTCAACAGAGAATTCTCATAAGCAGAGGGCCTTTGCATTGCATTGAAAATACTTTGATTCTGTGAGCAAAAACACAAGCATGGTTCGTATTGAGCATGGTTACTGATTTAAAAGCAATTCAAAGCTGAGTGTACACTCCAGATTTAATGTTTGGCTATGGTTTTTATTTAGAAATATTTCAAGACAGAAAGAAGGCATTGTAAAAGTTACAGCACAACAGATGGTATATTTGGATACATATTCAAATATGCAGGCTAGATCTCTATCATTGGGATCGCTTTATATTAATATTTCTGAAAATAACTATCACTAAAAATAGCCATATATAGTTTTTTTCTGCTTTTCTTCTGGGCACTGTTACACAATTTATAAGAAAACAACTGCATTGCCTTTTAAAATCAGAATACAAATAAAGCGGGTTGCATGGTTGTATGTATATTTGATGTTGGTGTTGGTTGCTTTGTTTAGTCTGTTGGTTGATTTGAATTAGGAAGATTCAAAAGAACAGGGTGAAACCTGTGTGTTTGCCCCAGGGAGGGTGCCTCATTGCAAGAATCAGGACCTGGGATAGGAGACAGAGAACTGACTGACTCTTGAGTAGCTGGAGGCAGTGTTGGACCCTGGCAGCACCAAGTAGGCACTGATAATTAAGGAGCAGGAGCAATGTGGCCAGGCAACCACCACTGCCATCTCTTGCCACAAGCCACTCTCACACTGCTGCCACTGCTACTTCTACCCTTCTCATCACCTTGAGTCCTTCCCTCAGGGTTTAGAGTAGAGCCCACATCACCTACCTGGACACTGGTGGCCAGGGATGGTGCAGAGATGGGGAAGGCGGAGGGAAACGTCTGAGAAGGGTCTTACCCTTTCCACTTAGATTAAGGGATGAGGGGGTAGATTCGCTGACATGGCAGAGAATTTCCCAATAATGCAAAGGAGTTTTGAATGGTGGACTCTCCCGCAATATTCAGTATAGAGGGGGAAATGTATTAGAACACTATGACTAATAAAAATTTCATGTGCCCTCTATTGATTTATTAAGATTACTATAGTGATCCGTCCCAAATGATTCCAGCATTTTGGGAGGCCAAGGCGAGAGGATCGCTTGAGCCCAGGAATTTGAGACCAGACAACATAGCAAGGCCCTGTCTCTACTAAAAATTAAAAAAAATAATAATAACTGGGTATGTTGGCACAAGTCTGTAGTCCCAGCTACTCAGGAGGCTGAGTGGGAGGATCACTTGAGCCCAGGAGTTTGAGCTTACAGTGAGCTGTGATTGCACCACTGCAGTCCAGCCTGGGTGATAGAGTAAGACCCTATCTAATAAGCAAACAAACAAATGATTACAGTAAACCTCATAAAAGTGTTGGAAGCATGGTTCATATATTATCATAATTTCTAGCATTGTATGCTTTTAAAATCCAACTCAGTAAAAGTATACCTTTATCTAACTAGCGATATGGTTTTGTTGTGTCCCCACCCAAATCTCATCTTGAATTATAGTTCTCATAATCCCCACGTGTTGTAGGAGGAAGCAGTGGGAGGTAATTGAATCATGGGGGGCAGTTACCTTCATGCTGTTCTAGTAATAGTGAGTGATTTATCACAAGATCTGATGTTTTTATAAGGGGATTTTCCCCATTTTGCTCGGCACTTCTCCTTGCTCCCACCATGTGAAGAAGGACAGGTTTGCTTCCCCTTCTGCCATAATTGTAAGTTTCCTGAGGCTTCTCCAGCCCTGTGGAAACGTGAGTCAACTAAACCTCTTTCCTTTATAAATTACCCAGTCTCTCATATGTCCTTATAGCAGTATGAGAACAGACTAATGCAATTAACATCAGGCATTGAGTAACACAATGTGTATCTTGTAGGTCTGATGTCATTTCTGTGCCATGCAGTATCCCGGGGCACAAGTGGTGATCTGAACAGTCATGGAAATCCAACTGGCTTTTCAACTGTACCAAACACGGTGGAAAGATTGATGAGCATGAGAAAACACTGTCAGATTTATTCAAGTACACAGCTTCCTTTGGCTGTTGGATGCCGTGCCTTGTCTACAAATTGGGGCTTCACCCCAGGTCGAGCACTGCTAACCCTCCGTGGGCCTCCTGTGTGTTCAAATGGGCTCTGAGGGCAAGTGAGAGGCAGGAAAGAGAAACAGCATTCTGGAAATTTGTTATGTGGGGGAAAATGTGTGGCCTCTGATGGCCTGAACTTCTGAATGAAGACCAGATAATCTCTTGGAGTTCTTTAGTACATTGAGGTTTGATTTTGTTGAATTAAAACCTTAACAATAAAGATATTGTAGAATGGGGCCAGACTGCAAAGTAAACACACACACACACACACACACACACACACACACACACACACAGCTGCTTTAATCGCCAATGTGAGTATATTTTAATTGAAATGTTGCTCTACTGATAATTTAACTAATATGGCTCATCTTACATAATATAATCACTGTCTTTATGTAATAATTGGAGTTACTTATGTACTATTTTCCTGACCCCATTCATTCATACATCTGCCATGCTTCATATGCAAATGTCTGTCACAGAGCAGCCATTTGGTGAGTTCTTATTACATGAATGATCAAACTGAACTATGCGACAAATATTATTTCTGGTGTGAGAAACACAAAATGAGTAAGGCACATGTCCTCCTCCAAAGAGTTCAGATTCTAGTGGATAAGATAGAAAGTAAACAAGTATTTAAGTGACATAAGATATGCTATAATAAGAGATACATGAAAATATTCTTAGCATTTATTGAGCCTTTACTGTATACCAGGGAGATTACTATATGGTTCACAGATATTTATTTTATTAAGACAACTAAATGGCATGTGTGTATTTTTATTACCATCATTATCATTTCCATTTTATAGATGAGGAAACAGTCTTTGAGAGGTTAACTGATATAGAAAGTGGTGATTTGAATAGGAAGATTCAAAAGAATAGTATGAAGGCAGTGTTTGCACCAGAGAAAGTTCTTGATTATAAGAAACAGAAGTTTGCCTGAGCGAGGGGAATGTCTAAACTCAAACCCTGAGCATCTCATCTGGAGGGCACACTCTTAGCCACTACTTCATGCCATACTTAAACAAGGAGGAGTTTGCTATGGTTTTCACAGAAGAAAGAGTGCTGCTCTGGTATCTTGCAGGCTGTGTAGGTGATTTTTTTTTCAGGCTGATACTGGATATTCCAGACAGAGGGTGTCACACATAGCAAAGCTGGAGACATGAGAGAACATAGTTGAATAAGCAACTGCCAGTAGTTCAGCCGTGAGTTGGGCATTGGATCCCTATGGGGTTTGTGATAGTAGATGAGGCTGGGAAAAGAAACCAAGAGGCAGGCAGCTGATGCCGACTGTGGTAAACAATCTCACGGGGCTCTCGGGGCTGTGGATATTATTCTCAGGAAGGTGAAGAGCCACGGAAGGAGGGGAGATGAGCAGATTTGTGGCGATTGCCCTCAATCTCTTACCGCCTAATTCTCCTTACAGCTGGTAACTAGCAACTTCTAGTCAGGGCCACAGTCACTTGTGGTTCTTTCCAATTCATTCTTGGTCTCCTCTCTCCACAGAGCTCAGGCATAGGTTGTCCAGGGCTGGGCCTGGGTCAGCTCCAAGTCTTAGGTCACACGCTTTACTCAGATTGCCCCCACCTCTAACCACGGAGGCACTTTTAGAACATTCCAGAGACCTTGCCTCTCTCCTTCTTTACAAAAATTGCTCCTGCTGTTCCAGGCCTCCTCAGATGCCCAGTGGGTCCACCAGAGGCTCTGGCGGGGACCTCTGCTCCATCTGACTTCAGATGTTACCTTGCTTCACATTAAACCAGCAATCACTGGCAATTAAATGCATTATTTAATAAGGACAAAATTAACCCAAACCCCTCTCTTTTATATCCTTCAAATGCTATTTTTTAAATTTTATTTTGGTAGTTTTGGGGGTACAGGTGGTTTTTGGTTGCATGGATAAGTTTGTTAGTGGTGATTTCTGAGATTTTGGTGCACCTGTCACTCAAGCAGTGAACACTGTACCCAGTGTGTAGTCTTTCATCCCTCACCCCCCTCACACCCTTCCCCTTGAGTCCCCAAAGTTCATTATATCATTCTTATGCCTTCGCATTCTCATTGTTTAGCTCCGAAGTTATAAGTGAGAGCATATGCTACTTGATTTTCCATTCCTGAGTTACTTCACTTGGAATAATGGTGTCCAACTACATCCAGATTGCTGCAAATGCCATTATTTTGTTCTTATTTATGGCTGATTAGTATTCCATGGTGTATATATTCCACATTTTCTTAATCCACTCACTAGGTGATGGGCACTTCTGGTGGTTCCACATCTCTACATTGTGAATTGTGCTGCTATAAACATGTGCATGCAAGTGTTTTTTTGTTTTTTGTTTTTTGTTTTTTCATTTTGGGTAGATACCTAGTAGTAGGATTGCTGGATTGATTAGTAGATCTACCTTTAGTTCTTTAGGGAACCTACACACCGTTTTCCATAGTAGTTGTACTAGTTTACATTCCCACTAGCAGCATAAAAGTGTCCCCTTTTTACGACATCCACGCCAACATCTATTATTTTTTGATTTTTTAATTATAGCTTAGCCATTCTTGCAGGAGTAAGGTGGTATCTCATTGTGGTTTTAATTTGCATTTCACTGATAATTAGTGATGTTGAGCTTTTTTTATGTTTTTTGGCCATTTGTCTACCTTCTTTTGAGAATTGTCTGTTCATGTCCTTCACATAGTATTTCTTTAACTCTGAATATCATCAACTGTTTCACATTTGATGAAAATGCACCTTACTTTCTTGCATTTCTATCTATTGTATGCAGCCTAGTTGAATTTCTCAAATGAGAAAATCTGACTGGTTGCCAGGGCACCAGTGGAAGAAAGTCTGTTGCAAAAAGGGGTGGGTTTCACAATTGCTTTTCTCACAAATACTGTGCTATCACAGGATAACTCTGATGATTTAATGTGTCACTTTGAATCACAGAATGTTTTCTGTAATTCTACTACTGTAGTAATTTGCAGTAGTCAAACAGGAAAATTGTGTTCATTCAGACTCAGTGGGTTTCATATTCCTATTGTTTCCAAAGTATTTTAATTTTAAAATAATTTGGAGTTTAACTGATTTGAAGTTCATATTTACTAAATAAACCCTCTCTTCCAAAGTCTTACGAACTGGGTAGCAACATCCAAAATATTTCAGAGACCTTTTTATTTTTTTATTTTATTTTATTTATTTGTTTTTTGAGTAGGAGTCTCACTCTATTGCCCAGGCTGGGGTGCAATGGCACGATCTCAGCTCACTGCAAACTCGGCTTCCCAGTTTCAAGCAATTCTCCTGCCTCAGCCTCCTGAGTAGCTGGGATTACAGGCACACACCACCACGCCTGGTTAATTTTTGTATTTTAGTAGAGACGGGGTTTCACTATGTTGGTCAGGCTGGTCTCGAAATCCTGACCTCATGATCAGCCCACCTCAGCCTCCCAAAGTGCTGGGATTACAGGCATGAACCACAGCGCCCGGCCAAGGGCTTTTTATTTTATTCAAAGACAAGATTTTTCAGGTTAATCCAAGTGGTCTTGATATACTCATCTTTTTTTAAAAAAAAACCACAGACTGATCACAAATGTTCTTATTCATTCATTATAACAAAATTCACTAAGAACTTCCACTTGGCCATTTTTAGTAGTATAACTGGAATTACTCTATTTGTGTAAAAATAATAAAACTATATTTGGAACTATATTCTAATACACTTTTCAATTACCTCCCCAATTAGTCTGAATTCTCCAGATTAGATTCTAGAGAATTTTGCTTACTACGAAGAGATCCAAGCAATGGATTATTATTGCTAATTACTTCTCAACAAGATCCAGTGACCAGCAAATAACTCAAGGTGTATTTTCATGTCCTGTTGCAGTGCCCACACTGTGCACGCACAAATTGTCTGCCTTCTCATATACAACTTTCTCAGGGTGCTCTTTTCTTCTTCTCTCTCACATGCAGAAAGGGAAAAGAAGAGAGCAAAACTGTAGCCATTGAGGCAAAGATTTGGAGGAAGAAGAGCAGAAAAGATGAATACAAATGTTTGGAACAGGGATAGAATTGGGCCAATCTAGTGGGAAGGAAGGGCTGTGAACTGTGGAACCAGGAGTGACCAGAAGCCTTGTTTGGTGTCCTGGAGGACCAAAGTGGGAAGGTTCGACAACGGGACTCAAGGAAAAGAGATGGATGGTGGGAGCAGCTTAGAACTTTCTGTCCCAGACAGTAAACTTATTCACATAGAATTGCGAACTATTACATGCACATAAAAAGAGTAGCCATGGAGAGAATGGGCTACGGAGTTAGGCTGACTGGGATTTGGGATCAGGCTTCTGCCACTTACAGCGTGATTTTGGACAATGTATCTAACCTTTAAAAGCGTTGGCTTATTCATTTGCAAGATTGGGCTAACAATGCCTAGCTGGTAGGACTGTCCTGAGGATAATATGAGATAATGTATGGGGAGCAATGCTTGGCACTCAATGTAAGCTAGTTATTGTCTATATTATTTATATACATTTTTCAATTACCTCCCCTAATTAGTTCAAATTCACCAGATTTGACCCTAGAGGACTTCACTACAGGGACAGTCAGGCAATTGATTACTATTACCATTATTCTAATAATAATTTGAAGCAATCAAACAGCTATGTTTATGTCATTGGGCAAAATAATCACTCCTTCACCTGGTCACTGGTTTATGTAAGTGGAAGGATCCCAGACTTTGAAGTCACACTGACCTGGGTTCAAATCCTGAGTCTGCTACTCACCAGGAAAATCATTTTAAATCTGGAAACTCACTTTCCTTTATAGTAATGTGTGAGATCACTTCTACCTTTCCAGAGAATTGTTATTACTAAAAGTGATAACAATGGATTTAGTGTGGTGCCTTGTTAGAGTGCCAGGTAGTTGGCACATTGTAGTGATATTCAATTTTCAATATTTCACAGTTTTGATGTCATTCAGTGGCCAGTGGAACTTAGTGTGGTGAATGGAGAAAATGTTGTTCTAAGTATTAGACAAAACAAGAACTCAGAGTAGGTAAGAATGTGTGCAAAGTTTTATGATGAAGTGGTCACAGAATCAACACTAGAACCTCAAATATAGATTAGCAGAGCTGGGACCCTATCCTCTACTCATCAAGAAATTATAGTTTCATTTTGTTGGTAAAGAAACAGCCCAGAAATCAAATGGTTTCGCCAGGAACCTAGACTTCACCTGACACCAAGGCTACTCATCTCTCCTGTGTTATACGGTTTCAGTGGACCACTTTGATGCCCAAAAGAGCTTGAAAATAAAACTTTAAGTATGACAATATTCATAACTATTGAACTCAGCACAAGAAATAATTTAAATTGTATGGTCATAGCCAATATTTTAAAAGTATAATAGCATGAGTATTTCAGGGTGAAAACTCAACAAAATGTTTGTGATATGTGTTAATTGAGGCATAGTTCACATTTTAATAGCCTGGCTACTAAATGATGGTCAAAACTCAATAATGTGTTTATGACATATTATAAGTGTGTTCAATTACCTTTTTCCATACTTTTATCCATCATTTTCCTTCTCCTTAAAATATGTTTCTCAGGATCCTAAGGGGAGTTTACAGAAACAAATTTCTATTGGGAAAAATACTGTTTTAACCAGTTGCCTTATTCTGTGAGCCCCCAGTTTTCTGGCATCAAGTAAATCACTATAGTTTCCCACAGCATAGAAATCTACCAAGTGCAGGGGAAGGTTGCAATGTCAAGTTCATTCTTCTGGGTCTCCTCAACAATCCCAAAACCCTCCTCCACAGAAGAGGTGCCTCTCAGCATCATCCATAATTTTGAAATCTTTAGGCTTCAAAATTCCATTTAGACAGAAACCTTTATGTTGGGCAATTCATGTTCACCAGTGTTCCAGCCTCTCCTACCTGTCCTTACTCCCATGGCCATGACCATGACCGTGTCTTGTTTGGCATGGCTGAGGGAACCAGGCATCTCTGTGTAGCAGGCTCTTGGAGCGACATAGCCACTGCAGCTGCACATCATCCTTAATAAAGGGATTAGAGATGCGAGTCTGCAATGGTTCAGCTTTTCATTCAGCCTCTCTGATTCTCAATTGGCCTCTCTTCATTTCCTTCCGCCCCCAACTACCTAAGCCAACTCTTATTTTCATGGTTGACTTAGTCGAATGTGTTTACTTTCCTTTATAGCGTCCAACTAATGTTTTGGGGAAAATACTGGAAAACTGAAGTTAACTTGAACTCTAACTTTGGATAACTATAAAGCCCTGTGTGTAATTACAAAGCATCCTGAGCCAGGCTGTATATCATAGAGGTATTTTATTCTTCATTTTTTTCTGCGTTTTTTTTTTCTATCCACTTGTGTTTTAATTACTCAGCAGTTCTGCAGTGGGAACAATTCCATTATGACTTGTATTTTACAGACGGAGATCCTGGGGTCCTAAATTTGTGGCCGATTGCACTGTGTCCTGGAGACGGAGTGGAACCACAGCCCAGAGCCCCTGGGAATCATCCCTGAAAGACTGCATTACTTCTCCATGGAGTCTTCCTCCTCCTGCTTATTTTCTTTTTGGGTAAGGTCTATCTTTTTATTAAATCATAAAATGAGCATCCATCATCTTGACAGTGAGTGAATTATGAGCTGTAGGCCTATCTATAAAACTTGGCTTCTGTTCATTCCCTCTCTGAGCTCAGTGGAACAAAATGTCCAAATTGAACCCTGCAATCTTCCCACAGGTATTTGTTCTGATATGTAGCTGCTTTATTTTTCAGTCATTCTTCCTTTGGTGTTGCGGACAGGGTTAGCACATATGTGTTATTTTTCAGACCATGTATTAGATCCATTTATATGCCTGTCTTTGTGTTCAGACTCTGGCTCAAAGCCATGATAATGACTAAAGAATACGAAAATGCTCAGAGAACATGAACTTTTTGGCAAAGGATAGAGGGAACGGTGTAGATACCTGATGACTGCCTGTGTCTATGGAGGGAATAGAATGAATCAGAAATAAGAGTTGTTTTTGGGTCAGTCCAATTATATGATCTTGATCAAAGTCAGGATCCCATAAAAGAGCAAAATTAATTTTCCAGTTTCATTGAGATCCCTTTGCTTTCCCCAAATCAGCCTACATGAATGGCCTTGAGTGTCTGGAATGGTGAGATGACCAATTAATCCCCAACTTTAGCATATTCATTCAGCCTAAATTCTGTTCATAAATCCACCAGTTCAATATTTTATGCTAATAAAAACTATTAACATTTTTCATTTTCTCCCATTACAAAGTTTTCATACAGCCCTCAACATTCTGCCTGCAAGATGTAAAATTTTGGTATTTAATCCATAGGAAGGTAGGAAATTAGATAGATACATAGATACATAGATAGATTATTTATCTTGTCTCAATACCGTCTTCATTCAACTTGGTGTTTGGTTTAGTGAGCTGTATAAATCAGCACTCAGCCACATCACAGAGGGATAGAAGGGCCTTCGACATCATGGTCAGAGAATCATTGTCAGGAAGCATTAAACTTAGCTTCCTCAATGTCAGAATGTTTGCACCAGCTCTGACACAGGAAGTTCGCTTAATGACGGCAAAAGTTCCCTGAGTGACGGTAGAAAGTTTGCAAAATAGCTTCTGAATTCAAGCAACCAAAGAGGCTGTATCCCCTCCTTCTGTAAAGTGATATTGTTGGTAGAAAACCACCAGATGAAGGAGGGCATGCGGGTGCTGGATTTTGTGCAGCTAGAAAGCTGGTAGGTAGGTCCTGTTTAGTCTGTGCCAGAAGCCAAGCAAGCTTCAGAAAGGGAGTTCAGGAGTCCTCTCAGCTCCCGGTGATTTACCCTGACTTCCCTTTGTAAGCATATGGATTCTATTTTCTGCTGTCTCTATAAATACTGTTGTGACTGTCTCTGCCAAACCAGCTACCTTTCTCACCCCAGGGAGAAGCCAGGGATCAGACATTCCTACGCTACCGCCCCATTAGATGCTGCCGTAACACGAGGGAGCAGACCTGGCAGTCAATATGATGTGTGTATTTGAATCTTTAAAGAGCTAGGCTAAACTTAGAGTCAGCGGACTACCATAAATAACCTGTGTTCCTCTCTCTTTGTGTGGTTTGCCCTGGAATGCCTTGCGCTTTAGCGTTGTACAAGCAGCAAGAGATCAAAGAGTCAACCTTTTATGGATGCATAGTTCATTACAAAGTCATCCGTGGGAGGAGACCCTGGCAAAAGCACTAATCATTCTCTCTTGTGACTGTTTTGTTGCCTGAATTGGGATTGGAGGGCACTAAAAGAACTTGCAACCACTTTAAATAATTTTAAAGAATAAAATAAAGCTGGAAATTCACTTTTAAAGGAGGGCTAAAACTTAACTGGCATCTTTTTTGGGTATAGAATGTGGTAGGAGGAAAGAGGAAGTAAAGGAATTGGCCCATTATCACATGGAATGTGGTTGGAGAAGAATAATAGAAGGCAGAACAGAATCCTGTGTAATTTACTTACCCTTGGGTAAGCATTAGAGAGAGCCTTTGATAAGCAGAGCAGAACATCGACAGGGATTTTTTTTTTAAAGCCCAAACTAGATAATGTATTTGAAAAACAGGCTTTGAACTAGTTTGCTAGAATATAAAGAATAAATGTGTTTCAAATTATAGCACTAATGATGTTGCAAACCCAGGATTATGGATAATCACAATGCTACAAAACAATAGCTACTATTTATTTGATGTCTGCTGCATGTCACATGCTGTGCAGTGTATGTGATATCTTTTCATCTCACAACCATGCATGGGGTTGACCTGTTGGTATCCCCACTTACACACAGGGAAATAGGACCCTGCAAAGTTGAAATGCTTAGCTCAAGGTCACACAGTCACTAAGTGGTAAGCCCAGGATTTGAACCGAGCTCTGGAAGGAAGTGGAAATGACTACCTCTTAGCCTGTAGTTAATATTTCTGGCTCTTGACACTTGTTCTAGTCTCTGCTGCAGGAGTTGTTGGAACTCTTTTGCTTTCTGAGCTTGGGAGATTCGCTCTCAAAGACTTACTCTGTGATTAAGACTTACTCTGTCTGAGCTGAATGTGTGTATCTGTATGGGGGCTCTGTCCTTGTGGTTGTCCATAGGCAGTCAGAATTAATTACTCATAAAACATTGCATAGATAAGACTTTTGATCTGGCATTTTGGAAGTTAGGGGTTGGATATCTTATAAAAGAATGTCTGTTGCATACTTGATCAATTACAGTGATAGCTAAAGAAACATTTTCTCAAATGTATTATTTTAACAGGAATCATGTTCCAGCTTCCAATCCTTTAGCTTACTTTAAGTTTCAGAAAACCTGGACTGTATGAACTTTTTTTAAAAAAAATGACAGGGTAAAATGCAAAAAAAAAAGTCAATGATTACAGTCAATAAAGTCTCAATGGCTCTGTATCCATGAGATCTTTTGTTCTTGTCACAGATAAAAACTGCATCACAGAAATGCCACAAGATCAAATGATTAAGATGATTGGAAAACTACAATGCTCTATAAATATTACTTTCTTTCTGTTCTTCTCAGTGATACTACCTTTGTTCAACCCATCTCTTCCTGCTGTTTTAAAATAAAAAGTTTTTTAAAAGTCAGAAATAAAAGCAAATAACTGATCGATCCTTTTTTTTTTTTTACCAATTTCATAGCAATTGAAAACATCATCCAAAATACTGTAGATCTTCCCCCCCTTCAAGTTTTCTTGAAAGATTTCACACGTGCAGTGTAAGAAATTGTGAGTCAGCCTTCTCCAATCCTGACTTTAAGAGTTGCAAAAATCATCTGCCAGGGATCACATATGTTCTCGGTTCCATGAGAGGAAGAAAACACATTTGCTGGAAAAAAAAAAAAAGGAAACTTTAAAACCAGTGGAGTTAGAATAAATACACTTTCATTCTGCTAACTTCTTTTCCTTTCCAGGGCCTGAAGGCTTTTCTGGCCCTGGACAGGAAGCAAGGCATCTGTCACCCCAAATACTCCCTCTCCGGGATGGGGGTTCCAGCTGGTCATGGAAGGGAAGCAAAGGAAGTGCAGAATGACCAAAAGATGGGATTAGGATGCAGAAATAATAAATCTACAGCAACTACTTTTTGAAGCCAAGACATCCAACAGCTATAAGTCCAATCTCTCCTTAAGACCTCACAACACTCCAATATGATTGGTAATAAACTTCAGTCTGCAGTTGAGACATGACTTTTAGCAGACTAAGGCACTTGGCTAAGGTCACATAGCTAGTGAGCCAGGTAGGGAAGAATACCAGAGCCTGTGAGTGTAGTATTTCATGAGTAGCATTACCTATGGAACCTCCAGAACATTGGATAGGTATTTCCATCTAAGAAATTGTCTTCAGCCTGGTGCAGTGGCTCACATCTATAGTCCCAACATTTTGGGAGGCTGAGGCAGGAGGATATCTTGAGGCCAGGAGTTTGAGACTTGCCTGGACAACGTAGCAAAACCCCATCTTTACAAAAAAATTTAATAATTTACCAGACGTTGTGATGCCTACCTGTAGTCCCAGCTACTCAGGAGGCTGAGGTGGGAGGATCACTTGGGCCTAGGAGTTTGAGGTTGCAGTGAGCTGTGATCATGCCACTGCATTCCAGCCTGGGTGACAGAGTGAGATCTTGTCTTAAAATTAAATAAATAAAATTGTCTTTTTAAAAAAAAGCAGAGAAAGAGTCTCCTAACATCCTAAAGCAACAGCTTACTGGCAAGTACTAGTGCCTCCATGTTAACATTGCAGAAACCAGATTCAAACAAGTTGTGAGTTTCTCTTGAAGCAAAAGAAATCAATTACAGGGAAAACGGAACTCTCAACTTAACACTCAACTTAAGAAATTTAAAACTCATTTCATGATGCTTTGCCCTTCTTCACCTCTCACTGAAACAGTTCTGTTCTTCAGTAATTGGTGTTCGGTTGTTCCCGTGGGTTGACAGTCAGCATGTTTTTATTTATTAAATGGTGTAAGTAAAAATTGATGTGGTGGAAAAATCATGGGAGTGTCTGCCACAGAACAAAGGCTTTTTCTAAACCAGCATTTCTCCCATAACATCTGTGAAGATGTTTCATGTGGATTTTCCTTCCCCAATATCCAATGGCATTTATTTCATGTTCAGACGGAAATGACAGTGACATTTCATTTGACCAAGGAAAAATAAAAGGAAAGAAAGAAACATTTCTACATTTAACAGAACCCAAAGGCAACTTGAAAAACACTTTGAAAGCTTATTTCCATTTTACGATCTAAAGCAGACCTAAGGTATATCTGTAGACAGGTGGTGCTGGTTGCAGTTCTGCTGTGAGCCTTTATGAAAAGGATTATGTTGACTTTCTGAGAATATTTCAGGATTCAGCATCTCAAAGGACTCCAAAATGGTGGTTTTAAACTCCCATTGAAATGGGTCACAATATAAATCCTAAAGAGAAAACCAAGCCAGGTAAACCTAGGGTCTTGGCTCCACATCAAACCTCACAATTTGAATCCCAGGTTATTCTTACAACTCTCTTAAGACCTCTAAGCCCATCCTCACTAGCCACAGCCTGGGGCTTCCTTGATCCTGCTAAAACTGAGCCAAGAAGCAAAAGCTCAGTGAGTGTCATTTTGCATAGAACTACCAAGCAGGATAAAGAGAAGCAGTAGGAAAGGAATTCCCCAGTCACAGAAAACCAGGGTGTCTGATTATAAGATAGTAGTCTCTTCCTTCAAGGCTAGTGGGTAAAATTCTCCCTTGTGCCTTTGAATGAGGGATTTCCCCTAAACACAATACCGAAGTTTGTATTTAGTTGCTGGAACCCTGGAGACTGGGGACTTTTTTAAAAGGCAGAACTTTCAGAGGAAGCTGGAATATAATGCCTATTATAGTGAACTGTAACTTAGAAGTACCCTGTAGAGACAAGAGAAGTCAAGGTTGTTTCTTAACACAGCTTTAACAAAAAATGTAAACTTTGGTTGGATTAAGCTATTACTGATCTCATGCTTCTGTTGGTAGAAAATACACCTTTTTATAAACAGAACTATTTTGGGGAGGATGATAAATCACATCCTAACTCATAACATTTTTATGATTTAAAGACAGTTGGTCCTCATTACATGTGGACTCTGTATCTGCAAATTTTAATACTCACTAAAATGTATTTATAATCTTCAAATCAGTACTCATGGTACTTTTGCAGATAAGCACAGAGTGACAATAAATTTGAGTCACTCAAAGTACATTGTAAACAAGTGTCCCTTTCACGATCTATTTGGTGCCATATTTTTTTGCACTTTTATGCCTTTTGCATGTTCAGTGGTGATTTCACAGTTTAAAAATGGCCCCCCTAAGCAATGTACTGAAGTACCGTCCAGCGTATCTAAGCTCAAGAAGGCCAAGATGTGCCTTACAGAGAAAAAATACACTTGTTAGACAAGCTTCGTTTGGGCATGAGTTATAGTGTTTTTGGCGATGATTCAATGTTAATAAATCAAAATATATATATTGAATATTTATGTTATTTCAATATACATCTATATATTAATTATATACTAAATAAGGTGTCTTTAAGCAGAAACACACATAAAACAAGGTTATGCATTAATCAGTGGACAAAAGCCAAAGGCTTATAGGAACCAAGCCCTGTATTTCCTCTAGGAGCAATGATTCAGTATTTGCTAATTCAACGTCCATGTCTATGTTATAGATCATAATTAGTGTGAATAACAGAATCAACTGCATTTGATTGAAAGCTCTGTGCCATCTGGTTACTTGAGTGGCTCTATTATGTGCAGACATAGTCTTCAACTATCTTTAATGTGACTCAGAAATGTCCTGCTATGTTCAGGATCAGGTTTCAGGTAAGTTAGGAGTTACATAGACTGGATGAGAATCCAAATAAAATCTTACACCTGAGTCAAAGAATGGGAAGCTGATTCTGGAGTGTGGTGAGAGAAGGGAAACTTGGCCATGAGCTATGGGGAGTGCCGCCATGAGGGGAGGGAAGGAGAGATATGGAAGAAGCTGAAGAGAGGAAACCAAAAGTAGAGGGAAAGATATGTGTGCTCACAGTGACGCCAAGAGCCAGCACCTTAGACAGTGCTCTTAATTGTGGGATGTGTCACTGTCTGAGAATATTCAACATTACTCCTTCCACCAAAGTATGGAACAGGAAAATTAATGTGTGTACAATGTCATTTGTTATACTTTCTTGACAGGCAGTAGGTGAGATACCAACACATTCTGCAGAGCTTAATGACATCATTTTAACGTAAATTGAGCCTGTTTATTTGCTTTTCCTGTTTCATGTAAGGTTATGACTCTGTCTCCTGGCTACCCAGAAAAGGCCATTTTGATTTTGGATAAATAGTATCTGTAGAAATGTGTTTTTAAATAAAGGGTACTTCATGCACTTAAGTTAACGGACTTTAATAATCTATTTAATACGCTCTGGCAAGAAAGATGTTTTTACTAGTTACCATTGGAGAAACTATGTGTTCTCATATTCAGGCATAAGGTAATTTGTTTTACATGCAGAAAATAGAGTTTACAATTTGAAATAAACAAATAACTGCTTTAAACAGTGTAGGAGAGGGTACACTACTTCAAAAATAATTGCTTGTTTACATGCATTTGCTTGTTGGAAACAAAAGACTGAAATGAGAGCTCTTCTATCGTTAGTCTGTTATGTGAAAAAATGAGAAAGTGCATACAAGGACCCAAAGCAGTAGAGAGAATTTCCCATAATGCCATGTGGACATGATAAATTGTACCATTTTGCCAATTAATGATATATTAGATCAATACAGCATCTAACTCACGAGCTTCAGCTAGAAATCTCAAGTCTGATGGAAAACTATTTTTTAGTATCTTAAGAAAGTCTCAAAACTTTGGAAAAAATTAGTGTTTTTGAAATATGGCCAAGTTATATCTTCACACATGAAAAATGTACTATATTTTTCTAGGAGTTTGAAAATCATTTTGAGGGCTGAGAGTTTTTCTAAGCAGTGTTAAAACCACATTGAATTGCTGTTAAAGGGTAATAGTCATACCCTTTCATATTGTTTTGAGAATTAAACAGAATACAGCACATGGAACAAAAATTAATATAATATCTTCGATCAAAAATATAATTCTAAAATAATATTATTCAAAAATATAATAATATTCTTGGTAGAGTAAATGTTGGCCCTAAAAAAGCATGTAGTTATCAAAATTGTCCTAAACAAAATATCATTTTCTGTTGGCTGTCATTGCTACAACCATGCCACTCTTGGAAACTGATAGAACCAACAAAGTAAATGGCAAAAAGAAATGTTGAGGACAACAATAATGCTTTCCTGATTCCTCCAAATCATTTCCTATAAAGGGCTGTACAATGAGATTGCTTAGTCTACATGCCTATCTGTTCCACTCATTGGTAATTAAAATGAACTGCTGTAACAAGGAACCTCAAAATATCAGTAGCTTAAAACAATGAAGATTTACTGTTGATGTGATCCTTCCATAAGAATCAGGTAGCTCTTCTTGGGGTCCCTCTTAAATAGTTTCTTCCATGTTGCAGCCTCCTCAGTCTTAGTAGAAGAGAAAGACTTTATAATGATTGTTAGGGAGGTTTATGGCCAGGTCTAGAAATAGCAACATAAGGCCAGGCATGGTGGCTTGTACCCATAATCCCAGCACTTTGGGAGGCCAAGGCAGGTGGATCACCTGAGGTCAGGAGTTCAAGACCAGCCTGGCCCGGTAAAACCCCATCTCTACTATAAATGCAGAACTTAGCAAGGCATGGTGGTGGGTGCCTGTAGTCCCAGCTACTCAGGAGGCTGAGCCAGGAGAATGTTTGAACCTAGGAGGCAGAGGTTGCAGTGAGCCAAGATTGTGCCACGACACTTCAGCCTGGGCCTCAGAGTGAGACTCTGACTCAAAAAAAAAAAAAAAAAAAAAAGAAAAAAAAGAAAAAAAGAAAGAAAGAAAGAAAGAAATAGAAACGTAAAATCCACTTCCATTTTTAAGACCAGAACCTAGTCCTAAGGCCACAAAGTAACTTCAAAGTGTACTGGGAAGTGCCCTCTTCCTGTTTGCGTAGGGTAAAAAAAAAAACCAGGATATGCTTTCTTGATTCTTCAAAGCAAGTAAAGGTTTAAACTTCCCAGTATGTTCAGTTTATTTCTTAACATGCCATTAAATGAGCTGAACAATTTACTGGAAGAGGAAAATAAGGTACCATTTGACACCTTAATTTATGTATCTCAGCATGCATAGTTGAGGTTGGTGTTAAGCACAGCTAAAGTTCCAAGTATCCTCTGAAGCTTCCCTGGTGATCTAACTGGGCTTTCTGGTGATGGTCCCTTCTAGGCTGCTATAGTAACATTTATCAAATATGTCTCTGTATTCTTTCTTTCTGTGTATTATGTCTGTTATCTTCCTGTTTAAAGAATTCAGTTCTCCTCTGCTTTGTGTAGCTACTTATTTCTTTGCTCAGTTCTTGTATTCTTATATTTATATTTTCAGCCTGGCTTCCTAGGGGTCATCCCTGTGTTTTCTCAGCTCAGTGATCAACCAGCGATTGGGCAGAGATTAGATTCAAACACCTTTTATACAAAGTATACAAAGAAACAGGAAAATCTACCCTGCAGCCTGTACTCAGAAAAAATAGTGTTCAATGAAACTAACTTACAGAGTCAGCCAGGATGTTAGATTTAACAAAGATGTCAACACAACTATTAAAATTATGTTTAAAGAATTCAAGCTAAGCTTCTTATGTTTAATAATATTATATAGTGTAGTATATTGTAGTATAGTATCATATTGTAACTATAGTAATTAAGGATGTGTGTTCTGGAGTCAGACTGCAAGGGTTTGGATCTTGTGTTTATTACTTACTTGCTTTTTACCTTACCTAGTTATTTAACCTCTTTCTGCCTCAGTTTCCTCATGTAAAAATAAGCATAGTAACTAAAGTACCAACCTCATACATTTATTTTAAGGATTGAACATGATAAAATATATAAAGCACTAAAACTGGCAAGCATTTAAAAAAAACGTGCAGTGAGCCTTCAAGAGATGCTAAATATAATGAGTAATACAATATAGAACTATGATTTTATTTGCTTGAATCTTCTATTGCTGGTAGCATTATAGACTTACCCATAATAGGTCACAATAAATGTTTACTGAATGAAGTCATGAATATTTTGTTTCGTTGGTTAGTTAGTTTTGTTTTGTTTTTTTTGATTTTTTGTTTTGAAACAAGGTCTCACTCTATCACCCAGGCTGGAGTGCAGTGGCACAGCATAGGTCACTACAGCCTTGAACTCAGGGGCTCAAGTGATCCTCCCACCTTAGCCTCTCAAGTAGCTGGGACTATAGGCATGTGTCACCACACCTGGCTAACTTTAACATTTTACATTTTTTGTAGAGACAGGATCTTGCTATGTTGCCCAGGCTGCTCTGGAACTCCTGACCTCTAGGACTCCTCCTGCCTTGGCTTCCCAAAGTGCTGGGATTGCAGGCATGAGCCACCGTGCCCAGCCAGAAATCATATTTTTGATGCATGAAGTAGAGAGCCTTTCACTTCAATGTAAGGGGACTATAAAAAATTCCTTCCCCAATGTATTTCCTCTAGTTCCACACAGATGCCAACCTTAATTAAGATGTAATATTTTTATTCGGAATGAAGAATCAATGTTAAATGCAAATAAACCTGAAAAAGTAACATACTGGCTTAAATTCACACTATAATTTTCCATTTAAACACAGTATACTCAACTTTAAATGAAACACCTCCTGATACAGCATACCTAAAAAGCTGGATAAAATTTAAAAATTTAATTTTATATGTATAACTGCACTGTTGTAAAAGTAGAACTCCTGCAAAGGCCAGAAATTATATGAAAATGCAGTTCCACAGAAGCACAGCCACTTACGCTGGGGAGTTTACCTTTTGCTTGTGACCCAGACCTGGGTTCCAAAGGTCTCACCCAGGGGATTAAAAACAAAGCTTAAAGACATAGCAATGTGGAACAACATATATTGAAAGCAAGAAAGATTAGTGTAAGGACAAGTGCACATCTCATTCAGAGTTCATGGAGATAATTGCTTGCCTCACTGTTTAGGGAGAGCACAAAAAAGAAAATGTATTCCTTCAAAATCTCCAACCACAACTCTACCAGGTTACCTTTGTAGCCCCCCAAAAAGTAAGATCCGAGTTTAAAGTGGCCTCAAGTTTGTAGTATCCCAGCTTCTTTCTGCTTTACAGAAGAAATACAAATTCTTTCTGGAAGAATGCACCTTAAACCCAAGCTTCATATTAAAAAAAAATTATAAGGAATATGTGCTCCCAAACAAAAAGTCACCAAACACAAAAAAGTGAGAACCCATTAGCAAAAGCCAAGAGAAACCACAAAGTGGAGAATTTCAGACATTGCAGTTATCAGACCTAGAATATGTAAGTTTGATCTCTAACATGCTCAAGGAGTTAAAAGCATATAGCAAGTATAGTAGAGTTACATAACATTAAACAGTGAAATAATAACTGAAAGTAGGAACTACATTAATCATCGGATTAGACTTAGCTGAAGAGAGGATTTGTGAACTGAAAGAGCTTTTATTAGGAGATATACCTAATGCTAAATGATGAGTTAATGGGTGCAGCACACCAACATGGCACATGTATACATATGTAACAAACCTGCACATTGTGCATATGTACCCTAAAACTTAAAGTATAATAATAATAAAAAATAATAATAATAAATAAATAAATAAAATAAAAAACAAGTAGCATATAGTAAGTATAGCCATTCTAGAAAACCGTAGAGATATTCCTCAAAAAACTAAACTTAGAACTGCTATATGACCCAGCAATCCCACTACTGGGTATATATCCAAAGATAATGAAATCAATATGTCAAAGAGATAACTGCACTATCATGTTTATTGCAGCACTAGTCACCATAGCCATAGCCATGACATGAAATCAAGCTAAGTGTCCATCAATGGATGAATGGCTAAAGAATATATAGTATATATACACTATTCTGCCTTCAAAGAGAAGAAAATCTTGTCATTTGCTACAACATGAATAAAGGAGGGCATTATGGCAAGTGAAATAAACCTGGCACAGAAAGATAAATACTGTATGCTCTCAATTATGTGAAATCTAAAAAAATTGAACTCATAGAAGCAGAGAGTAGAATGGTGGCTACCAGGGGCAGGGGTTGAAGGAGCAGGGAGATGTCACTTAAAAGGTACAAAGTTTCAGTTAGACAGGAGAAATAAATTTTGGAGATTTGTTGTACAGCATGATGACTATAATTAATGATAATGTGTGTAGTATACTTGAAAATCACTGAAAAAGTAGATTTTAAAATGTTCTCATCAGAAAAATGATAAGTAGGTGAGCTGATGGATATGTTAATTTGCTTGATTTAATAATTCTGCTATGTATACATATATCAAAACATTGTTATATGCCATAAATATATACAATTTGGCATTTGTCAATTTAAACAAATAAATGATGAGACCTAACTCTGAATGAATAAATACATACATACTTAAGGAATGCAAAAAAAAATTTAAAAAATAAAATAAAAATAATTTAAAATGCCACTTAAAAAGACAGAGTGGAGGTAATTGTGAAAGAAGCATTTGAAGAAAAAGAAAATATAGTGGGGAAGATAGAACACATTTCAGATTGAAGATTTGGGGCAGGGGAGGGCAGACTTCTGTGAAAGATCAGATGGTAAATGTTTTAGGCTTAGGGGCCATAGAGTCTTGGAAATACTCAACTCTGAGGTTGCAGTGCAAAATCAGCCATAAGTAGTAATGTAAATAAAAGAGCCTGGCTACTTTCTAAGAAGATTTTATTTCTACAATGGCAGCACACTACATTTGGCTCTTGGATGATAGTTTGTTAAATACTAGACTAGGAAATCATAGAAAATCAGAGCAGAATAAAATTTGAGAAGAGAATGTATTATACCTCAATCAAGATAATCTAAAAAATAAAACAACTCTAAAAAGAAAAAAAGAAGAAGTACAATAATGGCTGAGAATTTTTCAGGAATAAGTAAAATAAATGATTCTCAGATTCAAGGACCCCCAAAATTCAAAGTGAGATAAAATAAAAATAAATCTACATCAAGATACATTACTGTGAAACTGCATAACAAGAATGATAAAGAGAAGATCTTAAAAGTAGCCACAAAAGTCAGTAAATTCTTTCCCCCAAAATTATGTAGACACCACACAAAATTGTCAAAAATAACCACATATGGTTCCAGAAATCAACCAAAGGCAAACAAAAATTATGAAGCATTTATTTATGAAAAACTTCTAGAGCGTTGGGTGAGAATAGTAGTCCGTGACTTTCATTCCTGGGGCTACCCCCATCACCTAGCCATCAGCAGATGCACGGTTGATGCTGTAGTTTTACAAGAGGGAAGTTGGCTGTGAAAATCAGCAACTTAATTGTCAGAGGGGACTGATTTGATTTGGAATGAAAGGTAAAAACCACACTAAGTAGCATTGTCAGTAAAAGTAGCAAACTTGATAAGAAATGAATGAGTAAAATCTGCTGCTCGTAAGCTTGAGGTTGTGGTCTCATTTGGGTGGGCAGTGGACAAGCAAGAAACTTAACGAAGAGATCTTGGAAGAAAGGGCTATATAAGCTTCACACAGCCATGGCTGATTGGGAAGCATGGGTGCCTTTCAGAGAGACCACAGAAAAGTGCAAGTCAAAGAAGAGGTGAAAATGCTCAAAGTTTTAACATGTTCCCCAATACACATATATACAGACACTGAAAGTAGAAGCCTTATCGCTTGAGGTGTTTGAGTACAATCTGTGCACAATCATTGGTTGACCACTGAGCTGAGAAGACACAGGGATGATCCCTAGGAAGCCAGGCTGAAAAATATAAATATAAGAACACAAGGACTGAGCAAAAAATAAGTAGCTACACAAAGCAGAGGAGACAGACTCTACAGATTAATTCCTAGCAAGTTCCTAAAACAAAACAAAACAAAACAAAACAACAACCTTGGGGGAAAAAGTAAAAATGCTGTATTTCATGATCTAACATGTTAGTTTTCAACAAAATGGTACAAAGTGTGAAAAGAAACAGGAAAGTCTACCTGCAACCTATACTCAGAAAAAATAGTCGTCAATGAAGCTAATTTACAGAGTCAGCCAGGATGTTAAATTTAGCAATGATGTCAACACAACTACTGAAATTATGTTTAAAGAATTCAGGGAAAGAAATGTATAAAGAATTAAAGGAACATATGACTAGTAACAGCACAAGAGATACAAAATCTCAATAGATAAGTAGAAATTATTTTTAAATAATCAATTATGTATGTAGAAAATCCCAAAGAAGCAACAGTAACAAAATATACTGGAATTAATAAGCAACTATAGCAAGATTGTAGGATATGAGGTTAATATACAAAAGCCAATTGTTTTTCTGTATGCCAGCAATCAACGATTGAAACTTTAAGTAAAAACACAACACCATTTACATTAGCACCAAAAAAATCAATACTTTAGGTATAAATCTAACTAAATATACACATGATCTTTATCTGAAAAATTATAAACTCAGAAAGAAATCAAAGAAGTTATAAATAAATGAAGAGAGATACATATTCATGGACAGGAAGACTCCATATTGTCAGAATGTCTGTTATTCCCAATTTTATCTACAGATTCAGTGTAATCCCAATGCAAATCCCTGCAAATTATTTTGTGGATATTGACAAACTGATCTAAAGTTTACATGAAAGGCAAAAGACACAAATAGCCAACACAGTACGGAAGGGGAAGAATAAAGCTGGAGGAGTGATACTATCCAACTTCAGGACTTACTATACTTACTATAAAGCTATAGTAATCAAGACAGGGTGGTATTTGTAAAAGAATAGATAAATAGACAGTGGAACAGAATGAACAGCCCAGAAATTGGCCGATACAAATATAGTCAACTGATCTCTGACAAAGGAACAAGACAATTCAATGAAGAAAGATTAGCCTTTTCAACATCTGGACATCAATATACAAAAAAAAAATATGAATCTAGACACAGTTCTGACACCTTTCACAAAATTAACTCAACAGATCCTACACCTAAATGTAAAACCCAAAACTATAAAATTTCTAAAAGATAATATAGGAGAAAATCTTTTAATCATTTAAGATTTAATCTTAAATGATTAAAATTATAAAATATACAACACAAAAGCAAGAACTCTGAAAGAAAAAAGCTGACAAACTGGACTTTATTAAGATGAAAACTCCTGCTCTGTGAAAGACACTGTCACTAGAATGAAAAGACAAGCCACACACTGGAAGAAATATTTGCAAAACACATATCTGATTAAAAAAAAACTTGCATGCAAAATATACAACGAACACTTAAAACTCAGCAATTAAAAAAACCACACAACTCAATTTAAAAGTAAAAAAAAGACCTAAACAGTCACTTCTCTAAAGAAGATATACAGATGGGAAATATGCATATGAAATGATTCACAATATTATATGTCATTAGGAAATTACACATTAAAACAACAAGATACAATTACCCACCTATTAGAATACCTAAAATAAAAAAATTTTAAAAAGCTGACAAACCAAATGCTAACAAATATGTGGAGAAAGAGAAACTCATTCATTGCTGGAGAGAACACAAAATGGTCCAGCCACTTTTGAAGACAGTTTGGCAATTCCTTACCAAGTTAAACATCGACTTACTATATGATCCAGCAATCCCATTCCCAGGTATTTATCCAAATTAGTTGAAAACTTATGTCTACACAAACACCCACAAATAAATATTTATGGCAGGTTTTTTTCATGATTGTCAAAATTTGGAAGGAGCCAAGATGTCCTTCAATAAATGAATGAATAAACTGTAGTGCCTTCCTAAATGGGAATATTATGTAGTGATAAAAATCAAGCTATCAAGCCATGGAAAGACATGTAGGAAATTATGACTATCCCAAAAGATTCAAAAATAAAAGTATATGATAAAAGTCAACAATTATTCCTAGTCAAAACTTTTAACAGTCAGGAACTTAAGGATATATACTTGATCTGAAAAAAAAAGGATATCTATAAAAAACCTACAGCAAATACTATAGCCAATGGTGAAATATTGAAGGAATTCTCTTTATAGTCAAGAACAAGACCCAACTGCTATCACCATTTCCTTTCAGCATTCTACTAGTGAGCCTAGCCATCACAGTAAGACAAGAATAAGAAGCATAAGGATTAGAAAGAAACAAAACTGCCATTATTTACTACTTTTCTCTGAAAAATTCAAATGAGTCCATATATTATTAGAATTGGCAATTTAGTAAAATTCTTTCATGTAAGATCAAGCTGAAAGTTAACTTTCAATACCAAGTATAGTCAAACATGTGAAGAAACTGGAATTCTCACACTTTGACGAGGGAAGAGTAAAATTTTATAACCATTCTGGCAAACTGTTTGCCAGTATCTATTAGCTAAATATATAATATATATAACCTATAACCAGCAGTTTTCCATCTATGTATACACAGTTGACCCTTGAGCAGTACAGGTTTGAATTGCACAGGTCCTCTTGTAAGTGGGCTTTTTTCAACCAAACATGGATAGAAAATGCAGTATTCACTGGGTACAAAAGCTGTGTACTGGAAATACCAATTGGAGGACCAACTTTCGATATATATGCAATTTCTGTAGGGCCAACAGTGGGACTTAAGGATGTGTGAATTTTGGTATATGTGGGAGTTCTGGAACCAATTTCCTGCATACACTGAGAGACAACTCTAATCAATGAAAATAAGTGCTTATGTCCTTCAAAAGATATAAAATAATGTTCATAGTAACTTTAGTCATAATACAAAATAATGAAAACAGAATAATCAAATTGTAATATTGTTATATAAATAAATACCACATAGCAATGAAAAAACACAAATACGTATGACAACATGGATGAATCCTGCAGACTCAATATTGTAAACAAAGAAGGCAGAGATTAAAAAGTTCATTCCATGCGATCCTATTTATATGAAGTAGAAAAAAAGGAAAAATTAATCTCTGTTGATAGAGATCAGATTAGAGGTTCCAAGGTGAGGGGAAGCAGTATTGACTCAGAAGGTAAATGCTAGAGCCTTCTGAGAGGCTGGACATAATCTATATTTTGGTCTGGGTGGCGGTTACACAGGTGTATACATGTGTAAAAATACCCTCAATTTATTGTTTTTTAAATTTTAAATGTTAAAATCTCCTGTTTTATTTTAATCAGCTTTATTGAGCTATAATTTATAAATATTAATAATAAATTCACAAATGTTAAATATACAATTTTATAGGTTTTGATAAATACATGCAGTTTTGTAACCACCAGCATAATGATGAGATAAAGCATCCCCAACACACCAAACATTTCCATTGTCCTCTTTTGCAGTCACTCTCCTTCATCCATCCTGGTCCTAAATAAATGGAATCATAAAGTTGGGTAGTCTTTTGTGTTTGATTTCTTTCCCTCATAACAATACTTTATCCAAGTTGTTTTGTTGATCAGGATTTTATTTATTTTTATTTCTGAATAGTATTATATGGGCATTATTTTTATCCACGCAGTAGTTGATAGATATTTGAGTTGCTTTTGGTTTAAGGCTTTATAAATATACCTATGATGAGTATTTGAGTAATTCTACATGTGGATATAAATTTTAATTTTTCTTGAATAAAAACCTAGTTGTAGAATTGCTGGGTCATAAATAAATACATATCAAATTTTATAAGAAACTGCTAACCTGTTTAAAAGGTGGTTGTATCGTTTTGCATTTCTACCAGCAATGTATGAGAATTTCATTTGTTCCACATTCTCACCATAATTTGGTATTTTTAATTTCAGCCATTCTAATAATGTTTTAATTTGCATATCCTTCATGAGCAATGATGTTGAGCATCTTTTCATGTGCTTATTTACAATCTGTAAATCTTCTTTGGTGAATTGACTTTTCAAATATTTTACTCATTTCTAATCAATTTATCTTCTTATGATTGATTTTTAAGAATTCTTTATATATTGCAGATGCAAGTCTGTTATCAGAATATATTTTGGAAAATATGTCTCAATCTGTTTCTTACCTTTGCATTTCCTTACCTTTAACTTTTGAAGAGCTAATGTTTTTAATTGTGTAACAATACTTTCTTATTTTATGGTTCCCACTTTTTGTGTTCTAAGAAATCTCAGTGTAACCTAAAGTCACAAAATATTCTCCTATGTTTTTTTCTAAAAGTTTGAATCTTTTTAGGTCTTACATTTAGGTCTATAATCAACTTGAATTAGATGCTTGTGTTTGGTCTGAGATAAGCATTGAGGCTCATGTTTTGCCTATGAATATGCAACTATTCTAGTGTGATTTATTTTAAAATTTATTTTCCTCATAAAATTTCCTTGGTACCTTCTTCAAAAATCAATTGACCACATATGTGTGGGTCTATATCTGGAATTTCTATTGTGGCCCATTGATCTATATATCTCATCTTATTCCAAACATACTTTCTTGCCAATTGTAGCTGTGTAAGTTTTGAAATTATGAAGAGTTAGATCTTCCACTTTCGTTCTTTCTTTTCAAAATTCTTTTGGCTATTTCAGGTCTTTACATTTTTATATAAATTTTAGAATCAGTTTGCTATTTTCTACATAAAATCTAGCTAAAATCTTTTTTTTTTTTTTTTTTTTTTTTTTTTGAGACGGAGTCTCGCTCTGTCGCCCAGGCTGGAGTGCAGTGGCGCGATCTCGGCTCACTGCAAGCTCCGCCTCCCGGGTTCACGCCATTCTCCTGCCTCAGCCTCCCGAGTAGCTGGGACTACAGGCGCCCGCTACCACGCCCGGCTAATTTTTTGTATTTTTAGTAGAGACGGGGTTTCACCGTGTTAGCCAGGATGGTCTCGATCTCCTGACCTCGTGATCCGCCCGCCTCGGCCTCCCAAAGTGCTGGGATTACAGGCGTTAGCTAAAATCTTAATTGAGATTACAATGAATCTACAGATGAATTGGGGGACAATTAAAAGCAAAACAATAAATAGTTTTCCAATTCATGAACATGGTATGTCTCTCCATTTATTTGTGTCTTTCTTAATTTCCCTCAGCAAAGTTTTGAAGTTTCTAGTGTACAACTCTTGCACATATCTTGTTAAACTTATCTCTAAGAATTTCACTTTTTTGGTACTATTCTAAATGGTAATTTTGAATTTTAGTTCCCAATTATTCTTTACTAAAATACAGAAATACAATTAGTCTTATATATTTACCTCATCTTCTGTGACCTTACTAAACTTACTTACTGCTTCTAGTAGCTTTATGGTAGATTATTTTCGACTTTTCTACATAGACAATAACGTTATTTATAAATGACAATAGTTGTAACTTTCTCTTTCTAAGTGGAATGCATTTTATTTCATTTTCTTGCTTTATCGTACCAGCTAAAGCCATCAGTAAAATGCTGAATAGAAATGGTAAGGGGAAATATAGTATCTTTTTTCAAATGTTAGAGCAACTTTACATTTCTGGGATATATTCTACTTGGTCTACTTGTATTATCCTTTTTATATAGTGCCAGTTTCAAGTTGCTAATATTTTCTTAGAGACTTTTACATGTATGTTCATGATAACTTTTAATCTGTAGTTTTATTTTCTTATAATGTCATTTTCTGGTCTTGATATCATGATAATTCTGGCCTCAGACTGAGTTAGAAAGTATTCCCTCTGCTTCTATTTTCTGAGAGAGTATAAATAAAATTTGTGTTATATTATTCTTAAATGTTTGGTAAAATTTACCAATAAAGCCATCTCAGCCTGGAGCTTTCATCTTGGTTAGATTTTTAATCAACTATTCAATTTCTTTTTTAGATATAGGACTATTACCTATATCTTCTTGAATGAATTCTGGTAGCTTCTATCTTCAAAACAAGTTGTAAATTTCATATATGTTTTCAAATTTATTGGTATAAAGCTATTCATAATCGTTTATTTATATGATTATATCCTCTCTTTCATTCCTGATATTCATAATCTGTGTGATTCTCCTTTTTTTCTCAGTTAGGCTGGCTTGAGTCTTATACATTTTATTGATTCTTGCCTGGAACTAGATTTTGGTTACATTGATTTTTTTTTCCATTGCTTTCTATTATCTATTTCATTGTTTTTTTTTTTTTTTTTTTTTTTTTGCTCTTTATTACTTTTCTCCTTCTGCTTATTTTAGATTTATTTTTTCCAAGGTGGATGCTTAGATCATTGACTTGAGACTTTTCTTATTTTCTAGCATAAATAGTTATGGTATAAGCTATATAATATCATATAATGCTATAACCTTACCTTTAAGCATGCTTTAGTAACATCACTCAGATTTTTATGTCATTCTAATTTTCATTCACTTCAAAGTATTTTACAATTTTTCTTTTTTCATCTTTAACCCATAGGTTATTGAGATGTTTGTTGTTTAACTTCCAAATATTTGGGGCTTTAAAAAATATCTTTCTGTTACTTATTTTTAATTTAATTCTGTTGTTATCAGAGAAAATATTCCATATATCTTCATAGTTCTGTGCAGCACCTCCTCTGACTGAAAATTATGCCTTTGCCTCTCTGAACTAGGAACTCTGTTTCCTCAACTCAGGGAGACTGCTGAGCTCTGTTTGGGTGTCCCCTCCCTGCCCTATGACCTGGAAACTCTTCAGACGGTGACCTGGGGCATTCACTGGGCTTACCACATTTGTTTTTATTCTCTTAGCAATCACTGTCCTGTGCTATATATTGCGCAATATCTGAAAACTATTGTTTCATATATTTTGTCTGTTTTCCTGGCTGTTTAAACAAGAGGGGTAGTTCTGGTTCTTTTTGCTCAACCATTGCCAGAAACAAGTCAAAAACTATTTAAAGTCATATTATGTTTCATCATATACCAACAAACAGAAAATGCAACTTTAAAATGATGCCATTTACAGTTGCTGAAACAATATATCTAGGAACATATTTAATAAAGGATATACAATTTGTGGAATATTATAAAACATGGTAAAAACACATTATTTAATACCTAAACAAATGGAAGAAAAATACCATGTTAATAGATAGGAAAACTCAATAGTGTAGAATTATTTACAGACAATAAAATATCAATGAAAATTTTAATAGGTTTTATTTCACATGGACCTTAATAAGATGTTTATAACATTTGTGTATAAGAACAAAGGACTAAGAATTCCCAGGAAACTCCTAAATAAGACCTATCGCCCAATCAGAAATCATGATTTATAATGAGTCAGATTTGCACAGTGTCTAATAGCACAATCTGGGTGAATAGATTGCCTGAGTTTCAAGTCTTGCTTAGGTACCTACAATCCATTTCTTTGAGCTCAATTTCTTCATCTATATAATGACAGTGCCCACTTTGCAAGGTAATGATGAGGAATACATGAGTTAACATGTGAAAAGTGCTTGGGACAATGGCTGGCATATCATAAACATATATTTGCTATTTTTATTATCTAGCTCTAAATCATTAAGACAGCAAACATAGAGATGGACAAGTAGACAAACAAAACATATTAAGAAACCCAGAAAAGAGTCCCACGAAAATGGAATTTTGGCAAAGCTGAGATTTCAGATCTATGGGAAAGGGTGGGTTATGGTGTGGGATGATTGATCAATTGATTATCCATGAGGAAAAAATGAACACTAAAAACAAAATGTTCATCAGCTGTAGAATGTAATATATTCATTCATTATAATATATTCATGCCATGCACAACCATAAAAAGTGAAAATGAATTACAGCATATCAGATACATACATACATAAATCTCAAAAAACATAATGCCAAGCCTAAAAAAAGTCACAGAAGAATAAATACAACTTACTTGATAACATTTATGTCGACTTTTTCAAAAGCATAACTTAACAATATATTGATTAGAGATATATGCACATTTGTAAAACTATGAAAGAAAACAAAAGAATCATTCAAATTAAATCCAGGAAAGCTGTCACATCAGGGTCCAAGGAGCATGTGACCAATTGGAAGCACTTAGAAGATTTCAAAGACTTCAAAGGGAAATGTATTATTGCTTAAGCTTGGCAATGGGTACATGTGTATTCTTTGCATTGTTTTTATCTTTACATTTTAGCACATATCCTTTTTATGTCTGCTGTATTTTAAATTTTTTATTTCAAAATCATCTGAGGAGTACCAAAAAAATCTGAATGACTATTATTGGTGCTATACCAATAGTTTTATGCTTCTGTAAATAAGTGTTATGTTGAATATTTTAAAATGTATCATTGTGAAATGAACTTCTTGCTTTAACCTAAAAAAATTCTGAGTTATAAATATCCCTGGACAATTCTTTCCAGAAAGCAGGCTTTCAATGGGTTAGAATTAGGGGTCTCCTGAGGACATAAAAGAGATGTCCAGTAAGTGGGAAGAAATACAGGGAGCCAAGGGCTGTGCAATAACATTAGAACATAATGAAAAATAAATTTATACTTCACAGTTTTCCTAGCTGCCCATAAGTGGATAAATTTTTTTGTCTATGATTTTTTTAGGGAGAAAAATAATGTAATCATCCAAATAATCTTACCTTAGATTAGATGCATGATATCTCAAAAACAGACCTTAAGGACCTCATCTGGTTTTGTAAATTAAAACTGTCTAAAAGGAGGAGGAACATCAAACCTTTCTTTACAATGGACACTGCTCTATTTTTCTACATAAATATCTTCATTGCCTTGTTTTGTGAACATGAGCCTGCAGAGATATGAGAGGTATAGACTATTCTCACACATCATGCCATAAATTCTTCCTTTCATCTACTCTAAGGAGTATTCAGGGACTGGTGTGAGCTGCTTTTTCTCATAAAAACAAGTGCAGGGTCCTCAGTGGATCTTTATTTACTCATTTAGAAAATATGGAACATTCTAGTTCAGGACCCTCTGTAATATAATTCTGGGCAAATTTTGGAAAGGCCAGAGGATTTCCTAGCAAGGATTCTGAAGCCAACTGGGGGAAATTTCTCCCCCATTTTAAGAAGGATTTACTACACCTCTCAAGAAAGAAGTAATCTCCAAGAAAAGTACAAAGCCAGGGCCAGAGAGCCAAGGAGCCAGAAGACAAGTTCTGAAAAGATCTTCTCAGAGTCTTTATGAGACCATTTGATCTCTAGCCTTGCTCATGATGCGTAGAGTGGTTGTTTGCATTTGTCTTTGTTAAAGTGGGGAGAGAGAGAAGTTTTAAGTTCCCTTACACGGGCATGTAGTATCATCTCTGTATTGCAATGTGCCTGTGTGACAATGCAAGGGAACATGGTGGATCTGCTGGGCAGCCATGGTTAGGCCTCAGAGAGAAAACCACGTCCCTCCTCTGATCGCAGAGTGACTCTGGCCATCTTAAACCTACCTTGTGAAAACACAGCTTGCATCTAGGCATTGCCCAGGCTACAGAAAGCTAGACAGAGAGAGAGTGGACCATTATCTAACCCTCATTTCATAGGAAGTTCAAGCATCAATTACATGAAAATATGAATTCAAATAATTTATCATTGTGATAAAATAGGCATAACATAAAATTCACCATTTTAAGCATTTTTAATTGTGCAGTTCTATGGCATTATGTGTATTCACATTGTCATTGATATAGTTTCGCTCTGTGTCCTCACCCAAATCTCATCTCAAATTTTAATCCCCAAGTGTCGAGGGAGGGTCTTGATGGTAGGTGACTGGATCATGGGGGTGGTTTCCCACTTGCTGTTCTCATGATAATGAGGGAGTTCTCATGAGATCTAATGGTTTAAAAGTGACGCTTCCCCCTTTGCTCCCTCTCTCCTGCCAACACGTAAGAAGTGCCTGGCTTCCTCTTCGCCTTCCACCATGACTGTAAGTTTCCTGAGGCCTCTTCAGCCATGTGCAACTGTGAGTCACTTAAACCTCTTTCCTTTATAAATTACTCAGTTTTGGGCAGTTCTCTGTAGCGGTGTGAAAAAGGACTAATACAGATGTGCAACTATAATCACCATCTGTCTCTGGAACTTTTTGGTCTTCCTCAACCTGAACTCTGTACTCATTAAACAGGAACTCCTCATTTCCCCTTCCCCAGTGCCTGATAGCCACCATCCTACTTTCTATCTGCATGAATTTGGCAACTCTAGGAACCTCACATAAGTAGGATCATACAATATTTGTCCATTGGTGACTGCCTTTTTTCACATAGTATAATGTCCTCAAGGTTCATCTATATATTGCAGCACATGTCAGAAGTTCCTGCCTTTTTAAGGCTAAAGAATATTCCATTGTATGTATATACCACTCTTTGTTTATCCATCTATCATTGTTTCTTCATTTATCCATAGACATTAAGGTTGTTTCTACCTTTTGGATCTTGTTAATAATACTATTATGAGCATGGCTGTACAAATATCTGTTCGAATCTTTGCTTTCATTTTTTGGGGGGTATATCCCGACAAATGGAATTGCTGGATTTTATGGTAATTCTAAGTTTAATTCTTTGAGGAACTACCATTCCATTTTCCACAGTGACTATCCCGTTTTATTTTCCCACCCACAGTGCACAAGGGCTTCAACTTTTTCACATTCCCACCAACACTTACTTTCTATTGTTTCTGTTTTTTGTTTTTTTCATAACATCCACTCTCATGAATGTAGAGCCTCATTGTGCTTTTGAGTTGCATTTCTCTAATGATTAGTGACGCTGAGCATTCATTCATTCATTTATTTAGAGTCGGGTCTTGCTCTGTCTCCCAGGCTGGAGTGCAGTGGCACAATTACTGCTCACTGCAGCCTTGACCTCCCAGGCTAAAGTGATCTTTCCATCTCAGCCTCCCGAGTAGCCGGAACCGCAGCATACGCCACCACATCCAGCTAATTTTTATATTTTTCATAGAGACAGGGTTTCACCATGTTGCCCAGGCTGATCTCAAACTGCTGGACTCAAATGATCCGCCCACCTTGGCCTCCCAAAGTGCTGGAATTACAGGCTCACACCACTATGCCCAGCCGCTGAGCATCTTTTTATGAGCTTATTGGCCTTAAATAATTTTTAAAGCTGTGCAATTTCACATTCAAAAAGCCATTTCTTAATTTCACTGTTTGTGTGTGTGTGTGTGTGTGTGTCAATTCTTTATCACTTATGTGTAAAATTTATGTGGTTTGAGTAAAGAGGGAAAATGGAAAAGGTATCTTTAAACACATTTAAAAACATTTGTGTTTACTTTGTTGATGATCACATGATTTTCAAAATCTTTAATGGACTCACTTTCTCCTTATTCAAGCTCCATCAAAAGTTAATTAAATATGTAGAATTTTCCTAGAAGCTAAGCACATTCTTAGGTTTATTCAGTTTTGCTCATGATTTTGCATACTTCCCACTGCCATTAAATCAGAGCATTGGAAACTACAAAGGATTTCTATAGGTAGCTCAGAAAAAACAGCAAATGTGCATTGAATTACATGTCATCCCACATTTTCACAAGTACCTACAATTTATGAATAACCTCTTCTTTTTTTAATATTTGGCTTTCAGTAACCAGAAAAATTCAATATGTTGAATGCTTTATAATAACTAAGAAGTTGAAGAAGAAAACTTGAAATTATACCAATGAAATCCCATTACCCTTGTAAGTTACAGTCAAAGAATTAATAAGCCCATCTGATTGCCTAAGTATTCATAGTTTTGTTTTGTCATTTTGTTTTGTTTTTGAGATGGAGTCTCGTTCTGTCATCCAGACTGGAGTGCAGTGGTGCAATCATGGCCCACTGCAACCTCGGCCTCCTAGGTGCAAGCATTCTTCCCACCTCAGCCTCCCAAATAGCTGGGACTACTGCTCAGGAGTAAGTCTTGTATTTCTTGTAGAGATGGGATCTCACTATGTTGCCCAGGCTGTTCTCCAACTCCGAGGCCCAAGTGATCCACCTCTTAAAGTGCTGGCATTACAGGCATGAGCCACCATGCCTGGCCTCTTCATGAGTTTTATCTGTTTGTTTTCCTCCTCAGAGCTATGTAAGTCTCATTAGAATCCTTTAAAGAGAGACAGGAGACTCCATCATTGCCTCGCTTGCATTTCAAAGTAAGTAAGAGGTCATGCCCACTAGAGTCACAAGTATGTAAAGCCTCAGGGATAAATCTGAATATATATTACTGTTATTACTAATTAGTCATAAGAATAACTTTTAAGTCACCCAGCGCTTTGGGGTTGTTGTGCTTTAATGCTTTAGATTATACGTTCAATAATATCTCTGGAGACCACCCTAATAAGAAATAGCTTATTTTTACCTCAGGATTCTACTCTCAAATATAAAATTTTAACTTGCACTGAGAGCCAAGATAATTCTTAAAATGGCACATGGAAAAACTGTGACTACAAAACTCCAGCCTCCATCACAACCTGGCTGTCTAACACATTTTTGTACAACTTTTCAAACTGCTTCTAAATCCACTGTTGGTTCAGATAAGTCGTTCAGCCTTCTATGTAAGGGAGTGTTTTGCAATAAAAACCCAAAAAAGTTCCTCTTGGCACTGACAATTTTATAACATAATGAAGCATGTCCTAAATAATTTTAAGATTCTTTTACAATATAGAAGCACAGATGGGTGACATCATGGTATAAAGCAACTTTTACTGAAATAAAAAAATGCTTTTTAAAGGGTTCTTAGAAATTAGAGCTGTTAAATCAAGAAATCTTTCTGTAGCATTTGACTATAAAATTGAGGAATCTAAACTTACAAGCCTTTGTCTTGAATCTAGGAAGCATGAAAAATCTTACAGGATAAATGCAGACCGCAAATTCAGTTATCCAAGCACTCAAACCATGCCTCTCTACATATGGCCACCTATATAAAGTCACTATCAGTGTAAAGTGGCAAAGCGTGGCATAATCCAAATAGCTAAAGGGGTGGACCTTGCTCCTGTTCCCACTGTGTTTTATAATTAAGTTAGAATCAATATTGGCTGTTCTTGGAGACCATCATGACACTTACCTCAAGTCCCTCAATGTGATATAATGTCCAAATAGTAGAGTGAGATAAATTTAAGAAATTATTCACATCTAGGTTTGGAACCAGAACAGAGTTCACCCATCTAGACACAAAGGGAGGCAAAATATCCATATAGCAGGTATTGGTCAAGGAAACAGGAATCAGAATACTATGCATACATGGTTTTAACTGGCTGCTACTGAACAGGTGTCAACAAAGTACTACCAAATCTGTCCAGCCACCTGTTTTTACAAATAAAGTTTTATTGGAACACAGCCTTGCCCATTCACTGGCATTTTGTCTATGGCTATTTTTACACTCCACTGGTGACGCTGAATAGTTGAACAGAGGCCATACAGTTCAAAAAGCTGAAAATATTTACTGTTTGGCTCGTTACAGAAAAAGTTTGCTATAGAACATTCTGCTAGGATATCAAGCCAATCTTAAGGAAGGACCAAGTAAAAAAACTGGATTAAGCCAGGATGAAGTAGGACATTGGTATTTTATAGCCATTAAAATTATTACCTTTAATTCATATGCATTCTTACAATTGTCAAAGTGCTTTCGTATTCATTATCCCACTTGATTGTTGGAAGAACCCTGTAATATAAACAGCGTAGTTGCCACAACACCTTTTTCAAAGTGATTTGGCCCTGAGAGGTGAAGTGTTTTCTCCTGGATTACATAACAAGTGGGGGTCTTCTGGCACCGTGAGCTTAGAAGTCAAACAAAGCTGGCCAGGTGCTGTGGCTTACACCTGTAATCCCAGCACTTTGGGAGCCCAAGGTGGGGCGGATCGCTTGAGCCCAGGAGTTCCAGACCAGCCTGGGCAACATGGCAAAACCCCAACTCAACGAAAAATACAAAAATATTAGCCAGGCATGGTGGCACATGCCTGTGGTCCCAGCTACTCAAGAGGCTGAGGTGGGAGGATCACCTGAGCACAGGAGGTTGAGGCTGCAGTGAGCCATGAGCACACCACTGCATTCCAGCCTGGGCAATAAGATGAGACCCTGTCTCAAAAAAAAAAAAAAAAAAAAAAGTAGAAGTCAGACAAAGCTTACCAAGCTACCAGGTTGTTTGTCTTGACATCTGGCCAGAAAGCAAGATCAGGAGGCAGGGCAAAGGTGAAAAGTTCAAGAAGCCCAGCAGACACTGTGCTCCGGCACCTTACACCTCAGGAGAAGACGCAGACATCCTGGAGTGCGTTTCCCCACTGACCTTTGCAGAGGCTTGCTGGCTGCACACAGGAAGCTGTTCTGCTCACATCCTCCAGGCTGCTGCCTTCCCATCTGCTCTTCAACACAGGATGTTGTTCTCCCAGATCAGAGCTGCTGGATTCCCATGACACGACGCTCATGCACACATCCTATCTGGGGATGCTTTGCAGCCACCCAAGTGCAGTGCATTTTGGGGTCTGGCACACAGCATCCAAGATGACAGAGGCACTCTTCCCAGGTCACCGCTGTGACTGAACAGCCAGTCTGTGTTCACACTCAGTGTTTGTGTGGATTGCGGCCAGACTTTTTGCTTTGTCGAGAAGAGGGCAGATTCTAGGGCCAGACTGACTGAGTTCAATTCCCGCTCCTGTACTTAATATCTGTGAGATCTTGGGTGAGTTTCTGGGCCTCTGAGAGTTTCAGTTTGCTCATCTGTTAAATGGAGATAATAATGGTGTCTACCTTGTCAGGTCACCATGAAGGATAAATGACTTAGGACAGTGTTGGGCATATAGTAAGTGTACAATAAATGCTAGCAATTGTTCTTAATGATCATTACTATCTCAAGGAGAGCTAGGGCCCTGCCACAGCCTGTAGCATTTTCTTCTTGGGAGGCAATTTTTTGTCTTGGGGTACCTGATGCCTTTATACCCTCAGTTGGATGTACATTGTCACCAAGATATTTGTTCACATCTTGAAGATAGGAAAGCAGATAGAACTTTGGAAAAAACACTCCATATCTGCAACACCAATGTGCTGATACACTGGGAAGAGACTAATCTCTCCAGCTTCTGAGGCAGAGTGTAGCTTCAGGGCCGATTAGTATCACCAGCTCATGATGGAAACCCCAGTTAGACGCTGCACAGTGAGGTGGTCACGTGAGGTTCTTCTTAGGGACTGTGAAGAAACGAGGGAGGGTATTCCCTTATACATGATCTCTATTTCCATGTTCAAAACTGCAAGAAAGTTTGTTTGAAGCCCATAGGAAGAATTTAGGTTAGCTACGAGAAAGAACTAGTAAACATGGAGATTTCATGTGCTGCCAAAAAAGCAAAGTTGGCTATGCCTTTGGGATTTGGAAAACAGAACAGAGTCAGAGAGGTGTGAGGCAGCTCAAAGCTAGGCATTGCTGAACCAGGAGAGCACAAGAGATCCTCAGAGCCAGCCCCCAGCTATGGATGGAAGGTGCAGTCATGCATGAGCAACAACTGGTGTCAAATCCTGCCAGAAAACAGAAGTGCACATTACCAGGTAGAGCTGCTCATTAGAGCCCAGGTGAAGGCCAGCGGAGCACAGGGTTACTGCAGGCTGTGGCCTCGAACCAGCCCCAGGGAGGAGATCCCCAACAGCCGCCTCCTTCACTGGAGTAGCCAAAGATCATCCCGAAGCCAGGGCAGCTCAGGCAGTTACAAAAGCAGAATCCGGGAGCTTTAGCAAAGGTTCAGAAACCAGGAAGAGAGTTCATGGGAAGGGCTAGCCCCATATTTGGAATACGGTAGTGTTCTCTCTCTTTGGTGAGGATTTACGTCAACAGAAAGGATTTCCAGACAGGTGTGAAGGCATCCACTCACGAAACTAAATAGAGATATATGTGGGGAGGGGGTCAGGGAGGCCCAAAAGTACAATGAATAATTCAATAGTGATATCACTGAAGATGGTTCAGGAAGATGTTCTCATGCTGAAAAAGTCATGGCAGCTGGATTTGGAACAGGGTATTTGTCCATTTGCATTGCTATAAAGGAATACTTGAAACTGGGTAATTTATAAAGAAAAGACGTTTATTTGGCTCACAGTTCTGCAGGCTGTACATGAAGCATAGTGCCAGCATCTGCTCCTGGTGAGGCCTCCAGAAGCTTGCAATCATGGCAGAAGGTGAAGGGGAACCAGCAAGTGACATGGCAAGAGAGAGAGCAAGAGAGAGACGGGAGGGCCCCGACCCTTTTTAAACAACCAGATCTCACGTAGACTAATAAAGTGAACTAATAGAGTGAGAACGCACTCATTACCACGAGGACCGCAACAAGCCATTTATGAAGGATCCACCCCCATGACCCAAACACCTCCACTAGGCCCACCATCAACATTGGAGGTTGAGACTTGGAAGGGACACACATCCAAACTAAATCAACAGGGTAAGCACTTAGAATTTTTAAGCAGGGAGAAAACTTCCAGTCCTATCCTTTCTGAATAGGCCAAAGGATGATCAGGCCAATTCCAGAGGTGCTGACAGTGAAATCGTGAGACTCAGGGAGGAGATCCGTAGGGCCCTGGAGAGCAGCGGCTGTCACCAGCACATGCAGGAGGCTTGTTACAAAGTCTTAAGTAAAAGGCAAATGTCAAGGTTCAGTGTGTTGAATCCTGCTAGGATTAGGTCATTGTGGGGAGATACTAGCCTAGAAGGGACCACACATAGGAATAAAACCCAGTCCCGGCCCAGTGGCTCACGCCTATAATCCCAGCACTTTGGGAGGCCAAGGCAGGAGGATCACCTGAGGTCAGGAGTTCAAGACTGGCCTGGCCAACTTGGTGAAACCCTGTCTCTACTAAAAAAATAAAAAATAAAAAACTAGCCAGGCATGGTGGCAGGTGCCTGTAATCCCAGCTACTCAGGAGGATGAGGCATGAGAATCACTTGAACCCAGGGAGCAGAGGTTGCAGTGAGCCAAGATCGCACCACTGCACCCTGGCCTGGGCAATAGAGCAAGACTCTGTCTCAAAAAAACAAAAAAACAAAAAAAATGGAATATAGCCCACGAATTCAAAGTAAATCTCAGAGCAAACCTGATCAGCTGGTGAATGATCTCAGTCTGGAAGTCTTAGGCTCTGGAGTAGATGGGCAAGTTGCCTGTTGATCACAGGAGACAGATTGTCTATTCCAGATTAAAGCAGCATTCTTGGAATAAGCTTTATAGGTGTGTACTATTCCCAGAGTGAGACAGGGTTTGTTCTCTAGAAACTGGTCTTTTACCCTGAGATTACTCACAATTCAAACAATATCACTGTGATCTAATGGCTACTTCCTTATTTTTGGACTCAAACTAATGATAAAAATAACATAGACTCTACAAACTCTTCTCTTTCCTTTTTTGCTTTGGTGCTAGGAAGCTCACAGCCAAATTTCTTTTCCTCCAGCCTCTATGATTATTCATTTCTTATTTTAATGTCACACAAATTTTATCTTAGTAGTGTATGTATTTTGCAAGCCAACTCACATCCTTTGTTAGGAATGACGTAAGGATAGAAACAAATTAATAAAACCTCTCTTCTTTATTTCTGCCTTTTTTTTTTGTAAGGGTTTTTTGTTGGGCAGGCTTGAAACTGCATGACCAAGCAAACGTTTCTCTGTCAACTTTCTATTCTTTCTTTGGTTTGAAATGAAAATATACCATGCATTGTTGACCATGGCCCTGTGTTCAGCCTTTATGATGGCCTGAGGTTTTGATATACACTAAAATGACAAAGCATTTCAGGAAACCTCCACTGAGTGGAGAAGAAAAATAATAAACCACATGGTGCTCTTCAATGCGCTTTAAAATATTGACTTTGTGGATGAACCAGCTTTACTTAAACAGATGCATGAGTTTTGGTACAGACATGTGAAGTCTGTTTCTTGAGTGACAGGGGATACATTTGCCCTAAGTATTACAGCTCAAACCAAGCGTGGTCACTGAAACACTGATTAGGTGACAAGTGAAATGAGCTTGGTGTTCTCGGGCAGGTTCCCCAGTGTCTCCATAAAGGGACCTAACCTGTTTATGGCAGGTAGTCCCTACAAAATGGAAGGAGCAAAAATGAGCAAGCAGCCCTGCAAGTGACCTATCCCCCTAAGGTGCAGTAGCACCTGGGAGGGCAGCCAAGGAAAATTGGATCCAGTAGTTGCTAGCACGGGCACAGGGAAGGGAGACGGCTTCCAGTGGCTCAGACAAGCAGCTGATTCCAAAGCCCACTGGGCATGACAATCACCTGAGAATTGCTTTTTTTTTTTTTTTTTGAGACACAGTCTCACTCTGTCACCCAGGCTGGAGTGCAGTAGCACGATCTCAGCTCACTGCAACCTCTGCCTCCAGGGCTCAGGTGATCCTCCTGCCTCAGCCTCTTGGGACTCTAGGCATGTGCCACCATGCCCGGCTAAGTTTTGTATTTTTCATAGAAACAAGGTTTCACCATGTTGGCCAGGCTGGTCTCGAACTCCTAACCTCAGGTGATCCACCCACCTTGGCCTTCCAAAGTGCTGGGATGACAGACATGAGCCACCGCACCCAGCTGAAAATTGTTGTTGTAAATTTCTGGGACCCTCTCTTGGGCTTTTTCCAGAAATTCTAATTCACTGGGCCTGAGATGGAGCAGATATGCCAATTTTTTTTAGAGGTTCTCCAGCTGATTCTATAGTCTCTCAGGTTTGGAAAAACCACCCTGGCCTAAAGACAGCTGCCCTAGCCGCACTCCACTCCACCCCCACCCCAGCAGTGCAGACATCTATGTCATACATATGTATATATTCTGTTGATATACACACAGTCCCCAACATATGATAGTTCCACTTAGGATTTTTTCACTTTACAATGGGGGAAACAATATGCATTCAGTAGAAACCATACTTTGAATTTTGAAATGTGGTCGATTCCCAGGCTAGTGATATACAACGCAATACTCCCTCAATATGCTGGGCAGCAGCAGTGAGCCACACCCCCTGGTCAGCCACACAATTGAGAGGGTAAATGACAGATACTCTATAGTGTTTTGTGTGGCCAGACGGTTTGCCCAGCTGTAGGCTGCTGTAAGTGTTCTGGGCAGGTTTAAGGCAGGCTTGGCTAAGCTATGATGTTTGGTAAGCTGGGTACATCCAGTGCATTTTTGACTTACACTATTTTCAACTTTCAGTGGATTTATCAGGACCTACCCCCATTGTACGTCAAGGGACATTTGTATATACATATGTATGCATACAGATGAATATATATACATATTTATATATGGACATATCCATATGTATCTTATTGGCATGATATAGATATAGATAGATATAGATATAGATATAGATGATATAGATATAGATATAATCTCCCACTGGCTCTGTTTTTCTGGAGAACCCTGACTAATACAATTCCCAACTCTACAAGTGGCCTATAGCATAATCCCCTTGATTTTTCCCCTTTTCCTTGTAAAATTAGTCTAATTACACTGGCTCTCCCAGAGAAGGAAAGTGTGCTATAATGAGACATCATTCTATTCCTCTGAAATGCTTCTATCCACACTGCATGGGATAAAACCACCTGTTTTAAATGGTGTCAAGATGCATTCACACTTCTTTCCTGGCACTGATCCTTCCAGTCAGCTTCCCAGGCCAAAGTCCTTTGCCAGGTGCCACAGCCCTCGAAGTCATGTGATTTGTATCCGCCAGGGTCCGAGCTATGTCATTGTCAGTCATTATTCTGAGGCATGAATCTAAAATGTGAGCCTGGTCTCTGGAGTAGCCACTTGGCTAGTGGGTGGAGAATCCTGACTGGTTCCTCTCTCCTCCATCCCTGCACAATTGGAATGCCCTTCATTTGACAGCCTATAAAGTAGCCAAGGTTAGTTTCTTTGTGAAATCTATTCCTGAAAAGAAAGGCGACTGCTAATATGATGAGGGAACTGAAGAAACCTGAAGAAGCATGAGAAAGCAATGGTTCTTGGGCAGACATAAAAGATAATTTGGAGAAATGAAAGCATGGACTTTCTTATTTGGACAGAATTATGAAGAGTAAAAGGGCTAGCTTAAATTTTGTAGTTATGCTTTACTAAATTTAATGGAGTGGATTTTATGATACAGCAGTATTTGCAAACATGGTGGTTCATTACATTTGCAGGACACTTCTCATAATATTAAGGGTTTACTCCCACATTTTTTCCTCCCAGTTTATAAGGCTGAGATTATGAGTGTGATCCTACTATGGACTCTGTGGTCTGAGTGAAGAATTGATTTTGTAACTGACATTTTTCATAAGGCTGTGCTAGACCTGTTAGGAATCATTAAAACTGAAGTTTTGAAAAAGACGGGCTAAGGAAAGTATTTATTGAGTGCTACCATGTGCCCGACAAGGTGCAGAGTTGTCATTTCAGTTGATCTATGTAGTAACTCTACATGGCAAAAATTACTATCCCAACTTTAATAATGAAAAACCAGGGAGGGTAACTTGCCCAGGACTGGGCCCACATTTAGAATTTAGAGGTAACTCCTCTTCCCATTGATTCCAAAATTTATACTCTTTCCAGCACATAACTGTGTCTGATAAAGTGCTAAGTAGCTTCACATTTATCAACTGTAAATGGGGAATAGCACGGTATTTACACTTGGAGTGGAGTTATATGACCACATCTTCCCAGAATCTTTTTATAGTTCATAGAGAGTTTGTATAGACTCTCCCCAAGGGAACACAGAATAATCGAGGTTGGAAACAGCTTAACCTCAAGTCATAAAAATCACTGACGTGGGAAACTAAGAGGGAAAATGGTTATCCTTAGTGGAGGAGAGGTTGTATGCTTCTGGTATGGGCTACATGTTCAATTGGTGGAAGGAATGTTTTCAGCCTTGAAAAATGTGACCCCTTGAACACATTTGATTTTTACATCATGACTATTGTTTTTTGTAAAGCACGCTAAGTACAAGTATTTGTTAGAATAAACTCCGAACTCTTTAAAAGGTAAAATAATTTATATCTCTTTCCCTGACTCTCTCTCTCTGATGCACACACATATGCACATACACACATACATACACATCCCATAACACATCACACAGACACACAATTGCCCATTTTATCAGTTAGTCGGTACCCTATGGCAGCCCAAAGAGGTTGGAAATTACATTCTTCTGTTTTCTTACTTTGTCATGGTGCTGTGCCTGTTCTGTAAACAGCAGGAGAAGTAATTATGTAAGGTGGGCATTCGTTTCACGGTCACCTCTTGGAATATACTCTAGGAATGTGCTAAAGCAAGGAAATATTTGCTTGAACTAATGCCTGGAAACTGAACGTGGTATGCACTTCATAATAATATCAACCACACATCTGGCTCATTTTTATGTATTGTACCTGAGTGGGTGGGGTAATATTTACATTATTTTTCCCCTTCTAGGCTGTCTGGTGTGTAGTCTGTGCATGCAAGGGAGTATCGTGCGTGTGAGTGTGTGTGTGTGTGTGCGTTTCATATTCCCTATTGCAGCATCTGCCGTTTGCTCTGAATTGGAGCATTTACCATTGCAGAACTGTCACCGGCATCTTAGAAACACAGATTTACATTCCACAGGTCCTGTAAATGGGCTACGGGGCTGCATGATGCCTTGTGTTTAAAAGAGATCCAAAGGGCAGCCCAGCACTTTCCGTCCAGCTGCACTTCATACTGTAACTGTGTCCGTTGAAAAGTGAAGCTCAAAGGATTTTTTAGAATCTGCTGCCCCAGCAGGTAACATTCTGGAGTTTTGTTGTTGTTTTTTTTTTCTTGTTGTTTTTTTCTGCCATTTAAAATGTCCAAACCCTCTCGCTTGGCTAGACCTTTCTTCTCTAATGCAGCTTCTAAGCTGCCATCAGCTAGGCGAGATGATTTGAACAGCAAACAGAAAAAAAACAGCTTAGGTGAGAAGATTTTGAGAACTGGGAGTGAAGGAAATTTGGTCAAACAGCAGCAGGTGCAAACGGCGGCAACTCCTGCACAGCGGAAAGCTACACCACACAAAGGTAATGTTTGAAATCCACTGCTTTTGTGAACGTTTGCTTAGAAACTTCCTGCTTAACAATACTGACCGGTAACTTCAATGAATGAGACTTTCATGGCTTCAAAACTTATCCATTTGATTGAATGTGAAATTTTCTAAAATCCTGGAGTGTGTTGCTAAAAATAACCAATAATTATTAGGAAGATGGAGGTGATAGAACTTTCTGTCATTAATTAATGAATGAGATAAGAAATGCTGATTGTTTTCACTTGTCTTCCAGAATAACAGATTTTATTCTTGGTCGTGTTTTGTAGTCTTTCATAATCCAATCATATTCAAAGTTTCTTACCCTTTATCTATATGAATAGAAACAAAAAAAAAGAAGGAAATTGCTCTAAAACCTCATCATTAACCAGCAATGGAAGTGTTGCATGCTTAATTGTTTAGTCTCTTTTAAAAATGAATTGTATCTGAAAATACTAACGTATGGTTCCTTGAAAAGCGTGATTAAAATTCCTGCTAGTGTTGCTACCTGGAGCATTTAAATTAGCCTTCTCAGGTGAATGTTGGAATGTTTCACCTAGCAAGAGTATTGGTGGATATTTGCCCAGGAATTGAGAAATGTAGTAACTTAAGCTATCTGTTATTTTAGCGTATATAATCACAGAGGGCAATGAAATCATAGCTGCTAAAAATATAATAGTAATTTCCCCCATTGTACCAAGAACTACATATTAAATCACTAAGCAGCATTTATAATACTTATTTTAATAGAGTTTTAGTTCTCTACTACAAATGTAATATTTGGCCCTGTGATTTTATAGTAAGATAAAAAATTGTTTTAATATTCTCATTCTTATAACTGGGAGTTTTTATTTTCTAAAAAGTCTATTTTATAATTTTAAACCTGACCTCTTCTCCATTAAAAACTATGACAAACAAATACGCAATGATACACTTTTGTGCCCTGTACTATTTCGAAGATGTAAGTATCTGTCTGGAAAATTTTAAGTTTTCCCTTAGTTTTATTATTATTGTTTCATCCACTGTGATCAATGACATGCTTGTATAAAAAACAGAGACCAAAATGCTTCATAAAAGGCACATGCAATGAACACTAGAAGACCTTAGAAGTACTGACAGAAGTGGCTGAATAGAATGAATTTTGGCTGCATGAAAGAAAAACTTTCTTTTCTGTTAGACTATGTATAAAGACATGAAAAATTCTTAGAAAAGGAATGTCAACTACCTCAACCTAAAGAGCGTCCAAACATTTATACAGAGTATATCCTTTTTTAAACAAACAATCCGAGGCTCAGTGCTTATTCCAAAGATTTATTCAAAATGCTGACCTTTTCATGGCGACCTGTGAGATCATTTTTAAATAGACTTAGTGGGTGAAAATAATTTTATTTGATAAAAGGTCTGGGTTGGGATTAGTTCAAAGTCATTTAAAACCAAGAGTGAGTATTAAAGTCCAAGATCAATATAAATAAGACATACTTTTGTAAATAAATAAATAAATAAATAAACTGGAGGTAAATTATAAAATAATGAGTTGGGGGATTTTTTGAGTTTCTCTGAGAGGAAAAGGAAGTATTCTATGACAAGACATTTTGATACTGGCAGCAGGACTGGATTATTTTTGAAAGACATCATCATCACGCATATTTGTTTTTATTCTTTAATCAGTATTTTTAAAATCCAACACATTGTATCATATAGCACCAATAGAAACCTTTAATAGTTGGCAAATCGGACTATGAGTCTCTTTCTAAGATAGCTCTGTTGCATTAGGCTTTCACGGAACGTGGTTGTCGTAAGATCAAGAAATCCAATAATAGCCACACCATCTGAGATTTATGTTGAATTGATATGGTGTTTTTGTCCTCCTCACTAAGATTTTTGTGTTAGTTCTTTAGAATGTTTATTTCATTTGGTCCACAAGGTTTAGCTTAATCTTGACGTAGCTTATCACGTGTCAGGTTTTATTTCTTTCTTGTGTAATTTGTTAAATGAGGGCACCCTGATACATTTCTGACTTTTTTTTTAAGTGTGTCTCCCATTTAGTGTATTTCTTAGACTAGTGTAGTGACCCTTCCTTTCACCTCTTTTCCATGCTCCCCTCTCCGCTTCTTAAATTTTCTCTTCCGTACTTTTATTTGGGTATTAAAATATTGATAATAGTTATGCTTGGTTATCATAATTAGTTTTCCATCATCCATCTATAGGCTAATTCTAAAAGTTGAAAATCAGTACAGTGTGTAACTAATATGACCTCATAAATCCTTTCATTACTAAGCTGAAAAGTGTGCTAAATCATTTTCTCTTACAGTTTTAAAGTCTTTAGTCTTCTGTCCTCAGCATCTCTATCCTCCAAAGGACTGTATGGTCATGGTTATAGTCATAGAACGCCCCTTTTTTTCTAGATGCTTTTCTCTGCATTCCTCAGTTCTTCTGCCCTGCTCTTTCCTGCCTGATTTCTAGAACTCCTGAACAGGTATCTCTTACTTTCTTTTATTATTTTGTGAAAGCACATTCCCAATAAGCTTAAGGAAAACTAAATGACAGGTAAACTTTCTAAATCTTTGCATGTCCAAAAAACATCTTTATTTTATTTTCACATTTCAATGATACTTTGGACAGGCATAGATTTTTAGACCAAAAATAATTTTTTCCTCATAATGTTAAAGGCCTTTCTCCATTGTCTTTTGAGATCTAGAAGTGTTGATGAGAAGTCCTGTGTTGTTCAAAGATTCAGTTTCCTTTGTAGGTGATTTTTCTCTCTCTCTCTCTCGAAGCTTTAAGGATCTCCTTCTTTATCCTTGATGTTCTGAAATTTCACTGAAGTATTTAAAAGTATAGGTGTTTTATTCATTCATTTTTGGCTTGATGGGCTCTTTCAATTTGAGGAATAATGGCCTTCGGTTCTGAGTATTCTTTCCTATCAATTATTTGATAATTTCTTTCTCCGTATTTGCTCTAGTTCTCTCTTTATGGACCTCCTAGGAGTTGGCTCTTGAATCTACCCCACCAATTTTTCTGATACTCATCTTTCCCTTATATTTTTAAGCTTTTATCTCTTGAGTTTTTCTAGGAGATTTTCTTAATCTTATATTCCAACTCTTCTGCTATCTAGTTTTGATCATCGTCATATTTTTAATTTCCAAGAAGCTTTTAAAATTCTGATTATTTGGGGACCAAAACACATGGCATTATTTTCTGTATATAAGCAATATATTTGTGTGCTTCATTTACCTAATGTACTTATCTTTGCCTGTTCCAATCTGATGGCACCATATACCCATGTTTCATGATGAGGGTAACCATATCAGTGTGATACTGGTGTGTTTTTATTCTGAACCAATGGTCTCAATTGATCCCTAGAACAGAAGAGCCTGGCAATCAATAATCCTTAGGACAACAGCCTTGAAACTCATGTTCACCTATGGAGAATTTTTTCATGATACAAACCCACCAAATGGAAAGTGAATGTTGAAGTGTATGTGTTGATATATGTCAATAATTTTATTCAGGATGAGGATATGAGCCAATATCTTAGAATGTGGCATTTCTTCCTGGGCTTTCTGGTTCCTCTGACCTTAAATTGTTTTGTCCTGATCTTATTTACTTATTTATTTATTTATTTTATTTATGTTTAACTTTTAACTGTTCTAAAGAACAACTTTCTTTAGAAGAGGATATAAATACTGACTTCAACCTTGGTTTGAAAAATAGCTTCCATCTCTTATATATTTGTGATGATGATGATGATGACGACGACGATGATACCTAACCTCTACTGGGCTCTTCCTATGTGGCCAGCACACTTCTAAGCACATTATAAATACACTGACTCATATAGTCCTCACAACAATCCTGTGTCATAGTCCTATTGCTATTCCTATTTTGCTGATAAGGAAACAGACAGAGAGTGTATTAGTCCATTCTCACACTGCTGTAAAGAACTACCTGAGATTTATAAAGAAAAGAGATTTAATTGACTCAGTTCTGCATGGCTGAGGAGGCCTCAGGAAACTTACAGTCATGGCGGAAGACAAAGGAGAAACAAGCACATCTTACCATGGTGAAGCAGGAGAAAAAGAGAGAGCGAAGGAGGAAGTGCCACACTTTTAAACCATCAAATCTCATGAGAATTCACTCACTATCACAAGAAAAACAAGGGAGAAATCCGCCCCCATGATTCAGTCACCTCCCACCATGCACTTCCCCTGACACATGGGAATTACAATCTGACAAAAGATTTGGATGGGAACATAGAGCCAAACCATATCACAGAGTTTTGAGTTATTTTCCCAAGATGATGCAGACAATAAGAAGTAGAGCCGGAATTCTAATTCCAGTGGTTTTGAGCCTTGTACTTGCACATTTCACCGTGATGCTAGACCACCTTTCTACACAAAAAAGCAATTCACTCATCAGATAAGTTAATAAAATGAGTTAACACTTTGTGATTGGTTAGCTAGTTCCTGAAAAAATCTTTCTGGTGGCACTCTGCAATTCAGAATAAGCTCTTCTGTTTTCAGCATTTGTATTTGTTGCCCAGGATTATTGTATCTCAAACAAAACAAAGAAGTGGGAAAGGATGAGAACAAATTTCAGAGTTAATAAATGCATCACAAAACTGTAAATGCTATTCTAATATTGAAATAAATTAAAGGATACATTGTCTATAGGGCCTTGCTGTCCTAATATGTATACTTATCCCTGCAGACATGAGTATACACACACACAAACACACACATGCATGCACACACAGCATACAATTCAAGAAAGGCTCTTCCATCACACATGACCTGGTGGTCCTAGTACAAGCCTGCAGGCCAAAAATCACTCAAGTCTAATTCTCTTCTGACACAGGCTCCCTCTGTGGCCTTGAGCAAGGCAATTATCCTTCTGGATTGAATTTCGTCAACCATTAAAGAATAATAATATGTGGTTTATGGGGAGAAGTAGTGGTGAGGATTAATGACTTAGTTAATGTGTGTCCAGTGTTCTCAAGAGCTCATATCCTGCATGAATACTCTAAGTCAAGCACAATGGGGTCTCTATTTACATACCTACAATTGCTATAGAGAATAAAATCTTACTCTGTTGCAAATACTATGCATGTACCCATACCAGGAAAACTCTATTATCAGCCCCTGGTTGATTGCATACCTTGCCTTATTCTTTATGTTTAAGGAGTAAACTTACATGCATCTTCTTTTCTATAGCACATGTAGATTGAGATCACCTTTAGATACCTGGAGCTCAACATTGTCCACCTCTATATTAATACTTGGAGAACAAAAAGTGTGTCCTCTTGCTAGTGGCACTCAAATTTATTCTGGACCCTGCTGATGACTGTAGTTATCTTAGACCAGTGCACAGTGAAGTAGCCTGAAGGCAGTCATGGCTGTGGATAGGCAATGTCTTGAAAAGGTGCACTCAGTGTATGGCTTTTTCCTAATAATAAGGAGCAAGCTGATAATACCAGTCAATGGATATCATCCATTGATAGGACTTATACTTTTTCTAGTATTTTCCAGAAGCAGCAATGGATTTATATTGATTATGTGCCTTTCTTTGTCTGACTGCCTTTAGGACCAATTCCACTCATTTGTTGAGAAGATCAGAGGTCAAGGGTACAGTATGTAATCAACAGAGCACTGGCAACTTATGCTCACAGTTATTAAATTCATAGTTTTGGCTCATTACTGAGACCAGTTCGTCCAGATCCATGTATTACATATCTATATGGGTCATTACATTTCTCCTCATACTTTTGCTACAATTTGCATAGCTTACTCTGAGTAGCCACTGTACAAATGAAAAGTAAACATACTTAATTTGCTTAAGAGTATTTAATGGCAACTTTTCTCCAATTAAATATAGTATGAGCTATGACTGTGTGAATATGAAAAATTACACTTACTTCTAGAGTTTTCCATTTCTTGACTAATCTTATTTAAAATTTTCGCCCAGGTTGGGCACGGTGGCTCACGCCTTTAATCCCAGCACTTTGGGAGGCCAAGGCGGGTGGATTACTTGAAGTCAGGAGTTTGAGATCAGCCTGGCCAAAATGGTAAACCCTGCCTCTACTAAAAATAAAAAAATTAGCCAGGCGTGGTGGCAGCCGCCTGTAATCCCAGCTACCTGGGAGGGTGTGGCAGGAAAATTGTTTGAATCTGGGAGGCAGAGGTTGCAGTGAGCCGAGATCATACCCCTGCACCCGAGCCTGGGTGACAGAGCAAGACTCTGTCTCAAAAAAAATATATATATATATATATTGGCCGGGCGCAGTGGCTCACGCCTGTCATCCCAGCACTTTGGGCGGCCAAGGCGGGTGGATCACGAGGTCAGGGGTTCGAGACCAGCCTGACCAACATGGTGAAACCCCATCTCTACTAAAAATACAAAAATTAGCTGGGTGTGGTGGCAGGCACCTGTAATTCCAGCTACTCAGGTGGCTGAGGCAGGAGAATTGCTTGAACCTGGGAGGCGGAGGTTGCAGTGAGCCGAGATTGCGCCACTGCACTCCAGCCTGGGCGACAGAGTGATACTCTGTCTCAAAAAAAAAAAAAAAAAAAAAAAATTATCCCACCTACTAATGAATGAGAAGTAATAAATATAAGTAATTCTTCTTACCGTACTTTATTTTCTTCCTAGATTCTGTTGAAATTCAGTATGTCAGGAAAGGAGTATACAGTCACCTCTTAAAGTTAATCTGGGGTTTTCTCTGAGCTGATCTGTAGTTTTGGTTACCCTGGCATAGCCTGCTTAGGGTAGAGAGATCAATAACTCAAAAATGTGATGAAAAACTAAATGCACTTGCATTAGAGAAGCATGAATCACTGTGGAAAAGAGAATTAACAGTCTCCGAGTTTTACAGTGGCATAGAAACCTAAAGATCATATAAATTATCTCTTTTTTTAACTCTATTTATTTATTTATTTTTATTGTTATACTTTAAGTTCTGGGGTACATGTGCAGAACATACAGTTTTGTTACATAGGTATAGACATGCCATGGTGATTTGCTGCACCCATCAACCTGTCACTTACATTAGGTATTTCTACATTAGGAGAACATCTGGTGTTTGGTTTTCGGTTCTTGTGATAGTTTGCTGAGAATGATGGTTTCCAGCTTCATCCATGTCCCTGCAAAGGACATGAACTCATCCTTTTTTATGGCTGCATAGTATCTCATGGTGTATATGTGCCACATTTTCTTTATCCAGTCTATCATTGATGGACATTTGGGTTGGTTCCAAGTCTTTGCTATTCTAAATAGTGCTGCAGTAAACATACGTGTGCATGTGTCTTTATAGTAGAATGATTTATAATCATTTGGGTTTATACCCGGTAATGGGATTGCTGGGTCAAATGGTATTTCTGGTTCTAGATCCTTGAGGAATCGCCACACTGTCTTCCAAAGTGGTTGAACTAATTTACACTCCCACCAACAGTATAAAAGCATTCCTATTTCTCCACTTCCTCTCCAGCATCTGTTGTTTCCTGACTTTTTAATAATCACCATTCTAACTGGCATGAGATGGTATCTCATTGCGGTTTTGATTTGCATTTCTCTAATGACCAGTGGTGATGAGCATTTTTACACATGTTCGTTGGCTGCATAAATGTCTTCTTTTGAGAAATGTCTGTTCATATCCTTTGCCCACTTTTTGATGGGGTTGTTTGTTTTTTCTTGCAAATTTGTTTAAGTTCTTTGTAGATTCTGGATATTAGCCCTTTGTCAGATGGATACATTGCAAAAATTTTCTCCCATTCTGTAGGTTGCCTGTTCACTCTGATGATAGTTTCTTTTGCTGTGCAGAAGCTCTTTAATTTAATTAGATCCCATTTGTCAATTTTGGCTTTTGTTGCCATTGCTTCTGGTGTTTTAGTCATGAAGTCTTTGCCCATGCGTATGTCCTGAATGGTATTGCCTAGGTTTTCTTCTAGGATTTTTATGGTTTTAGGTCTTACATTTAAGCCTTTAATCCATCTTGAGTTGATTTTTTATAAGGTGTAGGGAAGGGGTCCAGTTTCAGTTTTCTGCGTATGGCTAGCCAGTTTTCCCAACACCATTTATTAAATAGGAAATCTTTTTCCCATTGCTTGTTTGTGTCAGGTTTGTCAAAGATCAGATGGTTGTAGATGTGTGGTGTTATTTCTTAGGCTCTGTTCTATTCCATTGGCTTATGTATCTGTTTTGGTACCAGTACCATGCTGTTTTGGTTACTGTAGCCTTGTAGTATAATTTGAAGTAAATTATCTCTCTTAAAATATCTAAGGAAAAAGTCAGAGTTAGTTGTTTTGGTCAAGACTAGAGGTACACTAGTTTGAATCAATGTCTTCTAACTCAATGCTTTTTTTCCTTCTATGTATCCTCAGCAGAAAAAGCAAAAACTGCTAGAACACCTCCAGGTTTCCCTTCAAATGTCCACTTCTTAACATGGTTTCTTTTTTTTTTATTTATTTCACTTATTTTGGGGGAACAGTTAGTGTTTGGTTGCATGGAAAAGTTCTTTAGTGGTGATTTCTGAGATTTTGGTACACTGATCACCTAAGCAATGTACACTCTACCCAATGTGTAGTCTTCTATCCCTCACCCAACTCATACCCTTCCCCCTGAGTTCCCAAAGTCCATTATATCATTCTTACGCCTTTGCGTCCTCATAGCTTAGCTCCTGCTTACAAGTGAGAACATATGATGTTTGATTTTCCATTCCTGAGTTACTTCACTTAAAACAATGGTCTCCAATTCCATCCAGGTTGCTGCAAATGACATTATTTCATGCCTTTTTATGGCTGAGTAGTATTCCACATTTTCTTTATCCACTCATTGGTTGATGGGCATTTAGGCTGGTTCCACATTTTTGCAATTGTGAATTGTGCTGCTATAAACATCCATGTGCAAGTGTCTTTTTCATATAATTACTTCTTTTCCTCTGGGTAGATACCCAGTAATAGGATTGCTAGATCAAACGATAGTTCTTCTTTTAGTTACCTAAGGAATTTCTATGTTTTCCATAGAGATTCCACTATAAACATATTTCCTTATTTAAGGAATCTCTATGTTTTCCATAGTGGTTGTGCTAGTTTACATTCCCACCAGCAGTGTCAAAGTTTTCCCTTTTAACCACATCAACGCCAACATCTGTTATTTCTTTATTTTTAAATTGTGGCCATTCTTACAGGAGTAAGGTGGTTTCTCATTGTGGTTTTGATTTGCATTTCCCTGATAGTGATGTTGAACATTTTTCATGCGTTTGTTGGTTATTTGTATATCTTCTTTTGAGAATTGTCTATTCATGTCCTTTGCCCACTTTTTGGTGGGATTATTTGTTTTGTTCTTGCTGATTTGTTTGAGTTCCTTGTAGATTCTGGATATCAGTCCTTTTTCAAATGCATACTTTGCAAAAATTTTCTCCTACTCTGTGTGTTGTCTGTTCACTCTGCTGATTATTTCTTTTGCTGTGCAGAAGCTTTTTAGTTTAATTAGGTCCCATTTATTTATCTTTGTTTTTGTTGCATTTACTTTTTGATTCTTGGTCATGAACTCTACCTAAGCCAATTGGCATGGCTTCTTATTAACCTCTGATATATTGTGTCTCTCGTGCTCTGTTACCTGCACTCCTATTTTCTGGTGCTACTTGCGTACTCCAAGTTCAAGAAGAGTGTGCATTGAGCAGGCAATGGTTGTGCCGATTCTTTATTGGATTTTATCTATGTAACTAAGTTATAATCAGGGATCCTTTAATGCTGATAACATGTGAGCAGTATCTCTTATTATGTTTATAAGACACAGGTTTGTTTTTGGTGGCTTATCTCTAATGGATCTGATAAAGAAACTTTCCTTATCTCAATAACGTTAAAAAATCACAAAATGATTTTCTGTTTCTGCTTTAACTAGAGTGGAAACTAACAAGCTCTATTTTTATAAATATTTTCCTAAAATCTGTACTAGTCAGTACCTTCCAAACTTTAGATCAATGTCCCAGGGAAATATTTTCTTTGTAAAGAACTTAAGAGATTATATAGAATCACAAATTATAGTTTTAGCCAACTCCAGTAGAATATTTTGCTATCTAAACTACTTTTTCATTTAATTTCCTTGTATTCAGTTCTTGGTGCATATATTGCTTCCAACTTTTAGTTTTCAAGTCTAATGAGCCACTTTACATTTAAAATACTTCTATTATATTACATTCATTTAAGCAATTGGAACTTGGCCATTTGAAAAATAACCAGAATTAGTATAGATGAAAGGGTCTGTGATTACCTTTTTATTTGGGGCTATGTCTCCCAAGCAAATAAATCATTTTCTTATATTGTTATATGCTATATATGTTCTTAAGGGTAGTTTTATCAATCTTGGCTATTTAGGAGCAAATTATCACGAGCCTCTCTAGCTATCAATCTGCCTATTAGATTACCCATCTCTTCTATAATCACATAATACCAACCTTCCTAGCTTATGGCCACATATGGGTAGGAGAGGCATCTGAGAATTTGAAAATCTAGACAAAAGAAGAACCTTCTTCCTGGTGACAGTGCTATAGCAAGTTAACTATTATGGTTTCTTAAGTTAAAAATCTTTAGAGTTTTAAGGCAGACCACAAAGTCTGCCTGCATGGTTTTCTCCTTTTGTTTTGTAACAGGAGAAAATTCAGTTGAATTCAGTGCAATTTTGTTCCCCGTGTTTCCAAAATATACAATTCCATTACTAAAATAACCTAGAGGAAACTATAAGTAAGTAAAGAATCCCTTCTTATATACCATAAACATTGGTTAAATATATCTCTCAGGAACACAGATAACTTTTGTTATATTTTGTATTTCTGGGTAATTCATATTTATAAATATGATGCACAAGTTAGACTTTAACAGACATTCATGGTTTAAACACAATTATTTAGACTGTAGAATATTATGCTTGTGTCTGACAGCTTATCATATGCGTTATGAATATATATATAGCATTATGCTGGTATATTACATTTTTAACATACTCATTAGTTTGGAGCTAATAAACTTAAGTAGTTCCATTTTCAATATATGTAGGATATACATTAGTTAGACTTTTCTTGAGCCAATGTTTTAATATTTTACCCTGTTGATTAGGTTGTTTTCTGAAACTATGATTCCTACAATGCCTTTGCCCACTCAAAAAAAAAAAAGAAAGAAAGAAAGAAAGAAAAAAACCTATTTAACCATCTCCTATGTGTCTGGCATTGTGCTAAATACTGGAAAGTTAAAAATAAGTAAAACATTGTTCTTGCCCTGAGGAGTATTATACAGCGATAGAAATAACCAGGTTATCTGGATATCTAAATGGAATTTTCTGAATAGATTTATATACAAAATGGCATGAATGCACAGAAGAACAGGCCATTTCCCCCAGGTAATATGAGTTCACCAGGTAGAATGAGAAAGGAAGCATCATAATAGACCATGTTGGTTGCATTTAGGAAATAGCAAAGTAGACCTGTGTGGCTGGTGAGGGAAACATGGAGAGAGGAAGAGACTGAAATAATTTCAAGGGAAAAAAAAAGTTTGTTCATGTTTCTCTTCCATCAGTGAACATTTATTAGGCTAAGTGTCAGGCATTATTCTAGTATCTAACCAAGATGAAGGCCATGAGAGATGAAGGCTGTGGTTCCACGGGGTTTAACTGTGGGCTCTATGACAAAAATTAAGGCAAAGTGATGGAGAGTAATGAGAAACAGGGAAGGAGCAGGTTTTGGTAATTGAGAAAATCAAGTTTTCTTTGTGACGTTAATGTGGCACAGCTATAAGCATTCAAGAGGAGATGCCAGATAGGAAGTTGAATACGTGGATCTAGCGATCAGGGCAGGACAGAAGCTACAGACATAAATAATGTGAATCACCAGTATATGAGTGCTATTTAAAGCCATGGGATTGGATGAACACCTAGGGAGATGGAGGGGGATAGAAAAGAGAATGTGGCCCATCTCTGAGGACAGAAAGTAGCCCAGGACCCTGGGATATTCCAAGATTTGAGCTTCAAAGCAGGAGCAAAGATAGAATGAAAGTATTAAGCCTTGTGTGCACTAACTTGAGAACTTTCTTTTAAAACTCCAGGCCAGGGTATTCTACGCATTTCCTCCCAACAGAAACAAATTCATGCCTGCCCCTTCTGCAATTGCAAACAAATACAGTCATACATTACTCAATTACGAGGATATGTTATGAGAAATATGTCATTAGGCAATTTCATCATTGTGCAAACATCATAGAGTACACTTAAATAAACCTAGTTGGCATAGCCTACTACACACCTAGGCTATATGGTATAGCCTACTGCTCATAGGCTATAAACCTGTACAGCAGATTACTGTACTGAATACTATGGACAATTGTAACACAACGGTAAGTATCTGTACATCTAAACATAGAAAAGGTACAGGAAAAAATACAGTATTATAATCTAATGGGACTCCTGTTGTATATGTGATTTGTCATTAACCAAAATTTTGTTATGCAGCACATGACTATACTCCAAATAAGAATTTTCTTAGACGCTGGGCATGGTGGCTCATACCTATAATCCTAGCATTTTGGGAAGCCGAGGCAAGCAGATTGCTTAAGCTCAGGAGTTGGAGACCATCCCACGGAACATGGCAAAACCCTGTCTCTACAAAAAAGAAAAAAAATTGCCAGGCATGGTGGCATGCACCTGTACTTTCAGCTACTCGGGAAGCTGAGGTGGGAGGATTGCTTGATCCCAGGAAGTTGAGGCTGCAGTCAGCTGAGAGGGTGCCACTGCACTTCATCCTGGGCAACAGAGTGAGACCCTGTCTCAAAAAATAAAAAGAAAAAGAATTTTCTTGGAAATTTATATTTAAAATGATGGAAGTCTTATAATCTAGTCTATAATGTCTTGTTTAATATTAGACTATGTTTAACTAAATTACCATCAGAATTAAAATGTTTCCTACCATGTTTAATTTATAGCTTCAAGTATCCACAAATATTTCTCACACATTGCTAAGGGGACCCCTACTCCTCCTGAAGAAGAAAGACTCAGCCATGGGGAGCCATTTAGAGGCATTCAGCATCCTTCCATTCTTACTTGTAATTTCAGATTTGCATCACATAATTATTTTATATGGTTTGTTAGTATTTGTGTGGCTTCCTTCCTCTCTCCTTGAGAATGGAGTTTTCTGGTTTTGATGATGAAGTTCTTTCTAAGAAGGTGAGGGCTTATTTGCTACTTCAATTTCTGGCACAATGTAAAGTCATTTTTTTTTCCGATAAAACTTCTATTTACATTTTTAGAGATTTGTGAAGAAGCATCTTCAGTATTTAAATACAACACACTAGGAAAATCTCAAATCTATTCTATTTGTGCCCTACTTATTAAAGTTATTTCACAAAATTTTTTGATAGCTATAAATAGAAGAATCATCAACAAATAATAACAGGAGCTGTACATAATAGATGTTCAGAGAATGCCCTTGCAGAAGGCTAAAGCTAAAAAAACTAAATTAAAAAAAAATACCCCAAATGTCTTTTATAATGCCTGGTTGTTCTGGCAGAAAGTAAAGAAATTCCTCTGAGGCAAAAGCAAAAAAAAAGCTCCAATGCAAAGGACTAAGTGAAAGTTGGAGCCATCATTTGCTTTAGTGGCCTCTCTCAATCCCCTGTTGCCTAGAGGAGTTTAAAAGACACATTCACTGACAATAAGGAAATCTTGAGTCCAAAGAATAGTGGTAACACAATTAAATTGGGTGTAGTTCCAGATGCTTGGGGGTCTGAGATGGGAGGATCGCTTGAGCCTGGGAGATGGAGGTTACGGTGAGCCAAGATCGCGCCACTCCACTTCAGCCTGGGTGACAGAGGGAGGCCTCATCTCAAAAAAACAAACAAAAAGACACAAAACCAGCGTTGACACCATCAGGGATGAAGAAAAAGCGTACCCGCTTTGCAGTGGGAGACCTTGGAGAAAACTCTTGGCTCACCCTCGAGTCTGGGTGGAGAAGAAAAAAAGAAAGGACTGTACTAAGAACGTCTAACCTCAGGTCTAACGTTATATTATCATACGACAGGAAAAAAAAATCCAAAAGCCAAAAATGGTATTTAATTTTTCCAGTTTGACCATGTACCCAGCTACCTGGAGGCAGAAAATGAAAATCCTATTGGAAAGAAAGCACTTTGTATGCAGCCATCTAAGAATTCCAACAGATGAAGGTCCGAAAACATGAGTTCCCAATAGAAATTTCACTGAATACATAAGGAAACAAATGACCATGAGTAAGAGGCAGGAAGGGAAAAGAACCCCGCTGAATCTGATCTACATAAACTCCCAATATTAGAACTATCAGATACAGAATATAAAATAAATGTATTATATTTTGAAAGAACAGATTCTAGAAATATTGAACTGTGGTATTTTAAAAATAGATCTTCTAGAAATGAAAAAGGTAATAATTAAAGGTTGTATTTAATTACATAATTATAATTAAAATTCAGAGTAAATACAATGAAGAGAAAACTGACAAAATAGAAGGTATACTTTAAAAAACAATTTTGGCTGGGCTTGGTGGCTCACACCTGTAATCCTAACAGAATACCAGCCTGGGTAACGTAGGAAGACCCCATCTCTACAAAAAAAAAATTAAATTAGCTAAGCATCATGGCACACACCTGTAGTCCCAGCTACTCAGGAGGCTGAGGTGAGAGGATTGCTTGAGTCCAGGAGGTGGAGGCTGCAGTGAACCATGATCTTGCCACTGCACTCCAGCCTGGGTGACAGAGCAAGATCCTGTGTCAAAAAAATAAAAAATAAATAAAATGTATTATGGCAACATAACACGTGATCTAGCCTCTTAACACATTTTTAAGTATACAATACAATATTATTAACTATAGACACAACATGTACAGCAGATCTAGAAAATTCATTCATCTTGCATAACTGAAATGTTATACTCGTTACATAGTAACTCGCCATTTGTCTCTCCCCTCAATCCCAAGCAACCAGAATTCTACTCTGTTTCATGAGCTTGACCATTTTAGATATCTCATATAAGTGGAATCATATGGTATTCTTCCTTCTGTGACTACCTTATTTCACTTAGCATAATGTCCTCAAGTTTCATCCATGTCGTGGCACATTACAGGTGATATCTCATTGTGGTTTTGGTTGGAATGTCCCTGATGATTAGTGATGCTGACCATCTTTTAATATTTTAATATACCTACTGGATATTTGTATGTCTTCTTCGGAGTCGTGTCTATTCAAATTCTTAGCCCATTTTTAATCAGATTATTAGGTTTTTTTTGCTATTAAACCGTAGGTGTTCCTTACCTACTTTGGAAAATCCCTTCCCAGCTATATGGGATTCACACATATTTTCTCCCATTCCACAGGCTGCCTTTTCACTCCATTAACAGCCTCCTTTGCTGTGCAGAAGCCTTTTAGTTTGATGTAGTCCCACTTGTCTATTTTTGTTTTCGTTACCTGTGCTTTTGTTGTCATTTCCATTAAATCATTGCTGAGGCCAATGTCATGAATCTTTCCCCGTTTTCTTCTGGGAAATTTATAGTTTCAGGTCTTATGTTTAAATTATTGATTCATTTTGAGTTGACATTTTTGTACAGTGTACGTTAAGGGTCCAATTTCATTTTGCATGTGGCTATCTAATTTTGCCAACACCATTTGTTGAAGAGATGGTCCCTTCCCCATTGTGTACCTTAGTACCTTTGTTGAAGATCAGCTAATTGTGTATGCATGGGTTCATTTCTGGGCTTTCAGTTCTGTACCATTTGTCTATATGTCTGTCTTTATGCCAGCACCATTCTGTTTTAATTACTGTAGATTTTTAATATATTTTGAAATCAGGAAGTATGATGCCTCCAGCTTTGTTCTTTCTTCTGAAAATATTTTGGCTATTTAGGATCCTTCATGATTCCATGTGAATTATAGAGTTGTATCTTCTACTTCTGTAAAAAATTTCATTGGAATTTTGATGAGGATTGCATTGAATCTGTAGATTACTGGGCAGTATGAACACTTTAACAATATTAAGTCTTCCTATTTGTTAACATGGAATAAATTTTCCATTTATTTGTGTCTTCTTTAATTTCTTTCATTAATGTCTTTAATTTTCAGTGTGCAAATCCTTCACCTTTTAAGTTTATTCTTAAGTATTTTATTCTTTTGGATGCTATTGTAAATGGGATAAATTTTGTAATTTCCTTTTGCAGTAGTTTGTTAGTGTATAGAAACACAACTTATTTTCATATGTTGATTTTATACCCTGCAGCTTTACTAAATTCACTTATTAGTTTACCTTTTTTTTCTTAAAGTTTTTAGGATTTTCTAAGGGTGTGTTAGGTCACGTCATCTGCAGAGGAGGATAACTTTACTTTTCCCTTTATGATTTAGATGCCTTTTTTTCTTGCCTAATTGCTCTGGCTAGAACTTCCATTACTTTATTGAATAGAAGTAGTAAGAGTGATCATTCTTGTCTTCCTCCTGATCTTAGAAGAAAAGTTTTCAAGTTTTCACCATTGAGTATGATGTTAGCCATGAGCTTGTCATATATGGCCTTTATTATGTTGAGGTAATTTTCCTCTACTTCTAGTTTGCTGAGAGTTTTTATCATGAAGGTTTCAATTTTATAATTACGTTTTCTGCATCTATTGAGATGAGCATGTGATTTTTAGCCTTCATTCTGCTGATGTGGTGTATCACATTAATTTATTTTTGTATGCTCCACCATCCTTGCACCCTAGGGATAAATTTCACTTGGTCATGGTGTGTGATCCTTTTAGTGTGGTGTTGAATTCAGTTCGCTAGTATTTTGTCGAGGGTTGTTTTATCTATGTTCATCAATAATATGGGCCCGCAATTTTCTTTCCTTGTAGTGTTCTTATGTGGCTTTGGTATGAAGATAATGCTGGTCTCATAAAATGAGTTTGGAAATGTTCTCACTTCCTCAGTTTTTTGGAAGTGTTTGAGGGGGTTAGAATTAATTCTTTTTTAAATTTTTGGTTGAATTTACCAGTGAACCATCTGGTCCTGAGCTTTTGTTAAGAGGTTTTTGATTACTAATTCAATTTCCTTACTAGTTATGTCTATGCCAGTTTTTTGTTTGTTTGTTTGTTTGTTTTTGAGACGGAGTCTCGCTCTGTCACCCAGGCTGAAGTGCAGTGGCGTGATCTTGGCTCACTGCAAGCTCTGCCTTTCGGGTTCACGCCATTGTCCTGCCTCAGCCTCCCAAGTAACTGGGACTACAGGCACCCGCCACTGCACCCAGGTAATTTTTTGTATTTTTAGTAGAGATGGGGTTTCACCATGGTCTCGATCTCCTGACCTCGCAATCCGCCCACCTCGGCCTCCCAAAGTATTGGGATTACAGGCGTGAGCCACTGCGCCTGGCCTCTATGCCAGTTTTCTATTACTTCATCACCCAGTCTTGGTAAGCTGTATGTTTCTAGGAATGTATCCATTTCATCTAGGTTATCCAATTTGTTGGCATACAGTAGTCTCTTACAATCTATTCATAGTAGTCTCTTATGATCCTTTTTTCCTGTGGCAGCAGGTGTAAGTAATGACTCCTTTTTTATTTCTGATTGTCTTTGAGTCTTCTCTTTTTCTTCTTAGTCTAGCTAAAGGTGTGTCAATTTTGTTTTTTGCTTCGAAAACTAATTCTTAATCTCATTGATTTTTTTTCCGATTGTTTTGCTATTCTCTGTTCTATTTATTTCTGTTCTAATCTTTATTTTCTTCTTTCTGCCAACTTTTAGACTTAGTTTCTTCTTAATGTAGGCATTTATCCCTATAAATTTCTCTCTTAGCAGTTTTTGCTGCATTCCATAATTTTGGTGTATTGTATTTTCATTTTTGTTGGTTGCAAGATATTTTCTGATTTCCCTTCTGGTTTTTTCTTTTACTCACTGGTTGTTCAAAAGCATGTAGTTTAATTTCTACATATTTGTGAATTTTCAAATTTTTCTTCTGCTATGGATTTCTAGTTTCATTTCATTATGGTTGGAAAAGACAGTCTTCCTAAATTTACTAAGACTTGGCCAAACACAGTGGATCATACCTGCAGTCCTACTGCTTTAGGAGGCCAAGGTGGAAGGATTACATGAGGCCAGTAGTTCAATACTAGCCTAGGCAACATAGCAAGACCCTGTTTCTACAAAAAAAATTTTTTTAATGAGATGTGCGTGGTGACACAAGCCTGTAGTCCTAGATACTTGGGAGGCTGAGGCAGGAGGATTATTTGAGCCCCAGAGTTCAAGTTTATAGTGAGCTATGATGGCACTCCACATCTTTGGTGTCACAAGGATGTCACAGCCTTGTCACAGCTTCGGTGAGAGAGTGAAATCCTGTTTTAAAAAAAACAAATATACTGACCTTTGTTTTGTGACCTAACGTGATCTCTCCTGAAGAATATTTTATTTGTACTAGAGAAGAATGTGTATTCTACTGCTATTGTTCTGTATAAGTATTTGGTTCATTTGTTGTAAAAGGTTGCTCAAATTCACTGTATCTTTGTAGATTTTCTGTCTGGTTGTTCTATTACTATTGCCATTTTGACAATCATTTTCTGTATGTCTTATGGTTCATTTGTCCCTCTTTTCCTCTCTTACTGTCTTTCTTGTGTTTTCTTGATTTTTAAAAAATTAATATGTTTTGATTCCATTCTATTTTTCTTGTGTGTATTTTTCTTCTGTAGGTATTTTCTTTGTGGTTACCATGAGGTTTACATAAAATATTTAACATTGTAACAGTCTGTTTTAAGCTGATAGCAACCTTACTTCAATCACACATAAGACCTCTACACTTTTACTTCTTCTCCCCTCACAATTTATATTATGGATGTCACAATTTTTATCTATTTATATTGTATATCCATTAACATATTTTCAGTTATAGTAATTTTAATAGTTTTATATTTTAACTTTCATGCTTCAAATACAATGATTTAACCACTGATGTTACAGTAATAACAGTATTCTCTATTTGACTATATATTTACCTTTACCAGTGATTTTTCTACTTTCTTATGATAATGTGTTACTGTTTAGTGTCCTTTGTTATAAGTTGGAGAACTCTTTAGTATTTCTTGTAAGGCAGGTAAGCGGTGATAAACTCTCAGCTCTGTATGTCCTGAAAAGTCTTTATCTCTTCTACATTTTTGAAGAACAGTTTTGCCCAGCATAATCTTCTTAGTTGGCAGCATATTTTCTTTTAGCACTTTGAATATATCATCCCACTCCCTTCTGAATTGCAAGTATTCTGCTGAAAAACCCATTGAAAATCTTCTCAAAGCTCCCTTGTATGTGACAAGTTTCTTTTCTCTTCCCGCTTTCAAAATTCTTTTTCTCTGACTTTTGACCATTTGATTATAATGTGCTTTTGTGTATATTTATTTGGGTTTATCTTATTGAGAGTCCTCTGGATTTCCTGGATCTGGATGTCATTTACTTCCTCACATTTGAGAAGCTTTCAACCATTATTCATTTGAATAAGCTTTCCGATTCTTTCTCCTTCATCTTTATCTGGAACCTCCATGATGCTCATAGTGTATACTTGACTGGATAATTTCAGATGACTTGGCTTTGACTTTACTGATTCTTCTGCTTGCTCTTATCTGCTGTCAAATACCAACCTAATGAATTTTTTAGTTTAGTTAATGTATTCTTTTTTTATTATTATTATACTTTAAGCTTTAGGGTACATGTGCACAACGTGCGGGTTTGTTACATCTGTATACATGTGCCATGTTGGTGTGCTGCACCCATTAACTCGTCATTTAGCATTAGGTATATCTCCTAATGCTATCCCTCCCCCCTCCCCCCACCCCACAACCATCCCCGGTGTGTGATGTTCCCCTTCCTATGTCCATGTGTTCTCATTGTTCAATTTCCACCTATGAGTGAGAACATGCAGTGTTTGGTTTTTGGTCCTTGAGATAGTTTGCTCAGAATGATGGTTTCCAGCTTCATCCATGTCCCTACAAAGGACATGAATTCATCATTTTTTATGGCTGCATAGTATTCCATGGTGTATATGTGCCACATTTTCTTAATCCAGTCTATCATTGTTGGACATTTGGGTTGGTTCCAAGTCTTTGCTATTGTGAATAGTGCCGCAATAAACATACGTGTGCATGTGTCTTTATAGCAGCATGATTTATAAGCCTTTGGGTATATACCCAGTAATGGGATGGCTGGGTCAAATGGTATTTCTAGTTCTAGATCCCTGAGGAATCGCCACACTGACTTCCACAATGGTTGAACTAGTTTATGGTCCCACCAACAGTGTAAAAGTGTTCCTATTTCTCCACATCCTCTCCAGCACCTGTTGTTTCCTGACTTTTTAATGACCACCATTCTAATTGGTGTGAGATGGTATCTCATTGTGGTTTTGATTTGCATTTCTCTGATGGCCAGTGATGATGAGCATTTTTTCATGTGTTTTTTGGCTGCATAAATATCTTCTTCTGAGAAGTGTCTGTTCATATCCTTTGCCCACTTTTCGATGGGGTTGTTTGTTTTTTTCTTGTAAGTTTGTTCACTGTAGATTCTGGATATTAGCCCTGTGTCAGATGAGTAGGTTGCAAAAATTTTCTCCCATTCTGTAGGTTGCCTGTTCACTCTGATGGTGGTTTCTTTTGCTGTGCAGAAGCTCTTTAGTTTAATGAGATCCCATTTGTCAATTTTGGCTTTTGTTGCCATTGCTTTTGGTGTTTTAGACATGAAGTCCTTCCCCAAGCCTATGTCCTGAATGGTATTGCCTAGGTTTTCTTCTACGGTTTTTATGGTTTTAGGTCTAACATGTAAGTTTTTAATCCATGTTGAATTAATTTTTGTATAAGGTGTAAGGAAGGGATCGAGTTTCAGTTTTCTGCATATGGCTAGCCAGTTTTCCCAACACCCTTTATTAAATAGGGAATCCTTTCCCCATTTCTTCTTTTTGTCAGGTTTGTCAAAGATCAGATACTTGTAGATGTGTGGTATTATTTCTGAGGGCTCTGTTCTGTTCCATCGGTCTATATCCCTGTTTTGGTACCAGTACCATGCTGTTTTGGTTACTGTAGCCTTGTAGTATAGTTTGAAGTCAGGTAGTGTGATGCCTCCAGCTTTGTTCTTTTGGCTTAGGATTGACTTGGCAATGCGGGCTCTTTTTTGGTTCCATATGAACTTTAAAGTAGTTTTTTTCCAATTCTGTGAAGAAAGTCATTGGTAGCTTGATGGGGATGGCACTGAATCTATAAATTACCTTGGGCAGTATGGCCATTTTCACGATATTGATTCTTCCTACCCATGAGCATGGAATGTTCTTCCATTGGTTTGTATCCTCTTTTATTTCATTGAGCAGTGGTTTGTAGTTCTCCTTGAAGAAGTCCTTCACATCCCTTGTAAGTTGGATTCCTAGGTATTCTATTCCCTTTGAAGCAATTGTGAATGGGAGTTCACTCATGATTTGGCTCTCTGTTTGTCTGTTATTGGTGTATAAGAATGCTTGTGATTTTTGCACATTGATTTTGTATCCTGAGAATTTGCTGAAGTTGCTTATCAGCTTAAGGAGATTTTGGGCTGAGACGATGGGGTTTTCTAGATATACAATCATGTCATCTGCAAACAGGGAGAATTTGACTTCCTCTTTTCCTAATTGAATGCCCTTTATTCCCTTCTCCTGCCTGATTGCCCTGGCCAGAACTTCCAACACTATGTTGAATAGGAGTGGTGAGAGAGGGCATCCCTGTCTTATGCCAGTTTTCAAAGGGAGTGCTTCTAGTTTTTCTCCATTCAGTATGATATTGGCTGTGGGTTTGTCATAGATAGCTCTTATTATTTTGAGGTACATCCCATCAATACCTAATTTATTGAGAGTTTTTAGCATGAGGGTTGTTGAATTTTGTCAAAGGCCTCTTCTGCCTCTGTTGAGATAATCATGTGGTTTTTGTCTTTGGTTCTGTTTATATGCTGGATTACGTTTATTGATTTGCATATGTTGAACCAGCCTTGCATCCCAGGAATGAAGCCCACTTGATCATGGTGGATAAGCTTTTTGATGTGTTGCTGGATTCGGTTTGCCAGTATTATATTGAGGATTTTTGCGTCAATGTTCATTAAGGATATTGGTCTAAAACTCTCTTTTTTTGTTGTGTCTCCGCCTGGCTTTGGTATCAGGATGATGCTGGCCTCATAAAATGAGTTAGGGAAGATTCCCTCTTTTTCTATTGATTGGAATAGTTTCAGAAGGAATGGTACCAGCTCCTCCTTGTACCTCTGGTAGAATTTGGCTGTGAATCCATCTGGTCCTGGACTTTTTTTGGTTGGTAAGCTCTTAATTATTGCCTCAATTTCAGAGCCTGTTATTGGTCTATTCAGAGATTCAACTTCTTCCTGATTTAGTCTTGGGAGACTGTATGTGTCGAGGAATTTATCCATTTCTTCTAGATTTTCTAGTTTATTTGCATAGAGGTGTTTATAGTATTCTCCGATGGTAGTTTGTATTTCTGTGGGATCGGTGGTGATATCCCCTTTGTCACTTTATATTGCGTCTATTTGATTCTTCTCTCTTTTCTTCTTTATTAGTCTTGCTAGCGGTCTATCAATTTTGTTGATCCTTTCAAAAAACCAGCTCCTGGATTCACTGATTTTTTTGAAGGGTTTTTTGTGTCTCTATTTCCTTCAGTTCCGCTCTGATCTTAGTTATTTCTTGCCTTCTGCTAGCTTTTGAATGTGTTTGCTCTTGCTTCTCTAGTTCTTTTAATTGTGATGTTAGGGTGTCAATTTTAGATCTTTCCTGCTTTCTCTTGTGGGCATTTAGTGCTATAAATTTCCCTCTACACACTGCTTTGAATGTGTCCCAGAGATTCTGGTATGTTGTGTCTTTGTTCTCGTTGGTTTCAAAGAACATCTTTATTTCTGCCTTCATTTCGTTATTTACCCAGTAGTCATTCAGGAGCAGGTTGTTCAGTTTCCATGTAGTTGAGTGGTTTTGAGTGAGTTTCTTACTCCTGAGTTCTAGTTTGATTGCAGTGTGGTCTGAGAGACAGTTTGTTATAATTTCTGTCTTTTACATTTACTGAGGAGTGCTTTACTTCCAACTATGTGGTCAATTTTGGAATAGGTGTGGTGTGGTGCTGACAAGAATGTATATTCTGTTGATGTGGGGTGGAGAGTTCTGTAGATGTCTATTAGGTTCGACTGGTGCAGAGCTGAGTTCAATTCCTGGATACCCTTGTTAACTTTCTGTCTCATTGATCTGTCTAATGTTGACAGTAGGGCGTTAAAGTCTCCCATTATTATTGTGTGGGAGTCTAAGTCTCTTTGTAGGTCACTAAGGACTTGCTTTATGAATCCGAGTGCTCCTGTATTGGGTGCATATATATTTAGGATAGTTAGCTCTTCTTGTTGAATTGATCCCTTTAACATTATGTAATGGCCTTCTTTGTCTCTTTTGATCTTTGTTAGTTTAAAGTCTGTTTTATCAGAGACTAGGATTGCAACCCCTGCCTTTTTTTGTTTTCCATTTGCTTGGTAGATCTTCCTCCCTCCCTTTATTTTGAGCCTATGTGTGTCTCTGCACATGAGATGGTTTTCCTGAATACAGAACACTGATGAGTCTTGACTCTTTATCCAATTTGCCAGTCTGTGCCTTTTAATTGGAGCATTTAGCCCATTTACATTTAAGGTTAGTATTGTTATGTGTGAATTTGATCCTGTCATTATGATGTTAGCTGGTTATTTTGCTCATTAGTTAAGGCAGTTTCTTCCTAGCCTTGATGGTCTTTACAATTTGGCCTGTTTTTGCAGTGGCTGGTACCAGTTGTTCCTTTCCATGTTTAGTGCTTCCTTCAGGAGCTCTTTTAGGGCAGGCCTGGTGGTGACAAAATCTCTCAGCATTTGCTTGTCTCTAAAGTATTTTATTTCTCCTGCACTTATGAAGCTTAGTTTGGCTGGATATGAAATTCTGGGTTGAAAATTCTTTTCTTTAATAATGTTGAATATTGGCCCCCACTCCCTTCTGGCTTGTAGAGTTTCTGCCGAGAGATTAGCTGTTAGTCTGATGGGTTTCCCTTTGTGGGTAACCTGACCTTCCTCTCTGGCTGCCCTTAACATTTTTTCCTTCATTTCAACTTTGGTGAATCTGACAATTATGTGTCTTGGAGTTGCTCTTCTTGAGGAGTATCTTTGTGGCATTCTGTGTATTTCTTGAATTTGAATGTTGGTCTGCCTTGCTACATTGGGGAAGTTCTCCCGGATAATATCCTGCAGAGTGTTTTCCAACTTGGTTCCATTCTCCCCGTCACTTTCAGGTACACCAATTAGACGTAGATTTGGTCTTTTCACATAGTCCCATATTTCTTGGAGGCTTTGTTCATTTCTTTTTATTCTTTTTTCTCTAAACTTCTCTTCACACTTCATTTCATTCATTTTGTCTTCCATCACTGATACCCTTTCTTCCAGTTGATCGCATCAGTTACTGAGGCTTGTGCATTCGTCACATAGTTCTCATGCCGTGGTTTTCAGCTCCATCAGGTCCTTTAAGGACTTCTCTGCATTGATTATTCTAGTTATCCATTGATCTAATTTTTTTTCAAAGTTTTTAACTTCTTTGCCATTGGTTTGAACTTCCTTCTTTAGCTTGGAGTAGTTTGATCTTCTGAAGCCTTCCTCTCTCAACTCGTCAAAGTCATTCCCCGTCCAGCTTTGTTCCGTTGCTGGTGAGGAGCTGCGTTCCTTTGGAGGAGGCGAGGTGCTCTGATTTTTAGTGTTTCCCGTTTTTCTGCTCTGTTTTTTCCCCATCTTTGTGATTTTATCTACCTTTTGTCTTTGATGATGGTGACGTACAGATGGGTTTTTGGTATGGATGTCCTTTCTGTTTGTTAGTTTTCCTTCTAACAGACGGGACCCTCAGCTGCAGGTCTGTTGGAGTTTACTGGAGGTCCACTCCAGACACTGTTTGCCTGGGTATCAGCAGCGGTGGCTGCAGAACAGCGGACATTGGTGAACCACAAATGCTGCTGCCTGATTGCTCCTCTGGAAGTTTTGTCTCAGAGGAGTACCCGGCCATGGGAGGTGTCAGTCCGCCCCTACTGGGGGAAGCCTCCCAGTTAGGCTACTCGGGGGTCAGGGACCCACTTGAGGAGGCAGTCTGTCCGTTCTCAGATCTCAAGCTGCATGCTGGGAGAACAACTACTCTCTTCAAAGCTGTCAGACAGGGACATTTAAGTCTGCAGAGGTTATTGCTGTCTTTTGTTTGTCTGTGCCCTGCCCCCAGAGGTGGAGCCTACAGAGGCAGGCAGGCCTCCTTGAGCTGCCTGGGTGGGCTCCACCCAGTTCGAGCTTCCTGGCCACTTTGTTTACCTACTCAAGCCTGAGCAATGGTGGGTGCCCCTCCCCCAGCCTCACTGCTGCCTTGCAGTTTGATCTCAGACTGCTGTGCTAGCAATGAGCGAGGCTCCATGGGTGTAGGACCCTCAGAGCCATGTGTGGGATATAATCTCCTGGTGTGCCGTTTGTGAAGCCTGTTGGAAAAGTACAGTATTAGGGTGGGAGTAACCCAATTTTCCAGTTTCTGTCTGTCACCCCTTTCTTTGACTAGGAAAGGGAATTCCCTGACCCCTTGTGCTTCCCGGGTGAGGTGATGCCTCGCCCTTCTTCCGCTCACGCACGGTGCACTGCACCCACTGTCCTGCACCCACTGTCCGGCACTCCCCTGTGAGATGAACCCAGTACCTCTGTTGGAAGTGCAGAAATCACCCGTCTTCTGTGTCGCTCACCCTGGGAGCTGTAGACTGGAGCTGTTTCTATTCAGCCATCTTAGCTCCACACCCTCAGTTATTGTATTCTTCAGCTCCAAGATTTCTGTTTGGTTTTTTCCTTAATTTTTTATATCTTTACTTAAATTCTCACTTTGTTTATGTACTGTTCTACTGAGCTCACTGAGCATTTTGGTGACAGTTATTTTGAATTCTCTGTCAGATAATTCATATGTCTCTGTTTCATTAGGATTGGTTTCTCAAATTTTATCTTGTTTCTTAGTTTGAATCATGTTTCTGTTTCTTCATTTTCCTTGACTCTGTTGATATCTATAAAGTAGAAAAAACTACCTCTTTGCCCAGTCTTCATGGACAAGACTGCTACAGAAGAAGGTCCTAGCATGACATCAATCCAGCTAAAACTTCTGTTGGCCTCTCAAATCTTTGTGCTACTCCAAACTGCCATCTTTGTTTTTAGTGGCCCACAGGTGTCCAGAGTATATCAAATCTCATTAGTGTTTTAAGACAGGTGACAGATAAGACAGTCCCTCAGCACCCAGAGAGGTCAGAAGTTGACTATGCACCCCAACTCTTTCCTTCCTCAGGGAGCTGGGAGCTGGAATTTTTTCTGCAGATTCTGTGCTGTGCTAGGAGAAGGAGCTATGGGAAGTTTGTGCATACTAGTTTCAACCATCTCCTTTGTTCTCAGTAGCCCTCAGGCATGTAGAATTATCTAGGTCCCATCAGCATTCTGAGACAAATGAGACAGAAGCCAGTTCCTTAGGCAACCCTCAGAAAAGTTGGAACATTTGACACACAATCCAACTGCTTCCCTCCACAGGGAAAAACTAGGAGCTGACTTTTTACCCACCTGCTCTGCATTGAGCCAGGGGGCAGAGCTACGGCAAGTGTTCATGGGCTAGTTCAAACCACTGCCTTTTTTCTCTGGAGTCATCAAAGGCTGAGCATTTGCTGGACCCCAACAGTACTGCAATACAGGTGAGACAAAAGCCAGTCCTTTAGGTAGCACCGTAGAGGTTGTAATGTTCGACATGTGGTTCAACTCTTTTCTCTCCAGGGAAAAGCTGAGAAGTGGGTTTTCGTTTTTGTTTTATCTGCTTACTCTATGCTGGACCAGGCAGAGGAGTTGTAATGAATGCCTGCTTGCTGATTCAAACTGCCACCTTTGTTCTCTGTAGCCCCAGGTGTCTGGCATAAGGCAGGTCCCATCAGCACTCTGAGACAAGTGAAATAGAAGCCTTTCCTTTGGGCAGCACCCAGAAAAGTTGAAATATTGGATGTGTGGTTCAAATCTGCCCCTCCTCCTGAAGAAGCTGGGAGCTAGGAGACACCTCTCAATCAGATAGTGCTGTGCTGGGGGTAGGGGTTATAGAAGAGGTTTGCCTCCAATTTTCCCACCAGTTTTAATTTGGCTGGTTTTACACTTCCAAAGGGTGCAGGAGCCTCTAAACTAGTTCCTGGAATTTTACAAAGGGAATTAATTCGTTTCTTGCTGTTGAATCAATGTATCCATGAAGCTAAGAAAAGTCCATTGCTTCCTATACTGTCATCTTACTGATATTACTCCAAGATAAACTTTTAAATTTTTCTTTCTTTCCACTTTTTTCTTTTCTCTTTTTGCAAGACAGAGTCTCAGTCTGTTTCCCAGGCTGGAGTGCAGTGGTGCAATCATAGCTCACTGCAGCTTTGAACTCCTGGGCTCAAGAAATCCTCCTGCTTCAGCCTCCTGAGTAGCTAGGACTACAGGTACACACCACCACAAAGGGCTAAGTTTTAATTTTTTTGTAGAAATAGTGTCTCACTGTGTTGCCCAGACTTGTCTCAAACTCCTGGCCTCTAGTGATCCTTCCACCTTGGCCTCCCAGTTAAATTTCTTATAATGTAGCATTTAGAGACAAAGTGATCAGAAGTATAAAAGAGGGGTTAAAGGAAATAAGCAATAGAGTGAGAGGTCCAACAGAGGTCTAACTAGATGGCCAGAAGGAGACCATACAGAAACCAAGAAAGAGGCATTATTTGAAAGATAATGGCTGAGACTATATCAGAATTGATAAAAAAAAAGATATTAATATCCAAAGCCAAGAACTCCATCAATTCCCAAACAAAACACATTGAAAAAAATGAATAAAACAATAAAACCCTACACTTAGACATAAAATAGTAAAAACTAATGATTTAATTTTTTATCTATATGTAGGTTTATCATCAAACAGCAGGTAATAGATTGGTATACAATAGTAATACAAATAATACAAGTAATACAAATAATCAATTTTAATCTTTGGATAATTCATTAATATATAATCAGTTTCCAACTCTATTATAATTAAGCCAAATACATTTGAGAGAAGTGTGTTTTATAACCATATCCTGCTTCTTGAAGAAACCCAAAAGTTAAAAGTCTCAGGGTCAAATCTGATAGTTGTAACCTATTTTCCCACTGTGAGGGGGAGAAGGAAGAAATATTAGTGCTAATTTGTTCAGTTTTTGCTAAAAGTGTTTTCAACTCACTTTCATTTGCACATTATCAGTCAAAGGAAAGGTTGCGAAAAGGGGAAAAACTATTTAGAGAACACTATGCAAATGGACAGTAGAAAATAGAATTCTAGATGATCATTGTTTTATATTCAGAACATGTATATGGATCACTAAAAGCTTGTCTCTGTGGGATGCAATGAGTATTCAAGTTGGTTGGGTGACTTTGTACCCTTGTTAATATTTTTAAGGGTATTTCTACAATTATCATATTTTGAATATTCACAAAAGTAGATAGTATATCTACTAAACAAATCACTCTATCTGTGAGCATACCTAATGAGACCAATTAAAGGGAACATTGTGGCATCATCAAGAGAATGAGAACTTCCCTTAATAGATAATTCCCAATTACTGAAGATAATATGAAGCTCGCTTCTTTTCGAATTATCCAGCTAAACAGCTAGAAATTCTAAAAACTGTGCAGATAATTATGTAATCCTCTTCTCTATCAGTACTTTAGAAGTGAACAAAACATTGCAAGTTTTGTTTGTTTGTGAAACCTTCATTGGGAAAAAATATGGTTTGGAAAGTACAATTATACTTAGTGGGTCATTTACATATTTACAACTTTATCCAGCTGAAGTTAATGCACTTAACATTGGATATCCTAATGTTAGCTTTCCTCTTTCCATTTGTTCTTAAGTAATCTCAGCATTTCTCCAGGTATCAGCCTTAATTGCTTATTGAAATCAGAAAAAGAAGAGAATAGGGTTAATTTTTTTAAAAAAAAGAATTCTTTCTTTACAACTTAATATCTGATTAAATAGATACTATGTTTAATGATTTCTCATTTTGAAGTACATGATTTGGGAAGTCATATTTCTGCTTCAGTGATCTGTGATGCCAAATGGTGAGTGAACGGTTAAGTCCAGCCTAGTATGGATTCACCCAGATGAAGATTATATTTGCACTGTGTTGAATGCTTAACTAAATGCCATCAGTTACCAGATGACAGAGAAACATGAACTGTGACTGCAGCAATGACCCTGAAGAGGCATTATTGCCCATCATTAGAAAGTAGAAGAAAAATAAAGTGAGTGTTGAAGATAAAATGGGGAACTATAACACAGAGGGACAGATAGTAGAGAGATGAAAAATATGTATTTGGAAAATAACAAAAATAATAGAATATTATTTTTCTTATTATTTCACCGTCTTTTAACTTAGTATACAGAATCCTGGTTAGGAAGTACTTCCCCAGCTTTATTTTTTATGACTGTTCCAGAAAAACAAAATAGGAAAATATTACTCTATTTCGCTTATTTTTTTAGAGATGAGGTTCTACTCCATTGCCCAGGCTGGAGTACAGTGGTGTGACCATAGCTTATTGCAGCCTTGTACTCCTGGGCTCAAGCAATTCTCCTGCCTCAGCCACCCAAGGAGTTAGGACTAAAGGCGCATACCACCACACCCAGCTAATTATTTTTATTTTTTGTAGAGATGGGGGTCTCACTATGTTGCCCAGGCTAGCCCCAAACTCCTAGCCTCAAGCAATGCTCCCACCTCAGCCTCCTAAAAGTGCTAGAGTTATAAGCATGAACCACCACACCCATCTATTCTATTTTAATAATAAAAGCCAAGTTCCAGAGGACAGATAACTAGAGAAGCAGTAACTTAATGTGGATATGCTACATTTAAGATTGGTCAAAAAATTAGAGCAGAAGAAATAAATAAGTTTGTCCTCCATGTATTAGGTAAACATAAATAATAATAAGCACGATTATTTTCAGGCTATTGTTTAGATGTTTATACCCAGGTTCTCAATAATCTGTTACATTTGTGGGATCCATGGAGGGGCAGTGTGTGTTGCCTAACAAATGCGGTCAAGTAGCTTCAAGGATCACTAAGTCCTTCAAAGCTCAAATGATAAGGGCCATTCTTAGGCAGCCACCACCACAGATGCCTAGGCTATGCTTAGAACACTGATACTCTAGCAAACCTTTGAAGAATGTTGAGAAAAGGGAATGACATGATGAAATTTACACTATCAAGGTAACTCTGGAAGCAGTTTGAAAGATTAGGGGTGGAGATGAAGAATACAGGCAGAGAGGAGGTGTCCCTAATAAAGCCTGTCAGAAAGAAGGACTGCAGCCTGGGCAATCTGGTGAAACCCCATCTCTACAGAAATACAAAATTAAACTGGGCATCATGGTGCATGCCTGTAATCCCAGCTACTCCCAGTGGAGTGGGAGCATCACTTGAGCCTGGGATGTCAAGGCTGTAGTGAGCCCAAGATCACGCCACTGCACTCCAGCCTGGGAAACAGAATGAGACCCTGTCTTGAAAAAAAAAGAAAGAAAGAAAGAAAGAAAGAAAGAAAGAAAGAAAGAAAGAAAGAAAGAAAGAAAGAAAGAAAGAAGCACTAGCTTTTCAAACATATTAGCAGCCATTGACAAAGCAGAACCAAGCATACTCAATTTATATACTCAGCTCAGGCCTGAATTCGGGAGTGAGCTCTGGGGCAGAAGAAGAGAAACAAGAAGGAAGCAGAGCTGACGTCTTTAGAAAACAGTGGTTTGTGGGAGGTGAACAAGGAGAAGGGGTCTAGATTTCCTGGGCGGCTGGGGCAGGCATGTGAGTAGCGAGCCGTTCACAGAGCTATGGAAGAGGAGGTGCCTATTTGGAGGAAGGCACTAGAAATAGTCAAGGGCATATTGAGCTTGAGGAATCTGAAGAACACTCACATAGATGTCCCGGAACCAGCTGGATATAGATGGAGCTGAAGTGCAAGGGTTCTTGGCTGCATATGTAAATTTGGAAGTTATCAGCTTATTTGAGCTTTGCATAAGGATAAAATCATCCAGAAAACATGTCGAGGGCTTAGGTCTAGCACTTGGCATTTGAGATGGTCTTACTCTAGCTGCTACATGTTGGAAGAGACAGCGATGCACTGGAGCAACTTATGATACAGGAATTGGCTAGAAGGACGGAATGGAGAGATGAAGTCTATTCCAATAGGAATGTGCTGTGTGGAGGCTTTGACTCCTCTGAACTTCCAGAGCAGAGCTGAGACCAACTGGGGGAACTTCATGGAGGGAACTTCAAGCTTAGTATACAGGAGACCAAATGAATGACTAGAGTGCCACAGCACACAGACACTGCCCTAGGAAGTAGGTAGGTTCCCAGCGGGAGGACACAGGGAAGTGGAGGTTAAAACAGGGTTTCTGTAGTAGGTGGGGAGCATAATTGGGTGGATTTCACTGCTTCTTTCAACTCTCCGATCTGGGGATACATTGTGTACTGCAGTAGAACAAAATGCAGCAAAATTCCAGGATAACAGAAAATAATTGGACTGTCTCTATAAAGAAGGTGCTTAAAAAAAAAATTAGGCCAGGCATGGTGGCTCACGCCTATAACCCCAGCACTTTGGGAGGCCCAGGCAGGTGGATCACCTGAAGTCAGGAGTTTGAGACCAGCTTGACTTGACCAACATGGTGAAACACCATCTCTACTAAAAATACAAATATTAGCCAGGTGTTGTGGCACATGCCTGTAATCCCAGTTACTCAGGAGACTGAGGCAGGAGAATTGCTTGAACCCGGGAGGTGAATGTTGCAGTGAGCCGAGATCGTGTCACTGCACTCCAGCCTGGGAAACAGAGTGAGTAAGACTCTGTCTCAAACAACAACAACAACAAAAACCAACAACAACAAAAAAAACCTAACTTTAAAACGTGCTTTTGGTGTTGCAGACATTTTCATTTTCTGTCCATATTAACCTCTATTACCCCCTTCCTCTCTGATTCTTTCCCTTCTCTTCATATGGTTCTCCTTAAGAATGTGTCAGTAATAAACTGTTTTTTGTTACATAAAAAATGTCAAAGAAACCAAACATAAAAGGGCAGAGAAAGGAGAGGCAGGTCATATGATATTTCCTTGAGGTTCAATGTCTTGTTTCTTTTTTTGCTTTCTGTTCTTATATTCTGGAATTCTTCTTCTTCTTCTTCTTCTTCTTCTTCTTCTTCTTCTTCTTCTTCTTCTTCTTCTTCCTCTTCCTCTTCTTCTTCTTCTTCTTTTTTTTTTTTTTTTTTGAGATAGAGTCTTGCTTTGTCACCCAGATTTGAGTGCAGTGGCCTGCACACTCAGTGCAGCCTTTACCTCCCGGGATCAAGTGATCCCCCACCTCAGCCCCCTAAGTAGCTGACACTACAGGTTGCATCAACATGCTCGGCTAATTTTTGTATTTCTTGTAAAGATGGGGTTTTGCCATATTGTCCAGATTGGCCTTGAACTCCTGAGCTCGGGCGATCCGCCTGCCTTGGTCTCCAAAAGTGCTGAGATTACAGACATGAGTCACCATGCCCAGCCTGGGATTCTTATTTCATCTCATGTAATACCTAGCACCCTCCATACCTTCCTCTATGCTCTACATGATAAAACCTCTTGCAGGATCAAGAAAGCTGAGAAAGTCCTTCTGTTCCCCCTAAATACACACACACACACACACACACACACATTCACACACACACACACACCCCTTCCTCACATGCTCACTACAGCCTCAAATTCCAAAATGGGCACTTCATTCCCTAAATGAAGGCAGTCCTCCCTGCAAAAACAGAAACCATCCTGAAAGACGTATCATTCCAAATTATAATTGGTTTTCTATGCCTTGTATGAATGAATTTTACAACTCTTTAAGAGCTATTTCTGGGTTTTCTGTCTCTCAGGCTGGAGTGCAGTGGCACCATCATAACTGTTTTTACTACATATTTTGAGTTGATTCTTTCCAGTTTTCTTTTTCCTTTCCTTAATTGCTGTAGCAGTGATTCATTTCAGTGACTGATATGTTATCTATGTTTACTGAGCAATGTAGGTCCTCAATCTGATCATTTTATGTTTATATCGTCCCTTCCATGGCTTCCCAAGTAATCTGAAAATGCTAGTTCTGTCTCCAAAGCTAAAAGCATTTTATCTTTTTTTTTTTTTTTTTTTTGAGATGGAGTCTTTCTGTGTTGCCCAGGCTGGAGTGCAATGGCGGGATCTCAGCTCACTGCTACCTCTGCCTCCTGGCTTCAAGCGATTCTCCTGCCTCAGCCTCCCAAGTAGCTGGGATTACAGGCGCCTGCCACCATGCCTGGCTAATTTTTGTATTTTTAGTAGAGATTGGGTTTCACCATGTTGGTCAGGCTGGTCTTGAACTCCTGACCTCAAGTAATCCACCTGCCTCGGCCTCCCAAAGTGCTAGGATTACAGGCATGAGCCACGACTCCCACCCTTAATCTATTTTTATTGTGCTTATCAACGAATCTTAATTTTTTTTTTTTCAAATTCTGAGAGGTCATTACTGAAGATAGCCTAAACTGTAACAGAAGCCTGGGAATTTTTCTGTTATTCCAGGCATCTGGAGCCATTTTGCAAGAGGAATCACTTGGGGGGAGTAGGGCCTCTGAGGGCCTGATGAACAACCTGTGGGATCTAATCTGTGTATTGGTTTCATTGAGACCCAAGGCAGATATTGGGCTGCCTTCGGTCACTCCCAAGCTGGCATGGCCAACTCATGAGTCACACCAGGCCATGGGGTTATTTTCCTGCTGGCTATTCTAAAGATTGATACACAGCGTTTATGCCATGTTTAATACTGAACGCTCAGTGTCTAGTGCTTGGAGAACTTACTGATATTATACAGAGTGGAGAGAGGCGCAGGGCCCCATAGCCTGGCAGTGTGGCTTTTTTGGGATATAAGCAGACATCTTTGCATTGTGGCCATGAAGAAAAGACATTTATCCTTGGCATTCGTGGTCTGTGCCACTCTCTGGAGCATAGCTATCTAATCCTTTTGTTTCTGGCATGTAGAGTCTGAGAGCAGGAAGATGCCCTGCTCCTGCCTCTCTATGATTGCAGGAATCACATCCATTTCCATCTGCACAGATTCTCTCTTTCAATTGCACAGCAACTCCATTTATGATGAGGAAACCACAGCTTGGAAAAGATGAGTGCCTTACCTCAGGGTCTCAAAAATGCCAGAGTTGCAACCCACAGTCAGGATTCTCTGTCTCCAAAGTCCATGCTCTGCTCTGTCCTAACCAATAAAATAAAAATAAAAGGCTGTTCTCTTTTTTATGCTAAGAGAATTCTAGAAAAACAGGTACAGAGGCATACATTCTTATGAGTTCAGAGACTGTTTTAAAAGAAAAAGATGCTGTTATACTTTCAGATCTAAGAAGTTAAACTGCTAATTTTTTATTTCCAACTTTTTTTTTTTTTTTGAGATGGAGCCTCATTCTATTGCCCAGGCTAGTGTGCGATAGTGCAATCTTGGCTCACTGCAACTGCCAGCTCCCAGGTTCAAGCAATTCTCCTGCCTCAGCCTCCCAAGTAGCAGGGATTACAGGCATGCACCACCATGCCTGTCTAATTTTTGTATTTTTAATAGAGACAGGGTTTTACCATGTTGGTCAGGCAGGTCTTGAACCCCTGACCTCAGGTGATCCACTCACCTCAGCCTCCCAAAGTGCTGAGATTACAGGTGTGAGCCACTGTGCCTGGCCTATTTCCAACTTTTATTTTAAGTTCAGGGTTACATGTGCAGGATGTGCAGGTTTGTTACCAGGTAAAGGTGTGCCATGGTGATTAGCTGCACAGATCATCCCATCACCCAGTTACTAAGCCCTGCATACATTAGCTATTCTTCCTGATGCTCTTCCTCCTCCCACTCTCCACCCTCTAACAGGCCCCAGTGTGTGTTGTTACCTACCGTGTGTTCTCATCATTCAGCTCCCACTTGTAAGTGAAAACATATGGTATTTTACTTTTTGTTCCTGTGTTAGTTTGCTGAGGATAATGACTTCCAGCTCCATCTATGTCCCTGCAAAGGACATGATCTCATTCCTTTTTATGGCGGCATAGTATTCTATGGTGTATACATACCACATTTTCTTTATCCAGTCTACCATTGGTGGGCATTTGGGTTGACTTCATGCCTTTGCTATTATGAATAGTGCTGCAGTGAACACACCCGTGTGTGTATCTTTGTGATACAATGATTCATATTCCTCTGGATGTATAACTAGTAACAGGATTGCTGGATCAAATAGTATTTCTGCCTCTTAGGGCTTTGGAGAATTGCCATACCATCTTCCAAAATGGTTCAGCTAATTGATAATTGATATTCCCATCAACAGCAGGAAATGTGTTCCTTTTTCTCCACAATGTGGCCAGCATCTCTTGTTTTTTGACTTCTTTATAATAGCCATTCTGACTGGTGTGAGATGGTATCGCACTGTGCTTTTGATTTGCATTTCTCTAATGATCAGTGGTGTTGAGCTTTTTTTTCATATCTTTGTTGGCTGCATAAATGTCTTCTTTTGAGAAATGTCTGTTCATGTCCTTTGCCTACTTTTTAATGGGGTTGTTTTTTTCTTGTACATTTATTTAAGTTCCTTAAAGATGCTGGATATTAGACCTCTGTCAGATGGGTAGATTGCAAACATTTTCTCTCATTCTGTAGGTTGTCTGTAAAACCACCCTTTTAAAACTAGTAATAAAAACACTTTTTAAAGGAGATTCAGGTGTAAAGTACCATAGAGATTAAGAGAAGACTCATTATTCAGGGAAGGATTTCACCCAATGATTTGAACTGGGCCTTGGGGTTTGGAGGACTGGCCGCAAGTGCAGAGGGTAAAGCCGTGATGGAGCAGTGCCCTGGTGACCTTGGGAAGTCAGGTACCTGGAGAAAGAACGTGCAGCTGAGAGGGGAGGACATGTTTCCACTTCATGTCCCTAACATAGATGGGCAGCTTTCCAGGATTTCTCCCCAGCAAAGATAAAATCCATTAGCTTTACACGGCACACTTTTCTCTTGAGTGAGAATTATTATCCCATTGTGCATTCACCAGCAGTGCTGATGTGTGGGCAAATACTTGGGCCCTAATCTTGGCATTCCCTCCAAGCAGCTGTGTGACCATTCATCTTTCTGAACTTGTGTCTTCTCTTATACAATGAAGGGGCACTGATGTCTAAATTTCTTTTGGCAGCATTCTTATTCCATGAGACAGTGATCTGGTGCTGAGGCATTTCAGGTTCTTCTTGCATATGGAGATATGCAAGAGTAAAATAATAAAATAGAGACACACAGAGAGAGACAGATGAGAGAGAGAGAGACAAATGAAAAGGCTGAATCCAGGCCTTCTGTGGCCCGTCTGTTCTTCCTGCCTGTGTCCTATGGGCAATGCCCCCACATCCTTCAAATCCTCCTTCTGTTTAAACCAGCGCAAGTGGTTCTTACAACCAAAGGATCCCTCGTTAAAACACCCTGATTTCCTGATTTCTTTTCCTGTCTGATTTCCGTTTAAGGTTTCTCATGGGCGTGTTGGATCTGGTAACGTCTTAGCATGGCGAGGGATGAAATCAGGTCCCTTCTGTGGGAGACGGCTGCTGGCAGAGCAGGACCTTTCAAACCTGACGATACAGGAGACTTGTGTTAATGCACTTCACCCTCCATTACTGGATTGATTCACAAAAGGATTCATCAAGTAGCCACAATGTGCAGGGATTATGGGAAAAGACAACTATGAAAGATGAATGAGCAAAGAAAACAAACACTGAAATAGAGAGAAGCAGAGATATTCTGTGATGTGTAACTGGGGTTTACAGTAGAGGCTCAGCATCAGGGAAATGGGAGAACAGTGATCACCTATGCCCCCATGGAGGGCCATTTGAAGCTATTATAGGGCCATGAGGCAGTTCTGAGCACCAGAGTTAGGGTTAGGTAATTTCTATCCACGCTTTCCTGGTACACTGTCTCTGTATAAGCAGAATGAAAGTCTCCATTTCCCTTAGAAAATAAATGGGATAATGCCATCCACCCATTAATGGTACTGTATTGCCATAAAAAGGAAATATGATCAGCCAATTTAAATACAAGTAAGGTATCTGATTAGTCTCATTCCTTTGAAGTTCTGAAACATGCTTCCTGTGAAAGCTCTATGGTCGATCTTGCATAAGACATTATCCATTCCATAATGCAACATTTTCTGTACCCAGAAAATGGCTTGTTTGCAAAAGGGAGGGCCACCCCTGATGATGGTTGTGATAACTTTTGGGATGATGGCAAAGCACACGTCTGCATCCCCATCACTCACAGTCATGGCACTGTAGCAAAATTTGCATCCCCAAGGCCACGCACAACTGAATTGAAACACTGGTGTAACAGTTTCTTCTGAAAATTTAGAATTGGATCTGAGAGGCACTGGGAGTTGTTGTTGGTCCTTAAACCACAACATCCTGGCACATCCAAGACTGGCCCAGTGCATAATCAGAGAAGGATGGCTTACAGGGAGAAATAAAGAGACACACAGAGAGAGACAGATGAGACAGACAGAGACAAATGAAAAGGCTGAATCCAGGCCTTCTGTGGCCCTTCTGTTCTTCCGGCCTGTGTCCTGTGGGCAGTGCCCCCACATCCTTCAAATTCTTCTTCTATTTAAACCAGTGTTGAGTGGTTTCCAAGACCTTCTTTTCCTTTCTCATTTCTGTTTAAGGTTTCTTGTACGTGTATTGGATCTGGTGATATCTTAGCATGGTGAGGGATGAAATCAGGTCCCTTCTGTTGGAGATGGCTGCTGGCTGAGCAGGAACTTCCAGAGCTTGATGATACTGGCTCTAAGCTGTTTGGTTGTTTATACGGCATTCCTGGGTCAGTGTTTGTCCTTGGTTTTATTTAAGAAGACGGAACAAGAAGAAGGGACCCTCTGTCCTTGGCGTGACTAGTATTGTTCAATGGCACATCTGTTTTCCTAAGCCATTAATGGATCCTTCCGGAAACAGCCAATCTTTCCTCAAGCATTAGGTCAGCAATCCTGATTAGAATCAGCATCAACCACCCATGAAACTAGAAGCTCCCCTTGTGATTTATTATTACAATAAAACCTCACTAATTAACCATAATTAGGAAAAAAAGCCTGTCTCCATTTTAAGATTCAAAAAGAAGCAACATTTTAATTCCTTCCAACTTTGCATAGTCATTTAAATTACACTAATAAGTATATTTGACTTGATGTGTAAATAAAAATTATTTCTAAATAGCACATCAACTTAATATATGCATTTTGGTATGTAAAGTGTCTTTAAGAAACAGCTTGTTCTTTCAAGCATTCTACTTATACTCTTACAACATTAATAGTTTAGTAAGTGTTTTTTCAGATTGAAAACACAATGATTAACTTAATCTTAACGTTTGTCAAAATTATTTTTAAACAAGTAGGGCCAGAATTACTGAGATTATTGTATTTTTGAATCAATATGACAATATTTAGGGAAATGAATGATAGGAGTTAACGTGTCACACAAACCTATTCTGAAGCTTTCTACGTCTTACTGAGGGTTTTACATTGCACTGAAAATGAAGCTGATTTATTTAAGAGTCTGATGGAATGATTGTGTTGTAGATGAGCTGAAAATCTTTTCTCCTGCATGTTTGATAATGCTGTGATTTTTACACCATGGTTCCAGTTTACAAAGAGACAAGGGTAAAAACAAATAAGCCTGCAGTAGGATGTTTGGTGCCCCAAATCATTTCTTCTGATGTTTACTTGCTGTTTATAAAGCCTGAAGAAAACGTGCCAGGAAGCCAAGACTGGTTTTATGAATAGAGATGTCTTAAATGGCTACGCTAATGTCAAGCCTGCAGGAATGTCTCATCAGGACACCCGATGTGAGCTGCATTGGGCTACCAAGGCAGAGTTTCTGTCTGTGTTCTGTGGGGGATACGGATGAATGCTGGGATGAGACAGGTGGGCACAGCAGCTGACCTGACCCTGGGATGGCACCTGCTGAGGATCCCAAGACAGCCTGACTCATGCCGGACTTTCATCTGCTGATGGAGCCTCTTCCTCCTCGTTCCTTCCTTTTCCTGTTAAGTTGGGTGTTTTCAGCTGCTTGCCTTGCTTTTCACCTGGCCCCCTAAAATGGTCTGCACAGTCTAAAACAGAGGTGTCCAATCTTTTGGCTTCCCTGGGCCACATTGGAAAAAGGAGAATTGTCTTGGGCCACATATAAAATACATTAACACTAGTGATAGCTGATGGGGAAGAAAAAAAGAATCTCATAATGTGTGAAGAAAATTTATAAATTTGTGTTGGGCTGCATTCAAAGCTGTCCTGGGCCACATGTGGCCTGGGGACTGAGGGTTAGACAAGCTTGGTCTAAAAGGACAGAGCAAGAAAACTAAGGCAGGTTTTTAGAATGAGTTGGAAGCTACTTACATTCTAGTGTCCCTTGTTGTAGAAGCTGCACCCTTACCCACCTGGCCCCAGAAGTGCTTCTTTGACCTCACAGGATCAAGTCTACTAGAAGCAGAATATTGACAAATCTGCTAACCAATTAAGATGGGACTCAATCTGGCATTCATGTCGCTGGAGGTTGTAAAGGAAGATGAAAAGATGCTTTCTGCTGCTGAAGGTGATAGTGCTTTGTCCCCTCTTGTAATTCAGCCTCTGGTTAGGAATGACTGATGGCTGTGGATAACTTCACCCCAGAGGAATTCACTGTGCCTCTTCCCCAGGATGCCAGCTGGGGCTTTGTTCTCATTGTTTTTGGACATCATTTTTTTTTCTTTATTTTTATTTTTATTTTTTATATTCCAGGGTACATGTGCAGGATGTACAGGTTTGCTGCATAGATAAAAATGTGCCATGGTGGTTTGCTGCACCTATGAACCCATCACCTAGGTATTAAGCCCAGCATGCCTTAGCTATTTTCCCTAATGTTCTCCCCCAAACCCCAACCCCTAACAGGCCCCAGTGTGTGTTGTTCCCCTCCCTGTATTCATGTGTTCTCATGTTCAGCTCCCACTTATAAGTGAGAACATGCGGTGTTTGGTTTTCTGTTTCTGTGTTAGTTTGCTGAGGATAATGGCTTCCAGCTTCATCCGTGTCCATGGAGAGGACATGCTCTTTTTCCTTTTTATAGCTGCATAGTATTCTATGGTGTATATGTACCACAGTTTCTTTATCCAGTCTATCATTGATGGGCATTTGGGTTGATTCCACATCTTTGCTATTGTGAATAGTGCTGCAATTAACATATGTGTGCATGTATCTTTATAATAAGATGATTTATATTTCTTTGGGTATATACCCAGTAATGGGATTTCTGGGTCAAATGATATTTCTGGTTCTAAATCTTTGGGGAATTGCCATATTGTCTTCCACAATGGTTGAACTAATTTACATTCCCTCCAACAGTGTAAAAGCGTTCCTATTTCTCTGCAACCTCACCAGCAACTGTTGTTTCTTGACTTTTTAATAATGGCTATTCTGACTGGTGTGAGATGGTATCTCATTGTGGTTTTGATTTGCATTTCTCTGATGATCAGTGATGTTGAGCATTTTTTCATAGGTTTGTTGGTGCATGTATGTCTTTTTTTGATAAGTGGCTTTTCATATCCTTTGGGCATCAACATTTTTAATGTGTTTGCTATTTGGCATCTTGGCTGCCGTTTTGTAATTTTTCATCTTATATGAAATTGAGGCACATGTGAGATACTGAAATCAACCTTTTGTAGAGGAGAAGGATGGGAAACAAGGAGGAGCTAAGGGGCCTTCTCAGGGACACTCTGCTGCTGCTGTCTTTTGTGCCACAGATGACTATTATCATGCCTCATTCCAATCTTGGGCTCTTGGCCAATGTGGGCACCATGGCACAGAGGACATTGCCGGTGCATGGGTGTCACCAAGTTCAAATCCAGGCCCTAATGTTCACTATTTGAATAGCCTCCAGAAATTTATTTCATCTCTTGGTGAAGGTATTGGTTTTCTGAAAAAGTGCAATTAAATAAAATAAGAGGAAGTGCTCAATAATTGCTTGCTAGCCTTGTGGCTTAAGGTTTAGGGTAATCTGTGGGTCTTCATATATACACATACATATATGCTGGCAAAGAATTAATTTCCACATTCTTATCTAGCACTTCTTTGCAATGGAGAAATAGCACTTTACATTTTGGAGTACTTTGACACACATCTCTAAATATGTTTTCCATCCAATGTTAATGAGATTATGGTGGCCTAATAGGTGAAGGGATTGAGTGAAATTTAAAGTAAAATAAAATTATAAAATTACTACATTAAGAACATGCAATTAACTAGATAGAGGGGAGAGGGAGAGGGAGGAATTGAGGCTGCCTCCTAGATTTCTGCCTTGTGTAATGGGTGCATGATGATGCAATTGACCAAGCCAAGGACCACCAGGGAATAGCAGGTCAAGCAAGTAAATGATCAGTTCCTTTGAGGGCCTGTCGCATTTCAGGCATCCTTGGAACACCTGAAGATGTCTAATGAGGAGCTAGGCTTCAGGAGAGAAACCTAAGAGCTAAGAAAATATTACAGAGAGTTGTTGAGGTCTTTGCACTTGCTCTCCCTCTGGTCTGGAACACTGTTTCTCCAGGTATCTGCACATTTCACTCCCCATATCCTTAAAGGTCTTTGCTCAAAACATCATCTTTGCAGTAAGACTCTCCTGGCCACCCAATTATAAATGGAGAATGCTTGCTACCCCAGCTCTTCCTCTCTACCTTCTTTGTGCTATATTTTGACATAGTAGACATAACATTATCTAACCTACTATATATTTTACTTACTTTCACTTATTTGGTTCACGATGTTTCACCTATTAGAATGTAAGCCCCACGTGGGCAAGGATTTTTGTGTATTTCGTTTACATCTCTATCCTCAGTAGCCAGAAAGGTACATATAATCACTCAAGAAATACTTGTTGAATTAGAGAATGTGCCCTTCCTATGTGCCTGACACGAAGTGCTTTTTGTGTATTATCTCATTTAATCCAAGTAAGCAATGGGTTTATAGATAGTAATGAGAGCCATGAAAATGAATGAGATTTGCAAGGAGAGTATTTAACAAAAAAGAGAAGACTGAGAGCAGAGACCTAAAGAATACTATTATTTTAGAGACTGGCAAGGGAAATGGACCCTGCAGAGGAAGTCACAAAAAGCCACACAGAGAGGAGGAGGAAAACCAGGCTACTGTGGTGCTATGGCAATGAACTGCGGGAACATTTCGAAAGGGAGGAAGTGATCCAAGGTGTCAGACTAGGTAAGGAGCAAAAAGTAATTGAGAGAGAAGCACAAGCAAAGCCCCTCTGCCTTCCTTTGCCGCATCTGACTCAGATTCACTGCCGACAAGCCTCTCACCAAAATAGGTAGAACTATTTTTATTACTATCTCCTCTGACAGAGTATATTGCAAAGCTATAAATGGCACAGTTTACTTTTTTTTTTTTTTTTTTTGAGACGGAGTCTCGCTCTGTCGCCCAGGCTGGAGTGCAGTGGTGCCATCTCGGCTCACTGCAAGCTCTGCCTCCCGGGTTCACACCATTCTCCTGCCTCAGCCTCCAGAGTAGCTGGGACTACAGGCGCCCGCCACCACGCCCGGCTAATTTTTTTGTATTTTTAGTAGAGACGGCGTTTCACCGTGTTAGCCAGGATGGTCTCGATCTCCTGACCGCGTGATCTGCCTGCCTCAGCCTCCCAAAGTGCTGGGATTACCGCGTGAGCCACCGCGCCCGGCCCAGAGTTTACTTTTAAGCAAGACATAGATGATGATAGATAGTTCAGTGGTTCGCAGACTTTGGAATTTCATAAACTGATAACATTTGAGGGGAATAAAGGGAGTCACTGAAATAATAGACCAACTTACCAGTCCTCTGAATCATTCTGCTCAATTCATTAAGGATGACCTGACCAGAGGAAACGAATAAATTGAGAATTGTTCAGGAGATGTGAAACCCAGTCAAGACCATTTGTCTTGCCTTCTGGTCTTCAGTGCAAGTCAAAAGTCTTATTGGAAAGGGTAAGATTTCTAGCCCACGGCCACCAATAATGGGCCCCATTGTGGGTACTGTGTCTGCCCTGCTACTCTGTTCATCATGGTGCCCAGGAGTAGCCTGGAAAGTCTCTAGCACCCTTGACCATGAATATCTATCAGCCTCTTCACCCCATACCACAGATAAATACATACAATTTCAGTTAAAAAAAAAAAAAGTACTGGCTGGGAGGCATGGTAGCTCACGCCTATGGTCCCAGCACTTTGGGATGCTGAGGCAGGCAGATCGCTTGAGCCCAGGAGTTTGAGAGCAGCCTAGGTAACATGGCAAAATCACGTCTCTACAAAAAATACAAAAATTAGCTGGGCATAACTGCATGTGCCTGTTGTCTCAGCTACTTGGGAGGCTGAGGTGAGAGGATCACTTAAGCCCAGGAGGTTGAGGCTGCAGTAGGCCAAGATTATGCCACTGCATTCCAGCCTGGGCAACAAAGCGAGACCCTGTCTCAAAAAAAAAAAAAGTGTTTGTTGAGTCACTTTAAGACAAATCCCCTGACTGTTCCTCCCTGCCCCACTACACACCCCCACCACACAGAAACACCCCTGAATGATGCCCCTCAGCCTCCTACTTAGAAATTGGAGCACCACACCTGAGCAGGTGAGATTCTATGTGACATGGTGCCTGGTCTTGATTGTTAGTAGAGGAAGGCTTTAAAAGGAGATTACTAAACAGGGTGGAAGTGACTCTGAAAAGGAGCCTCAACAAAGGGAGGCTTTTATCTAGGGTCAGCTCTGCCTTCAGCAGTTGAGCAAATGAAACATTCCTTTTGCTTTTGACAATATTTCAAACTGGAGTAGCTGCCCTCATGTTTTGAGAGTACAGACACTCGTTCATTATCAGACTGACATTAGCCAGAATATTTTAATGTCAACAAAGACATGTGAATGATTGTTGGCCTGATTATTTCTTATGTCCCCTTTGGAAGTCTCCATGTGTATCAGATTTTAAATAAGGAATACTTCCAGGTTGATTTTGTTGTTGTTGTTACTGTAAGAATTCTGAATCTTATCAAGGATGCAGTCTAAGTGAACTTGGAAGAAAGCTTTAGTTTCATATTTTCTGGCTAATGTTCCATAAATGTCATAACTTGGCTGTTTAATGGAGAGCATGTTTTTTTAAATGTAATAAATTTGCCAAACATTAATGAAGGGAAGAAGAGAGAATAATGGAGAAATGCCATCTCAAGCTTGAAAACATCAAAATTAGCAATAAAAATAGAAGTTTCTTATCAGGAGTGGGAGGGAGATCATTATAGGCATTAAAATAGACACAGTCTGATCTTTGCTCCTGGTTTCCTATGAGGGACTCATGGGGTAACCTTGACCCAGCAGTTCCACTGCTTCATGCCTGTTTCCTCCATTTGTTCCGTGGGAACTGTGATATTCATTTGATTAAGTCACATTTAGATTTCCAGCTGGTACAGGGAAGTTGTAACAGTCCTGCAGATGACATGGCCTTAGGTCATCCTCATGCCCCCATTGTCCAGTATGGCTCTGAGCAGAAGACTCATGTGATATTCATATTATCCAAATTCAGTAAGTCTACTCATCCTTAAATGAAAGCTGCTTTGTAGGAAAATCTCTAATACCAACTATGACTTAGAATGGGAGAAAAAATTAGTGTGATTTAGTTGGACTCAGAAAAAAATTTAAGACAGTAGTTTTATTACTTAGAAAGATTCATGTTAACTAGGATCAAGTTAAATCCTGGCCTAATGGCAATTTTTTCACAGAAACTACTTTGACACATCTTTAAGAATGGTCTGTTTTTAATATATTGTCTTTGCATTCTTCTGAAGGTGCTTCTAAAGTGAGAGATCATGAAAACTGCCTTACATAATTTAAGCTTTCTTCTGCAACCATATGTACGGTGTCATTGGTTTACTAAGAAATTATTTTAATGTTAAATTTTATGTACTTTTTAAAATTCTTAACTAGAGGGGCCCAAATACATGAGGTTTTATTATTGTGGTTCTTTTATCTTTTGTTACAGGTTTTCTCTGCTCACAGAGTGCTTGGCAAACATAATAAATGCTTGAGTTAACTGATAAATAAATGAATTGGTGAAAGGCTGTAGATCCAACCCTCATAGTTAGCCTTACTTTATTCTATGTGTGGAGACAGAATCCCTGATCCTGAACACCCATTCAATACCATTTGCAAAGGCCATTTGTACAGTCTAGCCCATGAAGAAAAGCATATGACTGCAATGAGATGTGGGGTTTATTCCATCGTGGTAGTCTTCTTGCTCACAGTGACAGACTTCAGCACTCTTTCCACACTTATGCATTCTAATCAAAGAGTTAGGGAATGCGTACACTTCCTGCCTGCAGCGGTGTTAGAAAGAGTGTGTCGTGGATTTTCTCTTTATGCCAGATCAGAGCTGTGGTGGCCTCCCAAGCCTTCCCATGATGAAAAGTAAATAGAGCAGGGCATCTACCAGATTCCCAAACCAAGTTAGTGGACCATCCATTGCAGATGGTAGCCCAAATGAAGTAGTCCTTTCTCTGGGCTTACTGGGCCATTCCCATTCCACATCTCACAGTGGTCCTACAACTATATTGCATACAGTAAACTCTAAGGGTTACGTAGATAATGAGTTCTTTTTTCATGCAGAAGAAGCTAATGACTTTGAGAAGTCAGAGATGCCTGGAGGCACATGGATCTCCTCTGCCCAGGCTCAAGGAACATCCCAAACTTGTGTCCCCCCAGGCTCTGTTTTTTTATATACATATATATATACACATATATGTGTGTGTGTATATATATATATTTATTATACTTTAAGTTCTAGGGTACATGTGCACAACGTGCAGGTTTGTTACATATGTATACATGTGCCATGTTGGTGTGCTGCACCCATTAACTCGTCATTTACATTAGGTATATCTCCTAATGCTATCCCTCCCCCCTCCCCCTACTCAACAACAGGCCCCAGTGTGTGATGTTCCCCTTCCTGTGTCCAAGTGTTCTCATTGTTCAATTCCCACCTATGACTGAGAACATGCGGTGTTTGGTTTTTGGTCCTTGCGATAGTTTGCTGAGAATGATGGTTTCCAGCTTCATCCATGTCCCTACAAAGGACATGAACTTATCATTTTTTATGGCTGCATAGTATTCCATGGTGTATATGTGCCACATTTTCTTAATCCAGTCTATCATTGTTGGACATTTGGGTTGGTTCCAAGTCTTTGCTATTGTGAATAGTCTGCATTAAACATACGTGTGCATGTGTCTTTATAGCAGCATGATTTATAAGCCTTTGGGTATATATCCAGTAATGGGATGGCTGGGTGAAATGGTATTTCCAGTTCTAGATCCCTGAGGAATCACCACACTGTCTTCCACAATGGTTGAACTAGTTTACAGTCCCACCAACAGTGTAAAAGTGTTCCTATTTCTCCACATCCTCTCTAGCACCTGTTGTTTCCTGACTTTTTAATGATCACCATTCTAACTGGTGTGAGATGGTATCTCATTGTGGTTTTGATTTGCATTTCTCTGATGGCCAGTGATGATGGGCATTTTTTCATGTGTCTGTCGCCTGCATAAATGTCTTCTTTTGAGAAGTGTCTGTTCATATCCTTCTCCCACTTGCTGATGGGGTTGTTTGTTTTTTTCTTGTAAATTTGTTTGTGTTCTTTGTAGATTCTGGATATTAGCCCTTTGTCAGATGAGTAGACTGCAAAAATTTTCTCCCATTCTGTAAGTTGCCTATTCACTCTGATGGTAGTTTCTTTTGCTGTGCAGAAGCTCTTTAGTTTAATTAGATCCCATTTGTCAATTTTGGCTTTTGTTGCCATTGCTTTTGGTGTTTTAGTCATGAAGTCTTTGCCCATGCCTATGTCCCGAATGGTATTTCCTAGGTTTTCTTCTAAGGTTTTTATGGTTTTAGGTCTAACATTTAAGTCTTTAATCCATCTTGAATTAATTTTTGTATAAGGTGTAAGGAAGGGATCCAGTTTCAGCTTTCTACATATGGCTAGCCAGTTTTCCTGGCACCATTTATTAAATAGGGAATCCTTTCCCCATTTCTTGTTTTTGTCAGGTTTGTCAAAGAACAGATAGTTGCAGATGTGTGGCATTATTTCTGAGGGCTCTGTTCCGTTCCATTGGTCTGTATTTCTGTTTTGGTACCAGTACCATGCTGTTTTGGTTACTGTAGCCTTGTAGTATAGTTTGAAGTCAGGTAGCGTGACAAGGGATGTAAAGGATCCTTTCAAGGAGAACTACAAACCACTGCTCAATGAAATAAAAGAGGATACAAACAAATGGAAGAACATTCTATGCTCATGGATAGGAAGAATCAATGTCATGAAAATGGCCATACTGCCCAAGGTAATTTATAGATTCATTGCCATCCCTGTCAAGCTACCAAAGACTTTCTTCACAGAGTTAGAAAAAACTACTTTAAAGTTCATATGGAACCAAAAAAGAGCCTGCATTGCCAAGTCAATCCTAAGCCAAAAGAACAAAGCTGGAGGCATCAGGCTCTGTATTTTAACACATCTTGACCACTCTGATTGTCTTTCTTGCTCTCCTCTGCCGTCTAAAGTGGGGAGATCCTGCTCAGTTGCTGGGATTTAGTAGTCATGGAAGCTTTCTTTTTTCTTTCTTTCTTTCTTTTTCTTTTCTTTTTTTTTTTTTTTTTTTTTTTTTTTTTTTTTTTTTTGAGGCAGGGTCTCGCTCTCTTGCTCAGGCTGGAGTGCAGTGGCATGATCGTGGCTCACTGCAGCCTTGAACTCCTGGTTTCACACAATCCTTCCTCCTTAGCCTCCTAGGTAGCTTGAACTACAGGCATGCACCCTCACATCCTGCTCCTTTTTTTTTTTTTTTTTTTTTGAAGAGACAGGGTCTTGCTATATTACCCAGGCTGGTCTCAAACTCCCGGCCTCAAGCAGTCCTCCCACCTCAGGCTCCCAAAGTCCTAGGATTACAGGCATGAGCCACTGCACCCAGCCAAAACTTTCTTAAACACATCTCCAAACAGAGCTAATCTTTCCTTTCTGTGCTCCCAAGGACTCAAATCACAGTGGACACAAAGTCTCTGCTTTCCAGTTTTTCTCAAAGAGCATTTTTGAGGAGGGACTGTGAGCATTTCGAAGAGGAGAAGTGATCTTTAATCCACAGTGGATCCCCATTCCCCAGCATAGACCAACTTCTCTGCAAAAGTCTGCAAATGAGTCAAAATCAAGCAACAACTTCACAATCGCAGAGCTGCTTCCTAGCATTCTTAACTCTGGTATCAATGGTGCTAAGTATTCTAGAATAAATTTCTCAAAAGGATAGCAATCTTATTTCTAATATGGCAGCCTTCCAATAAATAACATGGCAGCTGAGAAAAGGAAAACAATAGTCAAATGTCATTGAAACACTAGTTACCTATGTAGATTATGTCTGGATTCACAGCCCAACTCACCATCGGCAAAACTCTTCCCTGATTATATTACACTTATGATGGTCTCAAAGCCTTTTCCAAAAATAAGAAAGTACATTTTCTGACTTAAAACTTGTAGCATTTTCAGATCTATTAAGAGGAGATTACCACAGTAAGTACTTCTGTATAGAACCATTCCACAAAACATTTATTGGTTCCTATGAGTTTTTAAGGCGTTAAATCTGATATCCAACAACTGACTGTGTTATTATCAGTCCTGCCTCACAAATTGCTCTGCTACATAACAAAACGAGGTTTTACAGATCAGAATGATCAGCTGGAATCATTTCAGGTATTTCCCTGAAGGTCTTAAAATGGCAACTTCTTAAACAATGCACCCAGCGACTGGCATCCTCATCATTTTGGCTAAAACAACTACTATTTTTCTTATTCTGTCTTTATGGTAGATACCATTTTCTTTTTAAGAGATGGACTATAGGGAGAAAAATTCTAGCCTGTTTTACTCATTAATGAGTCAGAGGAAAAGTCCCCAGTGCTTCTAATTATCAGGAGTCATTGTCAAGATCTCTAGCAAGGAAATGTGTTTACGTTATCAAGAAAGTTAACAAATTGCCAAACTGTACACAGTAAGGGAACTTTCATGAGCATGCTGCTTGTCCCCAACTCCTGTACCTACCCAGCTCCTGGTGATCTGGGTGGTAACTGTGATACTGGGATCCAATTGTGAACATCATAAGAGTGTTTTTGTAGAAACTAGGGTAAAACATACCTTTGAGGATAAATAGTAACAATCTGCTGAACTTGCAGCTTTGCTCCTTTTCCATAGCAAATGCTTCACCGCTGCCAGGCAAGCAAAGGTGCTCTACTGACACCCCCAAAACCCCAAACATCCACTGGCTCTTAAATAACAGGGTGAACATGATGTCATCATGAGACAGTCTGGTTGGGGCCAAGAGTTTTTGCAGGCATGTAGTTTGAAAGGGCTGAACTTGTCTTCTGCCATCCCCTAAAAGATCACGTGAAGGTCAGACTAGGGCTTGGAAAGGCTCACTGCATTTATGCCCTCTCATTAACATGGAAGAGCTACCTTTTTATCAAAAGCCAGTCCCTCCCATCCTACCAGAAACCTCACTATCTCCTTCCTCCCCAACGTCCTTCTCTTTCCCTTATCTCCATCCTCTCTGTCTGCTTCCTCCTTCCCATCGTCATTAAACATGCTCAAGTATCTTTTAACTCTGACAACCCTTCCCTCCCTAAACCTCATGCCACCTCCAACCACATCCCTGCTTCCCTGTGTCAGCTGAAATTATCCATGTCAGCTGAAATTAAAGCATTGCTTTCACTCACTATATCCACCTCCTCACTTCCCTCTTTCTTCTTAACCCTCTCCACTCCTGTTTTGATCCTACCACCTCACCAAACTACTATCATTATCAAGATACTAAGGACTATAAAGCTAAACATAGCCATGCCATATAACCCAGCAATCCCACTCCCAAGAAAAATAACCTAATGTTCAGACAAAACCTGTATGCAAATGTTTCTAATAGCTCTATTTGTAATCAACAAAAACTGAAAATAACTAACCTGTCCCTCAACCTATGAATGGGTACACAAATTGCAGTCTGTGTACACCATGGAACACTACTCAACAATGGAAAGGACTGAACTGTTCACTCATGCAATAGCTTGAATGATTCTTAAATATATTTCACTAAGTGAAAGAAACCTGGCTCAAAAAACTATGTACCATATGATTTCATTGATAACGTTATGAAAAAAAAAAAAACCTAGGAATGGAAAACAAATAGCTCATTTCCAGGAGTGGAGACAGAAGAGTGAACTTCTATGGGATAGCATGGTAAAATGTTGGGGTGATGGAACTGTTTTTTATCATGGCTGTGATGGTAGATAGCTAACTCTTTGTATTTGTCAGAATCCATAGAACTCTACAGGACAAAGTGAATTTTACTGTGTGTATGTATAGTGTGTGTGTGTGTGTTGTGTATGTATAGTGTGTGTGTGTGTGTTGTGTGTGTGTGTGTGTGTGTGTGAAAGAAAATCAGGATGTAGAGGCACCCCAAAATGAAATATGAACTGAGACTTTTTTTTAGACAAGGTCTCACTCTGTTGCCCAGGCTGGAATGCAGTAGCATGATCTCTACTCACTGCAGCTTTGACTTCCCAGGCTCAAGTAATCTTCCCACCTCAGCCTCACAAATATCTGGGACTACAGGCATGTGTCACCATGCCCAGTAATTTTATTTTATTTTATTTATTTATTTATTTTTTGAGACAGAGTTTTGCTCTTGTTGCCTAAGCTGGAGTGCAATGGCACCATCTCAGCTCACTGCAGCCTCCACCTGCTGGGTTCCAGTTATTCTCCTGCCTCAGTCTCCCTAGTAGCTGGGATTACAGGCACCCGCCACCATGCCCAGCTATTTTTTTGTATTTTTAGTAGAGATGGGGTTTCACTATGTTGGCCAGGCTGATCTCGAACTCCTGATCTCAGATGATCCACCCACCTCAGCCTCTCAAAGTGCTGGGATTACAGGTGTGGGCCACCACTCTCGGCTCTATTCTTTTTCAGTAGAGACAAGGTCTCACTATGTTGCCCAAGCTGGTCTCAAACTCCTAGACTGCTGCCATCCTCTCACCTCGGCCTCCCAAAGTGCTGGGATTACAGGTGTGAACCACTGCACTTGGCACTGAACTAAGAATTTTTTTTTTTCAGTTATAATGGTTACTTTTTTCTATTTTATTATTATTATACTTTAAGTTTTAGGGTACATGTGCACAATGTGCAGGTTTGTTACATATGTATACATGTGCCATGCTGGTGTGCTGCACCCATTAACTCGTCATTTAGCATTAGGTATATCTCCTAAAGCTAACCCTCCCCCTCCCCCCACCCCACAACAGTCCCCAGAGTGTGATGTTCCCCTTCCTGTGTCCATGTGTTCTCATCGTTCAATTCCCACCTATGACTGAGAATATGCGGTGTTTGGTTTTTTGTTCTTGCAATAGTTTACTGAGAATGATGATTTCCAATTTCATCTGTGTCCCTACAAAGGACATGAACTCATCATTTTTTATGGCTGCATAGTATTCCATGGTGTATATGTGCCACGTTTTCTTAATCCAGTCTATCATTGTTGGACATTTGGGTTGGTTCCAAGTCTTTGCTATTGTGAATAGTGCCGCAATAAACATACGTGTGCATGTGTCTTTATAGCAGCATGATTTATAGTCCTTTGGGTATATACCCAGTAATGGGATGGCTGGGTCAAATGGTATTTCTAGTTCTAGATCCCTGAGGAATCACCACACTGACTTCCACAATGGTTGAACTAGTTTACAGTCCCACCAACAGTGTAAAAGTGTTCCTCTTTCTCCACATCCTCTCCAGCACCTGTTGTTTCCTGACAGTTTTTCTGCTCTGTTTTTTCCCCATCTTTGTGGTTTTATCTACTTTTGGTCTTTGATGATGGTGATGTACAGATGGGTTTTTGGTGTGGATGTCCTTTCTGCTTGTTAGTTTTCCTTCTAACAGACAGGACTCTCAGCTGCAGGTCTGTTGGAGATTGCTAGAGGTCCACTCCAGACCCTGTTTGCCTGGGTACCAGCAGCAGTGGCTGCAGAACAGCGGATTTTCGTGAACCCCGAATGCTGCTGGCTGATCGTTCCTCTGGAATTTTTGTCTCAGAGGAGTACCCGTCCGTGTGAGGTGTCAGTGTGCCCCTGCTGGGGGATGCCTCCCAGTTAGGCTGCTCGGGGGTCAGGGGTCAGGGACCCACTTGAGGAGGCAGTCTGCCGGTTCTCAGATCTCCAGCTGCGTGCTGGGAGAACCACTGCTCTCTTCAAAGCTGTCAGACAGGGACATTTAAGTCTGCAGAGGTTACTGCTGTCTTTTTGTTTGTCTGTGCCCTGCCCCCAGAGATGGAGCCTACAGAGGCAGGCAGGCCTCCTTGAGCTGTGGTGGGCTCCACCCAGTTCGAGCTTCCCGGCTGCTTTGTTTACCTAAGCAAGCCTGGGCAATGGCGGGCACCCCTCCCCCAGCCTCGCTGCCGCCTTGCAGTTTGATCTCAGACTGCTGTGCTAGCAATCAGCGAGACTCCGTGGGCGTAGGACCCTCCGAGCCAGGTGTGGGATATAGTCTTCTGATGCGCCGTTTCCTAAGCCCATCGGAAAAGCGCAGTATTCACGTGGGAGTGACCCGATTTTCCAGGTACCCTCTGTCACCCCTTTCCTTGACCAGGAAAGGGAACTCCCTGACCCCTTGCGCTTCCCGAGTGAGGCAATGCCTCGCCCTGCTTTGGCTCCCGCACGGGTGCGCTGCACCCACTGTCCTGCGCCCACTGTCTGGCACTCCCTAGTGAGATGAACCTGGTACCTCAGATGGAAATGCAGAAATCACCCGTCTTCTGTGTCGCTCACGCTGGGAGCCGTAGACCAGAGCTGTTCCTATTCGGCCATCATGGCTCCAGCCCTCTAATAGTATTAATGGCCTCTATAGCTTCATGAGGACTTAATAGTCCATGGCTTACTGCATCCAATACTGTGACACCCCACCCCACTGAACACACCTTCTTCTCTTAATTTCCAGAAACCACCCTCTCCAGCCTTCCTCCCACTGCACTGGCTTCATTTTCTCAGACCCAAGTTCTTTCTTCTCTACTCAACCTTTCCATGATGCTGTTCTTTGATTCTGAGACCCAGGCCACTCTCTCTTCTCTCTCTACAAGTTCTCCCTAGACAAACTCTATCACTCTTATGGTCTCAACTACCAAATATGCCAGTACTCACAAATTTACCTCTCACACTGGCTCCTCTTCTGAAATCCAGACTGACCTATGTTTCTATTATACCTTTTAGATACCTCTTAGAGGTATCCAATGTGTACTAGATTGTCCAAAACTAAACTTGCACCTGGCGTGGTGGTTCAAGCCAGTAATCCCAGCACTTTGGGAGGCCAAGATGGTAGGATCGCTTGAGGTCAGGAATTTGAGGCCAGCCTGAAAAACATAATGAGAACTGTCTCCGAAAAACAAAAAGTTTTCATTAGCTAGGCATGGTGGTATGCACCTGTAGTCCCAGCTACTTGAGAGGCTGAGACAGAAAGATCGCTTGAGACCAGGAATTCAAGCCTGCAGTGAGCTGTGATTGCACCACTGTATTCCAGCCTGGGTGACAGAGTGAGATCCTGTCTTGAAAACAAAATGAAACTAAACTATTCTAAACTCAGCATCAACCTCCACACCCATGCCTGCTTCTTTTTCTGGGTTCCCAACTCCTTAAAGATGACCATGGTTGTCTGTTGTTTGTGCTAAAAGCTTAGACATTATCCTTAATCTCCCTCTTTGTCACTTCCCTCCAGTCCGGATCCCCCACCGCTGATCACTCTCATTCTCTCTTGAATCCATGTATTTTCTCCTTTTCTACTAACTTCAGTGGCACTACCCTGGTCCAGGGTGCCACTACCTCTTATCTGCACTCCTCCTCCTATTTAGTCACCCAGTAGGCTCTTATGCAAACCTCCTTCACGCTGCAGCTGGGATAATCTTTTTGAAACACAATAAATTGTTGCATTCCTCTGCTTTAGGCCTGCTGTGATTTCCCATTGCTTTTATAATAAAGTCAAATTCCTGAGCACATCCTACCAGGCTCTGCAGGGTCTGGCCCCTGGTGACCTCCCCACCTTTATCCTCTGTGTACTTCCCCATCTCCCTCTGTCTCCTTCCTGACCTGCAGCAAATTTTTTTTTACCTCAGGCCCTTTGCATGTGCTGTGTCCCTCACCTGCCCTTCAGTAATTCGTCATTATTCACCCTCAGGCCTCAGCTGAAATGTCACTTCTGCCTCCCGTGACTCCAGAGACTAGATTTGCTTCCCTCATTACATGCTTTCATAGTTTCTCTTTCTGAGCATTTATTTTTTCCTATCAACCCCTCTTCTCTAAAAGGCAAGAAAGAAAGTGGGTCAGGCTTATTCATTGCTTTCTAGAGCCAAGGATGATATATATACTCAATAAATATCTGCAGGTGCTCCATAAATATCTATTGGAAAGAAAAACAAGTTAAGGTAATCAGCTGAGTAACACACAGTACAATACATTGTATATAGGTAACGGTGGGCCATTGAAGGCATTTGTGCATGGAAAGACAGTGGGGATTGTGTTAAAAGCATTAACATGGCAATCATGTGCAGGAAAGATTGGGGAAACCAACAACACTATTATAATGTAATAGGCCGGGCATGGAGGAATATAGCCTGGATTAGAATGGTGACAATAGGAAGAGGAAAAATTTATAGGATCTGATGACTAGTTGTACTTCAAAGGAATAAGGGAAAAAGTAGATTCAGAGATTAGCATCTGGCTGGACTCAGTGGTTCATGCCTATAATCCCAGTTACTCAGCAGGCTGAGGCAGGAAGATCCCTTGAGGCTGGGAGTTTAAGACTAGCCTGAACAACATAGCAGGATCCTATCTCTAAAAACACAAAAAAACATTAGCCAAGTGTGGTGGCTTATGCCTGTAGTCCCAGCTACTCAGGAGGCTGAGGAGGGAGGATCACTTGAGCCTAGGAGGTGGAGGCTGTAGTCACATCACTGCACTCCAGCCTGGGTAACAGGATGAGACCCCATCTCTAGAAAGAAAAAGAGAGAGAGAGAGATGGGGGAAAAGAAAAGAAAAGAAGAGTCTGGAAATTTTTTAAATAGTAAGAAATTAAAAAGAAAAGAACTGGGTTTCCGAGGCAGCTAATGATTCCAGGCCAATAAATTGTCACAGTGATGGAGAGGCTTGTGAAGAATTCCAAGTGGCCTAAAAAACAGAAGTCATATTTCAAAGACTGTCTGCATACCTCTTCCAAATCAGGACCATCTGCAAGGAAAGCTGAAGTGAAATCATTATTTATGCAGATGATTTTCTCGGCAGGTGGTCTCCTTTTCCTCAGGCAGAATTGTGCCAAGGCCAGGCCACATTTCATAGGCAGGAACAGCCACAGCACCAATGGGGAGGTACCTGCATTCCTCTAGGGAAACTGCCTGGAACTATAGGCCATGGATCTCTGTGTTCCAGGGGCAACACGCCTCCTCTTCTGCTTGCATGCCCTGGAGCTGCCGCTGATCTTTGGCAGAGGTGACCCAGAAAAAAGGCCAGTTAACCCACAGAATGTAAAGCAGTGCTTGTGAGCATGTGGGTTATGGACCTGATGACCTTTGGTTTTCTGAGGCAAAGGAGGAAGAGCAGCTCTCAGTAAAGCATATGGGATCTTATGGAAACAGAGGAGCTGCAAGGGCCCTAGGAGGTGTGGGACACAAGGAGAAATTCCAGAGACCTGCTGCTACTTTCACAGTTAGGTGTGAGCTGAGATTCGCACCTAACTGTGGAGGAGATACAACTGTTTTGCCCATCCTACACTTAGAGGAAAAATAAAGAATGGCTTTAGACTACAAAGTATAGAGAAAGCAGAGTGTCTGAAATATGGAACTGAAGTTTGCAAAACCCCAAATAGAAAAGAAACCAGGACTTTGGGGACACTAAAAGCTCACTGAGGCTCTGGATGGATTGCTCTGTTCTGTGATTGGAGAAGGGTCTACTCAGCTATATCTAGAGACCAACGGCCAAAAGCTATAGCCTTGATACCCTCTGTGGGGCAGGGTCCATGCAAGCCACTTTCTGGCAGCTCAGGGACTAGACAAATTTCTCTGAGCTCTGTGGGGAGTTGGGGAATGGATTTAAGGTAAATTTCATAGGCTGTTAGTCTGCTCAGACTATCTGACTATCTCAAAGAGAGCAGCCTGTAACCCTCCCCTCTGAAGGGGAGCGTGTGTGTGTGCGTGTGTGTGTGTGTGTGTGTTAGAGAGAGAGAGACAGACACACAGGGAAAGAATGCCTATTGGAAGACCCTGTCTCTGAAAAAAAAAGTTTTCATTAGCTAGGCATGGTGGTATGCACCTGTAGTCCCAGCTACTTGAGAGGCTGAGACAGAAAGATCGCTTGAGACCAGGAGTTCAAGGCTGCAGTGAGCTGTGATTGCACCACTATATTCCAGCCTGGGTGACAGAGGGTTCAAGTTCAAGACCAGACTGCACCCACTTCAGTCCACTCACTAAACCACTGTAGAAAAAACAACAGCAAGAAAAGCCATCAGGCACCCTCTCTAATCTTGCCCAGGAGTCCCCACCCTTGTTTGGGCAAATCCATTTCCCGGCTCCCAGGAAGAAGTTGGGAAGGCCCTTTTCTTTTTTTTTTATTTTTATTTTTATTTTTTTCTCCTGCAAAAACTTTTTTTTTTAAATACTTTAAGTTCTAGGGTACATGTGCACAACGTGCAGGTTTGTTACATATGTATACTAGTGCCATGTTGGTTTGCTGCACCCATTAACTCGTTCGTCATTTACATTAGTTATTTCTCCTAATGCTATCCCTCCCCCATTCCCCTACCCCACGGCAGGTCCCAGTGAGTGAAGTTCCCCTTCCTGTGACCAAGTGTTCTCATTGTTCAATTCCCACCTATGAGTGAGAACATGCAGTATTTGGTTTTCTGTCCTTGCGATAGTTTGCTCAGAATGATGGTTTCCAGCTTCATCTATGTGGCTATGAAGGACATTAACTCATCCTTTTTTATGGCTGCATAGTATTCCATGGTGTATATGTGCCACATTTTCTTTATATATATATATATATATAAAATATATATATTTTATTATACTTTAAGTTCTAGGGTACATGTGCACAATGTGCAGGTTTGTTACATATGTATACATGTGCCGTGTTGGTGTGCTGCACCCATTAACTCGTCATTTACATTAGGTATATCTCCTAATGCTATCCCTCCCCCCTCCCCCCATCCCACAACAGTCCCCGGTGTGTGATGTTCCCCTTCCTGTGTCCAAGTGTTCTCATTGTTCAATTCCCACCTATGAGTGAGAACATGCGGTGTTTGGTTTTTTTGTCCTTGCGACACTGCAGGGGTAGATAGGTTACTAGTTTTGCCACTGCAGAGATGATTCCCACCTCAAATGCTGCCTCATTTCACCTGCCTTGAAAGGAGACTTGATATGATTTCCTTGTCTTTTATTTGCCTGCCAATAATATTCCACCTGATAAGAGGTGGCTGCAGTTGCATTACTGGGACAGCCCTTTTCTTTATTTGTCCTCCTCCTCCCCTCCCTCTCCTGTCTTCACTATAGCAAAATAAGTCTTTGTGTCTCATTTCATTGGTCTTCAATCCTTTTAGGGTTTTTTTTTGTTTGTTTTCATCACTCCACCAAGAAACAAGGGTCTGAGGCTGCTATTATGTTAGCTAGGTTGGTAATAAGCTTGAAGTTGATACTCTACTTGGTCAATAAAGTCTGAGCCCAGCAGGTTGCACATCTGTTTCATTAAGAATAAAAGGTTTCTGTGCAGACAGCGACCCATTGGGTGTATGCAGCTCCCAGAGAGGACACTCTGTGACTCGGTATGAAGCCCAGGAGATAGCAATAGTGAACTTGTAACATACATTTAAATACATTAATTACTTTGGGTGTGAAAATTATCACAAAAGAGTGACAGTAAAATCAACATAACTAACCATCACCCTATCATAATAGGCCCTTTTTCAAGTCTGTCTGCTGATCCACAAGGTTGACTGTAAATAGGGTGCTTTCTTACTCTGTGTCTTATGTAAGACAAGCACTTAATACTTAAAGTGAATGTTGCTTTTAGCAAGGCTGTCATTTAGTTTGTGTCCTGGCCCAGTTTAGACAGTTGCCTTCAAGGCAAGAAATATTATCAACTTTTCCCTTTTCAAACTATTTTGCAAGGAAATCAATTCTCATACTATAGAATATATTTCTAGTATGACTGCAGTTTTTATTATTTAGATCTTAATTATCTTAGGTATTTTGCTTTTCTATTTTCTTCCTTTTCATGTCAGCTTTAGAGAAATTAGATATTGTTTGTTTGTTTTCTATTTTCCTCATAAAATGAACTAGGAAAATAAAAATTCAGCAATATACTCCTATTATTAAATGCCCTAAAAATATATAGAAAAAATATGCCCAAGGAACCTGGGATAAATGTTTTGTATCAGAAATTTTGTGGCCACTTTGTGGCCCTGCTAACAAACATCCTTTAAGCTGCTTTTTATGGTGTTTCTTTTTCTCAACAAAACAAAACAAAACAAAAAACAGTATTCCACATATTACCATTGCTAAAAAGAACTAAAACAACAAACTGCAATTTTTGGAGTCAAATCACAAAAGGAGTCAAGGTCAAAATACAGCCACGGCTGGATGAAAAAAGCACTCCTGTGTTAACAGCATACATTATTGCAGAAACCCAGCTGATGGGACATCTGAGAAGATCATTAGCAGTGGGCACACGGTATTGGCACAAGTTTCATTTTTTTCCCTAATGGTTATTAGTGGAGTTTTATGATTCTAAATTATTCATAAAATTGTCTAAGACATTTAAATAATGTAAAAAAAAAGTTTTAAAATTTGTTTTTAAGTATTTGGATTCCCTTTCTATGCATGCTTGGGAACCAGCAAGGACATCCATTCCTGTGAGGGTATGACAGCCCTGGTGGACGCTTAAATCAAGGATTTGAAAATGATTTTTTAATGTTTGCTGTTTTCATTTATTCATATTCTGTTTGCACATTATTATTGCTATACTTGGGAGCTAATAATGAATTACATTGAAAGCAATACTCGTCAAGGTATTCTGAAGAAATTCAATGATTTCGATATACTGATGGAAATATTAGATTGGACTATATGAAATTGACATCGTTAGGTCGTTTTTGCCTGTAAAAATGATAATTTCATAATGTTTAGCCTAGTATTTTCATTTGGAAATTAGTCATCTTGTGCTTTTCATTGTGTTTTGGTTCTGGTTTTGCTTTTTGCTTTTTATACTTTTAAATTGTCTAAACAGTAGTTTATTTATCTTGGATGTTGGATTTTTAGTGTAAAATGTGACATATCCAGTGAGTGGAAGGGTGAAAAATAATTAATGGATATGGGATTTCTTTGGGAGGTTATGAAAATAGTCCAGAATTAGATAGTGGTGATAGTTGCACAATTCTGTGACTATACCAAAAGCCACTAAACTGTACATTTTTAGAGGCTCAGCTTTATGGTACGTGAATTATATCCCAATTTTAAAAAATCCAAAGGTGTAAAAATTGGGAAGGAAGAAATAAAACTGTCTTTGGTCACAGATGACATGATTATCTACGTAGAAAATCTGAAAGAACCAAAAAAAATGTCCTGGAATGAAGAAGCAATTATAGCAAGGTTGTAGGATAAAATGTGAATATACAAAAGTCAGTTGCTTTCCTATATACCAGCAATAAACAATTGAGACTTGAAATTAAAAACACAATGTCATTTACATTAGCACCAAAAATTGAAATATTTAAGTATAAAACTAACAAAATATGTATAAGATCTATATGAAGAAAACTCAAAACTCTGATGAAAGAAATCAAAGAACTACTAAATAAATGGAAATATATTACATATTTGTGGATAGAAAGATTGAATATTGTTAAGATGTCAGTTCTTCCCAACTTGATCTGTAGATTCAATGAAATCCTAATCAAAATCCCTGAAAGTTATTTCATGAATATCAATAAACTGATTCTAACATTTATATGAAGAGGCAAATGACCCAGAATAGCCAACACCATATTGAAGGAGAAGAACAAAGTTGAAGGACTGACATTCCCCAACTTCAAGACTTACTTTAAAGCAACAGTAATCAAGATAATGTGGTATTAGTGAATGAATAGATAAATAGTTCAGCCAAAAGAATAAATTCCCTTCCCCTCAAGAAATAGGCCAACACAAACATATTCAGCTGATCTTTGAGGAAGGAGCAAAAGCAATACAGTGGGTGATATGTTTGGCTGTGTCCCTACCCAAGTCTCATCTTGAATTGGAGTTCCCATAATCCCCATGTGTTGTGGGAAGGTCCTGGTGGGAGGTAATTGAATCAAGGGAGCGGGTTTTTCCCGTACTGTGCTCAGGGCAGTGATTAAGTCTCATGAGATCTGATGGTTTTATAAATGGGAGATCCCCTGCACAAGCTCTCTCGCCTGCTGCCATGTGAGATGTGACTTTGCCCCTCATTCACCTTCCACCATGACTGTGAGCTCTCCCCAGCCATGTGGAACTGTGAATCAATGAAGCCTCTTTCCTTTATAAATTACCCAGTCTTGAGTATGTCTTTATTAGCAGTGTGAGAACAGACTCATACAATGGGGAAGATAGTCTTTTTAAAATAGGGTACTGGAACAACTAGACAACACATACAATAAAAAAAGAAAAGAATCTAGACACAGACTCACATCCTTCACAAAAACTAACTCAAAATGGATATAAATGCAAAACAATAAAGCTCCTGAAAGATGACACAGAAGAAAACCTAGATGACCTTAGATGTGGTAATGACTTATTAGATACAAGAAAAAAGCACAATCCATGAAAGAAATAATTGATAAGCCAGCCTACGTCAAAAATTTCTGCTCTCTGAAAGACAATGTCAAGAGAATGAGAAGGCAAGCCAATAACTGGGAGAATATATTTGGAAAAGACACATCTGAAAAAGGACTATTATTTAAATTATGCAACGAACTCTTAAAACCCAACAATAATAAGACAACCCAATTTAAAAGTGGGCCAAAGGACTTAGCAGATATGTCCCCAAAGAATATATACAGATAGAAAAAAAGCATATGAAAAGATGTTCTACATTTCATTAGAGAAATGCAAATTAAAATGATGAGATACCACCACACACCTATTAGAATGGACAAAATCCAGAACACTGACAACACCAAATGCTGACAAGGAAATGGAATAGCCAACACCATACTGAAGAAGAACAAAGTCAAGACATTCCCCAACTTCAAGACTTACTTTAAAGCAACAGTAATCAGGATAACATGGTATTGGTGAATGAATAGATAAATAGTTCAGCCAAAAGAATGAATTCTCTGTCCCCCAAAAATAGACCAACACAAACATATTCAACTGATCTTTGAGGAAGGAGCAAAGCCAATATAATGGGTGATATTTTTGGCTGTGTCCCCACCCAAATCTCATCTTGAATTGTAGTTCCCATAATACCCACACATTGTGGGGATTCATTCATTACTGGTGGGAATGCAAAATGCTATAGCCACTTTGGAAGGCAGTTTGGCAGTTTCTTACAAAACTAAGCGGACATTTACCATGTGATCCAACAATCATGCTCCTTGGTATTTACCCAAAGAGAAGTTGAAAACTTCTATCCACATAAAACCTTTACACAGTTGTTGATAGAAGTTTTATTCATGATTGTCAAAACTTGGGAGCAACAATGATGTCCTCCAGTAAGTGAATGGATAAATAAACCATGGTATATCCAGACAATGAACCATCACTCAGCACTAAAAAGAAATGAGCTATCAAGCCTTGAAAAGATATGAAAGAATCTTAAATGCATACTACTAAGAGAAACAAGCCGCCAATTTGATTCCAAATATATGACATAGGTCTCTATACAACATTCTTGAAAAGGCAACTAGGGAGAAAGTAAAAAAAAGATCAGTGGTTGTCAGGTTCTGGGAGGAAGGAGGGATGAATAGGTGGAGCACAGAGGATTTTCAGGGCAGTGAAAATACTTTGCATGATACTATAATGGTGAGTACAGGTAATCATACATTTGTCAAAACCTACAGCATGTACCATGCCAAGAGAGCATCCTATGGACTTTGGGTGAAAATGAAGTGCCAATGTAAACTCGTTGATTGTAATAAATGTACCACTATGATTCAGATATTGACAGTAGAGGAGGCTGTGCACATGTAGGGACAAAAAGTAGATGGTGACTTTCTGGATTTTCTGCTCAATTTTGCTATGAACCTAAAACTACTCTAAAAAGTAAAGTGTGATTTAAAAATTTTATCTGTACTTAGAAAAATGATGAAGGATGTTTTCTAAAGTTGGCAAAGCCACATTTTATTAAGGATGCTCTTCATCTGGTTTTACCTGGAATAATCAAAGTGGTTTCCCTCAAACACATTTCCTGTCTGTTTAGATTCTGTAATTTTCTACTTGGAATTTGGTGAAGATACCAAAGAAAGTGTTCAAAATGATGAAACTTCCCACTGCAAGATGTTGATGATGATGATGTTGATGATGATGCATACTTAATAGTTATGTAACTGTAGAGATGCATGCCAACGAACTAGAATATAAGTATGGAGTCCTAGGTTTGGGTCCAGGTTGAAATTCTAGCGACTCATAGAGGCAAAAAAAGTAAGGAGCAAGAGAAAATTCAAGCATCCCGGAAAAACTGACTCAGGGAACACCTGAATAGCACAAAGCATCAAGTTGCAAAAATCTCAAGTCTGGTAGACAGCAAAAATATAAAGACTCAGCCATCAGGTTCAGCCAGACGGAGTGGGTGCAGGAGAAGGAAGAGCAGGTGGAAGCCAGGATGTACTGGGAGATATTCATGTGTCAAAGGTAGCAGCTTTTTAATGTCCCTCATTCAGCCCATCTCACAGGCGAGGATGAAATGTCCCTAACAGCAGTGAGCTGGGCCAGGCATAAATAAGCTTCTAGTTCTTCCTGCTCAAGAAACCAGTGGTATCTGTTCTCATCTTGAACTGAGATTCTTTTTATTCCTGGTCCACTGATCTCCATGGCCTGCAGGGGCTGCCGTTCTGCTGTCTCCCTTGGAGCTTAGTGGGTCATCTGTGAGGTTGCATTCCTTCTGAGCAGAATAGTTGCATTCATTTCTCAGCAAATCTTTATTGAGTATCTACTATGTTGCAGGCATTCTTCTAGGATGCAATGGTGAAGAAACAAATGAAAAGACCAGGTTACTGCCTTCATGGGGCTTTCGGCCTAGAATGGAAGCTATGGCAACCATCAATCCACAAGGCATGCATGCATGTGGAAACTTCCCCTGAGTGGAGCCGTGGGGGAGGAAAGTACTTGGGCTGTGCATTGTGGAAAGAGGGCCTTGATCGAGGCAGGGAAGGCCTTCCCAGGGAGTGGGGAGTCAGTGAGGCCTAAAAGAAGAGTAGAAGTTATTAGGAAGTTGGAGACCAATTCTAAGCACCGGGAACCTTGTGATGGAATGGGATTTTGTGCAGCTGGGATTTTGACAATGGGATTTTGACAATACCGCACCACATATCAGATGGTGGCAGTGTATGTGATATGTTCTGTGTAATCATTTCCAGGACACAAGGGTGGCAGGGGCAGTTAGTTGTCTGCTGTTGCCTCCTTGGTAACAGGACCCTGATGCTTGGCTGGGACAATGGCACCTAGAAAAGGATTGCATTTCTCAACCTCCCTTGCTATTAGGTGTAGCCATGTAATTATCTGGAGACTAACCAATGAGATATAAGTGATCAGTTGTACAGGACTTCAGGAAAATATCTTTAAAAAGAGAGGGTAAGAACATCTTCTTCCTGTTCTCCTTCCTCCTGCATAGAATGTAGAGTAAATGGATGGTGCTGCAGCAGCCATTTTGAACCATAAGGCGACTTGGAGGCTGGAAGTCCACTCTAGCCTACTAGATTATAAAGCCTGTAGGGGACTTGGTCCCTGATTATATGAATTTCCCATTCAAGCTCTAACTGCCTAAGTTGACTTCATTTACATGACAGAAAAAAAACCCTTGTGTGTTTATGCCTCAGTGATGGGAGTTGGAATCTCAGTTACCTACAGCTGAATGACATGCCAGGAATCAGGAGGTCATTGAGTATCCCAGCTTATCCCACCTTAATGTTGTCAAGCATTCTATACCAGATGTACAGCAGAATGCATCTCAACTGTCTCATCCATTTTCATAATTTTTCTGCCTAAATATAAAAGACAGGACCAGATGCCTGTCCTTTGGAAAATCCCCACCAGTTATTTCATCACCAATTCTTTTTTGTTGTTGTGTTGTTTGGTTGGTTGGTTGGTTGGTTTTGTTTTTTCTTTCCAACTTTTAGGTTCAGGGGTACATGTGCAGGTTTTTTACACGGCTAAATTGCATGTCATGGGGGTTTGGTGTACAGATTATTTTGTCATCCAGGTAATGACCATAGTACCCAATAAGTAGTTTTTCAATCCTCACCCTCCTCCCAGCCTCCACCCTCAAGTAAATCCCAATGTCTGTTGTTCCCTTGATTTTGTCCATGTGCACTCAGTGTTTAGCTCCCACTTCTAAGTGAGAACATGCAGCATTTGGTTTTCTGTTGCTGTGTTAATTCACTTAGGATAATGGCCTCTAGCTGCATCCATGTTGCTGCAAAGGACATTACCTCATTCTTTTTTATGGCTGCATAGTATTCCATGGTGTATCTGTACTGCATTTCTTTATCCAGTCCACTATTGATGGGCATCTAGATTGATTCCATGTCTTCACTATTGTGAATAGTGCTGTGATGAACATAGGTGTGCCTGTGTCTTTATGGTAGAATGATTTGTACTCCTTTGAGTATGTGCCCAGTAATGGGGTTGCTGGGACAAATGGTAGATCTGTTGTGAATTCTTTGAGAAATCTGAAAACTGCTTTCCACAGTGGCTAAACTAGTTTACACTCCCACCAGCAGTGTTTAAGCATTCCCTTTTCTCTGCAGTCTCACCAGCATCTGTTACTTTTTGACTTTCTAATCATAGCCATTCTGACTGGTGTGAGATGGTATCTCATTGTGGTTTTGATTTGCATTTCTCTAATGATTAGTGATTTTGAGCATTTTTTCATATGCTTGTTGGCCACACATATGTCTTCTTTTGAGAACATCACCAAGTCTAAAATTATCCATCTTGGAAGTGAATGTCTGGCTAAATCAAATCTTCTAACAATTTTTAACAATACTACCAGAATCTTTTAACAGACCCTTGTACTCACACAAGGGATGAAAGTGTTGCTTAGTGCTGCAAAGGGGAAAGACAGTACTAACAAAATACTGTTTAGGTTATCAGCTTTAAGTCACTTTTATAGGTATAGAACTAGCAAGTGAAGCAGAAAAAAAAATGAAATATTAATGGTTTGATCACATTACTCTGTGACATTGTAGGTGGCAGGATGGGGTTGTCCAGGTAAAGGTAGGTCTGGGGGTTCATCTGAAGAGTCTACAGGCACACAACAAGCATCAGAGGTCAAAGCAAGGAAGACGGAATAAGTAGCCAAGAAGGTTCCAGAAGCCTGCACTTGTTAGATTTGACTTCTCATCCTAAGGAAGGCTATTTTATTTTACATACTAGGTGTGAGTGACTGTGTAACCATAGGAATTGTTTATAATGGAAAGAAATCACACATCTTCAGAAAAATGCTAACCTCCACTGAGGCAGAGGCAGAAACTCTAGGATTACTTCACAGCCAAAAATATTTCGGTAGCAAAAACAGATAAGAATGCCTGGTGACCATGTTATTAACTAGAATTCAATGATTGGGGGTTTCTTAAGATTGAAAAGACTTTTGAGGTTGTATAGTAAATAAGAGCTGGAGGGAAAATTTTTAAATGTGGTACTTGCAGTTTTAAAACATATTCACAAAATATATCTTGGAATTTACTGCCCAGAAAGTGTGGCTTGAGTCCTTTGTATAATAGTTAAATGAATAGCAAGAGAAAAGAAACCTTGAAGTCAACTAAAGATTAGAAAAATGAGGATCAGGAGTCATCTTTTACTAACTCAATGGCTTTTTTATGGAATGATAAAATTAATGGATGAGGAGAATGCAATCGATGTAATATATCTGAACTTTCAAGAAGCAGCTATTATTGTCATGTCACAGAATGATACTTGATAAGTCTATTCAAACATGCCAAGATCTAAATATGGCCCCTCAATTGGAAAGTAGATGGGAATCTAGGCAACATAATAAATAATGAATGACTGGGGAGACAAGAGGAATCAACATGTTCTCAAAACTGTGTTTTGTTTTGTTTTGTTTCGAGACTATGTTTCACTCTGTTGCCCAGGCTGGAGTGCAATGGCTGAATATCAGCTCACTGTAACCTCCGCCTCCCAGGATCAAGCGATTCCCCTGCCTCAGCCTCCCAAGTAGCTGGGATTACAGGCATGTGGCACCACACCCAGCTGTTTTTTGTATTTTTAGTAGAGACGGGGTTTCCCCATGTTGGCCAGGCTGCTCTCGAACTCCTGACCTCAAGTGATCCAACGCCTCAGGCTCCCAAAGTGTTGGGATTACAGGCATGAGCTACCGTGCCTGGCCAAGACTAGGTATATTTGAATTTCACTTTATTTGTCACTCCTTTCACTAATGATCAGAGAGATGGATCAACACCATGAGTAACAACAAAACAAACAAACGATGCCACTACGGGTGCTTACATTATTTAATGTCACAGATGGAAAGACGCTAACTCTTTTGTCTGTGTTCCCAGTTGCCTTTTTTTAAATTGGGATAACTATCTTGTTTTATATAGTTAATTGAATTTATTAACTTTTTGGTTGAACTGTGGTCTCTTTTTTTTTTTGATTAACATGTTTGCAAGATAGATTACTGAGCAATGTTTACATTGAGCTATAGATTTATGATCTTTGTACGGCTCCTATCTTCTGTCAATAATTCTCTATGTGGATTAACTGCACTGGAGAAAACCAGGGGGAAAATGAACAGATGGAAACTGGAGGGTGGGGTAGGAAGTAAGTTCATGGGGATCTGAAATCAACAGAAATCCAGATGGACATTCAAGGGAAATTGAAGAGTGTTAAAAAAGAGGAAAAAAGTGCTTGAAAGTGAAAGGAAGAATGGTGAAAGGAAAGATAAGTCCAGGAATAAATGTAAAAAGAACGAGGAATAAGGAGTCAATGTTTGGGGGATATAAAAAATATAGAAAGAATTCAGTAGCTGTCAACATGACAGTCATAAAGGATTTGGTTTGAGATGGATTTGGAATCGATCGAAACGGAAATAAAAATTCTATTAGATTGTTATTGATGTCATGGTTTGTTTGTTGTTGTTTGAGACAACGTCTCGCTCTGTTGCCCAGGCAAGAGTGCAGTGGCACGATCACTGCTCACTGCAGCCTTGACCTGCTGGATGCAATGGTTTCTCCCAACTCAGCCTCCCAAGTAGTTGGGACTACAGGCACGCCACTATGCATAGCTGATGTTGTTTTGGTTAATAATTGTTTACAAACCTATCAAGTGCAAAGTGGCTCTGGTATAACTATAGACGAGAATGGACTTTGAGACAGTCTTAATTACTTGAGTTTGTATAAGAAAATGGTGGTTCCTAATTCACTTTCCATGTTGGTAAATTAGTTCATCTCTGTCTTCATCCGAAGACAAACTAGTTGTACATTTGTATCAATTATAGCAAAGTAAAGTATCAGCACAGATCTTCAGAATTCTCTCTTATCCATATGAGAGAAGTATTATTAAAATTAGTCTATTCTGTCACTTTATTCAGTGCTCGTGGGGAGCCAAAAATAGTAAAAAGATGCAGATTCATTTTTCAAAGGAGGCTGTGTGTACTATTATATGCACTATTAATGATTGTTATGATTAAAGAATAAAAACATACAAATTTAAAGTATTTGGCATCCCTTGAGTGGTGAAATGAAATGTTGCAGTTATGTGGCTACAGAAGAAAAATGTATTCAGATTAAGGCACATTTATGCAAAATCCTGCCCAGTAATTTCTTTCCTGTCTTCCTGGCCTTGATTCCTTCTGTGGGCCTTAAAAAAAAAAAAAAAAAAAAAAAAAAAAAACTCAAAATGTATTTGTCTTAATTTCTCTACCTAAAACAAATGGATTAGAAACCTTTGTTGAACAGCCCTGTGAGAAATAACTCATTAATAAATGTGAAATATTGCCCAATGGCAAAACAGCATAAGTTTTAAGTGCTCATTATGCCAGTAAATGTTTCTGCATTGTAAATTTGGATTTTAAGTTATATGGAGAAAAAATACTCAGGTTAGAGCAGAGCAGGTTTTAGTTTCCTCAAAGTGCATATTAAAACTGAGATAATTTGATAGCCAACCACCCAAATCTATTTTTAAGTTAGTTTTTTCAGATATGACATATTTTTAGTAATTTTTTTCTTTATGCATTCTTATAACTTAAATATTCAGATTTTAGCTACAGAGGGCATTGTATTAATATTTTCAGTGACACATTAATGTACGCCAAGAATGATTGTATTGTGTGGTTTGTTTATACCAGTAGTTATATTTGATGTTAGCTATTTGGTACAAAATACAATTCTTATACATTATGGGAACATAAACTTTATTGCTGTCTCATTACCATGCAGAAGCCAAATATGAGCAAAAGAATAATATCCTGTATTAATCTTCCAAAGGTTGGCTATGGATAACCCAACTGATTGTGTTACAGTTTAATTAATGGAATAAAAAGGGAATAAATAGCTTCAATGCTGCCTAATAAAGGTAATTCTCCCATGGCAAGATATGTACACTGAAACATGATAAAAGAATTCTGATGGAATGGCTTTTTGTCTAGTTGAATAATGCAATATTCTCTTCTGTGCCCATAAAAAAAGATATCTCCGTCCTAAGGCTATATTTTGTAGTGTCATTTTAGGTATTCATTTTGGGGGAAAAAAATCCTTGCTTATTCAGCTTTAAGGAATTAGATCTCATTGAACTGGAAAAAACTATCTAAAATAGCTTAAATTGTTTTTTGATTTGTGAAATATAAAAAGTCCTCACTGTGGATAAGTGAAGCCACATTCATTTGAGCAACTTCACTGACCTTTTTCTCCTCTGCATAAATGCTTGTCCATTGCTGATGGTTCTGTGGAAATGTCTGCAGGCAGAAAAAAAAGTCAGAGGGGTGTATTTTTGCAGCAAAAATTTCAGATGAAGGGGTTTGTATTTTTAGATGGCTTAGTTTTTTTGAGTTTTGTTTTTTTGCGACAGGGTCTTGCCTGTCATTCAGGCTGGAATGCAGTGGTGTGAACACAGTTCACTGCAGCCTCGACCTCCTGGACTTAAAAGATCCTCCTTCTTCAGCCTCTCATGTAGCTGGCACCACAGGCACACACCACCATACTCAGCTAATTTGTTTTTGTTGTTGTTGTTGTTGTTTGTTTTGTTTTTGGTTTTTTGTAGAGACAGGGTCTCACTATGTTGCCCGGGCTGGTTTTAGACTCCTGGGCTCACACGATCCTCCTGCCTTGGACTCCCAAAGTACTGAGATTAGAGGTGTGAGCCACTGCACCCCATCAAGATGCTTGATTTGAGTTAATTACAGACATTTTCCTGTAATTTTAAGATTTTCTGCCAACAAAAGCATTGGAAGAAAGTAAAACGTCACGACATATGTTGAGGTATCCTGAATAGTAGGGCATATTTAAAGACAAAAGAAAATGCAACTAGCTTTACTTTCTTCCGCAAAATTAAGGTTACCTCTAAGTCTTTCTAACTTCACACATCTGTAGCCAGTTGGTTCAACCACCCAGGAACAGACAGTCATGAGGCCAAGATGTTTTATTTCTGTGCGAACAGGATGGCTTTGTTTTATTCCATAGGCTCAAGTATATAGCCTGGTGTCGTGGACTGAATAGTGTTCTGAAAAATTTATGTCCACCCAGGACTTCAGAATGTGACCTTATTTGGAAATTGAGCCTTGCAGATGTAAATTGGTTAAAATGAGATCATACTAAATTAGGGTTGGCCCTAACTCCAATGACTAGTGTTCTTTTTTTTATTTTATTTATTTATTTTTTTGAGACAGAGTCTCACTCTGTCGCCCAGGCTGGAGTGCGGTGGCACAATCTCGGCTCACTGCAAGCTCCGCCTCCTGGGTTCACGCCATTCTCCTGCCTCAGCCTCCCAAGTAGCTGGGACTACAGGCGCTCGCCACCATGCCTGGCCAATTTTTTTTGTTTTTTTAGTAGAGACGGGGTTTCACCGTGTTAGCCAGGACGGTCTCGATCTCCTGACCTCGTGATCCTCCTACCTCAGCCTCCCAAAGTGCTGGGATTACAGGCGTGAGCCACCATGCCTGGCCATGACTGCTGTTCTTATAAGAAGAAGGGCCACACAGAGACACAGGAGAATGCCATGTGAAAATAGAGGAGGCAGGGATTGGAGTGAGAAACCAAGGCCTGCTGGTAACCCCCAGAAGCAAGAGAGGAGCACAGAACAGATTCTCTCTCCAGCCTCCAGGAGGAACCTACCATGACACACCCTGATTCCAGGGTGAGAGAGTACATTCTTACTGCTTTAAGCCACTCAGTTTGTGACAACCTGTTACAGTAGCCAGGGATAACCCCTAGACCTGGACATACAGCTTGATCATATTCTACCGGTCACACAGGCATTCAGCGGAGACTGTAGACATCTAGGTCCACCAGTGGGAAATAATAGCTATTTTCTAAAAATAATACCTATTTTTAGAAAAGCATCTTCACAATTTAAGGTTATAACTAATGTGCCCAGGTCCATTCCTGGTAAGCAACAGCTCAGGCTCTTTACTTAACAAGGAGCATGTCCAGAACATGGAATCTCAAAAGTGCTACTAAATTCTGCCACCTCAACAACATCAAATCTGATGACAAAGCAGTAGAAAAGCTTTTTAAGGAAGCCGGTTTGTTCCTGCAAGAGTGTCTTTAATTAGGGATGAGTATTGTAGAAGATGACAGCATCCACTCTATTTTAAACAGAAAAGGAATTTTGCTCGCAAAATCACTGGAAAGGCTAGAAGATCAGGATCTAGGCTGGGATTCCAAAAGTGGCTTCCTAAAATGACACCACTGAGCAGAGCTGGCTCCTGGGGAACTGTGCCCTCTGTCAAGACCGGGAAGACGAGGACCAGGAAGCTGCTGTCCCAGATGTCCACTCTTGTATCTCACCACCTGATGCATTATCCAGGGAACTGGAAGCCCCTGCCATGCCTCCCGGCTTTTGGGAACACGTCACTTCACTCTCTTCAGAATGAAAAAGCTGATAGCAGAACCGTTAGCAGAACCAGCTACATATTCACGTGGCCAGTGCAAAATGAAAATGCAGACCCCCATGTTCACAATTATTAAGACCCAAGACAGCAGCAACAGAGCATTAAGCCAAGCATGGGGCCCTTCTAATCATGGGAGTCCTGTGTGACTGCTCTGGTCACCTCCCATAAAGCTGGCCCCAGCTGTTGGCTTCAGAGCCATGGTGGCCTGATAATCTACATCGGCAAAAGGGATTAACATGGATGCATCCTGTACTATAACTCTTCCTCACTTGAGTCAGCAGAAAGTTTAAGACTTTGAGACTCTGGAAGACTGGGAGGCAGGGCCCTGGCTGCAAGGGAGTCTGAGGAATGTCCTTGTTAGCTGTCCAGGCTCTACGGTGAAGGAAGCACTCCAGAAGGAGCTGCAAAAATGCTGACTGATGGATGCAGCACACCAGCATGGCACATGTATACATATGTAACTAACCTGCACATTGTGCACATGTACCCTAAAACTTAAAGTATAATAATAATAATAATAAAAGAAACAATTCCAAAAAAAAATGCTGACTGAGTCTATCTACTGTATCCACCCAAGTGATAATTTTTTGCAGAGCAATTGGTTCTCTTCTCATTTACAGACCCACCCTGTTGCAGCCAGCTAAGTGCTTTCTATACACAGCACTCAACAGACAGCTGACAGAATCATGTGTGTATCTTCTCTGCACCAGGTGTTTGTTAGAAGATCAGAATACAGTGCTGACCCAGGAAGACAAGGTCCCTGCCCTTTGATTTCCCTCAAGTGAACAGACACGAGAAATTAACAAGTGAACATTCTCACTCAGTCCCATCTTCCTTCCCTTCAATCCATTCTCAGCAGCACATCTGGAGAAATCCTTTGAAAAACACAAATCAGTTCACACATATTCCCCTGCTTAGATTATTTCCATAGTTTTGCCTTGCCCTTGGAAAAAAGCCAGACCTCCTCATCAATCCTGACAAGAGCCTCGCACCATCTGGTGTCTGCCTATCTCTGATGCTTCCCCACTTGCTAACTACACCACATCAGTGTCCTCTCTGCTTTTTGGAACATACCAAGTTCCATCCTATCTCTGTCTTTGATTTTGAGCTTTCCTAGCTCACTGCTCAACTGGTTCCTTCTCGGCTTCCGGCATGTGGCTAAAATGCTACCTTTTCAGGAAGGTACTCTCTAATCCTAAGATAAAATCCCCACCTCAGCCCAGTTTTTCTACATCATATCGCTTTGCTTATTTATCCCCACTTATCACAATCTGAAGTTAGCCTGTGTATACATTTGTGTGTTTCTCTTTCCTGTCCATGAGACCAGAGGCCTTGCCTACCTGGCTCAGTGCTTTACCCCAAACTCAGCACAGCACCTGCGTATAGCAGGAGCTCAAGAAATATTTGTTGAGGAGCTGTTACTGACAGATTGGTACATTTTTAAAAAATAGCTACATTCATGGAAAGTCAGGTTTGCATTCATTATTTAGATGAAAGAAATTGAACCTAAAAATGAAGCATTATTTGGGATAGCTATGGAGTTTAGGAAAATTAAAGCAGAGAGTTCAAGGCAACTGGCAGTCATCAAATCATACAGGTCAGCTATTCTGGGAAAAAAATGTGGGCTGGCGTTGGGGTAAAAAGGCCAGGCCAAAAACTGTCCAGTAATACACATGATCTCACACTTGTTTACAGGTTATTTTGAGGCTGTTCTCTTCCTGTTCCCAGTGAGTGATCTTCCTGCTCACAGTGAGATCACTTACTCACTGAGAGCAGAGACCTCTGTCTTTCTGCAGTGGCCCCCAGTGCCCCCAGCAGCTCTAAGAGCAGCTTCCTGCTCCTTGTTTAAGTTCTCTAAGGATGGAAGATGCTAAGCACTGGGAAAGCTTGACTTTCATGCTTTTGCATGGTGCCACCAGGTAGGATGGCCAACCATCTGGATTCCTTGGAACTGGGGAGGTTCCTGGATACGGGGCCTTCAGTTTTAAAACTGGAACAGCCCAGGGAACAAATCAGGGTACAGTCATCTTTCCATGGGGGCACTAGAAAGAAGGCGGCCTCATTCTTATTTTTGCTGACAGTCTTAGTCCGACCAGCTTGCTTCAGCCCATGTCATACTCCATTTACTCACCTGTAACTAATCTTTGTTATTTTGCCCTCCCCTTGTGGCTTCATTGTGCTTCCCAGTCCTCACTCTCAGCCCTGCTTCTCTGACTTCCCTCGTTGACAGTGTCTGGATTCTTTCTCTGATAGTGTCATCCTGCAACACTCTTACATCACCTGATCCATCTTGCCCCCTGGGATCTTGGGGGTTCTACCCCCACCCCAGGCCTCCAAGAAGCCCTGTTGTCACACTTGCCCCATGAGTAGTGGTAGGACATTGAGTGATGAGAATTATCTATGAATACAATTATGGTGATACACCTCTGATTGCACAGCTCAGAGAAAAAAGGCCAAAATATTCAGGAGTTGTCTGGTGACCCTCTATCATACAGAGGAGGAGTCTGAAAACTTTCTCTGTAAAGGGACAGATGGCAAATATTTTGGGCTCTCCAGACCATGCAGTCTCTGTCATAAGTGTGCAACTCTGCCGTTGTGGCAGGAAAGCAGCTATAGACAATATAGCAACAGAGACTGCACAGCCTACAAAGCCTAAAATATTTGCTATCTGTTCCTTTACAGAGGAATTTCTCAATTTTTATGTGTTCCAATAAAACTTTATTTACAAATATAGGCAATGGGCCTAATTTGGCCCATGGGCTATAGTTTGTGGATCCCTGATGTAGAACATCCTTCTAGATGATTTTTAAATTTTTTATTGAGTCTATAAAAGTTTTTTTTGTCCTCACCACTCATATGGATCAGCCATAGCTGCACACACACAATTTACACATCTTCTTCCTAATAACCCTCCTCACCTCTCTTAATTTTTCATAGTCATTTTCCTGTGCTTATGGAAACTTTTACTCCACAAAAATTAACTCTTGCACCAAGACACACGGAAAGAAAGACTGTGTGGTACTTATTTCTAGAAGGATGTTTAACACACATTTGTAATATGAAAGATAGGGAGTTAGAGTGAACTGTTAGGATAACTGAAATTAATACACGGTTACTGCTTTGTTAGATTAATAGGGCTCTGATGGGCAGGAGTATCCTTACTCTTGGTGATAAGGAAGGAAATAACTCCAAATAGTGCTTTTTTTTTTTTTTTTTTTGAGATGGAGTTTTGCTCTTGTTGCCCAGGCTGGAGTGCAGTGGCTCAATCTCGGCTCACCGCAACCTCCACCTCCCAGGTTCAAGCAATTCTCCTGCCTCAGCCTCCCTAGTAGCTGGGATTACAGGCATGTACCACCATGCCCGGCTAATTTTGTATTTTTAGTAGAGACAGGGTTTCTACATGTTGGTCAGGCTGGTCTCGATCTCCTGACCTCAGGTGATCTGCCCGCCTTGGCCTCCCAAAGTGCTGGGATTACAGCACTGTGCTCGGCCCTAATAGTGCTTTTAAAGGTGAGTTTTGGGGCTGAGCATGGTGGCTCATGCCTGTAATCCCAGCACTTTGGAGAGTCAGTGTGGGAGGATTGCTTGAGCCTAGGAGGTCGAGACCAGCCTCGGCAACATGGTGATGCCCCATCTCTACAAAAATTAGCTGGGTGTGGTGAGTGTGCCTGTAGTCCCAGCTACTTGGGAGGTTGAGGTGAGGTGGGAAGATCACTTGAGCCCAGGAAGTTGAGGCTGCAGTGAGCTGAGATCATGCCACTGCACTCCAGCCTGGGCAACGGAGTGAGATCCTGTCTCAAAAATTAAAATTAAAAAAGTGAGTTTTGGGCTATTCACTATTTCTGGTTTTGTTTTTGTTTTAAAGTTAAAGAGTCTCAATCTGTGGTCAGGGCTCTGCAGTCGTGAGCAGCTTATGCAGAGTCCTGCTTTCTTCATATGTGTAATTTAATGTTCCTGAGCAAAACAGTATCTTCATCACATATTTTGAAATGTGCTTCGCTGAAAAGTGTACTTTCATACGGAAAAGGGGTGGTAGGAGAAAGAAAATGCTGATAACATTTTAAATTAATCTTTAGGAATGCACTCACAAAATGCATGGAACTGGAAACTGCTTATATCAGATAAGAAACCTGGGAAATGAATGTGAAAAGCCAAGAAAGGGGAGGAGGGTGGGAGAAATGAGAGGAAGGAAAAATAACTATCAAGTACTTTGCTTAGTACCCGGGGTGACAAAATCATCTGTGTACCAAACCCTGACGTGAATTTACCTCTATAACAGACCTGCACATGTACCCCTGAGCCTCAAATAACGGTTAAAAAAAAAAAAAACGAACGAAAGTCATGGGAAAGAAGACTGAATCTAGCAAAACGTCCTTACGTGCATTTCTCTGGTCCTGAGGTAAGATGTGGTTGCAATAGGGATGATGACAAACAGGGCCCTATAATGTTGTTGAGCCGCCTCCGCCACTTGCTTTTGGTGGAATTATTGCAGGATGACAGAGTTCTCTGTAGCGCAGAGACAGCATATATGGGCTCATTGCTGAGCTGATTCTGCTGAGCCTAGAAAACCGAGCGCCTTAACAAGTCAATTCCACACCCCCTCGAATTTGTGCCTCGGTAGGGAGTCCTCAGCAGGAAATCCTCCATCTGTTTTCCTTTACTACAAGGGACTTCAGAGAATGAGTTCATTTCTCTTCAAACATCCTCACGTTGCTGTAAAACAGCACTGGGCTGAGTGATGAGAAATGTCACCAGGAATACAAGAGGACGCCTTCAAACAGAGATAGCGGAGACAGTTACACTCTGAATTAGAGTCTAGCTTTGGAGAGGATTTATTTTTCTTTTGTTACTTACATCCTGGATTTGCTTTTTTTTTTTTTAAAGGCAGCTTTGTTTTTTACTATTTCTAGTAAAGCATGGACATTTGAAGAAATAAATATAAAAGGAAGATTTCTCAAAGATTTGTCCTGTTGAGTAATGAAGCATACCCTGAGGACCCAGGGATTAGAACTAGATCAGTCTTTCTTTTTGAGCAAAAAAGCCTAATTTGAAATTCAGGATTACTTTTAAAATATCACTCAAAGTAAGTACTTTGTCTTTGTTTTTTTTTTCTCTTTTCTTCCTTCCTAACCCCCAGTCAGCCTTTTTTGCATATTATAATCTCAATGAAGTTATCAGTTGTACTATAAATATGAGTAAAATGATTTGCCAACTCATAAATTACTTACAAGATGAGATACTGAGTTTTCTGCTCTGAACACTGTTCAGTACTAGCAGGTAGCAGGCAATATTTATAGTAATGTTTATGTTTTTATGTCGAGACTCATTTGATTTCATTAACATTTCACGTGAATATCTTTTGCCTCATTTCCTCCAATAATATAAACGATATTTTAAATTGGAAAATGAGCAAGCAAAAGTCTCTTCTGAAAAGAGCATTGTTGCCCTAGCAAGCAAACCAATTTATTTCAACTTTTGTCGACTTCTCTGGAATATTTAGGTACATTTGCCGAAAGATCTGTAAATCTAGAGAGTAAACTTAGCTAAAACAATAACTCTTATGAACCCCTTTTGAAATTGCCATGAAATCATATTGCAAATGTGTAAAAAATTTTTTAAAAAACAACTCTATAGCAAAAGGGTGTTGAAACATAAAAATATGTCAAACTGCTAATATCTTGGGTTGCACTATTAAGCTGAGCTACAGCTGTGTGTGTCTTGAAGCCTCCTCAGAACTCCAGGAATCCAGAGCTGTGAGGCTGATCTAGCTGTATGTGGTTAAAGGATATACAGGTAACCAGAGAGGTTATCTAGAAAGGCTCAGAATGTCCTGTTCCCTTAGGGGCTCCCAACATCTACCACCCATCCCTCTACCCTCTCGTCCTTATATAGTAGCTGTAAATCCTTAAAGTTTGCTATTGGAGGGGTCATGCTACCTCTCCCAGCAGTTATTTTGGGGAAGAGATGGCTGCTTCAATGTGCTGTCTGGCCAATATCTGGGCAAGAAGGAACATTAAAATGATCTGTGCTTCCTACACATCCCAGGTCCCCTAAGTCACAAAAGCCATCACCTGTACCAAGGCTCTCTACGGACCAGCATGTCTGCAGGAGAAAGACAATGGGTGAAACCCACTTCCGTGGAAGTAGGGTGCTGCATTCTTCCTCCAGCTTTCCCTATTCTTTAGATACTGTCTGCCTCGACCTCCAAGAAACATGATTCCTATGCGTCATCCGTTGCCATAGCCAAGTGCTCCCAGAACCGGCCTTGTTACTGGTTAGCCCTTCAGTTAAAGATCATTATCTGCCAGGCCATCTGTTATTTTCACTTAGGAGAGTGTATTATTTCAGATCTATAGATGTCCTTTAAATTTCCCCTACATGTTGTGTAGTAACTAGATGTAGTCCAAGGGTAAAGTCCCACTGTGAACAACGGGAATCAGAGTCCCACTTTTGAGAGCATTTGTGACAATGGTATAATCTTGGATGGCCATGAACCCACCCTTGGGAGAGGGGGAGGGGAATCTGAGAACAGTGAAAAATGAAATAAAATGAGAGTCTTGTTCTTGCCATACAGAACAGTGGTTGCTTTCAGAGGGATTACTTGCTTTCTGGTGTAGCTATGCTTAAGAATTCGTGCTTCTTGCTATGGGGCATAATGTTGCCCCTATAGCCTCTTTTATGAGTGCTGGCTAGCTCCCATCAACTATGGTGATCGTGGCACGCCACCTTTACAAAAGGGAGCCATGAAGTCTAGGAGTTTTCCTACCTCGCACATCCCTCCTTAACCAGTTAAGAAAATGCTCAGTAGACTTTGCGTTCTTTAACTGGCCTGTTTTCCACCTGCTAAATGAGAATGTGCCTTATGACTTCTTTTCCCCCAATGGAAATTGTATTGCTGAATTTCAAAAGGCATCTCTGCAACCCTGGGGCAGCTGTCATTTGTAAAGAGAATGGTTTGCATTGAGTGGCTTTTTTATGAACCTATATTCCAGTCATATCTGAACTGCCACATCCTGTGGTACAAGGAGATGATGATGAGGAAGATGTTGATGACATCTAGCAAGTATTGACTGACATCCTTTGCTAGGTGTGATACTAAATATTCTATGACACTTATCACATTAAATCCTCCTTACTTTACCTGTGTAATGCAGGTAATAGAGGCAGCTCATTCACGTATTTCAATGGACAGGGGAGGAAAAAGATCCAAGAATGATCCTGTCCACTGGCATCCTGTATTCTTTTTGTTTGCTGTTGTTGTTTCTTTCATTCAGCTGTCTAGCTCCCAAGGCTGTGGGTTGTCCAGGCTCCCTTCTCTATTACCTTCATTCATGGATAGTATTTCTAGGAGAAAACAGGTAGCCTAGCATAGGTAGCAGCCTAGGGTGGGGGTAAAGTGGAAACAGACATTGAGACTTCAGCAGTGAGTTTTTGCTACATGTGTTGGTAATTGATTTCAGTTGTCTCTCCTCTGTGTTAACCTCTATGTAAAGTGTAACTTCACCCATGTCATGCTTTTCTGGGCTTCAGTTTCTGCAGGATTCTGGGAATGATTAAGCCCTTGTAGCTTAAAGCTGGACAATCTTGGGAGAAAATCGCATGTTAGTGAACAAATGTGTTTTAGTTGTTTGTGTTGAACTAGATTGTCACTGGGAGCAAATAAGACACTTAGAAGACAGAATGAAGTCTTTCAAATTGCCAGAAATGAGGAGGGAGATGTCAAATTTTTTGCTCTCATAAAACATGTTTTAAGTAAAATTTACTATAACATCTACTGTCATGAAAATTTTATTAGTATACGACAAATAGAGGTTAGCTGATTTGTAGATGATTTTTCAGCAAAATGCCTTTTTCAACAAAAGACATGTTAAATAATCAATGAACAAGTGGATAAAGAAATAAGTTTGTAAATATGGGAAGGGAAGTCACTGGGGGTTACTAACATTTTCTTTGTTTTTCTATTGTTTCTAACCTTGGTTATGGGGGCATTTTTAGGTTAATTTGCCACCTTTATTACATATTCAGTGATTATTTACTGAATATCTCTTGGGGCATCACTAACGGGTATGGGGGTGGGTGTGTTAGATACAGACATACATATAACTACATAACGTGTGGTTATCTTGATGTTTTGTGTTCAATTTTTAAAATTATTTTTAATTTCAATTTTTATTTTAGATTGAGAGGGTACATGTGCATGTTTGTTACATAGGTGTATTATGTGATACTGAGGTTTAAGCTTCTATTGATCCCATCACCCAGGTGTGAACATAGTACCCAATAGGAGGTTTTCAGCCCTTCCCCCCCACCCTTTTGGAGTCCCTAGTGTCTCTTTTCCTGTCTTTATGTCCATGTGTACCCAAGATTTAGCTCCTGCTTACAAGTGAGAACATGTAATATTTGGTTTTCTGTTTCTGCGTTAATTCACTTAGGATAATGGCCTCCAGCTGCATCCATGTTGCTGCAAAGGACATGCTTTCATTCTTTTTTATGGCTGTGTAGTATTCCAGGGTGTATATGTACGACATTTTCTTTATCCAGTCCACCATTAATGGGCACCTAGGTTGATTCCATGTCCTTGTTACTGTGAATAGTGCTGTGACAATATGTTCAAATATTAAACATGTCAGAATAGTCCATGATTATATTGGAGAACAAATGTACTGCTACCAGGTGATTATATGCTTGAAGATGGTATCCAAGGAGACAGAAAAACCAAATTCAGAAATACTATCCTCTCACAATTTTAGATTTACACACATTGAAACTAGAATGGATTTGGGATCATCTTATCTGACTCCTCTTTATGAATAAGAAAACCAAAGCCAGCATAACAAAATGATTTATGAAACTTCGCTAATTAGCTGCAGAGCTAGAATGAGAATTCTAGCCTCTGGCCTCCAAATATAATGCTTTTTTTGTTTACTTTTTAGTTTTTATGTTTTAAAAATACTATTTATTTACAATAATTAAAAAATAATGAAGCTATGCCCCCATGGTCATGCCAATTTCATTGCTCTTTTGACTTTTAAATATTTTAATATAAAAATAATATAAAACATAATATAAAAATAGTATAATAGTCATCTGTAAACCCACCACCAAAAATATGTTATTTTGCATATATTAGTTCAGAAAACTTGTAAAATAAAATAGAGCCCATTATAAATACAGTGAAAGTACAATTCTTTTCTCTCCCCCTTCCTTTCCAAGATAATTATCGTCCTAAAATTGCTACATAACTTTCCCATGTGTATTTTGGTATCTTGGCATTTTTACTGTGTGTTTGTGTGTGTGTGTGTGTGTGTGTGTGTGTGTGTGTGTGTGTGTGATAACAGGCATATTCATGTCTGTATGTTGTTATCTATTTGTGGTTATACTACTGTTTATTTTAAAATTTTAAAATACATGAAGCATTGTCCATATTCTTTTGTAACTTTGTTTACATTCAACATTATTTTGGGCATGTATTTATATTGATACCTATATATAGGTCCATTTATTGTAATTGCAGGATAGTATCATGTTGCATAAATAATCCAAGGTTGATTTATCCATTTTTCTACTGAGGGAAGTGTGGGTTGTCCCTGCAGTTTTGCCATTACAACCATGCTGCAGGGTTCCTTGTACATGTCTTTTATGTATGTGCTAGAATTTCTTGAGGGAAATTTTCTAGAAGTTGATCATGGGGGACACATATCTTTGTTTTACTAGATGTTGTTAAATTGCTCTACAAACTATACTGCTTTATTTGATTATGGAGCAGTAGTTCTGAACTCTAGCTGCCGATGACAGTCACCTAAGGAGCTTTTAAAAATTACCAATGCTTAAGTCCCACCCCAGACCAATTAAATCAGAATCTGTGGAGACTCGAAAATGGTATTTGTGTAAAGCTCCCCAGGTGACTGTAACATACAATTAGGGTTAAGATCCACTGGTTTTGTATTTGTTTCCCCATATCTTTTCCAATACTTGGAATTATCTGATATTCTTCTTTGCTAATCTCTTAGATGTAAGGACTTTCTGATTACTGGTGAAGTTGAGTATATTTGTCTAACGTTACTGAGCCTTGCATTGAGAACTGTGTTATATACTAGTATTCTGGGCAGTAATTTTGAAGGGGGTAATATATGATTTGCAAATATCGACCCCCAGTCAATGACTTTTTCCTTACTTTATTTAGGCTATCTTTTATCATATAGAAGTTAAAAGTTTTAATATAATTAAATGTCAATATTTTATTTTACGGATAAAAAATACTTTGTACTTTGGAGAATCTTAAGAAACATTTCTCCACATAATTTAATAAAGTTCTTTTTCTATGCTTTCTTTTAAATGTTTTACTTTTTCTAAATGAGATCTTTATCTAGGATTTGTATGTCTATATGATGGCATGTATTGTCCTGATTTTTATCTCTTTAGGTATGAATAAGCAATTGCCCCAGTACAATTTATTAGTTTATCATGTTTCCAACCATGTTGGACAGCTTACTTGTTTTAGAAGTTTGTAAATTATTTTTGATTTTTAAATTAATCATTATATATGCAAATAATGGCAGTTCTGCTCGTTCTTTAGTAATATTTATATATTTTTATTATTTCTTTTTCTCTTATTGATATCATGATTAGGAACTCTTGTCCAATGTTGAATAGAAATGTTGATAACAGGCATCCTGTCTTGTTCCAGATTTAATATGAGACGCCTCTGACTTTAACCATTAAGTATGGTATTCTCTTAGCATATGGTATATTTTATCAGGTTAATAAATAGCTTCCCTCTATTCCTTGCTTGCTCAAAGTTCTTATCAAGAAAGTGTTTTTCATGTTATCAAATATTTTCTGTATTTATTGAGATGAACTTGTTTTTTCTCTTTTAATGCATTAACTGGTAAATTATACTAATAAATTTCCTAAAATTAAATCATTCTGCTATTCTGGGAAAAACTCTACTTGATCCCAGTTTTATAAAATATCCGTTCTAAATTTAGTTTGCTAACATTTCTTAGAATTTTTGTATTCATAAATGAGACTTACTCATTTTATATTAACTTTATTCTGCCTCATAGGATGAGTTAGGAAAGATTATCTGGTTTGTTCTATTCTATGAAACTGTTTTTACAGCATTAGATTTACCTCCCCTTAGAAAGCTGGTAGATTTGTTGGCCGGGTGCAGTGGCTCATGTTTGTAATCCCAGCACTTTGGGAGGCTGAGGCAGGCGGATCACGAGGTCAGGAGTTTGAGACAAGCCTGGCCAATACGGTAAAACCCCGTCTCCACTAAAAATACAAAAATTAGCTGGATGTGGTGGCACACACCTGTAGTCCAAGCTACTTGGGAGGCTAAGGCAGGAGAATTGCTTGAACCCGGGAGATGGAGGTTACAGTGAGCTGAGATCGTGCCACTGCACTCCAGCCTGGGTGACAGAGCAAGACTCTGTCAAAAAGAAAAGAAAAGAAAAGAAAGTTAGTTGGTAAAGATTTGTCTGAAAGAATCCCATGCTCTGTGTGTGTGTGTGTGTGTGTGTGTGTGTGTGTGTGTGTGTGTGTATAGGCTTTAACTATAAATTCACTTCCTCTTATTATTGGTTAATTCAGACTTTGTATTGCTTCTCGTGTAATTGTAAGCTACATTTATAATGAATTGACCATTTTTGGCTAGATCTTCAAATGTATTGATATAAAGTTGTTTTTGATATTTTTTCTTTTTAAAAATCTCTACCTTCTCTGTGGTCATGTCACTTTTTTTACAGCTTTGTAATCAAATTCTGAGTATCAAAGTAGTCCAAGATTTTCACAATGCACTCCAGTTTTTCTTTCTACTACTCACCATAGGACCCCAGCAGCTAATACTAATAGTCATTTCTGGTTTCCCTTTCTCTCTATTTCTAATAGTGAAAATTGAGTCCATTAGGCTTATTTTTTCCAAAGAAACAGTTTTCAGTTTTCAAGGATATTAGTAACAAATACCCTCCATAGTCAGACATTAATTTAGTTGGACATATTCTTCTATATTGGCAGTTATTTTCCTTTATCCTTTTGGAGATATTTCACTGATTACTGTCATTTATTTTTGCTTTTGGAGAATCTGCTATTGTCTACTTGTTACCGCTTGGTAGCTAACTTGTGTTTTCTCTCTGCCTGCTTTTAAGATCTCTTTTGTCTTTGTTTTGTTCTGCAGTTTCTGCTACAATGTAGCTCTTTGTGGATCTATGCTAATCTTCATTCCTCCTTATCTCAAAGTAACCATGTATTTAATGAATTCTTGGTAATGTATAGGCATATATCATTAAATATTGCCAATTTATAATTCTATTCTCTTCCAGAAATTTATATTAAACGTGTTGAATTTTTTGTTTGTTTTATGCTCTCTGTTTCTTAACTTTATGCCTATCCTCTTATACAATTGCATTCTAAATTGTTTCCTTAAACCTGTCTTTCAGATCATTGATTATGCTTCAACTTTGTCTGAACAGCTGTTTCACCTATCCATGGAGTTTTTGGTTCAATTGCTATAGTTTTTATTTCTAGATGATGTATTGTTTTAATACTATATTTTTCTTTTCATATAGTATTTATGCCCTTAGTCTTAGTCACTTAAAACATGTTAGATAATCTGTTCTTTTGTTCATTTATCCAAACTTCTTAGGATCCAAAGTCCCATATTTATTGTTTCTGGTGATGCAGTTCTTCTCATGACAGATTGTTTCTGCATGAAATTTGTAATTTGGGATTATGAGCTCATCTTCAATGGGGAATACTGTATACAAATATATAGCCAGAGTGGATATAGCTAGCCCTTCAGAGACATTTTGAATTTGCTATTAATTCATGTCCTAAGTGAATCCTTAGGCTAATTTCTTAATTCAGTTATTCCTGAACCACCCACATAGCCCTGGTTATAAATTCTGAGTGATACTGTCTCTTCCCTTCACTTGGCATCTAGATAGAAACAGATAGGCATCATTATGGTGCCCATTTATTTGGACACTTTTCACTATCCTCTTATGTCCCCTACATAAGAATCTAAACCTTAGCTTCTAGGTCACTGAGACCCATTAAGTCCCCTTAATGCCGATCAATATCAGTTTGTATCTTACCACACTGCTGTTAGATCTCTGTACCTTACACCTGGGTCTCTCTTTTTGTTTACTCTCTCTCTTTCTCTTTTTGCAAGTCCAATAAAACACTTGAAAAAATGTCTTTTTGTCAGTTATTTCTAAGTGGTTATAGTAGGAAAGTTATCAGGTTCTTTAAGAAAAAGAAAAAGCAGAACAAGAAGTTCTACTTTGACCTTTTGACCTAAAACAAATCATATTCTCCATGCAAAACTTTCCTGCTAGCTTCTGTTCAAATGTAGACTGTCCAAAAACCAGCTTGAAAAGTATTAAACTAATGTAACCCTGAATGCCTTACAATATAACCTTTGGGGATTTGTGTTCCTTTGGACTTTTAAAATAAATGCAGCCACAGCCTGGTGTGTTGAGAAAAGATAGGGTGGGGTTGGGGAGGGTTTATATCCTACCTCGAAAAAATTTTCAGGGAGTATATTGCAGAGAAACAGAATATTTTCTGAAATCGTGCGAATGTCTTTTGCTTTTCCTTATTGAGAGACTAGAAGAGACTTTTTAAAAGTTATAATAAAAATCCAAAGCCCTTTCTATCCCTGGAATCCTATGATTTTTCTACTGCCTTGAGACATGTTCCTGACAAATCCTTTTACAGCCGGTGTACAGCTTTGTAATCAAATTCTGAGTATCAAAGTAGTCCAAGATTTTCACAATGCACTCCAGTTTTTCTTTCTGCTACTCACCATAGGACCCCAGCAGCTTTACAGATATGAAGGGGACTCTATTCTCTGCTGTTAATACTTCTCAGATCTCATTGTCCACATAATTTTTATGACATGTCAAAGAGTACATTAGCAAACAAAATAATTAGTTGATTAAAAAGAATGTAAGTTATCAAATATTGTATAACATGACATATTTCACAATACCCACTGTTGGAAACTTTTATTACTTCCTTTGAACATCCTGTAATTTTGAAATGTTTTGCCCTAAAATTCTCTTTGGAAGCAACATGTTAGTAATAAGTCAGCAATAAGACACAATTGGAATAAAAACAAAGAATTCACACACATACAAAAAGAACAATATTGCAAATATTCTTCTCATACTCAATACCCAAAGTTATTTCTGAAGCCTCACCAAATTATTTTAGATTAAGTATCTACAACAAATTATTTTTTAAAATCCATCCTTTGCTGAATTTTATTCTGTGTTTGGATTGAGGCGGAGTCTGTTGTTAGCTGCATGATGAGAGCGGAGACGCTGAATCTTTTTATTTTCTTAATTAAGAATTACCATCTCAGGCCCTGGTCAGTGGTTTACAATGGCAATAATCTCTTCCAAAACAGTTGTTAGTCTGGATCCTAAGGGATTTGCCAGAACATTAACCTCAATTCGACCCCTCATGGTTGCAGGAGGAGGATGCAAGGGTCAATAATCATTTTTAGAAAATTATCAAGCCTGGGTTGCACCCTAGATTATGTAACTTGCTTTAAAAATAATGATAATGTGTTTGTCGTTTTAAATAACTGGGATCAGCAAAGCTAATGAAAATGTTTAAATCCTTATCGGTTGGAATGAATAGGGCTGGCTCCAGAAAGTGCTGACTTCAACATTTTTGCGCTGCTTTTGTTGATCCTGTCTGCTGATGCACACGACCTATTGATGTGCAGCTTCGCATGCCATGGGGACTCATTCATCCATGTTAGAAGTGAAAGGGGCTTCCGGGCCTCTACATGTGCTGTGGCACATTCCTCTGGTTCTCTAACAAAGCTTTTAATTGGCGTCTGTGACTAATGAGCATGAAGTCCCAGGAGAAATGGAGCACAGTCTTCTACCACCCATTAAGACGAGCTGCAAGTTCATAGTTTATCAAGCTTGAACTGGGAGCAGGCAGGGCCACAGACTTGAGATAAATAAGAATGAATAGTTTCATTTTCTACTTTCATAAACTGGCATTAATAATTCTTAGCTAAAGTACATTGCATTTTTAGTGTTATTACCTAAGCTCTCGTAGCCAAGGCCCTCAATGGCCCTGTTAAAGGCTGCATACCTCTTTTCAAGAGAATCAGAATTAACCCTACTTCAGCTAAAGTTTAGTCGGAGTGCATTTCCCTAACAAAGAAATATTTTCCCTCTTTGTATAGGGTAGTAATCCTTTCTCACCTGAAGTCATATGGGATGAAGTAAATGCTGGAAGTGGGCCATATTGAGCTAGGCAGAAAGGTACTAACCTCCTACTATGTACAGAAAATGCTGATGCAGATAGTTCTACCCGAAGGTTTTTGTTATCTTTGTCTTTTAATTTATACTTTCAATTATGTGCCTTACTGCAGTGTAATAGAGTCATTATGTGGATTAGAGGAGAGCCAGGATGAAAAACTTATAGTCATTACCTGTTATTTATTGTATCTACTCAAGGGCGTCAAAGAAATAACATCATTAGAATTAGTAAATTGCTAAAATCAGGGGTAGGAGTTATACTTACTCCCTAAGATCTTAGCATTAATGTTTGAAAGGACACTTGTAGGTCTCATTTGGTCATTGGTATATTATAGACTTCATACTTCTAAGTGGCATAAGTGAGTATAAATATATATTCAATAAATAATTCAAATGTCTTTAAAGTATATAATCATTAATTTTTAACTCTAGAACAGTTATACTTCATAATCAATAGGACTCCTGCCACTCTCATGATTAATCTTGATTTTAAACAGCCTACCATATGACTCTGCTACTGTATGACACCTCCCTACCATATGACTCTGTTATCTCTTGTCCTATATCTCTGTATCTGATCATTTCAACTAATCTATTTCAGTTACTTTATAATTGCCTCTTACCCATTCCTAGAAACTTGATGTGAATTCCCTTTCCTCCTGTCCAGTGGACCATCCACTTCTCAGTTTTTCACAGAGTTCTTTTTTCTTTACTCTTTTTATGCCATTCCATTGGCTTATTATTATTTTGATTAAGATTCATGATCTTAGGCCTCATGTGTCTCTCATGATCAAGGGCCAGATTCATGATCATAGGCTGCATGTGTCTCTGCCCACATCCCCTGTCCCGCATAACCTTTGACTTCCTGTACCCCCTTCCTCCTTTCCTAATAAGACCTTCATCCTTAGTATATGCATATTCTTCAGAAACTTGTTCACCATTTGCTTCTGCTGTCTCTCACAGAAAAACCTTTTTACTCACATCCTTTCCTCCTTCAGTGTACAAGTTATAACTCAACCTTTCAATGAAAACTTCCTAGATTGGGCTATTGGGTTATTATTATTATTATTAATTTAGAGACAGAGTTTCACTCTGTCTCCCAGGCTGGAGCGCAATGGCGCAATCATAGTTCACTGCAACCTCAAGCTCCTGGGCTACTGGGTTATTTGAAGTGCTACTAGCTTCAAATGTATTATATAACTCAAGCATCACGATTTCCTATGTAAAAACATGTGTGATTGGCATGCATTGGGCATGCCATGTTTTATTATTTTCCTGGAACCAGATTATAGGCTATTTTAAGGCAGTTATGAAGTTTCATGTCTTGTAGCATCTTGTGTGCATCAATGAATCCTTACTTTGCATAATCCATATCAAAGCAGTTAATGATGATGGTAGTATCCAACTCCATATGTAAAATGAACTAGCAAATGTATGCCTGGAATATAGAGTTGATAGAGTACTATGGAGTTCCTGCATTCTTAATTGAAAAAATGTCAAGAAATAAATATCCAGCAACTATCCCAAACAGATGTATTATTCAGCTGCTCATAAAAATCAGAATAATGCCAATTAGAATTACCTTTTCATGCACCTCATGACTCCCATATAGTAAGTTCTCAATAACTATCAAATTTACTGTGATTGGAATATGTGTTCAGTACCATATAATTCATCACCATCATTAACTTTTCCAGAAACTTCTTTATAAAATCTCTGGCTATCTTATGGTTACCTCTAGATTTCAAAGGCCAATTGGTAGACATGACTTTAAACTGACGCCTTTTAATCTATGGGCACAAGCCTCTAACTTTCCTTGGTATACTTAAAAGATAAAAATTTAAAGTTTGTAAAGATTGGTGAGATAGTGATTACAGTTCTTCCTCCAGGGGGAATAAAAATACATATCTTTAGATTACTACATAAATGATTTAGTTAAAGAATTATTACAGCTCAGCGTTATTGAATATTGAAACATACTTGTTGAAGATATGAAATCACTTTCCTTCTATTTTATTAAAAATAGCATTAACATACTGAGATCCAAGGTGGATTTGAAGACTATTTTAAACTCTTCAGACCTAGGATTTTACATTCATCCATAATAGCTCTGCTGTTCTTCGATTACGTGGTGTTTCTTTTGAGGTATTTTTAACCTGGGAACACTGAAGCAAAGATGTTCAAATTCAACCTTGGAGCTTCATCTCTTTCACCAACAACATTTACCCATCCTGTGTTATTTAAAGGCCAAATGGAACCGTTATTTTGAAAATCTGAAAAGAATGTCAGAATGAACACAATATGGAGAAAACATTTTCACAAAAATAGTGATTCCAAGTCTTGTAATTTAATATGCATGGGTGAATGAACTTATCTTTCTCCTACTCCACAAATACAGCCTACCATATCCTGAACTGCAGCCCTTTGGAAAAGAGACAAGTCTGTAAGTTAGCGTCCCATAATTATGCCCGCTGTACATCTTTATATCCCATAACAATTTTCTAATTAAAAATGAATTATTTGCCTACAGGCCTGAGAAAATGATAAAAAGAAGGAAATAATTGTTCTAAGTTTCTTTGAACTAAAAATGAAATCATTTAATCCAAAAAGAATGATGAAATGCATTTTAGTGGGGGCATGGAAACTATCATAGAAAGGAATAGATTGTGTACCTGGAAGCTGAGGAAATAAACTTTTGGCATGTTCTCTGGGGAGTTAATAAAAAGTTCCTCGAAGAATTTCCTTAGCTTGATTTTAGAAGTGTATCATTAGAATCTAGCCCTCTGTGTTAGTAGACATAATCACCATAAATAATCTCCACGTTTCAGTGACTTCTCACTATAAAAGTGTGATTATTACACACAGCATAGTTCAATGATGGTCAGATGAATACAGCATGAGGTTCTGCTCCATGCACTCATTCAGGGACCCAAGCTACTTATAACATATGGCTTTGCTATTTTGAGGGTCCCCACCTTCTCTGCCTGCAGTCCACCCACGGTAGAAAATCACGAAGGACTGCCTAGGAGGTCTTCTGGGTCCAGACTTGACAGTGATGTACCTCACTTCTGCCTTCATCCCATTGGCTGGAACTCAGTCACACAGTCCCACCTAACTGCAAGGGAGGCTGAAAAATGTAACCCAGCTGGCTGAAAGACGAAAAGAAAATAGGATTTGATGAACACAGAGCAGTCTGTCACATCATCAATAATTTTGAGTTGGAGTTAATAAGGTGTGTGAAAAAATAGCCCTGTGGTTGGTCCTGAATGCCAGTCGCTGTAAGAAAATACAAGACCAAGTGTGTCCATTTCAGAGAGCTATAGCTACATATTGCCTATGAGAGAACATGCTCAATTTTAGAGGCTACGAGGAATATAAGATGAATCGGACATTGTCTCTGCCCTCCGGCAGGACCCAGTCTTCTAAAGGAGCAGTTTCTGTGTAAACTGTTTTCTAGCTGTGCACCAGGATGTTAAATTGAAAATTTCTACTGAGGCTCCCAGTTCTAGTAGATATGAAATTCCAAAGTGAGGTACCAGACCAAGGTGCCAATTTCCAGCGGAATATCAAGAATGGGTTCTATACATGAAACATTTGTCAGCATAAAGAGGATATATGGCCCCCAAGAGTGAAGGTTAAGAGAGGATTTCGTGAGGATAATTTCTATTTTTAAAAAGACACCGGATGAGGCTGGGGGGCTGTCTGCCGCCTCACCTAAATGCTAAGAAGACTGACTTCAACAGTACCATTTTGAGAACTTGACACATACCTTCTGGAGCTGGAAGAGGGTAGATGTGGATTGATGACTCAAACATGAGAAATCTGGAGGAAGTTACACCCTAACTGGCTAGTTATTCAGATGGCAAGAGCAAAGGAAAGTTGTTGCTGGTTGAAATCAGCCAGCAGGAGCTTGTTTCTTAGAAGAATGAGGATGCATCTAATATGGCCACTGAGAGAAAAAAAAAATGGAACCTCAGGAGAGAAAACCTTTAAGTGGAGCCTAGATCCCTAGGGGCTGAGAAAGAAGCAACCAGCTGAATTCAGAGTGCTTGCTTAACAAGAATGAAAAGAGTAGGAGAATCTCTGAGGAACCCGCACAAAGTAGTCTTAGAGAAAGGATCAGTGTTAAATATTGGTTAAGCTGTCATGATTCTATTAGTCAAAAAAGATCTTGGCTAGGCACGGTGTCTCATGCTATAATCTCAGCATTTTGGGAGGCCGAGACGGGTGGATCATTTGAGGTCAAGTGTTCGAGACCAACTTGGACAACATGGTGAAACCCTGTCTCTATTAAAAATACAAAAATTAGCCAAGCAGAGTTGAGTGCACCTGTAATCCGAGCTACTGGGGAGGGTGAGGCAGGAGAATCACTTGAGCCCAGGAGGCAGAGGTTGCAGTGAGCCAAGACTGCACTATTACACTCCAGCCTGGGCGACAGAGCGAGACTCTGTCTCAAAAAAAAAAAAAAAAATGTCTTGCCTATTCCTCTTATCTCTCTTCTTTACTTCAACCCTGGGGATGGAAGCTGATCAAAACAGCAACTAGTGAGTGAAGGAGAATGGACATAGACAGAAAGAGACAGCCAAACATATTCTTTATATTGAAGACACCCATTTGCCTGTGGGCAGCCATGGCTGTAAAATGATGAAATGTTAGCTTTCAGTGATGATTCAGGTGCTAATGAATATTGGGCTGGACATCCATCCTAATTTCTGAAATCAGACTGTGTTTTGTAACCTACTGTGAAAATAGAACTTTTTCTTAACTAGGAGTGGTCAGAAAATAGTAGTTTTCATCAGAGGCAGGAGAAAGAGCTAACCAACCCCTTGGATCAGGCTTAGAGGAACAATGACAGGCAAAAGCAACATTCTTTTATGACTCTTGCTGACACAGCTGATTTGTACAATATGATGTTTGCCTTTGAATTCTGGGAAAGTGCTCCAGGAGAAGTACAAATAAAGTACTCTGGGAGGTGAAATAGACGTCATTTGCTTCTATCTAGAGTACGAGGGTGTTTAAGGAAGGGCTTCATGGAGATGAAGGTGTATGCACCAGACCTTAAAGATAAAGGGAGTTAGATGTGCAGAGATTTGGGATGGGCTAGTGGAGGAGAGGTGGCTGATGGTGCATTGTTAAGGGCATTTTAGCAGAGCAAACATAAAAAGGTAAGGAGACAGAAAAACATAGCAGATGCAGGTAGGAGAGCAATTAGTTCCATTTGGCTGAAGCCAAGCATGGGGCAATAATTAAAATTAAGGTAGAAAGTGTTGGCTTCCAGCTTGGGCAAAAGCATAAGGTATGCTTGAAACCTCAGCAGGTTGTCTGCACAAAAGGCAAGGTATCTGGGACTAGGTAATAAGGGCAAAAGGAGAACCTTGTAGTTGGGCTGACCTTCACAGTAGGTAGTCAGATGTCTAGTTTACAGTATCCATAGTGTCCATGGAGGTATTGGGTATTAATTAATTTATTTTTTAGAGGGAAAATCTCACTCTGTTCTCCAAGCTGGAGTGCAGTAGCATGATCAGAGCTCACTGCAGCCTCGAACCCCTGGGCTCAAGCGATCCTCCTATCTTAGCCTCCCAAGTAGCTGGGACTATAGGCACAAGCCACCACACCTAGCTAATCTTTTTTATATATTTTGTAGAGACAGGGTCTCACTGTGTTGCCCAAGCTGATCTCGAACTCCTAACCTCAACCCATCCTCTGGCTTCAGTTTCCCAAAGCTCTGGGATTACAGGTGTGAGCTACCACGCCCAGCTGAGGCATTAATTTTTATCTAGTTGATATCCAAGCAGGCTGATGTGATAGATTAGGTGTGAAAACAAGGAAGTGTAAGCAGTGGGATGATAAATTCAGTAAGTTGTGCTTGAAGGTAGTACCCTCAGCTTGGAGTAAGTTTGGGAGTCAAATTTCTATAGATAGGAGAAGTTCCTTTTCTGACAGGCAGCTCCTACATTCTGTGACCTCCAACAAGTAATTTGACTTCCCTGAACTCCTGTTTCTTCATCTGTAAAGTGGTAATAATAACATATAATAAAACAATCCACACACTCCCTTCTCTTTCCTCCAAGAGGAGAAGGAGGATGGAGATTCCAAGCAGCGGGCTGCCACACAAGTGATGGTCCCCATCTCAGCAAGGGATCTGGAGGAAAAATCAGGAAGATGAGACAGATGTTCTGTTTCATGAACAGAATGAGTGGAAGTTGGGGGAAGACTTTAAGTCAGTGAGTTTTAGCTCCCGTGAATACCAAGCTTACATCAAGAAGCACCCACCCTCTGCCAGTTCCGTCTCTGCTTGCCTCCGCTGGGATTGGCGTGGGGACTGGGCGGGGCTGAGTTTGCAGGTTCCCAGTCCTCTGTGTCTAAAGTGCTCAGGGAGGCAGAAATAAAATGGATAATGGGGAGGAGACATGCCAGCCAAAAGGGCTTGAATGTTATTCCGGTGTGATCACAGGTTTTTAAGGAGGACAGAGCTAGAGGAGGGGAGAGAGCTGACACCTGACATATCGGTCCACGCAGCGTGGAGAGGAGATGGCAAGGTGAGCAAGGGGTGGGACATTCAAGTTAGAGGAAACAGCACAGACCTAGGCCTGAAGGCAGAAAGGATTGGCAAGACGCAGGAGACAGGGACTGTAGTCCCAGCTCTGCTGCGAAGCTTTCTGAGTTGTGGTTTCTCTGTGTATCAAATAGGTTCTAAGTGACACCTCACTTATTTAGAGGCTGCAATTTGAAATCTCATCTATCCAAAATTCAGGCAGACATATAAGTAAGTAAAAACCGTCTCTGGGCATTCTGTGTAGGTATTACAACTTTCATACTGAAAACAGGAGACAGAACTTCTCTCCAGCTTCTTCTTCAATAGCTACATACCTACTTTGGAGACAATTTTAACATTTGACATTCTAATTACTCTTCCCAGAGAAGTGAAGATTTTGCAAAGAAAGAGGGGTATTAGAGTATGAGATTCAGGCATGAGAGAAGGGCCCACTCTAAGGAGGAGATAAAAGGAAGCAAGGGAATTATTTTCAAAATAGCAATATGGGTCCATTCGGCATCGGGACAAAGAATATCCACATCTCTGTATGCTCTGGAGGTCTATGCATATTTGTGCTATAGTTTCTGGCATCTTCAAACATAATGAGTAATTGATGCTTGCAAAGATACTTCTGAGTCATCAAAAAATGGATAAATTATATCCAGAAGTCTCGATTTCTAAAGAGGAAGGGGAGGGGAGTGGAATTTTTTAAGTTCTAGTTGAGATTATTAGATTTTTTAAACTAGGGATTTTTGAGAGGATAAATTTTCATTAAGTGAACATTTATTTATTCAGTGCTTATCTTTTATAAGTAATGTTATTCTTACTATGATAATGGGACTATAAAATATGAAGGCTACTTTAAAAAAGAGAGAGAGAGAGAGATACACCGGAACGCGGTCAAATGACTAGTCATCTTCGAGGGTAGAAACTTACACTGATGATCCCACCTTTGCTGAAAATATTTTTATGATTTGTATTGACTGTCTACATAACCTTTTTTGTGAGTTTATAGTCATGCAAAGCAACAGCCTCCTGACTTTAGAATCTCACCTGGATATTTACAAGGAAAACCTCCATCTCCAATAACAACATATTTTGAGTCTGGTTCTTCGAGGAAACATTGACTGAGCATTTAACTAGCCCTTTGCAGTAAGAGGGAGGTTCTGCGTGGTCCTTGAAATTCACTCAGAGTGTAGCTGAATTGTCCACGTTATTCACAAGGCTTGTTCTTTTTAGCTGTTTACAAAAGCATTAAGCCTACCCTAAAGGTCAAGATGTTGCTAACATTGAGAAGATTTTTGTTTAATATACAATATACTCTGGCGTCAGGGTCCAAAGTAGAGAATCAAAGGTGGCTTGAAAGATGACGGTGTCATTAAAATAAGGTAACTCTTTTGAAGGGATAGCACTCATTTAATATGTAAATTCTGACATATTCATGTAAAAACATGCATCATGTGGAATCACATTTGAGAGGACGTTGGCAACTATTAATCCCTGTACAAAAGTAAAAGAATTGTTGACATCATCATCATATTGGAGACTACCTACATGTCAAAAGGCTGCAGAAAGGCAGGTTTGCCTTCACTGCTGTTGGCAAAACTCATAGTTCCCCCTGCCCCAGGCAGCCACATGTGGTGATGACTGAATCCTGCAGAGACCCAATGACTGCAAGTAGGCATGCTCTCACCTGCTCCAAGCCAAATGCCAGTTTTGCGGCAGGGCATCCCTGGGCCCCCAGGAGATTGCTGTCTTTGTGGTGATCAGAGCAGAGATTGACACTTTGCAGGCATTTTCTGCTGCTGCACCAACACTCTTTGGAAGTTCTCACATTTGAGCAAAACTGCTATTCTTGAGATGTCTAGCACCACTAATGTGGGCCAAGAATCAAAACGTTTGCCCAGACTTTGTTTTAGATTGTTGACCTGAGTTCAATTTTTAAGCAAGGAGTTTTTAAAATAGAGTAGAATCATATTATTACATAAAATATGACATGCCATTTATAACTCTGCTAGGGTATACCAAGCCTGAACTTGAAAACGATAAAGACACTGTGTTTTATTTGGAAGGTTTTATTATCAAAAATATCCTATTCATTCTAAAAAGTATGACGCGCTAATGCTTAGGTATCTGTTTATTCCCTTATTAAGCTGATGTCATGACATCTTAGTAAAAACACTTCTTTTCTATGCATGCTCTTAAAAAACAAGGGTTTAGGTGGACATGTGAGTTCATATTTAATTCTTCCAAATGCACAAAAGAATTTTGTTGGGATATTTTTTGTTGCAAAGGATGGTTGTTTCTCTTTAACTTATTTTAAAATATAAAAATAATGTATTTTTAATGTAGATTTGAAAAATGCAGAAAAATAGAAATTAAGAAAAATGAAAGATAAACACTATGAACGTATAGTAGCATAAGGTTCTTTCCAACCTTAGCATTATGCGTAGTTTTCTTCTGGACTTTTGGTTTACAGTATTTGGTTGAATTTGGGAGGTTTTTGCTTTTTGGTTTTGTTTTAGAGACAGGGTCTTTCTCTGTCACTCAGGCTGGAGTGCCATGGTGCAGTCATGGCTAACTGCAACCTCGAACTGCCAGGCTCAAGCGATCCCCCTTATCTCAGCCTCCCAAGTAACTGGGACTACAGGTGCACACCACCACACCTGGGTGGTTTATGTTTTAGAGATGGAGTCTGACTGTGTTTCCCAGGCTGGTCTTGAACTCCTGGACTCAGCAATCCTCCTGTTTCAGCCTCCCAGAGTGCTGTGATTACAGGCGTGAGCCACTGAGCTGGCCTGTATATATTTTTTCACATACTTGCAATTGTTATGTATATGATTAGACTTTTTTCATTAGATTATGTGTTTTTATGTTATTGTAAGCTATTTGTAGACACAGTTTTATTGATGATACAGTTTTCTATAAAATGGATATTATATAATCGACTTAGCTAATTTCCTGTGGTTTTAAATTTAGATTTCTTCCATTCATTAACCAAAAAAAAAAAAAAAAACCCACTCCAATGAACATTTATATATCACCACTTCCCCCTATCTGGAATTAATTTTTTGACATACAGTCTCAGAAATGTTACTGATCAAAATTGTAATTACATTCTTAAGAATCTTCACACACATCCTGAACCCAGTGTCTAAAATGTTTTTTGTTTTGTTTTTTAACCATTTTACAGTTTTATATCAAAGACTTCAGTGTCGTGAGATTTTATCACTTTTTAAAGCTCATGTGACATCATGGTGTAGCTTCAATGTGCTTTTTAAAATGTTGAATTTTTGTGTCTAATTTTTTAATAAGGAAAGAAGTATATGTATGTCCTTTACATAGGCTCTGAATGTTTTCTTAAAATTGATGTGATCACTGTATTAATAATAGTAAACCTTTGTCATATTTGGGTGTACATTTTTCCCAAAAGATTTTGGCTTTTTCATTTTATTGTAGTTTTCTGTATAATTATTTGTATCTTTTAAAGAGCAAAATATATTGACTGCTGTTATCACTTTTAAGCTTAGGAAATCCTTTAGAGATTTAATATTTACTTCTACTTCCCTAGTTTATTGAATGTTCCCATTTTTAATATATATATTTGGAATTTGGTTTAGGTATATGCTATAACATATAATTATACATACTCTAACTAGCTAAATAATTATTCCAAAACAATTTACTTTTGTCCATATTGGTGTGTGGTACTTTTTTTGAGTATATATTGATTTCTCATATATTGTAGATTCTGTTTTGAAATTATCTATGTTGTCTCGATCATCTGTATGTCTTTCTGTATCAGTGCCAAAATATTCTAATTATTCTACCTTTCTATTATTTCTCAATATTTGTTAGAGTTTGCCTTCTTCATTCTTACTCTTTTCAATCATGTTTTCAATTGATCATCTTTGAGTAAGGGCACAAGTTTGATGGTCTACCCAGTCTAATATACTGGGCCTTCCACGAATTTACTATGTGATATTGAACAACTTACATAATTTATTTTGGCCTTAATTTTCCTATCTGTGAAATGGAGATGGTCATAATAATATCCATTTTATAGGTTTATTATGAAGATCATCTGATTTAATATATACAGTAGTCCCCACTTATCCATGGGGAATACATTCTAAGACCCCCAGTGAATGCCTGAAACTACAGATAGTACCAAGTCCTATATATACTATGTTTTTTCCTATACTATGTTTTTATACCTATGATAAAGTTTAATTTTTAAATTTGGCACAGTAAGTGATTGATAACAATAACTAGTAGTAAAGTCAAGCAAATATAACAATATACTGTTCACAATTTTATGAATAGATTTGTTCTTCCCATAGATCTTGGCAACCTCAGCATACTTTTTTTTTCCCCTTATCAAATTGAGAACTTTTGCCTTTTCACCTAAAGAAATCACTTTATGGCAATGGGCCGGGCACAGTGGCTCACACCTGTAATCCCAGCACTTTGGGAGGCCAAGGCGGGTGGATCACGAGGTCAGGAGATGGAGACCATCCTGGCTAACACAGTGAAACCCCGTCTCTACTAAAAATACAAAAAAATTAGCTGGGCAAGGTGGCAGGCACCTGTAGTCCCAGCTACTCAGGAGGCTGAGGCAGGAGAATGGCATGAACCCGGGAGGTGGAGGTTGCAGTGAGCCAAAATCGTGCCACTGTACTCCAGCCTGGGCAACAGAGGAAGACTCTGTCTCAAAAAAAAAAAAAAAAAAAAAAAAAGAAATCACTTTATGGCTTCTTTTTGGCATATCCAAATTGTCAGCAACACTTTTCCTTCCCTTTAGGGCCAGTATGAAGTAAAATAAGCTTGAACCCAAGCACTATGGTACCTATACCATGACAGTCGATCTGATAACCCAGACAGCTCCTAAGTGACTGTGGGTGGGTAACTTAGGGTAGATCCTCTGGACAAAGGGATGATTCTTGTCCTGGGTGGAATGAAGCAGGACTGTATGAGATTTCATCACACCACTCAGAATGGCGTGCACTTTAAAACTTAGGAATCGTTTATTTCTAGAATTTTCCATTTAATATTTTTGAACTGAGGTTAATTGAAACATCGGAAAGCAAAATTGCAGATAAGGTGGGGCTGCTGTATATAAATTATCTAAAGGCCGTGCTTGACATACCTTTAGTGGTTGCGAACGTTACCTCTTATTAGAATTTGCAAATAGTGATCCTATTGTCTCCTTTCCAATCATTATATCTCACTTCTGTGTCATGTCTTATTGCATTGTCAACAGTGTCTAAAACAATATTAAATAATAATTATGGTGCAAGTCCTGTTCTGGATAAGAGTAAAGGCACCGTGTCTCTCCCATTGAATGCAACTGAAAAGCCTGGATAGAATGCATGAAACAACTCTTTGAAGACTGAAAAGTCTTTTGGGGTAGAAGACTACAATTCAAACTACCATTGAAATGGCAATGAGTTTACTTTCTTTCCTCCAGCATCTCCCAGACTCAGCTCAAAAGGGCACTGGTGCCAATAGAGACACCCTAAGGAGAATCCCCTTATTTCTGGCTCAAGGAGCAAAAAGGAGTCTCTTAATGCTCAGAGAAAGAATAAAACCCCCCCATTTCTCTCTTCTTTCCTTTTCTCTGTTCTTTGAAGAAGGAGAACGTTCCCCTCCAATCCTTCGATCAAAGGAACTGTGATTCTAAGAACCTGGGGCAAGTGCCTGATGGTTTCATTTTCTTTCTCTCTCTCCATTTTCCTACCACTTGGACCCAGACACAGTGTAATCACAAGAAATATGCCGTAGCAGCAGAATAAATAAAGTCTCAGATTCTTTGAAAGCCTCAGGGAACGAAAAAGGACTATGTTGCAGAGATATTGCAGAAAAGGAGGAGCTTAGGAAGGCAATCACTTAAAGTTGTGTATGAACTCCTGGGCCCACCCCTAAATTGTGTGTGCTTGCTTCTGACCCTAAGCAGCATGCATCAGTCCTTGAGAACTGAACTACGAGAATGGCCACTGGACGAAGATCACACTGGACACAGGAAGGTGCAAACACAGGACAGACGCAAACAGCACTCCAAAGGCTTTGAAATCATAAACAATTAAATTCACATTGGAATCACAACCCGTAGATAAGGCTGGTCAGAACCAGCAGCCTGAACCCAACCAGGTCATATGTGAACACCTGCTGGCACCTTGATCTTGGACTTCCCAACCTCCAGAACTGTGAGACATAAATTTCTATTGTTTTTTTTTTAGTGTTTTTTATGTGTTTTGTGTTCTAAATTTTATTTTTCAGCCTCAATATATGACATTTTAAATTTTTGTTGTTTATAAGCTACCCAGTCTATGGAATTTGGTTGTAGCAGCCCAAACAGGTAAAGACACCAATATATCCAAAATATTAGTTCATCATATAATCAATATTTTTAAATGTTAGTGAGATTTTTTTGTTTTTTTTTTTTCTTTCTATTAAGTCTTCAAAAGCCAGTGTGCATTTTATACTTGCAGCACAGTTCAATTCAGGCATTAGATTTTCATCAGAAATACCTGATATGTATTTAGATTTCATAAAATTTACAATTGAAAAAAAGTGGATTCACATGCTCAAGTTGTTCCAAACATACCTACAAGTTTTCCAGTTAGTGAATCGAGTATCAATTTAAGTTTATAAATTGAGGGGCCTACGTGATGTGTTCCTGATCTAATCATTTGTGGCTCTACTTTTTGTTAAATTACATGATTCATTGTTCTTAAGCATTATCTTCCTATAGGTAAGATAGTGCCAAGGCAGTGTCTTGGTGTAGATAAGATGGTTTCCTTGTGTCTAGAAAGATGAGAAGAGAATAGCTGGAGAAAGAAGGAAGATGGACCTGTTGGGTCCAATCCACACTATTCGAGTGATGAGTGCACTAAAATCCCAGACTTCACCACTATGCAATACATCCATGTAACAAAACTGTACTTACACCCCTTGAATCTATAAAAAAAAAATAAACTTTTAATTTAAAAAAGGATAAAAATAGAAGATGCTGGGAACTATTTTTAGAAAGACAGATGAGAGGAAAGAGAGTTGCTGTCAACCTTGAACATTGTCAAGAATTTGAGAAGGATAAACCAGCCTGGCCTCCCTTGGAGTCATGTGACCAAGAGCTGTTACTGAGAAACATCACTGTTGTCCCTGTAGGTTTAATACAAAAAGTGACTGAAAGACAAAATCTGAGTACTGTTCTTGATAATAAAAGACAGGCAGATATATCAGGAAGAGGAAAGGAATTTATTACCACTGTCAAAGACCAAGACTGCAATAATCCACAGGAAGGGGAAAAACATTAATCCATACCATGCTGAAATTGTTTTCGTATACCCTTAAAAAGCAGAAGGGTGGAGAGGACAAATAGCAGTGAGCAATTTACTGGTTGTCTCAGGTAGATTCTTTAAGGTTACAAGGAGCACAGAGATGTGTAGTTTACCTTAGTTGAAAGTTAAAAGTGAAATAGACAAAAGAGGAGGGACATGTGTCCATTTCTGCATAGAAATCTCATGGAACAGGAAAGCCATTTGGGTTGCAGCTGTAATTCCAGAGACCCTCTGGACACCACAGCTGCAGTGATCCACTCAAGTTGTTATCCCCTCAGCAAGCAATATCCATTTCTTCTTTTTTGAGATGGAGTCTCGCTCCGTTGTCCAGGCTGGAGTCTGGAGTGGCACGATCTCAACTCACTGTAACCTCTGCCTCCCAGGTTCAAGCGATTCTCCTGCCTCAGCCTCCCGAGTAGCTAGGATTACAGGCATGTGCCACCACACCCAGCTAATTTTTGTGTTTTTAGTAGAGACGGAGTTTCACCATGTTGGCCAGGCTTTGAACTCCTGACCTCAGGTGATCCACCCACCTCGGCCTCCCAAAGTGCTGGGATTACAGGCATGAGCCACCAGGCCTGACCTAGTATCCACTTTTTCTAAACCTATGCCCCACCATTTTGGGGCTAAGCTACATTCTGCTTCTGCTTCTACTTATTTGTGCTGCTATAACTTATTATCTAGCTAATCTGCCTAGTGTATCCCATATTCAGTCTCACTGAGAACCAGGGTGTGATTGGTTTTACTGGTCACCACTGAGACAGGGCAGCCTTATTGACATATCTGGCCTCCCCCTAGGCTAGCAGCAAATCTTTTGACTGGGGCTCATTCCTGATTAAAAAAAAAAAAACAAAAACAAAAAACCAGTTCTGACCAGGACAGCAGGATCATATGGTGCCAGGCATCTGACCTAGAGATCCATCAGTTTTATCAGAAGAGAGTTATGGGCATGGCAGACACTCAATGAATCATGGACTTCTCAGCTGATTTAGGGTTAAGTCTGTAACCCAACTCTGTAAAAATGAATGTGCATGTTTGTTATCTGCAGTATTAGACTGGACTTAAATCTACAGAATCTAGATAGAAAAGTGAGAGGAAAAAGAATCCCAGTAATAAATAGGATAAATAGAATTAAGTTGATCAAAAAGTTTTATTACAAGAATGATTCTGTGTTTATTCATATGTTCATTCCAATCTTCAAAGCATTTTTCAATATTCAACGAGGGGCTACCTTCTCCATGTGTGAATCTCATTTTAAATTATCTAAGACACAGTAGCAATTCGGAAGCTTTTCATTGATTAACATTTGGAAACTGAGCAAAAGAATATTTGCATGTCATCTTGTAGAGCAAAGGGCAGAGGGAAATAGAAGAGCAGATATTGAGCAAAAATTAATGTAGAGTGAACTCTGCTAAGGAAAGAAGGGATACATGTTTTAAAATGTGTTTATAAGGCACACACATCTGCTTTGCCCTCATGCTTTCATGGCTGATTGCAAAGACAAGAGGGGTAACTATTATTGACTTAATTTTGTGATTCCTGCAAATTCCCAAAGGGAAAGTAATCTAACATGACTAATTTTTTAAAGTAAGAAATTAGGGAATCCTGCTATAAGGACCACCGGCTTGAAGCAGGATGCGCAATCAGTACCTTTGCTGAACAGATAGGAAGGAGATGATACGTGTCTAAAACATGCCTTTTTATAGATCTGAACTTGAAATGGCAGGATCTGGAGTACAATGGCAGATCAAATATCTTTAGGACAATTTCCTATGCTTCTGCTATTTTTAGGTGTTCTACCCTGGCTTCTTCCTTAAGTCCCCCTAGCCTGCCTTTTATTGTTCTCCAAGTTACTCAGTATCTCTGCTTTTCTCTTGTTAGCCCCACCTTTCTCCCTCCCCTCACATTCTTGATAATTTGTATATCCTGCTTCTCTGTCCAGTTTTCCAATCCTAGACAAAGGGTTATTTACAACTGCCAAATGGTCACAATGGTTTTGTAAACAGGGCATTTATTTGAGTTAATGATTATCATCTTATTTGGGTTTTCATTATAGATCAAAGAATACTTTGGAATTTGATTTAGGATGAGATTGAAATTCTTAAAGGTCCTGTTTCAGGGTTGCATAGAGAGAAGAATGCAAACAAAGTCTTCCTTGGCAGGGGCCAGCTCTTATAAGACACCTCCTCTGTGGTTCATACTTGTTATTCTTCTGACCCATTTCCCGCGGTCACACAAACAGGTCTTGAATTGCTCAAAAATCGGGATAACAATTTTAAGCAATCTGGTCAAGGACAATTTGTTCTGTTCCTTATTGTCTGTTTCACTCTGACTTGGAGGCTTTGCTCACAAACACATCCAGGTGTTGATTATTGGAGATTAGGCAGAAGCTTAAATTATAACTAAGTATTGTACACACCTGTGCATATGGACCTCTTACAAGAGCTAGTCTGGCAGTTAATTGTTGTCAAAGAATCATATAAATCAAACTTCAAGAAAGGCAAAGCCAGAAAATAAGTGTTTACTGAGCGTATCAGTCAGGGTTCTCTAGAGGGACAGAACTAATAGGATAGATGTATATATGAAGGGGAGTTTGTTACGGAGTATTGACTCACATGATCACAAGGTGAAGTCCCATAACCGGCCATCTCCAAGCTGAGGAGCAGAGAAGCCAGTCTGAGTCCCAAAACCTCAAAAGTAGGGAAGCCAACAATGCAGCCTTCTGTCTGTGGCCGAAGGCCCGAGAGCCCCTGGCAAACCACTCGTGTTAAGTCCAAGAGTCCAAAAGCTGAAAAACTTGGAGTCTGATGTTTGAGGGCAGGAAGCATTGAGCACGGAAGAAAGATGAAGGCCAGAAGACTCAACAATCAAGTCCTTCTACTCTCTTCTGCCTGCTTTATTCTAGCCATGCTGCCAGCTGATTAGATGTGCCCATCCAGATTGAGGGTGGTTCTGCCTCTCCCAAGTCCATTGACTCAACTGTTAATCTCCTTTGGCAACACTCACAGACACACTCAGGAACAATACTTTGCATCCTTCAATCCAATCAAGTTGACACTCAATATCAACCATCACGCTGAGTAACCAGCCAAATAATTTCTTTTTTGGCTTTGTAAGAAACTTTACATGTACCTGATAAAAGGGAAAAAAGAACCTACTTGTAGTAAGGATCAACCGTTTCATATTGAATTAATCACATTTGCTCAGAAAGATACAAAAGGGTTACATAAATAATCTCCCTGCATGCTTTTCTTTGTATTTTTTTAGTTTCCCTCAAAGCATTTGGTCACCTGAAGAAACTTCAGAAGTTGCCCATTCTAAGTTTTTAAGTTATATGAAGCATATGAAGAAATAGTCTCTTGATAAAGTTATTTTTACTATTTAATATCTGGAAGAGAATCCAGGCACCAGAGCCATCAATTTGATCTGCAGAGAAACTGAGTCCTTAATTGGACACAATTTAATTATCATCAAGCATTTGTTAAGACCCTGATCGAAATGTCCAGCAAGCCAGCCTGGGCAACATGACGAAACCCCAGCTCTACAAAAAATACAAAAGTTAGCCAGGTATGGTGGAACACACCTGCAGTCCCAGCTCAGGAGATGGAGGTGGGAGGATCACTTGAGCCCAGAAGGTCAAGGCTGCAGTGAGCGGTGGTTGCACCACTGCACACCAGCCGAAATGACACAGAGAGACCCTGTCTCAAAAAGAAAAAAAAAAGAAAAAAGAAATGTCCAAGGAGAATGCAATAGGCCCAGCCTTTGTCTGCTGTGCTGATGGAAGGAGACAGGCTAGGATAATCCACCTTTCCACCTCCCAAATGTCCCTCTACCCCATCTCCCAAAGATGGAGAGACAAAGCAGTCACAAAACAGGAGAGGAAGAGAAAGTCAAAGAGAAAGTGTCTTGGAAAATATTTGGTCCTTCCAGAGAGGTTTGAGCGTTGCTCGTATCTTCAACATCAAAATGTGTTACTCGCACATTTCCATGTTCCTAAGAATCACTTAAGGAACATGTTTTTGTTTTGTTAAAAAAAAAAAAAAAAGTTCCCAGAGATTCTGATTCCAGTTCAAAATTCAAATGATTTGGTGAGGCCCCAGGATTTGCAGTTTTAATTACCCTTTCTCTGTGAATCTAGAATGGTTTGGGTAATAGCTTCTGCTGGTTGATAAATACAGAACACATTGCTCTTTTCTACCATGTTTTCATTGCAGACATCAAAGAAGTCTTCTTATTTTCTTTTGACAGTTTGAAAATGTAATATTTTTATTTTTGCAGTTCAGTGGGGACAAGGGAGAGTGAAGAGTAGATTGTCTTTATTTCCCTAAACACATTTTGTTTCATAGAAAAGAAAACCTCTTTTAAAGTGATCTATATTGTCAATGTTTAGAGAGCTTTTCCTAACCTTGAACGCACCACTTTGAGAATTCTTTGAAGAGGCCAGTTAATATATCTGAGTTTTAGAGAGTACATTGTCCAACAGATGTGCTATGTCTAAATTGTGGTAAAATAGCCACAATGTCAGAAATGTGTGCTGAGTAAAATCATTAGTTATTTGAAAAATGAACTTTTGGCCAGGCACAGTGGCTCATGCCTGTAATCCCAACACTTTGGGAGGCCGAGGCGGGCGGATCATCTGAGGTCAGGGGTTTGAGACCAGCCTGGCCAACATGACGAAACCCAGTCTCCATTAAATTAGCCAGGTGTGGTGGCACGTGCCTGTAATCCCAACTACTCAGGACACTGATGCAGGAGAATGGCTTGAACCTGGGAGGCAGAGGTTGCAGTAACCCAAGACCATGCCACTGCACTCCAGCCTGGGCAACAAAGTGATACTCTGTCTCAAAAAAAAAAAAAGAAAAGAAAAGAAAAGAAAAATGAACTTTCTACTCTGTGTCTAGATTCGCATTTTCAATTATGTACTTTGCAAGATTCAAAATAAAAGCTATTACACTTAGTGCATGTATTACCAAACCACTGCTTTTTAAAATATAAGGTTAGAATATTGTTTTAAGTATGGTCACTTTTGAGCGTATAAGTCCAAAAGAGGCAAAAGGTTTTTTCTCCTGTTTTCTAAAAATAAGTTGCCTTTGAATAAAAGCCATATATGGATATTTATCCCTAAAGGAGACTTTTTTTTCTTGGTTTTAAATTACTGAAACTATTTTGCATTCTTAACTACTGCATTCATTACTATGAATAGATTTAAAATTTTTCTTGCACAAATCGAACCGAGTTTTATAGAACACTTATGTAGTATTATGTAGAAGAATTGCTACTTCTGATGCTCATCTTTTACATGTAAATAGAAAGATACAGTTTTGTAAAGCTAAAAAAAAAACTAAAGTTAAGCTTAGTGTTTTTTTTTCCATTTACTTATTGATATGGTATGAATGTTTGTTCCCTCCAAATCTCATGTTGAAATGTAATCCCCAGGGTTGGAGGTGGGGCCTGGTGGGAGGTGACTGGGTCATGGGAGTGGATCCCTCATGAATAGTTTGGCGCTATTCCCATGGTAATGATTGATTGAGTTCTCGCTGTAAGTTCCCGCAAGAGTTGGTTGTTTAAGGGAGCTTGACACTGCCTCCTCACTCTCTTCTTGCTCCCTCTCTCATCAAGTGATATGCCGGCTTCCCCTGTGCCTTCTGCCTTGATTGTAAGCTTCCTGAGGCCTCATCAGAAGCCTCACAGATGCTGGTGCCATGCTTGTACAGCTTGCAGAACTATGACCCAAATAAGCCCTCTGTTTTTTTACAAATTACCCAGTCTCAAGTATTCCTTTATAGCAATGCAAAATGGACTAACACACATCATGAATTGTTTTGGGGAAAGATAGATGTATATTATTTTTTAATCTGAATATATGTTTCTGTTTCTATACAATATTCATTCCTGATCCTCAGATCTTAATCCATGTTACATATCTTAAAATGATATGGAAACTTCTGTGAGTTTTTTACTTTTTGTTGACAACAGATAAGCTCATTCTGTGTTGAGGTGAGAATCTTGCTGTTGGCCTGACCTCTGCTTACTGCCTGACATCCCATTCCCTATGGAATCACAGTTAAAGTTTCCTGAATTTTACAGAAATATATGAATTATTTGATAGAACTGACAGTTTATAGAAGAGTATAATATAAACAACAATTTTTTTCCTCCTCAAGAATGGTTTTTTGTTTTTTGTTTTTTGTCTTTTTAAAGGCAGAGTCTCACTCTGTCACCCAGGCTGGAATGCAGTCACACAATCTCTGCTAACTGCAACCTCTGCCTCCTGGGTTTAAGCAATTCTCCTGCCTCAGCCTCCCAAGTAGCAGGGATTACAGGTGTTTGCCACCATGCCCGACTAATTTTTTTTTGTACTTTTAGTAGAGACGAGTTTCACCCATGTTGACCAGGCTGGTCTCGAACTCCTGACCTCGAGGGATCTGCCCACCTCGGCCTCCAAAAGTGTTGGGATTACAGTCATGAGCCTCCATGCCTGGCCCTATTTTTTTTTAATGTAAGAAAATAGAGGCAGCTTGTTCATAAACAGGCATCAGATGTTGTGTGTGTGCATCTGAAGTGGCTAGAAATAAGAAAAAAAAATAGACAAATTTTTATTTTAAATAAAACTAAAAATGGGAGAAGGATGAAGGGAAGTTAAGGAGTACACAAATACACTTAGCTAGAAGGAATAAGATCTAGTACTCAATAGTACAGAAGAGAAGTTATAGCAAATAATTTATATTTCAAAATAGCTACAAGAAATATTTGTGATGTTCTCAACACAAAAGAGATAAATATTTGAGGTGACGCATATCCCAGTTACCCTGATTTAATCATTACACATTGTATACATATATCAAAATGTCACAATACCCCCAAAATAAGTGCAACTATTATATAGGAAGTTTTTTTAAAAAACAAAAGGAGCAATAAGAACCAGAAGACAATAAAATCATGTAAAATTGAGCCAGATGTGAAAGGAAAAACAATAAAGCTTAAAACAGAACTAAGAGATATTCTGTATTTTTCTTTTTTCTTTTTCTATTTTTGAGATGGAGTTAAACTTTTGTTGCCCAGCCTGGAGTGCAATGGCGCGATCTCAGCTCACTGCAACCTCTGTCTCCTGGGTTCAAGTGATTCTCCTGCCTCAGCCTTCCGAGTAGCTGGAAATACAGGTGCACGCCACCATGCCTGGATAATTTTGTATTTTTAGTAGAGATGGGGTTTCACCATGTTGGCCAGGCTGGTCTTGAACTCCTGACTTCATGATCCACCCACCTCAGCCTCCCAAAGCGCTGGGATTACAGGCATGAGCCACTGTGCCTGGCTTGTTAGAAGGCAGTAAGACCTTGTCAACCAGTGTGACCATATTTAAAAAGAGAACCATCATTGAGAATCCGTTTAAGAGAATGATCATCTTACCTTCATACCTCCAGAGACTAGTCTGATTCTGTCTCACTGTGGAGTATGGGCCAGACCAGAGAAGGTCTGCAGGAGCAGAAGGGTTTGTTTTGAAGCCATCCTGGAGGAGTCCTGATTTCCAAGCCTACCATTCCCTCCCTCTCTTCTTCTATTCTTTCAATTGTCCTGATAGAGTGTAAGTATTAGAGCTCTCACTTGTCAGGACAGAAATCAAAATAAATTGGCTTAGGGTAGGAGTTTATAGATAATCAACTGGATATGCAGTAAAATAGCCAAGGACACATCAGCATCAGGCATGGCTGCATCTGGGATCCCTGAAGTCCTCATTAGGAATCTCCCCTCCTCCCACCATCTCTAGCTTCTGTGTGGCTTCCTTCTCGGTAGCTGAATTATCTGATAGAGCTGAAGTTCATTAAAAGCATAATTTTCCCATGACAGTCTTGATCACTGGAACTGAAGAGGGTTAGTTATCTTTCCCCAGGGGGTACTGAGGCAGCATGCTCCTGGCTGTCATTCTGGAAAATTCCAGTTCACACCTGAAATGGAAGGGAATGTTATCCTAAGTGGCCAGGAGTAGGATATGCCTGAGAGTGAGACTTAGGGGGCTAGAGAAGCTGAAATCTGACTCCCGTTCTGGGAGACAAAGCTGGAGGAACAGAGGCCAGGTGTGCTAGGAGCTGAGCAGGGAAGGATAGTAGAGTCAGGGGCAGGAGGCGCATCTGAGCCAATTGCTGCAAGTAAGTATAGGAATGTGCGCTTCTCCTGTTGTTCATTTACTTTTTGGTTGTAGAGGGTGGGGGAAGAACATATTAAAGCCAGACATCACATGCTTCATTTCACAATAGTTGGGCTGCTTGGACTGAATTTCACATATTTTATCTCATTGAATCTTTATTTTAAAAATTTAGAGTTAGCAACATTCATGATTAAGGATAAGGAGACTGAGGATTTAAGAGACTAAGAAACTAACCCATGGGCACTTATGCTGGGCAGGTATAGAATCTGACTAGAGGAGAGATTTTCCTGGAGTTCATTCACTGAGTATCTAGTATGCATCGGGCATGGTTCAAGGTTCTATGACAGGCGCTGGAGGAAGGATGTTCCAGCCACATCATACACGGCGTTGTAAGAATTAATGTACTCTAGGTGTGTGTGTGCTTCAGAGTTGATGCGTAAGAATTCAGAAGGACTTGAGGTCTCTCTGGAGAGAGAATGCTCTCTTAGCTCAAGAAACAGTACGGCCGCCTTCTTCCCTGCTGAAATCCCTCCCTGAATTTTGCTGAGTGGTACCACGGAAGGCCCCTTGCTAGATGCACCACTGGCTCTTTGTGTTACTTTATTAGAGAATCATAGCCTTTTACAGCTACATAGACTTAGGGGGAGGATTTAACCAATCCTCTCATTTTACAGGTTAGAGAACTGAGGGCCAGATGGGATGAGTGGTTTACCCAAGATCACACAGCTGGTTAGTGGCAAAGCTATGATATGAATCTCATCTAATTCCAAATCCTTTCTATGCTCTATCTGTACTCTTCCCAACCATTTAAGTTTCATGTTTGAATATCCAAAGGTAAGTTTCTTGTTGTTAACTGGAGTAGTTAAGTTTTGTGACCATAGGTCAGACCTAACATTCTAGTTTTCCTTCCTCCCTTCCCCGCTCCCTCCCTCCCTGCATGGCTCTCTCCTTCTTTTCAGCCTCCACTATCTTAAGAATGCTTTGGTTCTTAGATATGGGCAATAACCTCTCTCTTTTTCTGTAGCTCAGCATTTAGTATTCATGCAGCGAGCATATGATTTTTTCCTGATGTAGTTTTATGTATTTTAAACTCTGGTTTGACTAGTCTACATTTGCTGTAAATGCCCAGATTGCAAATGGTAGCAATGTGCTATAAAAATAAAATGTTCTTATTGTAGTAAATATCCACAGATACAGAATGAGCGCCTGTTTTATCTCCATTTCCTTTCCTTCTCATTTACTGGCTAAGTACTTAGCCTTTTAAAAACCTTTCCGTGTGAATCAGTATGTAAAATATTTGTCATGTGTCCAAACTGAAAGTTAATGAATTACAAAATATTCTTATTTTGTGAAATAGCATTTTATCTCTTTGTGCATGAAGTACACAGAAACAGGCAGTGGCTTTAAGTGTGATGATGGTCTTCACAAAGCAGAGATTATGTTACTTCTGTGAGATTTCTAAATCTCCCTCTATATCCAGTAATTCTCTCCTTGGACTAAATAGGGCAGAACATATTACATCTTTTCTATCCATTGTCTAACACGTAAATAAACTTTACTATCTTGTACTTTCTATTCCCTTAAAAAAAAAAACTCTTTGTAAAGAAAGATTGTGCTGATTTATTTTAAAAGCAACACTAAATCTTTCACTATACAAGGAAAACTCTAAGGTTGAACTTTTTTCTTACTAAAAACAATCTGCTCCTAGATATGGTGGAATGCTTGCTTTAATCAGGAATACATAGGTCTTAAATGACTAATATAGAAGAGCAACAAAATCCACTCATTCTGAAGTTAAGAATAAATGTAATAACAGTCTTGTATGCAACAAAATCCTAGAAAGTCTACAAGAAGAACCTATTCAGAACAGTGCCTGCTGGGTGCAAATCCTCTGTTCTCCAGCTTTAGCGCCTACTGTCAAATTCATGAACTACTAGCCTTAGGTCAGTTTGCCCATCACAGGACTTCACTCCTTTTTACCATGAAGTCTGACTGTGGGGCTGTCTGTTTCGCTCCTGGGTTGATTGGCTACAGCTGGTCTTGGAAGCAAATAACTCTTCATATAACATTAAGGGTTGCAAATTCCTACACCCTAGGATTCACCAACAGCTGAGACAGCAGCCGGGAAGGGTTAGTTTATACTTTTGAGGGTAAGAACACCACTTGTGGTTATGTCTGTCTGGAATCTTATTCTGTGTTTTCGAGAGACATTTAACTCTAAACATTGGAAGTAATAAAAACATGTTCTGTGGTTACATGGTACCATATGTCTTTCAGAAGGCACTTGGAGCTTTACACATTTGATCTAACTCATTTTTATTTCACCTTAGTTTTAAGAAGGTACCTTGTGTAACTTTGTTCTTACTAATGTACACATACACATAATTTATAGAGAGCCGGAGACCGAGCTACTAAGGTTTTAAGCAGCCTATTATAATCCAGTCAAGGCTGAGAGTTGAATGAATTCCACTGACCTGTATATTGTTCTCAAACTTTTGTTATCTCTTTGCTAGATCACTGCTTTCTCATTAAATGCATTGTTATTGAATTACAGTAATGGAAGTTTCAGGGCTTTGGAAGCAGTTAACCCATGTGTCACTCCTGGGCCAGTGACTCTTAGTTGCATGATATACAGCTTCCCATCAAAGCCTTAGTTTGTTCATCTTTTTGGTATTTTTTAAAAAGATAATTCCCCCGGGCTTATGCCTGTAATCTCAGCACTTTGGGAGGGTGAGGCAGGAGGATCACTTGAGCCCAGGAGTTCAAGACCAACCTGGGCAACAGAGTAAGACTGTGTCTCTACAAAAAATAATTTTTTAAAAAAAGTAGCCAGACGTGGTGACACATGCCTGTGTCCCAGCTTCTCAGGAGGCTGAGGTATGAGGATTGCTTGAGCCTAGGATTTTGAGGCTGCAGTGAGCTGTGATCAGGCCACTGCACTCCAGCCTGGCTGACAGAATGAGACTCTATCTACAAGAAAATAAAAATAAAAATAAAAATAATAATGAAGAGGATAATTCCTACTTCCTGACTTAATGGAAGGATTAAATAAGATAATATAAAAGCACTTAGTGCATTGTGTGATGCTGCATACCTGAAGCACCTGGAGTAGCCAAATTCATAGAGATAGAAAGTAGAGAGGAGAGGCCGAGCACAGTGACTCACACCTATAATCCCAGCACTTTGGGAGGCTGAGGCAAGTGGATCACCTTAGGTCAGGAGTTCGAGACCTTCCTGGCCAACATGGTGAAATCCTGTCTCTACTAAAAAATACAAAAATTAGCTGGGCACGATTGTGTGTGCCTGTAGTCCCAGCTACTTGGGGAATATTTTATTTCCCAGTCTCTGAAGTTGTCTAATCAGAATAGAGAATACTCCTTGAGGCAGGAGAATTGCTTTCACCTGGGAGGCAAAGGTTGCAGTGAGCCAAGATTTCGCCACTGCACTCCAGCCCGGGCAACAGAGTGAGACTCCATGTCAAAAAAAAAAAAAAGGAAAGTAGAGGAGTGGTAGCCAGGTGTCTGGGGAAAAGGGAATGGGGAGTTAGCGTTTAATGCATACAGAGTTCCAGTGTTGCAAGATAAAAAGAGTTCTGGAGATAGGTGATGGCGATGGTTGCAGATGAGTGTGAAAGTACTTAAGGCACTGCACTGTACACTTAAAAATGATTACGATGATAAATGTTACGGTATATGTATTTTACCACAATAATTTTTTTTAAACACTTAGTGCACTCCCAAACAACTCCTGTTAACCTGCTCCTGCCTCCTTTCCTAGTCTTCCTTTTTGCCCTTGACAAATGGCTGTCCATAACTGGAGATAGGATCAGGGGTTATCTGAAACTCTCTGAGTTGGGCAACTTGGATAGATCCACAGAACCCTAGTTAGTGGTGCTGGATCCACAGTTGAGAAATGACAAGTACTTAGAGAACATCTAAGTTCCACATATTCATATTATACACAAGAAAACTGAGGTCTGGAGGAATTGAATGATTTGCCTAAAATGACACAGCAAATCAATGGCATAGCTGGAACCAAGACCCAAGATTACTAATTTTGAGTCCAATTTGCTTTTCAAAAAATGTCGGGGGCCGGGTGCAGTGGCTGATGCCTATAATCCCAGCACTTTAGGAGGCCGAGGTGGGCGAATCACCTGAGGTCAGGAGTTCAAGACCAGCCTGGCCAACATGATGAAACCCTGTCTCTACTAAAAAATACAAAAATTAGCTGGGCTCAGTGGCAGGCACCTGTAATCCCAGCTACTCAGGAGGCTGAGGCAGGGAGAATTGCTTGAACATGGGAGATGGAAGTTGCAGTGAGCCAAGATCAAGCCACTACACTCTAACCTGGTGACACAGTGAGACTCTGACTTGGAATAAAAAAAAAAAAATCTTAGGTTTGCAACTGTCTCTGGGGATCATTTGGGCCACTCTGTGACCTGAAGTTGAGCTAAGAGTTTTCTCTATTCTGATTAGATAACTTCAGAGACTGGGAAATAAAATATTCCCTTGACAAGAAGTTGTTTTAAATAGCTTATTTGAAGTATAAATGCACACATTTATACCTTTCGTAACGGCACTCATTTAAATTTTCCCATTTGATAAACCTCAACGTATGTATATACCATGAAACTATCACCACAATCAAAATAATGACAAGTCCATCACCCATTTTTAATGTTTTTCTCCATCATACCTCATCACCAGGCCATCAACTGATCTGTGTTCTGTCACTAGAAATCAGCTTGCATTTTCTAGAGTAAATGGTATCATACTTACTCCATTTTTGTCTCCCTTTTTCAACCAGCATAATTATTTTGAGATTCATCTACATTTTTGCGTGTATCAATAATTCATTTCTTTTTACTGTTGAGTAGTAGCCTATTGTTTGGATATGCCATGATCTGTTTATCCATTTAACTGTTGACGTATATTTGGTTTGTTCCCAGTTTGGGGCTATTGCAGATAAAGCCAATATGAACATTCACATAGAGTTTCTATATAGAGATAGAATTCTGTATTAACCATGTGTTTCTGATATTTTGACATTTGAAACCTTGCTGATCTTAGAGACATTGCCTCTCCCAAGGTAAGCCAGTTCCTAAAGGTAACAAGACTCACCTGCCAACATCACTTTTATACATAAACTAACCAGTCCAGAGCCTGGAATCCCCCACTGCCTCTTTGATCAGACTCTTACACTCTGGGCCACTATCCACCTTCCCTAATCACCCCAGGGCTGAGTACCAGAAAACTAGGGGCAATCTGTACACCCTAGAGCCGGCTGAAACTATTCAAACTAGCCAGTCCTAAGCTCATTTATTCTTCTTATCCTGCCTCACACATTCCTTCCTGCAGAAACCACATAAAGGCTCATGTTTTCCCCTGGCTCTTCTTACTCAGGACTGACCTTGTGCTTGCTCATATGGCCTCTTTGAGTGTCATGCCTCCCATTTCTAGGGAACTGTGAGTAAAACAACTTCCTTCACAACAGTCATTTCTGTGTCTGCATGTCTTAACATACCTGATTAAAGCACATCTTAAGTACACTTTTAAACACTCATTTTTCTTGAATAAATCCTAGGAGTGGAATTGCTGGATCATATAGTAAGTACGCGTTTCAGTTTTTAATAAATTACAAAACTGTTGCCCAAAGTGCTTGTCCATTTCACATTCTTAGCGATAGCATATGAAATTACCAGTTATTCCACTTCCTTACCAGACTTTGGTATGATTAGTCTTTTTAATTTTAGCCATTCTAAGAACTACAGTCTCATTAATTTGCATGCCCTTAATGAACAATTTTGTTGAATATTTTTTGTGTGCTAATTTGCCATCCTTTTATCTTTCAGATGTATCCATAGAAATCCCTTGCATACTTCTTTATTGGGTTGTTTATTTTCTTACTGTTGAAATTTGAAAGCTCTTTCTATATTCTAGATACAAGTCCTTTATCAGATGTGTGTTTTGCAAAGAACTTCCCCCAGTCTCTGGCTTGTCTTCTTGTTCTCTTAACAGTGTCTTTTAGAGAGCAGAAGTTTTACATTTTGATGAAGTCAATTTGTTCTTTTATGGATTTTGGTTTTGGCATCATATCTAGGAAATCTTTCCTTGACCCAAGGTCACAAAGATTTTCTCCCCTGTTTTCTTGTAGTATACCTGGGATTTGTAAAGATATATCTGAGAGAAGATACAAGGATGGCAAATTAGCACACGAAAAAAATTTTCAACATAATTGTTCAGTAAGGGAATGCAAATTAATGAGATTATAACTCTCAGTATAGCTAAAATTAAAAAGACTGATTATACCAAGTGTTGGTGATGAAGTAGAGCAACTGGTACTCTCATATGATATTTCTAAGAATATAAAATAGAAGTTCCTGATGCAATGGCAGCCTTTGCCATGGAACTCCAGGTGCCTGCATTAGGATCTGAACCAATGATGCTGGCTTCATCTCCAAAGCCAGGAGTTAATGCCCAGTTCTTACCTGGATTTTGAATGCGGAATTTGCCAGCCCTGGTGACTCCACAATCTCGATCAATTAGTGGCCCTTCAGTAGGAGTAGTGGAAATGAGATCACCTTTACTTGCAGGTGGGTCACCACCACAACCAGTTGTACTAGCTCATAAAGATAAAAGTGGCGCTCCACAAGTTAGAAGTATATATGATGACATTTCTAGCCTGGGATTTGGATCAACACCTTTAACTTCAAGAAGACAGCCAAACATTTCATGATGCAGAGTCCTCTTACTGGAGTTACATCTACTCCTGGAACAGGGCAAAGTACGTTTAGTCCAGCAAATGTCGATCAGTCATGAAAGATGACATTTTCTCCTTCCCGGTTGGATCCTTTTTATACTCAAGGAGATTCTTTGACTGTGTTTGGGTTTTCTCAAGCCTCTGCTTCCTACATATTATTACAATTTGCACAGTATGGGAATATCTTAAAACACATGATGTCTAACACAGGAAATTGAATGTATATTCATTATCAGTCTAAACTGCAGGCTCGGAAAGCCTTAACCAAAGATGGGAGGATTTTTAGAGAATTCATCATGATTGGTGTAAAACCCTGTATTGACTAAACTGTAATGGGAAGCACTGACAGACGTGCTTTATCATCTCCATCTTTTGCCTTTACACCACCAATCAAAACTTTAGGTACACTAGCACAACCTGAAAGTACTCCTAGGATTTCTGCCATGAGACCTCTTGCTACAGCATACAAAGATTCTACTAGTGATTATCAGGTTATTTCTGACAGATGAAAATCTTGTATCCAAAGCAATGGAGTACATGTCTGGCCGGTAGTAGAAGACCAAGGAGGAGGTTGTTACACTAAAACAGAGTTAGCAGAGTGCTGCTGGTTCCTTCGGTTAGTTATATAACTGTTCCTGCAGTATTGGACAGTTATACTTCTTTTAGGAAGAAGCCTTTTTCATTAAAGATACAGCCTATTTGTAGCTCGCACTTTAAAAGATGCTTGAGATACATTTTAAAGAAAACTAAAAATCCCTGTAAATAGAATTTTGTGCTTTCTGTAACAGTGCATGCTTCAACACAGAAAACTCAGCATTGATTATTGTAAATTAAGTAACTGAAATTCTGGTGAGACTTCATAGTCTTCATGAGAAGGTGGGGGTGAATTTCATGAAAGGGGACTATAGTTATTTCTACCAAGACACAAAGGTTATAATTAGCAATTTGAATTATGGTGTTTTAATTTAGATAGTATTTAATATTATAATTATCCTTGTTTGTATATGTCCTGTCACAGAGTGTTCTCTTGGTGTATTCAAAAATCAGCATTCTTTTAAAAAAACCTACTACTGCAGTTTCTTCATAATAAACATTGTCAATTATTTTAAAAAGAATATAAAATGGGACACTTTGCACAACAGTTTGGTAGTTTCTTAAAAACTTAAACACATAGGATCCAGCAATTCCACTCCTAGGATTCACTTAAGAAAAATAAGTGTATAAAAATATACCTAGGATTTGTTTTAACAGTTTTGAAGGCTGGGGGCGGTGACTCATGCCTGTAATCCCAGCACTTTGGGAGGCCGAGGCGGGCAGATCATGAGGTCAGGAGATCAAGACCATCCTGGCTAACACGGTGAAACCCCGTCTCAAAAAAAAATGCAAAAAAATTAGCTCGGCGGGCTGGCAGACCCCTGTAGTCCCAGCTGCTCAGGAGGCTGAGGCAGGAGAATGGTGTGAATCCAGGAGGCAGAGCTTGCAGTGAGCTGAGATCACGCCACTGCACTCCAGCCTGGGCGACAGAGCTAGACTCCGTCTCAAAAAAAAAAAAAAAAAATAGTTTTGAAGTTTTAGGTTTTACATTTAGTTCTATGATATATACAGTGTCTATGATGCATATTTAGGTCTATGATATATATAGAGTTTTTATCTGGTGCAAGATACCCATTGAAGTTTGTTTCCTTCTTTGATATCTAATTGTTCTAGAACTACTTGTTGAAAAGCTTATTTTTTCCCCATAGAATTGCCTTTGTACCTTTGTCAAAAATCAGTTGTCTATATAATATTAGTGTGGGTATGTTTCTGGATTCTCTAGTCTGTCCCATTGATCTATTTGCCCATCTTTTCTCTGTTAATTCCATGCTGTCTGGATTACGATAAATGCATAAGGCATGACATCAGTTAGTGTTAGTTCTCTAACTTTGCTCTTCTTTTTCAAAATCGTTGTGGCTATTCTAGATTCTCTCCAATTAATGAGCATTTTGATATCATTTAACAAGCATTTAATAATATCTTGTCAATTTCTACAAAAAAAAAGCCTTCTGGAATGTTTATAGGAATACATCAATTTAGGCAAAAATGATATTTTAGCAATATTAATTTTTCCAACCTAAGAATGTGGCATATATCTCTCCATTTATTTAGGACTTCTTTAACTTTTTAAGCCATGTTTTATACTCTCGGTGTACATATAGTACACATCTTTTGTGAAGTTTATCCTTAAGTATTTCAAGTTTTGGATGCTATATGAATGGTATTTTTTTCTTAATTTCAATTTTCAACTGGAAAAAAACCTTGTTACTTCAAACTTGAATGCTGTGTTTCCATAGAGAACAGTAAAACAATAGTTTCCCTGTTCTGTTTTGGCTCCTATCTCTCTAAAGAAGTTCTACAAATGGATTTTCCTCTCGGCCTTTCAAACTAAATGCCAAGAGTCCTATAATGAGGCTGAAAATGTGACCATATTGCCCAGAAGGAGCTAACTGTGCTGTCCTCTTTTGCAAAAGCAGCTGAATAAATTGAGTATATTAGAGACACAAATTTCTAGGACTTGTAAGGATTCTGTCAAAAATGTGTAACAGGGATGAATTACTCTTGCCCTGAGAACTTCAACTTTTGCACTTCCTGACTTTGCTGTGGCTAAAATTGAAATACCAAAGTGGTATTCCCCAAAGTGTTTGAATTTAATAGCATTAATGACTAGGCCCCTACAAGTCTATAAATTCTTATTTGAAAATTCAGCTATTCTATTTGTACTTTCTGTGAGTGCTTGACTTTTAGTTTCCTACCTGTAAACTTTTCAAAAAGCAAATAACCTCACCTCAGACATCAAGTCCTTGTAAGGAGTGAGTGAGCAGCCCTACCTCCCTAAAGAAACAGCTATACTCAGGAGAAGTCTTGTGGTTTAAATTTAGCTGGGTCTTATCTCCTTCTATTCCATTTAACTATTATGCTCTCAGAGCCTTGGGGAAACATGTTCTGGGAAACTCCTTCGCCATAAAATGTTAAGAACAGAGAGCAAGTTAACACTTCTAAGACCATCCACATTTCAAAAGACAGTAATTCTAATGTACAGGCATTCATGGTAATGGTGGGTTTCAGGCATTGTGGGAAGGAGAGACAGAATAGCAAGAGAGCCTTTCAGCATCCCCTGTGATGTCATCATTAGTCTTGCCTTTTAGATGATCTGGTCCAACCTTCACCTCTGACTTTGTGAACGCTGGGCTCTACGTCCTGAAATACACTATTAACACACACAAGACTTTTCTGTCCCTGTGTCTCCAACTATGTGACAATGGATCATGGATTTTGTTTTGTTTTGTTTTGTTTTACTTTCCAGGAAACAACTTTCACAGGAAAGTTGAGAAGGTATAAAGATATAAAGTTATAAAGATATAAGTTGAGAACACAATACTCAAAGTCGCAATAAAGAAAGTTCAAGTCTAGGTTGAGTTGACGTTGTTACCATTATTCAACCCCTTCCTTACCACACCAGCCTCTCAGGCACTGGCATTATTTGGTGACATTGATTAAGCCTCCACTGTTAAAGCTTTGATTGTCCGTTATCTTTGAGATTCAATGTTGGGAACCAGGAAGGACACCCATAGAGACAAGAGGAATGTAGAACCAAGCTCAGCTCTTCTCCTGAATGAGGCACAATGGTTCAAAGTAGATGGATAAGAAATGATACGAGCTAGATAGAATCACTTTAGAAAAGCTTTATGAATCTGATGAGCTCAAACTTAACAATGAAGAAGGAAACAGATGCAGTCTAGCAGAAAAACAAAGGAGGTATATCTGAGGTGCTCAGTGATGCTTTCTAGACCCAAAGCACACCAGCACAAATAAATCCCACTCCCTAAACTGCAAGTATTTTGAAGTGTCCACAGCCCTGGAACTGGTTAAGAAAACATCAAATTTGGGTTCAAAGGTACTTTCAAAAATCCTTTCTACAGAATCCAGAATAAACTTGTAACAGGGCAGGGAAAGAACAGCCTCTGGAAATTTCCAGTCCTCCGAAAGCATAAGACAGCAGCAGGAGACTGTGCATGTTTAAAGGAAGTCTGCCTAAAGTCATGCTTTGTATTCACTCCTCTCTGTGAACATCAAACTGCTGCCATGCCTTTGTTGCAGTTTTGCCAAGGGAAGTTGAGCACAGGCTAACAGCCTCCATGAATCGTCCTTGAGGAGGCGTTGTTGGCATTTGGCAGAAACATTCTCCAACCTCTTCATCCCTGTGGCAGAGCCTGAGCTCAGGCAGGCCCTGGAGCAAGCAGGTGCCTGTCTCTCCTCTGTGCAAGGAGTGAGAAGGTAGCATTGTCACTAAGTAATGCAGCCCATCACATGGTACCTAGGATGATTTCAAGGAATTAAAGCACAATGCCTATATTAGTTATCTGTTCTGCACAAAAAGTTGCCCACCAGAATAGCAACATGAATCATAAATTTTTATTATCTCACAGTTTCTGGATGTTAGGAATCTGGGAGCAGCCTAGCTGGGTGGTTCAAGCTCAGGATCTCTTGTGAGATTGCAGTCAAGCTTTTGGCTAGGGCTATAGGTGTGTGAGGCTAAAAGATCTGTTTCCAAGCTCTCTTATGTGATTGTGGGCAAGACTCAGTTTCTTGCTGGCTGTTGGCTGAGTGTCTCACTTCCTTGCTGTGTGGGCCTTTCCAAAGGCTGCCTGAGCAATTTCATGACATAGCAGCTAGCTTTCCCCTGAGGACATGATCCAAGAGAAAAAGACCAATATGGCAGCCACAGTCTTTTACAATCCATCTTGGAAATGACATGGGAAAAAATCACTTCTGTTATATTCTGTTGGTCATACAGACCAACTCTGGAACAATGTAGAAGGGGAGTGTCAGGAAGCAGGCATCACTGGGGACCCTCTTGGAGGCTGCCTACCACACTTCCCTTCCAACAGTGCTAAGAACACAGTTGGCCCCAGCCTTCGATATAATGTATATCACGTAAAACTTTTTAGAGGTACTGCAATGCAGTGGCAAGACTAGTAGACTGCTAGTAAAGAGATTTTGATTCAAGTTCAATTCTGACAATCAAAAATGCTCTGTGTCTTTGGAATGCTGGTTAACCTTTTTGCCCATCTGTTATCTCATCTGTAAAATGAGACTATTGTCATTAATGGCCTCAAGGATGTCTCTCAACTCTCAAATTCCATCTCTTCATTCATATATCTTAATTGCCATTAAGAAATATGCCATTTCAGGCATGAAAGTTATGAAGGTGATTTTGTTTTACAAAATGGACAATTTTCCAATGAGTTTCCCTTGTTTTAAAGTAATAAACCAACTGGAGAAATGGCACCCTAGAGTTTTCTTGAAGCTTATTTCTTTTCCGTTCATTATTCATACTTTAGTAAGTACGCCTCACAATAACATACTGTTATTTGCATGATGCTTTAAAGTGTAGTACACATATTTTACATATGCAAGTGAATTCATCTGTAAACCACATTAGGAAGGTATTAGGCTTGGAAAGCCTTCCAGCTTCATTCTCCCATTACCTAGTGGCTGATGTTTGCATGGGTGGCAATTTGGCCAGAACTACAATAGCCTTCTAATAAAGACACTCCCAGGCACATGGCCCAAATAGATGGGTGAAAAAGGCTTCCTCCTGTCTAAAATCTCTAAGTGAGGCACAGTGACACATACCTGTAGTCCCAGCTACTTGGGAGCCTGAGCTGGAAGGATCACTCACTATGTTGCCCAGAAGTTTGAGTCCAGCCGGGGCAACATAGTGAGACCCTGTCTCTAAAATTAATTAGTTTAATTAAATAAAAAATAAATTTCTAAGTCTAAAGAGACAGCTGCAGTGGCCTACCATACATAGAGTAGACTAGCAATGGAATGAACAGTGAACTCTTCATCTCCTGTACTAGCCTAGAGTGAGCTAAGGACAGGGGACAACCTCTTGGGAGACTGAACTTCTAAGATGAGAATAGGAAAGCCACCCAGTTGCTTATCGTTTAATTACTTGAACAAGATGAACAGGCTTTCGCCCCAGGACATTTGTACTTGCCCTGCCTGGGAATCACTTAGGTTCAGTTCAAGGATCACATTTTCAGATTAGCCTTCTCTAGCCACTAATCTTAAGTGACATCCTCTCCCCTACAGGCATTCTCTACCACACCCTATTTTACTATCTTGGTAGCCCTATCTAAAATCATCTACTGGTGTACCTGTTTCAAGAGTTCGCCTCCAATAGAGTGTAAGCTGTCTGAGAGAGGTAACCCCATCTATCCTGGTTACTGCCACATCTCCAGTCTGGAATAGTTCTTGGTGTAGAGTGGGCACTCAATAAATATTTGTTAAATGGATGAATGAATAGGTCAGTCTGAAAAAGCTTGTAGTTTGATGGATGTGAGTTTCAGGAGACACTTAGATAGTAGTGGAAAAGAATATTAAATGGACCTATTTTCTGTTCCCTTGGAATTGGCAAGTAGGGGTGAAATCTGAGAACAAAGAGACTTGTGTATCCCACGTAATTAAGATAACCCCCAACAATTGGGAGCAGACACCCCCCTCAGGGATTCTAGGTGGAAAGGCCCTGCTATCAGAACCAGTTGTGCCCCAGGAAGAAAAGAAGAAGAGAGAATAATATTTCTGAACTATTTGGGACCACTCAATGGATGCCATGCTCATTGTGACAGGGGATACTCTCCCCTGGAGACAGGAAGGGTGCCTTCCCCTTCTTGAAGCCAAGGGAAGATTGCATTGAAGAGAAGAGTGCTGGCAAAAGTGGAAGACTGGTACCTCTTTGGCTGGGCAGATGTCTGCTTAGGGAGCAAACAAATAGTTCAGTTCCTCAGCTTTGTTAACCTGGGGAAAAGCGAATAAGAGAAAAATGGCAGAGTAAAGCAAAGAGAAGTGGCCAGGAAGCCAACTGTACTTACACTGCATGGAATGGCAAGGATGGCGGTGATTCCTACATAGACCATAGACGGGCTGGTGCCATCTTGAGAGTTCTCCACCAGCCCACAAGGCTCCCAAGTTTCTTAGAGGATCCACTTGTATCTGTAAGGGTGGAAGAGTATTGCTGGGAATGGAAGAAGTTGAATAGGAGCATGACCTCTCACCTCCAGGAACTGTCCGCACCCTGGTCTGGCACCCAAGATCCACATGTGGATGGCTGTCACACAAGAGATGCTAGGAATGTGTCAGTGTTAGTGCAAGATGCAAAAAACAGAAAACGAAAACCACCCAGAGAGGATTCGCCTAATCCCTCTCCACTAACCCAGACCCACCAAGGAGCAAGATTTTGAATGGAGGTGGAGGTGGAGGACCCAGAAGCAGAACATTTTCTGTACCCATGGGGTATACCCTGAGCCATCGCCCAGCCTGCACCAGAGAAAAAGAGATTAGATTTAAGCTGGATACAAAATTCGAGTTTTAAACTGGCCCAGACTTTTTGTAACTCCAAGTGACCAGAAGTTTATAGGATCTTGCTCAGGTATCATTAAGGAACAAGAAAATGGTATTTGACAGGGCATGGTTGAAGGCCATAACTGGAAAAATTAAACAAATGAAACTATTTCATGTTTTGAACACTGAGTTCAAACTATCCAATCTCCTAACTAGAGCAGAAAAAAAGCAGTTTGCTGAACCTTTAGCAAGAGAGGTCTTCAGGCATTTGATTTATCTTTGGGTGAACTTTGCTGGCTTTTATCAGTGGCCAAGGTGACAAGACAGTTTATAAAAAGCAAGACTCAAGACACACCCTTGGTGCTGTAGACTCAGTTGCCTTTCTTCTTCCACGCTCCATCCTCCTCCCCACCTCCAATTTTTTAAGAGTCAAGAGAGAAAAGGATTAAAAACTTGTTTTTTGAAAGTCATTTTTCTGCAGCTTCAAAGGACTTTTTAGACATTTGGACAAATTGTTTTTAAAATTTCAAGGATACTTTTTAATAAAACTGAGTGATTGAAAAAAAAACACCACCCTCATTTCCTCCTTCCTTGATAAATAAATCACCTTAATAAAGAAATCACCTGTGAGATTGTTTCTGAGTGGGCGTACAACCTAGGAAGGCATTTCCTGTGGCTGTTGAAAACTAGATTAAAAGAAAATGCACTGAAATTCATGTTAAGAATAATCTCGGTTGTTGATTAACGGGTACAAATATACACTTAGATAAAAAAATAAGATCTGGTGTTCAATAGATCAGTAGGGTGACAATAGTCAACATTATCAATTGTATATTTCAAAATAGGGGCCAGTCGTGGTGGCTTACTCCTGTAATCCCAGCACTTTGGCAGGTCAAGGCGGGTGGATCACTTGAGGTAAGGAGTTCAAGACGAGCCTGACCAACAAAGTGAAACCCCATCTCTACTAAAAATACAACAATTAACTAGGCGTAATGGGGCATACCTGTAATTCCAGTTACTTGGGAGGCTGAGGCACAAGAATCACTTGAGCCTGGGAAGTGGAGGTTGCAGTGAACTGAGATCATGCCACTTCACTTCCAGCCTGACTCAGTCTCAAATTAAAAAATTAAAAAGTTTTAAAAAGCTAGAAGGGCATAATTCAGATGTTCCTAGCATATAGAAAACATAAATATTTAAGGTAATGGACATCCCAATTACCCTGATTTGATTATATGGATGTATCAGATTATCACATGTGCTATAAAACTATGTACAGCTATTATGTATCAACAACAAAAAAATTAATCATTTTTTTAAAAAAAGAATAATTTTGATCAGAAGAAACACATTTCAGGTGCTGATAGCTGGAGAAGAAAGCTGCTTTGGAAAGGGATGGCAGTGAATAAGTTAAAAATTAAGCATACAGCTTTAGGTTTCACATAATCTCTTTTTAAAAGGAAAATACATTTTCTGAATGATTAAAAAACAGGAAACACACTTACTTTTTAAAAAAATATATTGAATGACAGTCAACTGGTAAGATTCCTTTCTGCTTGGACTTCTCTAGTCTTTGTTTTAGGTTCTCTCCTTTTGCAAATTCCTTTCATCTTTCTGATAAAAAGCACTGAATAACAAAATAACACTTAGAAATATTAGAAAGGTTTGGTGTGTATGTGCGTGTGTGTGTGTGTGTGTGTGTTACTTTAGATGTTACAAAAATATGAAGCAAACCAATGCCCTATATTTGTCCTCTCACAATATTGTAGGATTCAAAGGTGTCATAGCATTGGTGAAGTCGTTTGTTGGTAACAGCACAAACTCAGGATGTCTTTATCTTTCCTGTAGTTCTCTACAACATGTGCAAACTAGAGCCCAAGATGGAAAGGCCTCCTGTCCCTTTCTAGCAGTCAAGGGGTGATTATCTTGTAGAGGGACAGTCCCAGGCCCTCTCGCTTCTGAGAGCTAAGTGTTTTTCCACCTTTACCCAACTTGGACAACTGTGATGAACTCAGTAGCCTTCCATTATTATGTTTATATTCATGAACAAAACTCTTTCCTCACTGACACTACTCCCCTCCCTCACACAAACTCAATGTTTTCTAGTGATCATTTAGAACAATACAGGCATGTCTTAGTCTGTTTTGTGCTGCTGTAATGGTATGCCACAGAGAAATTTATTGGCTCATAATTCTAGAGGCTGGGAAGTCCAAGATCAAGGGGTTGGCATCTGGCAAAGTCCTTCATGTTATGTCATCCAGTGGTGGAAGGAGCAAGTGAGTGCAAGAAACCTCAAGATGGGAGCCAAACTCAATTTTATAACAAACCCAATCCTGAGATAACGTTACCCATCCATGAGAGCAGAGCCCTCACGAAAACATCCCTCATGAGGCCCCACCACCCAACAGTATTGCACTGGGGGTTAGGTTTCCAACATATGAACCATGACCTCTGTTAATGGATAGAACATAAGGATTCTAATTCTGGCAGATTCTTCACTCTCCAGATATTACTGAACTTGAATCCTGGGGATTGCTAGGGGTATGTGACACAAGGACCTAAAAATTATAAGATTTGAATTATTCATCACAATGATAAAAATTATGACCATCAATTAAGCGCCTCTAGATGTCAGGTCATAGAGGTATAGGTGTATAATTTTTAATCCTAAAGCTTACTTATAAGGAGGGAATATTTTTTCAGACAAGAAAAACTGAGGCTCCATGAAAGTAGTAACTTGTCTAAGCATGCACAATTAGAAAACAGATGAACTGGGATTCAGTCCTGAGTTTGACTACAGCATGGCCTCTGTCCAAAGAAAACTCTTAAGCAGAAGCTGAAATCCAGCAGAACATCTCCTCTGTGCTATGGAGACCTTTGTGAAACAGTGGGGGTGTGGACCATTCTCTCCCTACATGGGACACCTACATTTTTCTTAAAAGAAACGTGACCAGTTGAATGGCTGATTATTTAAAAATTGGGTCCTTTTCTGTATGATAAAGTGAAGTGGGAAGAACGAGCAGACTGGCCAATATATCAAAGGATTTCCTGACACTCCCCAGAAGCAGAAGACAGGCTGTCCCTGTTTCCTCTGTTCACTGAAGCCAGCCTCGGTTCTCTCCGGCCACTGACATTATCAGTGTTCACACACATTAGCCTCAAAGGCTGTCCTACATAGCAGAGCACTTTACCTCTCACTTCCTGGAGAAATTATTTTTCTTTTCTTAAGCAAAGGAAACTCCATAATCTAAAGAGGCCATTTTTCATCTGGATCATCAAGCAGTGGCTCTGAAGGTGTGCTTAAGTTCACTCTTAGGTGTGCTTGCCAAGCACACGATCTAGGTGCTGGCAGAGCACAGGGTCATTCAAGTGCATAATTCACAAGACTCTAGCTGCCAGCCAGTGGGACCTGGAGAACCAGGCAGGAAGCGCAATTGATATAATGAGCATAGTTAACCCTTCAGAAACATGAGATACAATAACATTTTCAAAAGTCTTCAACATGTCAAATGTTTGTGCTGTGCCCAATGTTGATCTTCATTTATTATTTATCTGCTATCTTTAAATTGCCTGGAGCATTAAAGCTCAGAACTTTAAGGATGCCAGTAAATGTACCATTGCTTCTCATCACACTTGGCATAAAAGTTTTTGAGGCCTCAATGGTTTGGCCCATGCCCGTTCTTGCTGACCCATGCTCCATCACTCAATTCTCATTCTCTCCATTCTAGTCCCAACGGCTTTCTTACCCCCAGTCACCCTCCCACCCACCCTCTGAATAAGACCGCCATCAGTCTCTAGCATATATTCTGCTTTATCTTTCTTCACTGCATTGATCACTCATTGTTTACCATTGTCTTCACCACCAGAAGGCTATCTCTGTGAGGATAGGGAATTCGTTTTGTTCCCTGCCATAACTGAATACCTAATAGTTATCCAATAAATTAAAAATTCATGATGAATTAATGAATGAAGTGTAGATCTGGAAAAGATGGTTGTATTCAATCAGCAAGTCCATCAAATTCTGCAGAGTATTTAACTTGTCCAATGTTTGCTGTGCCAGGGTCTGCACAGCCCTCAGGCATCCTAGGTTACCAGGACCCTTCCAAGGAAAAGGGTGCTTCTCGTAGACAAAGATGAGCTCCTCTCCCAGTCTGGGTCATCATCTGGTTTCCATGGCAACCCATATAAAGTGCCTCTGACCCTGAGCAATTTATAGGACATAAAGTATTCCACACTTATAAAACAGTAAACAACAACAAAAAGAAAATTAAAAAAACGAAAAAACACCTAAGCTCCCTAAGTTACTATTTTGGAAGATAATTTATTAGTATTCAAAAAGCTTTAAGGGATACTTTTCATAAACACGCTATATCTGATAGCAGTGGTTGATTGCGTTATGTAAGTGCAGCTCTCTGCTAGCCATGGAAAATGTAGATTTTATGCTAGTAAAGAGACTATTGGTTGTGATTATCTACATACATCCATGCTTTATACAAAAACCCATATTAAATTAAGAGTAACATTTTCCAATGCTAGTTTCTGTCCTAAATACAGCAGTGTTGAAAAGACTTTATTCTACATTCAATATTTTGCAGCACTGGTTGCTTTTTGCTGGGTGGTAAGTTGGGGCTTCAGAACAAGGAAATAAATAGACTCGCTCCTGAAAGGAGGAGAGAAAGGTGGGACTCCCAGGGGAAGCTGGCCTTTGTGTTTGATGAATGAGTCTTTTTCAAGTATCTCCGTTGTTTGGTTTTTCAAAGAAAACAGAGACACTCTCCAATCTGTTTCCAAGCTCATTGTGTGAAATTTGCCTCGTTTGGGAACTTCATTATTTTCCTGGCTGTGAAATATTGAGTCAGTGGGTTTCGCAGGAATGCACTGTCTGAGGGGAGGCTCTTTGACAACGTCCCCACTATGAAGGCCAAGGATGGGTGCACAGTAAATAAGTCCAAAGTCAGTGATATAGAGAGGACAAAGGCAGTAGTGAATGGACATGATGGTCAAAAGACCCTCACTGCTTCTGACTCTATATAAATAATCTCCACTACCTCTGCTGCTTATAGAGCAAAAGATTTAAGTTGCTGCCATTCATTTCTATTCCGAGTTGACTAGAAGTTCCCAAATCCAAATAAGTGCCCTATAAACTTGAAGAAAAGTCTACATGGATTGAAATTTAGAAACCTACAAAATAGTAGTGTGTAGCTGTGAGATATCCTCCCTGGAACTGTCTTATGAGTGAAGGGGGCCCACATCCTGTGGGTGCTCTGGCTGTGACATACCCTTGAACGCATGCCCAGTTGGGCCTGTTCTGTTCAGAGATGTGTTCTGCCCAATAATGCTGAGTAGAAAAGCAAATTTCAATGTTGTTTTCTAAACACTCTATTTTCTCTAAATGGCATCAGCAAAACTAAGACTTACTAACCCATTGGGGACCCCTAAAAGCTTAGATTGGTAGGATCAATCTGCCAAGACCAAAGAAGGCATCAAGCACTTCATTCACTCAAAGACATAATCAGAATTATCTTCAGCCAAATTAGGTACTCCCAGAATGTGAGTGCTCAGAGCGAATGGGTTTGTGATGACATTGTTATCATGATCATCATCTTCTTCATCATCAGCTTACAACGAATTTATAACACCAAAATACATGGCTCTGATAAGCAACAGGAAACATTTTTATTGAAAAACTCTCATAAATAGGGAATATAGCATGTCTAGAAGGGACTCCATTAGTCTAGATATTTACAAAGTCTTCATGAAATATTTTAAAATAAATGATCCTAATAAAAAGCATTGGAAGCACGTAAAATTTTAAAAATTGAAAATGTTTAATTTCCAAATTACAATAAATGTTTTTAAAAGTTAATATTGTTTTTCCTTCAGTAATAATGATGATCGGCTGGGCACGGTGGCTCACGCCTGTAATCCCAGCACTTTGGGAGGCTGAGGCGGATGGATCACCTGAGGCTGGGAGTTCGAGACCAGCCTGACTGACATGGAGAAACCCCGTCTCTACTAAAAACACAAAATTAGCCGGGTGTGGTGGTGCATACCAGGAGGATGAGGCAGGAGAATCACTTGAACCTGGGAGGCGGAGGTTGCAGTAACCTAAGATTGCACCATTGCACTCCAGACTGGACAACAAGAGCAAAACTCCATCTCAAAAAAGTAAATAAATAAATAAACAAATAAATAAATAGATAAATAAATAAAAATAATGATGATCAACACCATAATAAAAAATCATAGCAAAAAGCTAGAAGTTATTGAAACCTTCCTGCAAGCTAGGAACGGTAGGGAGGAGTTTACACGCAATGTCTTAATTTCATCCTCACAACATCCTCTGAGGTTGGGGCTATTATTATTCCCATTTAAATAGAGAAGAAACTGAGGCTTAGACATGGCAAATGGCGTAACAGAGATCATACAGTTGATATGTGATGAAACCAAAAATTAAGCCCCAAACTTTGGCTATTATACTGAGAGTATAATTCACACAGGGTAGTACAGAAAAGAAGATAATAAATTTGAAATTCTTGGTTTCTATTGAGACAGCAACCATTTAAATGGGAACTATGGGCTTTTTCTGTCTTGCCCCATCATGGTGGAAAAGGAGAAGAGATTTACAGGAAACGCTGTCAAAGAATTTGTCACTCCTGGAGGAACCATTTTCCTATGACCACTATGCCAAGAGGATATCTTTCATGTCCAAATTCATAGAGACAAGATAGACTGCTCTGGGATTCCGAAGGGAGAAAGCATCTCAGTAACAATTTTGAGAAGCAGTTTGTGTAGTCCCTAAGAGCACAAAAACCAGAGCCAAATTCTCTGGGTTCGGGTCTTGACCGCAGTGCATCCTAGCTGAGTTGCCTTAGAAAAGTTGCTTAGCCTCTCTGTGACTCTATTTTCTAATCTGCAGAACTGAGACAATAACAGTACCTATTTTACTGAGCCATTGTGAGATTAAATGAGTTAACATCTGTCCAATGGTTAAACACGCTTAGCACATCATAAGACTATATAGGTGTTGGCCATCACTAGTACCAACATTGAAATAACCTGTTGAAGATCTGAAGGACACAGTTGACCAGAGACATCAACATTGTTCACAGTTCCCTACCTGTGCACAAGTTCAAACTCAGGCACTCCATATATTTTGTTTTTACAGGTATTTGGAACCTGCTTTTCACTTCTGTTTTCTCTATTTGATGTGATACTTCAGACCTGCTCTTGACTGTCTGGCTCATTCCTAAGTGAACTGTGGACTGTTCCTTTGTTTTGTATCCAGAATTATGAGTTTCAATGAAGTTATTAACAAGACAATTCCCATAAGCATAGTACCCTAAGCAGGGGTCCCCAACCCCCAGGCCATGGACTGGTACTGGTTTGTGGCCTGTTAGGAACCAGGCTGCACAGCAGGGGTGAGTGGCAGGCCAGCAAGTGAAGTTTCATCTGTATTTGCAGCCGCTCCCTATCACTCGCATTACCTCCTGAGCTCCACCTCCTGTCAGATCACTGGTGGTATTAGATTCTCATAGGAGTGTGAACCTGATTGTGAACTGAGCATGTGAGGGATGTAGGTTGCATGCCCCTTATGAGAATCTAATGCCTGATGATCTGTCACCGTCCCCTATCACCCCCAAATGGGACCATCTAGTTTCAGTAAAACAAGCTCAGGGCTCCCACTGATTCTACATGATAGTGAGTTGTATAATTTTTCATTATATATTACAATGTAATAATAATAGAAATAAAGTGTAAAAATAATAGAAATAGAAATAATAGAAATAAAATAATAGAAATAAAGTGCATAATGCACTTGAATCATCCTCAAAACCACCCCCTGACCCTCGTCTGTGTAAAAATTGTCTCCCACAAAGCTGATCTCTGGTGCCAAAAAGGTTGGGGACCTCTGCTCTAAAGTTACCAAGACTACTTAGATGATACCATAATAGTTACAGAATCTAAGACTTCCAGTTCTAAAGAGATCATCTGGTTCAATACTCTACCTAAAAGATGGTTCAACTTTATATATTAAAATATTTCATAGACACTCAAAGTAGAAACTGATTCTAAAACTGGAATTGTTCCTCGATAATTCTAGAACTTCAAAAGCTTAAAATACTGCCTGGTCCATAGGAAATACTTAACAGTTATCAACTACCTTTTTAATAAGAGTGTTAGTATTAGTTTGAGTAACCCAAATCTTTTTCCTCCAAAGACTGTGACTTCAAAAAAAGTCACGTTGCCTTTTAAATGTCCAAATTGCAAAGTCCAAGCTGCATCTCTTTGCCATAAGTTTATCAATTTCCATGTGCCCCTCAGGCATTTCTGAATGTCCCATGGGGCTGTCTTGTACCCTCAGGAACATGTGCCTTGTGACACCTGCCATGTTCTCTTCCATCATGGAAATGCACCATTCTAATTCCAGTTGATCTCTGTGATGACACTGTCAAGTCTACTGCCTCCTGACTTCCGGAGAAGGGGCTCAAGTCTCAGCAGGGGTAAGACAAGGGCTTCATTGTGCATGGAGACAAGCTTTTCTGGAAGTTTTATGGAACGGCAATAGGACATGGAGTATGAGTTATCATTATTACCCCTGCCCAGTATGACTCAGAGACCACAAATGCAGGCCCTTCTATGTCTGTCTAGCTCTTGGCTTGCTGCCTTGCCACCTGGGCAGCTTGTCCTTCACCAAAAGGTGTGTCCCAGGTATCTCTGCACATCTCAGCATCCACACCAACCACACCAGACCCTAGGGGAGAGGAGAGTATTTTTCCCATCCAAACTATGTGCACATATGTGCATGCTTGTGGACACACACACACGAGTCTAAAGCTATACCTTGAAACCCCATTTCCTATCACAGAAGAGGATTAACCAAGAAAGGCTTTGGGCTACCAAAAACTGAAAGTGGCAAGGAAGGATCCCCACCTAGAGGCTTCAGAGGGAGCATGACCCTCTCAACAACTTACTTTCAGACTTCTAGCCTCCAGAACTATGAGAAAATAAATGTCTCTTGTTTTAAGCAACTCAGTTTATTGTATTTTGTTACGGCAGTCCTCAGAAAACTCATGGAGGAACTACAGACATTTTTAAAATTTTATTTATTTATTCATTTCAATAGGTTGTGGAGGAGCAGGTGGTGTTTGGTTACATGAATAAGTTCTTTAGTGGTGATTTGTGATATTTTGGTGCACCCATCACTGGAACAGTGTATAGTATACCCAACATGTAGTGTTGTTGTTGTTGTTGTTGTTTTTGGAGATGGAGTCTCCCTCTGTCACCCAGGCTGGAGTGCAGTGGCATGAGCTCAACTCACTGCAACCTCTGCCTCCTGGGTTCAACTGATTCTCTTGCCTCAGCCTTCCAAGCAAATGGATTACAGGTGTGCACCACCATGCCTGGCTAATTTTTTTTTTTTTTTCAGTAGAGACAGGGTCTCACTATGTTGGCCAGCGTGGTCTCAAACTCCTAACCTCAGGTGATTTGCCCGCCTTGGCCTCCCGAAGTGCTGGGATTACAGGCGTGAGCCACCGCACCCAGCCCAATGTGTAGTCTTTTTTCCTTCACGCCCCTTCCATCCTTTTCCCGAGTCTTCAAAGTCCATTGTATCATTCATATGCCTTTGCATCCCTATAGTTTAGCTCCTTATAGTTTAGCATCCTTATAGCTTAGCTCCCACTTATCAGTGAGAACATACAATGTTCGGTTTTCCATTCCTGAGTTACTTCACTTAGAATAATGATCTCCAATTCCATCCAGGTAGCTGTGAATGCCATTATTTCACTCCTTTTTATGGCTGAATATTATTCCATGGTGTATATATATATGTGTGTGTGTGTGTGTGTGTGTATGGTTTTTCATTCCTGAGTTACTTCAATTAGAATTATAGTCTCCAATCTTATCCAGGTTGCTGCAAATGCCATTAATTCATTCTTTTTTTGAGTAGTATTCCATTGTGTACGGAATTGGTGGGTTCTGGGGCTCACTGACTTCAAGAATGAAGCCATGGACCCTCGCGGTGAGTGTTACAGTCCTTAAAGATGGTGTGTCCAGAGTTTGCTCCTTCTGATATTCAGATGTGTTTGGAGTTTCTTCCTTCTGGTGGGTTCATGGTCTTGCTAGCTTCAGGAGTCAGGCTGCAGACCTTCGCGGTGAGTGTTACAGTTTTTAAGGTGGTGCATCTGGAGTTGTTCGTTCCTCCTGTCCAGACTTGTTCATGCCTCCCAGTGGGTTCATTGTCTCGCTGGCCTCAGGAGTGAAGCCGCAGACCTCCACCGTGAGTGTTACACTCCTAAAGGCAGTGCGGACCCAAAGAGTGAGCAGCAGCAATATTTATTGCAAAGAGACAAAGAACAAAGCTTCCACACTGTGGAAGGGGACCCAAGCAGATTGCTGCTGCTGGCTCGGGCAACCTGCTTTTATTCCCTTATCTGGCCCCACCCACGTGCTCCTGATTGGTCCATTTTACAGAGAGCTGATTGGTCCATTTCGCAGAGAGCTGATTGGTCTGTTTTGACAGGGTGTTGATTGGTGCTTTTACAATCTCTGAGCTAGACACAGAGTGCTGATTGGTGCATTTACAATCCTCTAGCTAGACATAAAAGTTCTCCAAGTCTCCACTAGATCAGCTAGACACAAAGCACTGATTGGTGCATTTACAAACCTTCAGCTAGACACAGAGTGCTGATTGGTGCATTTACAATCCTTTAGCTAGACACAAAAGTTCTCCAAGTCCCCACTAGATTAGCTAGAAACAGAGCACTGATTGGTGCATTTACAAATCTTTAGCTAGACACAGAGTGCTGATTGGTGCATTTACAATCCTCTAGCTAGACATGAAAGTTCTCCAAGTCCCCACTAGATTAGCTAGACACAGAGCACTGGTTGATGCATTTACAAACCCTTGGCTAGACATAGAGTGCTGATTGGTGCATCCACGAACCCCGAGCTAGACACAGAGTGCTGATTGGTGCATTTACAATCCTCCAGCTAGACATAAAAGTTCTCCAAGTCCCCACCTGACTCAGGAGCCCAGCTGGCTTTACCTAGTGGGTCCTACACCAGAGCCGCGGGCAGAGCTGCCCGCCAGTCCTGTGCCGTGCACCCACACTCCTTGGCCTTTGGGTGATTGATAGGACTGGGCACCGCGGAGCGGGGGTGGTGCCCGTCGGGGAGGCTTAAGCCATGCGGGAACCCACGGGGCAGGGGAGGCTCAGGCATGGCGAGCTGCAGGTCCCGAGCCCTGCCCCACGGGGAGGCAGCTGAGGCCTGGCAAGAATTTGAACACAGCACAGGTGGGCTGGCAGTGCTGGGTGACCCAGCACACCCTCCGCAGTTGCTGGCCCGGGTGCTAAGTCCCTCACTGCTCGGGGCCGGTGGTGCCAGCTGGCTGCTCCGAGTGTGGGGCCTGCTGAGCCTGTGCCCACCATGCACAGCCCCGATTCCCGCCCGTGCCTCTCCCTCCACACCTCCCCACAAGCACAGGGAGCCAGCTTAGGCCTTGGCCAGCCCAGAGAGGGGCTCCCACAGTGCAGCGGTGGGCTAAAGGGCTCCTCAAGCATGACCAGAGTGGACGCCAAGCCTGAGGAGGCACCGAAAGCGAGCGAGGGCTGCTAGCACGTTGTCACCTCTCACCATCATATATATATATATATATATATATATATATATATATATATATGTGTGTGTGTGTGTGTGTGTATATATATATATAACAATTTCTTTGTCATATATATCACATATCTTTGTATCATATATATCTTTATCATATGTGTGTGTGTATATATATATATATATGTGTGTGTGTCTCACAATTTCTTTATCCACTCATTGATCAGTGGGCATTTAGGCTGGTTCCATATTTTTGCAATTGTGAATTGTGTTGCTATAAACATGCACACGCAAGTATCTTTTTCATATAATGACTTCTTTTCCCCTGGATACCCAGTAATGGGATTGCTGGATCAAATGATAGAACTACAGACATTTTTTGACCTGTGATATATGTAAATCTGTATAATAAAGATATTCTACTACTTTTACAAATGTCTACAAAGATGACAGTTTAAAAATCTCAACTCAGAAAAAAAGTACACAAAATTCCAATCAATGCCTATATTTATTTTTCCCCAAGCAGTTAGACAAATTGAAGGTGGTGGGGGAGGCTATCTTCACTTGATTTCCAGTGAATAGTGCTGATGAGTCAGGACCATTACATGTTTCAGAAAATGCCCTGTAAAAAGCAAAATCTGAGTGTTGTGTTTACTAAAGTGATACCATATGTTGGTTGATTAACAAGTTGTCAGAATATTAGAAGTTCTTGGCTGATTGCAAGAAGGAGCATCTGTTTGCTGGATCCTTTATCTAATGTGTGTACAGATAGCACCAGGTCTGGTGCTTTTCCTAAATATCAAATATAAATTCCTGTAGTATTTAGCTTTTAGAGAGTAACACCGATGTACAGCTAGAGTTGAAGATGTTTATTCTGAGGAGAGCAAATTAAGGCCAGACAAAAAGATAAGTGTGCATATAAGAGCATGTCATTTAGCATTGTTTTACCATTATCCCTGACATTATGTACCACAGTGAATGTTTACGTTAATGTCACTTGCATAGGGATTTAGGAAAAAGGAAAAGAAGAAAAATCTCTTTTAGAGCTGTTTATTGTTTTATCTGTTGATGGAATTTAATAATGCTTTATTTGTATAAAGTGACTTACAGTTTAAAAATACTTTCACATTGAATTCTCACAACATTGTAAAAGATGGCAAGGAATCCTATCCCCATTTCATGGATGAAGAATCTGCAGTTGAGTTGGGATACATCCATCTGGCTTAAACATGGTGAAACCAGGACATAAAGCCAGGTCTTCTGAGGTGCTATAATGGGATTTACTCAGGGTGAAATTCTGGACTTTTCCTTTGTAACTTCCTGCATCTGTTCTCCACCACCTTTGATAACAGCCAGCTACCATATATTAGATTGTACCATTTTAATTTCAGCCAGTAGATTCCTTTTCACTGCCCATCAAAGCAGACATAAAATAAGTAAAGGGAGGAAAAGGGACTCTTCTTATGTTAACTGAGTTCAAAGTTAGAATTAGATTTCAGTTGTTCCATTTCCTTTGAAGTTTCTCAGCACCCATGGTCTTAGAACTAAGTGGCTCTGTGATATGACGTACATTTCACCTTTTTCTTTAGCCTGAGTTTTTTTTGTTCTATATTTTTACAACATACAGGAAGACTATGTTATGGAGAATTTTTTTAATGTTTCAGGGAAATGGGACATATGAGGAAAAACAGAGTAGTTTCTTTTAAGTATCCCAAATTTTAGTTATTTATTTAAATCATAAGTCAGATGTCACTTTTGAGCATTTCTTCCTATTATTCATTTGCTTAATGTAGGGGAGGAAAAAAATAACTGTTTCTTTACCCTCTTAGATTCAGTGGCTGGGGTCTGTGAATTAAACTGACGAAGGATAATTAACACGAGAAAGTGTTTATCTCCCATGTACACAGAGTGCCTCACAGAAAAGAAGTAAAAACCTTCAAAAAGTACTTAGGCATTGATGCTTATATACCATTTTAACAAAGAGCAATACATTGTGGATAAGTGACAAGACAAAGTAAAAGGCTTTTGGGCTTCTGATATGATTTGGATCTGTGTCCCCACCCAAATCTTGTCTTCAATTTTAATCCCTAATATTGGAGGTAGGGCCTGGTGGGAGGTGATTGGATCATGGGGGTGGTTTCTAATGATTTAGCACCGTCCCCCCAGTCCTGTCTCATGATAGACTTCTCATGAGATCTGTTTATTTAAAAGTGTGTGGTACCTCCCCCCTCACTTCCTCCTGCTCTGGCTATGTGAAGATGTGCCTGCTTGCCCTCCACCTTTTGCTATGATTGTAAGTTTCCTGAGGCCTCCCCAGCCATGCTTCCTGTATAGCCTGCAAAACCAGGAGCCAATTAAACCTCTTTTCCCTTTAAATTGCCCAGTTTCAGGAAGTTCTTTCTTTCTTTTCTTTTTTTTTTCTGAGATGGAGTCTCACTCTGTCACCCAGGCTGGGGTGCAGTGGTTCCATCTCAGCTCACTGCAACCTCCACCTCCCAGGTTCAAGTGATTCTTGTCCCTCAGCCACCCAAGTAGCTGGGACTACAGGCATGTGCCACCACAACCGGCTAATTTTTTGTATTTTTAGTGGATGGGGTTTCACCATGTTGGCCAGGCTGGTCTTGAACTCCTGACCTCAAGTGATCCACCTGTGTCAGCTTCCCAAAGTGCTGGGATTGCAGGCATGAGCCACCATGCCTGGTCTAGGAATTTCTTTATAGTAGTGCAAGAACAGACTAATACAGCTTCTATGTGCAACAAATTGTAGGAAAGTAAGTATATGGAGGAAACTAGTGGAAGATGTGGATTATTTAATTAGTTTTATTATGCAGACTCAAGTTATTACAATCTTCAGTGATAAGAGTTATCTCCTTTTCCTGGTATGAAATTTATCCCCTGCTTTTAGGCAAAAATAAGGGTGGCAGAGAGTTCCTTCTGTATCTGCTGTTTCTCTATTGCCTTTGACTCAGAAAAATCCTTATGCCAAAGTGGCCTCTTTTAAGGTGGCTTATTCTGCTCACCTTCATTAACTTTGAGGACCTCTACAGTCAGGTCCTTCCCTATCTTTCCAGCTATATCCTCAACTCTTCAACCTTCTTTTTTTTTTGAGACAGGGTCTCACTCTGTCACCCAGGCTAGAGTGCAGTGGCACAATCTCGGCTCACTGCAACCTCCACCTCCTGAGTTCAAGCAATTCTCCTGCCTCAACCTCCTGAGTAGCTGGGATTAAAGGTGCATGCCACTATACCTGGCTAGTTTTTATATTTTTAATAGAGATGTGGTTTCACCATGTTGGCAAAATTCTGCCTGTCTTGCTCTACGATTTTCCTCCTCTGAACTCATATACTCATACTCATCTCTCTGTAATACCATTTCCTTTCCTCTTCTCCTTCCCAACCTTACCCATCCTTCAACTCAAGTTCAAATTTATTTTCCTATTTCAGTGTCTCCCCAGACCTCCAGCTATATCAAGTGGCTTTTCCTTCCAAATGTTTTGAAGACACGTATCATTGTCTGAGGAATTAATTTGACAATCTGTCATTTAGTCCTGTGGTTGTGTTGTTTTAAGTTATGTGAGTCTTCTATTGTTATTTAACTTCTCACATTTTGCTCCCTTTTGTCTCTTTAACCTCAGTCTTGCTTCTCTCTCTTGCTCATGTCTGTAATCCTGGACTATTGCTTTCCAAAGTGTGAGTCAAGAACAGTCTGAGTCAAAATTCATCCTCTACTGTTGTTGAAAAGGTAGGGTCCTTATACTGATTATGGATCAGCTAAATTGACTTCCCAAATGATTCCTCTGCATAGTGAAGTTTATGAATCATTGATACAGACAGCACATGTTACTCATTCATTTATCCATGCAACAACTATTTGAGCACACGTTAGGTGCTGGTTACCTGGGATACAGTAGTGAGTCTGGCAGACATGGTCCCTGTTATCTTGGAATTTCTTATTTAGTTTGGAAGACAGACAATGAACAAGGACTTAAGATATGATGTGGGTTACAAAGGAGAGATGTAAAGACCTGTGGAAATATCTGAGAGGGGAACCTAATCTGGCAAGTGCAGGTATCAGGGAATATTTCCCAGAGGATATGGAGTTGAGACCTAAAGAGAAGTAGGACCTGGCTAGATGAAGTGAGAGGGGGAAGGATGAAAGGCCAAAGGAATCACCTGTAGAAAGGCTCTGAGGTGGGAAAGAGCATGCCCTCTTCTTTGGAGGGACAGCGGACAAGATCAACCTAACTTGAGTCTCCAAGTCAAAGGAGAAAAGTAATAGGAAGAAGAGCTAGCAAGGTAATGCATGGCTGGATTATGGGGGGTTTTGAGGCCATGATAAGGAGTTTGGAACTTACCAAATGTAGTAGGAAACAACTGATGGAGAACAGCCTGATCAATTTTGTCATTCAGATTATTTCAGTTCTAGAAGGTAACAAGAATGTACCTGGAAAAATAAATAAGGGACATAATGTAATATTCCAGGAGAAAGGAGATGATAGTTTTGTCTAGGTTGGTGGTAGTAGGATGGATTCAAATGATTCTTAGGAGATAGATTAGATGGAATTTAGTCATTAATTCCTTTTTGGGTGAGAGAAAGGGAAGTGTCAAGGATGTCTCTGATTTTTGTTTTAATAACATTTTGTGGAACCATATAACACTGAGGACCAGGTTTTAAGGACAAAAGTTCAGTTCTGGGTACACAGGTTTTGGAGTACCTACAGAGCATTCAGGTGGAACATGCCTGTTCTTTTTCATATTTCCCATGGAAAGGGGGAATTTTAAGTGGGGCTTTGAGAGAATTGCAGAATTTAGATGAGCACGAGTGGGATCCAGTTAAAGGACCACAAATGTGCTTATCTACCAAAAGGGTCCCTTTGTGTCTTTTTTCTTACTTGATGCTTAGTGATGCACTGAATTCATAGTTCCATATTTTTTAATCCATCTTCAAAAATGACTGTGTTGGCTGGAAGCAGTGGCTTATGCCTGTAATCCCAGCACTTTGGGAGGCTGAGGCAGGCGGATCACTTGAGGCCAGGAGTTTGACACCAGCCTGGCCAACATAGTGAAACTCCGTCTCTACTAAAAATACGAAAATTAGCTGGGCATGGTGGTGTGCACCTGTAGTGCCAGCTACTCGGGAGGCTAAGGCAGGAGTATTGCTTGAACCCGGGGAGGTGGGGGGAGGGCTGCAGTGAGCCAAGATCGCACCACTGCACTCCAACCTGGACGACAGAGCAAGACTCCATCACACACACACACACACACACACACACACACACACAGACTGTATTCTCCAAGGAGATTATGATGGCTTTGTTTGTTTGTCTTCATTTTGTTTTGTTATGAAGTGATTTGAGTCAATGAGTCTCTTTGCATGGATTGTATTTATGTTGGTCCTTTGGTTGGGGGTAAGCTAAGGGTAGGGGCATATGTTCTTTAAAGTTGATCTATAAACACAATTTGTATTTTGCTTAATGTAGTATATTAATCAGTTTTGGGTGAGTTCAGACATACTTGAGGATATGAGAGAACTCCCATGAAGAGAATAAGTGAAAGCAGAACTATAACATTTTATACTAAAATTGTAGTTCTCCTGGTAAGCATGTTTGGAGAGGGATTTTAGGAGATTATTTGCAAGAATGAGTTGGTCTTTGATAACCATACACTCTAGTTATGCAAGGGGCTATGGTTTCAACATGATTTGTTTCTCCCCACCAAAATGCATGTTAAAATGTGATCCCCAATGTGGTGGCGTTAGGAGATGGGATATAGTGAGAGGTGTTTAGGTCATAGATGCAGATCCCTTGTGAAAGGCTTAGTGCCATTCTTGTCGTAGTGAATGAATTCTTGTTCTGAAGGGACTGAATTAGTGCCCACAAGAGCGGGTTGCTATAAAGCTGGGACACCCCCCCAGGTTTTCTCTTTTCACACATGTCTGCTTCACCTTTGACCTTCTCTACCATGTATGATGCAGCACAAAAGCCCTCACCGGAAGTCAAGGTGATACCCTTGAACTTCCCAGCCTGCAGAATGATGAGCTAAATAAACCTCTTTTCTCTATAAATTACCCAGTTTCAGGTACTCTTTTATAGCAACACAAAATGGATGAAGACACATTTCATAGAACTATTCAGATATAGCCAAATTTCCAAAAAAGAGGAAATAATGGAAAGCTACAGATTCTCCTTCTACCTCTTTTCTTCTGATTGTCCTTCCCCTCTTTCTGTTAGTCATCTGCTTCTCATTCATCTTCAGAAAAGAGAATAATGAAAAAAAGACAGTGGGGCTAAATTACTCTGTGTCCTAAAAATAATTCCCCCAAATCATTATTTGCTGTGTTTTGAAAATTATGCAAAAGGCTTTAAAACTAAGCATGAATGATAGAATGTAAAAGTGGGTCCTTTGGTTGTCCTCATGCATTCCAGTATGAGAAATCCTTCCACACAATTCCTGAGCAATCCTCAACTAGCCTCTTCTCGGTTATTCTTAGCAGCGGGGAACTCCCTCTCTATTTTAGGAAACAACCATTTATTCCCACTAAATCTGGTTAGACTGAATAACTTTCCTAAAAATGAATCAAAATTAGTCTACCTCGTGGAATGGTTCTGCACCTCACAGCAACACAGAAGGAATCTATTCTATATTCTATATGACAGCCTTTCAAATATATTAAGACAACCGCCAGGTCTCTTCAAATCTTCTCTTCTGCAAACTAAATATCCCCAATTCCCTCAAATACATTTCTTACAGAACACAGTGTCTGCATTCTTCACCATCTTTACAAAAACATATCTCCCCTGAGCCCTCCCAAAGGACAATCACCCCTTTCTGAGTGACACTCACACTTTAAACAGCACCATCTATAGTAGGACAGCTGCCTCTTGGTTATTCTTGTGTTTACTTTTAATGACAAACACTTTAGCTTTCAACAGAGCCAGTGAGTGAAGACTTAGGGATGTGTGCTGTTTTTAAAGCTCAAGCTTTCCAGGGTGGGTGGAGTGTGTAGGTATGGTTTAAAACAGAAGTGGTTTTTCATTTGTGGGACTTGAAATGGGCTGAATCCCAGTGGAATCACTGGGTAATAAATGGGAGGGGTTTTAAATTTCATCAGAGTAAAATGGGAAGATATTTCCCCTTTTGCACTCTTTATGTGGCAGTTGTACCTTAATCTGCTTTTAAGAACAGCTGTTGCAACAGATGTTCATTTTAGATAGTATCTTTTTTTGAAAGTATACCCAGCAAATCCTTTTCATGAGGAGATGTTTATGAAAGCCCAAAACTTTTTTCTAAGGCAAATAAGCTATCATTTGTGCAGCACCTTCAGACTATCACCCACACAGACTAAGCACCTTCAAAGCGCACAGTCCTCAAGTATATGTTATGGAGGATTTCCCGTGAAGCCAAAGCCCCATTTTGGCCTCAAGAAACTCCCAATGCACTGATTGCTGTCCAGCAGCAGGATTCCAGCCCATGGGGAGGTCACTGGTCAACAGAGCAGGGCTAGGAGAAACAGAAAAGCTGGCTGCAATACTGGCAGTATTCAATTCAAAACCAGGAGCACATGATTGTCCCTTTTCCTAGTTTTCCTTTCCGCCAGATTTTTGGCTCTGGCCCCATAGGTGGTCATTCAAACCAGATGAGGTCTTTATACTTGGAAATCACAGACACGCTGGAGAATTCTGCTCTTGGTTGGTACAGGGACAGAAAACTATATTATCTCAGAAAAAAATATGTATTTCTCTCATTACATATGGTATCTAATATAGGTATGTGTGACATTTATAAAATATATGTTTCTGTATGTAAAAAGAGAAAGAGATGCATAGGCTGAAATTTTTTTTAATCAATAAAAGTTCTATCTGAAATAAAACAGGACGCCCTTAAGAAGAGACTGCTCTTACTAGTCTCTATTCTCCACCAATCTCTCATCTAGAAGGGAAAATTCTTTGCTAAAGAGGGAACTCTCAGAATCACCATTTACCCACCTGTCTCTGTTGTGGGAGTCTTCACACTTCTACTACATAAGTAGTAAAACCCACAGGTAACCTGCAGGATAAGGAATTCCAGTTGGGGTAGGTTACAGTTACATACAAGGACACCACTCAGTTCCACAGTTTGGTTGGTTAAGGCTTAATGAGAATCTCCTCCAAGACATTTGCTTCAGCATCTCCTTGCAAGTCCTCGAACTCTTCCTTTGTTGTAACTATCTGTTATTTTGTTACTTTTAATTTATTTGAATTAATCCATACCCATGATTTTAAAAATCAAAGACTACTAAATCATACTATTACCTAATTTACCAGCTTTAAAGAATCAACTCTTGGCCAGGTATGGTGGCTCATGCCTGTAATCCCAGCACTTTAGGAGGCCGAGGTGGATGGATTACTTGAGGTAAGGAGTGCGAGACCAGCCTGGCCAACATGGTGAAGACCCATCTCTACTAAAATTACAAAAATTAGCCAAGCATGGTGGCTTACACCCCTAATTGCAGCTACTCGGGAGGTTGAGGCAGGAGAATTGCTTGAACCCAAGAGGCAGAGGTTGCAGTGAGCTGAGATGGCGCCACTGCACTCTAGCCTGAGTGACAAGAGCAAAATTCCGTCTCAAAAAAAAAAAATTGCAAAACTTAGCGGAATGTGGTGGCAGGTGCCTATAATCCCAGCTACTCAGAGGCTGAGACAGGAGAATCACTGGAACCTGGGAGGCAGAGGTTGCAGTGAGCTGAGATCCCACCACTACACTCCAGCCCTGGTGACAGAGCAAGGCTCTGTATTAAAAAAAAAAAAAAAAAAAAAAAAAAGATTCTGCATTTGAAAAATGAGGAAAATCAACATATTTACTCTTAATTTCTGTCTTCCCTTCCCTTCCCCTTCCCAACACGTTAGCAATATTATTTTTAAATGGTCATTGCTCATAAAATTTAAGTTCTGAAATAATCATTCTATGGTTGTCTTATTTTTAGTTTTCGTGCTAAGTGGATTCAGTCCTAAAAGCAGCCCTTTTGCCCTGACTTTTTCAATTTTCTGTTGGATGACTGGGGTTTGGACTTCCAATATTTCCTCAAAAGGACTCATGGGAACTATTTTCCTGAGCATTTAAATTTGAAAATCCTCTGGTTTTATACTTGGATGACAGTGTTGAGAGTAAAATTCTTGAGTCATACTTTACATCTCTGAAGACTTTGTGTCTATTATCCACTGCCTTCCAGAGTTGACTTTTTTCTCACTTACTATTTGATCTGTACTCATTTTTTCTTAGCCTATATTTCCATGTGTCAACTCATGTCCTCTATTTCAATAAAACTTCTTGAATTATCTTTGGATATAATTATACCTTTTCCTCTTCCAATTACTTGGTTTTTTCCAGTGATAACTGTTACTTAGAAGGGGGATCTTTGTTGTATCTCTCATCTATACATTTTTAATCTGGCCAGGCGCAGTGGCTCACCCCTGTAATCCCACCACTTTGAGAGGCTGAGGCGGGCAGATCACCTGAGGTCAGGAGTTGAAGACCAGCCTGGCCAACATGGTGAAATCCCTTCTTTACTAAAAATGCAAAAATTAGCCAGCATGGTGGTGAGTGCCTGTAATCCCAGCTATCACGGAGGCTGAAGCATAAGAATCACTTGAACCTGGAAAGCAGAGGCTGCAGTGGGCCAAGACGGTGGCACTGCACTCCAGCCTGGGTGACAGAGTGAGACTCTGTCTAAAAAAAACAAAACGAAAAAATTTTAATCTAGTATTTTTCATTCCCTTTTCTCTTCCCCAGTTCATTTTACTCAGTTTCCTCAAATGTACTCTCTGTGACTCAGGCTATGTTTTTCGGCATCATCTCTTCTGCTCTACTCCTCTTCCAACGGTGCCTCATTTTTACGATGGTTTTATTGATCTGCCTTTGAGACTCTCCGTACAGCCCTGGTCTGCCAGTCTGACCATTGTCCATCGAATCTGTTCATAAACAATTGCAGAAAACCCTGATTATAGACCCCATCTTTGACTCAATTTTTCCTAACATGAGCTTCCTGTCTTGTCGCTTGTCACAGCATCCTGGGTCCACTGCCTCCCTTTCTCTCATTCTTTTCTCTTTTGTGTTTGCTCATATAACCTTTGTAGCTGACTGGGCTAATGGTGATTAATCAGCTCAGAATTTCTCCCTCTTCGCTGCCTCCCGGTCATTTATTTCCTTTCTCAGTTCAGAGGGTCCGGCTTCCAAAAAATGTCACTGCTCTATACTTCTCCATCTCCCTTCACTCATTAATATGTTCTGCCCTTTTAATTCATTTCCACTTGGTTATAAAACATCATAACTATCAGCAGAGAAAGAGAACCAGTACACTCGAAGATTCATCATGCAGTCCTGAGGGGGTGGGCCTCCTGCATTCAATTTCTTTGAAGTCCAGCATTTTATCTCAGAAAATAAGGCAATGGCCAGGCGCAGTGTCTCACGCCTGTAATCCCAGCAATTTGGGAGGCTGAGGCAGGTGGATCACCTGAGGTCAGGAGTTCGAGACCAGCCTGACCAACATGGAGACACCCCATCTCTACTAAAAAAACGAAATTAGCCAGGCACAGTGGCACATGCCTGTAATCCCAGCTACTCAGGAGGCTGAGGCAGAAGAATCGCTTGAACCCGGGAGGCGGAAGTTGCAGTGAGCAGAGATCGCACCATTGCATTCCAGCCTGGGCAACAAGAGCAAAACTCCATCTCAAAAAAAAAAAAGAAAGGCAATAGGCCGGGTGCAGTGGCTGATGCCTGTAATCCCAGCACTTTGGGAGGCCAAGGCAGGCAGATCACTTGAGGTCAGGAGTTCGAGACCAGCTTGGCCAACATGGCAAAACTTCATCTCTACAAAAAATACAAAAATTAGCCAGGCATGGTGGCAGCACCTGTAATCCCAGCTACTCAGGAGGCTGAGTCAGGAGAATCGCTCAAGCCTGGGAGGCAGAGTTTGCAGTGAGCCGAGAACCCACCACTGCACTCCAGCCCCGGTGACAGAGCAAAAAGAAAGAAAGAAAAGAAGGCAGTAATTTTATCCAACACCATAATATCTGTGTTTGTTTTAAATATGTTTATTTGTAGTGTTTTAAGTGACTTAGCTCTTCAATTAATTAACTCCTTTATCCCACCTCCAAACCTCAAGTAAAAGTGAAGCCTCAAAAACATAAGCCATAATACTAATGAGCTTTCCAATACTTTCTGTCACGCCCCTGGGAATTCTCAGGGGTAGAGGATCACAGCCAGGGATAAATCACATGTGAAAAAGGGTCCCTTATATCCATCTTCGAATCTCTAGCCTGTGGCACAGTACGAGGTACACACCTGATTCAGTGATTATTGTATGTGGAATTGACTGAAATTGAAATTGCAAGCATTCTCTGCAGTATTCAATAGGCTGCTGCCTATTTCAGTTTATTCTTGGTGTTGTTCTAACTAAAATGGAATCTCTCTTCTGTAGGGAAAGAAAGATGGAGGTTGGGCCTTAAAGAATCAAGTGTAACGTGTTTGTCCTTTTTCAGGAGTCAGCTATTGAAATCGTCTTTGTTAGTTCATTCCTCCCAACATGGAGGAGACCGGGCACTTTCCTCAAGCCTCGTGTCCATGGGCTTGATGATTGATGAGCCAAAGCTTCATATTCCTCGGCTGGGTGCAGTGGCTCACGCCTGTAATCCCAGCATTTTGGGAGGCCGAGGCAGGCAGATCGCAGGGTCAGGAGATCGAGACCATCCTGGCTAACATGGTGAAACCCTGTCTCTATTAAAAATACAAGAAAATTAGCCGGGCGTGGTGGCAGGTGCCTGTAGTCCCAGCTACTCTGGTAGCTGAGGCAGGAGAATGGCGTGAACCCGGGAGGTGGAGCTTGCAGTGAGCCGAGATCACGCCACTGCACTCCAGCCTGGGTGACAGAGCGAGACTCTGTCTCAAAAAAAAAAAAAGAAAAAGAAAGCTTCATATTCCTCACCTGGAATCTGGGGATGATGATAGTACCAGCCTCATCAGGTCGTTGAGAGGAATAAATGATCCTACCATTGAAAGCGCTTGACCTGCAACCTGACATAAAGTGTACACTCATTCAAAATAGCTGTTGCTACTGTTAAGTGGTTGGCCGAAGGAGCACAGAGATCATAGGATGACCCCAAATCATTTTGGCTAAAAATACTTCGAAAATATGCCCCTGAAACTGAGGAGCAATTCTAGACAATGATTGATTGCCTTGGTATAGAACTCTACAATTCCCACAATTAATATAATAATTTTAAATATTTTTCTATCCCTTATCTTCCCCCCAAACACACATGTGCACACACTTTTACCCATGCAGAGGAGAAAGAGTAATACCTTTTTCTCACCCATCACAAGGGTCATGGCTGACACCCTATAACAAAAGACAGATTAACAAGAGAAAAGCAAACAAATTGATTTAATGTAAGTTTTACATGGCACAGGAGCCTTCAGAAATGGAGATCCAAAGACCTAGGGAAGACTGCGTGTTTTTATGTTTGGTTTGATGAAGAATGGACAGTCTTGTACAAGTATGATTGGAGGCTGAATGCAGTGGCTCACTCCTGTAATCCCAAGGACTTTGGGAGGCCAAGGTGAGAGGATTGCTTGAGGCCGGGAGTTTGAGACCAGCCGGGGCAGCCTAGTGAGACCGCATCTCTACAAAATGAAAATTTTAAAAATTAGCTGGGTATAGTGGTGCATGCCTATAGTCCCAGATACTCAGGAGGCTGTGGCAGGAAGATTGATTGAGCCAAGGAGTTCAAGGCTGCAGTGAGCTGTGATCATACCACTGTGCTCCAGCCTGGGTGACAGAGTGAGACTCTGTCTCTATTAAAAAAAAAAAAAGTATGATTGGACATACAAAGGGTATGATCTAATGATAATAAACTGAGGGGGAACTTAGCAAGGCCTGTTTGTTCAGATTCTTCTTGACCTCTCTTTGCGGCAGGCCTTTCCTCTTGGTATAAGGCAAGATACCTGTCACTTAGGGATCTTATGGCCTATTTTCAGGGGAGGTTGGTCAGAGAATTCCTTTATGGCTGGCTCTTAAACAGAAAGACTGGGGAAAGTCAAAGCTAGTGACCTGCAAGGTACCATATTTTGGGGTAACATGTTTTGCACCCCAATGCCCAGAAATAGTAAAACAGCAAGCAGGAGGAGGCTTTACCTACAGGTCCCATGCGGTAGCCACTTCTCATCCTTACTTCGAAAGCCTGAACTTCCCCAAACAGCTTATTCTATGTGAGGGGCTGAACCCAAGCCTTCCTTGACTCAGAGCTCACCGTATGGTAGAATGGTCAGCAGCCCTAAATTCCCGTGGGCTTTAGAAGTTAGGGCTTTCCCACAGCAGGATTGCCCTGGTTGACAAACACAAGGAATCCAGAAGTTTCTCCTACCCACAGATTCCCCCATATTTCCTGGGAGAACCCAGTGCTATCTAGGAGTTCCAGAATTAGGATGAGCCATGGAGGATATCCTGTTTAAGGGAAGGCAGGCTGCTGACCAGTTATTTTCTTAACACCTTTCCATCCTTTGGCACCTACTCCAGGAAATGCCAGCCAGAGCTCTCCAATTAGCTACCATATGGATAGAGTCTATAAGAAGAAAATGTGTAATCCATATCAGTTAAGTGCTCTGAAGAGCAGATCATTCCATGGAGGGAAAGGGATAACTAGGACATGGGTTTGTCATGCTTAAAAAAAAAATGATCAGAGGCGGGGCTCGGTGGCTCACACTTGTAATCCCAGCACTTTGGGAGGCCAAGGCTGGCGAATCATTTGAGCTCAGGAGTTCAAGACCAGCCTGGTCAACATGGTGCAACCCCATCTGTATACAAAATACAAAAATTAGCTGGGCAAGGTGGTGCACACCTATGGGAAGCTAAGGTAGGAGGATGACTTGAGCCCAGAAGGTTGCGGCTGCAGTGAACTGAGACTGTGGCACTGCACTTCATCCTGGGTGATAGAGTAAGACCCCTCTCAAAAAAAATAAAAAACAAAAGATCAGTCACCTTGTACCACGTTGTCTAATTTTTTCATAATGTAGTTTTACTCTATTTAATGTGATTTAAAGACCTGCATTCCTGACTATTAATCTGGTCAGGAATAAGAAACATTTAACAGGCACAACAGGAAAGTTCTCCATTCAGGAGAGTCATATAAGGTTTGGAAATACCTGCAAAAATCAGACATACTATTTGATAGTACAATAGGGTGACTATAGTCAACAATAACTTAATTGTACATTTGTGTAACTGCATTGTTTGTAACACAAAGGATAAATGGTGCCCCCTTCTCCATTATGTGATTATTTCACACTGCATGCCTGTATCAACACATCTCATGTACCCACAAATATATATATATAATATATATAATATATATATTATATATATAATATATATATACCTATTCTGTACCCACAAAAATTAAAAATTTAAAAATTTAAAAACAAAATTCTTGCAAAAGCAACCCAGAAGAGGATCAAGTCTGGAGGCAGTGAAACTGTAGTGGGTAACAGATTTCATTGCCAGCTTCATGGTTGAGGCATGTGTAACAAAGGACTTATTAGCAAGAGAAAAGAGTACAAATTTACTTTTTATTTTTTGAGACAGAGTCTCGCTCTGTTGCCCAGGCTGGAGTGCAATGGCGCAACCTCAACTCACTGCAACCTCCACCTCCCAGGTTCAAGCAATTCTCATGCCTCAGTCTCCCAAGTAGCTGGGACTACAAGTGTGCGCCACCACACCTGGATAATTTTTGTATTTTTAGTAGAGACAGAGTTTTGCTGTGTTGGTCTGGAACCCCTGACCTCAAGTGATCCCCCCTCCTTGGCCTCCCAAAGTGTTGGGATTACAGGCATGAGCTACTGCTCCCAACCACAGATTTACTTAATGTAAGTTTGGGTTGACACAAGAGCTTTTGGGGGTTAACACAAGAGCCTTTGGAAAGGAAGATCCAAAGAAAGAGGTGAATGTATGTATGTTTATGCATACGTCTGGTGAAGAGCAGAACAGTCATGCAGAAGTATGATTAGAAGATAAAAGGAAGTGATCTAATGGTAATGAACTTAGGGACTCAGCGATGATTCTTTGTTCAGATTCTTCTCTATGTCCCTGTGTCTTCAGAGACAAGGATGCTCCTTTCTTCCAGGTGTAGGGAGGGCATCTCTCACATGAGGGTCTTGCCACCTGCTTCAGTGGGAAAGGATAAGGGGAAGGTGCAAGAAACCTTCCCGCTTCTGCTGTTTTCTCAATGTCAAGGCATCATATTTGGGGGGTAGTGTGCTCTGGACCCCATCAAAGCAATCATTGCAACCTTATTTTCCAGTGTCATCCCCATAAGTTTAAGTTCATCACATCACATTTGTTCATGGCCCAGGCTTCTAAGAAAAGCACATTTGGGACAGAGGGCATGGGGCCCTGAGATGGCCCTCCAACCTCAGTTAGAGGTCACACCCAGACCAGGACTCTTGAGGTCCCTCAGGGACTTGGAGAAATGCACAGGACCCAATTCACTCTGCATATGTGACCAGAGGTGACATTTACAATGTCTGGGGTGGTGCTTACAGCAAGACCTTGGGAAGATTATGTTATTTGGTGTTTCTTTATTTATCTTTTTGAGACAGGATCTCACTCTGTCACCCAGGCTGGAATGCCTGGTAGTGCAATCATAGCTCACTGTGGCCTCAAACTCCTGGGCTCAAGCGATCTTCCTGCCTCAGCCTCCTGAGTAACTGGTACTACAGGCATGTGCCACCACAGCCAGTTAATTTTAAATTTCTTATTGGAGAGATGGAGTCTTGCTATGTTGTGCAGGCTGGTCTTAAACTCCTGGGCTTAAGCAATCTTCCCGTCTCAGCCTCCTGAGTAACTGGGACTATGGGCATATGCCACCATGCCCAGTTAATTAAAAAAATTTTTTTTGAGAGACGGGGTCTTGCTATGTTGCCCAGGCTAGTCTTAAATTCCTGGGCTTGAGCGACCTTCCCACCTCGGCCTCCCCCTCCTGAAGTGCTGGGATAACAGGCATGAGCCACCGCACCTAACCTAAGTTTACATTATTAATGGCTAAAAAGCTCTAGCTTCTTAAGGTTCCCTTAGTAAAGATACAAATCTTATAACTCTGATTTTATAGGAGTCCTGCGGACTTATCTGGAGAGAAAATTTGCTATGAAGCGACAGTCAGATACAAGATATTATACCAGTGTTCAATTTCAATAGCTGCTTGGGAAGGTGTTCCTCCCTGATCCAAATGTAGCCCTGTGTAGACAATGGGGTCTTTGCTGTCCTATCTCTGGCGATCTGTCCTGCTCAGCTATAAACACAGCGTTAGATGTTTCTTCATCTTCCCCCACAGTCAGGTCAGATAATACTTGTCTTCCTTTATCTGCGGGGAAGAACTCTCTAAATTGTTGCTATCTAACCTGAACATGAACGATGGCTTAAATTGTTTCTTCTTGAGGAAATAAACAAGCTGCCCCATGCAGAACTGCGCTAATCCAGATAACTCCATCTGTGTCAACAGTAAATGAGGAAAGTGCTCAGTTCTTAACATTTGACAGTTAGAGCAGATCACAGTACTCAAGGATTTTTTTTTTTTGTATGAACTCCATCTGCAGCGTTTTCTTCACACACACAGACACACACACACACACACACAAAGCAGTCACGCGCATGTTCATGTACTTTGGTTTCTTCATTTGGAGATAATTTAAAATAGGCCAGGTGTGGTGGTTCACACCTGTAACCCCAGCACTTTGGAAGGTCTAGGTGGATGGATCACCTGTGGTCAGAAGTTTGAGACCAGCCTAGCCAACATGGCGAAACCCCATCTCTACTAAAAATACAAAACTTAGCCAGATGTGGTGGCGCACACCTGTAATCCCAGCTACTCAGGAGGCTGAGGCATGAGAATCACTTGAACCCGGCAGGCAGAAGTTGCAGTGAGCTGAGATCACACCCCTGCACTCCAGCCTGGGTGACAGAGTGAGACTCCATCTTAAAAAATAAAAATGAAAAATAATCTCCAAGGAGCCTATAAATACATTACCAAACCTATGAAACCTTTCCCACCAATCTTGGCCTGCATTTCCCTCCTCTCCCCTCCCCTTCCCTCCCCTCCCCTCCTCTCCCCTTCCCTCCTCTCCCCTCTCCTCCCTTTCTCTCCCCTCTCCTCCCTTCCCCTACCCCACCCCATCACTCCCCTTCCTTCATCCCTTCCTTCCTTCCCCTTGCTATGTTGCCCAGGCAGGCCTCAACCTCCTGGCCTCAAGCCATCCTCCCACCTTAGCCTCCTAAGTCACTGGGACTATGGACACTTGCCACTCCATCTGACCTCTGGCCTTTATTTTCACTCTGCTGAACTCCCAAACCAGGTGTGTCTACAGCTCACTTTGTCCTTAGCACAGGCAGCCTCTTTTCTTTGTTTTGGGGGTTGTTTTTGGAGACAGTCTCGCTCTGTCAACCAGACTGAAGTGGAATGACATGATCACAGCTCATTGCAGCCATGATCTTCCCATCTCAGCCAGGCTCAAGCGATCCTCCTGCCTCAGCCTCTGCAGTAGCTGGGACTATAGGCATGCACCACCACACCCAGCCAATTAAATTTTTTTTTTTTTTTTTTTCAGAGAGAAGAGTCTCAGTATGTTAGTCAGGCTGGTCTCTCAAACTCCTGACCTCAAGTGATCCTCCAGCCTTGGCCTCCCAAAATACTGGGATTAGAGGCATGAGCCACAGTGTCCAGCCCGTGTCTTTATTTCTATTGTATATGACTGTTCTTCTCTGTACAAGGATAACAAGTCCCCAGTCTTATCCCTCCATGCTCCTTCCAAGTGCTGGAGGCCAAGAGGAGAATGAGGCTGTCTTCCTCCTCTCCTGGTCCCCTCCCTGCCAGGCCACCCTGGGTGGGCTGTATTCCTCCAGGGAAGGCAGATTCCTCCAGGCAACCCTCCCCTTGACTCTCTCTCTGGGCTGGGGAATGTGCTTTCTCCTCTTGCTCCTTCAGGCCTAGGAGAAGTAAGAGTCCCTGTCCCTGGACTGCAGCATCCCTGGAAGTATGTTCAAAACCCTGTCCAGTCCCATGGAAACTCTGCAGTGCCTTTTATTAAGCTTCCTGTATTTCCAGCTACAAGATGCCATGTCTTCTTACTCCAGACCCTGACCGAGAAAACCATTAGCAGATGGCTCAGGAGTATTTCTCCTTGTTCCAGCTGAAGCCCAAATCATCCTTCAATGATGGCTCTGACTCTGCAGGTTGCCCAAGACAAGGAACCCAGAAAACAGGGCTTTTGTGGACAAGGCAGCCATGAACCTGCCCTGTCTCGAAGGTTCTTTGGGGATTAATTGTTGGGATTGGGGATAAGCGTTTCTGTTTCAGGACTTCTACCTCCAGAAAAGAACAGAGGGAGGTTGGAATCAGAGGGCAACAGAGCCACTAAGATAATATGTGAAAATGCTCCCAGGAAAGTCAGAATATGGGAAAATCTGATGATAGCGAGATACTGAATGAGAATTGTTTTTAATCAGCCAGGAAAGGAAGTGGCTCCGGGGAGAGCCACTGAGGAGCAAATCTTTTAGGTGAAATGTGCTAAGAAAGGGAACTTAGGAAAGGTTTTGCTTTGGTTTTTGTTAGTTTTTACAAAGAACTAGGGCTTTGCTGATTATATCGTTGAAAAAATATGTATTGGCTGGGAGCAGTGGCTCACGCCTGTAATCCCAGCACTGTGGGAAGCTGAGGCAGGAGGATCGCTTGAGGCCACAGTTTGAGACTATTCTGGGCAGCACAGCAAGATTCCATGTCTACAGAAATTTTTTTTTACATAATTAGCCAGGTGTGGTGGTGTGCACCTGTAGTTCCAGCTAGTGGGAGGCTGAGGCAGGAGGACTGCTTGAACCCAGAAGTTCAAGGCTGCAGCAAGGTATGATTGCACCACTGCACTCCAGCTGGGGTGACAGAGTGAGACCCTGTCTCAAAACACACACACACACACACACACACACACACACTGCCCTCACAAGTTGGAGCATACTTACATTAAAGGCTTTATTGTTACCTGAGATTTGAATTAATTAGGCATCCTGTGTTTTCCCTGGCAACCCCACCCAACGCGCAGTGTCTCTGGTCACAGTGCCTGGAAGGAGCACATTCGGGCCTCACAGCTTCCAGGCAATTGCATAGGAGGCAGCTCAAACCAGTAATCAATCTTGGGAAATTTTCCTGATTTCTGTTTTCATGTTTACTTTTTTATTAGAAAACAAAAAGCATTGCCAAAAGTGGATGTTTACAATTGCTTGGGGGTAAAATATTACTATGATTACTGATTCTTGCTGTACCAAGTATCGGGGATGATTAGGGAGAAGAAATCCAAGAATGCTTTCATTGGAAATTCAGGAAAAAGTTTACACCTTGAAGAGGGCAAGGCTGACGTTCATATGCAGCCTTTTGACTCTCTCGCCCCCTAGTGACCATATGCCTAAACAGGGGTTTGCGTTCCTGCTGGTGACAGTTGCATCCCCCTGGACTTCTCCATTGCACTAACTCTGCAGTAAGTGAAGTAATAACAAAATACATAGGAAGGTGAAGGTCCAGGCATATCTAAGCCCCAAAACCAGTCTGAGCGGTGCGTAGAGACAGGGCCGAGGTGCAGATGCTGCGCTGCTCCCCTGTAGCCTCCAGCTATTTTATGGGGCTCCTGGGCTAATAGGGGAAAATCTGGCTTCACACCCTGGGGATTGAATCTGCCTAGAGTTGGTTGCCTTTATTTACACTCATTTACCCAACAAATATTTCTGGAGTGCCTACTATATGCCAGGCACCGTGCCAGGTGCTAAGCATCATTACACTTCACATCCTTCACTACGATTTGGAGTTAAACGAAAGAGTTTGCACAGAGTTCTAGAAATTGTACCCAAAGCAAACTGAACACACAGCTAGGCACAGGCAGAAATTTGAGAACTGTGAGGGGATCTATATAACCAATGCCCTTTTAGTTAATATCCCTGCCACATCCTTTCTTTATAACTCATATATACACGGTTTCAGCATCTTTTTTGATAAATGGTCATTAGACTTCTTGACAACTATTTATAATTCGGCACCCAGTAATCAATCAGAGTTGCATATAGTACAAAATTAATGCCATGTGATGTGCCTGGAGCCATTTCTGACTTATGAAAAAAAGATGGTGTTGGCAGAATGTTGGATTTTCATCCCTGTTTCTAGAACGTGCAATGCTGACTTGCTGACATTGAAAGAATGTACCAACAGAAACCTATTAGAGCAGTGAACTTGTTTTGGAAATAGTTGGGTTGGGCCTATTTGTGGTAGCACTGACCAAAGTCAATCAGGGAAAAGAACTGAGGCGGAATGTTGAAACATAACCTGAGTTTGTTCAGCAGTCTGGAGCATCTCCCAACTTCCACTACCCTATGTGCAATTTAATTTCTACATCCTGCCAATTTTACTTCCTGAGTATTTCTCAAAGCTTTGCCTTCTTTTTATCTTTATAATTCCCTTAGTTTCAAATCTCACATATTTTTTCCTGAATTACTGTAACAGAAACTTTATTGTAATCTCTTTTCCTGCTTCTCTCAAATCCATTCTCCACACAGATTTATCTCAAACACAAATCTGATCATGTCCTTAGTCTGCTATTGTCTTGTTCATGACTCCATGGTGCTTGCAGGACATAGTTCAAGCTTTTTGTGCATGAAATGCGTGGACCTGACACCTGTCCTGGTGCGCGGAATGCGTGGGACGGATAGTTGTCCTGCCACATCCACCATCATTCCATCATCTTTCCTATCACATCCCTCCTGGGGTTTTGCAGGTGCTCTGAATTGGTCTGTGAGCCTATTGAGTGAATATCCAAACATATGCATCCACCTCTGTGCTGTGTTGCTTATGAGTTTTCTCCTTGGTAAACCAGGTAACCCTGATGTGACCGAATGCCATTATTCAAAACATGTGATGAGTCTGTGTTGTTTTAAAGAGTCCCATTATCAGCGGGTAATATTTCTGTCCGGTTCCAGAGGTTTACTGCCCTTCTCTTCCCCACTTCTCAGCTACAGAGAATTCTTCAGCTAATTCTCTTTGGTGTTCAGGGTTTCATTAATCGGATTCTGACCTCAACATAAAATGGAAATGTTTGGGATACTGGGTGGGCGTGGTGGCTCATGCCTGTAATCCCAGCATTCTGGGAGGCTGAGGCGGGTGGATGACCTGAGGTCAGGAGTTTGAGACCAGCCTGGCCAACATGGCAAAACTCCATCTGTACTAAAAATACAAAAATTAGCCAGGCGTGGTGGTGCAGGCCTATAATCCCAGCTATTTGGATGGCTGAGGCAGGAGAATTGCTTGAACCCGAGAGGCAGAGGTTGCAGTGAGCCAAGATCGTGCCACTGCTCTTATCTCAAAAAAAAAAAAAAAAAAAAGCATTTACTCAGGATCCGTGTGTGCCTAGGGCTGTGGTAGGAAGTAGGGATTCAGAGACAATAAAGCTAGTCTTACTTCTTGGTGACCTCATAAATCTCATGAAAGAGGCTCACATATAAGCAAAGAAAGTGTGACAAATGTTCAAAAATTTACGGCTTCTCTGATCAATGTCAACATCCTTGGCCTCCACCACTGGCAAACTGGGGCTTAATAGTTTTTTGAAAAACTGAAGGTGTGAGTGAGTGACGAGATGGATGAATTGATCATCTTTGGCCTAAAGCAGTACTCTCCGAACTACTAGGCCTTAGGAGGCAATGTTCAGTATTACATGAACAAGCCAGGTGTGGTGGCTCACGCCTGCAATCCCAGCACTATGGGAGGCTGAGGTGGAAAGACCAGGTGAGACAAGGAATTCAAGACCAGTTTGGGCAATATAGTGAGAATCCATTTCTATAAAAAATTTGTAGAAAATTAGCCAGACATGGTGGTGTGCACCTGTAGTCCCAGATACTCAGGAGGCTGAGTTGGGAGGATCACTTGAGCCCAGGAGTTTGGAGGAGTTTGGGGCTGCAGTGAGCTGTGATTGCACCACTGCACCCCAGCCTGGGTGACAGAGAAAGACCCTTTCTCAAAATAGAAAAGAATTAAATAAACAAAACATTTTACATTTTAATAGTTATATATTTACTATACAGGATGTAAGAAAATATGCAACTGTTTTATCAAACCCAGAATCTAACAATAATATAGATGACAGGAAGCTTAATATTTTAAGCAAGTCAGTATAAAGTTAATACTAATATAAATGGTAAGAATTTCACCCAATTACCTCTTAAAGACCCCACCTTTCCACATTGCCACACATTAGTGATTAAGTTTCAACATGAGCTGTGGCGGGGACAGACATTCAAACTATAGCCGAAGAGAAATTGTTGAAGTTTGGGAAACAAAGTAATTTTCACTGTTTCCTTTTCTTCACGTTTTATTCTTTCCCCAAATTCAGCCTACAGTTGACTGTTTTATGTGCAACCAATGGCAATTTTTAACTATGGAATTGAAACCTTTGAAAAGATAAGACAAAGCTGTGTGTGTCTGTGTCTGTTTTTAAAGATGAATCAAACTGTGTTTATTATTTATTTTATTTCATAAGTGATTCTGTAAACTGACCACGTGAATGTCCTGATTTTCATAGATTATGACTGGCTCAGGTGACAAGAAATAGACATACTAATAACCTAATAACCTTGGGTTATTATTTATATTTGGCAGTAAGGAAAAACAGGAAATGGCTTTCCCAAGCCTCCTGAGCAGCATTTAGGAGACATTTTATATATTTTTATTTATATATTTATATATATATTTTAGGATAACATTTAGGATACAGCAGTAGTGGCATCAGGCTGACAGAAACTCTGGGAAACCCACAGTACACTGTCCTTCCCCCCCATGCACCCCTGCCCAGGCTTCAATGTCTCCACTCCTGCTTCCTTCTCTACCCCCTGCTGCTACGCGGTCTGCTCTGCTGATCTCTCTCTTTCTCCTTTTCTCTCTTTCTTTGGTTTGTGTTGCCTCATGGCTTTTGCTTGCTGTCACTTTTCTCATTATTTTTTAATTTTTTTTTTTTTTTAAGAGATGGGGCCTCGCTGTTTCCTAGGCTAGAGTGCAGTGGAGCTATCAGCTCACTGCACTCTCAAACTCCCGGGCTTCCAGCTAATTTTCTGAAAATATTTTTGTAAAGATGAGGTCTCGCTGTGTTGCCTGGGCTGGCCTCAAACTTCTGGGCTGAAGTGATCCTCCCGCCTCAGCCTCCCATGTAGCTAAGACTACAGACATGAGTCACCAAGCCACCATGCCACTGAGCCACTGTGCCACTGCACCACCTGGCTATGCTTGCTGTCTTTGTGCACCTCAGCTTTCGCCTGCCATACTGCCTGCATCTGGGGTGACCAACTCAACCCAGTTTTCCTGGGACTTTTCCAGTTTTAGCACCAGGCCACACCCAAAGTCACAGGTGAACTGGGATGTTTGGTGACGCCACCTGTATCCCTTCGCTATATATTTCATATTCGAATTCTGTAAAGGAGAAGAGGGGAAATCTGACTGGATCTCTTTGTCCCTTGTCCAACCCGGGGAGCATCTGAGCTCTTCCAGCTGAGCCTACTGATTGCACCAGTCAAGCTTGGGGGTGATGAAAGGAAGCATCCCCAGCTGCCTTCTCAGAAGGGGCCTGTGAGCAGAGTGAGCCTGGGAATATCATCAGGTCCTGTAGTCCATTTTCCACACCAGTTTGTATCAGTGCTGCTGCTGAACATGTTGGGTGAAGGTATGTGCAGATGAGAGGTGGCAGTAGGGGGCAAGCAGAAACAATTTTAAAAATCATTGCAGCAGCTGGGTGCCATGGCTCACACCTGTAATTCTGGCACTTTAGGGGGCTGAGGTGGGTAGATCACCTGAGGTCAGGCGTTCGAGACCAGTCTGGCCAACATGGTGAAACCCTGTCTGTACCAAAAATACAAAAATTAGCCAGACGTGGCGGCACGCACCTGTAATCCCAGCTACCACGGAGGATGAGGCAGGAGAATTGCTTGAACCCAGGAGGCAGAGGTTGCAGTGAGCCAAGTTCCCAAGACTGTGCTCCAGCTTGGGTGACAGAGCAAAACTCCATCTCAAAAAACAAAAAAATTCGTTGCACTTTTTTACTTTTATGAACTCAAGCGTTACACGAATTAGGCTCCTAATATAGTGTTATGGAAACCCTGGCCCCAACCAGTCATTAAATATTTTATCCCACTCAATACTGTCCAGTTCAGAGATTGTAAAGTTTGCAAAAGGGGGGTGTTTACAAAGCAAAACGATGTCATCTGGGAAATGAAGAATGTTAAGCTCTAGCAGCCCTGGGGAGAAACACAAAATGCACTTCGGCTTAGGGCAGAGAAGCTTAGCCATCAATACTTTGTAAATCCTGGAGGGCTTCCTCTGCCTCCTGCATTCCAGCACCCCCTCTACCCACTTGGCTCCAGAAATTAGTCCTTCTGTATTAAAACTGTTTTTCCATCTGCAAGGAACAGAAGTCCCCTCCCTGCCCTACCGCGCCTCTGCTTCCGCCCCACCTTCAATTCTGTGGACTGAGGTGGGGAGAGAAAAATAAAATCACTGTAAAAATACTTAACTTCTGAAGCACGTGACTGGCTTTCAAGAATTCTATAAACTCGAGGGTGAGGCACTTGAAGAAGTTGGAGGCATGGCTCAGGGCAAAGCAGGGGCTACAGTGAGCCCTTTGAGTCTCTGGACACCCCTCTCGAGCGCCCCCAACCTCCTGATCACCCCTGATCCTCCTATCCAGCACCCCATTCCCAATTCTTCCTGGTGTTCTGAGACCCCCGAGGGAGTGCAGGCTGCGCGCAGGCAGGCGGCCCAGCCCCGGGTGCTGGGTGACCCCCTCAGCTCCAGGTGTGGCTGCAGGACTGTCAGCCTCCCGGGGGTGACATGGAAAGGTGAATGTATTTGCACTGCGCCTTTCATTCTGTGACATGTGTGTCTCTGTTTCTCTTAAAGCCTATGGCCATCACTCAACCGGAGGCTGAGAACTGATGACAAAGTGGAACAAAAACAAAACAAAACTAGCTGCGTTGTTGAAACAAAGTCAATTTCAGTGTTTATTTGGCAGAGAAGCCAGTAGAGGTGATCAAAGTGATCAGGGCAATTCACTTGTTTCGCTGGCCCTGGGAGGGAAGATGAGGAGCTCTGAATTCCAAAGGTAGGGGGAGAGGAGAGCAAATCTCAGGGGAGAGAGCGGTCAGGAAACTCCCTGGGCACAGGCAATCCCTGCCAGGACTCCAAGACACCAGTCACAGCCTTCTCCTTCTCCTGCATCAGGGTGACCTCCAGGGCCCTGTTCTCTGAGCCTCCACCGTCCACCCTGGGCTGCACCATGGCCCCCAAGCCTTCATGAGCACCGTTGCCCAAAGGCTATGCTCTGGTTGCACCCTTGCTCCCAAGCTCCCCTCACAGGCGCTTTCCCCTATCCTAGCAGCTCCACGCCTCCTCTGCTCTGAGGGTAGTTTCCATCTTTGGCCTCATCCTCCTGGAAGCCCTGCCCCCCAGGGAGGTCCCTGGCATCACAGTCTTAGCTTACAGACTAGAGGTCTCAGTGACTAGAGCAGGCGCCCAGCTGCAGGGAGACTTTGATAAATATCTATGGCTGAACTGCATGATGCCTTAGGGCTCTTACAGCAATGCCCCCCAAATAATACCAGACCCAATTCTATAGTTGAAAGAAGAGGAATTTTAGAAAATAGGTATACCGGGCCAGGTGCAGTGGCTCATGACAGTAATCTCAACACTTTGTGAGGCCAGGGCTGGAGGATTGTTTGAGCCCAGGAGTTCAAGACCAGCCTGAGCAACATAGTGAGACCTAATGTCTACAAAAAAATATAAAATTAGCCAGGCATGGTGGAGTGTGCCTGTAGTCCCAGCTACTTGGGAGGCTGAGGGTAGAGGATTGATTGAGCCCAAGAAGTTGAAGCAGTGAGCTGTGATCATACCACTGCAATCTAGCCTGGGTGGTGGAGTAAAAACTTGTCAAAAAAAAAAAGAAAGAAGAAGAAGAGAGATACCTCCCCTTTTATTCTTCATTTCCATCTAGCAAAATGATAAAAATAATATTGATGATTGAGGGGTCACCTTGGACAATTGCCTTGGACTTCAGTAGTGAAAAAAGAGGATAAAAGATCCTAAGGTATTCATCAAGTATAACAGAGCAAAGGCTGAACAGGACCCTGGAGACGAGAAAGATGGGAGAGATGACAGCCACACATTCGAGAATGCTCCAGGAGTCAGTTTGTTCAGCAGCAAAGTTGGGGGATGTTGGTGGGGGAAACAGGGAGAAGTGTACTCCATGATCCTAGTTTTGGCAACTTGATTGGTTCCCCTTCCTTCTTGCTCCCCCTACCCCCCAACCCCCACCTCCACAGGTCACCGCAGCTTTGAGAAATGGCAGAGGAGAAGCTCAAGGGCAGAAAATAAGCCAGGAGAGTCTCTTTCCCCCAAATACTCTATTGAAAGGGTTGATAATGAGGCACAGTGGGTAAAGCAAGGTAGCAACCCAGGTGCTTGTATCTGTAGAAGCTCTCATATTCTCGTGGATTCCACCCTGGCCCTTCAGGAACTCTGGGAAATATGCCATGGTTTTGCTCCCTCTGGGATAAAAGGGGTGAGCAGATACATGTTACACTTTTCACTTATAAGTTGCCACCTGGAATCCAGACTTTGTCTGCAGTGACCAGAGGGCAGAGCTGAGCGGGGCTTTCAAGACGGTATGCTGCACAGATGCCAGCTCTGGCCACAGTGCTGTGCACACGGGGTCTTTGCTGCCCAGCATCTATCTTCCAACTTAAAATAGATAAAAGAAACCATAATAAAAACCAACATCAATGGGTTCTCTTAAAAAGAAAGCAAATATGCTTAAAGTATTAACACATTGGATCTATGTGTAGTTTCACATTATATGACCACATGAGGAATTTGTGTGGAGTAGCAGGAGAGTTCCAAGACATTTCATAGGGAGACTTGAGTGTTGGTGGGTGGCGAGGGGCTCCTGGGCACCTCACTTATTGTCTGGCAGGATCTCCTTGGAGCCACTGGAATTTTAAGGACTTTAAGTAAGGGAAGATTGGTTACCCTCTGGAGAGAATGCTGGAGGTTACCTGGTGAAATTGTTGCTCTTAACGCAGAAGGGAAAATTCTGTTTTGATCTATGAGTCATATAGAAATGTATTATACTATGGAATTTGTGAAATTGTTTGTTAGTGGGGCTTGTAATACAGTCCGTGTGAGGCTCACACCTTTGCTCTAATTATTGTTTAAGATTAATTATTTTTTAATTATTGTTTCAGATTCTTTTATAGGGTCTTTGTTGGGAAACTCAAACAGTATCATTATGTTCCCCTCACATTTGGAAACCTAAGGCGCCCAGAGGGCTTATCTTGGGATCACACATAGGTGGCCATCTGTGCTGGTTTGCCAGGGACAGTCGTGGTGTCTTATTGTCCAGTTGTAATTATTAATAGTGTCTACTTTCCCTCTCACAAATGCTGGTTTATACTAAGTATAAGGTCACCCTAACCACCTGACACATTGCTGTCAAAACTAGGATTGGAGAGCCCACATTTCACATGCGCCAGATCATCCATTTAAGCAAATGTTATCCCAGTTGTTAAAAATCCTTTATTTCTGACTTACAGGGCCTCATACCATAGCAGCCTGTCTTTTAGAAACAGTTAATGTGGAACACATCAAACACGAGGCCTCTGGTTGAAACACTTTTGTTGACTTCTTTGTTTTTCACTTTGTTTTAATTGACTCTCACAGTTATGAATGCCTTTGAAAAGTACATTTTAAGGACTTCAGCAAGCATTAATTATTTCTTTTGTGTCCTGATGTCAAGTCATTTTCAACTATCTGGTTCTTAATAGGATTTAAAGTGAAAAAATATTAAATATGTATCAGGGCAATTCCACTTACTCTTGGTTCTTGCAATGATTTCTCTGTTGAAAAACTTACATAGGCCGGGCACAGTGGCTCACGCCTGTAATCCCAGCGTGATTACTTTGGGAAGCCGAGGTGGGCGAATTACGTGCGGTCAGGAGTTCGAGACCAGCCTGGCCAATGTGGTGAAACCCCGTCTCTACTAAAAATACAAAAAAAAAAGAAAAAGAAAAAAAGCCAGGCGTGGTGGCGCATGCCTGTAATCCCAGCTACTCAGGATGCTGAAGCGGGACAATTGCTTGAACCCTCGAGGCAGAGATTGCAGTGAGCCAAGATCGCGCCATTGCACTCCAGCTTGGGCGACAAGAGCAAAACTCCATCTCAAAAAAAAGGAAAAAATGCCGGGCGCAGTGGCTCACGCTTGTAGTCCCAGCACTTTGGGAGCCCGATGCGGGCAGATCACAAGGTCAGGAGATCGAGACCATTCTGACTAACACAGTGAAACCCCATCTCTACTAAAAATACAAAAAATTAGCCAGGCATGGTGGCATGTGCCTGTAGTCCCAGCTACTCGGGAGGCTGAGGCAGGATAATCACCTGAACCCAGAAGGTGGAGGTTGCAGTGAGCTGAGATCATGCCACTGCACTCCAGCCTGGGTGACAGAGCAAGACGCTGTCTCAAAAAAAAAAAAAAAAAAAAGAAAGAAAGAAGGAAGGAAAAAAAGAAAAATTTACATGAAGGAAGTTGACATGCTTTCCACAACCCTATAATTGGCCTGCTGAGAAATCATATGCAATTGTTTACGATTTTTGTGATTAATTCTCTTCGTGGTGGATGCCATTTACGTTGCGTTATCAACACCAATAATGGTCCAGTTCTGTAACGGGTTAGCTATGACTGCAAAATCACCACTTGTCTTTACAGCACTCTTTTATCTCATCACTTGTCTTTCCTTTTAAATGACATTTGTTTTATGTGGTAGCTCATTTTGAGTCATGAATTGCAACATATGGAACCACTAACCAAGAAATAGTCTTGCACCTTTCCCTGTTAACAGAAACGGAGTTGAAAACTTAGCCTCCTGGTATTATTATTATTCCAGTTCTTTATGTGACTGGAGGAAAATCAGATTTCAAGTTCTTCCCGCTTTCCTTATGCCTTTCACAGCAAATTTCAAAGTATAGCAGTAGGCAGATTGCAATGTAATAGCAATTTTTAAGCCCAGAAATTAAATTAAACCAGAAAGAAATACACCTACTTCTAGTTCAAATAGTGTTTCTTCCAGAAAGAAGAACATCTCCACAGTAACAGCAGTGACAATAAGAGTATTTTCATGAAGATCGGAGTTACCAGGTTTATATAGATTGCAGAATACAGCTACTGTTTTCCAGAGACACTGACAATCAGTGCTAAATGTTAGGAAGGTCTCTGTGCTTTGGAGAAAGATATGGAATAGTCGGTGCAAGGGCAAATAGAGTGCCTTCTCAAATTGTTTTCAGTTCCTCTTATTAAGGAGGAACAAAAGGCCAGTAAGTAATCCAATAGAAGCTTTTCCCTATAGAATGGTCAGAAAGTTTGATCATTCAAAAGAACATTATTTTATCATAAATACATGTCTAGGTTTCATGATCCTTAATGATTCATGTTAATTCTCTTCCCCCAATGCCTTTTTCTGTTGTGCATATCACAGAGTTTTGTTTCCGGGAATATCAGCAGAGAGGGCAGTGGGCTTGGCCCATATGGGGGAGGGGAGGGTCCTAGCAGCTGGAACACAAGGTCGGCTGACCAAGGGGGTTCCTTGGGCTGCCTGGAAAATGGTAGTTCAGACCTGGTGGGAGACATTTCCCTATTTTTGTCCATCTAGGGGTCAGCAGAGGCCTGAAAGACTGCTCTGACACCTTCCAAACAGCCCCCAGGAAATCTTAATCAGCATCTGCCAATGGATCTTTTCTGCCTGGGTTGAGCTAGCCAGGAGGGCCCTGGGGCAGGGTGCTGTTTGTGGCTGCCAACTGCCGTGGCAGCCCTCTGCTGCCTCCTTCATCCTGGGGTTTTTGCCTTTGTGCTACACCAAATGACAGGTAGGAGCTGTTAAGCACGGGCTCTCTGGACACCAGAGCAAGGGGATTGGGGTCACAACCAAAGGCTGCGGGACATCTGATTTGGGCTGCTGCATCTGCTGCTACAGTGTTTCTCTCTCTCTCTCTCTCTCTCACACACACACACACACACACACACACACTTTTCTCCCGCCCTCCTCCCCACTCTTCCTAGCATTAATACTTTAAAGACAAATACACAACAGTATACAAGAATCAGGATGATCTGGACCTGAAAGGCTGAACACAGCAGGGCCCTCCTTCATGAACATTTTGCACCTAAGGAAATAATAAGGTTAAAACTAGATTCATCTGGCCTTTGCCCAGGGGCCACCAGGACAGAAACTGTGTAAGATTAGTTCCTCCTTAAAGCAAGATTGCCAGGTAATTCTGTTGCAAAGTCATAGAGACCTTAAGTTATCTGCCCTGCAAACCCCACTGCCTCTATTCAGGCTGCCGAGGCACTGCTTTAATTTTTTGAAAGATTCACCGTGTCTTCTTGGATTTCAAGAAAAATCCCGTTAAGAATTGAGGGGCTCTCTTCTTCCCCTCCTGACGTGAGTGTAACTCACTTCCTGGTATGTCTCCTTTCCTTTTGGCCTACATCCTTTGTCTGTTAGGTGCTTCCACATCCTTATGTCTTAAATGGCCAAAATACGTCACCCCCACTGCCAAAACACAGGTCACTCGAGGTCACAATCTGGAACATAGGCTGGCCATTGTTCTGCACACATTCTTGATCTAAATCAACCTCAAACCTTGCTGGAATGCCCTGTAAACTGGGGCAAGGTATGGTCACCAGACTAACCATTGTCCTTTTTTACCCTCCTGTGACGGGGCTACTACAGGTTACAAAATCGCGCTCTTCCTCCTAGCTACTGTGTTACTCTGAGATATCTGACATCGCAGAGCTAATGTTGCCTAAATTATTTTCCCATCCTCTTTTTTTTTTTTTTTTTTTTTTTTCGGACATCATGCCTCCTATTTTCACTCTCTGGGAACTCTGCCAGTTTTTCAAGGACTGGGTAAAGAACAAAATAAATATTTGTAGGTGGTTTAAAAGGAGAAGTATGTTGGTTGTAACTCTGCCTGTCCAAAGAAAAGCATTTTCACTGTCTTTCAGATTTTTGGAGTCGTTAACTGGGAGAGCTTCAGAAGATTGACTTTACTAGTTTACCTTTCAGATTTGTGATTAAGGGCTGGGTGTGTGTGTGTGTGTGTGTGTGTGTAAGTGTGTTGGGGGAGGGAGGAGTCTGAGAAAGTGAGCAAGTACGTAGAAACTTTTTTTTAAAAAGTCCAGATTAAGTGATTGAAATCGACTGTGTGCAAATGACGCTATACCTCTTCATAGATGTTAATCGGGCCCTAAAAAGTTAGTGCCGGAAAGTGCTTACTTACAACACCCAGCATATATTCTTTCTTTCAAATTGTTTGGGATTTTTTTTTTAAGGGAGTTCACTGAAATTTGGGAGGTTCAACAGGTTGCTGTTTTTTAATATGTGGATCACCCGATTTGGGAGGCTCACTCTGCCTCTGAGATTAAAGAGATGAGGGCACTGGCTCCCAGCGAAGGCTCCCGGCCTTAATCATGTGTGAAATGTTTTCCTTCCTCGGCTGCAGAGCCTCGGTGGTTTGCAGCAGTGGAACCAGGCAGGCCCAGTTGTGGGTAGGAGAGGCCGTCACCTGTTGAGGCCTCCCCCCAACACCCCCGCATCGCCCTGCCCTGGCAGAGCCCAGCCCCTAGTCCCCGGAGAGCGCGCCTGAGGACGGACGGACGGACGGACGGACGGACAGACCTAGGGACGGAGGGCCAGGGGCAGGGGAGATCCAAGAGGCCCCGCGCTGGAATGCAGTTTTCTCGGGCGAGGGAGACTTTGCACCGGAGTGGAAAATAGTTTGGGGTGGGGTTTCGCACCGTCCCCTCCTCCCCAGCCCCGGGCCCCCTCCCAGGCGCTTTCTGGGAGCTTTTAGAACTGCGCTCTGAAGTTTCCAGAGAGCGAGGAGCTTTTGCGGCAGGCAGAGACAATGGAAGAAAATGAAAGCCAGAAATGTGAGCCGTGCCTTCCTTACTCAGCAGACAGAAGACAGATGCAGGGTAAGTAACAGACCCATTCAAAGATGGAGTTACAGGGACGCGTGCCCCTTGCCGCTTGCTGCTTTTTATAAACTGCAGCTCTGGGACCCGGCAAAGGAAAAAAAAAAAAAAGGCAATTTCTTGGGATGGTACATTTTCCAAACTGAGTAGAGCATAGAGAACTGTGATTTCTTAGGCTTGACTTTATCTCTGGCACGATTTTCTTAAGCAGCAAAAGAGGTGGTGGGGTGATGTCACATTTGTAGTGCAGTGAGCCATCAGCATGAGCTGTATCTCTAAGCAATGACAAATAAATCACTAAGCAGCTTTTAATCATTTCCCCCCGGGGCTCCAGCCACGGGAGAAAGGAGCTGTTTTTGTGAAACTGTCTCTAGGACGGCAGCTTCCATTCATTGGTTGGGGGATTCCATGTGGCAGATGCATGCTGGCTGCAAAGTTTGTGCAGAATTTTAGAGTTAAATCACAGAAACCAGGCATGTTTTATTTTACAGATCCGAGCAGCAGGGGAGGGCTTGAGCATCTGGGTGATAGATAGAACTCTGGATCTTCTTTTATGTTTTAATTCAAAACTTGAGAGTTGTTGGACAATTTTGGTAAATTTTCTCCAGGCAGTTTCCCTTTAATTGTGTTTATAATAGACTTGTCTTTTCCGTAGGGAATTTCCAGAAGCTTATGTTGTTCCAAAGAAATTTCGCACCGGGTTGGGTGGCCAGAGGAGGTCCCTGCTGTCTGGCATCTGATGCCTGTGATGCCAAGAGCTGATTCTGTGGGATCCTATAGGCAGCATGTTCATAAACCACACAGCCCTGGACCACCCGCCCCACCCTCCCTCAGGTTCATGCAGGGGCCAGTACACAACAAAAAGACGTGCGGGAGTGCAGTGCTGTGCGTGGGAGTAGGGATTATGCACAGGGGAAAAGGTGTGTGTTTTATGAAAATGTGAAAGGGAAGTAACACATGACTCATCCACGCTGAAAATGCAAAGCTAAGCCAGTCAGGAGAACTTACAATGACAAGAGATAGAAATCCCCCAGTGAAATGCAGAAAACTTGAAGTTTTGTAATGGCTGGAGAATCCCTGAGTCTGAACAGTCATCTGTCGAAGTGTCTGCCTTCGTGCTGCCAAAGCACAGCACTCTCCTTCAGGCTACCGGGGTCAGTGGCATCCAGTGGAAGATAAGGCTACCTCGTCCCCCTGACCCCCGCAACCCCCCACCCCCATTTTCTAGGACAGGATCCTACTTCAGGAATTCAACCTCTGGGCCTGTCCTGAAAGAGATGACTCAGATTCTAGAGGGGCCATTAGAAAGGGATCCATTTAAGAAATGACTTTCCAACAATCAGGGCAATTCAGAGGCTTCAGAGGCTAGGATGGTCAGGCTGAGACAGTGTGCTCCTTTGCTCACTAATTCATTCATTCAGTGAATATTGAGCATCTGTTATGTAGACGTCACTGTTTTAGCTGCCAGACATCCAGTGGTGAACAAAGCGACTAAAAATACTTGCCTTCATTTAATTTCCAGTGTAAGGACCAAGTTTCAGGGGGTGGGGAGCTGGTAGAGACAGACAATGAACAAATAAATAAAATATATAGCATGTTAGATGGCACGGCTGCTGGATTTAGCAAATAAAAATACAGGAGGCCCAGCTAAATTTGAATTTCAGGTAAACGGTGAATTTTTTTTTTTTTTAGTATAAGTATATCCCATGCCATATTTGGGATATACTTATGCTAAAAATACTTCTCCATTATTTAGGTAAAGTGCACATTTAACTGAGCAGTCCTGTATCTTATCTGGCAACCCTATTTGATGGAAATAAGGTTACGGAGAAAAATAAAGCAGGAAAAGGAATAAGGAGTGAAACTGTAAATAGGATTATTAGAAAGAGCTTCGCTGAAGTGATATTTGAACAAAGACAGGAGAGGTAACAGCAGGGATGTAATGTTTTCAAAGAACAGCAAGAACATGGGAGAAGGATGGGAGGAAAAGAGATTGAGAGGTAATCCCAGGCCAGATCACCTAGGGCCCATGAAACCATTGTGAGGACTAGAGCTTTTATTTTGAAAGAGGTGGGAATCTCCTGGCAGGTGAGACTACTCTTTTTCTTTTTTTTCTTTTTTTATTTTTTTATTAGAGAGGGTCTCATTTGTCACCCAGACTGGAGTGCAGTGGTGTGATCATAGCTCACTGCAGCCTTGAACTCTTGGGCTCAAGCAATCCTCTGGCCTTAGCTTCCACATAGCTGGGACTACTGGGACATGCCACCATGCATGGTTGTATTTTATTGTGTTTTATTTTATTTTATTTTATTTTAGAGAAGGGGTCTTGCTATGTTGCCCAGGTGAGTTACAAAGGGATTTGTCTTTTTAAATGGGGTAATACTGGGTGCTGTATTGAGCACAATCCAAGTAGGGTTGAGGGAAGGGCAGGGAGGCCTTTAGGAAGCTTCTGCAGTCAAGGAGGCAAGAACCAGGGCTAGCTTGGACCACGCGGTGATTAGCAGGCGGTGATAAGCCAGCAGATTCTAGGTGTATATTGAAGGTAATGCCCAAAGCATTTCCTGTAGCCTGGGCAGCATAGTGAGACCCCATCTCTAGAAAAAAAAATTTAGCTAGGCATAGTGCCCTGTAGTCCCAGCCACTTGGGAGGCTGAGGCAGGAGGATCACTTCAGCCAGGAGGTTGAGACTGCAGTTAGCCATGATTACACCACTGCACTCTAGCCTGGGTAACAGTGTAAGATATTGAAAGAAAGAGAGAGAGAAAGACAGAGAGAAAGAGAAGGAAGGAAAAAGAAAAAAGAAAAGAAAAGAAGAGAGGGGAGGGGAGGAGAGGAGAGGAAAAAAGAAAAGACAAACAAGACAAGACAAAAGCAATTGCTAAAGGATTCAACTTGGGATGTAAGAGAAAAAGAGGAGTCAGAGACAACTTCCAAAATTTTGGTGTAAGCTGCTGGGAGAACGGAGTTGCCATTTGCCTAAGTTGGGGAGTATTTACAAAGAACAGATGAGAGGGTGTTTATGGTTTGAGGTTCTGAGGAGCAATCTTTTGATAGATTAGGATTGAGAAGTTTATCAGGTATCCAAGTGGAGATGTTGACTACAATTTGGATATTAATCACTAGAGCTGAAGGAAGACTGAGAATGGAGAGTTCCCCTAAGATTGAATCTGTGTGCAGAAGAAAAAGTCCAAAGGATGACCCCCGAGGCAGTCCAGCATCTAGAGGTCAGGGAGATTGGAAGGAAGGGCTGGAAAAAATAGCAAAAGTGGAATAAAAATCCAAATTAGATTTTTAAAATCCTGTTCAGTTCTGGGTGAATATGATGCTGTAGAGAAGCATGGCTTCATTTTTAGTTCTCCCGGTGAGCACGAGTGCCGCAAGGGAGAGCAACATCTCTGATGCTAACATCACCCATAACGTTCATTTCTATCATTGCATTCTCTCTTGTGTCTGCCTGTGTATCTGTTTTACCCAATGACAATGTGATATTCCACAGCAAGGACCATGTTTTATTTATTCACGTTTGCATTTCCAGCACCTAACAGAGCACTGGGCAACCTAACAGAGCACTCACTGGGCACTGTAGAAGGCACTCAATAATCATTTGTTGAATGAAAGGCTAATTTTACCACTTCGGGACTTTGAGTTTATTATCCTGCTATAGATAAGGATCCCTAGGGTGATCACGTAACTTATTGTCCAAATGAGATCCTTTTGAAAGTGAAAGGGAACACTCAAATAATTTTACTGGGACAACAGTTGTAACCCAGAGCTGTTTTGACAAACTGGGGTATATGATCACCCTAAGAATAGCTCTAATCAATGAAGCTTCCACGGCTGAACAGCCCGGCTACCAGGTAAATAACAATGGGGAAGTGTAGCGCATAGTGTGCTTTGCGAAGTAGGCACTCAACAATTATTGGTGGAACATGAATCTAACTGTATCATATTCTCTTTGAAGCCCATGGGCTCTACATTGTGACCCTGGGGCATAGGCATTCCTTGGGATGACTCTGTCCACAGCAGTCCTGACGTGTGTGCTTTTGCTCTGGTTCCTAAGGTCTTGAAACCTCTATGCAAGTGAAGTGCTATCAGCCCACCTGCTTGCCTTCCCCACTGTCTGATTGGCAGCCTCTCATCGAGTGCAAGCCTGGGGAATCAGATATGCAGAAGCCTCCTCTAAAACAGCCCCCTCAGTCTCTGTACCCTTATCCCGTTTCATTCTTCAAAGCACTTACCGTTACATGATATTTAGAGTCTATATGATTTGTTTGTGGTTGGCCTCTCTATTTCAAATGTGGACTCCTCTATGAGGGCATTAAGTCTGACTTGATCTACTTCACACTGTATCTCCTAACTCCTTTCAGTGTGGGAGCAGGCAGTCAATAAATATTTGTATGAATGAATGAATCAATCAGTGCTTGACACAGAATGCTTTTCTGGGAAGAGGAGCTCCTGTCTCTATTTTGTCTAAGATCTATACCAGAAATCCTCTTCATCACTGGTAAAATTTTAAGGTACTATAGAGGAATATAATGACCTGGTTTCAGCTGTAATTTCTGTGCTGATTTGTATATATATTATGATAGTAACAAGGGAGCTAACCCCATCACTTTGGGATGCTGAGGCAGGAGGATCACTTGAGGCCAGGAGTTCTAGGCCACCCTGGGCAACACAGTGAGACCCCATCTCTACAAAAAAAAATGTTTTTAAAGTAGCCGTGCATGGTGACTATGCACCTGTAGTCCCAGCCACTCCAGATTCTGAGGCAGGAGGATCACTTGAGCCCAGGAGTTTGAGGCTGCAGTGAGCCATGACTGCATGACTGCATTCCAACCTGGGTGACAGAGCAAGACCCTGTTTCTAAAAACAAACAAAGAAAAAAAACAAGGGAGCTTGAAAACTGAGGGATGCTGTAGGATTCTGCGGCCTGCTAACCGATTATGTGTATTAATCGGATAGGCTAATTGTTGTAACCACCCTCTAATCTTGGTGGCTTTGCATGATTAAGGCTAATTGTTCACTCAGACACAGCACAGTGTGATTTCTGTGGCCAGGTGGATTTCCTGGGTGGCCGCTGAGGCTCCTCCTGCCTTGTCACTATGGCATCCCCCATGGCCTTGGAGGGTTCTGCTGGATCCTTTGTATTCAACTGGCCAAAGAGTAAAGAGAGAGAGAACGTGGAAGGTTATTCGGGAGGTCTAGGGGTCCCAACAAAAGGTGGCCCACATGGCTTCTGCCCACAATACATTGACTGGAATTAGTACAAGGCCCCAGTGAGATGGAGATGGCTGGAAAATGTGGTCTTCCTCTGTGTGCAGCAAAAGAGCGTTCTGGTCGAACACATAGGGCTGTCTCTGCCACGGTACACCCAGAGAGGTTGTACAACCAGACCAAACAGCAACTCCCTATGATGCTCCCTATGACAAGAGAGCTTCTCAGCACAATTGAGAAGGAGACAGCTAACCAGAAGCCACTAGAAAGAAGTGAGGGATGCCTTCCCTAAGAGTCTGTGGCCTACCTAATCTTGACCCAGGAATAGGATCTCAGGGAAGCCATCAGCACTGTTGCTGACTCTGGAGCAGGTGTGGAATGCCTGAGTGGTGCAAGGCCCCAAATCCCTTGCTGCAGGTCAGCTGACCCAGCCAGAGTAACCCGAGTTGTGGCAAAGAAGCTGGCCTTGGCAGCGCCTGCAGTTGCCTGCCTGACGGACTTGCAGTGCGGCTTTCTCCTTGAGGACGCCCCATCTTCCATGAGCCTCTGCGTGTTTGGTGTCTGCCCCAGCCCCTACTTTCTATGCTTTCTTTCCAGAATGCCAAATCCTAGCCTGGGAGCCCCTTGGATTCCTGAAGAGTGTCCCTTTAGCATTTCTGCCTGCCTTGTCCTCACTTCTCCAGGGAATGTTCCAGGGATTTTGCTCAGCTTTAAGCTCCTATGTTGCTCTTTGCCCTGCTTGAAGTGAGCTCCCAGGAGGAGTTGCCCTGGGCTCTGCAGAGACTGGGAGGGGCAGGAAAGGGAAACAGGACTGCCTTTCAGCAAGCCCAAGCCTTGCCTTCATGCTACAGCTTCATTATTTTGTTTGACAAGGATTCCCAGAATAGCGAACAGCTAGACACACCCATATTTAAATATTAACACCAAAGCGCATTCCAAACAAGAAATCGAATTGTATTTCTGTTTTGATGGCTTGGATAATCCACACTAGAGCTTTTCTCTATTCATGTGGATAATGAGGAGTTGGCCAGGCTCAGACCTCTGACAACATGGCTGTGGAATTGTGACTAAATGTCCTCTGCCTGATCCCTCTCTAGTTTGTAATCATTCTTAGTTCTTCTCCACTGAAAAGACCACATTCTCCTTAAATGGCTGGAATGGCAGAGTTGTTGCTTCTCCCTCAGGTGTGGGGCTTGACGCTTCCAAGAGCTGAGCCTTGTCGAGGAAAAGGCTCAGGTGACAGATGTGGTGAAGTGCCTTTGTGTGGAAAGTGGCGTTAGGTGGCTCTGAGTGCTGGTGACAGGAGAGCAGGTGCCTCGAGGTAGGAGGGGAGGCAGACAGGATGATAGAGCATTGGGCATTGGGTGGAAGGCACAAGGCAGGAAATTGAGACAAAAGGAAGGAGTGAGCTCCAAAGGCAATCCGATGTTTGCCAAGTGGCTGCATTGAGCCTTCTAGCCTTGCTAGTGGTTGATGCTTTTTGTACCTTTCCTCTAAATCGCATCAATCCTTGTTAAGCAACTGGAGATATTTTGGAAAAATCCACAAGAAAGAGAAAAAACAGAAAAGCAACATGAGGTGAAAAGTGCTAGGAAAAAAACAGGGGTCTGATGAGTCTAGTCCAGTAAGTCAGGGCTGCTCAAAGATTAATGTGGACTGAAGATTGGCTCTGACCCCGAAAACTCTCCCCTTCCATCTCCCTTCCCAACTCATTTCAAAGAAGAAAGAGGGTTTATTGTCCCGGCTGTCTAGAACTCTCCTGATGCTCTTTGGATGAAATAGAATAGATCATATGAGCCTGCGCAGCATAGTAAGGCAGGATGCGACTTTCTGCCGTTATTGCCGTTGGACATGCATGGATGTTTATCTGTATGGCTGTATGTGTGTATGTTGACAGATGTGTGTTATGCCTGCATAGGAAATCACCTTTCCAGAGGCTTAATCCTGTTAATTCATCTGGCTGTCCTGGATAACTTAAAATATATTTTCTTAATAATGTCAAAACTAATTTTCCAATTCCACTTAAAAGTCAATAGCGTTGCTGGGTGTGATGGCTCATACTTGTAATCCCGGCACTTTGGGAGGCTGAGGCGGGCGGATCACTTGAGGTCAGGGGTTCGAGACCAGCCTGGCCAACATGGTGAAACCCCATCTCCATTAGAATATAAAAATTAGCAGGGCATGGTTGCGCACGGCTGTAATCTCAGCTACTCGGGAGGCTGAGGTACAAGAATTGCTCGAACTCGGGAGGTAGAGGTTGCAGTGAGCTGAGATCGCACCACTGCACCCTAGCCTGAGTGATGGAGTGAGACTCTGTGTCCAAAAAAAAAAAAAAAAAAAAGGTAAAAAATAAAATAAAATACATAAAAATAAAAAAAAAAAATAGCCAGATGTGGTGGCACACATCTGCGGTCCCAGCTAGTCAGGAGGCTGAGGCAAGAAGATTGCTTATGCCCAGGAAGTAAAGGCTGCAGTGAGCCATGATCATGCTACTGCATTCCAGCCTGGGTGACAGAGCAAGACCTTGTCTCAAAAAAAAAAAAAAAAAAAAAAAGGCAAGAGTGTTAGATCAAGTATACAACAATTTTGGCTGATATGAAATACATGCACAGCACTCAAAAGATAAAGCTAAACCTCTTCAGATTGCACAGGTATTTATCAACCTGAGAGACAGCATTTTTGGCATCTGGCTTTGTTCAGTAGACCCTGTTATTTCTCTATTATTAAGGAAGAGACCATTTTAAAGGTAGCCATGATGTGAGTCTAAGTGTTGGAAGGGCAACCTAAATAAATGAAACGACAGTTTAGCCCCCAATAGCTTTTAAAGCAATAGTTCCATCTTCTTCTCCTTGTAAACTTACTGCTGAAACTAATGAAAAGTAGAAGAATTGACTAATTTGGCTGTGCTTTTCCTTCCCTTCCCCATCAGTGTCTGATGGAGATGCTATAATTAGCAATGTAATGAGAATTGAAGGGTAAACAAGAAGAATTATTCCCAGAACACACATCAAGGGTTAGAAGACTGGAACAGGAAAACCAGCCTGAGATGAAAATATTTTCTCTGCCCAACCAACGGGCATCTATACCTAGAGTTCTATATACAGATCTTTCTAGGCAAAGACAAGGGAAAGAGTGGTGGTCACATTGCTTTCAGGAAACTGGTTTATGCCTAGACTCTTAACACCTGTTGCTTTGCAAAACTAGTGTGAAGGATTGGTTCTCTGTTTATCTGGGATTCAACTGAGCAGAACTCCCAAATATTAAATCTGTATTTTCCTGCACTTAACTTGTAAAGATAAATAATTGGCAAATATGCTTCTATTGGAAACTTATTTTAAAAAAATTAGAATAGTTTTAAAAGATTTAGAGGTAGAAGGCTCTTTGCATACCTAATGTTAGTTCAATCGTCTTCATTTTATTCATGAAGAGAATGACACTGAGAGAGGTCACATCATTTGTTCTAAATGTCGGATTAAAGCCAAGATTCCTGAGATCCAGCCTAGTACTTTTTCCAGGGAATTCAGTGGACAAGGAAACATTATTCTGCCTATATCAGCAATACTTTATGATAAGAACTGTTCTTCGTGAAGAGCCTGACTTCATGAAGAGAGCCTGTCTAACTCCTGAAGTGCTTCTGAATGTTTTACTTTTTCTCCCTAATCTATTTGTTTTTTTTAAAAAAGTAACTCTCTTTTCTGAGCTAGCTGGAATATTCATACCTGACACCCCATCTCCCAACCATCGAGGATGAATGGAGATTCCCTTTACATGCTCCCCACTCTCAGCATTGACATCATATGACTTGGTTGATCTGTTCTTAGCAGAAACCAACTTGTCCCTTCAAAGCCAGCTCAGAAGGCAAGATGTCTTAGGTCCAAGCTATCAGGATGTACCATTGCTCTTCCTTTTCACTGTGTTTTAGGTAAAGTCCACCTCAAGTAAAATTTGTCTAAGCCTTTACTTTATAACCCCTCGATTGTTACTTTTTTTTTTTTTTTTTTTTTGAGACGGAGTCTTGCTCTGTCTCCCAGGCTGGAGTGCAGTGGCGTGATCTCGGCTCACTGCAAGCTCTGCCTCCCAGGTTCACGCCATTCTCCTGCCTCAGCCTCCCGAGTAGCTGGGACTACAGGTGCCCACCACCACGCCCGGCTAATTTTTTTGTATTTTCAGTAGAGACGGGGTTTCACTGTGTTAGCCAGGATGGTCTTGATCTCCTGACCTCATGATTCACCCGCCTCGGCCTCCCAAAGTGCTGGGATTACAGGCATGAGCCACGGCGCCCGGCCCTCGATTGTTACTTCTGATGGTATTCTTATGCTTGCTTGGTTTATGCCAATATGAGAAAATAAAATTTTCAAATGGTTCACATGTGTCAATAATTACTTACGTACAGGGTGATAGCTATTTTTGTTCTTGGTGATGAAACAAATGTTTCAGAAACCCGACTGAGCTTATATAAGAATCCTGTTACCAGAATGCAACTGTTATTAAAAATACAGAAATAATCAGAATCACTGGAGTTAACTCTTTCTATAATTACAGACAAGGATAAGGAATAACCCTATTGCCTGCACACAAGTAGCCTAACCAAGTGTTCTTGAGGGTTTTCTTGTTTTTGTGTTTTGAGATAGGGTCTCACAACTGTCACCTACCCAGGCTGGAATGCAGTGGCACGATCATAGCTCACTGCAGCCTTGACCTCTTGGACTCAAGCAGTTGTCTTGCCTCAGCCTCCCGAGAAGCTGGGACCACAGGCGTGCACCACTACGCCTGGCTAATTTAAATTTTTTGTAGAGATAGGGGTCTACTATGTTACCCAGGCTGGTCTCGAACTCTTGGGCTTAAGCGATCCTCCCGCCTTAGCCTCCCAAAGTGCTGGGGTTACAGGCAGGAGTCGCCATGCCCAGTGAACATCTTTATTTCTAAAGTACAATTTTTCATATTTCTTTGATTGTGGATTTTCTCCCCTGACTGCTGCAAAGCAGAAAAAGAAAGAAAAAGAAAAAAGATTTGCGAAGTTAACATTCATACATTAACAACTGCCGCAAACCCTCTTGGTGTTCTGCAAATGAGACTTCTAGTGTGAAATCATTAATTGTGAACCGAATTTTTTTGTCTTTCAGAACAAGGCAAAGGCAATCTGCATGTAACATCACCAGAAGATGCAGAATGCCGCAGAACCAAGGAACGCCTTTCTAATGGAAACAGTCGTGGTTCAGTTTCCAAGTCTTCCCGCAATATCCCAAGGAGACACACCCTAGGGGGGCCCCGAAGTTCCAAGGAAATACTGGGAATGCAAACATCTGAGATGGATCGGAAGAGAGAAGCGTTCCTAGAACATCTGAAGCAGAAGTACCCCCACCACGCCTCTGCAATCATGGGTCACCAAGAGAGGCTGAGAGACCAGGTACGAATACGCTCTCATTTCTCCTTGTGTAGCTCGCTCTCTAATGAACATCGAGGAAAGCAAATTTACTTTCTTTGTAAAAGGTAAAGGATAGCTTAGTGGACTGTGCATACTATTTAGTTGTTCTGGATCTCTTTGGGGCCTTGGGAGGAGGAAGCCGGGTGTAGAAAACTTCTGCCTGCAAGCTCAGTCTTCTTTGCCAATACAGCAAGAGAACAGGAGGCCAGGCCAGAGAGGAAGGGCCTAGAGAGTATGCAGTTCCCCAAAAGAGTGTTCCCATGTTCAACCACAAACACATCTAAACACATCTAAAGTGCAGGGAATGAAGGGGTATTATCTACTGAGGAAAGCATGGCACCAACTACTGTGTACCCTGAAAGCACGGAGTGCTTAGCACTGTGAATGAATGAAGTAATGAATGAATGAATACACAAATACATAAATGTATTTTCAGGGTAAAATAGATCTTACAGATACAGACTTGTGGTAACTCCTTTTCCTTAAAAAGCTGACATTAGGGTTTTGTTTCTGCTCTTTTTTTTTTTTTTTTTTTTTTTTTTTTGAGATGGAGTCTTGCTCTGTCGCCCAGGCTGGAGTGCAGTGGTGCGATCTTGGTTCACTGCAAGCTCCGCCTCCCGGGTTCACGCCATTCTCCTGCCTCAGCCTCCTGAGTAGCTGGGACTACAGGCACTGGCCACCATGCCCGGCTAATTTTTTGTATTTTTAGTAGAGACGGTGTTTCATCGTGTTACCCAGGATGGTCTCGATCTCCTGATCTCGTGATCCGCCCGCCTCAGCCTCCCAAAGTGCTGGGATTACAGGCGTGAGCCACCGCACCCGGCCTTTTTTTTTTTTTTTTTTTTTTTTTTTGGAGATGGGTTATTGCTGTATTACCCAGGCTGGAGTGCAGTAGTGCTATCATAGCTCACTGCAGCCTAGAAATCCTGCACTCAAGATCCTCTCATCTCAGCCTCCTGACTAGCTAGGACTACAGACATGCAGCACCATGCCTGGCTCATTTTTTATTTTTGGTAGTAGAGACGGGGTCTTGCTCTATTGACCAGGCTGGTCTTGAACTCCTGGCCTCAAGTGATCCTCCTGCCTCTGCCTCCCAAAGTACTAGAATTACAGGCATGAACCACTGTGCCTGGCATTTTTTTTCTTTTGAATCACAGATGTGCTCCTTCTGCATGCGTTGCTTTGTGCTAGCTTTCTGTCTTCACCTACCTGTTTCCTCTGGTTATTTTGACAGCCATATAGACATTACCCAACTGTGGCTAGGGATGTTTTTGTTTCTTGGCTGTGTGCAATTACTTTTAGCAGATAGAGCAGATTTGGGGTCGCAGGAGATATGAGGCCTCCTCTACTGACCTCACTGGTGAGTTACCAGATTGACCTTTGTGTATGGAGAATGTAGGGAAGGAAGCAGAAAGCACTTAACCATATATGTGATGGGTGGGGGTGGGAAGGAGGGCAGGATGATATTGATTTCCACACAAGGGAGAAAAGCTCAGTGTTTTAAGTCTACTGTCTTCCCAGTTAGGTGCAAAAATTATGTCTAACTCACTCAGCCTTTGATTATCCATGGACATGGAGATTGGCATCAGCCCGAATAATTGAAATCTATACTTTATTCTCAATCTCATATTCTTCCTTAAATTCAATCTTCTCTTCTAGAGAATCATTATCTGAGTGGCTAAAAATATGAAACGTGCTTTATGGACTTCATGTTTGCTTTTTGTTCACACTTCCAACAGTCAGTAAACCCAGAAGAGGAGAAAAGAACAAGAATCCTGGTTGCTATAAGGATGGGCTAATGATTAATTCTTTGATAATTTTAAAAAGAGTCTGGGCACAGTGGCTCATGCCTGTAATCCCAACATTTTGGGAGGCCAAGGCTAGAGGATCAGTTGAGGCCAGGAGCTTGAGACCAGCTGGGTAACATAGCGAGACCCCATCTCAACAAAAAAATTTAAAAAAATTAACTGGGTGTGGTGGCACACACCTGTAGTCCCAGCTTCTCAGGAGACTGAGGTGGGAAGATCACTGAAGCCCCAAAATGAGACCCCGTCTCTAAAACAAAAGTATCAATTTTGCCGAGAAATATAGAAATTGGCCTGTCAAAAATGGTATATTTTTCCATGTCAAAAATAATGATTATTGTTACTCTTCTTATTTGTAGTGTTATAATTATTGTTATTGCTGTAATAATGGTGGCTTTGGTTAAAACAATTACAAGGGAAGCCTAATTATAATTAAGGTTGAAAGGAGTAATGAATATATTTTGGTGTTCTCAAGCTCTGATCTGCTGTTACATACATTGCTAGTTCTGCCATGGCTGGCCAGCTGTCCCTTCTCTGATAATGAGGGATGAACAAGTCACATTCTATCTTTCTGCCTCTTTTGTACTCGAAGCTGACCATCCAAAAGGAGAGAGTTTTTAATGCATGAATCTATGTATACATTTTTATTCTCTTATTAACAGGAAAGGGGTCCTGATCCAGACCCCAAGAGAGGGTTCTTGGGTCTCGCACTAGAAAGAATTCAGGGTGAGTTCATAAAGTGAAAGCAAGAATTTTGTTTGTTTGTTTTTGTTTTTGTTTTTTGAGATGGAGTCTCGCTCTGTTGCCCAGGCTGGAGTACAGTGGCGCGATCTTGGCTCACTGCAACCTCCACTCACTTCAACCTCCACCTCTCAGGTTCAAGTAATTCTCTTGCCTCAGCCCCCCAGTAGCTGAGATTACAAGTATGCACCACCACACCCAGCTAATTTTTGTAGTTTTAGTAGAGACAGGGTTTTACCATGTTGGCCAGGCTGGTCTCAAACTCCTGACCTCAGGCGATCCACCTACCTCGGCCTCTCAAAGTGCTGGGATCACAGGTGTGAGCCCCCATGCTGACAAAAGGAAGTTTATTAGCAAAGTAAAGAAATAAAAGAATGGCTACTCCATAGAGCAGCCCCAAGGGCTGCTGGTTGCCCATTTTTATGGTTATTTCTTGATGATATGCTAAACAAGGGGTGGATTATTCATGCCTCCCCTTTTTAGACCATATAGGATAATTTCCTGACGTTGCCATGGCGTTTGTAAACTGTCATGGCAGTGGTGGGAGTGTAGCAGTGAGGACCACCAGAGGTCACTCTTGTGGCCATGTTGGTTTGGTAGGTTTTGGCTGGCGCCTTTACTGTGACCTGTTTTATCAGCAGGGTCTTTATGATCTGTATCTTGTGATGACCTCCTATCTCACCCTGTGACTTAGAATGTCTTAACCGTCTGGGAATGCAGCCCAGTAGGTCTCAGCCTCATTTTACCTAGCTCCTATTTAAGATGGAGTTGCTCTGGTTCAAACGCCCCTAACACTGTCATTGCCCTTCTGCAAGCAAACCCCAACCAGCATTGTAAACACCAGAGATCAGTGTAGACATGGCCTATGAAATTGCTGCAGACATCATCTCATCTTCTGTCTTTTCCACTCTTTTTCTCCTACCACCCATTTCCTCTTTCCTGTCTTCCTCTCTGCAATGCCATTTGTTCCTCCTGGACCTTCTCAGTATGGACTATCCCAGGCTTCCTTTGCAGGAAGATTACACAGCCAGCTGTGAGAAGGAAGTCAGATAACACACATCTGATGCTCTCCTCCAGATACTGAGGCTCTTAATACCAGATGCTCTTCTGGCAGCTGTTTTTCTGGCTTCCTCTCAGAGAAGTATCCTTGATAAGAAGAGAGCCAATCAGCAAGATAGAGAATAAGATGTTGAAAGTGATGTATCTGCCGTCTAACATGAAATCTCTTAAAATCTAGGTTCTTTTTTTTTTTTTTTTTTTTTTTGGAACACAGGGTCTTGCTCTGTTGCCCAGGCTAGAGTGCAGTGGCATGATCATGGCTCACTGCAGCCTCAACCTCCGTGGCTCAAGCAATCCTCCCACCCCAGCACCCACCACCCACCCCGCCCACCCCCAGATAACTGGGAGTCCAGGAGTGCTTCATCATACCCGACTGAAAATCTAGGTTCTAATTTCCTGCTATTAAACATAAGAAGAATGAGAGCATGCCTTATGTTTCCAAATCTGACTTCAAACACTGGAAGATTCACGGTTGCAAAACTTCTGTTTGTCTTTAAAAAATATATTGGTCAAGAGTTTTCTTTAGTCTAAAATTATTGAAAGGCTAAGAGGTCACCTTAACTCCCTTCTACAGTCTTCAAAAAATGCGGGTGGCCCTTATTGCAACATAATGCTGATCTGCGTAATAGTAGCTGTGATCGTTAAGGACTCTTATCAGCATAACCTTAGTTGTGCAGGGCAGTCAGGCTGTACAGCCTCATTGCCTGGCAGCTAAGGGCTTGGTTCTGGATGCAGGCGGGACTCATCAGGATCCAGCCTTCACAATATGCTAATTCTATGATTTGGGCTAATAGCTTAATCTTTCTTTCTTTTTTCTTTCTTTTTTTTGAGACAGAGTCTCACTCTGTCAGTCACCCAGGCTGGAGTGCAGTGATGCGATCTTGGCTCACTGCAACCTCCACCTCCTGGGTTAAGCCATTCTTGTGCCTCAAGCCTCCCGAGTAGCTGGGATTACAGGTGTGCACCACCATACACCATACCCAGCCAATTTTTGTATTTTTAGTAGAGATGGGGCTGGTCTGGAACTCAAGTGATCTGCGCATCTCAGCCTCCCAAAGTGTTGGGATTACAGGTGTGAACCACTGCACCCGACCTTAATGGCTTAATCTTTCTCTGTTTCAGTTTCCTCGTTTGTCAAAGGACAATAGTATCTACATCATGGAGCACTGAGAAATACAACGATGGAATCTTTTACTGTTTCACTGGCAGCTTTTAGCGTGATAATATTCCGGTTTTTAGTGTCCCAAAGAAGAGTCTCAGAGGCTCTTATTTTAAAATTAGTACTTAAAATCATTAGACTTTTTTTTTTTTTTTTTTTTTTTTTTTGAGATGGAGTCTCACTCTGTCACCCAGGCTGGAGTGCAGTGGCGCAGTCTCGGCTTACTGCAAGCTCCGCCTCCCAGGTTCACGCCATTCCCCTGCCTCAGCCTCCCGAGTAGCTGGGACTACAGGTGCCCACCACCACGTCTAGCTAATATTTTGTATTTTTAGTAGAGATGGGGTTCACTGTGTTAGCCAGGATGGTCTCGATCTCCTGACATTGTGATCTGCCCACCTTGGCCTCCCAAAGTGCTGGGATTACAGGCGTGAGCCACCATGCCTGGCCCAATCATTTGACTTTTTTATTTTTTCAAGACAAGATCTCACTCTTGTTTAGAGTGCAGCGGCGTGATCACAGCTCACTGCAGCCTTGAACTTCTGGGCTCAAGTGATCCTCTCACCTTAGCCTCCTGAGTAGCAACTACAGGCACACGTCACCACTTCTGGCCAGTTTTAAAAATTATTTGTAGGGACAGGGTCTTGCTGTGTTGCCCAGACTGGTCTTCAAAGCCTGGCCTCAAGCGATCCTCTCGCTGCGACCTCCTGAAGTGCTGGGATCATGAGCCACTGCACCTGGCCTCACTTGACTTTTTTGTCAACAAATATTTGAGCACCTGAAGAGGTTAATTTTTTCCATTGTTAAAGAATAACTTTATTACATTTCTGAAACTGGTATTTTTCTTTCATTCAGTGCTTAGTATTCATATTTCTTTTATTTATTTATCCCATATATATTTATTTGGCACCTACCATGGTAAAGGTATTTGAGAAGAATGCAAACCATTGGACTTAACCCTGTCTTCAATTCAGTAAAAGAAATAGGCATTCACATATAAAGAATAGTCTTTCTAGATCCAGCCCAGATGTCATGCCTTCTGAGATGGTCATAACATTGCAGTACTGCAGTACTTACATTGTAGCATCTAATCAGGTTGCATTACATATATTTTTTACATTTCTTTTTCTCACCTAGAATAATCTTCTGGAGGTAGAAACCTTGTCTTACCACCCATTTCTTCTTTCGCCTCTGTAAACTCAGCATTTAAAGGAACACACAACCTAGATTAGGCTAGATCCAAAATTTCTGTTGCATGAAGGAATGAGCCACTGTTTCTAATACAGTTAGAATGTGATAGATGGTACAGATAGAGAGGGGTACAGAGCCACAGAATTCAATGATTGATTGCAGTTTGAGCAGTCAGAAAGAAGAGATTTCTTAACTAAGAAGTTAGGAATGGCTAAGTAATTTTCCCCTAAGTTAAGAAGCCAACATTTGAACCAGGGCCAGAATTTCCTGTCCTCAGAGGAGGTCTCCAGGAAAAAAAAAAAAGAATTTCCAGTTTATGGTCTTTTCATTCATTATGGGCCTATGGACCTTGGTTTTCTTAAAGGTTTTCTTCCACCTCTAATTTTTCCAAAGTTTGTTGACATCATGTACATCACATTGGGTCAAGCAATAGAGCCATAGACATGACTTCCATTGCCGTTTCTTTAAAAAGGCAAATCTGGCTGGGTGCGGTGGCTCACGCCTGCAGTCCCAACACTTTGGGAGGCTAAGGCGGGCAGATCACGAGGTCAGGAGATCGAGACCATCCTGGCTAACACGGTGAAACCCCGTCTCTACTAAAAAAAAAAAAAATACAAAAATACAGAAAATTAGCTGGGCGTGGTGGCACACGCCTGTAGTCCCAGCTACTCTGGAGGCTGAGGTGGGAGAATTGCTCGAACCCAGGAGGCAGAGGTTGCAGTGAGCCAAGATCGCACCACTGCACTCCAGCCTGGGTGACAGAGCGAGACTCCATCTCAAAAATAATAATAATAATAATAATAATAATACTAAATAAATAAAGGCAAATCTTACTCCATTCCAGAGCATATTAAATAACCAATAACCATAGAAAATAGATTCCTATCTGTATTTTATATAAAAAGAAAGTTGCTTCTTTTAAAAACTCTGAGTTCAGAAAGATCTGTAGTCCAGCAATCCCTCACAGTTGTGGTCACTGTGTAACTGCACAGTTTGGAAATGCTATTTTTTATGTCTTCACTAATGAATAGATGTTGATGGCTTCTTACTTGCAGAAACCAACTTTCCACTCCTAGTCTCAGAAACCATTCTGAAATTAATTTTTCAATCTTTACTCCCAGTTATTTACAGAATTTCTACCTAACTTACTTGGTATATAGAATCTACTTTGTGGTTTCAGTTAGTCTATGTGGATTCTTTTATCTGATGTGGTCAGATCATAAAAGAAACTAATAATACATTTTAACCTAAAAATCTGACATGTCCAACAAAGAGTAAGAGAGATATAAAGGGATTATTATTATTATTGTTGTTATTATTATTTTGAGACAGAGTCTCGCTCTGTCACCCAGGCTGGAGTGCAATGGTGCGATCTTCTCTCACTGCAACCTCTGCCTCCTGAGTTCAAGCGATTCTCCTGCCTCAGCCTCCCAAGTAGCTGGGATTACAGGGGTATGCCACCACACCCAGCTAATTTTTTGTATTTTTAATAGAGACGGGGTTTCACTATGTTGGCCAGGCTGGTCTCGAACTCCTGACCTCAGATGGTCCACCTGCCTTGGCCTCCCAAAGTGTTGGGATTACAGGCGTGAGCCACCGCACCCGGTTGGGATTATTCTTTAACATGAACATTATAGGGGGCAAAAATAAGGAGATAAGAAAATGAACACCAATATGAGCACTTTTTTTTTTCTTTTTTTTGAGACAGAGCCTTGCTCTGTTGCCCAGCCTGGAGTGCAGTGGCGCAATCTTGGCTCACTGCAAGCTCCGCCTCCTGGGTTCAGGCCTTTCTCCTGCCTCAGTCTCCCAAGTAGCTGGGACTACAGGCGCCCGCCACCACGCCCGGCTAATTTTTTGTATTTTTAGTAGAGATGGGGTTTCACCGTGTTAGTCAGGATGGTCTTGATCTCCTGGCCTCATGATCCACCCACCTCGGCCTCCCAAAGTTCTGGGATTACAGGCATGAGCCACTGCGCCCGGCCAATATGAGCATTTGAAACAGGGTCAGTGAGGCCAAGAGGTCATTCTTCTGGTTTCTCCCATCAGACCAGGGCTTTGCTGCTGTCTGAGTGCCCCTCAGGCTTCCTTAGGGTCCCCTCCTCAACCATCCCCTCCTTTGAATGTGTTTGTATAAAAACTGCTCTGGAGACCAGGAGAGCTGGCTCACACCTATAATCTCAACACCTAGGGAGGCTGAGTTGGATCACTTAAGTGCAGGAATTTGAGACCAGCCTGGGCAACATGGGAAAGCCCCTACTCTACAAAAAATACAAAAATTAGATGGGCATGATGACTCGTGCCAGTTGGGGGGCTGAGGTGGGAGGATCAATTGAGCCCGGGAGGTCGAGGCTGCAGTGAGCTGTGATTGTACCACTGCACTTCACCCTGGGCAGCAGAACAAGACCCCTTCTTAAAACAACAACAACAAAAAATCAAATATAGGTTATCATAAGAAAGCTGCAAAGAGAAGTATGTCTTAAAGCTGATGTATTAATCAGGATTGTCTATCAGGTTGGTGCAAAAGTAATTGCGGTTTTTGCCATTACTTTTGCACCAACCTAATAGGTTATGCTACTTAACAAATTAACCCTGTGATTTATTAATATTTGTGGTATTTTCTGATATGACAGAGAAACATTTTATTTCTTACACACACAAATCTTATTCTCACAATGACTTAGGAATTCTGGCTACTTCCCTCTTGCGATCATGCCATCTCAACACATGGATTCCAGGTCACCATGACAGAGAGAGACAGAGCTGATGGGTTGTATACATGCTCTTAAATATATTGGCCTGGAAGTGGCATATGTCACTTCACTTCATAGTAGCTTCTTGGTTCTAGTACCCAGTGGGATATTTGTTGTATTCAGGTTTTGGCTGTGGAATCTAGCTTAAGACTAAAATCTTCCTGCTCTAGTTTGTTTCATCAGCTCTCCCAATGTAATTGATTATTTTATCAATTTTGTTATACCTAGCACTTTATCTGTACAATGACGTCATTGGCATTTATACAGAATATAAACATATTAACAGATATTCCTATCTGTAAGTAATGGCATCTACGTCTTTGTGACTTATTTTTGATGAATTTAATTGTATCAAATCAAATTGCAGAACTCCAGCATGGATTATGCTGTATGCTGTAGATCTCAGGGAGTCAGTTTATACCTCAGGGAATAAACGTACTACCCTCTGTTATGTGTGAAAAACTCCAAATTCATTATATATGCATCTGTTATATTTGTCTTGGCTCTGATCTATATCCATCTATTCAAAATTTACGTATATGCATCTATATTTATGAAGGTACCTGCCGGTGAAGGCTGAAAAGTAAGGCTAATTGAAACTAAAGACACATGTATACTATACACTGTTCAGTAAGTCGCAGCCTTTGGCCACGGTGAAGGTCTGGATAAAAGGCTAATGTTGTAGAAAGTGTATGTTTTGAAAAACTAGGCATGTTTTGTAAATAAATGAATAAGTAAAAAGTTTAGAAATGGAACTAGACTCAGCTAAGAATTTCCTCTTCAGAGCTATTAATTTATTCTAATCCAATGGCGAAATGATGGGAGAATAGCCATGTTTAGTAGAAGCAGCTACTTAGTTGTGTGAACTAATGACTGAATATGAGTTTACAGAGCTGTTTCTTTTTTATTTTTATTTTGTTTATTTATTTATTCTTTTGAGATAGAGTCTGGCACTGTCATCCAGGCTGGAGTGCAATGGCACAATCTCGGCTCACTGCAACCTCCGCCTCCCGGGTTCAAGCAAGTCTCCTGCCTCAGCCTCCCGAGTAGCTGGGATTACAGGTGCCCACCACCATGCCTGGCTAATATTTTGTATTTTTAGTAGAGACAAGGTTTCACCATATTGGCCAGGCTGGTCTCAAACTCCTGACCTCATGATCTACCTGCCTCCCAAAGTGCTGGGATTACAGTCATGAGCCACTGCACCCAGCCTCAGAGCAGTTTCTTACCTAAACTTTTGGGAGGAAAGGACATACATTTTTTAGCAATTAAGAAATCTAGTATACTGTGTGCACAGCAAATAATAATAGCACCAAAATCTCACAAATCACCAGTGAAGAACTTACTCATTTAACCAAATACTACCTATTCCTCAAAAACGTATAGAAATAAAAAATAAATAAATAAAATATTAATAAGCCACAATAGGAAGAGGGAAGAAATATCCTTATGCAAACTATGAAGAACACAGAGAAAGCCAGTAACATGCTCAGTATTTTCTTTAGCACTGTTTTCTCAACAAATATTTATAATGGTGGAAAAGACTGTAAGGAGAACGTATTATTTGCCATCAGCTAAAATTGCCGTGCTGTTTCTCTTTACATGTATTACAGGTTGAGTATCCTTTATCTGAAATGCTTGGGACCAGAAATATTTCAGATTTCAATTTTTTAGGGGGGTGGATTTTGAAATATCTGCATTATATACTTACTGGTTGAGCATCTCTAATTTGAAAATCTGAAATCCGAAATGCTCCACCATGGCCTTTGAGTGTCATGTTGGTACGCAAATATCTCAGATTTTGGAGCTTTTCAGATATTGAATTTCAAGATTAGGGATGCCGAACCTGTAGTGTAGTCCATCCTCTACAACTCTGTTGGGTAGGCACTACTATTTGTTTTGTTTTTTGTTTTTTTTTTTGAGACATAGTCTCACTCTTTCATCCAGGCTGGACTGCATCTTGGCAGGTGCGATCTTGGCTCACAGCAATCTCTGCCTCCTGGGTTCAAGCAGTTCTCCTGCCTCAGCCTCCCAAGTACCTGGGATTACAGGTGCCTGCAACCACTCCTGGCTAACTTTTGCATTTTGGGCTAACTTTTGCATTTTTAGTAGAAAGGTGGTTTCACCATGTTGACCAGGCTGATCTTGAACTCCTGGCCTCAAGTGATCCACCCATCTTGGCCTCCCAAAGTGCTGGGATTACAGGTGTGGGGTAGGCACTACTATTAACTATAGTTAACAGAATGGGAAACTGAGGCACAAAGCAGTTCAGGCTTATCTGAGGAGACACAGCAAGTAAGTGGCAGCACCAGTATTTAAATCCAGTTATCTTCCTGTGGGAGCCTTGCTCTTAACTTCTAGATCAGACCACCTCTCTGATGGGGGATGAAACAGAAAGATGTTCTGAAATGCTAAGGAAAAGAAAGACTGGACTGGGGACCAGTCTGCCTCATGTCAGTAAGTGTGAATGAGATTTAACGCTCATCCTGCAATGGATGAAGTGCCAGCATCCTGGTTGGATTTGCCTTTAATAATTTGAAGAAGAAAAGGAGTCTGGCACTGAAGAAGCAGTAGTGTGCCTGCCTGTAGTCCCAGCTACTTGGGAGGCTGAGCTGGGGGGATCATCCATGCCCAGAGGTCAAGGCTGCTGTGAGCTGAGCAGTGATCGTACCACTGCACTCCAGCCTGGGTAACGGAGTGTGACTCTGTCTCAAAAATAAATAAGTAAATAATAAAGAAGCAGTTGCATACATAGTGGTGAGTACGCAGAAAGTGAAAACTGAGAAAAAACCATTTTCAGAGCAAGCACTGCACGTGAAAGGAGTATGGTGTCATAACAGAATCACAAGTCATAGCTGGAGAATTTACAATATTGTATGTGCGAGTGTATATTTAATGGAATACTGGAGGCCCGTGAGCAAAGAATATGATAGGATCGAATCAGTAGAAAAACATCTCTTGTCCTCAGAGAAATTCCAGATAATCTTAGATATGTCTAAGGAAAATCAGGATGTGGTCAATGATCAGGAACAATAGTCATTTACATTTGGATATGATGAAAAACAAAAGTAAAAAAGAAAAAAAATGAACAGAAAGAAGAGCCTAAGATCTAAGAGAGATGATGTTCCTCAAGGGATGAGATGAAGGAGCTAGCTTGGATGTGATACCTGGAGGACTGATTTATTTTTCACTCTTGGGTTTTTTTTTTTTTTTTTTTTGAGATGGAGTCCGGCTCTCTCACCCAGGCTGGAGTGCAGTGGCATGATCTCGGCTCACTGCAACCTCCACCTCCAGGGTTCAGCCTTCTGCCTCAGCCTCCCATATAGCTGGGACTACAGGCATGTGCCACCATGCCTGAGTAATTTTTGTATTCTTAGTAGAGATGGGGTTTCACCACGTTGGCCAGGATGGTCTCATACTCCTGACCTCAAGCGAATTCACCTGCCCTGGACTCCCAAAGTGTTGGGATTACAGGCGTGAGCCAATGCACGTGGCCGAGGACTGACACTTTGAATTGTGACTCAAAGGTCATTGAAGTACATCTCAGAAGATTTGGACCATTACATAGTAGGACATCTTGCGACAGAGACTGAACAATTGAAAAGACTAAATTCAGGGGTTGTAGTTTTACTTGCAAAATTGACTTACAGTTGACGTTAATCACCCAGAATGCAGAAAAACAGCAAAGGAATCCTAAATGGGGATTATTCATAACACATCGCTTTTGATCCATGTTTAATTGGGTGCCACCAACCTCAGCATTAGCTTTCATTTTAATTAGTGATATGGAAGAGCAAGAGAACATATCTTGAGAACAGTGCTATATTAAGGAAAGCTCTGCAAGAAATCAAAATAAGATTCTACTAGAAAACCTGCTAAGGAGTGCCCAGGGGTAGGTGGGGAGGTATGGAAAGGCAAGAACCGAAGTCTAGCTAGGCAGTGTCAGGAGACACCTGGAAAGTGGTAGTCAGCTAGAGGAAATTGCCACAAAATTAGATGGAAATTTTCAGTGTTGAGGGATCTAAAAAAGACCAGTGTGATTCAGTCCAGTGCATAGATGCAGAACTCATACTGCAAATGTCCAAATTGTCCTTCCTGTCTTTTCTTGTCAAACTTGAGCCTTTGCCATTTATTCATTCTTCCTGCAGTTATATTCTTGGATTAATTCATTCAAATGCTTATTTATTTATTAGGGATCTACATTTTGAGGTTGGCATTGAACATTATATAAAAAGTACAAGGCCGGGCACAGTAGCTCATTAATCCCAGCACTTTGGGAGGCTGAGGCAGGTGGATTGCCAGAGCTCAGGAGCAACATGGTAAAACCTGATCTCTACAAAAAAAAAAAAAAAAAAAAAAAAAAAAAGAATAAAGAAAAATTAGCCAGGCATAGTGGTGTACACCTACAGTCCCAGATACTTAGGAGGCTGAGATGGGAGGATCATTTGAGCCTGGGAAGTCAAGGCTGCAGTGAGTCATGATCATTCCACCATACTCCAGCCTGGGTGACAAAGCAAGACGCTGTCTCAATAAAATAAATAAATAAAAATAAAAAGTACAAAACCCAACATCTGCCCTCTCTTTGTCCATTTGTGATGCTTCCACTCATGACCAAAAGGGGAGCCTCTGTTTGCAGAGATCACATTGTCTGAGAGGATGCAAGAGTGTTGAAGAGGTGCCAGGCTCTTTTTAACAACCAGTTCTCATGGGAACTAATAAAGTGAGAACTCATTCACCCCTAAGAGAGAGCATTCATCCCATTCATGAGGGATCCACCAGCCTCCATAACTCAAACACCTCCCATTAGGCCCCTTCAACTTTGGGGATCAAATTTCAACATGGGATTTGGAGGGGACAAATATCCAAACCATAGCATGCACTGCCAAAGAGATATCTCTTTAGTGGAAACAGTACAAACCTTTGGGTATGATTTGAGTATGGGATGATCCAGGAATATTTAATTTAGTATTTAATTTGCAAGTAGTTGAGGCTATCATTACTCATTTATAATTTTGTTAGATGTGATCAGAGAGTGCAATCTCTAAAATTCTTACTTTTAAATTTCGCTTAAAGATTGGTTTACAAAGTTTTTCTTAGAATAAAATACACAATCAGTATTGCATAGATATTCATGGACAATTATCTATTCCTTATTCTATGCACATACATACGCACACATATATATTGGGTTTGTTGATTGTATTACTCATTTCTTCTCAGTCTTTATTTTTTAAGGTTGTTCACTTCTGAGCAAAGTATAACAAAGTCTCCCATATCACTGTATTTTTATCTTTTTCTCCCTGCTTTCCTAAGAATTTGTTTCGCAGGTTTTTAGTTATGATCACACCTTCTCTATAAGTTATGTCTTTAACATTACCAGATGACCTCTTCATTCTGTTTAGTGTCTGTTAACTTTTTAAAAATATTATCTCTCTTGATTTACATTTGTTTGCATCTGTCAGGTATGCCTTATCATTCATTTTCAACGTTTTTGTATTAATACAGGTTGAGTATCCCTAATCTGAAAATCCAAAATGAAATGTTCCCAAATCTGAAACTTTTTGAGCACCAACATAATGCTCAAAGGTCATGCTCATGGAAGCATTTCAGATTTTGGATTTTTGGATTAGGGATGCTCAACTGGTAGCTATGTACTGCAAATATTCTAAAATCCAAAAAAAAAAAAAAAATCTGAAACCTGAAACACCTCTGGTCCCAAGCATTTTGGATAACAGTTACTCAACCTGTAATGAGCATGTTTATTAGAAACTACATACATATCGGCCGGGTGCGGTGGCTCATGCCTGTAATCCCAACACTTTGGGAGGCTAAGGCAGGCGGATCACCTGAGGTCAGGAGTTCGAGACCAGCCTGGCCAATATGGTGAAACCCTGTCTCTACTAAAAATGCAAAAGTTAGCTGGGTGTGGTGACGCATGCATATAGTCCCAGCTACTCAGAGCTGAGGCAGAATTGCCTGAACCCAGGAGGCAGAGGTTGCAGTGAGCCGAGATCATGCCGCTGCACTCCAGCCTGGGTGACAGAGCAAGACTGTCTCAAAAAAAAAAAAAAAAAAAAAAAAAAAAGAAACTACATACAAAAAACTTGGCTTTGCTTTTTCAGCCTAATTCGTTAAGTCTGTTTTTAATGGGAAATTCCGTCCGCTAGCATTTAGTGTAACAACTGATGGACTTAATTATATTCCTCCATCTTAATTTGACAGCAAGTACTGTATGTCTATTCTTCTTCTCTCTTAAATGTGGCTCATGCTATTTAAATGCGAAACAATGGCTTGAGTTTAGGTCTTGACAAGCTGTATCTGAAATGACAGTGGTTGCTCCAAGTGAAAATGACTGTTAGACAATTGGAGATAAAATAGGACTGGACCCTATGCCAGGAAACAAGACTAGACAGATACATGTTGGAGGTATCAGCTGTATTAGTCACAGTTCTTCAGAATATCAGAACCAATAGCAGAATTCCTTTTTCTTTGGGGGACCTCAGTCTTTGCTTTTAAGGTCTTCAACTGATTAAATGAGGTCTACTCACATTATGGTGGGCCATCTGCCTTACTCCAAGTCTACTGATTTAAATGCTAATCACACCTAAAAAAATACCTTTACAGCAATATCTACACTGGTGTTTGACCCAACAACTGGGCACCATAACCTGGCCAAGTTGAAACATGAAATTAACCATCCCCCTCTGCACCAACAGTTGACAGAATGTGAATGGATAATTTCTAAAAACAAGTAACAACTACAATCAAACACAGAGCCAAAGATCAAGGGTTTAGCATTAGAGAATTACCACAGTTGGGGTCCATGTTTCATTAAAGAATCCAAGCATTCTTATCTTTTGGTGATACTTGTAGTGTGGTCTTCACTTACGAAATGTATATGTGTTGTTTTCTACCTTTTTCATGTTTGACAGTTTTTCTTTAGACCAGAACTTCGGATTGCAGCTATTTCTTAAGAGTTGCTATTTCATTAGCCTTATCAACATCCTAGAGATCTGTTTGCCCTGGGGTTTTGAGGGCTAAGCCCTGAGTTGTAATGCATTAACTCTGTTCCGTGCAGTCCTTCTAGGACTAAATACAGCCTGCAGCTAAATACATACTGCTTCTCCAAGGCTGCTGCTCTGCTGATGTTTCTGTCTGAACTACCCCAGACTCCAGTACCGTCTGTTAACTCCATATCTCGGAGGATCTGCAGAAAGTCCGCGTTGACCCTTTGCAATCCAGTATGCACTTTCAGGCTCATCTACTAAATAAATCCTTTCAGCATGGCTTCATTTAGTTAGGCTCTTAGTATCCCAGTTATGAGCAATTTTATTAAACTAGGAGTATCAGTGCCTGGTAGTTAAGTACAGGTGTTTTGGGTTTAAATCTCGGGTCAGCCTGAGTTCAAATCTCAGCTCCAACACTTAATAGCCATGTAAACTTACTGAAATTACCTAACCTCTCTAAAGCTCAATTTCTCCATTTGTAAAATGGGAATAATGATTGTTCTTACATCATACTATTGCTGTGAGGCTTAAATGAGATAAGGGTTGGTTATTTGAATGATAAAAAAATTGATATTTTGCTTGAAAGAAAGTATTCCTTTTCTACCTGACAACTTCCAATTCATATTTCTTTTCTCTTTTCTTTTCCATTCTTTTTCTTTTTCTTTTTTTCGACGGGGTTTTGCTCTTGTTGCCCAGGCTGGAGTGCAATAGGCAGTCTCGGCGGCTCACTGGAATCTCCGCCTCCCAGATTCAAGCAATTGTCCTGCCTCAGCCTCCCAAGTAGTTGGGAATAAAGGCATGTGCCACCACACTCAGCTAATTTTTTTGTATTTAGTAGGTTTCACCATGTTGGTCAGGCTGGTCTCAAACTCCTGGCCTCAGGTGATCCACCCTACTCAGCCTCCCAAAGTGCTTGGATTATAGGCGTGAGCCACTGCACTAGGCTCATGTTTCTTAAGAAACAAAAATTCAGGCCATAAATAGTTAAGTCTAACCTCTTTCACCAGCTGTTTGTGTTCTTTTATCTTTGTGAGCTTTTTCAGTGAGGAGATTTTTTTTTGTTTGTTTGTTTTGAGGCATGTTCTTACTCAGTTGCCCAGGCTGGAATTCAGGGGTGCAAACATAGCTCACTGCAGCCTCAACCTTCTGGGCTCAGGCGTTCCTCTCACCTCAGCCTCCCAAGTAGCTGAGACTAGAGGCACACACCAGCACGCCGGGCTAATTTTTGCACTGTTTGTAGAGACGGGGTATTGCTATGTTGCCCAAGCTGGTCTCAAACTCCTGGGCTCAAAAGATCCTGCTACCTCAGCCTCCCAAAGTGCTAGGATTACAGGCATGAGCCACTGCTCCTGGCCCGTTTTCTACCTCTGCTATAAAACAGGTTTGTTGAAGCGAATTCAAGACAGAGAATCTTATTTGCTCTCCAAGTCAATCATAGGTACCCATGATGTTGCTAAATTTAGAAAAAATAGCTCATCTACATGCATTTATTGAGCTCTGATTTGATTAGTATGATGCTAAGGTTGCCATCAGGCAAATCACAATGTCATTAAGGCTTAGTGAGATGTTTTTCTCATTCAGGGATGGTAGGAAAAATCGTCACTGGACTGGCCACTTCTAATCAACTCTTGACATTTCTGCCCAGCCTTCGTGTGTTGTCCTTATTGCTGGGATCCTTGTTGCCAAACACTTTCCCAGCTCTAAGTTGTTCAAGATCTCTCTGTCTTGATCATAATAATGTCAATGCTGGTTACAAATTTTTCTCTTGGGTTTACCTCTGCCTGTCCACTGAGGAAACGGTTAATGGAGTTGCTTTCCCATCTGAATTCTTTCTGGACTCTCTCCATTTGCCTTTACATTCTGACTCTTCTCGCTCTCTTTTCCAAGCCTGAATTCAAAAAGCAAAAGCTGAGATACTGTAATTTCCTAAATAACCCAAAGGGAAGATCTGGCATAATTTATAACCACTCTGACTGCTGAATCAACTTGCACTTGCTCTTCTCTCTAATGGAACTTTGAAGAATAACTGTAATTGAATAGTGCCTCCACCCCATCTTCAGATTTGACCGAATCAAGCCTAGATCTGGTTATATCTGGTTTTTGTTTGTTTCATGTTGTGTTTGTGCCCCACTGGGTATAAAGCCCAAGTGTGGGCTTCATCTGGATGTATTTTCATCTCACAGAGACATTAATTGAATCTCTGACAATAGTCTTGCCTCCGAGGAGTGCTCCAACTCTGGCTGCGGTATTAAACCAGGGTAGTTCTTGGTTCCCTTCAAAGGTAACCTCCCATCTGTTGACCGTGAACTACGGCAATGCAACGCTTACAGAATCACTGGAGGAGAGGATCCAAAGCGTTTACAATTCCCTGCTATGCAAAGAGTCATTCTGAGTTTTTTTAACCTATGATTGCTCTCTGTAAATACCTGGGTGCACCCAGCAAGGTGTAGAGGTTAACGTTTGCTCTCTGACCTCTGAAGACAGATGCACTGAATATGTTGCAGTTTGCAATGGGATCCGTGGCAAGTTAACAGCAGACTGCTCGTTCAGCTACTGCTGTTTCCAAAACTCTGCAGTGTCACATCTTGCTCGCGGCTGCCTTAAAGTGCTTCTCAGCTTCATTCAGCTCCCTGCTGAGTCCCTCTGAAGAACTTTGTACTGTGGCATATGACAGCGACCTGATAACATTATGATAAACTCCTATGGGTTTGAACTCAGTCCTATTCAAATTTTCTGGTGCCTAGTGGTCAGCAGTCTTAGACCTGGGGAGTAAGAGGTGTGTCTGCAGTGAATTTAGAGGTGAGAAGAAAGACGGCTGGACTCAGATATTGAGTATCTTAGAGCCTACGGACCATTTCCCAAAGCCTAGAATAGATTTCAGCGTAATTCTGGTAATTTACATAAACTAGGATAGACATGCAAAATATCTGGATATGTTAGGAAGGAGTTAAAAAGTTCTCCACACCTTTTCCTACCACCTCTGCAGCCATAGAAGCCAAGGGGAAATGCACACACACACACATACATATACACACTCTGGCAGGGAACCTGTTTTGCAAGTTTTGCTGGTAAAAAGTTCTAGGAAGGGGGCTGGTGGAGAACAGAGTCGAAAAGAAGTATCAATTGAAGGTTTTTCAAGACCTGAGTTTTCAAGGTAACTTTATCCTGCAGAGAGAGACACGCATGGCCGCTGTAGGTTTTTCTTCCACCAATTAAGTGCATTGTTAGACAGGGAGGGGCAGATTAACGAACGCCTATAATTTTGATCATTGTTTTCTGCAAAACAGCTCAGGCTTTGAAAATGAAGCCATCGTTCCCGGCTAAGTTTCTGCCAACAGCACAAATTATACTGTGCAGAGATCCAAAGTCCCTAAAAAGGTTTCATTAATGAACAATTTCAGACGATTGTTTAAGTCTTTGCCTGACAGGTAATGTTGGCATGTCGGCAGGTGGGGTTAGGGTTTCCATGGAGATTTATGATGTCATGCTTGAAAGAGCATGTCAAGACAGCCGATTTAACAAGTAGCTACTCAAAAAGTCCTATAGGCTACAAGTAGGTTTTATGCAAATGATGAGAGTTTCACTGGGAAAAACTGCAAAAGAAAACAGCCCAGACATGGAGGGGGGTTTTACCTGACAGCTCCGAAGGAAGACCCTGGAGTCCATTCCAGACAAAAACTTCCAGAAGAATTAGATTTTCTGCTTTAACTGCCACCTCACCTGTGGAGCTCTGGGTACAGGTAAATATGCGGGGTTTTTTTCTTCCGAGTTTTTGCCAAAAATTATTTGGAAACATTTCGCTCTGTTTCTCGGCATTGTTCTCTTGGCAGGAAGAAGTGAATCAATAAGCCCAGCTTTCCCATAGCAATGTTCGTGCTAAAGGGCTGTTTTTAAGGGCTTTTTTTTTTTTAATTGAATGAACTGAGATTTTTGAATAGAGCTGAAAACAAGCGATGCATTGTGCGTTCTGCTGATTGTGCCCGGTGAATACTGCTGTAAAAGTGCCACAGATAAGGGTTAGATGGACAATCTGAAAATTGAGATGCTCCATGTATTTCTTATTTATTCCCAGATATATGTGTGTGTGTGTGTGTGTGTGTGTGTGTGTGTGTGTGTATTCTTTTACTCTTACGACAAACCTGAAATTGAGACTATGGGTAGTTTTGTATTTTCACATTGTAAAAATGCCAAAAATAAAATCCATGGAATGTTGCAGAAATAGTCTTTGAATCAGGTTTATGAACATTGCACTTTTTTAAAAGTACGTATCTGATGCTTTTCTCACCGAGGCATTTTTCCCAGACTAGAAAAAAACAGTCCTGATAGAGACATCCAGTTTTTGAGCTTTTAGGGAAGCAGGATTTCTAAATTCCAAGAAGATAGATAAAGACTTCTTGGAGGAAGGTGGGGTGTGGGTGATAAAGGTAGTTTTTAAAGCATGGTTTAAAAGAAAATACTGGTCACTTGGGAGTATGAGGGTTTTTTTTGTTTGCTTCGGCTGCCAGTGAGGATAAGTAAACAGTCTTGCCAGCCATTTGGATGTGATAGCAATCACTGGATGCAGCCGTGGATCTGTGAGTTAGCTGAAAGGGGTTAGTTCAGAGGCATCAGTTGCCCTGTGAGTAGTTAGTTCCACCAAGCTTAAAAAGAACACAAAGAAAGCCTATTGTTTCTTCCACACAGTGCATGGCAGTGTGTGAGGTTAAAGCGCAGAGTTTAGAATCATCGAAAGATACCTGTGAAATGGGAATTTGGACTTTTAAAACTAAAACTACTTAGGAATAAGTGGATAGGCTTTCAAAATGTTTTAAGAACTGCCTCATGTGTGAGAATGAGACCTCTTGAAATTTTGCAGTTAGATAATGTGGATTAATGCCAGAACTCACATTCATATTAAATTGTTACCACAGTTATTGCAAAACAGTGAGTGACAAAGAACTGTGCCTCCAACATCGGAAGGTCTGGGCGTTGAGTTCTGGCTTCACCACTTAGTGGCTGTATAACTAGAGGAAAGTAAATTCATGTCCTTAGGCCTCAGTCATCATGTCCATAAAATGGGATGCCAGTAGCTAGCTGTGTTGTGAGGATTAAATAACAAAACAGACGTAACACAGTTCTAAGCATTCATGTTCCAAATGTTAATGATTGTTTTTATTGACTGCTGAAATGGCATTGGATGTTTAGAAAGTGTTTTTATATTCTTTACTTCCTCTTATCATTACAAGTAATGACTAGCAGTCAAGTAAGGCTAGTAGTCTTTTTTTTTAAAAAAAAAAGACAGGGTCTCACTCTGTCACCTAGGCTGAAGTGCAGTGGCGCGATCTTGGCTCACTGCAACCTCTGCCTCCCAGCTAAAGCAATCCTCCCACCTCAGCCTCCTGACTACTGGCGCATGCCACTGTGCCAGGCTAATTTTTTGTATTTTTGGTAGAGATGGGGTTTCACCATGATGCCCAGGCTGGTCTCAAACTCCTGGGCTCAAGTGATCTACCCACCTTGGCCTCCCGAAATGCTGGGATTACAGGCTTTAGCCACTGCACCCGGCCTTGGCTAGCAGTCTATTTCCACTTTACAGATGCAGAAACTGTGGCTTAGAGAGTTACTGGGAAATACGACATAATAAACTATCCTATACTGCCTGCACTTTTTCTCATTTTAGGAGGCATAGAAAAAAAATGAATGTGTTATTGAAATAACTCCCAGCAGCAGCAATGGTTCTGTAAAGTAATTAAAATACAAAATGTTAAGTATGCCAAAGGAGCCAGGGTATTTATATTTTTATATTAATTATGCTTTTGCCACTTTTTTCTAGACAGGCTACAGAAGTGATATTAATTTACTTTTTACTGGTACCTACTGATAGGAGCTCCAGTACTGCACAGACTTAAAATTTTAAATTCTACCTGCCTGAAATTTTTCTTGGCCATACAAGTAGAGTCGGATTTTAATGTTACAGGTATTTTCGGAGTGAGAACCCAAGTCACCAAGGGGCTGTGGTTGCTACAGGGTGCAGAAGGAGCCTAGGAGTGGAATATACTGTCCTTTATTCCTTCTGTATTCTAGACGTTGGCACTTCCTCCCTTGCCTCTATCCCAGACAGAAACACAGCCCATAATTATATTCTACATCCATTGTATGTAAGAGACAAATATGTTTTTCATTGTGCTATTTTTAGCCACAGTGTTTCTAGCTGGGGAAAACACTCTTCATTCCAGGGTTTTCTTAACAATTTTTCCAGTTTTTCCATGTCAGACTATTCAGAATTATTCAGGTTCCACACTCCTGGGAGAAGGCTCTTAATGAAGTACTGAGTAGGCTCATCGAGGGGGATTCTAGAGGGATTTTGGCATCTGAGCTGCTGAGCCTGAACTCATTCTATGACAGATGATGTCTGTGGTCCCATGAATTAGGCTGCATTGAGGACTCTCATTCCCAGCACTGTTTGGGGGCACTGGGAAAAGGTTGAGTTACCTTATCCCAAGGGTAGATCTATAAGGAGAAAAGCAAATATTTATTTATTTATTTTAAATTTCTGCTTTTATTTTTAGATATAGGAGGTACATGTAGGATTGTTGCATGGGTATACTGGATCCAGATAATGAGCATAGTACCCAATGGGTAGTTTTTTAACCCACATCCCACCTCCATCCCCACTCTAGTAGTCCCCAGTGTATTTTGTTCCCATGTTTACATCCATGTGTGCTCCATGTTTAGCCCCCACTTGTAAGTGAGAACATGTGGTATTGGGTTTTCTATTTCTGCATTAATTTGCTAGGAAAATGGTATTCAGCTCCATCCATGTTGCTGCCAAAGAAATGATTTCATTCTTTTTTATGGCTTTATAGAATTCCATGGTGTACATGTACCACATTTTCTTTATCCAGTCCACCATTGACGGACACCTAGGTTGATTCCATGTGTTTGTGGATAGCACGGTGATGAACATAGAAGTGCATGTGTCTTCTCGGTATAATGATCTATATTCCCTTGGGTATATACCCAATAATGGCATTACTGAGTCAAATGGTAGTTCTGTTTTAAGCTCTTTGAGAAATCTCCACACTGCCTTCCACGGTGGCTGAACTAATTTCACTCCCACCAGCAATGTATAAGCACTCCCTTTCCTCCACAGCCTCACCAGCATGTTATTTTTTGACTTTTTAATAACAACCATTCTGACCGGTGTGAGATGGTATCTCATTGTGGTTTTGATTTGCATATCTCTGATGATTAGTGATGTGGAGCATTTTTTCATATGTTTGTTGGCTTCTTGTATGTCTTCTTTTCAGAAGTGTCTGTTTATGTCTTTTGTCCACTTTTTAATGGGGTTGTTTTTTGCTTGTTGATTTAAGTTCTTTACATATTCTGGACATTAGACCTTTGTTGGATGCATTCTTTGTGAATATTTTCTCCCATTCTGTAGGTTGTTTGCTCTGTTGATGGTTTCTTTTGGTGTACAGAAGCTCTTCAGTTTAATTAGGTCCCACTTGACAATTTTTTTATTGTTGCCATTGAAAGCAAATATTTATTTCATTCAAAGTTTTAGTTTCAAATATGAATCACAAAGCTGCAATTTTAGGGTAGAAAAGAGTTTTGAACTCAAACATGGTGCCAAAACTCCAAATAGGTTTTGAGTCACTGATGAAATGTTTCTTAAATTTTATTTTATTTTATTTTAGATTCAGGGGGTACATGTGCATGTTTGTTTCATGGGTATATTGCCTACTGGTGGGGATTGGGCTTCTAGTGTACCCATTATTCAAATAGTGAACATCATACCCCATAGGTAATTTTTCAACCCTCACCCCCTTCCCACCCTCCCTCCTTTTGCAGTCCCCAGGGTCCATTATTTCCATCTTTATGTTCATATATACCAATTGTTTAACTCCCGCTTAATAAGTGAGAATATGCAGTATTTGTTTTTTTTTGTTTCTGAGCTAGTTCACTTAGGATAATGGCCTCCAGCTCCAACCATGTTACTACAAAAGACGTGTTTCATTCTTTTTTATGGCTGTGTAGAATATTCACATATATACAGGAATATATATATATACATATCTATGAATGTGTAGAATATTCATATATATGAATACATATGAATGAATATATATGTGTGTTTGTGTGTATATATAGGACTATATATACACATCTATGAATGTATACAATATTCATATATATGAATATATATGAATGAATATATATGAGTTTGTGTATGTATATATACATATAGATCCTGTTTTAGAAGTCCAGTGAAGCTTTTTATTACACTTAATTGTTGTAGTGTTCAGAGATTATCTTTGATCAATAAGTAGTGATCGCATTGAGCAGAGCACTTTATACCTAGTGGGTTTTAGCAAAGGCTTGTTAAATCAGACAGGCAGCGTGCAGTGACTGAAGAAGTCTACTGCCTGGATTCGGATCCTGCCTTCATTACTTGCTCGTAGCACAGGCTTTCTACTGAAGAGCATATGAAGTTTTGTTCATATTCCAAATAAAATAGAGCCCCTGAATTTCCAATGCCTCTTGATAAAGGAATTAGTGGTCTTTAAGTATTACATTATTCTCTTTTAATGTCATTTTTGGAATTTTCACAGAAATGATTTCTTCAGAAAGAAAGGCACTGAAAATTTAACTGGAAGTTCCTCTCAGCTGGCTACCGGGGAGGTAGAGAGCAGAGAGTTCTCCTGGGTGGGATGGATTTCTAGAATCTCTTTACAGCTGAGGCCCTTTTCATCGCTATTTATTAATTTGACTTGATCAGAAGCAATCCAGTCTTGAAGGTGTAGTTTCTAAAATCTCTTTATTTCAAAGAAAGTCACCCTGAAAAATGGTGTCATCCCAGATGACCTTGCTTTTTCTCTTCAGATGTCTGGCCACAGAAGGGATCAGCAGGTAGAATGGGAAGGCTGTTTTCATCCTTGGGCATTAATTGGGCTTCCCTCTTTTCTTTCTTTCTTTCTTTTTTTTTTTTTTTTTGAGACATGTCTTACTCTGTCACCCAGGCGGGAGTGCAGTGGCGAGATGTCCCCTCATTGCAACCTCCGCCTCCTGGATTCAAGTGATTCTCCTGCCTCAGCCTCCCGAGTAGCTGGGATTATAGGCATGTGCTACCACGCCCCGCTAATTTTTGTATTTTTAGTAGAGACAGGGTTTTGCCATGTTACCCAGGCTGATCTCGAACTCCTGGCCTCAAGTGATCCGCCTGCCTCATCCTCTCAAAGTGCTGGGATGACAGACATGAGCCAGTGCTTCCGGCCAGCTTATCCTAATGGCAGGAAGCTTTGATACTTTTACTTCCTGACCACAGACTTAGTAGGCAGCAGGAACAGTCTTCAACTCCCTGGTTGTATAATTATGAGAGCCAATGTGAAATATTATGCATTTGGAGAAACCCTTCTCTAGAGCTCTTATAGAAAAGGAATGTACAGCCAAGTTTATGGGAAGCATGAGGATGGTGAGTCCAAAGTCAAGGTAGGTGATAGCATTGGTGGCCCCTTGCAGCGCCGGGAGTCTATATGGCGGTCTAACTTCGCACCCCCTATTTGTCACTTCATAGCACTCTTCACTTGCACTCCGTTTCACTTGCTCATGATTAAGCAACAAACGTGGTAATGGTGTTTCCTACTCTGAGTTTCACGAGATTTAGTAAACGCACATGATCATGCTGGTCCCATCGAAGTGATGATAGGAGTCCTTGGAGCTGTGGTCTCTGCCCTGGCTAGTTGCACCTGCTCTGTGCTCTGCTCAGATCATACAAGATGGAGAGAGCAGAGACCCCATCAGAGAGAGGCTTCTGTTGGCTGCAGTGTGACACTGTAGACTTGCCAGAAAGGGCTCTCTTTGGACCTACTACTTGCCACTCAGAAGCAAATGGGCTGCAGCCTCATACGTTTTTGGAGTGAATAAGAGAACTAAGATTCTGATGGACCCTTGGTGATTTTCTCTCTTCAATATTATGAATGTTCATGAATGCCCCTCAGAAGGTCACAGGGATGTCAGATCTCATTTTCTCCCTTTCCCCTTCCCCTTCCCTTTCCTTTCTGAGACAAGTTCTCTCTTTATCACTCAGGCTGGAGTGTAGTGGTACAATCATGTCTCACTGCAGCCTCAACCTCCCGGGCTCAAGCAATCCTCCTGCCTCTGTCTCCCAAGTAGCTGGGACTGCAAGCATGTACCACCACGCCAACTAATTTTTTTTTTTTTTTTTTTTTTTAGGTAGAGCCAGGGTCTCACTTTGTTACTTAGGCTGGTCTCAAACTCCCGGGCTCAAACAATCCTCCCACTTTAGTCTCCCCAAAAGTTTAGATCAAAGGTGTCAACCACTGCACCTGGCCAGGTCTCATTTTCATAGCAGTCACTGGTAGTAAGGTAAATGTGCTGCAGATAATCGTTTGGCCTGTGTTTTCGAGGGACCTTTTTGTTTTTTGATTGTCTCTTTGAATTTTGCACAAAGAAGGGTTGCATGGGCTCCGTTCATCTTTAACTTATTATTTGCATCCTTTTTTATGATAAGTTTTAAGACTACTGAAGAAAGCAGCTCCAGTAAAGAGCCTCACAAAGGCCAATTTTCAATTTCTCCCTTGTGGGCTGTGTGTGTGTTTATGACGGTCAGAAGAAGACAGACTCTCATTTAAGACTATTCTCTCTTCAAAGCAATTATAAAGTGGCCCCATCATAGATGAACTTGACCCCTTTTAATTGCTGGTTAGATTGCTTCTTTTTTCTCTCCCTGTTGTGAACAGGACTGCAGTGACCATCCTTGTATCTGTGCATGTGGGAACGAATCTGAAGGACAAATTTCTAGAATGTCAAGTTGGATTGCTAGTTTTGGAAGGTATTGCCCAAACTTTTTCTCAAAAACACTCAGTTTATTCTGTCGATATGAATGTTGCAGGGGATATTATGGTACATTCAGAGAATACAGTTCACTACCGTGATGCCAATGTGTGAAATACACTTGACATGTGGGTAGGAACACATGACCAAGTTATATTTAGTAAACAATCTACCGAGCAGTATAGTTAATATGATCCCATTTATTATTTTATTTTCTAACAATTACTAGTGATACTTTAGTTTGGTTCTTGCTTTTCTAAACTGTTAACCGTGAACATATAACTATTTAAAACTTATGCTGGGTTTGGTGGGTCATGTCTGTAATCCCATCTTGGAAGCCAAGGCAGGAGGATCACTTGAGGCCAGGAGTTTGAGACCAGCCTGGCCTACATGGCGAAACCCGATCTCTACTAAAAATATAAAAATTAGCTGCACACGGTGGTGTGCATCTGTAATTCCAGCTACTTAGGAGGCTGAGGCAGGAGAATCACTGGAACCCGATGGCGGAGGCTGCAGTGAACGGAGATCACACCACTGCACTCCAGCCTAGGTGACAGAGCAAGGCTCTGTCTCAAAAAAAACAACAACCATATATTATTCATTAAATGCATGTTCATGCTTACTTAACCAACAGTATGGCCCTTTGGCTTAGTCTCATAGTCTATCTGACCCTTATTTTCTTTTCTTTTTTTTTTTTTTTCAAATGCCCCTTTCATTATGAAACTCTTTTTTAACTTTTAATTTAAGTTCAGGGGTATGTGTGCAGATTTGTTACATAGGTAAACTTGTGTCATGGGGCTTTGTTGTACAGATTGTTTCATCACCCAGGTATTATTTTATTTTCATTTTAATTTTTTAAATTTCTTTTTAGAGGCGGGGTCTCACTGTGTTTTGCCCAGGCTGGTCTCGAACTCCTGGTCTCAAGCAATCCTCTCGCCTCTGCCTCCCCAAATGTTGGGATTATAGGCATGAGCTACTGCACTCAGCCCACCATTTGTTTTAAAAAGGGTGGATCCTATTTGTATAAAAAGCCATGTGCATTTTCTGTGTACTTGTCTACACATTAATTTCCAGGCTGGGCGTGGTGGCTCACGCTTGTAATCCCAGCACTTTGGGAGGCCAAGGGGAGGCAGATCACGAGGTTAGGAGATCGAAACCATCCTGGCTAACACGGTGAAACCCCGTCTCTACTAAAAATACAAAAACAAAATTAGCAGGGTGTTGTGGCGGGCGCCTGTAGTCCCAGCTACTCAGGAGGCTGAGGCAGGAGAATGGCATGAACCCAGGAGGTGGAGCTTGCAGTGAGCTGAGATTGCGCCACTGCACTCCAGCCTGGACAACAGAGTGAGGCTCCATCTTAAAGGAAAAAAATTTCTGGAATGATGTCCAATAAATCAGAGAGAGGGACTAGAAGACTAATGAGGACAGAAGCTTTTATTCTTAACACCTATATTTTGCTACCATTTATATTTTCATCATATGCATATAACATTTTAACATTTAAAAACTAGTTTAAACAGAAATGGTTGCCCTGGAATGTGGCCTGTGTTCTTTCAAGGGAGGCCAGCAGTTTCTACAGTGGCTGAGATGGTACCTTCATCTCACACACCTACGCAGGAGTGCATTTGTGCTTTGATGTGGTTGTCCCTTGAAGAAGGAAGCAGTTCTGTTTTTCTTTTTTGCCTTTTCCATTATAGGATCAGTCACTTCTTGGGGCATTAGTAGTCTCATTTCCAGTGGCATCTTCCCTTGGCAAAAGGAATCCCAGATAGGACCTCATCTTTCTAAACAAATGCTGTTTTGGGTCCTAACCATCCCATGTTTGGTTTGAATATGTTTAAGTTGCCTGGAATTATCAACAAAAGAATTAAATTTATTGTAGGTCAGGGCATCTTTTGACTCATTGTATAAAACATTCACTTTAAATGTATACCGAAATGTCCTTTAGGCCAGGCGCAGTGGCTCATGCCTGTAATCCCAGCACTTTGGGAGGCCAAGGCAGGTGGATCACCTGAGGTCAGGAGTTCAAGACCAGCCTGGCCAACATGGTGAAATCCCGTCTCTACTAAAAATATAAAAATTAGCCAGGCATGGTGGCGGGTGCCTGTAATCCCAGCTACTAGCGGGGCTGAGACAGGAGAATCGCTTGAACTTGGGAGGCAGAGGTTGCAGTGAGCCGAGATCGCGCCACTGCCCTCCAGCCTGGGCAACAAAGCAAGACTCCATCTCAAAAAAAAAAAAAAAAAAAAAAATGTCCTTCATACCTAAACCTTACCTCTTGCTAATTTGCTGAGGGTTCATTTTAGATAAAAGGTGTTTAGGTTTTCATATTAAGTTTGTAACTGTATAGCTATGATTCAGTTTCCTAAATGAAAAAAGAAACTGTTTTAATGTACAGACTATTTAGATTTGAAAAGACTGTGAGAGCTTTTTCTTTTATAGCAAGACAAGTCAAGAATAGAAGGCACACTGCGAGAGGGATGTCTTTTGAAAGAAAAGAAACACTACTTTTTATATTCTCAAATCACTGAAGAAAGCTTTAGACATAATTTCAAACACTAGCTCCTGTTTAATTCAGATGCACAGAATGCATTAAAACCACGAGTGTAGTGGACGTGATTTATACATTCTCTTAGCACAAATCAGTACCTATCTTCACTGTAATTAGACTTTTCTTCCTTTCTTCTTCTCAAAAGCTACTTTTGAAACCTTATGTTTTCCCCGGACATATTTTCTGTACTTCATAAAATAGCTCAGTTCTGCAACTAACTGCAAATATTTGCAAAAGGGAACAAATGTAAAATAAACGTCCCCTAATGCAGTGTTTGGTGAAGAAACATATGTCTGACATTAGTTGGTTAACCTGAAAAATAATAAGAAACAACTCTACTTAGAGGAAAGGGGGTAGAATTGAGCTTGTACTATGCAAATCAAGAGAAAGCTATAATTTACGCAATTTTTATTAAAGAGAATACAAGTGCTGTAGGCTTGGGGTGGTGCTAAGTCATATTTAAGCCTAATTGAGCTTTTTCTATATCATTAGAAAAATGGGCCAAGTTTCCTATATTATAGGGTAAATACAACATTTTCTTCCTGCAAATATTAAATACCACTGGCTTTTTAAGACGTAAACATCCAAATCTCAAATGTCTTTATTCATGCCAATGCAATACAATAAAAATATTCCCTGTATACACTTAAATCACTGCAAGTAAGCCTTAGAATCCCCACAAGTATTATTACTTACTATATCTCAGAAACTTTCACACACATTATTTCAAATATAGTTCTCCCAAAAAAACCCGACGGAGAGATACCTATAAACCAAGGCTGAGACTAGCCTAGACGGTTGATTCTTTAGACAACAGGAGTGGAGATTTGAACCCAGCTATTGTGACTCAAGCAAGCCTAGGGCATGTTTCTGAGATCTCTAAGGTGTGCGCTGTGAAACCGGTGGCTCATTTTATTGGTTGGATTTCCAAACACGACTATCACAATCATGCCAGGAATCAGTGACTGACTTCTTGCCTTCGTGGCCTGAAGTTCTCCTCTGCACCTCCTACCTTTTTGCCATTTCAGTGATGCACCAAAGGGTGGAGTTGAAGAACATCAGTTTTGCTGCTTGTTGGCAATACTCTCAAAAAGGCGTGGGGAGGGAGAGGTGTAACTCACCCCTGAAGTCAAGCCTGGAGATTACTTGTCAGGAATGTCAAAAGCGTTTGTTAAGCAACCTTCTTCCTGGCATTTTAAGAAGAAAGCCGCATACATAGATCAAATCCCTTCCTTCACAAACCTGTACTCTCTGAACAGACCCTTGGAATTCAGCCTAGAGAAAGAATACTTGGTGGTTCATAGAACTTGGTTCACAAAAGAGTGCTTGCTGCCCACGCATTTTGCACAATGACTCCCAAACACATACAGTGCACATTGGCAACAATTTTACGTGTGTTTCCAAAAGTGCTTACTGGAATTGAAGGGACACATTTGGCACTTTTTTTTTTTTTTGAAATGGGGTCTCTCTCTGTCACCCAGGCTGGAGTGCAGTGGTGCAATCTTGGCTCACGGCAACCTCCACCTCCCAGGTTCAAGCGATTCTCCTGCTTCAGCCTCCGGAGTAACTGGGACTACATGTGCCTGCCATCACGCCTGGCTAATTTTTTTTTTTTTTTTTTTTTTTGAGTAGAGACAGGGTTTCACCATATTGGTCAGGCTGGTCTTGAACTCCTGACCTCGTGATCTGCCCACCCCCCCGCCCCTCGGCCTCCAAAAGTGCTGGGATTACAGGCGTGAGCCACTGTGCCTGGCCACATTTGGCAACTTTCATTGGTCAATGATTGATGCAAGCCAGAATAAGAATAGATTGGGCCGGGTGCAGTGGCTCACACCTGTAATCCCAGCACTTAAGGAGGTCGAGAGAGCAGATTGCTTGAGACTAGCAATCTGAGATCAGCCTGAGCAACACAGGAAGACCCTGTCTTCACAAAAAAATGAAAAAAGTTAGGCCAGGTGCTATGGCTCACACCTGTAATCACAGCACTTTGGGAGGCTGAGGTGGGTGGATCACCTGAGGTCAGGGGTTTGAGACCAGCCTGGGCAACATGATGAAACCTGTGTCTACTAAAAATACAAAAAATAGCTGGGCGTGGTGGTGCACCCCTGTAATCCTAGCTACTCAGGAGGCTGAGGCGTGAGAATCACTTGAACCCAGGAGGCGGAGGTTGCAGTGAGCCGAGATCACACCACTGCACTCCAGCCTGGGCGACAGAGTGAGACTATGTCTCAAAAAAATTAAATTAAAATTAAAATTGAGCCTGATGTGGTGGCACATGCCTGTAGTTCCAGCTATGCAGGAAGTTAAGATGGGAGGATCCCTTGAGCTTGGGAGATCAAGGCTGCAGTGAGCTGTGATTGTACTACTGCATTCTAGCCTAAGAAACAGAAAGAGACACTGTCTCGAAAAAAAAAGAAAGAAAAAAAACAGATCAGAGGCCCTGGCCTGGGGTCAGTTTCTCCAGAAAGGCCTGCACAATGGAGTCTTCATGTAAAAAATTTCTTACATCCTGATTTTTAAAAATCAGATGATCAGGAAACATTGAGTTCCGATTCCTTTGTTACAACCTCCACTAAAGCTAAGTAACAGCTGCTGTATTAAGATGGGGCTCCCCCTCTCCATCCCACACCTGCCTCCCTTACATGCCTAACTCCTGTTGTAAATAGGGACCCTAATCTGATGTTTTTGTAGTCCCTTTCCTAGGGGCACTGTGGGGAGGTGGGAGGAATTTCACCTTTGTTGTTGGACAGACTTAGATTTGAGAACTGGTTCTACTACTTACTGTTTGTGTGGTCTGGGACAAGTCACTTGGTCCAAGTAAGCTTCTGCATCTGTTAAAAAAAAAAAAAAAAAAAAGTGGCGGGGAGCTAAGAATTCCTGCTCAGCAAGTTGGTTTGCAGATCAGAGGCAGTGTGTGAGAAGTACTTAACCCAGCACCTGGCATATAGTAGATGTTCAGGACATCGTAGCAACAATAAGGGAGACATCTCACAAAACATTTTGTGAGAAAGGATCAGTTTCTATCTAGTCAATGTCTTAAACATTCATAGGTTGTTCATGGTGGGAGCTGCTCGAGGAATCATCCTAGTTTTATGGAGGAGGAATCTGAAGCTGGAGGAATTGTCTGCTTCAAGATTACTTAGTTAAAGGCAAACAGGTTCATAGCCAGTGGCTCTTCACCAGCCCACAAAAAGGCCTCAGATTATAATTTTGAAGATAAGTATATGAAAGTGCTATTTGAGTGATTAAGTGTAAGCATCAGATCATTTTGAACTGGTGAGATGGCTCACACATGGAATTCCAGCACTTTGGGAGGCCCATGAGGGAGGATTGTTTGAGCCCAGGAGTTCAAGACCAACCTGGGCAACATTGTGAGAGCCTTTCCCTACAAAAAATAAAAAAAAATTAGCCAGGCATGCTGGCACACACCTGTGGTCCTAGCTACTCTAGAAGCCGAGGCCAAAGGATTGCTTGAGGCCAGAAGGTTGAGCCTGAAATGAGCTCTGATTGCACCACTGTGCCACAAGCTGGGCGACAGCAAGACACTGTGTCCAAAAAAGAAAGATAATTTTGATTAGCACAAAGATGGGACAGCTACATGTGATCAGATTTGGAAAAAAAGAAATAACCATTCATTCATTCATTCATTTACTCGGCACTGATTGAGTCTAGTTTGGACAGGTATTGCCCTAGTCTCTGGGATGACAGCGAGAGGCAAAACACAGACACTCACTGCCTGCATAGAGCTCAGAATGTAATGGTGGGAAGGCAGAGGAGGAAACAGATATACAGATAATTTTAGATGGAGATACCTGCCATGAAGGAAGTAGAGGAAGGCCAGGTGCAGTGGCTCATGCTTGTAATCCCAGCACTTCGGGAGGCTGAGGCAGAAAGATCGATTGAGCCCGGGAGTTTGAGACCAGCCTGGGTAATATAGCGAGACCCCACCTCTACAAATAATTAAAAAAAAAAAAAAAAGAAATAGGATTACGTGAAAAGGAGCCAGTCTTGCAAACAGCCGGGCAAAGAGTGAGCAAGAGTTTTTTGGGAAGAGGTGCACACAGCAAGTGCTGAGACCCAGAGGAAGGAAGGGGCTTGTCTGCTGAAGGACCCAGGTGCCCTGGGAGAGGTAGCCAGAGGCGCTTAGTAAGCTTCAATCAGGATTTTAATCTTAATATAGTGCTGAGGGTTTTAAGCAGAAGAGTGATAGAAGAGAGTTAGCTTTTGTGCAAGCACTATTATTCATGGAAGTCCCCTTTCGATGGGGTAGTGGGGACTCCTAACTAAGCTGTCCTTCTATCTCTGTGGCTGTCTCAGAGAAGCACTGTGGAACTCCAGGGTGCTACATAGCTCACCACGGTGACCCCCAATCCAGGCCACTTACAGAAGCTTGAAGATCTGTGATTTGCTCACCCAGGCTCCCATGCCGAGTGTTCTTGTCATTAACTCAAAAGCCAAATGCTGGTATTTCTGTTCTTACTTGCTTGATTGTTTGTTTACCAGTTCTCAACATCTTCAGTGTCCACTTGGTTACTAAAATGTTTACTCCTTAGCCCGGTGTGTAGGCATGTGCCTGTAATCCCAGCTACTCAGGAGGCTGAGGCAGAAGAATCTCTTGAACCTGGGAGGTAGAGATTGAAGTGAGCCAAGACTGTGCCACTGCAATCCAGCCTGGGCAACACAGCGGGACTCTGTCTCCAAAAAAAAAAAAAAAAGAAAGGAAAGAAAAGAAAAGAAAAGAAAAAATTATCCAGGCATAGTGGTACTCACCTGTAGTCCCAGCTGCTCGGGAGGTTGAAGCGGGAGTATCACCTGAGCCCAGGAGATTGAGGCTGCAGTGAGCCATGATCAGGCCACTGCACTCCAGCCTGGGCGACAGAGTGAGACTCTGTCTCAAAAAGAATATAAACATAATAAAAATAAAATAAAATGTTTCCTCTTGATCACAAAAAAAAGGATATAGTTCTATGCAATCATGTCTGAAACAAGATACGTGTGTCATGCATCCCTGAGTTCGGGTTACCTCAATGACATGACCATTTACCTAATCTTTGCTTTTTCATCTGCTCTCAATTGAAAAGAAAGAAACCATTAATTATATTGAAAGATGCTGACTTGTAAGCTTCTCCCCTCTCCTGGCTCAGGTCAGTTGCTCAGAATGCACCCAGCAAAGATTGGCTGAACAAAGACAGGGAGATGTTGTGAGTCCCACTGATGCCCTTAACACTGGGCATTGTTCAACTTGGGGTCATTTGTGAAAATGATGGGAATGCAACTTCCTCACTTTACAGATGAGAAAACAGCCTCAGAGAAATGCTGGGATATGGGATATGAGTTGGTCTCATAGCCTGTGAGTGCCAGAGCCAGCTCGAATCCAAGTTTCTGACTCACAGTGACTCTTACCCAGCAGGACGTATTCTTCAGAGGCCATGTGTTGAAAACAGTTAGGTGGGTTGGGGGCTGCAGGCCATACCATTAGGAAATGGGGGGCATGTCCTCTGGGTGGTTCCAAAGCATTTGGATGTTACAGCCCTGCCTTTCTTTATTCTGTTGTTCTAGAAGCTCCAACCTGGTGTGCTTTTAAGGCAGATATGGCCACAAATGAAGCACATTCACATGACTGCACTGCCTTTCTGGATGAAACAATTTGACCAAACACTGGTGTTGAGACAGTTGGTGATTTGGGCTTTGCCACGTGGTGGGAATGACACAATAAATATATTTTGATATGAATTAGGTAAAGATAACCTTGGGCTGTATGTGAACATTAACTGCCCAGTGGATACTGGGGAACTATAAATGTCTCCGTCCAACTCTGTTCAACTCTAATTTTTTTTTTTTTTTGAGACGGAGTCTTACTCTGTCACCCAGGCTGGAGTGCAATGACGTAATCTTGGCTCACAGCAACCTCTGCCTCCCGGGTTCAAGTGATTCTCCTGCCTCAGCCTCCCAAGTAGCTGGGATTACAGGAGCCCGCCACCATGCCCAGCTAATTTTTGTATTTTTTAGTAGAGATGGGGTTTCACCATGTTGGCCAGGCTGGTCTCGAACTCCTGACCTCAAGCCATCCACCTCCCTCGGCTTCCCAGAGTGCTGGGATTACAGGCATGAGCCATGACACCCGGCCTGTAATTTTCTTTAAAGACTGCCACTGGGCCCAGTGAGAACTACGGAAAAGAGACCCATTCTTGCCCTCATTGTTAGTGTCCACATCCGGATTTACCTAAACCCCACCCAGGTGGCATTTGCATAGTAATGAAAAACCGGTATTTTCTAGCTGTGAATCACACTTCAAATCCTGAGCGGCTGACTGTCAGGGGTGCGTCAGGCCTGCTTGCTGGGAGAATGGACGAGCTGGTTGTGGAGCGGGTGGGTCCCGCCACCCATGGGCTCAGCACTCAACTGCTCCCAGAACATTAAAGGTCTGGCTGATGTTCCATTGCCACATCTGGACATGAAGACCCATGTCTGCCCTTCTGTAGAAGGGCCAAAGAAGAAAGGAGGCATCACGTGTTTCTGCTGTGGGGGGCCCTTCCGAGCAGCAGACAGGAGCAAGGTACAGGAGTGGCCTGATTCTGGGGTTTCCCTGCCCCCCCTGGGGTCCCTAAACTGCTGTGTGATATGTTTCTAACTATCTGGACAGCTCACCCAAGAGTCAGTTGTTCCCAGTCGCTTCTTGCTGAGGATAAGCCAAAAGAGGGCCGGGGGCCAATCTGGTTTCTTTCAAGTGAAATTATGCTTCTCAAGCAGAGAATGATTGCCCACAGCAGTTAAACCTTGTTTAATGGTAATTAAATTGCTTTTCTTCACTTTGAAAAATCTCTTAATTTTCTGTACAAAGGCAGGAAGCATTTTTCTTTGATTCTACAGGATGTTTCTAAGTATGGTGTAATCAGTTCATCTTACCTTGCCGGACTCTGAAAGAATGAGTGTGTGGGATCAGATTTAGAAATGCCTCAAAGGTTAGAAAGCCGAGTGCTGCCGATTAACTCAAGCTCAGATGACCAAAAAAAAAAAAAAAAGCTGCTTTTCCCCTCACTTCTCCCTCTGGTTCTGCCTCAGTACTTTGCTTAGGAGTTTCTTAAAGCAGGCACAGTTGCCTGCGGGGCTGGTGTGTGTCACCTTTGCAAAGTGCAGATGAGGTCTGGCATGTCCCATCTTGTTCCTGCCTGACTACAACTCTGCACACAGACAGTGTTGATCTGGCTTGGAGCCCACAGTGGCAATCCTTGGAGTGGAGGCAGCAGAGACCTCAGTTCTTCCTAGTGCTTGAGAAGTTAACTAACTGTCTTTCCCATGAGGAAGATGTTTTGAGACTGTAGAAGCAGAGAAGAGACTTCGCCGAAGCCCATAGAAAATAAAAAGCAAACCCTCAAGCATGAAAATCCCTGGCCCTGGAATAAGTGCAGGTGATAAGGCTTGCTATCTGATGCCTCATTCCATGTCTCTGGCTTCCCATTGCCTAAATTAAGATGTCCTGAAAGAAATCTTGGGGAAAAAAAAAGCACAGTCCCCACATTTGAAGTAGAAATAGAATGAAGGAGAAAAAGTGATTTTCCTGAAGGAACAGAACCAACTCTGGTTTTCAAAAGCCTTAGTTTTACATTTTAGTAGAAACTGTTAACAGTAGGAGGATTTGCTTTGTGTGTGTGTGTGTCTGTCTGCTTTGCCTTATTTTGGTTCTGACCATACCACTGCTATCTCAGTCTTAGAGGCTGCTTTTGTGGCCCAGAGTGTTTCGTTCAGATATCTTTATGTTGAGGTGATATTGAGCCAGCAGCCAAAGAAATGCATGGCCAAGATATGGAATATCTGGTCAACAGAGAATAACAACAAAGTGGGACGCATCATAAGGTCATAGGTCAGTGAAAACAGCTGCTAGCCGTTTATATGCAGGAGAGAAAGAAGGCCCAGGGAGTTGGAAAGACTGAAGGTATTTTGGACTGAGCAGAGCAAAGGGATTTGGGGACATATAAATGTATGAAACAAGATGGTCAGGAAAACAATTTTCTTCAAAGGTAGCATGAATAGAGTGAGGTAAGGAAACCCATGGCCATGGTACTGGCGGCCTAATGGGAAAAGGCAGTGTAATGACTTCTACATGGAGACTTCAGTTCTGCCCCTCGTACTGTTGAAGAATATTCTGTCCAGAGAGGCGCTTCAGTTTCTACCTGGTTTTCTAATGGCTTTAAAAAACTTTGATGTATTGGGGGAATGGAAACAAAGATATTTACTAGAGAAGTGTTTGGCAAAAAGTGCCAAGCTTATTCTTGAGAAAGGATGGAACGGCATGGCGGGTGGAGGGAGGGTTGGAACCATACTCCAAATTCCCCTGAGGCCCACACGTGTTCACCAGACGTCTGTGGGGAGCCCAGATGAGATGTGGGGCCCTTCCCCTTTCTCATTTTCTTTTTTACTTTTAGATCCCGGATCAAAATGAGTCCTTGATTCCCTCATCCCATCCCAAGACCCTTTTTTAGTTGCATTACCACCTAGTGAAGTCTACCAAGTCTTGATTTGAGAATCAAAACAAACGCAGATCAAAGTCAACCTCAGGGAATCAGAGAACACAGAAGCTGAACGATGTATCCAGCCTTCCCTAAATGGCAGATGAGGACACTGAGGCCAGGAAGCTCAGGTGACTTATCCAGGAGCGTGCCAGTGCTTAGCCAAAGATCTGGAACTGGGACTGATGCTTCCTGAAAACAGATTCCTGCCTGGAGTGCATGACCCTGCTTGAGAAAGTGCAGAGGGACAGTGACAAGGCGGGATAACGTAGCAGTCCCAGCGACTTGGGCTCCCATCCTGACACTTCCCCTAGGCCCCAGTGTTTTATTTTCTGATAAGGCCAGACCTGAGTCAGGTCCTGCCTCCTAACTCCTTTCTCTTCCTTCAGTGGGCAACAAAGATGGCCACAGAAGCAGAGAGGGGTTCCTCCCAGGTACATATTTACCAGTACTTGTACCTTGCGCTTTTAAAAAGTCTTTAGCCAGGGATAGTGGTGCATACCTATAATCCCAGCTACTTGGGAGGCTGAGGTGGGAGGATCACTTGAGCCCAAGAGGTCAAGGCTGCCGTGAGCCGTGATTATACCATTGCGTTCCAGCCTGGGTGGCAGAATGAGACCCTGTCCCCTCAAAAAACCTAACTCTGATGAGGACTATATTACAAGTGTTATATACCAGATTCTGGATGGAGAAGGGAAAGTGATTGTAGACAAGAGAATATTATACTTGGTTGCTGTGTTCTCCAAACCCAAATGCATAGATACACACAGACCCACAGACACACACACACAGACATGAGTGGGACATATTTGAAATCCTCACTGGCTTTGAAAATCTGAGGCTAATAGTTGGAGGAAGTGAGGGGTGACTGTGAGAGAACAAATGTGTAACAGATACACCCTGAGAATCAGGGCTCATAAATAAGGAGTAGAGTCTATTGCACCTAAGCCTTACTACTAGCCTAAGCCTTCATACTAGAGCAAAACCGTGGGCAGACAGCACACAAAAGCAGCCCCTGTCACTCAGGGGCTTACTTCTTTTTTTTTTTTTTTTCTTTTTTTGAGACGGAGTCTCGCTCTGTCACCCAGGCTGGAGTGCAGTGGCGCGATCTCGGCTCATTGCAAGCTCCACCTCCCGGGTTCACGCCATTCTCCTGCCTCACCCTCTCAAGTAGCTGGCACTACAGGCGCCCGTCACCAAGCCCGGCTAATTTTTTGTATTTTTTAGTAGAGACGGGGTTTCACCATGTTAGCCAGGATGGTCTCGATCTCCTGACCTCGTGATCCGCCCGCCTGGGCCTCCCAAAGTGCTGGGATTACAGGCATGAGCCACCGCGCCCGGCCGGCTTACATCTTAATGAGCCCACAGCTGCCTGTTGACCTGGTGTCATCACGAGGGTGATCACTATTTCCAGCAAGCTCTTTGTCCCTCAAAGCCCAGGGATCAGGGGCAGCCCGTGGAAGACGAGCCACTGGTTCCAGCGAGGCACATGGAGAGAGGTTAAGCTGCTTCTACCCTGTTCAACTGTGATGAGATTCCAGCGAAAATCAGCATTGAGGGTCTCAGGTGTTTGCAGGGGGCTCTGGTATGTTAGAAAAGCTAGAGGGAGGGGTCTGCCTTTGTGTCTGTTTGTGAGCGTGTCTACTCAAGTAGGAAAGGGGAGCACAGATTTTTACAAAATAGATGTGGGCGGTTTCTTGTAGTCTTGCCTAACTGAAACCACGTTTGCCAGAGATTACTTGGAATTACCCTAATAGGTGCTTTGTCAAAATACTTGGTGCTGGCCAGATGTGGTTCATACCTGTAACTTCAGTGCTTTGGGAGGCTGAGACGGGAGGATTGCTTGCGGCCAGGAGTGCAAAACCAGCCTAGGCAACATAGTGAGACCCTGTCTTTACAAAAACAACAACAAAATTACCTGGCTGTGGTGGTATGTGCTTGTGGTCCCCACTACTCCAGAGGCTAAGGTGGGAGGATTGCTTAAGCCCTGGTGGTTGCAGATGCGATGAGCTATGATTGCATCACTGCAGTCCAGCCAGGGCAACAGAGCAAAATCTTGTGTCTAAAAAAGAAAACAATACTTGACGGTGAAAGCGGGTCCTGCTCAGGGAGCCCTTCTGGAAAGTCCTGGAGCCTGGAACTGAACTCCGTGATTCCCCTGTACCTTCCCCCTGGGAGCCTGAGCACCCTTGAAGGTGACAGACACGGGGGAACCTGTGTCCTGTGGGATCACTCCTCTCAGTCCTTCTCTACCACATAGAGAAAGGGATGGATGGGAAAGTAAAGCCAACAAACCTCCACTTCCTTCCTCCTCCCCACTGCCAGAGTGGAGATTCCTCTTTATTCTGTGAAACTGGATTCTGAAATGCCAAACCATTCCATCTGTTGTGTTTTGGCACAAGTGCTCAAAAGAGCTCAGGTGTCTCCCTTTGCAATTTCCCCATGGCTTAAAATTCAGTCCTGGAGATCTGTGTCTTGTAGGAAATGGAGGGGCTTTCCTTATGCTTGTTTTTCTCTGTAAAGAAGCATAAAGGTTTAAGTTTTCGTTGGGAGGGCCTAAATTAGGAAGGAAAGATTATTTAAATCAAAGCACTCTCATTGTAGAGTCATAAGCTTGGATTTTGTGTGCATGCCATGCTAGCTCAAAAAACGAAGTTGAGAGTCAGAGCTCTTTGAAGGATGAGGAAGGGGACCCGGGAATGAGTGGCTCTGCTTCAGGAAGCATGTTTTAATGTGTGTTCCTAAAAAAGCTTCTGGAAAAGTGGTTTAGGAAGCTTCTGGGCTAGGGGAGACACCATGAAAAACAAAACACAAAGTATGTGAGTCAGTTATGATCAATTGTGCCATAATCAACATTTCAGTTGTATAGTAGTTGCACTATGAAAAGCACAAACATATTTAAAAAGACAATTTTGAGGCCAGGCATGGTGGCTCATGCCTATAATCCTAGCACTTTGGGAGGCTGAGTCAGAAGGATCAATTGAGTCCAGAAGTTCAAGACCATCCTGGGCAACTTTGTGAGACCTCATCTCTACAAAAAAAAAAAAAAAAAAAAAAAAAAAAAAAAAGCCAAGTATGCTGGCACATCCCAGCTCCTTGGGAAGCTGAGGCGGGAGGATCACTTGAGCCCAGGAGTTCGAGGCTGCAGTGAGCTATGATTGAGCCACTGCACTCCAGCCTGGGCAACAGAATGAGATCATCTCTTAAAAAAAAAAGGAGAAAGATAATTTTGAGATTCAACATAGCCCACTAACAGCTTCATTGGACATCATACCTTTTGTCTAGACTTGACAGAATTTGTTAAATACTGGAAAGTTGTATTTTTTATTGTTTCCCCTGTTCTGTCTGTGAATAGAGACGTTTGTTCTTTACCTAGTTTATAGGACTGTCATGAGGAAAGGTGACATAATAATGGGTTCACAGTATTGGAAGGGGGAGGACAAAATGCCTGTTTACAAGAGACCCAGTTACAGAGCTATGTGAAGTAAATCTGAATGTCAATTCTAGGTAACGATCCTCAATGTCACAGGTACTTCACGTATTAATACATCTTTGCCATTATACATATGTCCTTCTCCAAATGATGGCTCTTTGCTGTAAAAGTTTGTCTTCTAAGCTGGTTGTGTGGAATTTGGCCCCTGCCTTCCACATTGTCTTATAGGAGTGCATTTAGGCCAGGTGTGGTGGTTCACGACTCTAATTACAGCACTCTGGGAGGCTGAGGCAGGTGGATTACTTGAGGTCAGGCGTTTGAGACCCGCCTGGCCAACATGGTGAAACCCCTTTTCTACAAAAATACAAAAATTAGCTGGACCTAGTGGTGGGCTTCTGTAATCTCAGCTACTCAGGAGGCTGAGGCAGGAGAATCGCTTGAACCTGGGAGGCAGAGGCTACAGTGAGCCGAGATTGCACCACTGCACTCCAGCCTGGGTGGTAGAGCAAGACTCTGTCTCAGACAAAAAAAAAAAAAAAAAGCATTTAATATGGTGCTGAGCTGACCTCTTGTACTCTGATTTTTTCATTGTTTAGATTGGAAATAGGTCCTGAGTTCTAATTCTGTATTTGGGACTTGGTGACTGCTTCTATCCCAGGCTTTGATGGTTTAGACAGTGGAACCCTCCATGGGGGGATGTGGGTGATCCTCTTGTCGGGGAAAAAAGAGGGTGAGTGACTAGGGGGTGGGCTACCGTAACCAGTACTCTGAGGATAGGTGCAGGGTCACTGATGACTGGGAAGAGTTGCAGGTCCTGCCACCATCTATTTTGCATGGGAAGGACATTTGCCTGAGCTAAGCCATGGGAAAAATCTAAATTTAGATACCTGAGCTCTTCACAGCAACTAAGCCAAGACACAGTAGACAGAATGTTTTGACCTTTCAGAGTCAGTATTTTACATACAAGGACTTGATTTCACAGAAAACCCTTCTCAACGCTTATGTGTATATGAAAAGAAAGTTTGACCTACAGGAATCATTGTAATGTATCAGATCCATATCACAGCTCAATTATTCCCAAGGATTCAGGGAGGAAAAGCCAACAAAAATGAAAAAAGGAATAAAGGAATTGGGTTGTTATGGAAGAAAAAGCTAAAGGGGATTTATCTGAGGTCTGGAAGGCTACGACGGGTTGCATTCAGATGTCATCCACATGTCCACAGAGAACCGCACAAGGACTTCAAGGTGAAATAGTGGCTGATCAAGTCCTAGGAGTCTGAGCAATCAAACATTGGCATGTGTTACCAATTAAGTAGAGAGGTTGCTGCTGTTTTAGAGGCTTGATGATTGTCTGTCTTTAAGAGTCAATATTGGCTGGGCGCAGTGGCTCATGCCTGTAATCCCAGCACTTTGGGAGGCCAAGGTGGGTGGATCACAAGGTCAGGAAATAGAGACCATCCTGGCTAATACGGTGAAACTCCGTCTCTACTAAAAATACAAAAAATTAGCCGGGCGAGGTGGCGGGCGACTGTAATCCCAGCTATTCGGGAGGCTGAAGCAGGAGAATGGCGTGAACCCAGGAGGCGGAGCTTACAGTGAGCCCAGATCACGCAACTGCACTCCAGCCTGGGCGACAGAGCGAGACTCCGTCTCAAAGAAAAAAAAAAAAAAGAGTCAATATTTGTGGGAGTCTCAATTTAAGGTGCTAGGTAAATTGGGAGTTCCATCTGAGGTTTCTTTCAAGATAAAATGCCTTATAAAAGTACCGTAAGTCCCCCTGGCCAACATGGCGAAACCTCATCTCTGCTAAATATACAAAAAAATTAGCTGGGCACAGTGGTGGCTCATACCTGTAATGCCAGCTACTTGGGAGGCTGAGGTGGGAGGATTCTGTGAATCTGGGAGGTGGAGGCTGCAGTGTGCCAGTATCGCACCACTGCACTCCAGTCTGGGTAACAGCAAGACCCTGTCTCAAAAAAAAAAAAAAAAAAAGAGAGAGAAGTATTGTAAGTCACTTCAGTATTAGGGATGGGGGCCAAAGTCCACTCACGTATAAAAATATCCCTCAGAGGAAGACTTCTGTGTGTGTCTCATGCACCACTTTATGCTGTCTCTGAGGTTGTTCATTCCAGTTTTCCTGCTTTTCTGTTCCAGACTTGGGCTGATACCAGAGAGTGTGGATTGCCTGCAGGGTTTCATCCCCATTTCTCTGTGTATTTAAATACTCACGGAAGATTAGCAACTATGCATAAACTTTCCAGTTGTACTTCCTTAATAATGATTACTGCTACTCTTTGTTGGTAGCTAAGGGAAGCGTCTGCATGGAGGTGGCTTAGAATTGACAATGTGCAAAATTCTGGGTCGTTTCATGGGGGCTGGGGGAAGGCTTGGAAATAAAGGCTTGGGTCATTCCCTTGTGCTTAGCTCTTGCAGGAAACTCTTGCAACACCATGCTGTTGTGTTATCATCTGCCTGGGTTTCGTCCCCAGGACAGAACGGCATGAATGATGTCTTTAGTGTCTCACAGAAGGAACACTGGGTTCTTGAGTGCCTGCCATCTCTGTCTCATCTTGACTCCAAGGACATTTTAACCTCTCAATGCCTTGTTTTGCAGCCAAAGGTATACTATCTATTTGTCTTCCATATGCGTTCTGGGAGATTAACCACTAAGCATTTTGCTTTTCAGGTGTGAGGTGCTGTTTCCTTCTAAGACCGGTATTGTTTCTGACTAACTTTATCCAGTTGAGTGGGGTTGTGTCTCTATTTCATGTTACGAGATGCCTCTAACATTTTTATTATGAAAATAATTTTTGTGTCCATTGAAAAGGTTTGGGAGGAGTATTTAAGTTTTGTAGGGTAATTATAGATACTCTATCAGTCATACATTCTATCTTTTTTATTTTTTTTTTTGAGACAGATTCTCGCTCTGTCACCCAGGCTGGAGTGCAGTGGTGCGATCTTGTCTCACTGCAACCCCTGCCTCCCAGGTTCAAGTGATTCCCCTGCCTTAGCCTCCCAAGTAGCTGGGACTACAGGCACGTGCCACCACACCAAGCTATTTTTTGTATTTTTTAGTAAAGATGGGGTTTCGCCATGTTGGCCAGGCTGGTATCGAATTCCTGTCCTCAGGTGATCCGCCCACCTCGGCCTCCCAAAGTGCTAGGATTACAGGTGTGAGCCACCGCTCCCAGCCCATCACACACTCTAAATCCATACAACGAGTACAGCGGGACTTTTCTTTCTGTGTTTTGTGGCAAATAAGTTGGTAGAACATATTATCAAATAAAGGCCAAAACTGTGTTCAGAGAGCTGGAAGTTCTTTCTTTTCCTGGTTTTGTTGTATGTCTGAGACATGCAGAGGGACAGACAAAAAGATGCATTTAAAAAAGAGCTGCCAGGGAACACATACCAAAATGGAAATTTGGGAAGGGGATGGACAAGATGAGACAAAGCAGACAGACACAGATTTTCTCAGGTCAACAAAGTTGTGTAAGCAGATGAAAGGGGAAGTCTATCATAATGTGTCAGACTAGTAAGACCAGCTTTAGAGTTTAAAAAAAAAGAAGTGGAAAAAGAAAAGAAAAAATACACACACAAACAGAGGTGCACAGAACATTCCAGGAAACCATTGAACTGTGAGTGATAACGTGTTTCCTTCTATTCCTTCAAAGATTTGTTTTAGAGGATAGCTGGGATAAGAACTTGTGCCGAAAAAACAATGCAAGGGATTTGTAAAGAAACAGGGAAATGAATGATCTGACAGGCCATTTGTTACCACCAACATTTTTCTTAATTTAACCTGAACTTACTTGCTCTTGTGGTGGTCAGTCGGTCTTTCTTTCTCTCTCTCTCTTTCTCTCTCTCTCTCTCCCTTTCTCCCTTTCTCTCTTTCTCTGTCTCTCTTTCTCTCTTTCTTTCTTGTCTCACTCTGTTGCCCTGGCTAGGGCACAATGGCACAATCCTAGCTCACTGCAGCCTCGACTTCCTGGGCTCAGGTGATCCTCCCACCTCAACCTCCTGAGTAGCTGGGACTACAAGGGTGTGCCACTACCCACCACACCCGGCTAAATTTTTGTTGTTGTTGTTTTGAGGAGACCAGGTTTCACCATGTTACCCAGGCTGGTCTCGAACTCCTGGGCTCAAGCAATCCGCCGACCTTGGCCACCCAAAGTGATGAGTGCTAAGATTACAGGCATGAGCCTCTGTGCCCAGCTTGGATATTTCAAAGACATTAGCCATGGCCTTCATGTTTATCTGGACTTGAGGGCTTCATACCTTCGACCATAGATGATGCTTAAGTTGGTCTTTCACATGGTTTCAGATCCACAAACATTTTAATTAGGTCAAATAACAATCGTCTTCATAATGCCACCATGTATGTATGTAGTCCTTTGGAGACTATTTTGACATCCTTTATAACTGACAACACTGTGACTTTCATCCTCCTCTTAGCTCACATGCCTTAATCCCACAACAGCATGTACTGCCCTGTAGAGAAATATTCCTCCTTCCTCTTGGCTTGCTTTCTTAGCTTTGTCTCTATCCCAAGACAGTATCTGAACAAAGGCTCTTCATTCTTGGTGCAACTCAGAGTTGGAAGAGTCAAGGGTGGAGGGGCATTGGGCAGCCGGCCATAGCTGTCTTCTTCCTCTCTTAATGTCTTTGTCTCTCCCATCTTCATGTGGACATTTTCTCTCTCCTTCTTCTCTTTTTCCTCCCCTCGCTGAAAAAAATAGGATAACTGTTTTGAACCGGGTATTATGCTAGATGATAGATGTACAGGGGTCAGCAAGATGGGCAAGGTTTCCATCTTCATGTGTATTAAAGTTTGGAGGGAATAAAACATTAAAATAAATAGTTACAAGGGTGGTGAGTAGTAAGAAAAGATAAGGAATGCTTAGCAAGGGGGACTGAAATAGTGTAGAGGTGGGATGAGGAGTCAGCGAAGTCTGAGTAAGTAAATTCAGAGAGAAACAAAAGAACTACACTCTAGATTTCCCTTTAGAGGAAAGGAAGGGGAAAGAAATAAAATTCCAAAGAGAAAAGGGCAGAAAGATACTTTGTTTTATACAGAACACTGGAGGCCCCAGTGTAATCAACATCAAGTTTGTGTATCTGCAAAGGCTGATTTTTTTTTTTTTTTTGAGACGGAGTCTCACCCTGTCGCCCAGGTTGGAGTGCAGTGGCGCAATCTTAGCTCGCTGCAACCTCTGCCTCCCGTGTTCAAGCAATTCTCCTGCCTCAGCCTCCTGAGTAGCTAGGATTACAGACATGCACTACCACACCTGGCTAATTTTTGTATTTTTGGTAGAGACGGGGTTTCACCATGTTGACCAGGCTGGTCTCGAGCTCCTGACCTCAGGTGATCCGCCAGCCTCAGCCTCCCAAAGTTCTGCAATTACAGGCGTGAGCCACCATGCTCGACCTAAAGACTTATCATTTTTTATCAGTTGTCCAAATACTTCATCTTTTCTCCTTCCCTGATACCATTGCATTCAGCCATGGTGCTGAGAGGTGAAGCCAGCTGGACTTCCTGGGTCGAATGGGGACTTGGAGAGCTTTTCTGTCTTATAAGAGGATTGTAAAACACACCAATCAGCACTCTAGTTAGGAATGTAAAACGCACCAATCAGCGCTCTGTAGCTAGCAAGAGGATGGTAAAATGCACCAATTAGTGCTCTGTAAAACACACCAATCAGCGCTCTGTAAAATGCACTAATCAGCACTCTGTAAAACGCACCAATCAGCAGGAGTCTAAAAGTAGCCAGTTGCGGAGGATTAAAGAAAGGGCATTCTGATAGGACAGAAATCGAATTTGGGAGGGGACAAATAAGGGAATAAATGCTGGCCACCCCAGCCAGTAGTGGCAACCCGCTCCATCCCCTTCCACGATGTGGAAGCTTTGTCCTTTGCTTTTCACAATAAATCCTTGCTACTGCTCACGCTTTGGGTCGGTGCCATCTTTAAAAGCTGTAACACTCAGGACCGCGAAGGTCCGCAGCTTCATTCTTGAAGTCAGCGAGACCACGAACCCACCAGAAGGAACCAGACACAGTGCCACCTACCCACATCTTCCCCTATGGCTAGATGGCAGGAATCCACAAACACCTGCCAAGACAGTATTGTGATCATGTTACCAGCTATAATTGGAGGTGAGGAGTTTGGAGTAGAAATTTGTCTGTTTTTATAATAACGAGGTTGAATTATTTACAGCTTTGTGTGTTTCCTCTTCTCCATAAGTATAATTAATTTTATTAGGCATCTATTCCTAAGAGCCAGGAATTCACATAGCTGCTGGGAAGATGAAGACTTATAAAGACCACTTGTGGTCTCTCAAGGAGTCTGTTGGCAGAGACTGGCATACATAAAACAAATGGAATAAATATTCTATCAGGAATATGGGTAAGGTCTTACAGAAACCCAGAAGAGGAAAGAGTTCTCCCACGGTAAGGGAACCTAGAAAAAGTTACAAAACTGAAAGAGCTATCCATCTATCTATATCTGTATCTATATCTATATATCTATATCTATACCTCTATCTGTAGAGATGGGATCTTGCCACGTTGCCCATGCTAGTCTTGAACTCCTGGCCTCAAATGATCTTCCTTTCTCAGCCTCCCAAAGAGCTGGGATTACAGGCATGAGCCACCATGCCTGGCCCCAAGAAGGGATATTTGAGTTGATCCTAAGAGAATGATAGACTGCTGATAAAGCTAAATAGACTTTTTTAGAGAGTTCCATTATTTTTGTATTTTGTAGTTAATGCTTAATGTGAGTAATCTTGCTTTAGAAAGAGAAAGCACCAATCAAAACAAGCCTATTTTCTTTTCAGCTAGGCATAGTACTTGGTATGAGTTGGCCTAGAAACAACTTCATATTCTACTCACACTGCTGCATGGTTTGCCTAAGAGTACTCGATAGATGGAATATTGAAATTTGGGTGTGGGTTAAATTTTCATAAATCAAATTTCATTTCCCATTATCTTACACCTAATTAAAGAGATAATGTGCCTTCTGATGACCCTGTAATTGGCAGTGGTAACTGGCCCTTTAACTCTGTTTCCCTGCCCTGCAGCTCCTGTCTCCAGCAGTTAGTTCATCATCTGTACACTAACAGTAAGCTACACGGGCAGGCACTATTTTAAAAAACACACACAAAGCTGTCTGTGAATGGCAAAGGAATCAGAGCAAGTCATTACTCTCTAGTTCATTTGGCTAGAAAGGTCAGGTCGCCTATATTGACTTTTCATGAAAACTAGGCAAACTAGTAGTTTTCATGCACAATATGTCAGCAACCTGTTATATTTGAAATTCTTTTTAAATTAGGTGGGTGAATGGTGTAAAACTTCACTGTATTTTCTCCCTGCCTGTTAATTGACTTGCTAATCTCCTGCCAATATATGTCCGTTTTAAAAAAGGATTGTGGCCGGGTGCAGTGGTTCACACTTGTAATCTCAACAGTTTGGGAGACCGAGGTGAGAAGATCACTGGAGGCCAGGAGTTTGAGACCACCCTGGGCAACAGAGCAAGATCCTTTCTCTACAAAAAAGTAAAACATATGAGGCGGCCTGTTGGCACACATTTGTAGTCCTAGCTACTCGGGAGGCTGAGGTGGAAGGATGGCTTGAGCCCTGGAGTTTGAGGCTGCTGTGAGCCATGACCGTGCCACTGTACCCCAGCTTGGGCAACAGAGTGATTCCCTGACTTAAAAAACAAAAAGATTGCTTTAAACAGAGCAAATTACACTTTGGCAGAAACATGAAGGCTAATACTTGAATCCAAGCACCCACTCCCTCTGGGCTTACCACACTGAAGGCAAAATGAGTGGGGTTGGTTTTTCTCCTCAAGAAATGTTGTTCTGGGACAGTGAGTCATTGGTTTTTGTTCTTGCAACCCTTCATCATAAAACAGGTTTGGTTAACTCAAGAAGTTCTAGGAAATGTTCAAACACTGCCAATATTTATCAAGGGGCATTTTTAGGAGTAGCAGAGTGTCAAGAACTCAAATTGACATCTAGTGGCAACACTTCTAAAGATTGGGGCCCCATACTATATACAATGCTAAATTTCCAATGCTGTGATTGGAAAAGACTATGAGAAGGCCTCTAGTCTCTTCCCACTACCATCATCTGCAGCAGGCCCACACCACCCAAATCAACACAGGTATGGAAGAGTCGCCCCCTGCCACAGGAGTGGGCAGTAAGTGTTAGAACGCAGATTGCTGAGTTCTGGTTCTCAGTCCACCCAAGTCTAGTCTGTTTCCCTAACTGTAGAAGGAAGGTGTTAGAAATGGAAAATCCTTAATATATTCTTTGATTTTTTCAAAACAGAATAATTGATTTTTATCATCTTTCTTAGTATACCTTTCACGTTCTGCACAATTATTCTAGATTCAAACTGAAGATTGTGGTTCATGTCAAGAGTCAGTTTGGTCACTGAACACTGTCTCATCCAGCTGTGGGACACTCATATGAGCTTGGTCATAGGTGGCTCATCTTCCCCCACTTACTGGGTTTCCATAATGCCATTCTCTTGGGCTGTTAGATAAAATATTTACAACCCATCCCTCCATCATCATCAAAGCAATTTATATGCACAAACTCCACTGTCACTAAATCACATGAATGCATCCATCTTTCTTATTTTCATCTTTTTGAAAATTAGCCAGCATGGAAAATAACGGCAATCGATTAAGCTATTGCATTGTAAAGAGTAGCTTAGATTTCTTTCTTTCTTTTTTTCACCCTGTTGCCCAGGCTGGAGTGCAGTGGTGCGATTTCAGCTCACTGCAACCTCTGCCTCCCAGGTTCAAGAGATTCTCCTGCCTCAGCCGCCTAAGTAACTGAGATTACAGGCGCCTGCCTCCACACCCAGCTAATTTTTGTTTTATTTTTTTAGTAGTGATGGGGTTTCACCATGTTACCCAGGCTGGTCTCGAACTCCTGACCTCAAGTAATCCACCTGCCTTGGCCTCCCAAAGTGATGGGATCATAGGCATGAGCCACTGCACCCAGCCAGATTTCTTTCTTTTGGTGATATTTGGGAGTAACTGTGGAATGTGTCCCCCCACCTATATCATACAGCAATATTTTTTTGATCTACAAAGCACACCATATACTTCACTATTTATTCTGCTGAGGGGAAATGGGTGAGACTGCCAGATTTCTATGAGAATTACAGGGTTTTCAAGTCATTATGGAGAAAATGATTGAGGTTCAGTGTCATTGGAAAAAGCATATTCTTAATTTGTCTATAATTTTTCCTTTAATTGGTAGTTTGGCTCCATTTTCAAAGTACTTTTGAAGCTTTCTTTTCCAATTTGGCATCCAAGTTATTTTTCTAAGTGCCATTCAATTTGGGACTTATTTTCTATTTTGATTGACATAAAATATGTCATTCTGAAAGGAAAAATATCAACACAGTTTTTGAGTAAGAAACTCAGTAACATTGAACTTAGTAATCACCTCCCTTGGAGTGAAATTTCATGGTCATATATATTGAAAAAACCTCACAATATAACCAACATGCTATCTGAATCTTGATTGAGATTCCACATCATAAGTGCTAATTTCAGTTCTGACTATAACCAATTTGTTAGTTTATACTTACTCTTTACTAAAGGAATGAAGAGTAGGAATAGGATGGTGCGGTGGCTCACACCTGTAATTCTAGCACTTTGGGAGGCCGAGGTGGGTAGATCACATGAACCCAGGAGTTCAAGACCAGCGTGGGCAACGTGGCAAAACCCCATCTCTGCAAAAAATTATAATAATTAGCCAGGCGTGGTGGCATGTACTTGTAGTCCCAGGTACTGGAGAGGCTGAGGTGGAAGGATCACCTGAGCCTGGGGAGGTTGAGGCTGCAGTGTGTCGAGATTGTGCCACTGCACTTCAGCCTGGGTGACAGAATGAGACCCTGTCTTAAAAAAAAAAAAAAGTGAGAATAATGAAACTGTACACACGCAGGCCTTTTAATAAACTTTCCCCCTGTACACAGCCCATTCTAGCTATATATATTTCTTGGTCCCAGCCTCTTCAAATAAAAATTGTTTTATTCAAAAGTATGACCTAGCCTTATACAAGATAAGATAGCCCTCATGGCCACTTTTATGCATCTCCATTTTAGGTTGGTTACAAGAGGCACAGAGAGACCAAAGCCCATGGGATGCTCATAAGAGTAGGAAATTGGGTGGGAAGGGTGGACTCGGGAGACAACCTGACATCTCTCTACTTGAAGCCTAGCAATAAGGTTCAAAGGTTCCTCATGCCTTGTTTTCCCTTCTCTCTACATGATTAAGATCCCATTCCTGTAACAGATAGCAATGTGTTTATGCAGTAAAATTAGATAAGGGAGATTACTAGGGAAGTCACTACTCAGTTAGGGATGTCAGTGGTGCTTACTGCAGATCCAGGTTAGTAATAAGAACTCTGGACTAGTAGCTAGGAGTGCTTGAATCTAGATTAGTTCTACTTTCTAACTCGATGTGTGACATTTTTTCCACTTAATTTTTTTGGCCTTGGTTATCTTATTGGAAAAAATATTCAAGTTGCACAAATAACTAAATGATGCCTGAGTTTTCATTCAGTTCTAAAACTTCTCAACTGAGCAATCTGTTGTTGAAAGGAGAGTACGAGTTCTAAAAGCTACTCTAGGGAGCTCTGCATTCACCAAGCCGCTCCATCATTGTTGGGAATAAAATACTAAGGTTGACTCATTGTCAAAGCCACATTCTACTCAAACTGAATGTGCATAACTCGAATTCTAGCCACATTCCAGCCAAATTGAGATAGCTGTTCAAATAGTCATGGATTTATTTAATAACTGACTTCGAAATTCTTTACTTCTTTCAAGGTGGCATTAACAAGTATTTCGGAATTTCAACAGAGATCGGTTTTCACGCGCTCTTCAATGATCCCTGTGAAATAAATCATATTCAAGGGTTTTTTTTCCCCTTATGAGTTATTCGTCTGAAGGAAGAATTCTTCATTTCTTTTTCTTTTAAATGCATGTTAGAATAAAGTCTTCTTTGAAAAGTCTTAGTGAAAAGAGCAAACGTGGAATAGCATCCACCCCAGTTCTTTCTCTGGTCCTTGCACTCTGAGAATGAAGTCTTAGACAGCAGAATGTCAGGGGACTCTCATTGCGTAAAAGTCTGTGCCCTTCTGCGCCTTGGACAGTTATGGACAGAAGCCTTTAAGAAGAAGAAAATTAAAACTAGTTAATTTTTTAGTTAATTTTAGCAACACTACATATATGAGAGAGAGAAAAGATGGCATTTTCTGAATGAATGAGATGCCTCTGCATTTTGCCCAACTCATTGGAGACTCAGGATAGAGAAAAGGGAGAAATTATGTTTAGAGGCTGATAAATTTCCCTATGGTTACTATCAAGAGATCAGACTCTTATTAACATTTGCAAAGTGTGAACAGAGAAGAGCATTTGAACAATAAGCATAGATTAAGTACTCCTCTTTCCTTCATTCCCTTTTCTCTAGTCATATTCTCAGACAGTCCAGGCTAAGTATTAATGATCTTCTTTGAAGTTAAACATACCCTTGCTACTTTCATTACATTATTATTTTTATGTTCTTCCTTTTGGAGTACTCAAGGTAAATGACATGGCAGAATCTGTCCCAGTCCAGTGAGGGTGTCACATAAGAGGCCCTTGGCTTACCTCTGTGCATAACTGGCCCACATCACATCTTTAATTAGAAGTCCAAGTTATTGGCTGGGCACCATGGCTCATGCCTGTAATCCAAGCACTTTGGGAGGCCAAGGTGGGTGGATCACCTGAGGTCAGGAGTTCGAGACCAGCCTGGCCAACATAGTGAAACCCTGTCTCTACTAAACATGCAAATATCAGCCGGGTGTGGTGGCGCATGCCTGTAATCACAGCTACTCGGGAGGCTTGAGGCTGGAGAATCGCCTAAGCACACGAGGCGGAGGTTGCAGTGAGCTGAGATCGTGCCACTGTGTTCTAGCCTGGGCGACAGAACAAGACTCTGTCTCAAAAAAAAAAAAAGAAGTCCAAGTTACTGTTGCAGGGATTGGGACATCTTGCCTTTCTCAAGTTGAGCAATATTCCCAAATATAAAAATGTAGGATCTTAGTCCAATCAGAGCAGATATTTGGTGTAGGGCATTTTCTAATGTAGTACCAATAAATTAGATGCATACCTCAACCAAAAAACAGCCCATATCCAGTAAGTAATAAGGCAATGATTTACGTTTCACATATTACCAGAGTAATGACTAATAGCACACATGTATAAACTGAAAAGTGACTGATGCTTATTTTCACATGGGTCCAAATTTATTGGATAATTATGGAGAATAATGAATGTTTTCTGAGAGTTGGTAGTAAGAAAATATTGCCATTGCTGGCCAGGCACAATGGCACACACCTGTAATCCCAGCATTTTGGGAGACTTGAGGTCAGGAGTTCATGACCAGCCACCTCACCCTCCCAAGTAACTAGAACTACTGGTGCATGCCACCAAGTCCAGCTAATTTTTTTTTTTTTTTTTTGAGATGGAATATTGCTCTGTCACCCAGATTGGCTATGTTCTCCATTCTAAGTCCAGTGGTTAGAAATTGTCGAGTTCTCACATCTGCAAAAAATGTAAAAAAAATGAACCTGCTACATCTAAATATACTTTGTTGTTTTCCTACAAGTCCTATTTTACATACTTATGGCATTTTTACTGCAGTTTGAAAATACAGTCAATTCTTGTTATTCACAGTATTGATGTTCTATAAACTTGCCCTAAATACTGCGTTAGTGAGTCCTGAATTTATTAGTTAATACTGAATTTCCTAGGGGAAATACAGGGTTAGGTTCCTGTGAGCCTTTGGTTACCTTTTTATCAACCAATCAACAAAAATCCTTATTTTACCTGTGTTTTTGTTTGAAGACACCTTTTAAAATATATATTATTGATTCATTAGCATTGAACTAAGCTTATCTAATGCACTTATTTTTTGTGTAAGGTGTGTCACAGCCTTCTTGAGCCTAGGAATGCCAAACAGTACTTCCACACCATACTTAAGGGCCATTTCATTTTATTTCTTAATTTTAAAATTTATTCTCTTTTCTTATTTAAAGAAAAAATTTGTAGATGCCGGGTCTCGCCCTCTTGCCCAGGCTGGAGTGCAGTGACACAATCACAACTCACTGGAGCCTCAAACTCCTGTGCTCGAGTGATCTTCCCACCTCAGCCTCCCAAGTATCTGGGACTACAGGCACACGCCACCATGCCCAGCTAATTTTTTAATTTTATTTTTTTGTAGAGGCAGGGTCTGGCTATGTTTTTGAGGTCTTAATTCCCCAATGAACATGACTAGTATATTCCAGGCTGGTCTTGAACTCCTGTCACAAAGCAGTTCTCTTGCCTTGGCCTCCCAAAGTGCTGGGATTTCAGGCATGAGCCACTGCACCCGGCTTGGACCATTTTAAATAGTGAAATCACTCACACACACATACACGCACGCAGGTGCACACACAGACACAAAAAGACACAAAAATGCGAAACTTGTGGCACTAAAAAACTGTGGAAAGGGTGCTTCCTTACAGTATGAAAACTGAAACAAAAAGGCAGAGTGTTGTTTAGTTAGACGCCACCTGGGAACGTGCTTGTTGGGAAACTCCAGTTGTCCACTGTCCTGCCATGTCCATGATGACTGCAAACATTTGGGAGTATTAATTTGAGGGTCACAAACAGATTTTAGGTGATGGGCATATTTACAAATACAGAATCTGCTAGTAATGAGGATTGACTGTATAATGCTTTAGTAGTCTCAAGTATGTTTTTTTTCTCATTAAGCCTTTGCTTAAGATGCAGGCAAGATTGATGCTGTTGGTTTGGTGCAAAAGTAATTGCGGTGCTTCCCATTTAAAAGTAATGGCACACAGTGCAATTACTTTTGCTCCAACTTAATACTTGGCTTTATTGGCTTTTAGCATCAGTGCAGTTTGGTTAATGATAAAATTTTCCAAAGCAGTGTCTCATCTGCAGGAGCAAACTATAGCAAGGGCCCTGGCCATCAGTTCTCCCTTCTGGTCTAGATATTCCTTTTTAAACTGTCTTTCCATACCCCTCCCTCCAGTGGGCTTGGCGATGTTGCATTAAATAGCAAAGAGAAGGAAACTCCTCCCCAGTCCTCACTGACCATTTCTCTTTCCACTCAGTTCTGCTCAGAATGTAGAAGAGAAGTTGAATTTAATTCATAAATTCAGCAGCTTGAGGACTGTCGGTTTTGTCGTTATTTAGTGAAATAGTAATTGAATTGGGCTACAAGGTCATTGGAATCTGCTGTTTCATTTCATATCATTTTACGTGTTATTATTCTAATAAGAATACAAATGGAGTTTGATGCCATTTGCTGATCATCCATCTTATTGATGCCATTGAACAGAACGCAGAAACACAAAGGGATTTATAAGGCATTTCAGTTTTGATGTCCTTTGAAAAATGAAAGTCTTTTCAGAAATGCAAAAGACAAAATGACTTAGAATTCCATCTCGTTCTGCCTGGTTTGAGAGCATCCCTTCCTATTCCTTAGATAGCTGTTAATAAGAATCCTGAGGAAATCTGGGTTTGAATTTAAAAACAAAAAATTTTTAAGAGACAGGGTCTCGCTTTGTCACCCAGGCTGGAGTGCAGTGGCACAATCATAGCCCCTGTAACCTTGAAGTCCTGGACTCAAGTGATGCTCCCACCTCAGCCTCCCTAGTAGCTGGAACTACTGGCGCATGCCATCAAGTCCAGCTTTTTTTTTTTTTTTTTTTTTTTTGAGATGGAATCTCGCTTTGTCACCGAGGCCGTAGTGCAGTGGCGCGATCTCGGCTCACAGCAATCTCTGTCTCTCAAGTTCAAGTGATTCTCCTGCCTCAGCCTCCTGAGTAGCTGGGACTACAAGCATGTGCTACTACGCCCAGCTAATTTTTGTATTTTTAGTAGAGGCAGGGTTTCACCATATTGGCCAGGCTGGTCTGGAACTCCTGACCTTGTGATCCGTCCGCCTCAGCCTCTCAAAGTGCTGGGATTACAGGCATGAGCCACCACACCCAGCCAAGTCCAGCTAATTAAAAAAAAAAAAATTGTAGAGATGGGGTCTCCCCGTGTTGCCCAAGCTGGTGTCAAATTCCTGACCTCAAGCAATCCTCCCACCTCGGCCTCCCAAAGCTCTATGATTATAGATGTGAGCTGCCATGCCTGGCCTTAAATTTTTCAAAAGCTTTTAAACCAATCTTAAAATGTTTTATCCTCTTAGAATCATGTCCCTAGTTTTATAGCTTGGAAATTCTTGCTCTTTTCAAATTGCTCTTTAACTCTGGCCTGATTGGAAGGTGGCAGCTTTTCAAATACAGGTCATGGCAGCACTCAACCTGGATTCCTCAGTTGCAGAAGACTGCTTTTGCTAGACTGCTGAATTTACTTCCAACTTTTCAGATGTTTCTGAGGTTGACCCTGGTGTGGTTCCAACTCAAAGTGGAGCAAGCAGGTGGATGGCAGGTCTCTTCTTAGAGGCTTCCTAGAGGGAAGCCTCGTGAGTGGGATGGGGGACAGGTTGCCCTGGGGGAGCCCAGGAATGGGGAGACAGAAGGCCACCTGCTATGCAGATGATATAGTTTGGCTGTGTACCCACCCACATCTCATCTTGAATTGTAGTTCCCATAATCCCCACACGTCGTGGGAGGGACCTGGTGGGAGGTAATTGAATCATGGGGGCGGTTTTCCCCATGCTATTTTCATAATAGTGAGTGAGTTCTCATGAAAGCTGATGGTTTTATAAGGGGCTTTCCCTTTCACTGGGCACTCATTCTTCTCCTTGCTGCTGCCATGTGAAGAAGGACGTGTTTGCTTCCCCTTCAACCATGATTGTAAGTTTCCTGAGGCCTCCCCAGCCCTGCAGAACTGTGAGTCAATTAAACCTCTTTCCTTTATAAATTACCCAATCTCAGGTTTGTCCTAATCGCAGCATGAGAATGGCCTAATACAGCAGGTTTTCCTGAGTCCTCTCTCTGACTCACCCTCTGACAGGCAAAAGACAGTGGCAGCACTGTCAGCAATCAGCTGGGAACTTCTCCCCTGTGATAGAAAGCAGTGCTTGCTGGCTTCCCTTTGTGATGCTTTTGGACAGCAGGTCTATGGACTTACGCCTTTTGTCCTTTGAGGACGGACGCACAGTCTGTGCAGCTCGAGGACGCCGTCATGGGTGAGATGCTGTGGAGTGTGATGACGCCACCTCTTAGGCTGTGTGTGAAAGTAGCGAGGAGAGGCAGGGTCTGCATGAGCCACTTTGGAGCAGGCCAAAACACTGTGGAGAAGCACATTACAGCCACAGTGGCGGTGTAAAGGGTCAGACTGACCACTGGCTTCTGGAAAGTCTTCATTTCTGAAAGACTGTCAGGTAGAAGATGGATGAGAGTTACTCTGTGAGGCCGGAAACCTAGAACTCGGACCATTGTGTGCAGACCAGGGAGAGGCAGTGTTTGGAGTGAGATAAGCAGGAATTTTGAAGTTTCACAGACCCGGTTTTGAATTTACTCATGAGCTGTGTGGCTTAGAGAAAGCTATTTAATCCCACTGACCTTCATCTGTGAAGTGTCCAAAAATAATACAGAGCTTGCAGAGTTGTGTGGATAAGGGATAATCTATCGAAAGCATCTGGCAAGTGGCAGACACAATGTGGGCACTAGGCAAGTGGCAAGTCCCTTGTATTGAGTCTTATTTGTCTATTCAGTGAATATTTGGATACCAACTCTGCTGTTCTGGGCATGATGTTAGCCACTGGGGAGACAGAAGGAATGAAAGAGATGAGTAACCTGATGTGTGCTGTCTAGTGGGGACTGCAAATAAAGAGGTGGTTCACTAAAATAACTGTGATAAGTTCTGTGATGAAAGAAGATGCTGGTGACAAGAGAACACATAGAAGTGCCTCTTAACTCACACTTGTGGGGTCAGAAAACTTTTCCATGAGGAAGAAATATCTACATGGATCCTTGAAAGATGAGTTAGACAGACAAGGAAGTAGGCAAGGATTGGGTTTCCAAGTTCACAGAGGAACACACGCAAAGGCCTTAGGGGAGAAAATAGCATGGGGATCTTTAGTGGAAATCAACAAATTTCATGGCACCTGAGCACAGGTGTAACAGGATGTGTCAGACTTCAGGGCATGGTTAGAAGGGAGTGGAGAGCGGATGAGCAGAATCAGGTGGCCATATCAGAGCCTAGAGTTTATGTTAAGGGAAACAGGTGTTAGACGCAGAGAGACATAACAAGAGTTGCTTTTAGAAAGGCTGCTGTCTACAGGGTGGAGATGGAATGGAAATATGGGGTTGGGGAGGCAGTGGTAAGAGAGCCAGGAGGGAAAATTAGTAGAAGATTTATCTGTAGAGATTAAGAGAGCCTGATTTAGGGTAGAGGGAGGGACAAGCAGGATGGAGAGAAGCAGATTGGGTCAAGGTGTGTTCAGGATTCCCAGTCCTGGAACCAAACGGAACTTGGTGAATGGAGGAGGGGAAAGAAAAAGAAAGGGGAGGTGTCAAAGACATCCGGCTAGATGATGGGATCTTTCACAAAATGAGGAAGCAGTTTGAGAGGTGGAGATAGATAAAGAGTTTGGTGTTGGCTGCTGTACTTGGGGTTATATAGGACACTCGACTGTCATTAGGCAATTGAACAACATAGGTTAAGGTCTAGTAGAGAGAAATAAGCTAGAGGGAGTGATTTGAGACTCACATGCATGTGGATTATTTGAAACCAAAGAGTAGATGAGATGACCAAGAGGAGTAGGCAGAACAAGAAGTTGGGGGCATAGGACAACCTTGTACACAGTGGTGCAGGACTGGAATGTTGAGTTCATTCTTAGAGATCTCTTTGCATTTTACCAGGTTTGATCAGTTATATCCATCAGCAACTAAGAGTAAACAGAAAGGCCAGATAATTGTCTACATTTTTCCACTGGGTAATAGCAAGAACAAAACTATTTTAACACAGCACATTCTAACAAGTTTAGGAAAGTGGCAAGAAGGACTTTAGAGAGACAAAGTATTCTGAGAAAGTGAGGCATTCACGAGAGAAGTTATTGACACAGATCAAGACCCAACAAGACCCTTACAATTAAATGATGTTCCTTAGATGATTAAGAAATTTCTTGGCCGGGCGCAGTGGCTCACACCTGTAATCCCAGCACTTTGGGAGGCCGAGGCGGGTGCATCGCCTGAGGTCAGGAGTTCGAGATCAGCCCGGGCAACACGGTGAAACCCCGTCTCTACTAAAAATACAAAATTAGCCGGGTGTGGTGGCACATGCCTGTAATCCTAGCTACTTGGGAGGCTGAGGCAGGAGAATCGCTTGAACCTGGGAGGCGGAGGATGCGGTGAGCCGAGATCACACCATTGCACTCCAGCCTGGGCAGCAAGAGTAAATGTCTCACCAAAAAAAAAAAAAAAAAAAAAAAAAATTATCTCTCAGGATGTCCAATTTGAGCCCTTCTAGACATACATCACTTGTACCTTTTACTTTACAAGTAAAATAAAATAGAGTTCTATTCCACAGGTAAATGCAGTTATTTTTAAGTGTGTAACTCAGGGGTGTCCAATATTTTGGCTTCTTTGGGCCACACTGGAAGAAGAAGAATTGTCTTGGTCCACACGTAAAATACAGTGACACTAAGGATAGCTGATGAGCTTAAAAAAAATAAATAAATAAAAATAAAATTCTTTTTTTTTTTTTTTTTTTTGATATAGTCTCACTCTGTTGCCCAAGCTGGAGTGCAGTGGTGTGATCTCAGCTCCTATAACTTCCGCCCCCCAGCTTCAAGTGATTCTCCTGCCTCAGCCTCCCAAGTAGCTGGAGAGTACAGGTGCATGCCACCATGCCCGGCTAGTTTTTGTATTTTTTTAGTAGAGGCAGGATTTCACCATGTTGTCCAGACTGGTCTTGAACTCCTGACCTCAGGTAATCTACCCACCTTGGCCTCCCAAAGTGCTGGGATTATAGGTGTCAGCCACTGCGCCTGGCCAAAATCTCATAACATTTTAAGAAAACTTACAAATTTGTGTTGGGCTACATTCAAAGCTTTCCTGGGCCACATGTGGCCTGTGGGCTGCAGGTTGGACAAACTTGGAACTGTTCTCTTGAATAACATGGAAGATATTGTAATTTAAATATCTGAAGTTCTGTAAGTTAGCAGAAAGCATGTAGCAATCAAAATTAACATTTGGGATGCTTGGTATTTGTGTTCAACTGTCGGTCTTGTTAGGATTTCCTGTACAGTAGCAGTGGGGATAGATTCTCTGCGTTAGAAAGAGGACTTCTTAGCATTCACTGGTGTCTAGTTAAACCAAATTTTTAAAAGTCTGTGCCACAGCCCCTGGATCAAGAAAAGCCACACAAAATGACCTAAAATGCACATTGGGAAACCTTACTCTCATCTTATTTTGAAAAACTTACTCTCATTATCTCTAAATTGCATTTCTATTTGAGACACTTTATTTAAACTAGTATCTGCAGAGGAAATTGGCACAGAGTTAATGATCTAGATCTCACGGAAAGCTAAGAATATAAAATGAGTGCTGTGTCCCGCACACATTTTAATTTCTTAACAAGGTGACTCAGGCTAGAAGGGCCTGCCGGTACCCTGAGCCAAAGTCCCCAGCTGTGCCTCAAGTTACAAGTTAATGGCATCATAGCATAAAGGGATTTAAAATGTTGCTAATTTATAGTGAGTGCTTTGGTTATGTAATTAGAGACTAATAAGCAGGTTCAAGATGAAGTAGCGCTGCATACCTCATGTGTGTTTGAGTTTCTGTTCATTAGGAGGGACATGCAAACTCTTTCCTGAGCTATAGACATCTTCAGCCTTCCTCCCATGGAAACATAAGTTGTTTCAGCAGCTGCTTGGCCTTCTCCAAGAAATCTATGCTGACGGTCATTTTACACCATAGATGAAAGCAATTCCTGTGTTATGTCTGTTTGGGCAGAATACTGAAATTTCAAAGGTAATTGTTCTAAATCCCAAGATTCATTTTTGTTACGGTACACATCATTGGGTTTTGGGAAGTGGCATCAATGCAAGTTTTTAACATTTTATTTATTCTGGATTAAAAAGTTGGAAAAGTATGAAAAATAGCCCTTCATAGTTCCATTCCCAAGAAGCAATCCGTTACCACTTTTGTTTATAATGTTCAGTATTTTATCTATGCATAGATATTTTTAGACAAAAATAGGATCTTTTGGAACACTCTGATCTTTTAAATTTGTCAACATTTCCTGAGCTTGTTCTCAAGTCATCAGGCAATATAAATTTTTAATTTCTTTCATATCCTCTAAAAACTGAAAATTCATCCCACTTCAACTGTCCAATCCCTTTGCAGCTGTTCAGCAAACTCCAAATTGAGAGGCTGTCTTCAAGCGGTAAATGGAATACTACCTTGTCATAACACCTTTGGGAATACTTGTAATTCTTCTATCTATCTCACTTATACCAGAGATGTCAATTTAAATATGAGATGGACAACCAGAATCTATTATTTATCTCATTCCGTTATAGGAAGTCCCAGTTGGATATTTAACACATCATAACTGACACCATCTCCATCAGGAAGCATTAACTAAACATGTGATTTACAAAGTATCCCATAATCAACAGAAAAACTACACTGCTTAATCCCTACCTTCAAGAATTTACCACTGCAGGTGAATGAAGTGTTTTTTTACCCTCTCAAATATACAGTCTGGCACGTCAGGAGTCAAAATTGTTCTTAGCTCCATCACACATAGATGGTGGTCGGCTAATGTAAATCACTGATGCTAGCTCAAGCCATGAGGTATGTTCTAGAAAACAGGATTGAACCAAAGCACAGTGGTTTTTGAGTCCACTAATTCTAACAGCCAGATGCCCCTTGCAGAATGAGTTGGGTGTTACCACTAGCGTGCTCTACAGTGTTATGCTAGAGAGAAATTTACTTCCTTTGGCCACCCACTTCCTTGTTTTTAAATAAGAACTGAGTTAAAGTTGCTAACTGTGAAGACTGAGTAATTTGAATCTGCTGTTGGTGTACTCAGATTCCTTTTTTTTTTTTTTTTTTTTTGTCTTGGAGACAGAGTCTCACTCTGTTGCTCAGGCTGGAGTGTAGCGGCCCAATCTCAGCTCACTGCAACCTCCACCTCCCAGGCTCAAGCGATTCTCATGCCTCAGCCTCCCAAGTAGCTGGAATTACAGTCACGGGCCACCACGCCCAGCTAATTTTTGTATTTATAGTAGAGACAGTGTTTGCCAGGCTGGTCTTCAACTCCCAACCTCAGGTGATCCGCACAACTTGGCCTCCCAAAGTGCTGGGATTGCAGGCATGAGCCACCACACCCAGCTCAGATTACTTTTTACTCAAATTAATGGGGATGATTGAGGATGAAACAGTGCAGTGATTCCCCATTGTTTTGTTTTCTTCTTTGCATTTCTAGTGTCTGTTTTTTTTTTTTGTTGGTGGTGGTGTTTTTTTGTTTGTTTGTTTGTTTTTTTAAAAAAAAAGATCTGCAGAGGCTATTATGTCCTTTGCATAACCCAAGTCCAGTAGCATCCTTGACTTCAAAGTCTGTTGGCATTGATGGCATCAGACTCAGTCATAACTGTCTTTAATACATCATTATAAAATCTACAATATTGCTCAAGTGAAGACATTATCATGTAACTGGGAGATATTACTAATTAATGAGTATGTGGAAAATTTTCCCAAAAAATGAAGTGTTTGTGAAAGGGACTGAAGGATTTTTGCAGAAGAGTCTATGAGAAAGATATTATAAACCAAAGGGTTATGAATTCTGCATATGAAACATAAATAGCTATTAAATATTTTATTTCAATCAAAAAGTGTAATGAAATTAGAGCTTCTCATTAGGAATCTGGGATTTATATGGAAACTTATAAAACTAAAAGGTAATAAATTCAAAATAGAAACACAGATTTACCAATTAACTGGAGTTAAAACTTTTTACTTCTCTTTACAGTGACGGGAGAAAAATACATCCTAAATATGTTATTATGGTAAAAAAATAATATTGCTAGTGGACAGAAAAAATAGTCATTAAGAGGGTACAAGTTCATCTGATAGTTGCAACTAACGTTCTAAGGGGGTTCTCTAAGTTTAGTGTTTGATTTTCTTAAAAACTGATTTGAAAATTCATGGTGCATGGGACTCAGTGAAGGCTCCTCTGTTGAAGAAATAACTCTCTGAAATAAAATGAACATATAGGCCCTTTATCTTTTTTAATGGGTTGGCGTGCTTAGGCCCATGAGGATAGGTTTGGTAGAGGTTGATGTTCTTCCTTTATCCTTAATCATTGATGCCTCTCTAGAAAAGAAATGCTCATGTCTTTTAGGTGGAACCATAGGATATTGGTGATTACGTATGTCAAAAACACTCAAATATCTGCAGTTTCATGTCATTCATGCTAATGAATTCTAAATTGGATGAAGACCTTGACTCACCAGATTTGGCAAGGAATAGGGGTCCATATTTTAAGGACAAAAGGCTAGAAGCCTGTTTGCAAAACTCTAACAAACATTTTTGCTTTTCTAAGATTTCTGAAATAATCTTGAGTACACACAGGTGAATAATGTAAGTGAAGGAAAGTGAAAGGGTGCTATAAAGTAAAATGAAAAGATCCTGAATTTCAGCACTAATTTGAATATGCCTAGATTCTAGATTGAAAATGACCTTTTCCCCACAGGTAAATAAAATGTTTCCATAAAGGAATAAACCTGGCCGGGCGTGGTGACTCATGCCTGTAATCCCAGCACTTTGGGAGGCCGAGGCGGGTGGATTGCGAGGTCAGGAGATCGAGACCATCCTGGCTAACATGGTGAAACCCCGTCTCTACTAAAAAACAAAAAATTAGCCAAGCATGGTCGCAGGTGCCTGTAGTCCCAGCTACTCAGGAGGCTGAAGCAGGAGAATGCCGTGAACCTGGGAGGCGGAGCTTGCAGTGAGCAGAGATTGCGCTACTGCACTCCAGCCTGGGTAACAGAGTGAGACTCCGTCTCAAAAAAAAAAAAAAAAAGAATAAACCTAATTATACTTCTTCAACTTAAGATGGACATTTCTCTACCTAAGAATATAAAATTATCAAATACTCTAGAGAAAGTTGGGTTTATATTCAAATAGCACAATATCAACACATGTGAAGGTCAGTATTCCATAGATGGGGATGTTGATAGCTAATTTCAAATCAGTGTGTTTTGTTTATTAAAGCTAGACTGCTGATAGGCAATATTTGCTAGAAAATAATGTAATTTTTAAAACTTTGATGTGTATTTAAAATAAAGTTTTTATTTTAGAACAATTTGAGATTTACAGAAAAATTGTGAAGCTAGCACAGAGCTCCCACATACAATGTATGCAGTCTACCCTAGTATTAGCATCTTACATCAATATGGTACATTTGTTATGATTAATGAACCAATATTAACACAGTTATTATCTAAAGTTCATATTCATTTTTTTGCCATCATTTTTACCTATGTGTGATGTAAGTAATCATTCCATTTCAGTATACATGAATTACAAGACCAGAATTGTTAACCCATGCCCTGTGGGAAAGAACTTTATCAATTAGGGTACAGTGTGTTTGGACAGTTTCTTTTGTCTTTTGTCTTACAGAAATAGTTTGTTTCCAACATTAATTAGGTCAACATCTTCTCCCCACCACCTTTCCACATACACTTACCCTCAGTGAGACTGTTTCATACATTTATGATACAGTTAGATTGCTTGGTAAGATCTGTTCCTTAGGCTCTTGGCTATGACAGTTTCTCAGACTCTCCTTGTTTTTAATGACCTTGACAATTCGGAGGAGTACTGGTGAGTTATTTTGTAGAATCTCCTTCAATTGAGACTTGTCTGATGATTTTATCATGAGTAGACTAGGGTTAATATGTTTTTGGAAGGAAGATCACAGAAATGAAAAGCCATTCTCATTATATCATTATATCATATCAAGAGTAACAATAATCGGCCAGGCTCGGTGGCTCACGCCTGTAATCCCAGCACTTTGGGAGACCAAGACAGGCAGATCATGAGGTCAGATCGAGACCAGCATGGCTAACACGGTGAAATCCCATCTCTACTAAAAATATAGAAAATTAGCCAGGCATGGTGGCGGGTGCCTGTAGTCCCAGCTACTCAGGAGGCTGAGGCAGGAGAATGGCGTGAACCCAGAAGGCGGAGCTTGCAGTGAGCGGAGATCGCACCACTGCACTCCAGCCTGGGCGACAGAGTGAGACTCCATCTCAACAACAACAAAAAAAGTACCAATAATCTGGCCAGGCATGGTGGCTTATGCCTATAATCCCAGTACTTTGGGAGGCTAAGGCAGGAGGAGCTCTTGAAGCCAAGGGTTCAAGACCAGCCTGGGCAACATAGAGACCTCGCCTCTACAAAAAATTTTTTTTTCAAAAAAGAATACTAATAATCAATATGATTTATTGCTATAAATATTAGCTTTGATCACGAGGCTGAGGAGTCTTTTTCAGGTTTCTCCACTGTAAGGTCACACACAACCCCACCTCTTTTCTATATTGTCTTCTTTGGAAAGACATCACTACGTGTTATCCACACTTGAGGAGTGTGCTATGTTCCCCCTCCTTCAGGGTGGAGAATCTGCATAAATTATTTGGAATTCTCTGCATAAGAAATTTGTGTTTATTTATCCCCCTGTGTGTATTTATTCAATCATTCGTTTATAACAGTATAGACTCATGGATATTTATTTTCACTTTGGGTTTGAATCCAGTATTACTTGATTGTTGCTGACATTCATCCAGCTTTGGCCACTGGGAGCCCTTTCAGTTGACCCCTGTGTTCCTTTGATATACCCTCTTCCCCTCTTCTTTGTGGTTTGTGGGTTCTTTGTTTTTTGTTGTTGTTTTGTGGCTCTTCTTTATGGCACTGAAAGATACTCCAGGCTCATCTTCTACATTTCCTGCCACAATCCTAAAATCAGCCATCTCTCTAAGGAGTTCTAAACCAAAATGTGTTCTTTGCTACTGAGGTGTTGCTTCTTTTTTTTTTTTTTTTTTTTTTTCAGACGGAGTTTCATTCTTGTTGCCCAGGCTGGAGTGCAATGGCACAATCTCGGCTCACTGCAACCTCCACCTTCCAGGTTCAAGCAATTCTCCTGCCTTAGCCTCCCGAGTAACTGGGATTACAGACGTGTGCCACGATGCCTGGATAATTTTGTATTTTTAGTAGAGACAGGGTTTCTCCATGTTGGTCTGGCTGGTCTTGAACTCCCAACCTCAGGTGATCCTCCCACCTCGGCCTCCCAAAGTGCTGGGATTATAGGCATGAGCCACCGCAACCAGCCTGAGGTGTTGCTACTTTTAGGGCCTTTGACTGATAGAGCAAAGAAATATATGTGTGGATACTAAACCATGCATAGACACATATCTATATTTCCTTCTTTCTTTTGCCTTTCCCAGAATGTCATATAATTAGAATTGTACAATATGTAGCCTTTTCAGAGTGGCTTCTTCCACTTGGCAATATGCATTTAAGATTTGTCCATGTCTTTTTGTTGCTTAAGAACTTTTCATTGCTTCATAAGAAATGGACAAACTGGCTGGGAGGGTGGCTTACGCTTGTAATCCCAGCACTTTGGGAGGCCAAGGCGAGCAGATCACTTGAGGTCAGGAGTTCAGGAACAGCCTGGTCAACATGGCAAAATCCCATGTCTACTAAAAATTCAAAAATTAGCCAGAAGTGGTGGTGTATGCCTGTAGTCCCAGCTACTCAGGAGGCCGAGCATGAGAATCACTTGAACACAGGAGGTGGAGGTTGCAGTGAGCCAATGTTGTGCCACCGCACTTCAGCCTGAGGAACAAAGCGACACTCCATCTCAAAAAAAGAATTAAAAAAAGAAAAGAAACTGATGAACTGTCCTCTAAATTTGCTGTACCATTTTTGCATTTCCATTATCAATGAATGAGAGTTCCTGTTGCTCTGCATCCTGGTCAGCATTTGATATTATCATTTTCTGGATTTTAGTCATTATAGTAGTGTGTAGTAGTATCACATTGTTGTTTTAATTTGCAATTCCTTAATAACAAATTATATTGAGCATCTCTTCTTTTCTTTTCCTTTATCTTTTTTTTATGTTTTTGAGACAGAGTCTCACTCTGTCACCCAGGCTGGAGTGCATTGGTGCGATCTCAGCTCACTGCAGCCTCCACCTCCTGGGTTCAAGCAATTCTCCTGCCTCAGCCTCCCGAGTAGCAGGAACTACAGGCACAGGTGACCACACCTGGCTAATTTTTGTATTTTCAATAGAGACAGGGTTTCAGCATGTTGGCCAGGCTGGTCTCCATCTCCTGACTTTGAGATCCACACACTTTGGCCTCCTAAAGTGCTGGGATTATAGGTGTGAGCTACCGTACCCAGCTGAGCATCTTTTCTTTTTTAAAAGAAATTTTAATTTTAGATTCAGGGGGTACATGTGCAGATTTGTTACAAGGGTATACTGTATGATGCTGAGGTTTGGGCTTCTATAAAACCTGTCACCCAGATAGTGAACACAGCACTCAATAGGAAGTTTTTCAGTCTTTGTTCCTCTCCCTCCCACTCTTCCCCCTTTTGGAGTCCCCAGTGTCTGTTGTTCCCATATTTATGTCCGTGTGTTTATTAGCTCCTACTTATAAGTAAGAACATATGATATCTGATTTTATTTCTGTGCTAATTCACTTAGGATAATGGCCTCCAGCTGCATCCATGTTGCTGCAAAGGACACGATTTTGGTTTTTAAAAAATGACTGCATAGTATTCCATGGTGTAAATGTACCACATTTTCTCTATCCATTCCACCACTGATGGGCCCCTAGGTTGATTCCATGTCTTTGCTGAGTTCTGTGTCTTTGTGAATAGTGTTGCAATAAACATACAAGTGCAGGTGTCTTTTTGGTAGAATGATTTATTTTCTTTTGGGTATATACCCAATAATGAGATTGCTAGGTCAAATGGTAATTCTGTTTTTAGTTCTTTATGAAATCTCCAAACTGCTTTCCACAGGGACTGAACTAATTTCCAATCCGACCAACAGTATATGAGTGTTCCCTTTTTTCCACAGCTTTGCCAACTTGTTACTTTTTGGCTTTTTAGTAATAACCATTCTGACTGGTGTGAGATGGTTTCTCACTGTGGTTTTGATTTGCATTTAATGATCAATGATGATTAGCTTTTTTTCATATGCTTGTTGGCCTTACGTATGTATTCTTTTGAGAAGTATCTGTTGACGTCTTTTGCTTACTTTTTAATGGGGTGGTTTTATTCTTGTTGAATTGTTTAAGTTTCTTATAGATACTGGATATTAGTTCTTGTTAGAGGCATAGTTTGCAAATATTTTCTCTCATTCTGTAGGTTGTTCAGCCTGTTGATAGTATCTTTTGCTGTGCAGAAGCTCTTCAGTTTAATTAGGTTCTACTTGTCAATTTTTGCCTTTGTTGCAATTGCTTTTGAAGACTTAATCATAAACTCTTTGCCTAGGCCAATGTCTGAGGGGTATTCCCTCGGTTTTCTTCTAGGATTTTTATAGTGTGAGGTCTTACATTTAAGTCTTTAATCCATCTTGGGGTAATTTTTGTATATGGTGATAAGTAGAGATCCAGTTTCATTCCTCCGCATATGGCTAGCCAGTTTCCCCAGCAGGGAGTCCTTTCCCCATGGCTTAGTCTTATTGACTTTGTTGAAGATCAGTTGGTTGTTGCTGTGTGGCTTTATTTGTGGGTTTATTTCTTATTCTGTTGGTCTATGTGTCTATTTTTGTACCAGCACCATGCTATTTTGGTTACTGTAGCCTTGTAGTATAGTTTGAAGTCAGGTAATATGTTTGTTCTTTTTGTTTAAGGTTACTTTGGCTATTCATGCTCTTTTGTGGTTCCAGAATTTTAGAATACTTTTTCTTCTAATTCTATGAAAAATGACATTCACAATTTGATAGGAATAACGTTGAATCTTTAGATTGCTTTGGGCAGTATGGACATTTTAATAATATTGATTCTTCCAATCCATGAGCATGGAATGTTTTTCCATTTGCTTGTGTTGTCTATGATTTCTTTCAGCAGTGTTTTATAGTTCCCTTACAGAGATCTTTCACCTCTTTGGTTAGATATATTAATATTTCTGGGTATTTTATTATCGTGTGTGTGTGTGGCTATTGTTAATGAAATAGCATTCTTCATTTGGCTCTCAGCGTGAATGTTGTTGCTATATAGAAATGCTACTGATTTTTGTATGTTGATTTCATATCCTGAAGCCTTAGTGAAGTTGTTTATCAGGTCTAGGAGCCTTTTGGCAAAGTCTAGGTTTTTCTAGGTGTAGAATTGCGTATCTTTTCATATGTTTATATGCATCTGTTTGTGTTCTTTGGTGAGGTGGTTGTTCAGATCTTTTGCCCATTTTTTTAATTGGTTTTTTTAAAATTGAATTTTAAGAGTTCTTTGTATAACTTTACTTATTTTTCACACCCAAATTTTCTAAGTATTTTGAGAGACCTTAAATGTGATCATCAACTTCTTAACTTCATAGATTTTAAAAGTTAGTTCAGAATAAAGTTTACCCTTCCTCATTAATACACTTAATAATGCTTAGTTTTAACAAATTATATATACACACACATACATACACACACATATATATATATACACACACACACATACACATACACACACACATACACACAATCACTCCTTAAATGTGCAAGACCGGGACTTGACTTTGAGAAATTTCAATTCAGGAAGGAAAATTCAATGGGAGGTATTATTATAGATTTAATTTGATGGGAAACGAGGCAGAAAGTTTCAAGGACATTATCCCCTTTATATTCTCTTCATCCTTTGCCGATTCTGGCTTTAAAAGACTTCAGAAGTCTTCCAGAGACATTTATGCATTTTCTGAAGGAATGGTAAAAATCCTAATTCTGGGTAACTTTGTTTTACTCCAAACTCTTGGTGCTAAGATTCTGTTCTGTAGTTTCTCACCAAAGCATTCTGTCCCCTTCAGATAGTCAAACATATGACAAACAAAAATACCCACACCCTCTTTCCTTTCCTACCTGGTGCTAATTGGAAAGGGTACCTGGTCAGCGCATTTATTTCACTTTCAGTCATGGGGGAGTCTAATTATGTTTGATTTAACCAAATAATACAAAATTCCTCAGTTCTTGCTTATGGATTTGGACTTCAAAGCATCTTGCCTTTACCTCTCAGAAGCTGTTCTCACTTGTTTTTTGTTTTGTTTTGTTTTTGAGATGGAGTCTTGCTCTGTCGCCCAGGCTGGAGTGCAGTTGGTGTGATCTCGGCTCACTGCAACCTCCACCTCCTGGGTTGAAGCAATTCTCTTGCCTCAGCCTCCCAAGTAACTGGGATTACAGGCGTGCGCCACACGCCGAGCTAATTTTTTGTATTTCTAGTAGAGACAGGGTTTCACCATGTTGGTCAGGCTGGTCTTGAACTCCTGACCTCAAGTGATCCACCCGCCTCGGCCTCCCAAAGTGCTGGGGTTACGGGCGTGAGCCACCGTGCTTGGCCATCTCACTTGTTTTGAATCAGGATGCCTAGGTCAGTGACAGCCTGTGCGAGCCAAAAACAGCCACGTTCATCTTTGAAAAAACTTAGGCCGACAAATCAAGTTTTTAATTACAGGAAATAATCACCAACTACTGGAGATGCAATTAAAGGCATTTTTCTCTGAGAGTAGCTTGTTTGTCTTTTATATTTTTCCCCAAAGCTCATTATAAAAAATACTATGTTCTTTCATACTTACAGTCTCAACTCTATCACTTCCTGCTGTGAGTATGGAAATGAATTTTGTTGAAATCAAAGAAATTAGTTAATAAGATTTTTTTTAGCCTGTTAGTAGAAGTGGCTTAACGTTTATAAAGAATATTTGCTTTGCTCATAATTTAACTGAACGAGACATCTGACCTCTGCTGTCTATCAAATTCATTACCTCTTTCTGGGACCCATGAACTGCCTTACATTGTACTAGTTGAGAACTGATGAAATAAAACCATAACTCGATTCATCAAACTGTTTAGAATTCAAATGTTGAGACATATCTCACTTAATAACATGAGGGTATTTTGTTTTTCTTTTTAAATTGTTCACTCTGGCCTTTAGTAGCCACCAGGGAGACATGTGAGTTTGGAAGGGCATCTCAGGTCAATCCTAAAAGCCTGCAGAAGAACTGAGCTGGCAGAATATAATCCTGCAGGTTGAAACTTAGCCAGCCTTTGAAATTATTTTCATCGGGAAAGTACTACAGGATTTTTTAAAATGACATAGTAGACACCCTACTCAGAAGCCTACTCCCTAATTTTTTTTTCTAGTTACTCATTTGCCAAGATGACTTGTTTATTTGAAAGTTGTTGTGATGGAAGTTGGATTATGTGTATTATGATTGCTTTTCTTCCTGTGTATTACTTTCATTTGAAAATGTCAAAGTATCTCACCATTTTCCTATTTTATAGACTAGTAAACTGAGTTATATGATTTTGGTGAATTTAAGCTTCCAGGGCTAGATCTCCATTTAGCTTTCTCTTCTACTATTTAGCGCAGTCCATACAAAGCTAGCTGCGCCATAGAACGTTTTATCTGAATCCTATTCTTGTTCACCATGCCTTCAGTAAATACATTTTACAGAGCACACACACGCCGGCCAATAGAACTGCAAGTGTGAGCAGTTCCATTAACCTGCCCTCAAGCCTTAGTGGGAGAGATGGCACAGAATTGCTATATAGGATGTGAATGCTCACTCAAGGGACAGAGCATACAGGGAGACCAGAGAAACAGACCATGGGAACATTGGAGGGAACAAAAGGATAAGAGGCAGTTTGGGTCAGGGAAGGCTGAGGCTTGAAGAGTGAGTTGGAGTTTGCCAGACACAGAAGAGACCCTTGGAAGCAAAGAGATCATGGCATGTCCTGTGCAGAGTTTAATGAGCACAGCGTGTGTAGGGGACATGCTTGGACATGAGACAGCTGGGGCTGAATCAATGAAGTACCTGGTTAAGATGTTTGGACTTAATCCTGTAGGCACTGGGAAGCAACTAAAAGGTAAATAGGGAAGTGACATATCAAATTTGCACTTTAGGCAAGTCCAATGAGAAGGGTTTGAGTTCCATCTTATGAAAAGCTGCTTCTGGATGCCCTGCAATTTATACAGCTGCCATATATTAATCTCCTACTGTGTGCCTGGGCATGCCCATACACATTTTTCTATACTTTTTACGCTTTTTTCTCTACTGGCTCTTAACCTGCCTCATCCTATGCCAAGTTTATAAACATATTTCAATTTAATATTATAAATAAAATAATAATACAAAGCCATTCAGATGAAGAGATTGCCATTGCTGTTGCATTCAGCAACTGGGAGTCCCTGCAAATTTGGGAAGAGCTGGTTCAGTGGAGGGCACGGGCACTGGGGTGGTGACTGATTGAGAGGTAAGGAAGGGGAAGTGGGAATATAGATGCTCCTTCTGGAAACTGGACTGTGAAAGGAAGGAGTTAACCAGTGAAGGCTATAAGATGTGTGGGCCCTACAGAGGCCTGAGAGGAGAGACCCTGAAGGCATGGAAACAGTTGGTGGGTGGATTTGCTTTTAATAGGGGAAAGAGGAGGAGAAGGTGGAGGAGGAGGGATGGAAATATTTTTTCCACTGCCAATGATGGAAGATCGCAGTTGGGGCTGAATTGTCCTCATGGAGGAGGAGGAGGAGGAGGAAGTTGTAGAAGGTTTACTGCTTGCCTTCGAATTTTCCAACAAAGATCTTCCACTGAAAATGGGAGAAGAGGTTGTTGAGGAAGGAGACTGGAAGAGAAGGGACAAGCTTGAGGGAGTTTCCGTGTGGGAAGGAGAGGGGAATGTTGAGAAGGATTGTCACTAGGGCCCTGGCAAGGGTAGGGACCTCTAGTAGGTAGTCTCAGTAATGACCAGCAACACAGTGTGGGAACAGGAAAGGATGCTGGGACCCCCTGGGATTCAGATTGGGCTGTGTGGGGGTGGTAGGAGGGAAGGTAAGTGGTCAGAGGAGCTGAAGGCTTTGAGAAAAGTATGGGCAAGTGCTAGATCATGGCACCCAGTCTTTTTAATAGTAGGCTGAAAGAAGATACAGATGGTCAAAGATTTGGGGATTGTGGGAGCCAACAGGTTATTATCAAAAGCGAAGAGAATAGAGTTGAAGATTTCAGATGTAGAGCAACAGTTCCGAGTGATACTAAGCTCCAAGGTATGGCAGTTCATGTGCAGAGGCTAGGCAAGAGTCCTAGGAGATAAGGAGGCCGAAAAACCTGGAGACCAAAGAACCAGGAGGTCAAAGAACCTGGAGGTGCCAAGCCTTGTCCTAAGGGCCCTGAAACCCTCAGGGTGATGGCAAAAATTGGAGGGAAGAGAGAGTGGAAGTAGAACTCCCAAATCTTCAATGAACAGTGGGCTCATTATCTGCATAAGAGTAAGGATTCATGGGAAATGTGCTCCCCAGAAGAAAGCTTCTTACTTGCATTAAAAATATTAAGAGTAACTCTTAAAACATGATTTTAATCACAATTTCTCTCAGTGGATTTTAGGGTTTTGGAAAAGGCCACAAGTGCCCTAAAGTAGAAATCTATTGAGATAATGAAAGTTTACTGAAAATTGTATCTGCAAACATTACCTGTCATTCATCTCTCAGGTGAGGTTGTATGAGTGTAAAAAAAAAAAAAGTTCTTTCTTTTTTGCTAACTTTCACCTTATCACAATAATGCAACAGGAAGAGAGTTTCAACAAAGCATAATATAAACAGATGTCTCTTTTTTTTTTTTTTTCAGACGGAGTCTTGCTCTGTCACCCAGGCTGAAGTGTAGTGGTGTGATCTCGGCTCACTGCGACCTCCACCCCCAGATTCAAGCGATTCTCCTGCCTCAGCCTCCCAAGTAGCTGGGGTTACAGGTGCCCACCACCACGCCTGGCTAATTTTTGTAATTTTAGTAAAGACAGGGTTTCACCATGTTGGCTAGGCTGGTCTCAAACTCCTGACCTCAGGTGCTCCACCTGCCTCGGCCTCCCAAAGTGTTGGGATTACAGGCATGATCCACCATGCCTGGCCATGAAGTCTCTCTTAAGACCTTTTATCATGTGTGGCAGAGGGTTGTTTAAAATAAATCCAGTGGGAATGGCAAATTGTGCCCTCTTTTCAAAGTTTGTTTTTCCTCCATCATCTATATTTGAATTGTTCTGTGTGAATAAGTTTTGGAATGCTTCCTCCTTCTTGTTGACCACAGTGGTTGTTGACATAGACAGAGGTTGTTGGGATAGGAAGAGATCCCTGAGGTTGTCTTGTGGACAGCAAAGACCCACGATAACTTTTCTTCCCATATAAGCATGGGCTATCCTAGAGCCCAGTCCCCTGTGGGAGATGACCAACAATTATCTTAGAAAATTTCACTCAATCAGCTGGGCACAGTGGCTCACGCCTGTATTCCCAGCACTTTGAGAGGCTGAGGTGGGCGGATCACCTGAGGTCAGGAATTCCAGACCAGCCTGGCCAACATGATGAAACCCTGTCTCCACTAAAAATACAAAAAAGTAGCCAGGCATGGTGGCAGGTGCCTGAAATCCCAGCTATTAGGGTGGCTGAAGCAAGAGAATCACTTGAACCTGGGAGGCGGAGGTTCTAGTGAGTCCAGATCGCACCATTGCACTCCAGCCTGGGCAACAAGAGTGACACTCCATCTCAGAAAAAGAAAACTTCACTCAATCATTTCACTTCTACCTCTCCCAGTCCTCTTTGGAGCGTGAGGACACTTGTAAGGCAGTCTGTGGGGACAGTAACTTATAGGTTGCGTCTTGTCCGGTAGTGGGCTTTCATCAGAAGTATGCTTTTGGTCACACTACACCATTTTTTATACCACCATAGAGTTGACAAACAGCATTCACCCATTTCATTTTGCTTTACTACTCCGATGTGGAGAAAAAAAAAATCTAAGGATTACATTTCTCTTGCAGATTTTTTAGATCAACAGCTATTATTTAAATACAGGGAATCCTGAAAGTCTAAGACTAAAAAATTTGGGTTCCTTTTGTATATGTTAAATTCTCCCATATACACATGGGTCTGTAAATAAAAATAAATAGGTGGCCCCTACCCTTGCAGTTGCATAGAGAAACTAGACCCTGAAATAAAATGAAACAACATTGGAGGATTTTTGTTTAGTGGATTAAAAATTCAACAATACTTGAAAACTTTGTCCAGCTCTTCAACAGAGCTATTTGGATGAGTTTTCTGGCTTTTCTAATCGGGAAAGGCTTGTTGGAGAATTAAAGGAGATATGATTGAGGAAATAAAACACAATACAAGATTTTTCTGGATTTATTATGAATAAAAAGGGACCCCAGAGGATTAAGTGGATGTAGTTTGCAGTTGAGGTTAAGTGGTCATGGCAGTTTACTGTGGACATTGTTTAACTGATGGAAAACTCCAAAAGACTGACCAAGGAATTGAAGTAGACCAATTTGGACCAATAACTTGGAGCTCAGAATTAACCACTGTATTTCTCTATTCCAAATACCCATTCCTCTTCCCTGGAACCTCAGGCTGGCCACACAAACTTTCTTGAAAATTCTTGGGGTTCTGCCTTTACAGGAAGGCCATTTGCCTCACTCATCAGAAGTATTAGAGGTTTATTCTGCACAACCATGAAGAGGTTAAAGAGAAGGGTAGGGAGGCCATGAGGGTTCTCACATTCCATCTTGAGTCAACCATCTCCTGTTACCCTCTGAAAAGTGGCAGAATTTGTCCCAGACTTTTTTTTGTTGCACTTCATATCTACTATGGAATTACATTTATAGCTAATGCATTAACTCTAAAAATGGAGAAACCCATTGCTCTGCTGTTTTCATGGTAAGGAAAAACTGCTGAGTCATGATTGACATGGGCTGTTTCAAGAGTTTCCAGGGAGTGAAGGTAAACACTTAGGATATCGCAGCCTGAGTGAGAGGCACTGCAAAGTGTGGCTGCTACTTGAAGTTCTTCATGGTGAGTGGAGAGGGAATCCTGAGCGCATCCTGGATTAGAAAAAAAAAAGAAGAAAGGTGGCCTGAAATATGATCTGAGTATATCTGGAAATACGCAGACATCTAGTACTTCAGTTGCAGCACTCTGTGAACCAGAAGGCCAATTTCTACATGCAACAAGCTGCACTTCAAGATGCACCCAAAATGCATGCTCGGGAAGTTGTTTTTTCTTTTGTTTTGTTTTGTTTCTGAGACAGACTCTCCCTCTGTCGCCCAGCCAGGAGTACAGTGGCATAATCTTGGCTGGCTGCAACCTCTGCCTCCTGGGTTCAAGCAGTTCTCTTGCCTCAGCATCCCGAGTAGCTGGGATTATAGGCATGTGCCACCATGCCCGGCTAATTTTGTTGTTGTTGTTTGTTTTGTTTGTTTTTGTTTTTAGTAGAGACAGGATTTCACCACATTGGCCAGCCTGGTCTTGAACTCCTGACCTCAAGTGATCTGCCAGCGTCGGCCTCCCAAAGTGCTGGGATTACAGGCATGAGCCACCGCGCCTGGCTGGGAAGTCTTATTTAATGGCAATAACCAAATGAACTCTCTTGACCTTGCTGCCTCTGCAGGCACTGCCCCGCCCCGGCCCTTCCACTCTAGAGGAAAGCACCTGGCATTTAGCATCTTTACACACAGGAAACAACAGATATGCTCAGGGACTTTTCCTCTAGCTTGTAACCAGGGATGGCTGTTGGGCTTGGCAGCCATCAGGCTGAGAGTGACTCAGCTTAAAAGGTTTCATTGTTGATATCTGCCCTGAGCATTCCCCTTTGGACTTGGAGTTCCAGGATGTCTTGTGTCTGTGCTTCAGCATCTGAAACCCCTTGTTGCCTGTTCTTAAGGTAGACTGCATTATCAACGGTGTCTTAAATTAATAGCTTCTCTCTACTGACTATTCACTTGTCACAGCTGACATGAAGGTTCTCAGTCCTGAGTGCCTATTAATGAAGCTCACAGATAGAGTGCAGAAACCCTTTGCAAGATCTGTTTTGCCAGCTTGCTGGTGTCCTGGCATGAAGGTCTCCGACCGACGTCTTTGAAATAGTTCCTGGCCGGGTGCGGTGGCTCACGCCTGGAATTCCAGCGCTTTGGGAGGCCAAGGCGGGCGGATCACGAGGTCAGGAGATGGAGACCATCCTGGCTAAGACGGTGAAACACCATCTCTACTAAAAATAGAAAAAATAGCCGGGCGTGGTGGCGGACGCCTGTAGTCCCAGCTACTGGGGAGGCTGAGGCAGGAGAATGGCATGAACCTGGGAGGCGGAGCTTGCAGTGGGCCGAGATGGTGCCACTGCACTCCAGCCTGGCTGACAGAGCGAGACTCCGTCTCAAAAAAAAAAAAAAAAAAAACAAGAAATAGTTCCTTTCCACGTGGAGTGGACTGGCCACCTTGGGGCTCTACCTTTGCCTGCTTGGTTCAGGTAGTTCTGTCCCATTTCATATACATTTCACTCTTTTCCCCTACTAGCTTCTCACAGTTTAAATTGTTGATGTGATTGCCTACCCAGACATCTAATTCTTTTAACAGGTAGTGGTTTACAGACTCCAGTTTCTTTATAATCATCAAGACAGGGATTGAACAACTGGCACCTTCCCTGTCTGTCCATCGAGGGGCATGTGTTTGATGTGTGTGGATGCTACTTTTCATTAGGCAAGTTAATGGCAGTTAGCTACCTTCACACTGAGGAGGAAATAGACCACCGTGTATGCATTTAGTAAACACCAGCGTAGTCAGTGGATCTGTTTCCTTAACAGAACATGGTTCTGCTGCACTGTACACTTCAACCAACTGCTTCAGAGCAAGCTTTTTCCTTAGAAGAGTTTTCACTTAATTAGGATTTAGAAAGGAACATGGAAACTTTAAGATCTCCATTTAATCTTCCGCATACTTCAGAGACTTCTGATGTCTCCTACAGGGACAGGAAAGGAGTCAGGGGTCTGAAACTCTAAGACCTGAAAGGCAAGTGCAATTCGGTCACTGTCCACATTGCCAGGGTGTCAAATCACACATACCCTGCCTGAAAGTCTGGGAATTGGAGAATTTAAAATGACAATATTTTCTACTGTGGAATACCTTGCATTCTCCCACTCTGTAAACTACTATTTTGGAGGCGGCCCCTCTCACTGTATTTCAAAACCGGGTGCTTTTCTCTGGAAATACTAGAAATGTCTCTCTTCTGGGCTGACCTAAAACCAACATAGTATTGGGCATTGAACTAAGGAGAAATATGGTCAGTGAGGCTAAGACCTCCTCTTCTGAGAATGAAAAATGACTGAGTATTTTGTGTTAGGTGGGACACTATTTGTTAATAGAGAACTTATATCTTAAGTCTCTTAAAATAATTATAGCATCTCTTAGTTATTTCCAGCATAATCCAGGAGTGAGCATTCCAAGAACATCATCTGACAACTTTTAATTAATATATCTTTCTCTAACCCTTAAAGAAATGCTGGTAACTGCTTGTCAGATGAGGAAAAGATGGATCATTATTCAAGTAAGATCCAATATGGGAAACTCAGATATAAATAGTTCAGCATTTTCGTTTCTTATCAAAGATTTATGACTGTGTCTATTTTAGGATTTATTTCTTCTGGACTATTTCAGGAGCCCCTTCACTGGTCTTTCAGCCTCTATTTCCTTTCCTCCGCCCCTATGTTTGTTTCTCCCACTGCTCTGAGGACAGTTGTCATAAAGCTCAGTTCTAGACTTCTTGACTTGTGTCCCGGGTGCTTCCCCAGTTGTTCTCAGGCCAATTTCTCAGGCCCTGTTTCACCATTTTATCCACACCTCCAACAGGCATTCCCTCCTGGTGGAACTTCTCCCTCTTCATCTGAGGGTGAAGGGTCTCTTTGTTGACACTGGTCCCTCTGCCGGGCATCCTCTCCCTTCTATACCTGCCTATTGCTACCAATCCTTCCTTCACTAAGAAATCAACCTAAATGCCACCTTCTTCATCCCAGACATGCTACCACTCCTGAGCCAGGAGTAATTAATTCTTTGACCTGTTGTATCGCTCTTATGGCACATGGCTCTTCTGTTTGATTTGGAAAAACATATATCTCCTTATGCAAATTGTAAGTTCTTTGAAGGCAGGGTCCATGTTTAATTATTTTATTCTTTAATGTGCCTTAGTACTTAAAATGTCCTCTGCTGGCCAGCAATAAGGGTGTCACCTGTGAGCTTGCTCAAAAAGCAGACTTTCAGCCCCCATCTCAGATATGTGGGATCAGAATTCACATTTTTTTTCTTTTTTCTTTTTGGAGACAGAGGCCCGCTCTGTTGCCCAGGCTGGAGTGCAGTGGCACAATCATTGCTCACTGCAGCCTTGACCTCCTGGGCTCAAGCGATCTTCTCCCCTCAGCCTCCTGAATAGTTGGCCTTACAGGTGCACATCATCAAACCCAGTTAATTTTTAAGTTTTTTGTAGAGAGGTGTCTCCATGTTGCCAAGGCTGGTTGGTCTCAAACTCCTGGCCTCTCAAGCAGTCCTCCCGCCTAGGCTTTCCAAAGTGCTGGAATTACAGGAGTGAATCACTATGCCCGGCCAGGATCCACATTTTAACAAGGGGTCTCCAGGTGATTCCAATGCACCTGAGTTGGGAGTTCTGGCTTTGTACATTGCACAGAACCTTGTATAAAGCAGAGACTCCCTGGATAGCTATTGAACAACTAATGAATAAATCACATTAAAAGCTGAGTTTCTTCTCATTGACTTAGAGGGAGGTTACCTCATAATTACTCAAACATAGAAAACGTAACCCAACATGTACCATTTTCCTATGACCATTTTGAGTCTTAAAAACGTGGAAACCCTTTTCTTCTTTTAAAATCTTGGATTTGTTATTTCAGATCACCTTTGGTAGTTTTTCTTTCTTTCATTTTTTGTGTACCCTCACTGGGTAGTGTTTGGCCTTCGCAAAGAAGGATAGAGAGAAAGCTTGCTAATTGGGTCTAAATACAGATTATGTGCAAAAAAAGAAATTGCTAGCATCTAAAAATAAGCACTCTACACGTGTATAGTTTTATAATCTTATCAGCTGTGATCTTCAGGACCAAGTAAGTGGCAACTACAGGAGGATTGTCTCTGTCGCTGTCAAAAGCTGAGTATTCCAACTCTCACTTACTTGATACCAACCACAGAAGGACATGAGACTGTAATACACTGGGATTTTCAAAATGCAAAAGAATTTGATATTAAAGGCTTGTTAGCTGTCTAGGAATAAAACAAGAATGGGGAGAAACATATAAAGTAAGGAAGATTATCTCTCTACAGCTAAAACCAGGCAAAAGGACCACCCACTATGGCATATTGTGAAAATTTTGGGGGCTACTTTTGTTTGTCACAATAATTGGAGCAGTTGGTTGAAGGGTACAATGCAGTAGGGCCATGTTCCGTTAAGGAAACAGATCCACTGACTACATTTGTGTTTAATAAATGCATGCTTAGTGGTCTGTTTCTCCTCAGTGTGACGTAAGTAACTACCATGAGTTTGCCTAATGGAAGTAGCATCCACACACATCCAGCACATGCCCCTTGATGGACAGACAGGGAAGGTGCCAGTTGCTCAGTCCCCATCTCAATGATCATAAAGAAACTGGAGTTTTTAGGCTGGGTGCAGTGTCTCATGCCTGTAATCCCAGCACTTTGGGAGGCCAAGGCAGGCGGATCACCTGAGGTCAGGTCAGGAGTTCAAGATCATACTGGCCAAGATGGTAAAACCCCATCTCTACTAAAAATATAAAAATTAGCTGGGTGTAGTGGCCCATGCCTGTAATCCAAGCTACTCAGGAGGCTGAGGCAGGAGAATCACTTGAAGCTGGGAGGTGGAGGTTGCGGTGAGCTGAGATCATGCCACTGCATTCCAGCCTGGGCAACAGAACAAGACTCTGTCTCAAAAAATAAAAAATTTAAAAATTTTAAAAAAATTTTTAAAAAGAAAGAAACTGGAGTCTTTAAATGACTGCTTGTTAAAAGAAGCAGATGTCTGAGTAGACAATCACATCAAGGATTTTAACTGAGAGAAGCTAGTAGGGGAACAAAGTGAAAGGTACATGAAATAGGACAAAGGCCAGGGATACTAGATACCTTGCAAGGCATAGGATAGTCTCATACTGTGAAGAATTGTCACTTGAGGCCGTGACTTTAGAACATCCGACCTGACATTTTGGTGGTGAAAAAGTGTTTTTATTAATAGACTCTAAAAATATTTTTATATAAACAAAAATTAAATATATGCTAAATTTTTCAGGAATGCAATTACCTTTTCAATTGAGAGGATACTGTCCTTTGTTTTGTTTAGAACTTTACTATACAGTAATGTCTCTGCTCATATCAGCCTGCATGTGTAACTATTGAATTCACACTGATTCTACTTAGAGGTAGCTCCTGATGTCATTGTACCTGAGCATTTGTATATTGAAATGTTCCTTATTTGTTTAGAAATTTTTCTTTTTTTTCTCATTTATATAATAGGATATTGTATTGATTTTTTTAAATCTATGTGACTAAGCAAGTTTTAAAATAAGTATATCTCAGGATATAAAAAGAGGCCTTGGGTCTGATGGGTTTGAGAATTACTGGCATGGACAGCCTCATTAGTTCCTGTCTTAAGACAGAGGATAATAAAAGTTAAAGGCTCAGACTTAATCAAAGGGTTAGAAATAGGAGTAGCGAGCCGGGCGCAGTGGCTCACGTCTATCATTCCAGCACATTGGGAGGCCGAAGTGGGCAGATCACCTGAGGTCAGGAGTTTGAGACCAGCCTGGTCAACATGGCAAAACCTCTTCTCTACTAAATATACAAAAATTAGCCGGGCAAGGTAGTACCTGCTTATAGTCTCAGCTACTCAGGAGGCTGAGGCAGGAGAATCACTTGAACTTGGAAGGCGGAGGCCATGGTGAGCCAAGATCGCACCACTGCACTCCAGCCTGGGCGACAGAGGAAGACTCCATCTCAAAAAGAAAAAATAAATAAATAAAATAAAATAAATAGCAAGAGCATATCCCACAGGAAAAGAAGCTGAGAGACAGTCTTGGAGGGAATTCATGTATGGGGCAACTTGTCAGAATGGACAGAGCTTGGGCTCAGGAATTAATGCACTGAGTTTGGTGCTCTTCTCTTCAACTTTCAGAATTCAACTATCCTGAATTCTGGCTTCTGGGGGTCCCGGCAGGGTCAGAATGAATATTAGAGATAATGACCTTAAAACACCTAGCACAGAGTTGCAAAAAATGTTACAAATTGTAAATACTGTATATAATAACGCTAATGTCATCTGGCTCTTCAAAATGGAAAATGATGAAGCTATCTTACTGGCTTTTAGAGAAGTTGACCGAGTTTTCTACAATTGCTCATGGCTGGATTTTGGGGCCAGGCTCTAAAATCCAGGTTCTTTAGATTATTTTGAGCCTAACAACCAACTTAGGTTTGACCTGACTTGAATCACTCTCTTCCTCTAAAATTCCCTGTACTCTTGCTTTGTCCATGCAGAACCTGTCCATCAAATTACACCAAATATCACAATCCTGTAGCTTTCTCATGGCAATGTAAGTGCCTTTGATATGTGAGTTTTTTCCTTTTTTTCTGGAAACAGGGTCTTGCTCTGTTGCCCAGGCTCTGATCGTAGCTCACTGCAGCCTTGACCTCCCTGGCTCAAACAGTCCTCCCACCTCAGCCTCCCAAGTAGCTGAGACCATAGGTGTGCACCACCACGCCTGGCTAATTTTTTAATTTTTTTGTAGAGACAGAATCTCCCTATGTTGCTCAGGCTGGTTTCAAACTCCTGAGTTAATGCGATCTTCTCACCTTGGCCTCCCAAAGTACTGGGATTACAGGCATGAGCCACTGACTCAGTCTAGTTTTTTCCTTTTCAGTAGTCACTTTTACGCTTATGAGTAAACTACAATTTTATGAAGCCTGTGGATGCTGGAGTGATACTTACAGCCCTGGTGCGTCCTCTGTGGGTTCAGCCTGCCCTGTGAACTAATGAAATTTAACCAGTGTGGTGCCTCCCTCCCATTTAGACTTCTCTCTCTGACCAAACTGCCTCTGTTTTCCTTCCCTTTAGACCCCCAGAAGCTGTGCAAGCTCCACATCCAGCAATAACTTTTCTCCTAGATTCTTTACTGCTTGTTCGATTCCAGATGCAAGAGATATAGCTTCACCCGTGCTTCCTATCTTCCTATGATTTCTCTGTTGCCGCAGAGGGTAGTCACCAACCTTTAGCTCAAACACTGATGCCGAGGCTACGTACAGAGAGATGCTTTACCAGTTACTCACCTTCCTCACTGGGCATCTGCAGAGACTCCTAGAGAAATGTTTGTAAGACAACAAAGGTTATAAATTTTGCATTCAAAATCTTTTAAATTGGTAACAAAATGAATCCCTGTCCCACAGTGCGAAGAGATCACTGCTTGGTCAGTTTCCTTTTGGGAGAATTATTTCCAATTTTTTTTTAAAGTTAATGCTAGTTATTAGAAAAGTGACCACATGGCCACCTGAGTCTGTTCAGATCTTTTGGTCCATTTTCCTTCTCCTCTTCTGCACCCCTCGATTTGCTTGTCACAGGTGTTCCAGAGATTCCTTCTGTTCTTGTCTTTGGCAGGATCATCTTGAATTGAGTAGTATAAATATATCCTGCCTCTGTTTCTACTATGAAAGCCCCTCTCTCTGCATTTCCTGCATGGTTTCCTTGGCTGTTCTGTGCATTTTGGGTGGCGTCTGCATTCTTTTATTATTTTTTTGAGATGGAGTCTCATTGTATCACCCAAGCTGGAGTGCAGTGGCACGATCTCGACTCACTACAGCCTCCACCTCCTGGGTTCAAGCAATTCTCCTGCCTCAGCCTCCTGAGTAGCTGGGACTAGAGGCATGCACCACCACACCTGGCTAATTTTGTATTTTTAGTAGAGATGGGGTTTCACCATGTTGGCCAGGCTGGTCTCAAACCCCTCACCTGAAGTGAATTCGCCTGTTTGTTTGTTTATTGAGACAAGAGTCTCACTCTGTTGCCCAGGCTGGAGTGCAGTGGTGTTATCTTGGCTCACTGCAACCTCTGCCTTCCGGGTTCAAGCAATTCTCATGCCTCTGCCTTCCAAATAGCTGGGATTACAGGCAGCAGCCACCACGCCCGGCTAATTTTTGTATTTTTAGTAGGCACAGGGTTTCACCATGTTGGCCAAGCCTGTCTTGAACTCCTGACCTCAAGTGATCCACCCGCCTCAGCCTCCCAAAGTGCTGGGATTACAGGTGTGAGCCCCCGCAACTGGCCAGGTCTGCATTCCTAATGCTACTTTTGAGCCCGGCAATCTCAGACAATAAAATTCAGTGCAGCTGGGGCAGATAAGTGCCCCCTGCTCTCACATTTCTCTTTAGTCTTGGCATCTTCAAGTTAGAACCAGGTCATTATTTTTGTATCAATGACATTTCATTATGCCATAAATACTGAGGTGTTAAAAACACCAAAAAAGCCCTAAAAATGCCTAGAAAATTATCCGAAGCATTTAGTATTAAGGCTGATAAACTTTTTCTTCTCTTTTCAAATATAAATTGATTATAAAGCATATTGAGTGACTTCAAGCTGAAGGTTTTCAGTATCTGGAAAACTGAAATTTACTTGCAGCCTTCATGTCACCACAGTGCCAGGTGCAGCATAGTGCTCAGGGCCCCACGCACCTTCTAACTTCCATTCCCAAACAGGTCTTCCCTCCTCTCCATTCCCCAAACCCCAACCGTCTCCACCTGCTGACACTGTAGCTTCATCCCCAGATCACTTCAGCTGAAAGTGGTTTTCCCTTTTCTGGATTCCAAGAAGGACTTTGCTTGCAAAAATGTTTATTTACTTATTTTTTTTAAAGGCAACAGAAGTTCCACAATTAATCTTTTCTTGTAAGTAGACTTTATTTTTTAGAACGGGTTGGCCAGGCGCAGTGGCTCATGCCTAAAATCCCAGCACTTTGGGAGGCTGAGGCAGGCAGATCACCTGAGGTCAGGAGTTCGAGACCAGCCTGGTCAACGTGGTGAAATCCTGTATCTACGAAAAATACAAAAATTAGCTGAGCGTGGTGGCACCCGCCTGTAATCCCAGCTACTTGGGAGGCTGAGGCAGGAGAATCACTTGAACCGGGGAGGCGGAGGCTGCAGTGAGCCGAGATCACGCCACTGCACTTCAGCCTGGGCGACAGATTAAGACTCCATCTCAAAGAAAAGAAAAGACCAAGAGACAGCAAACGAGACATAGGGTTTATCAGGGGAACTTACTTACAGGGATGGTCCAGTGGTGGCAGGTTGGACAGGAGAACCACTACCATTTGTAAAAAGCATACAGTTTATATAGCATTTTCACTTAGCACCCTCCACCTAGCAACCTCCATTTAACCCAAAACAAAGGGACTTGATCCCCTGTATGACCTGCATTTCAAGAGACAGGCCAGGGTTTTGGATGTCCATCATGGGTAAGGAGTGAATCCCTGGGTTGGCCACTCCTGGATTCCTTAGCTCAGAACTCTGAATGCACATTCTTCTTGATCATAGTGTCATTCTCAGGGCATGCCTAGGTTAAGTTATTGCTGTCAGGTGCATCTCTATACACTTCCTAATGTGTTGCTCTTTTATGAGTGAATTACCTTTAATTTGGCCTTACATTTTCTATGTCTATGTTGTGCTTCTCTTTTATTCTTATTTATTCAGTGTATATTTCTTAAGGGCATATTAGGCACTGCTGTGTAGGTCTGGAAAAACAGGGAACACACAAAGTACCTGCCTTATTAGTGCCAGGATTTCAGAGAAAAGAGGCAGGTGACAGACAAACCAATAGATGGCATGCGGTATAAGTGCTATGAAAAAAAAATAAGACAGTGTAAGGGAAATCGACACAGGAGACCTTAAAGAGAAGGCCTTGTGGATGAAAGGACAATTCGAGCAGACACCAGGGAGCAGTGAGGGAGGAGGTGGCCATGTGGATATCTGTCTAGTGGAAGAGCCCAGAAGGCAGAGGAAACAACACAAGTTAGACAGTTAAGACCAAGGCCTTAGGTGGGGTGGCAGGATGGCTACATGGGACTGAGGGACCATATGGGGGTGGGACATAGTCAAGGTCAAGGTCATGTAGGGTCTTACAGGCTGTAGTAAAGGCTTGAATTTTTACTCTGAGTAAGAGGGAAAATCATTGGCTTTTTATTTTTCTAGAAATAGGGTATTGCTCTGTCACCCAGGCTGGAGTGCAGTGGCTCAATCATAGTTCACTGCAGCCTCAAACTCCTGGGCTCCAGCGATCCTCCCATCTCAGCCTTCCTAGTAGCTGGGACTGCAGGTGCACACCACCAAGCCCAGTTAATTTTTAAATTTGTTTTGTAGAGACAGGATCTTGCTGTGATGCCCAGGCTGGTCTCAAACTCCTGGCCTCAAGCGATCCTCCTGCCTCGATCTCCCTAAGTGCTAGGATTACAGGCATGAGCCACCACACCTGGCCTCCATTGGAGGGTTTTAAAGACTTATATACTTAGTTAAAGCAGTCTGTAGGGGGATAAGGCAAGCCTGGAAGCAGGGAGACCCGTGAGGAGGCTCCTGGACAACGTAGGGACAACAGGCCATGACTAGGGTGGTGGCCATGAGAGGTGAGAATTAATCAGATCCCAGTTCACAGAGTTGATGGGATTTACTACTGGTCTGACTGGGAAGGACTGTAAAGAAAAGCAGGGAGTCAAGAATGATTAGAAACAAGGTTTGTGCCCTCGGCAACTGGAGGAGGATTCCTGATGTCATTTACAGAGAACGGGGAGGGGATCTGAGGTGGGATTAAGCTTGAGGAACAAACTCAAGTTGGGTTTTGGACAGACTACATCCGAAGTTCCTGTTGGACGTTGAAGGCTGTTGGCTGTGAGTCTGCCTTCCAAATCCCTGAGTCCTTGAATTCAAGGTCGTGTGTTGGCCGTCTTTGTATTAGGACGTCTAACTCTTGTGTTTGACTTAATGGGATTCAAATTTGCACGTGTGTGGTTTTCTGAATGTGGCCTACAGTTTCACTTGGATCTTCATATTCTTTTTCATCATAATCTGTAAAAGCAGAAAAAAAGACCATTGGAAAGAAATGCTGTATGAAACTTTCTGAAAATGGATAGAACCAGAAATGATGCTGACAGGAGTTTTAGAAATGAAAAATAGAGAGTATTCAGACCAAATATAAGTAAATTAGCATAAATCAGCATTCTCTGATTTCCACGCCTACTTACCCAAGTTGGTTGACTCAACAGCTGCTAAGACTACAGCTGTGTGAATCCTCCACTTTTTTTTTTTTTTTTTTTTGCATGGAAAAGTGTTTCAGTTTGTCATTGCTTCATCATTTTGAATTCCATATTAGGTTACCTTTTTTTTTTTTTTTTTGCCTGACCATAGTACTTAAGAAAAATCTTGCAACTGTCCTTCATTCTGTTGAACCAACTATATCATATGTTTTCACTTGAAATTTTGTTTTAGATCTACTTGGGGCTTTATTTAAATTTTTTTAACATTTAAAAAAATTTTTTTACTTCAATAATGAGACAGTGTCTCATTATTACCCAGGCTGGACTGCATGGGGCATTCATAGCTCCTGGGCTCAAGCAATCTTCCTGTCTCAGCCTCCCAAGTAACTAGAACTAACAGCATGTAACACCACATCCAACTATTTTTTTTATTTTTTTATAGGGACGGGGTCTCGTTATGTTGCCCAGGCTGGTCTTGAACTCCTGGCCTCAAGTGCTCCTCCTACCTTTAAGTGCTGAGATTACAGGCATGAGCCACCAGACCTGACCTTGGGGTTTTATTATTTGCCTTCGAGCCCCTTCAGACAGTTCTTCTTGGAGGTTTGGGGAAGGCTTCTGTAAAGAAAACTTCTTTATACCTGTTTGATGATGGTAAAAGGTCCAGGTGGAGAAAGACTTCCTAGGCAGAAGGAAAAGGAAGTGCAAAGCTATGTAGCCTCTACAAGAGCACGTGTGTAGTTTAGGGTGGCTGCATAAGACCTGGGAAGAGAGCTGGGTCATGAAGGGCAGATGACTGGCAGGTAATGAAGGTCCTTATGGGCTATGCTAAGGAGTATGGAAAATGGGGAGTATTCAAAATTTAGAGCCCAGGGTACAGTGATGGGATTGCATTTTTTGACGAAGCTACTTTGACTGCCATGTAAAGAACAAATGGGAGGTGAGGGAGCCTGATTAGAAGGTCCTTGATGATGCAGGCAAAAGATGATGAAGGTCTCAAAGTTCTTTGAGCCTTGACTGGAACACATTTAGTGTGACGTGTGTTTATAACATAAAATTAAATACGAAAGCAGAAACATTGGTGATGGAGAGGAGAGCACAAAATTGGGGAGATATTGTAGCCAGGTTGAAAGCTTGTACTGCTCACTGCACAACAGCCAGTAAGTCAAGAGACAAGGAGTTAAGAGTAAGGAAGATGACTTTATTTGGAGAGCCAGCAAACCAAGAAGACGGTGGACTGGTGTCCTAAAGAACCATCTTAAAAGACATGAATCTCAAGCTTCTTTTTATATTTGGGAAAGGGGAACAAGGAGAGGGTCGAGGTGACAGATGACCACAGACATCTGAGCATTAGCAGGCGTCCGAGGGTGTTACATTGAATATTGCATTGTTACTTGTGTCTATGCCCTTTTTATTTCCTCATTGGTTAGTTTTGGGAAGGGACTATTATCATCCTTGCTTTAAACTGTAAACTAAATCCCCCCCATGGTTATCTTGGCTTATGTGTGGGAATGAGCAAAGATAGTCAGCTTGAGCGGTTAGAAGCAAGATGGAGTTAGTTAGCTATGTTATGTTTCTGTAACTCTTACGTCTTACTTGTAGGATTACAACATCTACTTGGATGAATGGTGATGTCATTCTAGCATGAGGAGCAGGTGGGATTAGGTTGAGGTTGAATGGGACCATAGTTCTGTCAGGACGTGTCATCTTTGTGGAGCCCAGGGGTCATCCATTAAGCAGCTGGGAATACAGTTCTGAGGCTCAGCAGAGACCTCAGCCTGGAAGAACATGTTTAGAAGTCATCAACATCTCATTAGGAAAGAGAAAGAGATGGCCCAGGAGAGGAAATAGAGCAAGGAGAGAAAATGGTCAACAAGGGAAACCATGCTGGGATTGAGTCTCTGTGGTATCAATGGTCTTACTATTGACGTCAGAGTTAAAAAAGAAGAGAGTTATATTCAAATTCTGGTTGAGTTAGTCTCTTATTAACATTTTCTGACTCACCAACTGGTAAATGTCCAAGAAAAATATATCTTTTTGTTTTATCAAAAAATATACATGCTATTTGATCACTCTTCAGTCATTAACAAATGGTGTCTATGAGAACATTTTAACAAAATGTCCTTTCTACTGTTAATACCCACAGCAACCAACTTGGAAATCAGTCATCATAGAAGATGACTGCAGTTTCTGGCTTTCCCAAATCACCAATAATTCACACCTTTGTACATGGTTCTGTGCATGATCTGTTCCTAATATTATGCAACCCTTGTGGAATCTTTAGGACTTTAAGTAGTTCATCGTTTTGCCCCAAACCTAGACACTACTATAAGAAATCCAACAGGCTACTCTTACCAGCAATAGGGGTTCCTGAACAATATCATGGAACAATGAGAAATCCTGCACTCGTGAATTCTCTTTACAACCCCACGTGCTTAAGCATGGTTTTTAAAGGTGACTCCCTGGCCACCTGGTAAGTCTGAGTGACTTGCGGGCAGCTATCTTTCTGGAGTGGGAGTTATTCTCTGAAGCCATAGAAAGTGTCAGGGAAGGCTGGATACACATCACGTATGTGCATGAGAAGTAATACTTTCAACAGCAGCAGCATCTTCCAAGTGATAAAAATAACTCAGCTTTAGTCAGTAGCCCAGAAGCCAAGTGTCCCCTTTCACTGCTTGTTCTCTGTTGGTATTCTTCAAAGGGACATCGTGTCTTTCACAGTTTGGAATGTGATGTTTCTGTTCTCACTGACATAACTGTCTTAGTATCTGCTCCTCCTCTTGTCATATATTTGGAAGGTCTTCACCTCTTGATCACTTGCATTTTACGTTCTACTTGTCTATTGTTCATTCATATGGCAAGAAATTGACGGCTACCTGCCAGGCACTAGTTAGCAAAGCTGCTTATACTCTGATTTCTATTGTTCTCCCAGTTTTTAGACTGTAGCCGTTTAATTACAATGCAGCAACTTTCACGTCAGTATTTCTCCTAAAGGTCTTAGTTTATTTTATTCCTCCATCACAGAAGGTTCCTTGAGGTCCTGTATTCTGAAAATAGATGCATTTCTTCCAAAATACTGGATAGCTTTTAGATTTTTCAAAGTTCTTGGCAAGTCTCCTTTTGGAAACCTTGACTGACTTGCGAATATGATTTCTCCTTTTTTCTTAGCTCCGGGTTGAGCTCCTTCTCAAGAGCTCTTATGTTATAAAGCTTGTGTTCATGAGCAGAGAAGGACTGATAGTGGGTGTTATTAATCATTGAAAGATGTGGCTGTGACTGCTATTATTTCCTGTGTTAAGCTTCCCACCAGCAAACCTGGCCAAGTGCTTTGGCGCTGTGGAAACAGCCTTCGTGTACACACTTCTTGACCCTTCACTCCCTTCATGCCCTTCTTCCCATCAAGACTTAATGATTGGCTGGGCATGGTAGCTCATGCTTATAATGCCAGCGCTTTGGGAGGTCAAAGTGGAAGGATCACTTGAATCCAGGAGTTTGAGACCAGCCTGGACCACATAATGAGACCCCATCTCTCCAAAAAAAAAAAAAAAAAAAAAAATTAGCCAGGCATAGTGGCACATGCCTGTAGTCCCAGCTACATGAGAGGCTGAGGCTGGAGGATTGCTTGAGCATAAGAGGTCGGGGCTACATTGAGCCGTGATTGTGCTACTGCACTTAGCCTTGGTGACAGAGTGAGACCTTGTCTCAAAAAAAAGAAAAGAACTGGAAAAGAAAAAAGAATGGTGTTCATCTCCACCCAGCATGCTAGAGCAGGCATGCCATTCATTGTGGAGGCAAAACTCCCGCATAGCTGCCAAAATAACTCCTGAGTGCTTTGCGATGGAGAGAAACAAAGGAATGTTGGGTCACTGCCCGAGTCATGGGGTCTCTGCCTGAACCATAGAAAGCTTTTGATTTCTGGAGCCACATGGAATGGACTGATTATGTTTAAAATTATAAAAGAAAAATATAGCCTAAGATAATTGAGTGCAATAAACCAATTTATCTTATTTGTTCTTACATGTAAAAATTGTTGAGTAGGTACCATGGTACCCACTCTATTGCTAAGCTGTGGAAGGAGCCTTGCTTTGGAATTCTCTCAGCTCCTCTTTCCCATCATTTCCTTAGCTGTGTCCCTTTTCAGCCTCCTGTGCTAACTGATAGCACATGTGTTTCAGAATGGAACCTGGAAAAGGAATGTGTGCAGCCCTCGTAAGGATATACCATTCCACATTCCATATGCTGTTAGATAATATGCTGGCTAGACCGTCAACAGTTACCCCAGGAAGGGGGAATTTGGATTGGAAAGGAATCAAAGGAATTGGAGGTAACATAATGGACTGCAGTTAAACAGTAATAGGGTGGTCTGGACAACTGGACGAAGGCCAGTTTCAAAATTGCAGGCAATCCCCTCTGCCCTTTTAGAACAAGGCAAGGTCCACTGAATGGAGAAGAAGGCAGGCCATCCGCCTTCTTAGGGTTTAATTCAGACACGGGCTCTGAGCTTTGTCTTTTGTTCTCTTTAAAGGAACAAAGCCATTGAATCCAGCCAGAAAAACCTGTGCGTATCCATCATAAACATCCACAAACTCTTCTTTAATCTCCCTTGTTATTCTCCCTAAGAAGTAAGGCTCCAACATAAGTTCTTGGTTGCATCTGACAAGTGTCAGCTGATGTCCATGACCCCTTCGTTTCCTGTGTCCCTTCTACTTGATGCAATGACTGGCATAACGTATTTGTTGGAATGAATGAATGAATGGCATTGGTGGCTGGGCACAGTGGCTCATGCCTCTAATCCCAGCACTTTGGGAGTCTGAGGTGGCTAGATCAATTGAGGTCAGGAGTTTGAGACCAGCCTGGCCAACATGGTGAAATGCTGTCTCTACTAAAATTTCAAAAATTAGCTAGGCATGGTGGCTCATGCCTGTAATCCCAGCTACTTGGGAGGCTGAGGTTGGAGGATCACTTGAACCCAGGAGGCGGAGGTTGCAGTGAGCTGAGATCACACCACTGCACTGCAGCCTGGGTGACAGAGCAAGACTCTGTCAAAAAAAAAAAAAAAAAAAAAGGAAGGAAGGGAGGGAGGGAGGGAAGGAGAGAGGGAGAGAGGAAGGGTGAGCGAGTGGAAGAAAGCAATGAAATCCAGTTCTGAGGGTAAGGAGCATGCCATCAGTATGATGGGGGATGTGATATGGTATGAGGATGGGGTCTTTCAAACTGTATTCTGTAGACCAGTAGACCATGACAAATAGGCGTGCGCGCACACACACACACACACACACACACACACACACGGGCTTCCATATTCTTACAAATGTTGCACACTATATCTGACTGTGGGATCACAGTGTACGTTTGTATACCAAAGTCTCTGTAAAGACCTGCAATGAAGTGAACCCGGCTAACCTTTCTTTTACTCAGTGTTCCCCTATTGTATTTGACTGTGGAACCCTCTGCATCATACCCTTTTACATCCCAGAACCCACCGAACACAGTTTCTTCAACATTGGCAGAAATTTACAAAATCATCGTAGTCTTGAGTCCAGCTGACCTGAGTGTGAATCAAGGTTTACCACATAGTGTGTGATCCTGAGCCAAATTAAGTAACCTCTGGTTCCCTCCTTCCTCATCTGTATGATGAGGATAATGTGCATCTCCTAAAAGGAGAGAATGAAGGCAGATAATGCAGGTAATCCATCTTGCGTGCACCCAGCACAGGGTGGCTCTTCCCTGGTTAATTTCCACCCTGATGTGTAGAATTTCCCTGCAACACTCTGCTACCACAAGGAGGGGCTTCTTAGGATATAACCTATTGTCCTTAAACTTTATGAGCAGTGCAATAATTGTTATTTGCACCTGTAAAATGTGAATAACTGGGCTTTCTTTTTAAAATACTTTCCCAGAGGAAAATTATGGCAAAGAGATCATGTCCTAAGTAGTTTCTCACGTGTTGGTGCTATCGCCTCCTGAGTTTTGGCAAAGTTATTTCTCTGCTTTTTTTCTTGACTCCCCCCTAGTTCTTCTAAATTAGATATTAAGCAGGAGAAGTATTTTTAATATCCTGGAAATGTGTTTTATTAATCTACCAAACAAATGGCTGTCCAACAACTCCATGAAACAAGAAGAACGGCCACTAGCATTCATTTTGCTTTTACCAGGCACCAGGTAGTGCTGTAAACTCTTTATGTGTGTAATTCATTTCATCTTCACAAAAACTCGATGAGGTAAGTGCTATTATCTGCAGTTTGCAGAGAAGGAAGCCGAAGCTGGTGGAGTAACATGCCTAAGGCCACCCTGCCAGGATAAGATGAATGACCATGACTCTGAGTGACTAAAGCCTTAGGAACAAAGATGAGTTGAAAATGGGAGAGCCACCTGGGGTAGAACCCCAGAGTTTTTATTTTCTTGCAAAGTTTTAGTAAAAATTTCTCAGTTTTCAGGGAACAAAAGTTATATATTTTAGAGTTTGAAATCACAAATTACACACCACTCCCCCATCTCTAGCCTCTACATTTTTAAGCAAGATTAACAGAACCCAGTGGAGTTCCATGGAGTTCAGGGACCTTGTTCCAGGTGTGCCTCTAACACTCAGTCCCTTTTCCAAGGCAGGGCACATATAATTGAATATAGGCTGGGTGTGGTGTCTCATGCCTGTAATCCCAGCACTTTAGGTGGCCGAGGCACATGGATCACTTGAGCCCAGGAGTTGGAGACCAGCCTGGGCAACTTGGTGAAAACCCATCTCTACAAAAAATGCAAAAATTAGCCAAGTGTGGTGGCGCACACCTGTAGTCCTAGCTATTTGAGAGGCTGAGGTTGGAGGATCATGTGAGCCTGAAGAGGTTGAGGTTGCAGTGAGCCAAGATTGTACCACTGCACGCCAACCTGGGCAAGAGAGTGAGAACCTGTCTCAAACAAAACAAAACAAAACAAAAAAATGAAGATTGCCAAATATTTAAATGTCAGTTACTATTAATTTAAATGTCCATCAGGGTTCTCCTTGAAGTCAAAACTGCTGTTTTCCCCAATGCCAGAACTCCTAACAGTGGACGCCAGGCCATAGGAGGTGATCTAGAATTGCCCCTGAATTAAAGGTTTTGTGTTCTGCACACGTGATGCAACCTCAGGATCGGACATGTGTTAGGTCCCAGCCTGTGTCCTGTGACACCTTGGAGAACAATCGAGACTGGTTGATATTTGGAGGGTTAAGCAAAGGACCTTTCTTTTGCCAGCTACTCTGCCGTGGTTGAAGTGTCTTGAGGGTGGTGAACGGGTCCTCGCTGGGCTTGTCTCTGAGCTGCACACCTTGACTTGACACAGGAGTCAAGTAGTAAGTATTGGTTGAAGGAATCAGCGATGTTTGGCTACCCATTGTGTGCTCTCTAATATTTGCTAGGGATATGGTGATAAGGGAGGAAAAAGACCCAAGAAGTAATGACCGAGCAGCTATGTAAGTGAATCAATGATGTGACCACATTGCTTTTTCTTAGCCGATAGTTACAGCTCTATGCAACTTTTTCTACTTATTGCTGGAGGTAATCACATTCTAACCCTGAGGACTGCTCCCATGCTGGGCGGTACTGCAGTGACCTCTGCATTTGAGCTGGGGTTTCTTGTATCTCACGAGGGTCAGGGGCCTGTGGGAACTTTTTGTCATCTGGGGGGACAAAGGCTTTCTTGGGAAAAAAAAGTCTCCTTTTTATCCTCTGCGGGTGAAAAAGAAGTGCCGTTAGAATAGGAAGGGGCTTCTTGTAGGCTTGAAAAGAGAAGGACTTGGCAGGTGGCACCTGGGCTTTGTTCAGCAGGACTGAGAGGGCAAGAGTATAGCTGGCTTTTTTGTAAGACTCACGAACTCTGTGGCCCATTGATGAGATGCTCTCTGCTCTACAAAGTGGACTTTCCTCGAGGTGGAATTTTATTTTCCTCCCTGTGCTGGTGTTAGATTCTCTGGATACATAAGGTGACCCGAGGAGAAGCAGGCAATGTCATCACAGTTTATTTGTAGGATCTGGGCTTCCTCCTTCAGAGGAGGTGCCACTCACACCCGAGATGCCTGCTCTCTCCCTGAGCCTTTCAGCACAAGGGCAGGACGGAGAGGAGCCCAGCTAACGAGGGGCCAGCTCAAAGTCATTCAGGAAAAGCAGATATACACAAACATGGCCGGAAGCCTCAATGTGTTTTTCTACTGCAGGAAGGTTAAAGTGGAACTTCATGTCATAGATTTAAAAAAAAAAAAAAAAAAAAAGGCTGGGGCCAGGCACAGTGGCTCACGCCTATAATCCCAGCACTTTGGGAGGCCAAGGCGGGCGAATCACCTGAGGTCAGGAGTTCGAGATCAGCCTGGGCAAGATGGTAAAACCTCGTCTCTACGAAAAAAAATACAAAAATTAGCTGGGCGTGGTGGCACATGCCTGTAATCCCAGCTGCTCGGGAGGCTGAGGCAGGAGAATTCCTTGAACCTGGGAAGCGGAGGTTGCAGTGAGCCAGGATTGTGCCACTGCACTCCAGCCTGGTGACAGAATGAGACTCCATTTCAAAAACAAACAAAAAAAAGTTGGGCATGGCGGCTCATGTCTGTAATCCCAACATTTTGGGAGAATGAGAGGGAGGATTGCTTGAGTCCAGGAGTTCGAGACCAGCCTGGGCAATATAGTGGGACCCCATCTCTACAAAAAAATAAAAATAAAAATTAGCTGGGTGTGATGGTGCAGACCTGTGGTCCCAGCTACTCAGGAGGCTGAGGTGGGAGGATCACTTGAGACTGAGGAGATCTGGGCTGCAGGGAGCCTTGATTGTGCCACTGCACTCCAGCCTAGGTGACAGTGCACATCCTTGTCTCAAACAAACAAAACCCTACATATCTTAAGAGGTATTGGAAGGCCTTAATACATGCCAAGCACATAGAACTCAATGAGCAATTCTCTGTCTCAAAAATAAATAAATAATAGATATTTAAGAATATACTACTGTTAAGAACCTCAGGTATGGAAGTTCATGAATGATACTTTTATTTAATAAGACATGAAGGGAAATTTAGCATCACTGATGGCATCCTTCTCTCTCCTCACCGCGATCTCTTCCAGTTAACTGCTGAATGCAAATTAACAGTAGAGCGGGACGTATTTTGCAGTTCAGTTATTGATTTTTAGGGAGCCTGGGTGGGTACCCTTATCTGTGTCTCTTTGAGGACAATGACAGGAGCCCTCATTGCCAACAGAGATAACGGTGAGATTGTATTTTTATTTGTTCACAAACACTGACGTGACAAAGTGCTGTTACTGGTAGGCTTGAGGAGAGTAGCCTGGCGATTAAATGTTCTTATTTCGAGTGAGCAGCCAGGCTGTGTTCAGAAGAGCCCATTAGCAGAGCACAGAACCCATCAACAGTCCAATTAAGAGCAAAGAGATGTGACTGCAGAAATATTAATGGGCTGTGTTGGTAAAGCTGCCTGGGGTTAGCGCCAGATGGAGTTTTTCTGTATACAGTTTGTAGGAAACTCTTGTATATTTTCACGCGGGATGTCCTTCTGCAGAGGGGGATGGTTTTAGATAATGACTGTTGTGCTTTTTGGGGATACCACCTGCAGAGATGTGTTCATTTTGAGTGTTTATAGATTGCAGAAAGCTGGTGAAACCACCTTGAGAGAGGTGATCCTTTGATTGAATGTTTTTTTATCCAACACCAAGAAATTACAGGCCATGATTGGATTTTGGAGCTGATTCTTGCTTTGTAAGACTGCATGGTTTTGGTGAACATCCATCTTTTTTTTTTTTTTTTTGAGTCTCACTCTATCACCCAGGCTGGAGTGCAGTGGTGCAGTCTCGGCTCACTGCAACTTCCGCCTCCCGGGCTCAAGTGATTCTCCTACCTCAGCCTCCCGAGTAGCTGGGATTACCAGTGCCCATCACCGCACCCAGCTAATTTTTGTATTTTTAGTAGAGATGGGGTTTCTCCATGTTGGTCAGGTTGGTCTTGAACTCCTGACTGAACATCCTTCTTGAATGATGAAGTCAACCTTATTTACTCTTGAAAGATGACTTAATCCTTACCAAGAGAGCTTCAAAAATACCTGTTATTCTGTACCTTCATTTAAAAAATAAGTCCTATTGCCTTGTTAACTCCTGTCCAATGCCTACTGTAGCTCTGTTTACATATTACAAAATAAATAGAACCAACCACATATCTCTGAAGTACCAGCCCTGTTAGTCCATGGTAAGATTTCTGCCTAAAATTTAAGCATCTTGACAACATGCGGGAGACTTAGGGGCAGAGAAGGACCATTTCTCAGAAGAATAACCCCTCAGCTCAGCACAGTTGTGTCATCTGTCCAAGGCAGCACTTTAGCAGTTTCCTAAATGAGGGAGGGTATTCATGTGTGTATGCATGTATGGTGCCTGTGTGTGCACACGTGTACATGTGCTCACGCATGTTATAACTGTAGAAAACAGGCAGGGGAGCCTGTGATTTGCCTTGTGTTTCTATAAACCCCCCTACAGCTTTAACTAATTTCCATGGTTGTTGATGGAGGTTCAGATGTGAAATCTAATGGTGTCTGTGATCCGCAAAATATACACATTGGCCAGGCGCAGTGGCTCACGCCTGTAATCCCAGCACTTTGGGAGGCCGAGGCAGGAGGATCATGATTGTCAGGAGATCGAGACCATCCTGGCTAACACAGTGAAACCCCATCTCTACTAAAAATACAAAAAAAATCAGCCGGTCATGGTGGCAGGCCCCTGTAGTCCCAGCTACTCAGGAGGCTGAGGCAGGAGAATGGCGTGAACCCAGGAGGCAGAGCTTGCAGTGAGCTGAGATAGCGCCGCTGCACTCCAGCCTGGGCGACAGAGTGAGACTGTCTCGAAAAAATAATAATAATAATAAAATAATAAAATAAACCCATTGTTCATCCAAGAACCTACCCACGTCTTTCGGGAGGCTTTCCATCTTATCTTGTCTTGGTTCAGACAGTCTTCCATGGGACCCACTGATACCCTGGAGCATCTCTGGAAGGTTGAAGCGGAGGACAGAGGGGGCATGGAAGAGGTGTGCAGTAATACATAGGAAGCTTCCAAAGAGAAGTGGGTGCAAGATAGCACAGAAACATGTTCAGTTACCTCAGCTGCTGATGTTCAAAATAACTGCAGACAATCAATGCTGCTACACCCAAAAGAAAAGGAAGGTGGAACTGGGGGCCTAGAGTGAATTTTTTCAAAGGTGAAAAGGAGCCTAAATTTCACAGAATGATCTCTCGCTTCAGAAAGGGAAACCCTCTAAGTACACTGTACACTTCCCTGCCTGTTTTCTGGAGAGTGATACTGAGTGTTGGCACTGTCTGCAAGGAAGGAAGCAGGACTTTGACTAATTGCACAAACAGCAATTTTGTGTTTTTGAAGTGCAAGGACTCAGTCCTATGTCCACGAAGCCTCCTTCAGGAGGTTACTTCTTGACATAGCCCATCAACCAGACCTCCTGTTGCTAGGTTCTGACCCTTAGGGTGCTTTCAAATGCAATATCTAGGCCAGGAGTGGTGGCCCACACCTGTAATCCCAGCACTTTGGGAGGCTGAGGCAAGAGGATGGCTTGAGGCAGGAGGATCGAAGTCAAGGCTGCCGTGAGCTGTGATTGTGCCACTGCATGCTAGCCTAGGCAACAGAGCAAGACCTTGTTTCAAAACAAAACAAGAAAAAAAAATACATGCAGAATCCACTGATGGAAGTCATCATAAATTTGTTGCCAGAATGGGAATGTATCAGTTTATACTTCCTACATTTTGTTTCTTGTGATGACTTTAACTTTGGATCATTTTATCAGTGACTGGATGAAAGTTTATCTTTATTTTATCTAATGGGGGGGGGAATCCAAGGAGCTTTTTAAAGACAGCCAGTATAATTGATTATAAAGGGTAGTTCCCTGCTAAGCTGAAAATGCTGTCTTCGAACACTTTAGGCATCTGTTTCTACCTAAGAGATGCGTTGTGGAGCCCAGTCTACAGCACCTGCCACTGGTCTTCGATGTATTCAGTATGTATCCTGATAATATATGAAACACCAGGGTCCGCTCACCTGCTTCAGGTGCTGTGTGTACTCCAACAGGTATTCTACAATCCGAGCTGTTCATCAGTTGTTAAATTACTGTGATTTGACTCCCTTCAAAGTGAGATCCATTGGCAGCAGGAACTGTTATATAGTATTATGTGTGTGTTTAAGGGCAGAGGGATGGTGTTATCTAACTGTCCTGTCCCAGTTTGCAGGCATGGAAGGAGTTCCTAGGATGTGTGACTTTCAATTTTAAAACTGAGAAAGTCCTGGACAAACCAGGATGAGTTGTCAACCTGCTTGGGGGCAATGGATTTGGCCATGAACTTCATCATTTCAAAGTATTAAGTTGTTGGCATTCTGAATGCCCCTGAACCTATTTTGCATTGTAGAGTGGACTTGTTCCCCAGTAACCCATGTCCACCCCTAGTGGACTCGACCAACTCCTGACACACCCCTACTAGGAACATGAAAATGGTTGTAGAATGTGTTTCATTGTCCTCATCCACAGATACAGACACTTTGGTGACTCTGTGTTCTATCTGAATGGGGGCTGAGACTACAGGATACCCCATCCCATTTCTGTCCCCTGTCCTTCATCCGAGGTGTCACCATTTGTATCTATCAGGAAGGAGGCTTTGCAGCTAAAATTTAAAATAATAATAAGAATATATTTCCAAGCCAGAGATTAGATGCCTACATATCTCTTTTGGCCTCAGCATTCTGTGGTCTTCTATGGAGAAAGGCTAATTTTCTGAAGGCTTTGAATGGAATGAAAACTGCCTGTTCAAATGGTTCTGAGGATACTGAGAGACGCTCAGTGTGTGGTCTTTTTATTTTTAGTAATAGTGTTGGAAAAAATCAGGTTATGTTTACGCTGAGTGTGTGGGGGGCGCTGGTGAGATTGTGTAGTCTAGAAAAGGCTAGAATTATAAATTATTATAAACGTTGGCCATGTGGGGAAATTCTTATACCAAAAATACTGCAATGTATGTCAGCCTATAGATTTTCATGTAGTTTCTTGTCCAAAACTGTATATGAGAGCAGAAATGATTGATTATATTATGTTCAATATATACCTAATATCTAGTGCTGATACATAAATAAACCCATCATTTGTGACAAGGGTCTTTTGTCCACGTTTAATTTTATTTTGTTACTTTTTATTTATTTATTTATTTATTTATTTTTCAGCCAGGGTCCTGCTATGTTGCCCAGGCTGGTCTCAAATTTCCAGACTCAAGCGATCCCCCCACCTCAGCCTCCTGAGTAGCTGGGACTGGAGGTGTGCACCACCACACCCAGCTTAATTTTATTTTTATGGCCAAATATGACACAGTGAAAGCTATTACCCAGACCTTCAAGGGAGTGTCACGATGGGGTTGGCAATGAGGACAAGGGGTGATGAGGAAAATACATTGCTGGAAATCAAGTTGATAATAGGTTTGGTGGAAGATCTAAGAAATGTAGTGTGGAACCTCTGAGGTAGGGAAACTGGGAATTCTTTTCTTTAGAATATACATGTATATTGGCATGTATGTAGAATATGCATGTCTGGAACTCCAGAATACAATCTGGGCTGCAGCCATCAGTGTACAGGTTAAAGGCTCTTAGGCTTTCTGTGTTCATGGCATTCCTGTAGACCAAAAGAAACAGCTAACAGCTCCGTTTATTAAGTAGTAAAGCCCAAACAACTTAGTAATTATTTATGACCTAACAATTTAGTGGCCAATTGAAAATACAATCACATCAATTCAAAAGAAAAGATGTATTTTTTCATTTTTAGGTGATGGCTGGTTTTATGCATCAACGTGGGTAGGGCACGAGGCCTAGATATTTGGTCAAACCCCTGACTGGGTATTGCTGTGAAGGTTTGTTTTTTAGATGAGATTAACATTTAAATAGGTAAGCTTTCTGGGTGCAGTGGCTCATGCCTGCAATCCCAGCACTTTGGGAAGCGGAGGCAGGAAGATCACTTGAGGCTAGGAGTTTGAGACCACCCTGGGCAATATAGCAGAACCTGTCTCTAAATAATTAGATAGATAATTAGATAGAGATAGATTAGATTAGAGAGGTAGGTAGGTAGGTAGATGATAGATAGATGGATAGATAGATAGATGGATAGATGGATGTATAGATAGATGAATAGGTAGGTAGATAGATAGATAGACAGATAGACAGACAGTCAGACTGATAGAGTAAAGCAGATTATCTTCTATACTGTGGAAGGCCTCATTCAATAAGTTGAAGGCCACAAGAGAAAACAGACTGAAACAGGCTGAGGTTTCCTTGAGGAGGAGGGAATTCTGCCTCTAGACCATCCTTGAACTTGAGCTGCAGCATCAACTCTACCTTAGGTCTCCATCCTGCTGACCTTCCCAGCAGATTGTGGATTTGCCATCCCCCACAATCATGTCAGCCAGTTCCTTAAAATCATCACTCTCTCTCTTTCTGGTTTTCTCTTGAATACACACGTATACTCACACCTCCCCCTCTCTTATCTGGAGAACTCCGCCTTCTACACTTACCAGTGGGATGTGTGCACCTGTTGGGCACCGCACAACTCCCCTGACCTTGGAATCAGATTGGACAACATTTCCTATTCCTCTTTGATTTTTCTGCAGTACTTGCATTTTAATCCCAGCAACCTCTGAAAACCTCATGTTGCAAAAATGACATCAACAAGAAGAATGCTGATGATCTAATGTTGAAACTGTGAGCTACCTGAAGTGAATCATTAGCCCAGTGTGTAACAAGTATTGCTGTGTTTCCCTCAAAAAGTTAAAATATCCCTCAGTGCCTCTGTGAGTTCGCTGTGGCATCCCATCCAGGATACCTGGGTGCACGGTTTGGGAGCTGCAGGTAGAGTGGCAGCAGTAGTCATGGGAGTGGATGAGTTCAGGTGGAGGGCACAGGAGGTGGAGACAGCAGAGAAGAGCTTCACAGAGAACATCTAGGAGGGACAGCTGAAGAAGCGCTTTGGGGCCGGGTGTGGTGGCTCACGCCTGTAATCCCAACACTTTGGGAGGCCAAGGCGGGCAGATCACCTGAGGTCAGGAGTTCGAGACCAGTGTGGCCAACATGGCGAAACACCGTCTCCACTAAAAATACAAAAATTAGCTAGGTGTGGTGGTGCATGTCTAATCCCAGCTACTCAGGAGGCTGAGGCATGAGAATCCCTTGAACCCAGGAGGCAGAGGTTGCAATGAGCTGAAATCATGCCACTGCACTCCAGCCTGGGTGACAGAGCGAGACGTTGACTCAAAAAAAAAAAAAAAAAAAGGCAGGGGATGGCTTTGGAAAGGAGATTCTAAAGGGAGACTAGAGACACAGGGAAAAATTGATGTACTGTCTGTGAACAGCAAGGAAAATATGATTACACCTAAGAGATGAAATTGGCATAGGCGAGAAGTCAGAAAAATAATCTATACAGCTTGCATGGTTGGGGAGTTAGGAGAGGCCAAGGCCACGTGCACGTAGAGCAAGAGGTAGAAGAGGCCCGGGGGCTAGAGCGCACCCTGGTGGATAGTGTGAGAATTTCACACTGGCTCAAGCCTTGAAGACCACCCCAGGGGTGCGCCTTAGCAACGCACTTATGCAAGACCCCAACAACTAGCCCTTGAAAGGAGCTTTCACTCGTGGGCTGTGGCCCTGCCTGTATTCAGAGCCATAGTTTTAACAAGCCAGCATTAAATCCACAAGTCTTTGCCAAAGCACTTTAAGCCTCTTGACATTTATTGGAATTAATTTACCTGCAAGGAAGTTCATATATCTAGCTTTGTTAACCCTACATTCAGGAAAATGTTTCCATGAGATAACTAAAACCCGCATGAATGATACAATACTGTGACAAAACCCAAAGGTGGCATAATTAGCATATAAAACTCCCAAGTTTTTTTTTTGCAATTGCCATCGTCTAGTAACTGGTTGTTTCATTAGGTAAAAGTGGATGGAATCAGTGGAATTATATGTATGATATGAAATGCTCTTTGGCATCTATTAAATTTTTATTTTGAAGAAAAAATAAAGGACAAGGAAAGCATCCTATTCCAAGACTCCAAGAAGGTTATATTTTTAATTCCACACCACAGAAAATGCAAACAAATTTCTAATTACACTTCATGCATGGAGATCTGTAGAGGAAAAATAAATTGGTACCCATCCACCCAAAAGCCACAAATCAGACATAGAATGGCTAATCACAAATATAACGTGTGTGCCTGATGCTGATTACTTTCTCCGCAGTCTGTTGTGAACAATTAAGAATTTAGATCTTGGGCTGGGAGTGCTGTTTTTAAAGTGTGACTCAAAAGCATAAAGTTCATTTAAATTTCTCCTAATCCTGGTTTGCAATTTCTATTCCTTTTTGGTTAGAGTATTATTTATCTTCAGGAGGCCCCTATTAAACTATAAATATTGCCTTGGGGCAGTGTTCATAGCACCACAGCACCTATCTATCCATTTATCAGAATAATCAGCACTTCCTGTTGGCTGAGAAAACACTGTCATTTTTACTGTTTAAAAACAGAACAGCTTTCAGTAGCAATTGCCATTAATTGATTTCATGGCAGGAAGATGGAAAATTCTCCATTTTTTCATTCTCATAAGTCACCTAAGAACATCTTAAAAGCTACAGAGAGGCCGGGCTCAGTGGCTCACACTTGTAATCCCAGCACTTTGGGAGGCTGAGGCGGGCGGATCACGAGGTCAGGAGATCGAGACCATCCTGGCTAACACAGTGAAACCCTGTCTCTACTAAAAATACAAAACCAAAATTAGCCGGGTGTGGTGGCAGGTGCCTGTAGTCCCAGCTACTTGGGAAGCTGAAGCAGGAGAATGGCGTGAACCCAGGAGGTGGAGCTTGCAGTGAGCCGAGATCACACCACTGCACTCCAGCCTGGGCAACAGAGCGAGACTCCATCTCAAAAAAAAAACAAAAAAAATGCTACAGAGAAAGGGGACAGCTGCCATGGAAAACAGTGGGGCGGTTCCTCAGCAAAAAATAAAAATAGAATTATCATATAACCCTGCAATTTCACTTCTCTGTACCCAAAAGAATTGAAAGCAGGAACTTGAGATATTTGTACATCCACGTTCATAGCAGCATTATTCACAATTGCCAAGGGATAGGCTCGGCACAGTGGCTCACGCCTGTAATCCCAGCACTATGAGAGGCTAAGGTGGGCATAATGGATCACTTGAGGTCAAGAGTTCGAGACCAGCCTGACCAACATACCAAAACCCCATCTCTACTAAAAACACAAAACTTAACTGGGCGTAGTGGTGCATGCCTGTAATCCCAGCTACTCAGGAGGCGGGAGAATTGCTTGAACCCAGGAGGCAGAGGTTGCAGTGAGCCAAGATCGCGCCACTGCACTCCAGCCTGGGTAACAGAGAGCAAGGCTTCGTCTCAAAGAAAAAAAAAAGGAGCCAAAGGATGGACACAACCCAGGAAGAATGGATAAAATGTGAAGGAAATTCTGACACATGCTACACAATGGATGAACCTTGAGGACATTATGCTCAGTGAACTAAGCCAGTCACCAAAAAGACAAATAGTATAGGATTCCACTTGTATGAAGTACTTAGGGTAGTCAAATTCAGAGACAGAAAGTAGAATGGTGATTGTCAGGGGCTGGGAGAGGGGAGATGGGGATTTACTGTTCAATGGGTATGCAGTTTCAGTTTTGCAAGGTGTAAAGTGTTCTGGAGATGGGTGGTGGTGATGATCACACAACAACATGAAAATACTTAGTGGCACTGAACCGGACTCTCAAAAATGGCTAGGTTGGTACATTTTGTGGTGTATTTTACTGACATTTTATTTTATTTTATTTTTTGAGACAGGGTCTCGCTCTGTCACCCAGGCTGGAGTGCAGTGGCCCGATCTCGGCTCACTGCAATCTCCACCTCCCAGGTTCACGCGATTCTCCCACCTCAGCCTCCTGAGTAGCTGGGATCACAGGTGCATGCTATCACACCTGACTAATTATTATTATCATCATTTGGCAGAGATGGTGTTTTACCATGTTGGCCAGGCTGGTCTTGAATTCCTGACCTCTAGTGATCCACCCGCCTCAGCCTCCCAAAGTGCTGGGATTACAGGTGTGAGCCACCGTGTCTGGCCTGAAATTTATTTTAAAAAAAAGCAAATCTACAGAGGAGTAGGCTCCACCATAGAAATTCAGTTCCAGTTAGTCAGCGGCAGCGGCCTGGGCAGCAGCAATTCTGGTCTAAGGTGCGGGGTAATCTCTGAAGTAGTTAAACACAAGTGGTGTAACCAATGTGTCAGGATGGGAGAACTGGGCACTGGGAAAGAGAAAGACTAGTGTTGGGAGGAGCAGGGAAGCACCCGCAAGGAAAAAGACCCTGTACATGAACTTGGCTAAGGAATTGTTTCAGTGATAGAAATACCAGACACTGTAAATGGTTGTGCACATGGGCCAGAGAGGTCTTTAAATTACATTTGAAACATATACACCTACTGTGTACCCATAAAAATTAAAAACTATTTGAAAAAATAAATTCCATTTGAGCCAGTCCTTCAAACCACCCAGAGTGGGTAGACGTCTTTCGTGCCTCTAAGAAGCCCCACCTCTGTTCTGCGTCTCACCTTGCAGGGCTGCTCCTCTGAATCCTGAAGATGGTGGACACCCATCTGCTAGGACTGAAATGAATAGGACAGAGGGAGGTGCAGAGTGAATGGACCATACTACCTGTCATCTTGGCAATGTGTGATTGAATAAAACAACTTCTTTAGAAGTTTGATAGACTGATTTGATAATGTAATTTACAAGTGATCATTTCTTTTTATTTTCATTTTCAGTTGTTTTTTATAGACAAAGTCTCACTCTACCGGCTACCGGCTAGGCTACAGTGCAGTGCCACACTCGTAGCTCACTACAACCTCAAGTTCCTGGGCTCAGCAATCTTCCCACTTCAGCCTCCTGAGTAGCTGGGACTATAGGCATGAACCTCCATGCCCAGCTAATTAAAAAAAAAAATGTTTTTGTGGAGATGAGTCTTGCTATGTTGCCCAGAATGCTCTTGAACTCCTGGCCTCAAGTGATTCTGTCACCTCAACCTCTCAGTCTTCTTTTTATTTGTGTACCTGGCTTCAGCCCTTTTGTTTCTTCAAGGGCCTGGACTTGTTGTTACTCCTGGCCCAGGAGTATGTTGTTAAACACTGGATTAATGGTGTGACCTATGCATCTATTTAATTTATACGTATGTACGGAGAGATTTTTGCGTGCCATCAGTGGCTAACCAAATCAGGCAAACCACAGTTCATTTGAGTAAGTCCTCCCATGCCATGAGGCATCCCTGACAGGGATCCATTCTCCTTTTCCAGAGAATTTTCTAGGATCAGTAGCAAGGCCTGGTGTCCCTACTCATGCTCTTTATTGAATACAATTCATTTTGAGTGACCTTTACTTCTCAGTAATAGTTCTTTATTTGTGAAGCGCAGTTTGCAAACAGCCTAATCGGCTTCTGGCTTCTGGTTACTAGTATTCCACCTGCTTTGTAATGCCATTGTAAAAACCAGCTGGGTAGTAAGGAAAAAGATATTGATTGAATCTTTTTCACTGGAAGAAAAATTTGTGTAGCAATGAGACTGCCCTAGATTCAAATGGAATTTGAAGACAATGCCCATGTTTTCTCTTCGTGTGTGTGTGTGTGTGTGTGTGTGTGTGTGTGTTTGACTAACTTAGGGTGTTTTTTTTTCGTATTTCTCTTAGTACCTGAGAGTTAATGTATCCTAGTTAATTAATGATAGTATGTTTCTAAAAATCAAAGGAAGAATAATAAGTATAATAAAATGTTACAAAGTTAAGCATAAGATCTTAGGCTAAGGAACCACTGTAAATACACCTGTAATCCCAGCAATCTGGGAGGCCAAGGTGGGAGGATTGCTTGAGGTCATGAGTTTGAGACCAACCTGGGCAGCATAGTGAGACCTCATCTCTACAAAAAAAAATTTAAATTAACTAAACATGGTAGCATGTGCCTATAGTCCCAGCTACCACAGAGGCTGAGACAGGAGGATTGCTTGAGCCCAGGAGGTAAAGGCTGCATTAAGCCATGATCACACCACTGCACTCCAGCCTGGACAACAGAGTGAGACCCTGTCTCAAAAAACAACAGCAACAGGCCGGGCACCGTGGTTCACGCCTGTAATCCCAGCACTTTGGGAGGCCAAGGTGGGTGGATCGCTTGAGGTCAGGAGTTTAAGACCAGCCTGTCCAACATGGTGAAACCCTGACTCCACTAAAAATACAAAAATTAGCCAGGCATGGTGGCATGCTCCTGTAATCCTAGCTACAGAGGAGGATAAGGCAGGAGAATTGCTTGAACCCAGGAGGCAGAGGTTGCAGTGAACCAAGATCCTGTCACTGTGCTCCATCCTGGGCAACAGAGCAAGACTTCATATCAAAACAAACAAACAAACCAAACAAAACCCACAGCAACAAAGAAACTATGGATAAATTGACCCAGGGTGATAGTATTAGTAAGGACTCTTGGATTTTTCCCCCTAGACTATGGCTTATTAGTTATTTTATAGTCCTGCTTTTTCAGGAATCTTTGTATTATATCTTAGACCCTGTTTTGTTTTGTTTAAAAAAGGTGATGTTAATACTTGTCTGTGGCCTGGTCTTGTCAAGTCTTGCAAACTTGTACTGCTGTTGTGCTGATTTCTTGGATAGGAGCCTGAGGTTATCATGTTTCCCTAACAATGCTCAAACTTGCCCCTATTCAGCGACTGACTGTTTAGAAAAGCCTGGCCTTCTTGGGTTGCCCATGAACTTGACCCCTTAGGTACTGGCAGTGAAGAGCTTGAGTTAAAAAAGGAGTTGAAAAAAAGTGTAAGCAGGTGACTCTCAAAGTGCCGGGCAGTTGCCACCTTCTCTACTTGAAATAATCCTAGAAACTCTCACTTCTACTTCTCAAAGAACAATCCATAGTCACCTAGAAACAAGCACTATATATACACAAAAACTCGGGTTTCTGACTTGTCTTCATTCCTTCAACATGTCCTTGTTACAAAAGTGTGGGACAGTGATTTGCAAGTTCTTTAACGGTAGTGGTTATACTGGGGATTTTCTTCTATCTTTCAGGTATGGAACTCAGCTCTTTGATTTCAAGGAGGGAAACTCAAGCAGGCTGCAGCAGTTCAGTGCTGTGCAGGCATCAGTTCCTGGCATTATGGAGAAATTCAGAATTATTAGGGGGAATTGTGGAAGCAAGATGAAATGAGAAAGAAGGGTGTGTATGGCCCCTGAGTGGGCACCTAAGAGTAAGAGTGAGAAGGTCATCTTGGTTCCAGCCTGTCAACTCACAGATGAGGTCCAGAGAGAGTACAGAGCTTGCAAGCAAGGTCTCAGATAGTTAAGGCAGTTCTGCCACCAGCACCTTTTCAAATGCCTTTTGCACCACCTTCTGAATAGATTGTCTTAAACTTCTCAGACATGACTAATTACAAGTGGCCGGTTGATCCTATAATTCACCGATTTGTCTGGTCTGGCTATAAGATTAGAGAAAATTATGCTCTTAATGCAGAGTGTGGAAAAAAAGAATGGTATGTAATGGGGTGGAAGTTTGGCTTTGCCTGTGGATCTGTATGGACATGTATGAAATGTACATACATTTCAGAGGGGCAATAAGGGGAAGAAAATAAAGAAATAATTTGCCATTTTCTCTCCTAAGTTCAATTTCAGAATTCAGCAGGAAGCTCCTCTCTCTAAAAGAACACTTCAATGACTTTGTAAGAAAAATTAGATAATTTAGAGAGTTACATTATTTTCATATTTATAATGCTGTGAGTAACACTGAAATGAGCCCCAGCAACGGTCTTAAGTTTTAGGTATACCAGTTAACAGGACCTGCCCCGCTAAGGCCTGGTTGGAGGGATGTTTACATCACTCCAGGACCGTCTAAAAGAAAGCAACACTATAAAGGCCTTGCATATTTGGGAAAGTAAAAGAACTTTACTTCATTTCCAGTTTTTACTTTGTTGTGTTTTTCATCAAGCTCTTTCATTATTACTACAGTATCTCTATTGATACTGTTAGATAAGTTGTAAAAGTTCCCATAGGCTACCATTTTAATCCTCGTCTCTCCTAGAATTGTTTATTTCACGCAAGATGTTGATATTAACACCTTATAGAAAAAAAAAAAAGACTTAAATCATAAAACTTCCAGTTGCTTCCTTGTCCCCCTCACCCTGGAAGAATGAAAAAAAAACTTGCTATTTTTTTTAAAGTCGATGGCAAAATACTTTGGTTTAGCTCATGAAACATAAATATTTGTGGTAGCCTAGTTGGAGAATAAATGACAAAAGCGCTTTTATAAAATAGCTGTTGTAGTTATGTAATTCATTTTTTTCCAGTATGCTTTAACATTTCTTGAATCTAAAGGTGTGAAAGGCATGGTTATCAAAAGCAAATAGATGTGAATACTGCTGTTATTAAATGTCTTGCTTTTCAATTTGTCAGTCATATATTATCTGAAAAATAAAATGGATTTTTCTGTTCTTATTTTTTTCTTTTACTTTCTCAACTGGGCTGTCCACAAAAGGTTTGTGGCATTCTTGTTTTTCCAGTGAAAAATGGAACTTTAATTGCCTTTGGATACTTTCATAATTATATAAATTAATACTGACCCTCAAAACCCTTACATATAGGAAAGGTACAACTGGAAATAGGATGGCATTTTAATGATAATTAGGGAAGCGAATGATATGAAATTACTTATGATTTGTAAATGATGCTTAATAATTTAAGCAGAGAGAGGTGGTAAATTGTTGTCTACATTGAGAGTGTTTTATGCATACCTTTTGGTTATGCATAACTTTTGGTTTTCCTTTTGTTTAATTATTGCTTCTTAGTGTTTTCAAAACACAGCATAAAATATTTGAGTATGATTTGTTTTCTGAAAGATAAGATGTAAAGTGCAAACTCATTAGATTTATATTAGAATGGATGCAAGCTTGCTGCAGTCTTCTAAATTGGTATTGCTTATCCTTTCTTGAGAACTAGTTTGGGTATGGTCAGTGTTTCGGAAAGCCATTTCATGAGCACTGCCTTCACAAGGTAAGATGCCAAATACAGATGTTTCAGAAATATAAGTTCATTGGATTACCATCACTATGATACCCAGCCCAATTATGTTATCTAAGTGAAATGTTTAAGAATGTCTCCTAAAACATGGCTACCTATTTGACTTTAATGTGTTTTTGCTGTTTTATTAATTGATGTAAAGTCCCCTATAAGTATAAATTTAAGGGAATTTCTCATTGAGTGCTATGTGCCTGACATGTATTAATGTCTCTTCAATACTCTTTGACATATGTAGTTTTTTGTTTGTTTGTTTTTGAGACAGGGTCTTGTTCTGTTGCCCAGGCTAGAGTGCAGTGGAACAATCATAGCTCACTACAGCCTCAAACTCCTGGGTTGAAGCGATCCTCCCACCTCAGCCTCCCAAGTAGGTGCATGCCACCATGCCTGGCTAATTTTTGTATTTTTGTAGAGATGGGGTCTCCCTATGTTGCCCCAGCTGGTCTCAAACTTCTGGACTCAAGGGATCCTCTCACCTTGGCCTCCCAAAGTGCTGGGATTAGAGGTGTGAGTCACTAGTTTTATTTTTATTTCCATTTTACTGACAAGAAAATGGAGACACAGAGGATTTAAGTAGCCTGACTGTGATCACAGCTAACAAATGGCAGAGCCAAGATTCAAACTCTAGTTCTAGAAAGCATTATCATTAACCCATTTTCTCCAGGCCCGGGATTCTGGGTCTGATGTTCTTCACCTCCTACATGCAGTCATGCTTCACCCTATCCCAGAGGCTAAATATTCATGTCATCTCTGTGTCTGACCTTGTAACTCCCTGATTGGGACCCAGGCTGAACTACTCAGCAGTGAAACTGTTATGAAACACCAGGGATTTGGTCTAGGTCCTGCTGCTTACCTAACAGGAAGCCAATCACTGAGACAACAAGTATTTCTGGGGAAGAAAGCTTTATTCAGGTGCTGCAGCCAAGGAGATGGGAGATCAGTCTCAAATTCATCTCCCTGTCTGACTAAAATTAGGGGGTTATGTAGCAGGGAAGAAATGTAACTATGTGTGAGAAAACAGGAATTAGGGAGAGGTAAGGGAGGGGAGTTGGTCAACTGGAAGCAGGCAGTCAATGAGGCATCATCATGGGTGAGGGGTCTGACAATTTATTGTTTAGATGCAGTGATCTGGTGAGTTTCAGCTTCTTGATGCTAACTGGGAGGCCTGATGGTTTCCTGAGAAAAGAACTCAGGTAAGTCAAATGTAACCGTCTCAAGTTTTAAGACTGGGGCGATCAGTTTTTATGTTTTTTTTTTTTCAAAAGAAACCATAAACATCGGCTCTATAGAACAAGTGAGTCAGTTGAAAAACAACTTTATTAACAGAGTTGATGAGGTATTTTTTATTTACTAGGCATAAATGATCAATTGATATATTGTTTTCAAATTTTCAGGACTGGGTTCTTTCCTCCTCTCCTTTTTATAACCACAAAATATCCTCACAAACAACATAATTAATATAAATTTTATCTCATACTTTTTGAGATACATTTACTTTTCTGTTTATAGCTTGTCTTAGCTTGATTCTATGCACTGAGCTGAACACCATGCATACTACCATTCTGCTGGAATCCCAGTTTTATTAAGTGAATTTGCAACACGTGATATGGAATCACCATCCTTCAGCATGTGTCTTCCCAATTTTCATAACTGATGACATAACTTTTTAGGGTTCGCTAGTAGCATTGTTACGATTTATACCATATCACATTTGTAGTATATTGCATAGTATAAACATATGCTGTTTATATACATAGTATATAAGTAGCACATAGCATATACTGTATACATAGTATAAATAGTATAAATATATAGTATATAAATAGTATAAATATATACTATGTAATTAGTATATAATTATACTAGAGTGTATATATATACTATAAATATATACATAGTTTATATTTATACATAGTACATAAATGGTGTATATACATAGTATATAAATAGTGTACCTAGTATATAAATAGTATAAATATATGCTATTTATATACATAGTATGTAAATAGTACAAATATAAATAAGTTTATAAGTATATTTTTTAAACAGAAGTATAAATATGTATACTATATTATACATAGTGTAAATATATACAATATACTTGCTGCTCAGTGAAAAATAAGAATTATTTGCTTATACTTAATTAATACAAAATCTTTTCTATAGTAAAACCATTATAAATTCCCCTTTCTTCAGAGCCAAAGGAGAAAAATAAATTGTCTTCAAATATAAGTGCATTACTCATTGCATGATCCACCCTTTACAGACCTAAAGGGGCAATGTACCCTCTCATGGAGTATGTTAATGGGAAGTTGGGCATGAATAGCCCTGCATTTAGTAAATCAGAAGTTATTTAACTACTCTGAACCTAGATGTTCCTATGTGTTAGATAGGAATGAAAATACCCATCTTTCCAGGTTTACTCACATTTAAATATGATCGTGTAATGTACTTAGCACTGTGCCTGGCTGCCTCCTAGTGTTGGCACTCAATAAGGAGTAGTTATCATTGGTTCTTCATAGACTGCCATTGGGAACTTGAGCAGGTTTGGAGAAGTGGCCATTAGCAAAGAAATCATAATGGAAAGAGGCTAGGAATATACACAAAGCCAGCACTGTCTTATGGGATTGCCTAAAATATAGGAAATTATGGAAAATGGAGGCAAGAAAATCTCTATTCTTGACTTAGAACTTGCTTAACTTGTCTAATGCATAATTTACCTAAGGATTCAAAAGTGTGGGTTTCTTAAGAATAAGCAGAAACAGCTGGGCGTGGTGGCTCACACCTGTAATCCCAGCACTTTGGGAGGCCAAGGCAGGTTGATCACCTGAGGTCAGGAGTTGGAGACCAGCCTGGCCAACATGGTGAAATCCTGTCTCTACTAAAAATACAAAAATTAGCCAGGTGTGGTGGCGTGCACCTGTAATCCCAGCTACGCAGAAGGCTGAGGCAGGAGAATCACTTGAACCCAGGAGGCAGAGGTTGCAGTGAGCCAAGACCACACCACTGCACTCCAGCCTAGGTAACTAGAGTGAAACTCCATCTAAAAAAAAAAAAAAAAAAAAAAAAAAAAGAATAGGTAGAAACTTGAAAAGCAAGGCTATGTTACCCTTTGGACATTTTTTGTTTGTTTCTTTGCCATTTAAGAGGATGTAAAAGGAGATCATTAGACAGAAAGTTTGTAAGTTTTGGAAGTAAAATTTTAGACAAAAGGAACCTTTGCAAGCACTTTTGATATAGATCTGTCATTCCAGAGAATCCATACATAGGCTTCCAGAACATCTAACTAAGCCATAGACCTTGGAGGTATCAGGGGTCTTGCTGCCCTCTTCTGCCTTATAGAATCAAATAAATTCATAGAGAAACAGTAGGGGCATTTTTTATTTTTGAGACAGGGTCTAGCTCTGTCACCCAGACTACAGCACAGTGGTGTGATCATGGCTTACTGTAACCTCCTCCTACCAAGCTCAAGCAATCCTCCCACCTCAGCCCCTGGAGTAGCTGGGACTACAGGTGCATGCCACCACACCAGGCTAATTTTTTAATTTTTTGTAGAGATGGGTTTTTCCATGTTGCTCAGGCTGTTCTTGAACTCTTGGGCTCAAGCAATCTGCCCACCTTGGCCTCCTAAAGTACTGGGATTATATGTGTGAGCCACTGCGCCCAGCCGGGACATTTTATTTTTATTTTATATTTTTTTATTTTATTTTTTGAGACAGGGTCTCACTGTGTTGCCCAGGCTGGAGTGCATTGGCATGATCACAGCTCACTGCAGCCTTGAACTTCTGAACCCAAGTAATCCTCCCACCTCAGCCTCCCAGGTAGCTGGGACCACAGGCAAGCACCATCACTCCTGGCTAATTTTTTATTTTTTGTAGAGACAGGGTCTCCCTGTGTTGCCTAGGCTGGACTTGAACTACTGGCCTCCAGCAGTGCTCCCACCTCAGCCTCCCTAAGTACTAAGATTACAGGCATGAGCCACCATGCCCAGCCAGTGAGGACATTTTAAAGAAGGAAGCAGAAGAATCAACTAGACTGATTGCCCTCTCCAAAATTAAATATTGCAAACGCAGGAGTTGGATAAGCATTTGGTCATGAAAGATGTTAGGATGCCTTAGAATCTTCGAAGGCTAAAAAAGCAGCAGCATTGATGAAGTTGAATGTATGAAAGCAGATTTCAGGTGTTGAAGAGGAAGCAGCTATCAATGCAGAGATTAATTAGACGAAGTCACAAGAATCTAGCAGTAGTAATTATGACTTAATGAAATTCCAGTTAACGAAGCAATGAGGTAGAGAAGGTAGGAGAAAACCCATCAGGATGAAAAAGCATGGCTTGAATAGCTGGGTGGCCAATAAGAATGCTGCAATGAAGCGAAGAGCATGGCAGAGGGCCAAGGAGGAGGAGAAAGGACAAACAGCAGCTTCAAGCCAGGAAAGCTCAGGCAGGAAATGAGAAGCAAATTTCAAAACACCTCAAGGGAAACATTCTTTAAATACATCTGAAAGAACGGGACAGGGAAATGTCGTTTCTATTAGGTAGAGGAGGGAGTTGGTTTTATTTATTTATTTGGAGAGGGAGTTTTGCTCTTGTTGCCCAGGCTGTAGTGCAATGGCACGATCTCAGCTCACTGTAACCTCTGCCTCCCGGGTTCAAGCAATTCTCCTGCCTCAGCCTCCTGAGTAGCTGGGATTACAGGTGCGTGCCACCATGCCCAGCTGATGTTTTGCATTTTTAGTAGAGACGAGGTTTCACCATGTTGGCCAGGCTGGTCTTGCACTCCTGACCTCAGGTGATCCACCTTCCTTGGCCTCCCAAAGTGCTAGGATTACAGGTGTGAGTCACGGCGCATGATATAAGTAGTCAGGTTGTCTGTTTTCTTTTCCATGCAAAGCAAAACTTCTTTGTTTCAAGAGTCTGGTTAATATTTACTGGAAGTTGGGAGAGTAAGAAAAATGATGAGAAGAGCTGACAAAATGCTGTTATAGCAGACTTTATATTAAAATCTGTAGACACCCATGTCCTGCCTATCAGGGGTACTGAAATATTTCTTTAGAATGATTGCCTCATGGAATACCCAGTGTAGAGAGAATATAGAACTAGAAAAGGTGCGAGATGTCATTTGTATGTAACAGGAGGTGAAGAATGGCCTTGAAATGACAAATCTGAAAGCTTTTATGACCTGGAAGAAAATTTGGGATGGGTTGGGGTAGCAGGTGTCATCACAACATCAATTTGGAAATGGCTTGTAAGCTGGAAGGTAGCAGGTATTAGCAATGTGGTTTTAAAAAGAGCAACTCCTGTCAGACTAATGCATCCTCTCTCGGTGACAGAGTAGATGGAGGAAAAGTGAAAGATGTAACCTAGATTGATTTTAGGAGAGTTGCTAATGCGTATCCGTAAGTCACACCTGTGGGACCAGAAAGAAATGATTACTTTTTGCTATACAGCTCTTGGAGGGGCTACCTCATTGGAGCACATGTAAAGTGTGTTTAATTAGAAATTAAATGGTCATAGTGGACTGGGTAAAGAGGGTCATATTAAGAAATGTTCTAAAGTGATCAGTAATAGATCCAGTGCTCATTCAAAATGTTCCATAACCTGCAAGATGGCAGGAAACACAGAAAATGGCCAGGTCGGTGGCAGGGGTAGGAGGGAAGGAGGAATTTAGGATCAGAGGTTACAATGATTATGATTATTTAGAGGCACAGTCAGAAATAATGTAGTAGAAGGTCACGTGAAAGGCAGAAGGGCAGGGCAGAGTATGTACTGTTTTGTGTGTGTGTGTTATTTTTTGAGACTAAGTCTTGCTCTGTCGCCCAGGCTGGAGTGGGGTGGTGTGATCTCGGCTCACTGCAACCTCTGCCTCCCAGGTTCAAGCAATTCTCCTGCCTCAGCCTCCTCCCTAGTAGCTGGGATTACAAGCGCCCACCACCACAGCCAGCTAATTTTTGTATTTTTAGTAAAAATGGGGTCTCGCCGTATTGCACAGGCTGGTCTTGAACTCCTGACCTCAAGTGATCTGCCCACCTCAGCCTCCCAAAGTGCAGGGATTACAGGCATGAGCCACCACAGGGTACTTACTGTTTTATGGGTAAGGATTATGATGATGAATGGTTGCCTAGAAGGCCTACATGCTGAGTTTATCTGGGAGTGGCATTTATTCCTCAAAGCGTATCTTTTTCATAATTTCAATTTTTATTTGGGATTCAGGGGGTATGTGTGCAGGTTTGTTGCCTGGGCATATTGCATGATGCCAAGGTTTGGGTATGAGATCCCATCACTCAGGTAGTGAGCTAAAAGCAGTATAAAATGGGTTTCTTTCTTAGCCCTGTAAGTTGGTTCTTCCTTGACCAACTACCCTCTAAGGAGAGTTAAGAGAAGATCTTGTAGGTATAAAGCTAGAAATCAATAGGCCGGCCTACAAGGTCAAGTAACAAAGCACGTTGTTTTAAGCTCAGGGTCTTAGGCTTAGTGGAGCAGGGATCTGGTCTGATCCCTACAAGTAAAAGAATGATTAGAGACATTGAAAAAGCCATAAGGATGGTTAAAAGGTTGGGGAAAATAAGGCTTCCAGGCCAAACAAAACTTGAATTCAGTGTGGAAAAATGTTGAGAGATAAGTTATTAATGTTAAGTATGCAAAGAACTCCTAAAAGCACATGGATGTCAGCTGTTCTATAGTTCTTTTGCTGACCAACTAAGAGGGCAAATTCTTAACTGAATGAAGCATTTGCCCTACATCAACTTGGAATAGATTTAAAAGAAGAGAGTATGACTATTACTAAACATGGAGATAAGTTAGTGGGGGAGGGTATGTGTCTCCTTCTAAGAGATCTTTAAAATTATGAGCAATTGTGGCTGGAGGATACATACATGTTATACATTTATAAAATATTTGAGTTTGGACTCAAAGTAGAAAATGAAGATGAGCCCTTTTGTCTCTTTCAACTATGCATCAAGATTAGTATTTGTTTTGGACGACTTAGTCTGTTGCAAGAAAGTTTTCACTAGGGGTTGGGCGTGGCGGAGCATGCCTATAGTTCCAGCTGCTTGGGAGGCCAAGGCAGGAGGATTGCTTAAGCCCAGGAGTTCAGATCTAACCTGGGCAACATAGTGAGACCCTGTGTCTTAGAAAAGAAAAAAAGATGAAGGAAGGAAGGAAAGATGGAGGGGTGGAGGAGGGAGGGAAGGATAAAAGGAAGGAAGGAAGGAAGGAACTTACTTGAATTGGCATTTTCCTTTTCCTATCACAACTATGCCTTCAGCTTTCTTCTAATTACCATCTAAGTCCTTATAATAAGGACTTATAAATCCTTACATCTAAGTGCCTTACAGTAGTGTTTATAAATTCTTACTGTATTTGCTCACCTAACAGTCTTCTTGGTGCCTCTCAGCTCTGTGAATGAACCATGTCTACCCTGCTCACTCACCATTGTAACTCTACTTCCAACAGTGTTTGGCACATAGTCATAATATCTGCAAAATGAATGATGGATGTTGGAAGAAGTACAGCACAGAAGGTTGCAGGCTTAGAAGGTTGTCATTTATAGAATGATTTGTGGAGGCTGGAATATCACTAAGAGGTATTTCCCGATCTTTTTCATATTGTTGAAGTTGTACTCCTGGAAATATGTGTCATTTGAATTAAAGAACTTCCTCTTTAAGCATCTTCTTTTTAAGTGCAAATGGAATCCACACAAAAACTCATACATGAATGTTTACAGCATCACTATTAATAGTTGCCAAAAAGTAGAAACAACCCAAATGTCCATCAACTGATGAGCTAATACACACAATGTGATCTATCTAAACAATGATACTAATATGTGCTACAACATGGAGTAATCCTAAAAACATTATGCTATGGGAAAGAAGCCAGCCAGAGGACCACCTGTTACATGATTCCATGTATATGAAATGTCCCAAATAGGCAAACCCATAAAGATAGAGAAACTACACTAGTGGTTTCTTAGAGCTGGGGAGGTTAGGAGGAGATGGGGAATAACTGCTAATGGGCATGGAGGGTTTTTGTTTTTTTTTTTTTTTTTGAGACGGAGTCTTGCTCTGTCACCCAGGCTGGGAGTGCAGTGGCACAATCTCAGCTCACTGCAACCTCCATCTCCCTGGTTCAAGCAGTTCTCCTGCTTTAGCCTCCCTACTAGCCGAGATTACAGGTAGGTACCACCACACCCGGCTAATGGGTATGGAGTTTTATTATGGGATGAAAAAGATGATCTAAAATTATCTGCCATGATGGCACGAGCCTGTGAATATGCTAAAAACCACTAGATTGTGTACTTTATTTTATTTTATTTTATTTATTTATTTATTTGAGATGGAGTCTCGTTCTGTCGCCCAGGCTGGAGTGCAGTGGAAAGATCATAGCTCACTGCAACCTCTGACTCCTGGGCTCAAGCAATCCTCCTGCTTCAGCCTCTCAGGTAGCTGGGACTACAGGCATGTGCCACCACACCCAGCTACTGTAAAAAAATTTATAGACATAAGAGGTCTCCTAATGTTGCCCAGGCTAGTCTCAAACTCCTGGGCTCAAGCAGTCCTCCCACCTGGACCTTCCAAGGTACTGGGATTATAGGCGTCAGCCACTGCACTCAGTTGAATTGTGCACTTTAAATGGGTACATTTGGCTGGGCACAGTGGCTCAGGCCAGGCGCAGTGGCTCACGCCTGTAATCCCAGCACTTTGGGAGGCCAAGGCAGGCAAATCACCTGAGGTCAGGTGTTCGAGACCAGCCTGGCCAACATGGGGAAACCCTGTCTCTACTAAAAATACAATTAGCTGGGCATAGTGGCAGGTGCCTGTAATCCCAGCTACTCAGGAGGATGAGGCAGGAGAATCTCTTGAACATGGGAGGTGGAGGTTGCATGACCCGAGACCGGGCCATTGCACTCCAGCCTGGGCAACAAGAGCAAAACTCCATCTCTAATTAATTAATTAATTTATTTATTTATGGGGCACATGGCATCAAGGAGATTTCTCTAGCAAGAAAAAGAGCACAAAGAACACGTATGGTAGACAACACAAAATTCAAAATTTTTCCTACTTTTTAGTTTTGCCTTTTGCTAAGTGTGCTTAACAATTACACTTGAGAAATACCTTTTCTACAACATAAGCACTGTAGAGTGTTGCTGTTTTCCCTTAGAATGTGTGCAAACTCCTCATCTTGCACTCAGTATGTTAGGTCTGAAGTGTGGATGTCTGTGTGTGTCCTGCCCTTCACGATGTGAACCTGAGCACTATGATGCCATTCTGTTCAGCATTGTGTCTGTGTTTATTATCCCAGAACCCATGGTAGGAGGACCACAGATATTTGCTGAGCTATCTATACTTTGACATAAAGGATATAAAGACCTGGGGAAATTTTCTTTCAAGAAAGAGGGCAGACTCTATTATGAGCTTAACAGAGTTGCCTGCTTAGAATATGGTTTTTTAAAAAGTTAATACTCAAATTATTTTCAACAACAGTGCCAAGATCATTCCATTGGGAAAGGAAAATCTTTTCAACAATTGCTGTTGGGAAAACCAGATATCCACATGCAAAAAAATAAATCTGAACGCTTACCTTATGCCGTATACAAAAATGAATTCAAAATGGATCAAACATCTAAATATAAGAGCTAAAACTATAAAATGCTAGGAAGAAAATGCAGGGTAAAAGTTTCATGACATTGAATTTGGCAATGATTTTATAGATATGACAACAAAACACAGGCGACAAAAGAAAAAATAGATAAATTGGACCTCATCAAAATTTAAAACTTTTATGCGTCAAAGGACACTAACAACAGTGTGAAAAGGCAACTCACAGTGTGAGATTAAATATTTGCAAATCATACACCTGATAAGGGATTTACATTCAGAAGGTATTTTTAAAACTCCTTTAATTCAACTGTAACAAGTTTTTAAAACCCAATTTAAAAATTAGGTCTAGGACTTGAATAGATATTTCTCCAGAGATGTACAAATGTCCATTAAGCACACGAAAAGATGGTTAATATCACTAGCCATTAGAGAAATGCAAATGCAAACTACAGTTAGATACATATCACACCCCATCCTAATGAGTATGAAGGAGTATCTCATTGTAGCCCTGAAAGGGGTCTGGGAAGTTGATGCTGTGCCCACATTATGTCTTCTGTGAGCTATGGCTTATATTGGGTTGGTCTGCCCATGCACATCACACTTCATGAGAATATGACAGATCGCATTTTCTTAATCTGCAGACTTAAATGTTTTCTTGTTTGCTTTGTTTTTGTTTTGTGTGGTTTTTTTCTTTTCTTTTTTTTTTTTTTTTGAGTCTCATACTGTCGCCCAGGCTGGAGTACAGTGGCGCAATCTCCACTCACTGCAAACTCTGCCTCCTGGGTTCAAGTGATTTTCCTGCCTCAGCCTCCTGAGTAGTTGGGATTACAGGTGCCTGCCACCATGCCCGGCTAATTTTTTGTATTTTTAGTAGAGACAAGGTTTCACTATGTTGGCCAGGCAGGTCTTGAACTCCTGACCGTGTGATCTACCCGCCTTGGCCTCCCAAAGTGCTGGGATTCCAGGCATGAGCCACCACGCCCGGCCCGTAAACATTTTTATGTTTGCCTTTCTCCTAGTTATTTTGCCAGTTTCAGCAGTACATGGGACATTGTAATCTCTCAAAGTGTTTTCTAAATTTAACTTGAATCTGTAATCTAGAAAGCAACCAACAAATGGCCAATGCAGCATGAGTCTCAATGTCCCACCAGCCTCACTCAATTCCCCTTGAATCTTTTTGTCACCAGAAGTTCTGAGTAGTTTATGTCCCAATGTGGATGATTTTCTAGGTTCTGCCAATGCAGAGGATTATTCTAGGTTATTCAGGTTATTCTAAAGAGGCCCGAGACAGCTATCCTTTTCTGAGTCCTAAGGTTGAACCCATACATATATCTATGCAGGTGCATCCTCTGGTGTCTGAAGTGCAGCTTCTCTTAACATCCCATTATGGGGGATCAGAATCTTAAGCAATCTTCTTAGCCCTAGACCCCCAGTCTTGGAGGTTGATATGCAAGTGGCCTGAAAAAAAATGACATTGGCTGTCCCTTGCTTCTGAAGGACTTACAGATACTCTCTAAGTCCTATAGCATGTGCACAAGTCAGAAAGCACCTCATGAAATTATTCATGCATTCAAGCTGGACTGAATTTAATCCTTCAAAGAGAGACAGCTGTCAACTTCTTAAGAAGCTGAGCATGTTTTACAATTTTGACCTTGATACTCAAGAAATGTCTATGTCTGACCTAAAACTTGTTTGAAATAGGTTTTCTTTTCACGTAATGTAAACGTATTTGCTTTTTCCTCATTCTAGAAGCAATACATGTTCCTTTTCAAATATTGTCAATTTGCGGCATTTTAAGATTATTTCCTTTATTTGTTTTTTTGTGGGCTAGGAAATCTAGACAGAATTGATTATTATTATATGGATAACTTTTAAGAAAGAATAATTTCATCTTAACAGAATCATGTTGAAACTGTCTTATAGAAGGATATATAGAAAAATATAAACCAAGATTCATTTCAGAAATAAATTCCATTTACATGGAGAAGGAAAATTTCGAGTCAAAGTGACTTACATTGAAATCCAGGTTTATGCATGAACTAGCAAGTTTTTGAAGCTTGATTTCCTGATCTGTAAAACTGAAGATTCCATATTTTTCTCAGTGTTACTATGTGGATTGAATAAAATATTACATGTGAAAGAACCTGATAGGTATCTGGTATACATAGTAGCTCCCCCAAAAATGATCTCCCCCGTTCTCACACTATTTTCCTTATCTCTAATTAACCTCGTTTTGTTTTTTAAATATCCCTTTTTGGATGTCTCTTTAGTAGCACAGAAAATATGTTTCTATTGGCTTGTAATCATTACAATTCAGTCATTGAGTATATACATATATTTCCCTTTTGGGCATTGTCACCCAATTTTTGGCTATTCAAATAGATCTTCATTAATATTTCATTAGTTATTACTTAATTTCAGTATAAAGAAAATTATACTTCTGAGTGGAAGGAAATCCCATGTCACCTCTTGTAAAGAATTTACTTTCTTAGTATCAAAGTAACATGTTTGAAGCTCAGAATCAATATTACATGGACCTATTGAATTACTAGGTTCAGAAGCCAGTAACTTCAAGGGTGAGGTGATAATCAGGAATTTTGGTGTTTGTCAAATATCCACTGTGAGCCAGGAACTAGAGCAGATGTTGTACGTATGTTTCCACACTTAATTTCACAACTCTCTATTAGGTATCGTTATCACTATTTTACAAGAGAGGAAATAAGGGCTGCAGAGGTTGATTAACTCAATGAGGATAGCACATTAAGAAAGTTCTGGGCCAGTGTTGCACCCAGGTCTCTCTGAGACTTTTATTATTATCCACCATTTAATTGCATTTAGGGACCATGACTATGAGGAGACATCTTTTACAATGAAGAACTTTAGTGTCCCCCCAAAGCCAATGTTAGTCTGTCTCCCAAAACAGATTCTCCCCTTTTCTTTGACTCTGTCTTCTCTCCTACTCTTCCTTGCTTGTCAGAATAACAAGTTCATTGTTGAGAGTGGGTTAGTAAATACAGCGAATTCCAAGGATTTAGAGTGTTGCAATGTCAGGAAAGAAGACCTGCTGCAGGCTGTGTGGTTCTGTGGGGAAGGAAAAGGGTGTCTAACCATCCAACTGGGACCTGATCTCTTGGCCATTTGGGATTGGGTAGGAGAATGGCTAGACTGACAGCCCTGTGATTTGGCCCTTTTCCTTTGAAGGGGTGTGAATGTGATGCTGTAACAATTTCCGCCTTCTGTTGGTGGTATGGCTTGGCTGTGTCCCCACCCAAATCTCATTTTGAATTGTAGCTCCCACAGTTCCCATGTGTTGTGGGAAGAACCCGGTGTGAGATAATTGAATCATGGGGGCAGCTTCTCCCATACAGTTCTCCTAGTAGTGAATAGGTCTCACGAGATCTGATGGTCTGATAAAGGGTTAACCCTTTCACTTGCCTCTCATTCTCTCTTGCCTGCTGCCATGTAAGCCATGCCTTTCACCTTCCACCATGATTGTGAGGCCTCCCCAACCACTTGGAACTATGAGTCCATTAAACCTTTTTTTCTTTATAAATTACCCAGTCTTGGTATGTCTTTATCAGCAGCGTGAAAACAAACTAATACAGCCGGTTAATATCCCTGCAGTTCCCTCCACCTGCATCTCTTCCCTCCACCCGCATCTCTTCCCTCCCTCCTCTGTAGCATCCATCACAGGACTAAAGCCAGACAAGGCTCCCCTGGCACAAGCAGAGCAATTCATTGTGAAGTTTACTCCTGAGAGTTTTCTTCTGCTTTAAACTGCCACAGAAAGAACCGTCTAGACAGCTACCTCATGTAATTAACTGCCCCACGTTTAATAGAATGATCTTTTCTTCTGAGATGTCAACCTCATAAGGAATCATAAAGTTCACTTGGAAATTATTTTCAAGTGAGCAGAAATGCCTCAGCATTTGATCCAGTTTTCTAGTGGATGGGAATATTCTTTGAATGTGTGTGAGCGCGTGCACGCTTGTAAATGTGTCTGACACATGTTATGCGCCGATAGTTCTCCGTCATGTAATCCTGAGAAATGCGAATTTTTTCTCTCTGATTGCTTTGCTTTCCTTCCCTATAGATACTGTGTTGTACTCAGTAGGCTGCCAAGTCCATATGGATTAGATCTGCTTGTTATCCTTTTACTTCTCCTGTCAAAATAACCATCACAGTGCAAAAGGAAAACCAAGAAATGCATTCTCCCCGGGCTGAAGTTGGACTCAGTGCCCAGCTTGCAAATGAACTCTTCTTATTTTCTTTCTTTCTAGAGGCATTCCACAGTGGTGTATGATAGGATTCCCTTTTCCATGTCTTCTATGTATAGGCAAAGTCGTGATTAAATCCTTCATTGGGATGGAAATCAGGAGGTCAGTTGGAAGATTGTCAAGCCAAGATGATTCTTTCTCTTCTGGTCCTAAAAAAAAAAAGACCTCATGAATTGTTTTTATTTAAATTGGATGTTTTGTTTATCTCTATCTGGAGTTGAATTCTCCTTTTGCCTTTCTTTTCATTGGAGACTTGATGTTCATTTCATTATTTCTACTTGTAGATACGTATAGTATCTCCTCTATCTGAGCCCAACATTCCTTGGAAAATTTTATGAAGTTGAATCAGGGAAACGAAGTGTATTTCCTTTTATACTCTGCGTCATAGCCAAAGACTCCTTTAATACTTACTTTAATGAACTGAGGTTGTAATTTAGATTTCTTCAGTGTAGCTTTTAGAGCAAAGAGCATGAAACTGGTTTTCAGGAGATCTAGAATTTCCCACTGGCTTTCCAACTGCTAACTAATAGCCTTAGACAAGCCACTAAACTTTTATTAGTTCCAATCTCTTAAATGTAGGAGTTGAACTGGGTGGTTTCAAAGATTCCTTTCAGCTTCCAAATTCTGGAACTCTGAAAAAAAAAAAAAAAGATAGCCACATAGACTTGGAATATCGTCATGTGTTCCTAAAGTATCATCTTTTATAATAGTTGATGTTGTTTGAAAAGAGTGTTGATATACAGATCTTGGACAAATAATTAAAATTTAAGGAAGTCTACCAGACTGTCCTTGCTAGCATGAAATTATGCCTGAAGGCATAGCACCGTGGCCTTTGCAGCCAGAGGGCTTGTTTTAGAAGCACAGTACACTGTACACGTCCTAGTCACTGGGGAGCTCTGTGTACAAATACACACAAGGCCATGGTCACAGAGAGCAACAGCCACAAACATAAATTCAGATGTGGGAACAAGACAATTGAGAAACAAATCATTGTCATTTAAGCCTAAACTTTTAAATCAGAGAGACCTACCTCACATACTTGTCCAATTTAATAGAAGACTGTGACAACAGAGAAAATGGCAGCTGACAGCAGAAACAGGACTGACTTTTTTAATTAAAAATTTCAAATTAAATGTAATATATGTACATGGAAAAACTTCATACGTTAAGCTGTGCACACAATCACAAAGTTAAAAGCTTCTACCTTCAATTCTCAATCCTCCTTTCTAAAATTAACCATTGTTATTCACCTTTTGTTAGATCCTTTCCTCAAATGGCATATGCATATCCCAGTAGATAGATGCATGGCTTATGTGAACATTTATAAAAATTGTAATAATCTACAGTTACTCTGTACGTTGCTTCTCCACCTAGTGATGCATCTTCAAGGTACTTCACATTAGCTCATGCAGATACAACTCAATTTTTTTTTTTTTTGAAACAGAGTTTCACTCTGTCGCCCAGGCTGGAGTACAGTGGCGCGATGTCAGCTCACTGCAACCTCCGCCTCCCAGGTTCAAGCGATCCTCCTGCCTCAGCTTCCAGAGTAGCTGGGACTACAGGTGCATGCCACCACATCCGCCTGATTTTTTATTTTTAGTAGAGACAGGGTTTCACCATCTTGGCCAGGCTGGTCTCGAACTCCTAACCTCAGGGATCCGCCGACCTCTGCCTCCAAAAGTGCTGGGATTACAGGCGTGAGCCACTGCACCCGGCCGACTCAGTTTTTAATGATTACATTGTTTACCATCATATGAATTATCATTTACTAAATCAGTTCCCTATGCTAATTTAAATGATTATTTTTCTAGTTTCTGTCTTTCTCTAACTGCAACTCCTGCATTTCCATCTTTATCCAATTTCTTACGAAGGCAAAGCTGCACTGGATGGTCTGTTCATATATCTGGGTATTTTTTCCCACAGGATAACTTTCTAAAGGTAGAATTGATTGTTCAAAATGTTTACAAATCTTACCAGAAATCTTAGACCCATTTGGATATATATAATATTCTGTAACATATAAGAATGCTAGTTGATAGTTGCTATCCTGTATATTAACTTTTTAAAAGTTTTGCTAACCCAATGAGTAAAAAAAGCTCGTTGTTTTGATTTATATTTTTATAATCATTGATGTTAGAGTATATTTTCCTATATTAGTTAGTCAATTTTGTGTTTGTGCGAAGCTCCAGTTTGTGTTTTTACCCATTTTTAATTGGATGATGAGGTTTTTTGGGGGAATTGATTTTTAGACCACTTCATAAATTAAGGAATTAACTTTCACACTTCATGCAAATATTTCTCCAGTTGTTAAAGTTTGCATGTATTTTTCCCATAGAAATTTAAAATTTTCATGCAATCAAACTCAGAAATCTTTCCTCTCATATTTCTGCCTCTGGAATTGTATTTTTAGAAAGAACTTCCCTGTCCTAATATTACATATTAAACATTGTTTGTGTTTTATACTAGTGCTGTTAGAGTTTAGCTTCCTTAGGTTGTAATATTTGATCCTTCTAAAGTTTATTTTGAAGCAAGGAGTTTGATAGAGATCTAGCTTTCTTTCTTTTGCCAAGTGGCTAGTCAGCAGTACCACTACCACGAACTGAATAATTAATCTTTTCCCTTGTTGATTTGAAATGCCACTTTGTGAGATCCAAATTTCTGCTTGTGTTTGGGTCTGTTTCTGAACTCTATGTTTCATTCCATTGAGCTGTTTTTCCGTCTCCAATTCTACGATGTTTGAGTGACTATATTTTTAGTTATGGGCCATGCAGGGGGAAGATTTGCAAAATTGGTTGCTCAGTTCACTGTTTTGAGACTGCTTAATGAAGAGGCCTCTTTGTTTCCATTTTCTCTATTAACACCAGAATTAGTGTTCACGATGACATTGTATCATCCAAAAAGAATTAATTTTGCCCTTATAATAAACTTAACGAGATTGAATATAAACAAAATTTAAAATAAATAAGATAATGTTAAAAATAGCATCTGGAAGGATATTTTTAAATGTCTTATCTGGAAATCTCACTTCTGGGACAGCGTTCAATAAATCTACTGTACCTACTCACACACACATTTGTAGACAATCAGACTGAAAACTGTTCGTATTTCTTGCACTTTGTCTTTTAGAATGTGGCACATCGAATAGAGTTACCAGTTGCCCTGATCTGACTGATTTCATATAAATGTCTTTGCTTTGGCAACAGTTGAGACCTATTCCTTCTCTGAGGTAAATCTTCTTGCAGAGCAGGAAGTTGAGGTTTTGGGGTAGAGTCCAAGAGTCAGTTCTGACCTTATTATTGGGGAATGTGGAAACCTAAAGCCTTCCATGAGTTAATAATGTGCACAGTGAAGGATTTTTTTCCCTCCTGAACTGATTGGGTATTTTCTAAAAGAGGATGAGCTTTTAATAACAGGAATGTAACTTTTAATTTTAAACAGATCTGTGCTTAAACATGGTCAGGGAATAGCCCCTGCTCAAAAATCTCCTTATTTGTACATGTTATTGTTCAAGGGAGAGACCTTCCTATTTATATGGCGAGAAAATAAATGAGATTTCTTTCTATCTGTCTTCCATATGTTTAATGGTAGGAATGTGTCTTGGATCTTGAGTTAAAACAGACTGTGGATTCAGTTAGTTGATACAATTAAGAACTGTTCTTATCTCAGAATCAACTCTGCAGACTATCTCAGAGAATCCAATATCAACCATCCAGGTGGCTAATCCATCATCAACTGAATGGGCAATTTGGTTGCTTCTGTTCAATTAAACAGAGGCATAGGCACTCGTTAGTTCCACACCCCAGTCAGAGAAGCAATATGAGTGTGTGACAAAAGGGGTATATAGTCTGTTCTTTGGCTTCAGATATGAAAAAGCTTTTTTCAATCCAACTAATTCAAGACACCAAGCATAGTGATTTCTTCACTGACAGTTAGCATTGAAAATGAACTTCATTTTCCTCCTAACACACACACAAAAGGGGCTGGTAGAAGCCACGGCAGATCATGGCAGATGGCACTTAGGGACAGCTGTAGTGCTTGGCTTGAGTTCCCCTCCGCATGGAGCACAGAGCTGCCCACTTCGTAGGAATACGGCAATATTTATCTACGCATAGGAGTCATTCCAAGTAAAAAGGGTAACAGAAAGAAATTGCAGCCTACTGCCGTGAGCCTATCCAAAGGGTATCCATACATAGCCCAACATTTGAGGTAAGGGCATGGTTTAAGATCTCAAGGAATCAAAACATTATGGAAACACTAACAGGACCATTAGAATAAATGAATGAACCTAAGATCTTCAGTCCGACTTGATTGAGTGCAGATCCAGTCCCCTTTGGAGAGAGTTGTTAAGATAAGACTTAACTGTGACTAAATATACAGGCAAGGAATTGCCTCTGCAACACAAATAAGAGGCTTAAAATAATTTGCCATTTGAACTTTCCTTATATAGTTAGATACTTTGTAGAGAAACCTAGGCTAGGAGTTGGTGATTTTTTTGGAGGGGGGGTCGCTTTTTTCCCCCTTTCTCATTTTATTCATTTGACTATCGGCAACTTTACGATTTTTTAAATTGTAGTAAAATACACATAACGTAAAATTACCATCTTAACCATTTTAAAGCGTACAGTTCCGTGGTGTTAAGTATATTCACATTGTTATGCAACCAATCTTCAGAACTTTTTCATCTTGTAAAACTGAAACTCTATCCATTCAACAACAGCTCTCCATCCCCGCCATCCTCCCAGCCCCTGGCAACCACCATTCTACTTTCTGTCTCTGTGAGTTTGACTATTCTAGACAACTCGTTTAGGTAAAATCATAAACCTACTGAAAGTGTTTGGGTTTTTCTATGTGACTGGTTTATTTCACTTAGCACAATGTCCTCAAGGTTCACGTATGTGGCAGCATGTGTCAGAATTTCCTTTTTAAGGCTTAATAATATTCTGGCCGGGCACCGTGGCTCACACCTGTAATCCCAGCACTTTGGGAGGCCGAGGTGGGCGGATCACCAGGTCAGGAGATCGAGACCATCCTGGCTAACACAGTGAAACACTGTCTCTACTAAAAAACAAAATACAAAAAAATTTGCTGGGCATGGTGGCGGGCACCTGCAGTCCCAGCTACTTGGGAGGCTGAGGCAGGAGAATGGTGTGAACCCAGGAGGCGGAGCTTGCAGTGAGCCGAGATCGTGCCACTGCACTCCAGCCTGGGGGACAGAGCGAGACTCCGTCTCAAAAAAAAATAATAATAATATTTCTTTGTATGTCTATACATTTTGTTTATTCATTCATCTGTCAATGGACATTTGGTATTTTGGGTTTTGTTGGCCCTTTTTTTTTTTTTTTTTTGGAGACAGAGTCTTGCTCTGTCACCAGGCTGAAGTGCAGTGGTGTGATCTCAGCTCACTGCAACCTCCGCCTCCTGCATTCAAGCGATTCTTGTGCCTCAGCCTCCCAAGTAGCTGGGACCACCAGGTGTGCACCACCACACCCGGCTAATTTTTGTATTTTAGTGGAGTTGGGGTTTTGCCATGTTGGCCAGGCTGGTCTCGAACTCCTGACCTCAAGTGATCCTCCCACCTTGGCCTCCCAAAGTGCTGGGACAACAGGCATGAGCCACTGCAACCAGCCAGGTTTTGTTGGCTTTTAATCAAGATAATATGCAAACACTACTTTTGTCCATCTGATGATGTCTCAACAAAGCCATTTTAGAATCTGAAGATACTTCCTCATTAAATTGTTACTATTGTTAATAACCAAGTGTTGGCTTAGCGAGTGTTAAGGTATATAAGAGTAGTCCAAATAAATGGCATAGAAATAAATGACAGTGATTAATCACTCACTAGTCTGATACCTCATAGCTTCCTTACTTCAAGTTTAGGCAGGTGCAGGGGTCATGAAAAAAAGCCAAAAGATAAAGGTCGCAACCACTTGGTGAGGAATGTTTGCTTTCTTGAAATGATAGCCCTCTACCCAGCACCATGAAAAGTGTGTTTTTCGTGGTCATTTTCAGGCCTCTAAGCTTGAGGTGTGGGTTTATATTCTGAAGGATGCAGTGCGTGATCTTTCTCACCAAACTCTCTCAAATACTGCACTGGATAAACACTCAGAGGACTGGAAAGTGGGACTGGAAGAAGCCATTGAGATTTTTTTTACATCCTCTTGTCCTGGAGTACTTTCCTTCCTCCACACTTTCCTTACATTTCTCAGAGAAAAAAAGAAAAACTTGGTCATTTTTGTATTACAAACGTGCCAGCTTTGACTACCCTTGACACTAGGTAAGTGGGAGATTAATTGTTGGGATTATACCCATGGAAAAAGCCATAAGGCTTACATCACAAGTTTTATTTTTTTTAATATTTTGTTTTCATAGCTGGGGATTACTCTGTTGGCATTCAGGGAGAGAGAATGAAAAAATATACTAGGATAAAAAAGGGAGTACTAATTAAAACCACAAAAGCAATGCAAACATACATTAAAAGATACAACAAATTCCATGCCAGTTTCGTGAAGAAATGCTTTGAGGTTTTTTCCCCCCCAGCTTTATTGAGTATAATTGACAAATAAAAAATGCATATATTTAAGGTGTATGACCTGACAATTTCATATACAAATACATTGTGAAATGGTTACCACAATCAAATTCATGAATATATCCATCACCACACATGGTTACCATCCTTTGAGTTTTAAGGTGAATTAATGGAATGCATGTCATTCATATGCATATTCATATGCATGTAATTTGCATACCATTCCTTGACTCAAGAAAGTTGCTATATAAGTGAAAGATAATTATTGATCATATGAACTTAAGATACAATTATTCTCATCTGGCCAGGTGCAGTGGCTCACGCCTGTAATCCCAGCACTTTGGGAGGCAGAGGCAGGTAGATCACTTGAGGTCAGAAGTTTGAGACCAGCCTGGCCAACTTGGTGAAACCCCATTACTGAAAATACAAAATTAGCTGGGCATGGTGGCACGTGCTTACTTGGGAGGCTGAGGCAGAATCGCTTGAACCTGGGAGGCAGAAGTTGCAGTGAGCCAAGATCACACCACTGCACTCTAGCCTGGGTGACAGAGTGAGACCCTGTCACAAAAATAAAATAAAATAAAATGAAATAATTATCCTACAAGAATTACCAGTAAGTATATTTCTAAAATAGATCTTACTCTAGTTCATTCCAATACTCACATAATACAACTATACATTAAATGGTGAAAATATCATTGCAGATAAATTCTAAATGAAAATAAATCCTAATATGTAATCCATTAGGAAATAAAATTCTAAATTTAATTCTACAAATTACTTTGTGATTTTGATAAAATTTACCTAAAGATACAGGGAAGATTTTAAATTTGTTTAAAAATGGGAAGTTAGTAAAATCTTGAGGATAAAGAAGAAATGTATACATATCAGGCAAGCCCACCACTGCATGTTCCATAGAATCTTACAGATAATGGATCTCAAGAATAAGCAGGCTAAATTTTCACACCCATCCCCCAAGTAGCTGAATCATTGGGGATTTTCTTTTGGAGAAATTTAGGGCCCTAGCAAAGAGTAGATAGCGTTCTGAGCAAGTTACTACTCCCAAGGGTTGACCCAAGCATTCAAAAACAGCTGGGGGCTGGGCACAGTGGCTCCTGACTATAATCCCAGAGTTTTGGGAAGCCAAGGTAGGAAGATCATTTGAGACCAGGAGTTCAAGATTAGCCTGGGCAATATAGTGAGAATCCCATTTTTCTACAAAGAAATTTAAAAATTTGCCTATAGTTTCAGCTAGTTGGGAGGCTGAAGTGGGATCACTTGAGCCCAGGAGGTCAAGGCTGCAATGAGCCATGATCATGTCATGCCTCTGCACCCCAGCCAGGGCAACAGAATAAGACCCTGTCTCAAAAAAAAAAAAAAAAAAAAAAGAGAGAGAGAGAGAGATTGAGATCTGAGATCTCATATTTTTGTAGCAGGTTACACTGAGTGTTAATGGATGCATGTTAACTTACTGATTTTGTTTGTGAAGAACATATAACCTGGTTATTTGAAAGAAAAAACCATGACTACCAGAATGAACCAATGTGTAATATAGAAACAATCCCTCTGGCTTTGATCCCCTAACATCTGTGTGTCCTCTGGCAAGATTTTCGAGTACAGGTTGGAGAATGAGCAAAGCAAAGGTATTTGTTGGACACCAACTAGGCATCAGACACTGAAGTTATTTTAGTTACTCCTGACCACAACTCTGCATAAGCTACAGGGTGGTTTTCCCATTTTACAGACAAGAAGACTGAGACTCAATCAGGCTGTTACTTGGCAGACAGTACATCTAGGACAACCTGTTTCCAAGCCTGTGCCCTTTGCAAAACACCTTCTTTTGCCTGGCCAGCTTGATGGAGGCTCTTATAACCTGAGGCTATGGTGTGCTGGTGGGATTGTAAACATTAGAAAGTACATGTCAAGAACGGAAAGCCGTTAAGGAAAATGAGTCACTTTCTGGATGCATTGAACATCTTTAGGTTATGAGAGCTTCGTGAAGAAATAAAGTACAGAAATGACTTTTCTTCTTAAAAAGAAAGGAATATCTCTCTGGAGTAGAGATTGTTGGCAAGTTCATGTATAATCATGGTCAGCAGAAAAGAAATCTAAGCAGTAATGAAAAGCTTGTGTACTCAGAATGCCTTTAACCCAGTGAGCTGAAGAGCAGGCCTTTGGGGGAATGACATTGGATGGAGGTGGAGTTGGGACAGGAATAGAATCCTGGTCCTGGAGGGAAAGACAGGTAAAAGAAAGTGAGACCATTAAAAGCAGGCATGATGCGTGGTTACTCTTCATCCCTGGGTAAGGTGGTATAAATTGCTTTTGTTTTGCCCCCGTCCCCCAAATCATTTTTTTAAAGAAAGAGAAGAAAATATTTTTGAGGGAACTCATTACCTTTTGGCTTGAGGCATAGAAGCCTCAGAAGCTGAAAGCAATGTTATATTTTTATATGCTGCAGATGCTTCCTGATTTTAAAACAGTGACCTGGCTCCCCAACAATTACAGCATCAACATTGAGGGAGAACATTCTTGTGTATCGTGTAATTCCAGGAGCAGACGTGGGGTAGTCTTTACGAAATTAGGAGGAGGGGAGGCAGTCTGGTTTAGATCGTGAACTACCCAAAGGAAAGTTACTTGGCATGACTTCGATTGTGTGTTAAGATAATTTTTATTGTGTTCTAGTTCTCAGACAATATCATAGATAACCTCTTTTGCCTGGGTGCATTTTGAAAGGTCTTTGTGTTGATTATCTGCTTTTGATGTGTTTTCATGATCCGTTCAGACTACCCAAGCCATCCATAAAACATCAGTAATTAAGAAAAACTCTCCCTGTGGAGAAGAATCAAGAAGATTCTACTTCTTTTATTTAATTTTTAACATATCTAAAGGAATGCAGTAAACTCTTTTTACCCATTAGTAATTGACTTTGAAACAGGATATGCCTTTCCTCTGGAGTCTACAAGTAAGTCTCGAGAGAAACTTCATAAAACAGATTGATCCTAAACTTCCCTCCTGCATTCATGGGAGTTAGCTGACAGGAAATACACAGTGCGAGGAAGTGGTGAGTGAGAGAAAAAAAAAAAACAGCTAACTGATAAGATCTTAATTGCAAGGGTCGTTTTCATGGTGGATCATACCTAATAGGTCATGTATTTCAACAGTTTTTTTGGAAAAGTGATTATGCATCTTTTTTTTTTTTTTTTTTTTCTGAGGCAGAGTCTCATTCCGCCACCAAGGTTGGAGTGCAAGTAGTGTGATCTCGGCTTACTGCAACCTCCGCCTCCTGAGTTCAAGCAATTCTCATGCCTCAGCCTCCCAAGTAGCTGGAATTACAGGCATGCGACCATACGCAGAGCTAATTTTTGTATTTTTAGTAGAGTTGGGGTTTCCCCATGTTGGCCAGGCTGGTCTAAAACTCCTGACCTCAAGTGATCCGCCCACCTCGGCCTCCCAAAGTGCTGGGATTACAGGTGCAAGCCACCATGCCTGGCCAGTGATTATGCGTCTTGTAAAGGAATTTTTGGGGTCTAACTTTTCCAAAATTTCTATCTGGTTTTCTTTCTTCCCTTCTAAGAGTCTGTATCTTCTTCCCTGCCCTGGGCTTTATTCTTTTCTAGAGATCCTGGCAGTCATTATGACCATGCCCTTTATGGCACATCCAAGGTCAGTGTTCATGCGTGTCCTCCCTCGTTCATTCCCTAGTATGGGTGGATATAGCTGTGTTACATGCTGAATCCTGCTACCCACTGTGCAGTGGAGGGGTCAGAGTCTTGTGGAAGGAGAGCTGGAGAGCCAGGGAGAATACAGGACTTTTCTTCACCTTGGGTTGAGGCAGAACTCATGAAAAACAATGAAGCAAGGAATAATTTCGTTTTGCACCCATTTTTTCGTTTATGGACCTCATTTCCTGCATCTTAGCAAAATCTCTCCTCAAAAAATGTTCTAGATTAGTAGTAGTAAATTGATCTATCTGATGGGGCTGCTGTTGGATCTCTCCGAGCCATGTTTGAACTTTTAATAATGAAGTCCACAGTCCCTGCATAGCTTACCAAGCAACTGTGGATTTGCAGGATGCGGCCAGCAGGTTGCTGGAGCGAGATGGGCTCCCAGTTCCCCTAACATCACTCTCCACCCTCCACAGTCTATCCACAAGCCATCACCCTGCTGCTCACAGGTCTGACCCTTCCCTGTGGTTGATGGGCAGGACAGGACTCTACATATGCCGGTGTCTGTTAACACAACGGGGAACCCACCAGAGATCCCTCACACAGGATCACTTTTCTGGCTGGGCTGTTTTTCCTCATCTTTCATCAGTGAGTGTTGGCCGTCAGCGTGGCACTCTTCACACCCAAGTGAAGCCTGCCTTTCCCCTCTGCCACATTGCAGGCTCTGCTGGGGTGGAAAAGAGGTCAGCAAATGAACTCACAATAGTGCTAAGCATTGGATTAAGCTTTCACCATTAGTCTTTTCAGCTGACCCAAGAATTGCATTGTGAATGGGGAGGTGGGGTGACTCACTGAGTAATCCTTTAAAGAGTCCATTGGAAGCCAATCTTCTTTCAAATGTTTCACATGGAATAATCGTGAATATTTTTGCATGGATGTGCAATTAACTGCAAAGTATGTATGTATACTTTAGGTGGAAACTTAAAAACCTTCCTTTGCCCTTCTCATAAATGGGCTTGCTGATCTGCCTATTATAGATTATGGTGGCCAAAGCACCACCCTTCTATTAAAAAGTATAATCTTTTTTTTTGTTGTTGTTAACCAATCAAATGTTCCATCTGTTTAGACTCCGCTGTCTGCTCTGGATTTTAGAACAATGCAGTCAAGGTTATTCTTGCTCAGTAATCTTGCCTTGAAAAAGTGAGTTACTGTTCCCAGAGGCAAAGGCACTGCTTCTTGATGACAGGCAAGTGGGATTTATTAGCTTTGTGAAGGAGGTGGGAGGGCATCGTGATACTTGGTAAATTATGAGAGGGGCTGGGGAGACCATGTCAAAAAGAAAGGGATTCCTTGCCAGATGTTCCTAAGAGTTGAATTACCATGGAGAAAATAATCTGAAAATATGAGTGACTTTCTCGACTTTGTCCTAAACCCCCATGGCTTAAAGTGCAAGCGAAAGGAGGGAATGTGGCTTTATAGGGGCTTGCAGGTAGATGGAGGGTGGGTGGGGGTGGTGTCAGGTCAGTTCCTTATGGGCTTCCCTAAGGCAGTGCTGGAGAGCAAAAAGAGTGTTGAGGCCTCCCGAGAACGCCAGAATGACCCCACATCCCTCTACATCAGCTTCAGACCCACAGCAGCCTCCTGGATCTTCTAGGTGGAGGCTGAGATAGAGATGTTCTATCCTGAATATGTTCAGACAAGCCAGCGGCACTCATATAGGTGGTGCGGTTTCCTGTTTTGCAAAGGACAGGAGATAGAGCCACCCAAGCAGATGTCCCAGATGAAAATGGCTGTGAAACAACAGTGTCACCTTAATATCCATTTGGACCTCATTTATGGGAAAAGCCACCTTTCCCACACCACTGTATTTTGTTTGTTACAATCTCTGTTTTTCCTTCTCTTTCAAACATATTTCTCATTAGATTTATTCCATCGCATATTTTCAGCTTGTTTCTGTGAAGTTCCGACAGGAGGGGTGTTCCAGGAAGCTCCGCAGTACCTTTTATTTTATTTTACTTTATTTTTGCCCTTCTCCTGGAAGAGCACTTGGTAATCTTCTTAAATGCTTTTTGAAAGCCTTTTAATGACACCACTCAGTGCCCCGCTGATCATTCATGAACTGCAGTTGTACACCAGCTCCAAAAGTTCCATATTTATGATGATAAACAAGAGCTGTAAGATTTTTAATTTTGCTGAGGGGCTATTTTCTCTCTCTCTCTTGATGTGACTCAGTTTTTCAGTGTAGGGCCAGAGGCTGTTTGTGTACTCAGAGATGATGTTTTCAACTTTTTGCTCTTGATTTTTCCAGGCAATTAGCAAAGTCTGTTTAGAGTGGAATTGTTATGAGCATACATTCTATTTTAATTCATTGTAATTAGAGGGATGAGCATTACACTTCTTCAAGAACTCCTAGAAGTCAATGTTCTGATTTCCAAAGATCAAAATCTTATTTTATGAGCAAAAAATGTGACTAGATATGAAAAATGACAATCAGTAATATTCCTCCAGCTGGCAGAGTGTATGAACTCCACTTGTGATTTCAAAATCATGCTGCAGAGCTGTAGCTGGGTTTTCTGATTGTTTCTCCATGGATCATCTTCCTCAAATACAATGTTAAAAATAATAACTTGTCACTGTGGCCCTCAGTTTGGTTGTGTTTATTATAATGAAGATTGAACATATGAACTGCCAGTTGATGATGGCCCATGTTCCTGGTCTGTTTAAGTAACATCAAGTCATCATTGAATTTAAGAAATGGTAGCATTCTCTTATTTGATTGCTGTTAGCCCTGAAATGGAACTGTCCAGAATAGTATTTGTGAAATGGCAGAGTTCCCGGACCCCCCTCACAGGACGTGAGACAGGGGTGTGGCTAGTCTATCTGGCCACCTAGCGAGCACTCAAACCCCTTACAGGAGGGGGAGCATGCAGATGGGCAGGTGCAGGAGCCGGGGCAAGTGCTTTTGGACTCTGGCCCCACAGTAGCATCTAGGGGTGGGTGCCTGCAACTCTCAAAGCTGCAGTGGGCATGTTACCATGCTCTTTTAGCTCTGCCATCTGCACACAGCTTAAGTGTTAACCAGCTCAGTGCCCTCTTGGTATCCAAGTCCTTGTCCTGCATCCAGGAAGAATCAGGTCACACAGACAAACTGAAGGATGGTAAATGCGGGGGATTTTATTGCCTCATCAAGGTGGCTCTCAGCAGGATGGATGGGGAGCTGGAGAGGGTATGGAGTGGGAAGATGATCTTCCCCTGGAGTTCAGTCATCCTGATGCCAGTCTCCTCTCTCACCATTCCTAGCCAAACTCCTCTCAGCATTCAGATGTTCCTTCTCTTCTCTCCTCTGCTGCACTGCTCTTCTGCTCCTCTGCTCTTCTACTCGTGGAGCCTGGGGCTTGGGGTTTATATGGGTACAGGATAGGGAGGCATGGCAGACCAAAAGGCAACATTTGGGCACAAAAACAGGAATGCCCGTTCCCATTTAGGGCCATGGGTTTCCAGACTTGAGGGTGGGGCTTTTGCCAAGGAACCACCCTCTTCTACCCAGTATTTCCCTGCCTCTTGTCCGTATCATTTGTACAAGAAAGCATTTTTCTCCCAGTAAAGCTTATCAGTTTTCACAGAATAATTGTCAGCCCCTAAAGTATTTTTGGCTGTCTCCAGAGGTTAGTAGGTAAGAAGCTTGAAGATGAGGCCAGAGTTCAGCATTGAGCTGTCCCAGGTGACACAGACTGGTGAGGGCAGGCAGGTTGGCTGAGCTCAGTCCCTGGAGCTTGGGGCCAGAGGAGGTTGCAGCTGTGTAGGCAGGTGGGCTTCAGCCCCTCAGGATAGCAAGTCTCACAGCCAGGGATGCAGATGCTAACATCTGTCACATTGTCTTCAGTGGTTTATTATCTTAGTTTCAGCTGCTGCAACCAATACCATCGACTTGGGGGCTTAAATGACAGGGATTTATTTCTCATAGTTCTGGAGGCTAGAAGTCCAAGAGCAGAGTGCCAGCATGGTCAGGTTCTGGTGACAACCCTCTTTCTAGTTGGTAGACCTCTGTCTTCTTGCTGTGTCCTCACATGGCAGAAAGAAAGCATCTGTCTTATGTCTCTTTTTAGAAGGACACTAATCCCATCACAAGGACTCTACTCTTGTGACCAAATCACACCCCAAAGGCCTCACTTCCAAATACTATCACATTGGAGATTAGGGCTTCAACATGTGAATTTGGGGTTGGGGGGCACTCACATTCAGTTCATGGCACTTGTGAACTGAAGCCAAGTGTTGTAAGTCTTCTGTCGCCACAGCTGAGCAGGCTGAGATGAGCATAGCAAGTCCTCACTCTTTTTTTTTTTTTTTTTTTTTTTTTGAGACAGAGTCTCACTCTGTCTCCCAGGGTGGAGTACAGTGGCCCGATCTCAGCTCACTGCAACCTCCACCTCCCGGGTTCAAGCCATTCTCCTGCTTCAGCCTCCCCAGTAGCTGGGACTACAGGCGTCCGCCACCACGCCCGGCTAATTTTTGTATTTTTAGTAGAGACGGGATTTCACTATATTGGTCAGGCTGGTCTCGAACTCCTGACCTTGTGATCCGCCCGCCTCGGCCTCCTAAAGTGCTGGGACTACAGGCTTGAGCCACCACACCTGGCCAGCAAGTCCTCATTCTTTAGCAGCAGGACATTTTAGGGTCTCTTCTCTTTCTTTTGTGCGTAACTTAAGTTTCTTCTCCTTAATGATAACATCATTGCTTTATTATTTGTAGAGCTTTATAGTTAACAGTGCTTTCAACCAGTTTGCTTCATTTGTGCTTCCTGGAGACCATTGTGAAGTAGGTGGGATGATTATTGCCATTCTGCAGATGCAGAAATTGAGGGTCATGGTTTAGTTGCTCCAGTACAAAGCCTGATGCTGGGTTAAGTAATTTATTCAAAGTAAAACAGCATCGAATGCTGAATCTACGTCTTGAACCCAGGTCCTTCTGACCGCAGGTCCTTCCCATGGGTATTTAGAGATTTGCAAAAAGCACTTAGAGCTCCTGCCCATTAGTCTAGGCCTTCCTTGATAATAACCTTGTTGGGGAGACCTCTAGTGTGGCCAAGGATGTTAGGAGGTTGCCGTGGTTTCAGTGTGTCCCCCAAAGTTCATGTGTTGGAAACTTAATCCCGAATGCAACAGTGTTGAGAGTTGGGACCTATAAGAGGTGACTAGGTCATGAGGCACAACCCACAGGAATGAATTAATTCTGTTATCTTGGAAGCACGTTCCTAAGAAAAGAATAAGTTTGGGCCCCCTCCTCTGTCACTCACACACATGCTCCCTTGCCCTTCCACAATTCCACCATGGGATGACACAGCAAGAAGGCCCTCGCCAGATGCTGGCATCTTGATATTGGACTTCCAGCATCCAGAACCATGAGGAATGAATTTATTTTCTTTATAAATTACCCAGACTGTGGTATTTGTTATAGCAACACGATACAGACTAAAACAGAGGCCATCTGTGTCTAAAGCAACTTAAAGCTAAAATTTGCCAAAAAGGTTTAATCCAAGTCTTCATTTTAATGCATAAGGAAATTAAGGGCCAGATAAATGCCTAAGTTACAATGAGTTTGAGGCAGGGCCTGGGCTAAGAATTGGTCTCAAGACTTTCAGCCCAGTGCTCTCCAGATCATTGAGCCTTACCTCTCCCTCATAGAGTGGCAAGATAAGATGCCCCACTCGTACCACGGCCAGCCATTATGGAAACTTTCAGGGTAGACCTTGTATGAAGGCCAGCCCCTGCCCACTGTAGGTAGAGGAAGACAAGACACTCAGAAGCATCCCTCAGCTGGCTGCCTGGGCCTGGAGTAGTACGAATCACCCTGCTTTGGATGCAAGCTGGTCAGAATCTGTGAGTTTCTACACTCTGGGCCTGTTTCCTATGGAAGAAAAGGGAGAATCAGAAGTGCATTCTGGACTAGCTTCAATAAATCATCTTATGTCTTATCCCACCTCTTTTCCCTATTAAAATTCTTACCTTTGGCCGGGCCCAAGCTTGAGAAGGCCACTCCTAAAGCAAGGCCCCTTTGGACTAGGGCCTGGGCAAGAGTTAACTGGCACCTGCTATCCCAGCACAAAGCTTAATTCCCCTGCAGCAGCACACCCACAGGCAGCTATTGAAGCAAGGATGGAATGTCTTACAATACAAAGCCTTTGTAATAATGAGAGGGAAATAGAAACCAGAGGTTTGCAAGCTCTTTTTTCTTGGGGGGTTCTGAGTATTTTTGTTTAACTTAAGTTTCGTGTTCCAAGGAAGGGGCGTTTTAGTGAAAATTGTGAAGGGAAACCCTGCCAAACAGAAATTCCTTATAGGATGAGTATTTTCCTCCTTTCAAGGTGTGAGAGCGGCCAAGAAGCAATAACGCATAGGGGAGTCGGGGTGATAGATTGGAATGCTCTTGGCTGGAGTGTGATTGGTGTCTGGAAGTGAGTCCCAGCAGGTTGGCTGGTGAGGCCATGTGAGCATTGGGCCTGTTCCAGGGCTGTGAAGTGTGCAGGCTTGCTTGAGGCTGTAGGCACCACTGCCTGGGCCATGCACCTAAACTCCCCAGACCCTAAGAGTAGTTTACTGTCAGGGGGTAAGCCCCCAAATCAAGCAAGCTGCACAGAGCCAAGACTCCCAAGAACCAATGCCTTCTTCCAGCCTTTCATTCATTCATTCTGTAAGTGAAAACTCAGCGTGGATGTGGATGAAGATATTCATGCCTTTGTGATCATTACATTTCAGTGTGTGGGTGCAAGGAGAAGGAGACAGATAAGACGTGAGCAAATAAGTAAAGTATCTAGTGTGTCTAGGGGTTTTAAATGTTATGGAGGCAAAAATAAGCAGAGTTCTCAAGGAACTGGTCATCCCGATGTCCATGGGCTGCACTTGGTTGGGGCAGTTCTAAGAGTATCTGTCACACTTGCAGAGACGACCTGGGTCAACTCTTCCCAGGCACTTTGTAGAACACCGGGCAGGGATACTTCAATTTCACTGTTTGTTAACTGGGAATGTGGAGGCTTAGGAAAGAACTCTGAGATTTGTGAATGTGATACCAGTCCTCCTACAGTTAACCAATGTGTTTGTTCATTCTCATACACTCTTGCATTTGTATGAGAATATTAACTATTTCAAAGCTCTCATAAATCTATTGCATCATTTTAGTCTTATATCAAAGTAGGAAGGGTGGATATTGAGACACAAAATTGAAGATCAATGACTGTGCTGTGGCATGGGTTGTCCAGTCAGGACAGTGGCCATACACAGTGGTTGGCCATAGTGAAAACTGGCTGAATAGTCACCCTGTATTTGACAGGTTTGCTTTGCAATTTGTTTTTTGTTTGTTTATTTTTTGCATTGCAATGACAAGGTCATAGAAATAATCTTGTCACCCTTCAAACTCACTACTTTGAAAGCCAGCACTCCATTGTATGCATATATATACATACACACACACAAAGTGTACTTGTTTTGTTTTTTTAAAAATCAGTCTCCTTACTTTGACCCATGAGAACAGGAGCACACAGGAGTTCAGACATATCCATTGGCCACATAGTACCTGAGATCTGTGAATGAGATCACAGTCGTCCTATAGTTAGCCAATTCTAATACTATCTTTCTTTCTTTCTTTCTTTTTTCTTTTCTTTTCTTTCTTTCTTTTTTTTTTTTTTTGTTTTTTTGTTTTTTTGAGATAGAGTCTCACTCTATCACCCAGGCTGGAGTGCAGTGGTGCTATCTTGGCTCACTGCAACCTCCACCTCCTAAGCTCAAGTGATTCTCGTGCCTCAGCCTCCAAAGTAGCTGGGACTACAGGCGTGTGCCACAAAACCCAGTTAATTTTTTGTGTGTTTTTTGTAAATACGGAGTCTCAGCATGTTGGCCAGGCTGGTCTCCAACTCCTGGCCTCAAGTGATCTGCCCGCCTCGGCCTCCCAAAGTGTCGGGATTACAGGCATGAGCCACCATGCCTGACTTAGCTTTCATTTGATGAGAATATTAATTATTTCAAATTGCTCATAAATCTGCATTACTGTATGTCAGATATTGGCTTTAGCATTTTTCTCAAGTTATTTCATACAACAAAGTATAATATAAACATCATTATTACTATGTCATGAATGAAGAAACTGTACATGAAACATGCCTAAGGTAATATGCCCAAAGTCTCACAGATAGTAAGTGTTGAAAATGAAGCTTACGCCCAGTTCTTTCTCTTTCCAGAAATTATACTTTCAACCACTATCCTATATTCACTATAGGATTACTTTAGATTCTAAGATTCCTTAGGAAATTAGAAATTCTTAGAATTAGAAGCTGTTGGGATATCACCCTGAACTCTTTTTTGTTAAATGTTGCTGCTTTTTAGTTTATTTACCCTTGAAGGTCTTTGAGACTTTATATTTTATTATTGTTATATCAACTATAATTATTAGTGTGACTTATAAAGTCTCACAAGGCTACGTAATTTTATTCCGTCTTTAAGTATTTTAAACAATTAGAAAAGGAATTATATTACAATTAGATTTCTCAATTTAGTAACTCTTTTTTTTTAACCCAAATAATCAGAAATTACTTTGCTCCCCCAGTTACTGATAGACTGTGTATCTTTAGGATATAATTACTTCTTTTTTTTTTTTTTTTTTTTTGAGACAGACTCTTACTCTGTCGCCCAGGCCGGAGTACAGTGGCACAATCTGGGATCACTGCAACCTCTACCTCCCGGGTTCAAGCGATTCTTGTGCCTCAGCTTCCCAAGTAGCTGGGATTACAGGCACACACCACCATACCCAGCTAATTCTTTGTACTTTTAGTAGAGATGGGGTTTCACCATGTTGGCCAGGCTGGTCTTGAACTCCTGACCTCAAGTGATCCACCCACCTTTGCCTCCCAAAGTGCTGGGATCCTGTCACGCCCGGCCAAGATAGAATTACTTTCAAGACTATTTCCCAACGTTTGGTCTTGTTATATTCTTTAGTTTTGTGTCATGAGGCTACTAATTTTTTATTCCTCAGTGGTAACTTTATGAAATCTCTTAGACTTGCAGCAATCAAGCCTCTCCCTTCTATCGTGGGCTTTAACTATGCAAGCAGTCAGCCCATTACAGTTTTTTCACAGACTGGTTACATTCAGCCCGAGTTTGAACCAGGGCCATTTGGGGGCATTTGGAGAGGATGAAGATGGACCAAAAGCAATCAGTTGACCTGTGTCTTGTTTCCTCTTGAATTTGGGATTTCAGCTGCCTCCTTTGATTATGCTGGAGACTGTATCATACTCGCTAGGTTCAGGGCACCCCCTTGTGGTGCAACTCGAAACGTAGTCAACATGAGGAAACAGAATGATGGCCAAATGACGAGGAATGAAGAGGCCACGCATGTAGATATGATTTTATTGTTCTTCCCATTTTTAAAACTCTCAAATCAAATCTGTTTTTCTCCTGTTGTTTCAAATTTATCAGTAGTTATTTCAATGCTGAGTGGTTTTTTTTTTTTTGGAGGTAGTAACAAATCAGAAAAGCAAGCACAAATAATTTAATGCTACATCTCAGGGGAGTTTTTTAAAAAATTGTATTACAAAAGTAACCATGGATATTCTAGGAATGTTAGAAATAATAGACTAAGAGTAGGAGAATTATTTACAATCCCATGACCCACATAGAATACCTGTGTTAATATTTTGGTGTATATCCTTCTCCTATTTTTTTCTAGGCACATAGACTCAAAGGAAAGAAACCACATGCCGCAAGCACATGCCATTTTTTTTCTTATTTATGTTATTTTATTTTTTGAGACAGGGTCTAACACTGTCACCCCGGGCTGGAGTGTAGTGGCGCAATCACAGGTCACTGAAGCCTCAACCTACCCAGGCTCAGGTAATCCTCCCACCTCAGCCTCCCAAGTAGTTGGTACTGCAGGCAGACGCCACCATGCCTGGCGAATTTTTGTATTATTTGTAGAGATGAGGTTGCAACGTGTTGCGCAGGCTGATCTTGAGCTCCTAGGCTCAAGCGATCCTCCCACCTTGGCCTCCCAAAGTGCTGAATTTACAGGTGTGAGCCACAGCACCCAGCCCGTTGTTTTCTAATATGATTTTATCCACTTAATTATATGTGTGAACTTCTTTCCCTCCTGTTACATGATAGCTACTTCATCATTGCATGTGGTTGCCTGGTTTTGTTGGTTCCACTGTGTGTGGGCAAATACCATATCATGCAGGGCCTCCTTGTAGATAACTGTAGATTATTTTCTTGGGTTCTTTATTAGAAATAGAATGGCTGGGCCAGGGGCGGTGGCTCACGCCTGTAATCCCAGCCCTTTGGGAGGCCGAGGCGGGCGGATCACGAGGTCAGGAGATCAAGACCATCCCGGCTAACACGGTGAAAACCCGTCTCTACTAAAAATACAAAAAATTAGCCAGGCGTGGTGGCAGGCGCCTGTAGTCCCAGCTACTCGGGAGGCTGAGGCAGGAGAATGGCGTGAACCTGGGAGGCGGAGCTTGCAGGTTCGGGCCACTGCAAGATCGGGCCACTGCACTCCAGCCTGGGCGACACAGCAAGACTCAGTCTCAAAAAAAAAAAAAAAAGAAAGAAAAGAAAAAGAAATAGAATGGCTGTATCAAAAAGATATGCAAAATTGTCTTCTTGTTCATTTGTTAAAATAGAGCATCTTTTTGAGAATGCAATTTTTTTTAAATCTGCAAGTTCCTAACATTTGCATCCTTAGTCTGTGTTAGGAATTGTGTACAGTGTTTCACATGCCTGGATCTCACTTCATCCTCCCAGCAACCTATTATGATCCATTGCCACACCAACTTGCTGTGAGGAAAGTGGGGCTTAAGGAAATTAAAGGGCTGTTGTGGGACTTCCAAAGCAGAAGACAGTAGGCTTTCAGAAATTTGATAAAAATAGCACTTTGCATTTCTTGAATCTTGAGCTAAGTGGAAATTAATACTAAACATTCTCCACTGGTAAAATAGAGAATAAGGATGTTAACAGTAAAAGAAAAGAAGAAGAAAAGGAAATGTGCTTCCACAGATTTAGAAACATAAGTAACAATCTAAGTTAAGGCTTTGGCGATTAGATCTTCATGTTGGAAGATATGCTGGATGGCTCAGTGATTTGCTGTGCAATTACAAACCCGAGACAATTTGTAATACAAAGAGCTTTTCATGAGATCTTACATTTTTTTATGAATATATTTTCGTTTACCACGGTTAGTCTCCTAACTGGTTAAATTGCTTCCAGAGAGTCAAAATTTGACTCTATGTAAAGTGACATCAGAAAGTCTCTAATTTCTGGGCCGGGCGCGGTGGCTCACGCCTATAATCCCAGCACTTTGAGAGGCCAGGGTAGGCAGATCACTTGAGGCCCGGAGTTCGACACCAGCCTGGCCAGCATGGCAAAACCCTATCTCTACTAAAAATACAAAAATTAGCCAGGCAGAGGTTACAGTGAGCTGAGATCATGCCACTGCACTCCAGCCTGGGTGACAGAGTGAAACTGTCTCAAATTTAATTAAAAAAAAAAAAAAAAGAAGAAGAAAAGAAAATCTTTAATTTGTGAACAAAAGTGGAACTTTGGGTGAGTGCTTAAATTTTAGCAGCCTCCATAGTTTCCTGATGTTGCTCCCTAGAGATCAACAATTCACTTTTTCCCTCCTTTACTGATACTTTTCTTTGTGCCTTGTTATAGAATTATATTTATTATAGAAAACCCTGAAATAGACATAGCAAAAGAAATAAAATAAATATCGCTTGTCATTCAGACCGTTTGAAGTACTGTACGTGTGTCATTCATTTCTGGTTCTCTCCACTGCATCTGCGCATTGTGTGGTTACCCAACATTTATTATTCTTGAGCAATTCTTCTCAGACTCATCAGCATTAGGAAAGAAACTCTGAACCCCTTTCCCTTCCTGCCACATTTAGCCTTTCAAAGAGATCTCAAGTGCCATTTAGTACAACAGCAATGTCTGAAGTTTCTTTTTGCCATTTTCTTATGATAGCTGATGAATTTATTAGGAGTCTCTGAAATAATAAATGCTCTTCTGTTTAATTTTTACAGTATTATTATTTTTGCCATTCCTTGAGGTAGTTGAGTCTTCCTGTTTTCTCAGTAACATTCCTTTAGTTTTTTGTGGGTTTTGTTTTTTGTTTTTTGTTTTTTTGAAACCGGTCTTACTCTGTTGACCGAGCTGGAGTGCAGTGTGCAGTGGCACAATCTCAGTTCACCACAACCTCCACCTCCTGGGCTCAAGCAGTCCTGCCACCTTAGCCTCCCAAGTAGCTGAGACTTCAGGCGTGTGCCACTATGCCCAGCTAATTTTTGTATTTTTTGTAGAGATGGAGTCTCATTGTGTTGCCCAAGCTGGTTTTGCACACCTGACCTCAAGCACTCAGCCCACCTTAGCCTCCCAAAATGCTAGGATTACAGGCATGGGCCACTGCACCAGGCCCGTTCTTTTAATCTTGATCTAACCTCTTTATATGTGATAAACTACTGATTATCATTAGCATAGATAATCCAGAAGTTCACTGAAAACACTCAACTCTGGTCTCACTCACTTTTTTTTTTTTTTTTTGAGACAGTGTTTTGCTCTTGTTGCCCAGGCTAGGGTGCAATGGCGCAGTCTTGGCTCACCGCAACCTCCGCCTCCCAGGTTCAAGTCATTCTTCTGCCTCAGCCTCCTGAGTAGCTGGGATTACAGGTGCCCACCACCATGCCCAGCTAATTTTTGTATTTTTAGTAAAGATGGGGTTTTGCCATGTTGGCTAGGCTGGTCTCGAACTCCTGAGCTCAGGTGATCCACCCGCCTCAGCCTCCCAAAGTGCTGGGATTACAGGCGTGAGCCACTGCACCCAGCCACCCGCTCTTATTTTTTAAGAATAATTTTCTATCGTATAGTCAAAGCCATAAATCAAGCTTGTAAATGCTACACGTTGATTTAGCAGGTATATGTGAGAGGCCTAATAAAATCCAGTTTTCTTTTTTATTGCTCTTATTGTTGGGCTCAAAACTTGTAGGGCTCAAAACTTTCCACACAGATGGAACCTACTGAGAAGCGAAAAAAGGTTCTCAGTGAGGTTCATTTTGTAATCCTGAGAAAACTTATCTGTGATTATAGGATCCTGAGGCCTAAAGTTCGTGAGCTTATTCCATTGCATCTTCTGAGAAGGGCTTCCTACGTCTCCAGCATCCCGGGGCCTTCCCTGCTCTGATGCTGGGAGATTCTTCCAGCTTCTAGGTTTCCGTGACCTCAGTTAGCAAAGGCAGGAAAAGATGTAACGGGTAGACTTGGGGTTTGCTCCACAGTTTGGAGGCTTTGAGCAATTGTGTGTTTCTCTTGCCTGCCTGCCTGCCTACCTGCCTTCCTTCCTTCCTTCCTTTCTTTCTTTCTTTTTTCTTCCTTTCTTTTTTTTTTTTTTTTTGTTTCGACAGTGTTTCTCTCTGTTGCCCAGGCTGGAGTACATTGGTGTGATCATAGCTCACTGTACTCACTGCACCCTCGACCTCCTGAGGTCAAGCAATCCTCCCCTCTCAGCCCCCTCAGTAGCTAGGACTACAGGCACTTGTCACCACACCCAGCTAAATTTTTTCTTTCATTTTTTGTGGTAATGGGAGTCTCCCTATGTTGGCCAGGCTGGTCTTGAACTCCTGGCCTCAAGCGATCCTCCTGTCTCAGCCTCCCAAAGTGCTGGGGTTACAGGAGTGAGCCATCTCACCCAGCCTCCCCTAGTTTCTTGACTTTCAGATGATATTTGTCTAAAGCAATGGCTGTAGCAACTTTCCTTGCCCCCGTTTCTCCATATTTCATTTTCTTTGTTGTAAGTTCCTCTGATGAGGGTCACCTAGCAGAGAGTGGTTGAGGTCTTTTTGTCCCTCCTGGCAGACCCACTGGATCTCTGGTCTCTTCCATTACCCCCTTCCCTTCCTGGTCCTCTCTGAAGGGTTGTGGTTGTCCTGGTTCTCCTCCCGCAGCCGGTGTTGCTCATCATCGCTCTGTGATTTTCTGTGCTTTTTTTTTCCCCCCTTTTCCCTGTCCGTAGCAGCTCTTCAAATCTGTCATCCTGTTTTTATCTTACACTTTTATTTACCATGCACCTGCAGGGCTTTATTATTTGTGGTCTACTTCAGGATATTTCTTTCACAGTTGATGAAGCCTGTAAACTTCAGAGCAGAGAATCAGAGGGCCCTAAGCAACCCTCACCTTTCTGGTGAGAATATATTCACCTAGAAAAGGGCTTTTATGAGGTCACTTTAGCTAACTGTTTTTCTAATAGTGTCGCTCCCTTTTTCTCCTAAAGATCTCTTCAAGTTCTTTTATTTATTTATTTATTTTTTTAACCCCTATGTGCATCTTGGGTAGAATATTTTAGTACAGTTTTTGTCTGGAGACCTGTTGTTTGGCTTTTTGGCTTTTGAGTGTAGCCATCTGTGTTCAAGTGTTCTTTTTCTTCTAGTGGAAATTTGTGTCTGATGTGTGGGACTAAGTTCTAAGTAATATACATACATATATATAATCTATACACAATGGTGATATGGATCATGGATATTGTATAATTCAATCATGATGGTACTTAGAGGCTCCTATGTGTTAATAGTCCTTATGGATATGTGTATATGCATGTGCAGTAAGATATGCAGCTATGGCACCCCACTGGCTGATATTGGGAACAAGAGGAAGTCACTCTTCTTGCATGAGGATTATAGAAATTTTCATTTTTTAAGGCACAAAAAATATTTCACTGCCATGTTTTTTTAAAAAGTTAAGTTGCTCAAAAATGAGTCGGATGCAGTGGCTCACAAATGTAATTCCAGCACTTTGGGAGGCCGAAGCAGGCAGATCACTTGAGGTTAGGAGTTTGAGACCAGCCTGGCCAACATGGTTAAACCCCATCTCTACTAAATATACAAAAATTAGCCAGCTTTGGTGGTGGGCGCCTGTAATCTCAGCTACTCCGGAGGCTGAGGCAGGAGAATCGCTTTAACTCGGGAAGCAGAGGGTGCAGTGAGCTGAGATCACGCCACTGCACTCCAGCCTGGGCGACAAAGTGAGATTCTGTGTCAAAAAAATAAAAATAAAAATAAAAATAAAGTCAGTGGCATCAATGAGAATTAAAATATTTAAATACTTGCACAGTAAGCATTGTAAACCAAAGGCACACTCCAGGGTCCACCAGGTTCAAATATTAGAATTTGTGCCCTGAATTACAGTGTGGATCTTCTGTTCCTGTATGTATTCACCTTGGGTGTGCCCTCCTGCATGGCAAAGCATGGGCAGAGAGCACTGCACTCACAGGCCTGCTTTCGTGCAGCAACCTAGTGGCCAGTGAGCCCGGGGCCAGTGACAATCAAGATGGCAGCCTCAGACTGCATTCTGGCTAAGAAAGCTATTTCATTTGGGTTGGGCAGGCTCTAGTAAGTTCCCTGCAGCTCTGGGACAACCTCAGGGATGGTGGGTTAATATGACACATTCTCCAATGATACAAGGTGAATTCAGAAGCGCCTATGGCAGGGTATTTTGGGGCAAACCCATTGCTAGTTAAGGCTTCAACATGTCTTTCTAAAATATAAGGATGGAACTGTCATCATTTTTATTTCTTTTCGGGGAAGAGGAGTTAACCGTGCTACATTTTCATCATGAATAAATAGGTGGTCCATTTGGTCAACCTATTCTTTTTCTCTTCATGTTTTCACCCCTTTTCTTTCCTATTTTTTTCTTGTTTTCTCCTGGTCCACAGGCTTTGAAGGGCATGCTGATCTCTCTTCAGGCAGAACTTGACATTCAAAGGTACTTGATGAAAATTGAATCGTCTCAGCGAGTTAGTACTCTACCTGTTCTTTTTCTGCATCGAGTTGCACCCTCATCCTGCACCTTTCCCTCACCTGCAAGTGCCATTCTAATCAGTGTCAGCCACTAATGCCTGCACTTTTCGCTGTTTACCCCAATCCCTGATTCAAAACTATCAGAGCCAAGTGCTTGTAGCATTCTGAAATATGTGCATTTCTAAAAATTATGAGAGTCAGTATTAAAATGAACACTAATTGCATGCTTGCTTCGAAATATTTAATTTGCTTTCCACAGATTGGATTGTGGAATCGGCAGTAATGCAACCACAAGCTGGAGATCTTTGAATAATTGTTTGAAAAGTGGGCATCTCTAAGCAGAGATCCTATCCTTGCCAGCTTGCTCCAGCAGAATACTCATGGCAGTAAAACAGAAGCCTGAATCATTCTGACAATCCCAAAGCTATGTCATTCTGCTTTGCTCAGTTCCAATGTGTCCAATGTTGGGTCCAGATCATTTTACTTATATACATTTTAATAATGATCATAATGGAAATAAACACATTTCTTTAGAACTTATATACACCAGGCACTGTTCTAAGTGCCTTACAAGTATTAACTTCTCACAGCAACCCTGTGGGGGAGGTATACTATGATCCCCATTTTACAAATGAGGTGATTGAGGCACAGAGAAGTTAAGTAACTTGCCCAAGGTCACACAGCTAGGTAATGGTTGTGCTTAGGAAATGTTCGGCCATCTGGCTTTGTACAAAAGTGACCTCCTTCCCATTGGTCAGTCTTCAGTGACCATGCTTATCTCTTTACCTTCCCCTTCTTAATAATCAGTCTCATTGATCTCTTTTTAGGGTAACAAGCTCAATTTAGAAAGTTCCTGCCCAGACAAATAAACATTACAGTTCAAGTTTAGACACTAAAGAGAATTTTCATGTCACACATCATCCCAATTCTGATGAGTGTTTATCCTTAATTTTATTCTTAATCATTTTCACATTCCTAAAATTCATGCAAAATAGAGGCATCTTTATTATTTCCATGCGCATGTATTGTGCACTAAGTTAAAATGCAGAAAGGGAAAAGAAGGGCATAGTGAGCTCTTCCCTACAACTTCACACCCTGCCATTAACCTTTATTCCTACTTTCAGAATAGAGATTTGACATTGCCCAGTGGGATTTTCCCATCATAAGTAGTACTGAGTTTGGGATTCCCTCCCGCTATTCTTTTTTTCTTCTGCTTGAAACAAATAAATCTTCAGTACTGACTTTCCTTTTCTTTCTTTTTTTTTCCATATCAGCAAATAATTGGATATCTGAAATTTTTCTTGAAGTGCTTTTTTGGCATTTACAAGCATTTTAAATTATAATGCTGTTTTTCAGAGATGGAATAGGATGAAGGTTAAGGTTGGAAATCGAAGGTGATCTTCCCCCTTTAGTGAATGAGTAACTCTCAGATCCTCTCCAGATGTCAAATTCTGTTTTGAAATTGGATGTAACTATTTACCTATCTCACAAGACCAAGATGAAGGCATGGTGGATCCATTAAAGGTTTGTTTGTACCCTTCTCCTCTCACATAGGATCCCAGAAGCTACGGGACTTCCCAAGAACAGTAGGAAGCTGAGCCATCTAGAATCACCCTACTGAGAGTAATACCAGCTTACTATCTAAGGAAAGCTAAATGGTTGGCATCTTTTATAATTTACCAATTGCTGTCCCATGCAACATTTTTCCAATTACTTCTTACTTTATCAAGTAGATATTCTGATTATTTTATAAAAGTGAGAACTGAGGTTCAGAAAGGTTTCATATGGAGTTGCACCGTGAGTTCATGGCAGGATTGGAGTCTGCTTTTCATAAAATAACCTGATAAAAACAGTAAGTTCTCTCATTATAAATTTTGTCTTCTGTCCATCTCTTCAAACACTGGTATACTTTCCTAGAGCAGGACTAGAGGAAAATCAGAATCTTTGGTGCAGAAAGCTAGTTAGAACTTTCACTGTGTGTGTGTGTGTGTGTGTGTGTGTGTGTGTGTGTTTTCATTTGAAAATCATTCCAGTGAAATTGGGCAGGTGGTACTGGTGGTTGTTTTGGACTGGCGGGAGGGGGAATGTGTTTGAAATTAACAGTGAACGCTATTCCCAGGATATATGGGGAGGGTCTGGCCATAAGCTCTGAGCCTTGGTGACCCCAGGGACCCAGAAGAGTCCCTCTTGCCCAGTTCCCTGTGGCCTTCTCCACTGTGGGGTGATGAGGACATCATAAGCTCTCCCATGGCACAGCCCATACCCTCACTGAGGGTGAGGGCCTTTGCTAGCAAGGAAAGCCTCTTTGGTTTGGCAACAATGCAATTAAGTTTTAGGGGTACGATTCCGTGGCTTGGGATCCCACATCCTCTCCATAAAGCACTGAAGCCTAGGTTGCAGAGATGAGCTTAAAAATGGCTTTTGTTAAGAAGGCCTTCTAAGATGTGTACTTAGCACCATGTTTTGCTGGTTGTATTTTACTTGAGATTTCAAAGGCTACAAGCAGGTTTCTTTCCTTTTATCAGTATAATAACAGCAATCCTCACACAGACACCTTTTATCCTATAGCCTTTTAAAGTGCATTCCTGACTTTCTGAATTACAAAAGCATCTGCAGTCTTGCTCAGACCTCAACCAATGAGGATTTCGGCAGCCAAAGCCTGTTCAACATTTTGCTTGTTGATAAGGCATTACTTTTCTTGTTTCAGAAAGAAAGGAGAGAAAGAATAAATTAATTGTTGTATTCAAGGCAACTTGCAATAAAAAGACATCTACCTGGCTGGGCGAGGTGGCTCACGCCTGTAATCCCAGCACTTTGGGAGGCCGAGGCGGGTAGATCACAAGGTCAGGAAATCGAGACCATCCTGGCTAACACGGTGAAACCCCGTCTCTACTACAAATATAAAAACTTAGCCAGGCGTGATGGCGGGTGCCTGTAGTCCCAGCTACTCGGGAGGCTGAGGCAGGAGAATGGTGTGAACCCGGGAGGCAGAGCTTGCAGTGAGCCAAGATCACGCCACTGCACTCCAGCCTGGGCAACAGAGCGAGACTCTGTCTCAAAAAAAAAAAAAAAAAAGACATCTACCCTAAGGTAGATACACTGAAAATCAAAAGGCAAAATCTCGTAAGAAGAGGAGGCAAATTTTAAAATATAGGTACTATGATTATCTTGGACATTAAATTTACTTTCAAGCTTCCTGACATACATGATATTTTACATATGACAAGGTAATACTTATTAATCCTTCAGGAAGCAAAATCATATTCTTTGTTTCAAATTGTGAAAGAAACATTGTTCATGCCTTTATAAAAGGTACACTGATCAGCATAGTAGGCAGGACCAACAAGTAAACAGCAGTATTCTTCATGTGGCTTTTGTTTTTTTAGAGACAGGATCTTGCTGTGTGACCCAGGCTGGAGTACAGTGGCATGATCACTGCATAGCTCACTGCAGCCTTGAACTGCCAGGTTCAAGGGATCCTCCCACCTCAGCCTCACGAGTAGCTGGGACTACAGGTGTGCACCACGACTCCTGTCTAATTTTCATGTTTGTTTTTTGTAGAGATGGGATGTTGCCGAGGTTGGTCTCAAACTCCTGGCTTCATTTATCCTCCTGCCTCAGCCTCTCAAAGTGCTGCAATTATAGGTGTAAGCCGCCACACCTAGTCCAGGCTTTTAATTTTGTATTGGCAAAACGAAAAGAAGAAAACACATCACTGAATAAAAATTGCATGAACATATTTCTGAAAGGGGTGAAAGTCTGAGTTAATGAGATCCAGACTTGGAACTTACCGATGATCTAATTTTCTAACTTGGTAGAAGGATGCTAAATGGAGATCATAGTTGAGCTAGGCTTTATTTTCTTTAAATAGCTTTTGTCTCATTCTGGCTTTGGGGAGGAGTCAGAGAGCAGTCAATCTGAGGTGGTATTTCAGTAGAGTTTATGTCATGTTACAGGTAGGCCACAAGGCAGACAGGTGGCAGGTTGATGTCTAATCCTGGAGTTAAAAAGGCCACCCTGCCTTCTGATCTGATAAGAACCCCTGTCTCCTCTGCAAGGCAACAGATTTAGCAGCTCCTCTAGGTGGAACCAAACCTCTTCAAGGGAAAAAAAAGAATACTGTATCATCTACAAACTATGAAGGGTTGAAAGGTAGAAAATATCTCTGGGATCATAGAAAATTGCTAAAATTCCAAATTTACCTAGAATCAAATTTTAAGAGCCTTTAAATTAAATTACTATAATGGTATCAGAACTACAGATGTGGAAGTCTGTCTCTTTAAAAGGTGGAATGCAATCTGCATGTCTGAAATTGATTTGATGGCCTTGGCGCTTTTCTTAACTGTATCGTTTTGTAGAATTGGAAGTTTTGTAAGAACTGGATTCTTGCCAAATATTGCATGGCATGAAAATGAAAACGCGTTTCCCTTCCCGTGTTTTCCCCATGCATTTGTGTTGTCATTTCAGGGGCCATCTCTAATGACAAGTTCTTAAACCTAGAATCCAATCATACAGAATACACAAGAGAAGACAGGAATGGGCATGAATACATTCAGGTCACCATAGACAGGAATCCTTCTGGATTCTAAATGTTTTATGGGAAAGTTCCCTTCCTCTGATCTATTCTTTAAAAATATCATGCCTATTTAGTAATTCTCTGATTTGTAAAAACAACATATTCTTATTTTGGAGAAATAAAGAAAGTGTGTCACTCTTATCCTAAGCAAACTAATGCAGAACAGAAAACCCAATGCAGCATGTTCTCGCTTAATAAGTGAGAGCTAAACACTGGGTACACATGGGTATAAAGATGGCAATAATAGACACTGGGGACTCCTGGAGCGGGGAGGCAGGAGGAGAGCAAGGGTTGAAAACCCATTGAATACTACGCTTGTTACAAAAACACCGGGGGTTTGGTCTAGGTTCTGCTGCTCACCAAACAGAAAACCAATCACTGAGACAAGTATTGCCAAGGAGGAAGGCTTTGGTCGGGTGCTGCAGCCAAGGAGACAGAAGCTCAGTCTCAACTCCATCTCCTTGACTGACTAGAACTAGGGGTTTATATAGCAGGAAAGAAACGTTAAGAACACATAAGAAAACAACAACTGAGAAGGCGCAAGGAAACAATCATGATGAATGAGGGGTGTGGCATCTGGTGTGGTGATCTGGTGAGTTTCAGTTCTTTGATACTTTTTTGAGAGTCCTAAAGGTGTTTCCTGAGGAAGGAACTCAGATAAAACAAATACTAGTTTCCAGCTTTGAGACCAGAACAATTTCTTGTTCGGTTTATCAAAAAAAATAATCTATGGGACTGTTGGGTCAGTTTCATGCTCACTGCCTGGGTGATGGGATCAATTGTACCCCAGACCTCAGCATTTTGCAATATACCCATGTAACAAACCTGCATGCTAAAATAAATCTAAATCTAAAATAAGATGTGAAATTATTTAAAAAGAATGTTACCCATAATGCCACCATCAAAAGAAAACTAATGCTCATATTTGGCTCTATTGTGTCCAATTACTAAATTATACCACAAAATTCCATTAAAACACCTTTATTATGATTGTGTAGTACTCTAGAGTACACAGACATTGTAATTTGTTAACCAGCCTTCCAAATTGTTTCAAGATTTACTTATTCTATTAAAGATGTAATATGTACAGATTTGCTTCCTGACACTCCAGTACAAGAACTACCACTTTTCTTAATTTTCCCAAATCAAACTGATCTATCCTGGCTTCAGCAATTATTGAGAAATTCATCCTCATCATATTAAGGGGAAGCATTTTCCCCTCACTTGGAGTCATAAGGAAATCTTGAGGAGCTTGTCCAATCCAATAAAACCAGGCCAGGGCCTCTGAGTCTCCTGGGACTTATAGTGAATTGCTTTCCGTGCAGCCTGTTTGCATCCAGGTTTATGGGGACATTTGCCAAGTATCCTAAGTGTGAGCACCTGGTTCCACCCACTCTAAGCATGTCACACATCCATCCTCCCAGTTGTGGGTCACTTCTTGCAAATGGAATACAGGTCTTCCCAATTTGAAGAGCACCATCGCCACCACTGACACCAAAACTGCCACCCTCTTCTTGGCTCTGGGAAGTCATCCACTCCCCTCTTCCTGCGCAATTAGGAATTTCCTCCTTTCCCCTTCTGGAGGCAAGTCCAGACGTCTTTTCCAGATACCTTTACCTTCTAACCCCAGTTTAGGGAGAGAGTCTTCAGAGTGGCCTCTGTAGCATGGGGATACCATTAACAACCCTTCCCTGTGGGAAGACCTTGGAACTTAAAGGCTTGGAAGTTTCCCAGGAGGCGATGGCTAGCAATAGAAGTTCCATAAATTTTTTGTTGTTTCTGACAACCACAAGGACAAGGTAAATTAACAGTACCTCAGAAGATGAATCTGACACACAGGTAATACTCTATGGAGAGTATTTGCATAGTGTGGTGCTTCTTTAAACAATGAGGAAGAGCCCTTTTCTGCACAGAGGTGTCCTTGTCATTTGTTTGTTTGCAGCTGTAGGAGGGCAGGGGGCTTTGCATGGTGACAGTGGGTTGGCAGAGGGGTCCTGCCTGGCTCACTTCACTCCACACAGTGGATGCCTCAGTGCAGGGATGACTGTGGCTGGCTCCATATGAGCTGCCCGTGGGCAGCGGGTACTGGATATCACTGCCCTTTCATCTTTCCAATCTGATAATGAAATAATACACACAGAGAAGGAAAACGTGGAAACAAAAGATGCAGTTGTACTTTGCCCAACTGCTGAATCGTCTGATTTCCATCCAGAACAAATGCCATTCTGTTTTCACAGGTGAAAATCATGAATAATGTCTGGGTACTCTTTGGATGGAAAAGGGAGAAAAGTGTTGAAATATTAGTGTTGAAGAAACAGGATATAAACTGAGTGTATCAAGGATATTTCATCAAAATAAATCCTAGAGAAAATGCTTCCCCTTTGTCCAAGTCAGGGAAGAGAAATACTAATTATCAGACCTCAACTTAAGCTAGGAGAAACATGAGAATCTCAGATATGCACTGTTGGAAGTTGGCATTAAAATGTGGTTAGTGAATATAGATCTATCTTATTGTAAGGCCCAGAAGTTCCTGGTTACTAGTCATCCTGGCAAGTATCCACAAACTGCTCACATCCAGCATCCAGATGTCCACTAAACACTCGATTTTGTGTGTGTATATTGTACTGTAGATTAACAGCAGGACCCTCTAGCGCCTGCACCCATGGTTTCTATTAAAAACAAAAGCTGCTGATTTATTCTCCTCTACCACCATTTCTCTGAGTCTTTAATGCCAGACCCACCCCAAAATTGCAAGATCATAATAAAACTAACTACAGTTCTCTTCTCCATTTGTGTTGCAGTTCTCACATCCACCCGTTGTATTTTAGAATCATGGGTGTCTCAGTCTATTACCCAGAGTGATCATAGTTGCAAGAATGGCACTGGGGAGATATCACTCAGATTTTGCTTTTCTGTCCATAAGCCACAGAAGCCGTGGGAAGTTGCCAAGAAGACATGCATAGCTAAGCCTTGCTGTTCTTTTTTTAAATTTTGTATTCTTCTGTTATTTTTTAGAGATGGGAGTCTTGTTCTTTCTCCCAGGCTGATGTGCAGTGGTGTCACCCTAGCTCACTGCAGCTTCAACCTCGGGCTCAAGCCATCCTCCTGCCTCAGCCTCCCCAGTGGCTGGAACTACACGTGTGCAGCACCACACCTGGCTAATTTTTTAATTTTTTGTAGAGACAGAGTCTCACTAGGTTGCCCATGCTGGTCTCGAACTCCTGGGCTCAAGCAATCCACCTGCCTAGGCCTCCCAAAGTTCTGGGATTACAGGTGTGAGCCACTGTACCTGACCCCAGGGCTCGCTGTTCGAAATATACACCTGGCTGTTGGTCACAGGACTCACCAGAGAATGGCAGGTGGCCAACTGAAGGTAGAAGACCTCAGCTGATGCTGTCACCAGGGATGGGTTTATGTAAGGATGGGAGGTAAGATAGAAGCCAGGTGTGCCCGATGGAGCTCCCTGTCTTCCTTCCCACCCTTAGTCCTTAACCCAGCATGGACATTAAAGACAGGAAACTAGAAGGAGAGCAGAAAATGGGAAAAAGGCAACTGCACTGTGGCTTGTAAAAAGGACTCTGTAAGCAAATTTAGAAGCGTAGAGCTTCCATAGTGAGAGTTTATTAATTTTCCTTTGGAGTACCGTGAAGCAGGAATGGTAGAGAAAACCTAAAATCTGTGGATGATTTATTTGTTAATTTAATATTTTATTCCTGGAATTTTTAATAAAAGTACCTAGCAACTAGAATGTTCTCTTCAACTGAAATCAGAATTTTGACTGGGTTTGAGTTGAAAGTTTCACAAGTGAAAGAAATGGGGCTAAAGTGTCTGAATGTCATGATTAAATTAACCATGTCCTTTAATGAGTGCTAGGAATGAGTCATTCCAAATACATTTGCATGTGGAAAACTTCATTGTATTTTCAAATGCCCTGTGGCAAATTGGGCATTAATTAGGATGAAGTAAAACTTCATCACGGCAATGTTGATTTTTCTTTTCACAATAGAACGTAATCTGAAGCAAAGTGAATACCTTGGCTAGCCAGACACCCCACTGTTCCTGGCAATTAACATATTATGTAAAGCTACATTTGCGGGTTCATTTTCTGGACCTCGGCATTTCAATTTAGGGTTTAAGGGTCTGAAAACGGGAATGAAAAATACATCATCAATACCTCTAGCTCTAACTTTCTTTTATCTTTGTTGTTATCTCCAAATCCAATAGCATTGCAAAGAATATGAATAAATCTGATCTACCTCGCAGAACAGTGCACTTGGTGAACATTTCAGCAAATATTTGTTCATGATGTTAAAATGAAATCATGACCGTCTTTTACAAATTAATGCTGTTCAACTATGTTGCATACACTTGAGGACATAAATGCGGAAAGCCAGATCTTAGCACTACCTAGCTACATATATCTATGGAGCAGGTGCTATAGGATAAATAATTCGAAGAAAATCTCAGTAAACTGTTTTTCTGGGTGACATGATCTTTTCTTCTTATATGATGTGTACTTAGAGTTAGAAAGTTTTGGTCCTGCAAGGGATCTGAGACACCAACTAGCTCAACCTCTGGCCTTCCAGATGAGATAGCTGTGACTCAACGAGGTTATATGTGGACCAGTTTTTGGCAGGAGCTGAACTAGAACTAGCATTCCCAGACTCCTGGTTAAATAAAAATTTTAGGCAGGGTGCAGTGGCTCACACCTGTAATCCTAGCACTTTGGGAGACTGAGATGAAAGGATCACTTAAGCTTAGGAGTTTGAGACCAGCCTGGGCAACAAAGTGAGACCTTGTCTACTACAAATTAAAACAATTAGCTGGGCATGATGGTACACACCTGTAGTCCCAGCTACTCAGGAGGCTGAGGTGGGAGGATCGCTTGAGCCTGGCAGATCGAGGCTGCAGTGAGCCATAATCTTACCACTGCACTCCAGCCTGGGCAATAGAGACCCTGTCTGACTGAATGAATGAATGAATGACCAACCAACCAATCTTACCACTGGTGTCAACTCTGGAGTGTGCCACACGTGATCTTTGCTCCTTTCATTTGGTAGAGTTTCAGGGCAAGCTGCTTTTTCTATTTTCTCCGTGGTAATCAGTAGTGTGAGGTTACAGGGAAGGTTAAATAAGGTTACCACATGACAGTTACTTGATACAGAGCAGCAGGCACCTGATATGTTGGGTCCTTTATTTCTTCCCTCATCCTTTCACTAGGAAGAGAATATTTCTATAGGGTCAATCACAGATGCAGAAGAGGTGAGAGCTGCATTGAGCCAATGACACCAGCATGTCTTGGTGACAGAGAGACCCCTTCGAAGAAGAGAAGAATAGAAAGGACAAGTGGAGTTCAGGTGGCCTGATTATACAGACCACCCCCTTCATGCATGACCCCAAAGGGCTTACCATTTGGGTTTGCGGGTTTGGGGTTGCCTAATGATTTGGGGAAGTCTTTACAAGGTTGTGATGGAAACAGAGGGAGATTGGTGTCATGGATCTCCATGGAGCAAGGAGGAAAATCCAGTCTTACAGACCCTTGAGTCCTGCTCACGTGGCTCAGAGAACATTCCCACCATCCCCTGCTTCCTCCTCAGTTAGGCATAGCTCTCCACTCAGCAGCTTAGGGTAGCAGCTTCAAACACCAAGCTGTAGGCCATGCATGACTGAGAAAAGTTTTCACCGGAGGCAAAATGAGAACACTAACTCCAACATAAAGAATTTTTCACTAGATCAAACCTGAAATTGTGTTTGCTTCCCCCTTTTTTGATATTAAAGTATCTTTCCTTTCTTAAGGTAAAAAAAAGATACCACAGAGAGTAAGATTTCTTTAATGCCTCTTACTTTGCAAAATAAAATCAACATCCTTGTATTGTAACCCCTCATAAATTTGGGGGAAATATTTTTTTAGAAATTTTCATCTATGAAATATAAAATAATGGGAACTATGATTATGGAAATAAGCTCCAGAGAGTTTAGGTTTCTCCATGGTTCTTACTAATATGAATATGTGAGCATCCTAGCAGCTTAGCCAGGAGGAACCATTAGAATTGGTGTTGGTCAGTGGTGGTTTGCTTGCAAGGCACAGTTATCCCAAACTATTGCAAGAACAAAAATTGAATTAATTGAAGGAATTCATTGGAAGGACCCCACAGTGTACTGGAAACAGAAAGTGGGAAGCCCAGGAGACCCCAGATGGCTGCTGTCTTATCTTTTGTGCTCTCTGAAGATCGTGGGGGTCTCACATCTCTGTTTTTTAATACAGATTCGCTTTATTTTTTTTCTCTGCACTTTTTTCTGTTTCACTTTTCCTGCCCACGTTAACCACAGCTTCAAGTTGAAAACTAAGTTGTTTCAAGTTCTCTGTAGACACTGACTAATAGATCTCTGTCCCAGATCTAAATTTACAATTGAGAGTTTAATTGGACCAGCTAAGTTCAGGTAGCTACTTCTTGACCCAATCAGGAAAGACATTTCCAGGGGCGAGAATTTGATTGATCCAGCTAAGATCAGGTGACTACTGTTCAGTCCAATCAGGAAAGACCAGGCTGGGAGTGGGTGGCCCTGCACTTTATTGCCCAGTTCAGAGCAACCCTCGCACCTCCCTCACCTACACTCTTCCTCCTACCCCGATGCCCCTTTAAACTCAGCAGTTACTGCCCCAAACTCCTTCTGCACCCAGGGTGATGCGCCTCTTCATTCTTCCTGTCCATCTATTGCATATATATTATCTTTTGCCCCCATATAGACCTTACATGCTTGACGAGCTCAAGAACTTTTATCTCTGGTCCACTTTTACCCATGGTGCCTAGCACTGTTCCAAAATGCTATTTTGACTTTTTTTTTTTTTTTCCAGCATATCAGATCACAGGGTATCTGGCACAAGTGTCAGCAATTTCCATTGTCTTTTCTCTGAGCTAAATGATGTCTCAGCAGCAAGCTGGCATCAGAGGGGAGGGTACTGCGTGTGAGGCGACTGCTAATATGTAGTGATCGTTTTCAGTGAGAACGTGAATAACAACAAAAAGAGGAGTTTACATTTGGAGCTAAATAGCTATGTTTAGGAAGTGAGGGGAGAAAAAATATATAGCCCTGCATCTCTGATTTTTCTACTTACCTACCACTACGATGACCCTGAACAAGAAACAGAGATTTGATTTTGATTTTCTTCAAGGATTATTACCTTCTGCAATGGAAAATGACAACTCATCAAATGTATGGTTTCTGCCGTGAGCTATAAAGATGACCAAACGGCAGAGGTTATAAATGTAGCCATGTTGCTTAAAGTAATATTATTTCTTGGCTATCTTGCTAAACTGACTCTACCTTCTTTAAAAAAAAAAATGTCAGGAATGAGGACATCATACTTGATATTCTGCTGAGCACAGTAAGGAGGAAGCTACTTCACTGAGGACCACGTGAATTTGTCTAAATCTTGGTGAACTGAGCAGTGATTTAGGGATAATTTTCCTGGTCAAATACTTGTAATGTGTGTCAAAGCCAGATCCCCATAACAGAAGCAGACTTTGTGAAAAATAAATCTAGGAATGCACCACTTTGGGGACTTGCACAGAAAAATTAACCAAAGGAGACAATTTGACTGTTAATGCATGTCCTTTCTGGTCATGGTATTGGCATGTAATCTTTGCTGAGTTTCCTGTAGAACACCCAGTCATCTCCTTGAAGCCACATCCCTTAAGAAACACAGGGCGGAAGGTACTGACCTTATCCCTGCTTTCCTCTATGGGAAGGTCCTGAGAGGCATGTAGGAAGGTGTTTGTCTGGATAATGCAATTGGTTCTGTTGAGAGGGGTTGTCGTGTACTTTTAGCAAGAAGCTGCTCATCCCGTTCTCAAAGGGTACCGCTAGAGTATCAGGCACACCTTGGGCATCCCTGAAACAAATCTGTAGCCCAAACCTCAAGGCAGGACTGGCTAAAGAATTGTCAGGGTACCTTGTTCAAAAATCATTAATAAGGCCGGGCATGGTAGCTCGCACCTTGGAATCCCAGCACTTTGGGAGGCTGAGGCAGGTGCATCACCTGAAGTCAGGAGTTTGAGACCACCCTAGCCAACGTGGCAAAACCCCATCTCTACTAAAAATACAAAAATTAGCTGGGCACGGTGGCACATGCCTGTAATCCCAGCTACTCGGGAGGTTGAGGCAGGAGAATTGCTTGAACCCAGGAGGCAGAGGTTGCAGTGAGCCAAGATGGCGCCATTGCACTCCAGTCTGAGCAACAAGAATGAAACGCCATCTCAGAAAAAATAAAATAAAATAAAAATCTCCCTTGCAATGTGAGTTTACTGATTGTGGAAACAGTCTTGGTATGAGACTCTGAAGGACCAGTTGTGTTCAATTTACTCTGGTATGAGTAGCTCATCCATCTAGGGTGCGTAGAAGAGTATACAGTCCCATCTGTTGTGAAAGCACTGTTAGAATTTGTCGGGCAAAAGGAATTGTTTTGCTATCACTTTCTTATAATGTGGCTTGTCCTCAACTCCCTGTTCAAAATGCACCACATAAGTCAAACAATAAAAATCTTAATGGAGACCAGGTGCAGCGGATCACGCCTATAATCCTAGCACTTTGGGAGGCCGAGGCAGGCGGATCACCTGAGGTCAGGAGTTCAAGAGTACTCAAAGCCTGGCCATCATGGTGAAACCCCATCTCTGCTAAAAAACACAAAAACTAGCCGGGCATGTTGGGGCACACCTGTAGTCCCAGTTATTCAGGAGGCTGAGGCACAAGAATTGCTTGAACACCAGAGGCGGAGGTTGTAGGGAGCCGATCTCACGCCACTGCACTCTGGCAATAAATAAATAAATAAATAAATAAATAAATAAATAAATAAATACAATGGAACACTTAAGGGCAATGTTATTTTCCGGTAATTTTCACAACTGATACTTTGACCCACTGGGTCTTTAGTTTTCCTATCTAACCGTTGTGATGGACTGTTCCCCCTTGCCATATTATTTTTCCAGATTAATAGAAATGGCATTGGACATATTTTCCACACGATTAATAATAGTCTATTTTCCCACTTTCTTTAAAATGCCTTTTGCAGACAAGGAGCCCCAAACTGTCTCACAGTCCTCAACCACCCAGTCTGGGTGACCCCGTCGAGCATTTATCAGAGACGTCCGCTGATTCTTTGGAAGCCATGTCTGAGGGGGATGCTCCAACCCCTTTTTCCAGAGGCAGCCGGACTCGCGCGAGCCTTCCCGTGGTGAGGTCAACCAACCAGACGAAAGAAAGATCTCTGGGTAAGCTTTAGAAAGCAGTTTCTGATGCCCCTTTCTTACTGAATGCGTTTCTTGTTATACTACTGAACCTATACCCTTTCATTCAACATTAATTTGACCTTGATTTGCAAATACTCTAGTACTGGGAAACTTCATTGGTTTAATATCAAGCATTGAGGATTTGCCTGCTGGGTAATCAGGTCAAGTGCAAGCTGATTTTGAGGCTGGGCACATTCAGAAGTGGTTGGGATTAGCAATTCAAGCCAAGAGGCTAGTAGTATTTTACCTATGTTCCTGCTACTATACAGCAGGAGTCCCCAGTCCCCAGGCCATGGACCAGTACCAGTCTGTGGCCTGTTAGGAACCAGACCACACAGCAAGAGGTGAGCAGAGGATAAGCGAGCATTACCGCCTGAGCTCCGCCTCCTGTCAGATCAGCTGTGGCATCAGCTTCTCATAGGAGCTGAACCCTATTGTGAACTGCATGAGGGAGGGATCTAGGTTGCATGCTCCTTATGAGAATCTAACTAATGCCTGATGATCCGAGATGGAGCAGTTTCATTCTGAAACCATCTGCCATCCATGGAAAAACTGTCTTTCGTGAAACCAGTCCCTGGTGCCAAAAAAAATTGGGGACCAGTGCTCTATAGGAAATTGTGAGGAACTGACCGTAGAATGATCCTCTTCTCACCTTGCAACCCTCCTCTCCAGTCCCAGAAGCCAGGACAGTTGGCATTTGTACCCAGTGGTGTGGGTTTCCACCAGCCCTGATGCACCTGTCTGGTAGTCCAGTGGAGGAGATGACAAAAAGGGACAATGTGGCTAACATCTGCATGACTGTTCATAAGAACCATAAACACGAGGCTGTTCCCACTACCGCGTGAAAGGATACAGGGGCTTGGTGTGTGTAGGGCACAGCTTTTCTGAAAGGCAGAAGGATTCTTTTTATGATTTTACCACGTATCATTTCCTTTTTTTTTTTTTTTGTATTGGAAGTTCACTTTCTATCTTGCTTTGCTTTTTTAATTGCTTTTTTTGGTGCTTTAACAAAATGGACTTGTCAGGAAAAGAGTCAACATGCAAAAGCCTTCAGAGTCTAGCACGTGCAAAAGACAGCTGAACTCTGCCATGTAAAACTGAGCAAATGCCTTGCTGGGAGAAGAAAGAAAAAGATTGATGTGAGAGAAGGTACCCTGATTTTATTTCCTTTGCTGCAGATAATGACCCAAGCAGACTGAATTCAGACATTGTCCTAGCTGTCCTAAAAAAAAAACCCTACAACTTTGTTATTATTTGTATTATCAATATTAATATTTAACATTAAATTTTGTGTCAAATTAAATTTTGATCAAATTAAGATCAAATTAAAATTTGATCTTAGGTTAGTAATCTAGGATACTCATTGTATAAATGAGAGAAGACCACAGAAAATGTGCTTTTTGTTTATGTGTGTGTTTGCTTGTTTGAGCTCACACAGTTAATTAAATGGCAGCAGTGGGAAGTCCAGGGCTCCAGTTCCCATTAACATGATCTTACAAATGAAGGGACAAGGACACACAGCGGAGGGACACACCCAAGGAGCATCATGGGCCAAGACAGTGTCAAGATGACACAGGCTTCCACACCGTCACCAGTCTGGGGCTTTCTTTGTGGATTCAAGAAATTTGTGGTTTTTCTTTTTTTTTTTTTTTTCTTGAGACAGAGTTTTGCTCTGTCACCCAGGCTGGAGTGCAATGGCATGATCATGATTCACTACAGCCTCGACTTCCCAGGTTCAAGGGATCCTCCCATCTCAGCCTTCAGAGTAGATGGGACTACAGGCACGCACCCAGGCGCCTGGCTAATTTTTTATTTTTTGTAGAGATGGGGTCTCACTATGTTGCCCAGGCTGGTCTGGAATTCCTGGACTCAAGTAATCCTCCCACCTTAACCTCACAAAATGCTGGGATTATAGGCATGAGCCAGCATGTCTGGCCTGAAACTTGTGCTTTCTTAACTCCACTCACACTTAGGAGCCAGGCAAGGAATGGGATTTCTCCTGTGTCCTTGGAGGAAATGAGCTCAGGTCTCTGTAAAGATAACCTCAGCTCTGCAAACCAAAACGAAGATAAGAATAAATGCCTGTCTGCCTTCCCCCATACCTGGGGGAACTTTGACTCTGTCGCATAATGGATCTTTTGTCTTAAAGGAAGGAATTTCCTCTGCAGCCAAGAATGGTTGGCAGTGCACGTTGAGACTTGCTGGGTTCAGGAACCAAGCCTTGGGGCAGACAGGCTGCAGGAGCTGGGGCCGGCTTGCCCAAGGAATGGCTGAGGATGGCGGGTGTTTTCGCACGGGGTGGCCACGCTTCTGCAAATTGCTCCATTTTACTCAGCATCCTTTGCTGTAGAGTGCCGGTGTGCTGTCACAGCAGGCTGAAAAATGCATCTGACCTGTTTATTCTGCCCTCCCTGTGAGGGGCTTTTTGGCCTGCCATTTTTCACTACTCCTGGATAGAAACAAAGGAACACAGTAAGAGGAGAGGAGAGAAAAGAGAAGTTTCTTGCCAAAGCCAAGGGAAGCTCTGGTTCCAGAAAATGAGGCTGGCACTGGGCCAGCTGGGTTGATGTTGCCCTTGACCGCCTCTTTGTGGCCGATTGGGGAATGTCCCCCCTAGCCGCACCTGGCCCTTATGGCGTAATCCAGTTGAGCCTGGACGGGAAATAAAAAGGAAAATGTGACTCACAGCAAGTGCAAATGCAGTCTCCCTCCCAGGGGCCTTGCTCAGCTTAGTCTTTGGGAAACTCCCCGCCTGCCTGGCCTTATTTAACACACAGACGCACGGGTTCCTGGGATAAACAGTGCTCCCCAGAGAGCCCCGGCCATGAGCAGGGTGTCTACCAGCACCTGGGTGGCCCAGAAGCACAGCTGCAACTCCATGGGGCCTCAGATATGCCGACTGGGTACTTTGAGCTGTAACCCCCCCTGGAAACCCGCTGTTGATGCCATCTGGAAGCCCTGGGTGTCTTTTGGCATCTGTATGTTGTCACTTTATCTCAATCCACAGAGTTTTAAGTTCTCTCATGAAGCCCTGTTGATCTTGCCTTTATTTAAAATTTTGATGGTTTGTTTATCATGAATTTTTTTTATCATTTTATTTTTTAAGAGCAATTTTTTAGGTTTGTAACAAGATCGAGCAGAAAGTACAGACAGTTCCCATACACCCTTGGCCTCCACGCATGAACAGCCTCCCCCATGATCAGCATACCCTACTAGAGTGGTACGTTTGTTACGATCAATGAAATGAGACCAACAAATTGATATCACCCAGAGTCCATAGTTTACACTGGGGTTCACTCTTGGTGTTGTACATTCCATGGATTTGGACAAAGAGGCTGTCAAGGGCAACATCAACCCAGCTGGCCCAGTGTCGCCCAGGCTGGAGTGCAGTGGAACGATCTCGGCTCACTGCAGTCTCCGCCTCCTGGGTTCACGCCATTCTCCTGCCTCAGCCTCCTGAGTAGCTGGGACTGCAGGCACCTGCCACCATGCCTGGCTAATTTTTTAGTATTTTTAGTAGAGACCAGGTTTCACTGTGTTAGCCAGGATGGTCTCTATCTCCTGACCTCATGATCTGCCCGCCTCGGCCTCCCAAAGTGCTGGGATTACTGGCGTGAGCGACCACACCCACCTGCTTTTTAAAAGTATTGCACAAAGACATTATTTATCATGATCACTGAGCTTTTGGGAGACCCTTAAATTTTGCACTGGAGGTATGTGTCTTGTTGACCTTACCCCAGTGCTGGCCCCTCATGTAACCCCAGGAGCATCAGATACTGTTACTGCCAGCCCGCAGCCACGGGGCCTGGAGTAAGGAGAGTGAGGAAAGCCCAGTTCCCAGCCTGTACACTGGCACGTGGTGCCACAGTTTGTCACTGGAGTCCTTCCCCAGCTCAGGCAGCACAGAAAGGGGAGGGCTAGGCAACTTGAGGGTGGAGCCAGGACAAGATGGAATCCTCACACCACTCCGGCTCCTGAGAGGGGAGGAAACCTTCCCTCACTTCAGTCTGCCTGTGCCTGGAGATAAACGTGCCTGTCTCTTAGTTTCTCCACTTGAATAAGTCCTCATTTCTATTGCTTCAGTGTATTTGGGGGCTGGGAGAAATGCAGGAAGGCTGAGCATGGTGCATTTCACAAATGGTGTTAAAAGACATGCAAGAGAATGTGTGGGGAACAGTAGCGGTGTTTTGGACCCGTCTTAGACATCACTGGTGTCTGTGTAATGGTCTCCCTCGGGTGTTGTCCTGGGATGCAAGGTGTCTACTTCTCATTTGGGAGAAGCATTTTGACATTCAGACAGAGCCAAGTGACGGCAACACACAAGTCCTTTCTGAGGCTTAGAGCCTAGAAATTTACAAAGAAGAAAGGTAAAGAAAGAAATTGATGGGTTCAGCAGCACTGACTTATCCCAACGCCAGGTTCCAACAACCAACCGTGTCTAAATCTGTACTTCCACAGAGTGGTGGGTTCCCTGCCCTTTCCTCTCATCCAGAGCCCAGCTGAAATTCTTTTCAGTGGAATTTATGCCACTTCTCCTTTACTCTCTCTTCAGTGAAAATAGAGAAGACCAGGAGAAAGGAAGACTAAAAAGTAAAGTGAAAACCGCCTTCCAATAGAATTTGGTTGCAGAAATAATTTCCATGAAAAATGGTCCTGCTGATATTAGGTCTGGAGTCTTAATGATGGAGTAGTTTCCTTTTAATCATGGTGCTGTCTTAGAAATGCCTGTCTGGAATGTGACCATGGGCGGGGGTTGGTATCTGGCCACTGCGTAGTCAGCCTTCGGGGAAAGGGTAGCCACAAGATGTTCCCACTCTTCTGTGAGCCCTCAGGAATTTGAAAATAAGACTCATGTGAAAACAGGAACAACAGCAGCAACTTCTTGATGCAGACAGATTCCTTTGTTGACCATATTCTGAATGCATAGCTTTAGAAAAGAGACCTCACTGACCAGCCCGGCAGCCAGAGGAGTTCCCATTTCTGCAACAAACTGCCTCTGAAACACTCAGACTGAAAAAGCAAAAATGATCTTAAGTGGCATAGGAGGATTTTAGACTGGTTAGAGGGGGATGTTGCTCAGGGGGACGAATTATTGAATATCTATGTGGCTGTTCTTTTATTCCAACATGATTAACTTTGATGCTTATCATTCCCTGTGGGAATTTAAGGAAAAGAAGGCTCATAATTGCCAGAATCTTCCATCCTGTGTACATGCAAGGCTGAGTAGGAAATCAGGGCAAAGGAATTGAGGAATTGTCTGTCTCTAAAGATGAAAACAAAGAGGGGCAACAACTCTAAGACTAATGTGAGACTGTCTGAATGTGAACAGTTATTTCCTGAATATTCAAAAATAAATCTATTTTATTTATTTATTTATTTATTTATTTATTTATTTATTTAGAGACAGGGTCTTTCTCTGTTGCCCAGGCTGGAGTACAGTGGCACAAACATAGCTCACTGCAGCCTTGAAGTCCCTGACTCAAGCAATCCTCCCACCTCATCCTCCTGAGTAGCTGGGACTACAGGTGCACACCACCATGCCCAGCTAATTTTTCTGTTTTTATTTTTTTTTAGAAATGGGGTCTCGCTGTGTTTTCTGCTGGTCTCAAACTCCTGGCCTCAAGTGATCCTCCCACATTGGCCTCTTAAAATGCTGGGATTACAGGCATGGGCCACTGCACCTGGCCCAAAAGATAAAAGAATTTTAAACAAATGAAAAGAAGTATTGCTCTGTAGAGTAAGTGAAACATTTATGAAATTTGTTTTTTCTAAGACCTTGTAGTTATTGAAAAGTAATACTGTAAAAACAAAAATTCACAGAAGAGAGTTTCATAGCAGGTCAATAAGTTCATGGTCAGGCTCTTAGGCTGCTAGCATAGAAAATGTCAGAGCAGGCAGACACACAACAAAAAAAGAGAATTTTAGACCAATATCCCTGATGAACATTGATGCAAAAATTCTCAGTAAAATACTGGCAAACTGAATCCAGCAGCACATCAAAAGGCTTATCCACCAAAATCAAGTTGGCTTCATCCCTGGGATGCAAGGCTGGTTCAACTTACGCAAATCAATAAACATAATCCATCATATAAACAGAACCAAAGACAAAAACCACATGATTATCTCAATAGATGCAGAAAAGGCCTTCGACAAGATTCAACAGCCTTCATGCTAAAAACTTTCAATAAACTAGGTATTGATGGGACATATCTCAAAATACTAAGAGCTATTTATGACAAACCCACAGCCAATATCATACTGAATGGGCAAAAATTGGAAGCATTCCCTTTGAAAACTGGTAGAAGACAGGGATGCCCTTTCTCACTACTCCTATTCAACATAGTGTTGGAAGTTCTGGCCAGGGCAATCAGGCAAGAGAAAGAAATAAAGGGTATTCAATTAGGAAAAGAGGAAGTCAAATTCTCCCTGTTTGCAGGTGACATGACTGTATATTTAGAAACCCCTGTTGTCTCAGCCCAAAATCTCCTTAAGCTGATAAGCAACTTCAGCAAAGTCTCAGGATACAAAATCAATGTGCAAAAATCACAAGCATTCCTATACACCAATCACAGACAAACAGAGAGCCAAATCATGAGTGAACTCCCATTCACAATTGCTTCAAAGAGAATAAAATACCTAGGAATCCAACTTACAAGGGATGTGAAGGACCTCTTCAAGGAGAACTACAAACCACTGCTCAACGAAATAAAAGAGGACACAAACAAATGGAAGAACATTCCATGCTCATGGATAGGAAGAGTCAATATTGTGAAAATGGCCATACTGCCCAAGGTAATTTATAGATTCAATGCCATCCCCATCAAGCTCCCAATGACTTTCTTCACAGAATTGGAAAAAACTACTTTAAAGTTCATATGGAACCAAAAAAGAGGCTGTATAGCCAAGACAGTCCTAAGCCAAAAGAACAAAGCTGGAGGCATCATACTACCTGACTTCAAACTATACTACAAGGCTACAGTAACCAAAACAGCATGGTACTGGTACCAAAACAGAGATACAGACCAATGGAACAGAACAGAGCCCTCAGAAATAATACCACACATCTACAACTATCTGATCTTTGACAAACCTGAGAAAAACAAGCAATGGGGAAAGGATTCCCTATTTAATAAATGGTGCTGGGAAAACTGGCTAGCCATATGTAGAAAGCTGAAACTGGATCCCTTCCTTACAGCTTATACAAAAATTAATTCAAGATGAATTAAAGACTTAAATGTTAGACCTAAAACCATAAAAACCCTAGAAGAAAACCTAGGCAATACCATTCAGGACAGAGGCATGGGCAAGGACTTCATGACTAAAACACCAAAAGCAATGGCAACAAAAGCCAAAATTGACAAATGGGATCTAATTCAACTAAAGAGCTTCTGTACAGCAAAAGAAACTACGATCAGAGTGAACAGGCAACCTACAGAATGGGAGAAAATTTTTACAATCTACCCACCTGACAAAGGGCTAATATCCAGAATCTACAAAGAACTTAAAACAAATTTACAAGAAAAAATCAAACTCATCAACAAGTGGGCGAAGGATATGAACAGACACTTCTCAAAAGAAGACATTTATGCAGCCAACAGACACATGAAAAAATGCTCATCATCACTGGCCATCAGAGAAATGCAAATCAAAACCGCAATGAGATACCATCTCACACCAGTTAGAATGGCGATCATTAAAAAGTCAGGAAACGACATGTGCTGGAGAGGATGTGGAGAAATAGGAACACTTTTACACTGTTGGTGGGACTGTAAACTAGTTCAACCATTGTGGAAGACAGTGTGGTGATTCCTCAAGGATCTAGAACTAGAAATACCATTTGACCCAACCATCCCATTACTGGGCATATATCCAAAGGATTATAAATCATGCTGCTATAAACACACACACGTATGTTTATTGCAGCACTATTCACAATAGCAAAGACTTGGAACCAGCCCAAACGTCCATCAATGATAGACTGGATTAAGAAAATGTGGCACATATACACCATGTAATACTATGTAGCCATAAAAAAGGATGAGTTCATATCCTTTGTAGGGACATGGATGAAGCTGGAAACCATCATTCTGAGCAAACTATCGCAAGAACAGAAAACCAAACACCATATGTTCTCACTCATAGGTGGGAATTGAACAATGAGAACACTTGGACACAGGGTGGGGAACATCACACACTGGGGCCTGTGGTGGGGTGGGGGAATGGGGGAGGGATAGCATTAGGAGATATACCTAATGTAAATGATGAGTTAATGGGTGTAGCACACCAACATGGCACATGTATACATATGGAACAAACCTGCACGTTGTGTACCTGTGCCCTAGAACTTAAAGTATAATTAAAAAAAAAAAAAAGAAAAAATACAACAACCACAACAACAAAATGTCAGAGCATTCTCTCTAGCATCAGAACCAGCGCCCTGGCCTAAGTAGCTGGGAGTGGGTGGTTAGGGTGTCTGGCTGGAATCACCCATACCAGTCTCTTCCTAGTGCACCTGCTGCTACCACTGAGGCTGGAAAGCAGATTCTTTCTGTAATATCCAATGTGCTGGGTTCTGGAAGGTGAGAAGCAAGGCAGCTGTGGAGGCTTGGGTTTTTTGTTTTGTTTTGTTTTGTTTTCTTCAGCATCATTTGCCAAGCTCCCAGGGCACGGCCACCAGCTTGATCGGGTTGAGACTGCTGGGGCAGGCATCCATCTCTCTAGTACTGAAGTGAAGTTGAGGCCCAACTCTGCATCCGTGCTGGCAGCTTCCAATCAAGCAGCATGGCTTTGGAATCACACCTGACCAGAGTTTAAGGAAGCTTCCTCTTTACCAAACCAGGTCTATAGTCACCCAGTTTTACTGTGAAGATTCAGCCCAGTGATTCTGCAAGCCATTTAATAAATCCATTTTTTTTAACTGGCTGAACCAGTTCAGTTCGCTGCAACTGATCTCTGACTGCACAGGGGCCTAACTTATTATATTTGTAGATATTGTAGTGCTGCCTGTTCTGTGTGTTTCAGGAAATAGGACAAGTGCTGGAGGGTATAGGTTGATGACTTCTGGAGGCTTGGCAGGGAGCTGTAAGTGTGGTTTTCAAACTATGTTCTAGAGAACATGGAAGTTCTATATTATAAATACTGCAATTTCATGTAAGATCTCATTTGAAAAATGAGCTGATACTAAACTGGTAAAAAATACAATAAAATAAAACCCATACACACAATAAAAATTAAATAGGCCAGTAGTATGGGGGAAAAAAGGAGGGAGGGAGGGAAGGAAGGAAGGAAGGAAGGAAGGAAGGAAGGAAAATTATGAGGAAATTTCAAAAGAAAGAGAGGGAGAAAGAGAGAGGGAGGGAGGGAAGGAAGGAAATGAATAAATGTCCTTTATACTCAGCAGGAGTCTTTAAATACTTTAATGTGCCAAAACATTCTCTTAGTTTTCTCGCACTTGATGTAATGAATGTCCTGAGAGGTAGTTTTTTAAAAACCGAGTCAATCTTTAAGTAAAACATTTCAGGCTAAGAATTAACCATTGTAAGGAATATGTTAAAAATTTCTTCAGTATAGTGAAACATGTTTTGTGATACAAGCATCCCCCCAGTTTGTCCTTTATCAACTAGGATTTTCAGATATGAGGCTTGCTGAAAAAAGGCAGCGTTGTCCAGGTTTCCTCACTTGGCTCCCAATTCACCCATAAGAAAGAATGTTCTTGTAAAAGATTATGTGGATTCATGATGCATTTGTGCTTACTTTAAAAAACAAAGTTGGTCAGATATCCTTAGGAATCTCTTGTGATTAAAATTCCTGGGTTGAAACTCTAGAAGAGATTTCTCATACTTTGAAGCAATTGTTTAGTTAATATGGACCTGAGAGATTCTATGCCTTTTACCAAAAAAAAAATATATCTTCCAGGATTACTTTGCAGATGGGACATAGGTAAAAAAGCATGGCCTGAAGTGAGGAGAAGATGTGATGAATGACAAGGGTGTGAACCCTCAGGCACCATTATTTTAGAGGGACTTTCAGTGATCAGGGACTATGAGGAGGAAACAGTCTTAGCAGTGAGAGAGGTCTTAGAGAAGATTTAGGTTCTCCTGTTTCTTTCTTTCTTTCTTTTTTTTTTTTTTGTGAGACGGAGTTTTGCTCTTGTCACCCAGGCTGGAGTGCAGTGGCGTGATCTCGACTCACTGCAACCTCCACCTCTGGGGTTCAGCGATTCTTGTGCTTCAGCCTCCTAAGTAGCTGGGATTACAGGCAACTGCCAACACACCTGGTTAATTTTTGTATTTTTAATAAAGACAAGGTTTCACTATGTTGGCCAAGCTGGTCTCGAACTCCTGACCTCAGGTGATCCACCCACTTCGGCCTCCCAAAGTGATGGGATTACAGGTGTGAGCCACCACACTCGGCCTAGGTTCTCCTGTTTCTCTTTCTTCCTTTGCAGCCAGGCTGTTGTTAAACCTGGAGTATAAGTCACCTTTTTATAAAGTTAACCTAAGACTTTTCAGTGCTGAAGATGGAGCTATAGGGTTAAGTAACTGGAAAGGTAACATATTTCCAAAGCCATTTCAGAAAATCAGTCTTGGCGTAAGTTAGAGTGAACTATTCCATTCTCTCTCTGCTATACCCATTGATACCCCATCCTAACCCAGACACCTAGCTGATTTTGTCTTCCTGATGTGAAAAATACTCTAATTCAAAAATGAACCCTCCATCAAGTTTCAAAGACAACATAGAAGAAAGAAGGCAAGTTTTATCTATTATTTATACCTTTCTAAATCCAAATTAGATTTGATCTGGCTTCATCAAAACCAATAAAAATATCAAAGAACCATTAAAATAAGAATTAATACAAGTAGCTGTTGGGTAAAATATGTGTTCCAGAAAAATTAAGATAAAGATGATGGCTGTAATTGCAGTTAATATTAGAATATAAGACAAAAGAAGAAATGTAAGGCATTATTACGTGGATTGCATTGTTTAAGACGAGGTTTATACCAGCTCATTAGAAAAAAAAAAAGTTTTAAGGCATTATCTTCCAACAACTCTTATATCTTAATGTTTTTGACATCTGATTATCTACTAAGCAGTTATATATCACAGTTGTTTTATGAAATGTTTTCCATATGGCTATATCTTTACCATAAAACTTCAAAATCCAGCAACACAGTATTAAGTCATGCAGTGAGAAGGCCATAACTTAGAATCTATAGATTTCCAGGGATCTAATTTAATACATGGAAAAAGTTGATGTAGTCTTGATAATTACTTTAGCCCTCAGATGGTTGGTCCTTGGCTATTAGTTGTCTTAGCAGGTTGGGTAACTTCAGCTGAGGAGGAATATTTGAGAGGCAGGTCATTGTTGAAGACTTGAATGGCAAAAGAGAGTTAGAAAAGTCATTTCTCCCACAGTGACAAAATTCCAAAATTTTTAATATGTTCCAATAATATCAGCTACTACTGTACACTTTCCCCGAGAATGAGATTGGAAATTTATGGATTCAGATGCTGTACTTTTAGATGTTCTGCAACGGTTTGGTTGGAAAAAGGGATGAGACATTAGGAAATGTTACCTGAACTGTGTATGAGGGAAAAGATTTTGTTTATCAGTCTCTTTTGTTTCCCTTTGCCATGAAAACTCTATCTAAAATCTGTTCACCTTGCCTTACTGTTTTCATAAATGCAAAATATATTACACACATTATTTTTTTTAATTAAAAGTTTCTGGCTGAGTCAATTTTTTTTGAAAGCTAATTTTCAGATATGATCCTTTAGGTTTATTTAACTTGATACAAGTTCCCCACATTTTTAGCACCGGCTTTTAAAGAACAGTCTAAAAAATGTTAGAAATAAAATTAAGATGCAAGCCAGTTTTATGGCATACACCCAAGTAGAACTTCATCCTTGGTGTTCTCATCCTAGCAGTGGCCTCCAGAAGGCTGCCCGCTGATGTCCAGAAACTGAGATTTAGGGCAGTTTCTCATATTTCTGGCTCAGTCGAGGAACATGGGAAGGTACACGTTCTGCATTGCTGGAGGGTAGATTATGTCTTCTTAGGCAAAGGAGTTAGTGAAAGGTCCTGGTCTACTGGCATCCAGATTTCACAAGTTAGCTCTGTGGTATGGACTTGAAACTAAGCAGGCCCCTGTCTGGAGATGAGGTTCTGTCTGGAGCAGGGAGGAGCCGGACTTTCCAGCCAGGAAAGCTGCTTTCATGCAGGACAGCAGGCGAGAGCCCCCAGGCACCACCATGACGCTCTTCGGTTTCTTGTGATTCTGAGTCACTCTCTTAGGGGCTGTTAAGGGAGGAATTGTGCCTACCCTCTCCCAAATTCATATGTTGAAGTCCTAACTCCTAATACTTCAGCATGTGGCTGTATTTGGAGGTAGGAACTTCGGAGAGGTGATGATGTTAAAATGAGGTCATAAGTGTAGGTCTTAATCCGATATGACTGGTGTCCTTACAAGAAGAACAGATTTGGATATAGATGTGTACAGAGAGAAGACCATGTGAAGACATAAGAAAAAGACAGCTATCTACAAGCCAGGGAGAGAGGCTGCAGAAGGAACCCACACAGCTGACACCTTGATCAAAATAACTCTGTTATTTAAGCCCCTTAGCACAGCCCCACGTACTTAATTGTGGCAGCCTGAACAAATGAGTACGGGGACTCCTGTCTTCTTCTTTCGTCCTGTCTCCTTTGAGGGGAATGTCAGGCTTATGACAGTTGTCACAAACATATTGTGTGTCTTTCTTCAAGACATTAAAATTGTGTTTGTCAAGCTTTCCATTCACTTTAATTTGTTTTCATTTCAGCACATCAGCTTGGTTTCTTAGCATTCCAAGGGGAAAGTTTAAAACCTTTTTGCATATAGACTCCATTTGCACGGCTACTTTTCTTTTCGGCGATTCTCAAGCCCCATCCTCAAATTCAGCCCGTGGAAGTTGTTTGACATCTAACTGAGTTAACTGCATCCTATCAAGCGAAGCTCCTATTTTCAGCCTGCTGAGTTTGGCTACTCAAAAGTTGGTTAAAGTCATTAAAAATGATATTCCCACCAACTTTTCATTTGCAGAATTTGCTAAGGTGTTAATTGGCTTTCAGACATCCCTGGCTAAACATCTCCCTGTAATATAAAGCTAAACATGATAAAAATAAATTACTTGTTTTCCCCTCTCTTTCTGCCCCAAGTTTTGCCCACTCTCGGGTTTTGTTGTTTTTTTTTTTTAATCTCCATTCATGTGTTTATTAAGAATCGATTTGGTTTCTGGCACTGCTAAAGGTGCCATGATGAGTTATTTTAAAAACATATACAATCTGGTTCTTGTATTTAAGGAATTTTCAGTATAACTAAAGACACATGGTAACTATGTAAGGACTGACTTTAAAATATCCATAAATCAAAGACTTCCCAGATGAAGCTCTGATTACACCCAGCCACCCCGGACTCCTGGCTGTTCCAGCAGTCTCGCCCAGCACCTACATCCCTGCCGCTCTCTGCTTTGATTCACCCCACAAACGCCAGTTTCCCATACCCACATCTAGACCTCTGCCCATCAGAGAGCCCTCCGCTGGGTAAAATATTAATAGCACCCCTGCTGCCAGTCTCTGTCTCCTTACCTGCTGCATTCTAGTTTCATGATGCTTCTTTAACAGAACAGTGATTCTCAGACTTTAGCAGGAGACTTGTTAAAGCACAGGTTTCCAGCCCTACCTCCTGAGTTTCTGATTCAGTAGGTCTAGGGTGGGACCTCATAATTTGCATTTCTCACAAGTTCCCAGGTGACATGGATGCTGCAGGTCAGGGGACCACTGATTGAGGGTGAGACATGCCCTCAGAAAGAATGAAATGGTTATTTCAGTGACCACCATCACCACATAAGGGCATGTGAATCAGTCCCCAGTGGAGAATAGAAAGTTGTCATTTTACATTGGCAGGAAAATATAGAGGCCCTTGCAGGGAGGACCTCTCCCCCATTCTTTGCTGTTCTTATTTTTGATCCCTACTTGATCTCTGAATCACCTCATCTGCCACCTCTTTCCCCCGCTGGACACCCTTAGACTCAACATCTGACCTCCACCCTGTTGCTCCGGTCTTGGAGGGTAATCTTTTCTTATGCCTTTGTGCCACTCTGCACATACATCCCAAGTTACTTCATTCAAGGATTTCCCACACCAGTGTCCTGCCCTTCTCCTGCCCCAGGGACACTCTGGCTCCAACCATGGTCAGTTTAGCAACCAGATGTTGATATCATTCATGGTGTGGACGAGGCAAAGGACCAGTGCTTAAGGCCAGTGCACCTGAGAATGTCCCTGGAAAAGAAAGTTCCCTTGGAACAAGATGCTCTATGCTTTGATTCAGTAATTGGCCTTTCTTGATTCTAGGGCTAGGCACGTTCTTGTGCTTCCATTTGGTTCATAAAAGGAACCACATAATGTAGGAGCCTTTTTTTAAGAGACAGAGTCCTGCTCTGTCACCCAGGCTGGAGTTCAGTGGTGCAGTCATAGTTCTACAGCCTCAATCTCCTGGGCTCAAGCAAGCCTCCCACCTCAGCCTCTCGAGTAGCTAGGACTACAGGTGTGTACTATCAGTTACACTTGGCTATTTTGTTGTTGTTGTTAATTTTGTAGGGACGGGGGTCTCACTATTAGCCCAGGCTGGTCTCAAGCTTCAGGTGGTCATCTACCTCAGCCTCCAAAACTGCTGGAATTACAGGCATGAACCACCAAGCCCAGCCTATAGGAGCCTTCTTAAGAGTAAAAACTCAATTAAAACTACATACCAATGCCAGCAATGATTCTTTTAAGAAATGCTTACCGGCCAGGCGTGGTGGCTCACCCCTGTAATCACAGCACTTTGGGAGACTGAGGTGGGTGGATCACCTGAGGTCAGGAGTTCGAGACCAGCCTGGCCAACATGGTGAAACCCTCTCTCTACTAAAAATACAAAAATTAGCCAGGTGTGGTGGCAGGCACCTGTAATCCCAACTAGTCGGGAGGCTGTGGCAGGAGAATCACTTGAGCCCGGGAAGCAGAGGTTGCAGTGAGCAGAGATTGCGCCATTGCACTCCAGCCTGGGCGACAGAGTGAGACTCTGTCTCAAAAAAAAAGAGAAAAAAGAAAAAAAATGCTCACCAAGTATCTACCAGGCAATCTTAATAAAAGAGCCACAAACCTCTGGCTTCTGGAGCTTCTGTTCTGTTGGAGGAGGCAGCTGATAAAGAAATAAAATATATAATAGATGGTATAAGTGCTATGGAGAAAAATAAAGCAGGAGAAGGGATACAGAGAACACTGAAGACATGAAGATGGGAGAGTTGTAATTTTATGAAAGATGGACAGGGGGAGCCTCACTGAGAAGGCAGCCTTCGAGCCATGACCTGGAGCATGTGAAGATGTAAGCCATGCAGATATCTGGGGGAAGAGAGTTCCAGGCAGAGGAACAGTCAATGCAAAAGCCCAAGAAAGAGCATGCCTGGAGCATTCAAGGAACAGCAAAAAGGCCACTGTGATCGGAATGATGTCAGAAAGGTAACAGGCCAAATATTGGATGGCTTTTGCAAAACAAACACTCTGGCTCCACTGGCAACATTGGAAAGAGAATGTCTGCTTCATTGCAGAGGTAGGATCAGTGGCGCCACTTCAGATTTAAAGACTATTCTGGCTACTGGGTTTGGAACAGACTAAAGGCAGTGTGGACAGGAGCTGGGAGACCAGTTAGGAGTCTTGCAATAATCCAGGAAGATGGGAGTGTTAGCAGAGTGAGCAGGGAAAAGAATCTGGGTTCTGTAGATGCTTTGAAATGAGACTAAGGTTGGTTTCTGCCATCCAGGAGTTTGTGTTCTGATGGAGAAGGCATAGATGTAAGAAACTCTTTTTTTCTTTTTTTTTTTTTTGAGACGGAGTCTCACTCTGTCACCCAGGCTGGAGTGCAATGGTGCCATCTTGGCTCACTGCAACCTCATACCTCCTGGGTTCAAGCAATTCTCCTGCCTACAGGCATGCAGCACCACACCCGGCTAATTTTTGTATTTTTAGTCGAGACAGGATTTCACTATGTTGGCCAGGCTGGTCTCGAACTCCTGACCTCGCGATCCACCCGGCTTGGCCTCCCAAAGTGCTGGGATTACAGGCGTGAACCACTGTGCCTGGCTGATGTAAGAAACTCTTAACCCAGGATATGATGCAAACATCACCATAGTAGCTAACATTTGCTAAGCACTCATTCTATGCTAGGCGGTATCTAACACACCAACCAGCAAAGCCAAGATTGGAACCCAAGCAGCCTTGTCTGTAGAACCTACATACTTAACCACTACAATGTACGAAAAAGTAAAAACGACAAAGATCTTATTTGGATAACTGGGAGAGTTTTTAATGAAAAGTAGCATTTGATTTGGGTTTTGAAGGATGACTAGAAATTGACAGTTTGAAAAGGGGGAAGGTCTCTTATGAGAGCAGTGACTATAATAATAAGATTCCACTAATAACCGTGTAGTGATCACTTGAACATTCCAGCAATGAAGCTGGAGCCACAGAGGTGTATTTCTCTCTACAGCAGTTATTCCATCCTATCCAGTGCCATTCACACCTGTAGCTACAGCTGTTCCCACAACCCCACCCCCAATAAAGAGGGCACTGAGTGTACCCGGAAGCAGCCAGGAGAGTAATCAGGATCATCTCATCTGGGTTCCTTTACTTACCTTGTCTGTGACATTGGGCAAGTTAATCAATCTCTGAGCCATTTCTGTAAATACCTACCTCTCAGAGTACAGTTGACCCTTGAACAACACAGGGATTAGGGGCGCTGACTCCCCATGCTGTTGGAAATTCACATATAGCTTTTGACTCCCCCAAAACTTAACTACGAATAGCCTACCATTGAGCAGAAGGCTTGCCAATAACATAAGTAGTCAATTAACACATATTCGTATGTTCTATGTATTCTATACTGTATTTTTACCATAAAGTAAGCTATAGAAAAGAAAATCTTATTAAGATAATCATTAAGAGAAACTACTATTTATTTAGTGGAAGTGGGTCATCATTAAGCTCTTCATCCCCATCATCTTCACATTGAATAAAGCTGAAGAAGAGGAGGAGGGGTTGGTCTTGCTGTCTGAGGGGTAGCAGAAGCAAAAGGAAATCCACATACTGTTAAGAATGGCAATTATCCGACTTATTGGTGGCAAATATGTACAGGTCTGCAGCAATCTCAATTCTTGCCTCCTCAGAAGAAACAATTTGACTGAGGGGCCTAAGGCAGAAAAAGAAACCAAGGCAAGTTTCAGGGCAGGAGTGGAAGTTTGTTAGAAAGCTTTAGAACAGGAAAGAAAGGAAAGTACACTTGGAAGAGACCCAAGCAGGCACCTTGGAGGTCAAGTGTGGCATTTTTATATATCGACGTATTTCAGGGGTCTTGTGTCCCTTTTCCCATGATTCTTTCCTCTGGGCGGGCCGCCCACATGCACAGTGACCTGCTAACACTTAAGAGTTGAGCGTGCACAGGGTGTTTACTGCAGTTGTACACATGCCCACCTGCAGCATTCTTCCCTTTTCCAGTGGCATGCCCCCAGAAGATCATGCTTTGCCATTTTGTCTCTAAATGTGCATACCAAAGTCTAGTGGCCCAATTTCTGAGCTGCCAGTTACCAATTTCAAGTGTTTTTATTTATAGGGAAACTGCCTTTCCCTGGTACTGGCTGCGACCAATTATTATTTCAGAGAGACCATTAACAACCACCTGACCATCACCTGATGGTTGCCTGACATTCCTCGTGGGGTTGGAGGGAGCCCTCTCCTGCCCCGCTCATGCCTGACTAGCTGCCTACCATAACAGTAGAAGTGGACCCACACAGCTCAAACTGTATTGTTCACTGGTCAACTGTAGTTGTACATAGCCAGTGAGATCACATAGGTCGTGTTCTTAATACACTGCCCAATATATAGTAAGTACTCTGTAAATTAGCTGATGGTCATAGCGATGAACTGAGGTTTTTTTTCTTAATGTCTATTACATTCTAAGGTAGGACATTACAAATTTCATTTAGAAATATTTACATCATAATGCTTAAAATTAAGATATTTCTCATTTGTGACGTACTCACTTTTAACTTATTCTTTTTACCGATGATATTAACTAAAACCTCATCTCTTTCCCAATTCAAAAAAATGCTCTATCATTGTCCTTTCACATCGTGTTTCATTTGCTAAGTTCATGAGTTATTTTATAATAATTAACATTTTAGATCGGTCGGCTGAATTCTGATAGTCTTTATTCTCATTGGTAACATGTCATTGAGTTATATTTTAGGTTATCTTAGATCCCATCTCTAAATTCTGATGGCCACTCTATGTTGCACTGTTCTTTTCAATTCTGTCTTTCAGTTCCTGGGTCCATCAGATCTAAGAATGTGACTGAGGTATTCCAGCATGGAGAGAGTTAATGTGAGGTTGAATGTGGATAATGCTTCAGAAAGAGTCCAAAAAATATAGAAATTATGCTAATAGGAAAGAATGAGTATCAGAAGATTTCTAGCAATATAGCAGCATGAGGGATCTTAGATGCTAACTGTACCCCTTGTCACCACAAACACGTAGCGACCGAGGATGAAATATAATAATAACAAAAAAAAAAATAATACATGGCAAGTTTGAAAGCAATGAAAGGAAATCTCCAGATTCCAAAAGTGAAGAAGAATATCAAAGTGGAAATAACCATGGACATGGATATTTCAGAGATGGGTACCATGTCTTTGAACTAGGACTTTGCTACTTACATAGCAACAGGAAGATGAACAGATAGATGGACTAATCGCCCCTGCATAAATAGCCTAGAGGTTCAAATAACTGATCATTTATCTTTTAAAAATGGGTAGATAGAACTCTAATCACATCCCAGGAAAGCAGCAAAGAGGTTTGCCTCTGACCTGAGAATTGGGGCAGAAAAAAAAATTATCTGGGAGAAATAAAAACCCTAGACAGGAACCGTGCACAGGGATGAAGCCTGGTCTTATACTACCTGACCTGCATTTTGGGGACTTCCCACAGTATATCAGTCAGGATAGTCTAGTTAATGCTGCAGTAACAATTCCCAAATCTCAACAGCACTTATCACAACCACTGTCTATTTCTTGCTTAAGTTGCTTGCCCAGTGCAGCTTGGCAAGAGGTCCTGCCTGTCATAGCCACCCAGGGTCCCCATGCTGATGGAAGCCCCATCTCAACATGTCACAGAAGCAGGATAAAGGGAGCATAACAAATCTTGGCTCTTAAAGCTTCTGCAAGAAGTGATGCTTTGGTTAAAAGAAGTCACAGATCCATGCTTACCTCCAAAGGGGACAAGGAAGTGCAATCCAACAATGGACCTGGAATATTTGTGAACAATACTAGAGACAATCACACCAAGCCTATACATTAACATAAAAGTAATCAGGATCATTGAAATCTCTAGTCCAGAGTATTCAGCTGAAGAGAGAAATAGTCAACCAGAATATAAATATGAGGAAATCTCACAATCTGAGGAGAGAAAACATGAAAGACCAACTTAGAGACAGGATCAAGCAACCAGGGCCACCTATGTCTGAGAGGAATTCTGGAAGACAAGACTAGAAAAAAATTGGGGAAAGACAATAGTGGATGAGAGAATAGATGAGAATTTTTCTAGAATTGAAGACAAACCTGAGGCTTAAGTTTGAAAAATAACACAAAATTCCAAGCAAGAAACATACACACACACACACACACACACACACACACACACACACACACACACACACACAGGCCCACTTTGGAGAAACTGCAAAACATCAAAGATCAAAAGAAAAGTTTAAAAGCAGCTGGAGAGAAATGACAGGTTACTTACAAAGAAAAGAAAACTTAATACCAGCATGCTTTTATAAGCCAAGAAGTCAGAAAGCAAGAGTAATAGCTTCAAAATCCAAGGGAAAAAAATTACCATCAACCAATATATATATATATATTTTTTATCCAGCAAAATTCTTTATTTGAGAGTGAGGGCAAAAAGAGCCTACTTTAAGATAAACAAGATTAGGAGTATTTACCATTCACAGACTCACTGAAAGTACTATTACCATATGTATTTCACACAAAAATCCTTAATGCATTATAAGCAAATCAGATTCATCAAGGTGTAAAAGCAATAATACATCACAACCAAGTGAGGTTTATTCCAGGTATGCACGGCTGGTTCAATATTTGAAAATTTATAAAGTAATCCACCATATGAACAGGCTGAAGAAGGAGAATCATATGATCATGTTAATTGGCAGTTAAAAATATTTGATAAAATCTAACAACAATTCATGATTAAAAAAACATAAAACTCCCAGCAAACTAGGAATAGAGGTGAACTTTCTCACTTCATAAAGAGCATCTACCAGAAACCTACAGCCAACATCATACTTTCCCTCTAAGATAGGGAACAGCCAGGAGTGTCTGATCTTACCACTCTTAACATAATTCTGGACATGGTAGCCACTGCAATAGGCAGGAAAAAGAAAAGGCATGTAGTTTGGAAAGTAAGAAATAAAACTGTCTCTGTTTGCAGATGACATTATCTACATAGGAAATCCAATGAATGCACCAAAACAAAACTCTCCTAGAAGTAATGAGTGAGTTCAAGATCAACATACAAAATCTATTGCATTTCTATATACTAAGAATGAGCAAATGGAAGCCAAAATAAAATACACAGTACCATTTACAGTTGCTCCAGAGAACATGAAATACTTAGGTATACATAAAACAAAACATGTATATGATCTGTATGTTGAAAATTACAATATGCTGTTGAAAGAAGTCAAAGACCTAATAACTGAAGAGACTATTTTCATAGATAGGAAGATTCAGCCAAATTAAGATGTCACTCCTCTCCCAAAAGATCTATAGGTTTAAAAATATTCCTATAAAAACCACAGCAAGTTTTTTTTGTAAACGTAAACAAGCTTGTTCTAAAATTTATATAAAAAGGCAAAGGAGTGGTCAGGCGCAGTGACTCACGCCTGTAATCCCAGCACTTTGGGAGGCCAAGGCGGGCGGATCACGAGGTCAGGAGATCGAGACCATCCTGGCTAACACGGTGAAACCCTGTCTCTACTAAAAAATACATAAAAAATTAGCCGGGCGTGTTGGCAGGCGCCTGTAGTCCCAGCTACTCAGGAGGCTGAGGCAGGAGAATGGCGTGAACCCGGGAGGCGGAGCTTGCGGCGAGCCGAGATCGCGCCACTGCACTCCAGCCTGGGTGACAAGGCAAGACTCCCTCTCAAAAAAAAAAAAAAAGGCAAAGGAGTTTGAATAGCTAAAACTATTTTGACAAAGAAAAATGAAGTGGGAGGAATTATTCCACCAGATTTTTAGGCTGCTTATAGAGCTACAACAATCAGGACTGTGTAGTATTGGCAGACACATAGGTCAATGAAACAGAATAAAGAACCCAAAATAGAACCACCCAAATACGCCCACTTGATCTTTTACAAAATTTAAGAGTTCTTTATATATTCTAGATACTGGTCCTTCATCACATGTGGTTTACAAATATTGCCTCTCAGTCTGTAGCTTGTCTTTTCATCCTCTTAAGGAGATCCAGTCTGGGCACGATGGCTCATGCCTGTAATCCCAGCACTTTGGGAGGCTGACGTGTGAGGATCGCTTGAGGTCAGGAGTTCGAGACCAGCCTGGCCAAGTGAAAAAGCAATTCAATGGAGGAACGATAGCTTTTTTAGCATATGGTACTGAAGAAATGGGATCTCCCCCCAAAAACTTCAACCTGAGTTTCACACTTAATACAAAAAAAAACTCAAAATAGATCATAAACTTAAATGTAAAATGGAAAACCATACAACTTTTAGATAAAAAACAGAAGGTATTATTCAGGAACTGTAGCATTGTGAAGATTTCTTAGACGTGACAGCAGAAACATGTTCCATAAAAGGAAAAGTTGATAATTGGATCTTATTTTATTCTATTTATTTATTATTATTATTATTTTGTTTTGTCACGAAGTTTTGCTCTTGTTGCCCAGGTTGGAGTGCAATGGTGCAATCTCAGCTCACTGCAACCTCCGCCTCCCGGGTTCAAGCAATTCTCCTGCCTCAGCCTCCTGAATAGCTGGGATTACAGACATGTGCCACCACACCTTGCTAATTTTTGTATTTTTAGTAGAGACGGGGTTTCACCATCTTGGCCAGGCTGTTCTCGAACTCCTGACCTCAAGTGATCCTCCCACGTCAGCCTCCCAAAGTGCAGGGATTACAGGCATGAGCCATCTTGCCCAGCCTGGATCTCCTTAACAGGATGGAAAGACAAGCTACAGACAGAGAGGAAATATTTGTAAACCACATGTGATGAAGGACCAGTATCTAGAATATATAAAGAACTCTTAAAACTCAATAGTGAAAAATCAAGCAATCCAATTAGAAATTGGATGAACTACAGAAAGAGACATTTCACTAAAGAGGATGTACAGATGGTAAATAAGCACATGAAAAGATGTTCAACATCATTAGCCTTTAGAAAAATGCAAATTAAAACCACAGTGAGGTAGCACTACCCATGCATCAGTATAGTTCAAATAAAAAAATAGAGATAACACCCAATGCGGGCGGAGATTCAGAGAAACTGGATCACTTATACATTGCTGGTGGAAATGTAAAATGGAATAGCCACGCTAGAAAGTAGTTTTGCAGTTCCTTTTATTCATTTTTTATTTTTTGAGACAGGGTCTCCCTCTGTTGCCCAGGTTGGAGTACAGTGGTATAATCACAGTTCTACCGCTGCCTCGATCTCCCGGGTGCAGGTGATCCTCCCACCTTAGCTTCCTGACTAGCTGGGACTAAAGGCGCACGCCACCATGCCCAGCTAATTTTTTGTATTTATTTTAGACACAGGGTTTCACCATGCTACGCAGGCTGGTCTCGAACTCTGGGGTCAAGCGAGGAGCCTCCCGCTTTGGCCTCCCAAAGTGCTGAGATTAAGGCGTGAGCCACTGAGCCCACCCCTACAGTTCCTTTTAAAACTAAAAGTGGGCCGGGTGCGGTGGCTTATGCCTGTAATCTCAGCACTTTGGGAGGCCAAGGTGGGCACATCACAAGGTCGGGAGATGGAGACCATCCTGGCCAACATGTTGAAACCCTGTCTCTACTAAAAATACAAAAATTAGCCAGGCATGGTGGTGTGTGCCTATAATCCCAGCTACTCGGGAGGCTGAGACAGGAGAATCTCTTGAACCCGGGAGGCAGAGGTTGCAGTGAGCTGAGATCATACCACTGCACTCCAGGGTGGGCAACAGAATGAGACTCTGTCTCAAAAAACAAAACAAAAAAAAAAAAAAAAAAAAAACTGAAAATGGACTTGCCATGGGACCCAGCAACTGCAGTCTTTTGCATTTATCTCAGACAAATGAAAACTGTTTTCACCCAGAAACTTGTACATGAATATTACTAGCAGCTTTGTTTGTAAGAGCCAAAAGCTAGAAACTACCCAAATGTCTGTCCTTCAGTGGGTAAATAGTTCAACTACGATACATGCATACCATGGAATACTACTCTGCAACAAGGGACAAACTGTCGATACACAATGACTTGGATTTATGCTCAGTGAGGAAAAAAGAAAAAAGCCAGTCTCTAAAGTTTACATACTGTACCATTCCACTGATACAAAACATTGTTGAGATAAAATTATAGAGATGCAGAACAGATTAGTAGATGCCAGGGACTGGGGATATAGGTGGGAGAGAAGAGTTTGAATACAGAGGGGTAGCACTTGGGGGCCTAGTTATGATGGTACAATTATCTTAATTGTGTTAGTAGTTACACACAGCTATACATGTGATAAAATCGTATAGTGCAACATAAAATTAATAACAAATACATACACACATACAAATACATGTGTATGTGTATCAACCTGAATAAGCTCTGTGGGTTGCAGCAATGCCAGTGACCCAGTTTTGTTATTGCCCTATAGTTATATAATTGGGGGAGGGAGGGCAAAGAGTGCCTGCGACCTCCCTGTACATTTCTTTGCAACTTTCTTATTATAATTTTTTTCAAAATAAAAATACATATACTTCTCTAAGAAGGATAATAAACCTAGGAGGAAAAACTGAAATGTGAGAAGTAATGGTGAGAAAATAAATTAGTAAACATGTTTTTGGAAAACCTAAATGAGCATAAATCCTAATAAATCATGTAAGGAGGTTAAAAGTAAGGCAAAATAAAAATACCTGGCAGAAACAATAAAAGACCAGAGAGAGTGATCAGAATGAAAGCATCCTAAAAGTCCTCCTATTTTCTAGAAGGAGACTGATAGCCATATACTTGAAATATTTTTATGATTAAAAGGCAGAATGGTATCTAAACCTACAACGCTATTTTGATATGAGGTGTCATTTACTGAGCATCTGCCCTGTGTCTGGAAACCTGCTAACATCACAGTCTCTATTTTAATTCTGAAAGGAAGTAGCTTTTTCCTCTTTTTATTGAAGAGAAACAAATGCCAAACAGGGGGTGAATAAAGTACAAGTTAGAGCAGTAAGTGGTAAAGTCAGTATTTGAACCCAGGGCTCTCTATCTCCTAAGCATATGTGCTTTTAACCTCCCTGTCCCCTCCCGAGCATAATGAATATGGAAATAATGCATTTTCTAAAAGGAATGCTGCAGTGTTTTGAAGGTGAAGTAGTCTTACATTTTATAGAATGAAATATGAAATCATCTCCAAACTATGGGCACAACAGAAAGCTTTCTTATCTTCCCTTTTCATTTGATTTCATTGACCAAAGTGTGGACAAAACTGATTACAAAATAGAAGGCTTTCACATCTTCCCTTTCCTTTCATATCAGCTCCAAACAGTCATTGTGAAGCCATGTGTCCCAGGAACCCATCATTCAATGAGTTGTGCTACTTGGAAGAATGACTAGCAACAATTCACATTCAGATTTGGTGTTTTCTTCATCAAGCTATAAGCATAGAAATGAAATTTTTGACATTGTCCCATATGGGTGAGAAAAGAAAAAGTGGTATTTTGAAGATCAAAGAAAACCACAAATCTATGGATGTCCTATATGTAAATCTTGTTTCTGTTTCTCCTGATGCTAAAATGTTGAATTCTAAATATGCAAAGGTACATTCACACACAAACACACACACACACACACACACACACACCATACAGGATGAACACACACATTGCTAATGGGTCCTAGAAAAAGGTGCTAGGGCTTAGTTGCACATGTTTGTTGACAGGTTAAAATAAAAGAAACCTGAACACGCCCCTCTGGGTCTATCAGTCTTTTTCTCCTTTTAGCTAAAGCTCTCCAGTTTATACAATTGAAAAGAGGGAGTACTTTTATCTTACCTGAAACATTATGCAGCCAAAGCTTCTATTTACTGACTCATAAAGGATTTTATGCCTCATCTGTTGTACTTAAGATGACTATAGAGAATATACCAGAGAAAAGATTTGAAATGTGTTGCCTTCTGAAGTTAGAATTATAATCAGGTGTATTATTGAACAATCCTACTTTCCTTAATGTGTACAGATTTCAGCATTGGCAGGAAGTATTGAAGTAAACCCAAACACAGCATTAAGCAAAATGTAGCCTCAAACTCTAAAAACATGTACAATTGCCACTCCTCTGTGTGAAGACTTCAGAATGATTTTGCCCAACTCTTTCATAATAGTTTCATCTGATGAAACAACAAAAGCACCTGTCACTGGGTGAGCTCAGAGCCTTCTATAAAAACATCAGGAACATTCTGATCCCAGAACTACCATCGCAGCTCTATCATGGAATAAGCCAGAGAGACCCTGGGAAAATCTCTTCTCCTTTCTAGACCTTAATTTTCTCCATCTATAAAATCCTGACACATTTCCCAAGAAGTCTGAGAGGAAGATTGGCTTTACAGAAATGGTTCTGAACAGCAGGATGTCTCGTAGCGATGTTTAATCATTGGTGATGATAACATGGGAGACTATTTACTTTGTGTCCTTGATGAAGATACCTGTGTGTGTGTGTGTGTGTGTGTGTGTGTGTGTGTGTGTGTGTGTGCGTGCGCATGTGATGAAGTCTCACTCTGTTGCCCCGGCTGGAGTACAATAGTACCATCATAGCTCACTGAAGCTTCAAACTCCTGGGCTCAAGCAATCCTCCTGCCTCAGCCTCCCAAGTAGCTGGGACCAGAGATTCACACCATCAAGCTCAACTGATTTTTTCATTTCTATTTTTATTTTTTGTAGAGATGGGTTCTGATTTTGTTGCCCAGGCTGGTTTCAAACTCCTGGCTTCAAGTGATCCCCCCACCTCAGCCTCCTAAAATCTTAGAATGATAGGGTGTGAGCCCCCACGCCCAGCCAATAGCTATTCTTTCACCAAGATAAAACCAAAGGCAAAGTATCAGAAAGAAGAAACTCATCAAAACAAAGGCAGACATGGCCATAATATTCTAGAGTGTTCATGTCCAATTCCATTTTAGAGTCAGTGTTTTCGAAAGCGTGACCTTGATGGCAGTCCTTAACTGCCATTCCTATGGCCATAGTCATGAAGAGTGGCCTGGTAGCCCCACCTTATCCAGGCGGACCCGTGAAAAGCGTCCACTTGTATATTGGTTTGTCGTGTTCTTAACAAAAAAATAAAGAGGTTTCTGAATTTTTTGGTTTAAGACCCTAAGTTTTACATGAATGGCCAATATAACATATTTCTCAATTTTGTTATTGGTCTAGGTTCATCTTGAGCAAAATATTATTTATATATTAATTTTGAGAGGTCATATAGCATGTGGTTAACAGCATAGACTCTAAAGCCAGACAGCCTGGGATCATGTCCCAGCTCCATCATCTGCCATTGTGTGATGCTGGTCAAATCATCCAACTACTCTTTGCTCCAGTTTCCTCATCAGTAAATGGATATAAAAATAGGACCTACTTCATAGTATTGCTGTGAGGATTACATTAGTTAATTGTGCAGTATAGTGCCTGAACCATAACAAACACTTCATAAGTTGGGGGTATTTTTGTTTTTAAGCATTTCATAAAACCAATGTGGGAAAATAAATCATGAGCTATCAACCCACCCTCCGAATGTATATAGATCCTGACCACTTCTTAAATCCCCTACTCCTAATCCACCACCACCTCTTGCTGGGACTTGTGCAGTAGCCACCTAACTGGTTCCCCTCTTATCACGAGCAGTCTCCACATGTCAACCCAAGTAGCTGTTCCAACTCCTGAGTCACATCACACCTTTCCTCTATTCAATATACTGCGTGGCCCATCATTTCATTCAGAATAAGAGAGTACAAGCCTTGGCTCATCCCCTGCCACCCTCCTCTCACCTCTCTGCTCCAATTCCTGGCATCTTGGCAGCTTCCTTAATAGCCTAGTTTATTGGCAACAACCTCAAGGCCTTTGTACTTTCTGTTCTTTTTTGCCTGATATGTTCTTCTCCTAGATGTCTGTGGGAGAGTGGCTTCTCCCTCATTCAATCTTTATTCAAACACCATCTTATCTGAAGAAGGGCTCTCTGGCCACAATCTCTGAAATATCCTTTCCTTCCCTGTTAAATTTATCTCTAACCTGCCTTATTTCCCTATAGAGGACTAATAGCCACCTGATATAGTATACGCTCATTCTTAAACTGACATATGACCTGTCTCTTGCTAACCAGCATTGGTGGTCCATGACAGCAACTATCTTGTTTTGTTCACTGCTGTTTTACAAGCTCCTAGTATGGTGCCTGCACATAGTAGATGCTCAATAAATATGTGTTGCATTAGTTAATGAACTGGCGTGGATGATACAGTAGTTTATATTGGACTTTCGAAGCACTTTTACATATACAGTCTTATTTGATCCTTGGAAATAAGAATCACAGGGGGACAGATTTTTTTTCTTGCCCCTACAACTACAAAGATTGGCTCAGATCCCAAAGGGGCTTCCACTTTTTCCAAAACCAAGTACCCTGACACCACTTTACTTTTGTACTTATGTCAAATATTACTATTTTATTTGACTGAGTTTAAGTTGCATCATTTAATGTACTCTTGAGATAAGCAACAGCATGGATGTATCTCAAGATAATGATGCAGAATGAAAGAAGACAGACCAAAAGAGTATATACTGTCTGATTTCATTTCTTCAAAATTCTAGGGAATGCAAATTAATTTATAGTGACAGAAAGCAGATCAGTAATTGCTCAGGGGCTGGAGGAAGGGATTACAAATGGCCCAAAGGAACATTTTAGGGTGATGCAGATAGTCATTATCTTCATTTTGGTGATCGTTTCATAAGTATATCCATATATCAAAACTTACCAAATTGTACACCTTAGATGTGTGCAGTTTTAAAAAATTTTTTATTTCCATAGGTTTCTGGGGAACAGGTAGTATTTGGTTACATGAGTAAGTTCTTTAATGGTGACTTGTGAGATTTTCGTGTACCCATCACCTGAGCCATTTCACTGAACCCAATTTGTAGTCTTTTATTCCCTCACCCCTCTCCCACCCTTTCCCCTGAGTCCCCAGAGTCCACTGTATCATTCTTATGCCTTTAAGTCCTCATAGCTCAGCTCCCATTTATGAGTGAGAGCATACGATGTTTGGTTTTCCATTCCTGAGTTACTTCACTTAGAATAATAGTATCCAGTGCCATCCAGGTTGCTGCAAATGTCATTAATTTCTTCCTTTTTATATGACATTCCATCATATATATATATATTATATATATATCACAATTTCTTTTCTTTTCTTTTTCTTTTTTTTTTTTTTTTTTTTTTTTTTTGAGACAGGGTCTCATTCTGTCGCCCAGGCTGGAGTACAGTGGTGTGATCTTGACTCACTGTAACCTCCGCCTCCCGGGTTCAAGCGATTCTCCTGCCTCAGCCTCCTGAGTAGCTGCGATTACAGGCACCCGCCACCAAGCCCAGCTAATTTTGTATTTTTAGTAGAGACAGGGTTTCACCATGTTGGCCAGGCTGGTCTCGAACTCCCAACCTCAGGCAATCCGCCCGCCTTGGCCTCCCAAAGTGCTGGGATTACAGGTGTGAGTCACCATGCCTGGCCTATACCACAGTTTCTTTATCCATTCATTGATTGATGGGCATTTATGTAATTTATTGTACATTATTTTGCTTAATAAAAGTGTTTTGAAAACAGAGAGATACCTTGCCCAAGGTCACACACATTTTTCTGCAAATCTTGACTGCAGTCCATGTCTATGGATTCCTGGTGTGTCCTTCTGCTTCCTGTGTTGCTTACCAGGTGGGTAATGAGGCTCAGGGTTTTAACAGTAATGATACCCATTTACAATAACATTTATTTATGTATTGCTCTGTGCTGAAAGGAGAACTTTGATTTTACAGTTTGAAGGTGTTCTCTATCACTTTTATAAGGCTCTATCCCTTAAATTTAGTGAAAATCAAGTAGCCAACATTGATTGGATAGTATTTGAGGAACTGCAGGTTAATAGCACTTTTATATGAACAAATTGAGAGAATTAAATGATTTGACCGAGGTCATCAAGAACAGCAGCTTTGGCACAGGAATTAGAAACTGGATCGCCCTTGCATTTTGTTTTTCAGCATAAAAGCTACATTTCTGTTCTCTCCATTCTTTATGGGCAAACTGTAACTCTTTTTTCCCCCAAAGTACCTAAAATAATCTGTTTCTCACAGTCCTTCGTGCGTGTCTTCTTTTTCTCGCTTGTGAATAAGGTGTACTAAATGCCTCCCAGCACACACAGGACTCAGTGTTATGTTCTTTTTTTCCTCTCAAGTCACCGTGTAAGAGAGGCACCACCTATTAAAAACAATATCCACAGACCTGAAGTCAGCAAAGATATCAGAATGTACTGTGCATGTCAGATTAGGGCTGAAATTCCAACTATAGTGTTTAAATGGGGACTCATTTTAATTAATAAATTTGGTCCTGACATGCAATTGCTCTTCACTTGATCAATATTTTGCTATTCAGATGGACAGTTTTTTTTTTTAATTTACTGCTGTGTGTGACTGAGTCCCTACTTAATATTCATTGACACAAAAGGATTCAAAGAGAAGTCAGCCTAACTCTCAAGTAGACAGAATAGAACAGATATACATGTGTTTTGCAATTACAAGGAAGGTATACTAATTTTGAGATACTTGAGATTTGGGGCTTTAAAAATAATTAATGGATCTTTATAGTTCAGCTTTACCTTTATTGGTTTATCCCTTTTATTGTACTTACATTCCCAAGACCCTTGGTTGATTATTTTACAATTGTGATTTTAAATGCATTTTGATACTAACTGCTACTTACAGGATATACTTGGCGAATTCTTTCACATATTAACATTACTCTCTGGTTTATCTATTATGAGAAAGTGTGTGTTTGTGTATGCATGTGTGTGTGTACATATACACACAGATATATAAATTTTCTTAAATTGAAACATCCTTTTCTATTATATTTGCAAGTATCACTAAAGAATCTGAGTCACACCTATTCTGGCAGAGAGAAAGAAAACAACGGGAAATTAAAGCTCCAATATGACTTTTTTTTTTTTCATTCGTGTCATGCCTCTCATCTAAGTGAGCACTAGTATGTTTCCTTGGGTCTTGCTGTAAACATTGAAAACTTTTAGTTTTCTTTGGATTTTGGAGACTAGATATGATCAGTAGGAAATCGCTAATGGGAATTGATGCTTTTGATTCCAGCCAAGCATACCACTGAGGTCACAGAGGTAACATCCAACTCGTACACAAAACATGCCTTATAAAACTAGAGCATCGCCGAGGGTGGGTTAGTAACGTCTGCAGAGGAACAGCCCTACCTGTGCTGCCAGAATCATCAGTGTAACCAAAAGTTGTTGTGTTTGCAGAATTCTAAAAGAAAGATCCTGTGTGATTTTTATGTTTGTTATAATTTTCCATTAAGATTGTGAGAATACCACAAAAATATTTGGTCCAAAAAAAAGAGAGAAGAAATCTGAGTCTTCCAAAAATATTTCTATTATTACTGGTGGCATTTGAGCCATGTCTCATCTGACTTGCTTGTCAGTCTTCAGCAATCATTTGGGACTATTTCGAGATTGGATGACCTCATGTTTCAGCTTTAATGCCACATTCCCCCTCAAGCTACTGGCCTATGTTGACAAAATGACTAGATGACTAGAAAGGGATTATCTAAAAGCACTGTTTCCAGTTCTTCTCCTGTCATTTCTCTTGGACCCATCCATTGATGCCTTCAATCCCTCCACTCCACAGAACTCGGGTCCAGGTCACAGATGACTCCATGGGTTAACCAGTGCTTGCTTCTCTTGACTGCCAACACATCACATGGTAGACCATGTCCCATCCTTAAGACACACCCGTCTCTTGGCTTCCTGGACATCTCTTCCATCTCACAAGCTTCCTTATGACCTCACTGGCTGGTCCTCCTGGGTCTCCTTTGTTGGTTGCATCTCATTTTCTCATCCATAGACACTGGCTTCTGCCCTAGACCTCATTGCTTCTCTATATTCATGCCATCGGTGTGAATGGATCCTGCCGCATGGTGCCAAATATCAGCTATAGGATGATGACCGCTGTAGCCTGGATGTGTCCTCTGAAATACAGATTAATAGTTCAGATCATCTACTTGACATCTCAACCTCAACAAGTCCAAAAAATGAACTTCTTATTTCCTCCAATAAAACTATCTCCTCCCACAGTTTTCCCCATCTCAATAAATTGTAACCCTGTTATGCTAGTTGCTCACAACAAAACCCTTTGCATCTTTACTCATCTTTCGATCTCATTTCATATCTAATCTGATGAGAAATCTCATTCACTCTTCTTCCAAAATATATGCACAAATCCAGCCACTTCTCACCATCTCTATCTAACCCTGCACTCAGGTCCAACCCACCAGAATCACTTTCCTGGGTTATTGCCTTAACTCCTGGTGGTCTCTTGAGTTTAGTCCTTGTCCCTTGTAGTTAATTCTTTTTGAGATGGACTCTCGCTCTGTCACCCAGGCTGGAGTGCAGTGGCATGATCTCAGCTCACTGCAACCTCCACCTCCTGGGTTTAAGTGATTCTCCTGTCTCAGCCTCCCGAGTAGCTGGGACTACAGGCCCAGCTAATTTTTGTATTTTTAGTAGAGACAGGGTTTCACCATATTGGTCAAGCTGGTCTCCTACTCCCGACTTCAGGTGATCCACCTGCCTTGGCTTCCCAAAGTGCTGGGATTACAGGCATGAGCCACCACGCCCAGCCCCGTAGTTAATTTTTAACAGAGCAGCCCTAGCCATTGACCTCATCTTGTCACACCTCTGCTCATAATCCTCTGTTGCCTTGCAGCTCAATCAAGAGCACAAGGGCCTCCACCATGTGATCACCTACCACCTTTCTAACCTCTTCTCATTCCATTTCTCATCTCACTCATTTCCCTCCAAACACAGTAGCTCTCTGCTGTTTCTGGAGCACATCCAGCATACTTTTGTCTCAAGAAAACTTGCTTTTCCCTTTGCCTCCTTCCCCCAGATATCTACAAGTCTCGCTTCCACACTTCTTCCAAATATCTTCACATCAGCAGGATGTGCAACTACTATGAATAAAATAGCAATCCGCCCACTTCCACCCCACTGCTCTCTAGTCCCCACACCCTGTTTTGTCTTTTTCCCTGTGTCTTGGCACACTCTACACTTACTTGTTTATGAGTTTAGTGTCTATCTACATCAATAGAAGCTATGATCTCTGAGCTTACCATCATATCCCCTCCTTTTAGAAGACTGAGGTACATGGTGGTATTCAAAAAATATTTCTAGAGTAAATGAAATCCATCTTTTACCATACACATTTTGTTTAAGTGTGAAGTTTAATGCAATACTGTTTCTCTGTAAATCTAAAACAGTCCTAAGTTTCATCAACAGTTCTCTATTCCTAAAGAATTTATTTAAGGATCAAGATAATAGTCCAGTCTGCTTTGCTTTAGTTGTTCCTCCTTGCATAAGTATGCCACATAGGTTGAATTATCTTGTCCTGTGGAAAGGGGACACAGACTATTATCCTCCCTTTTGTTATGCTTGTTATATAAGCATAATGTTTACATATGAGCTGAATTGCTATTATAGAAGGTAAAGCTGACAGAATGCACAGATGCTGGTAAGGGAAGCAGATTCCTTCCACCTGGGGTAGGTGCTCAACTTGTTTAATGCATGTTATGATTGGGGGTAGCTCAGTATGATGACTTTGCTTGATAAGTTCCTCAGGTAACAAAGCAGATGGGAGGGGGTACTTACAGGGTTGATTGCTTTTTTCCCAGTGCCTTGAGTTGGAAAGCCAACAATTGTCGTTTTGATCATGAGGCATTTAGGGGGACTTCTACCTCTGTACGTAATGGGGAGAGAAAGGTGATTTATGGTGAATCTGGAAGCAGGAGTTGTATTTTACAGGTGGTGATGGGAAGATCTGGGGACATGGACCCATCGGAGGATGGGCACCTTGTCCTTGCGGACTCGCCCCACCCACCACTCTCAGAGCTGTTCAAATGGGGCCCTGCATGGTTTCGCCACCCTCAGACGTTTGTTCTTTATTGTGTGATCTTGTGGTTGAGAACAGAAGTAACTCTTAAAAGGCAGCACCAGAACTTCAAAAGGAAATGGCTAGGAGGAAGTAGCCATGTGTGATGCCTCTTAAATGCCTCTTTAGAAGGTATCAGAGGAGAACAAAAGATAAAGGTACAACCAAAAAGTCTTCTGGAGTTTTTTAAGGATGGATTGGAAAGCTAGGTTTGTGAAGCCCAGCCTTGGAGATTTAAGTCATGGGAATGACTGCCCCCAAGATGGCTGCTCTTAAAGTCCCTGCATGGTTGGAGGCCCGGCAGTTTGGGGCAGCATGGTAGCCTGATCTCTCTCTCTTTTTTTTTTTTTTTTTTTTTTGAGATAGAGTCTCTCTGTTGTCACCCAGGTTGGAGCACAGTGGAGTGATCTCGGCTCACTACAACCTCCACCTCCCAGGTTCAAGCGATTCTCCTGCCTCAGCCTCCTGAATAGCTGGGATTATAGGCACCTGCCACCATGCCCGGTTAATTTTTGTAGTTTTAGTAGAGACAGGATTTCACCTTGTTGGCCAGGCTGGTCTCGAACTCCTGACCTCAGGTAATCCACCCACCTTGGTCTCCCAAAGTGCTGGGATTACAGGCATGAGCCACCACACCCAGCCACTTGATCTCTTGTTACCCTCCTTGCACCTGCACTTCCACTAGCAGTGACTCTTCTTTCCCACTTGCTCTTGGGGAAAACAAAAAAAGCATATAAAGATACACTTTACAGACTTTACAAACATTAGATAAGCCTTACAAACACGTTGTAAAAACCCCCTTCCCTACCAGAACACAAGCCACCAAATGACCTAGATCTGAACATGAGGCCAACAGATCGGTCTCAACCCCCTTCCGCCTTTGCTTGAGACTCACACACTCTTGCACACTCGCACACAAGACTGTGATCTGAGCACTCATCCCCAGCCTTAGAGAATTGGGCCCTTTTCAGTGCCATCTCTCTGGACCCTCAAAAGCAGTAGCTCCCTCAGGAACCCCTTTATTGCTCTGGCCAGGGCTGAGAGAAGGACATTCCAGTTCTCCCACAGGGGCAGGGTGTGTAAAGGCAGAAGACACAGACAAGGCTGCCAGCAGATCCACACCCTGTGGCGTGGGCCTGAGGACGTGGGAGGAGCTGTGCTGGGAACAGCAGGGAGACCCAGGGAGGGGAGTGGGCAGAGAGCCAGGGACTAGCCTAGGAAGGGATGATCCGGCTGGCTGCTGGCTTCAGGCTGCAGTCAGGCTGGATTTGCCTGAGAGTGTCCCCAGGGCAGCTGTACCCTGTCACAGGGGAGGAAACTTTTCTAACAGCCCTAGGAAAGCCTATTGAAAGCTTTCAGTAGTGAACCAGAGACTGAACAAATAACGACGTAATTATTACATAACAGTAACAGGAAAACTTGAGAGCGTAAATGGTAACAACAGTTGTTCCCCAATATATAAACCTTGGATACCCTAAAAGCAGCTCAGCGTGACTCAGTTTTTGCTACTAGCATAAAACCAAAAATAATCAGATCGCTGCAGAGGTAGAGGGTACTCAGGTATCCACCTCCATAGCACTACTTAAGAAATAAAAATAAAATAACCTGTTCATAGAGTGGACAGCACAACTTGAATGCCAAAAGGCAGAGAAGGTTCTGTTCCTGGCTTTGATGCTGACGCTTGGGAAACACCCCTTGTCTTTCTGCATCACACACAAGCCTGCCTGGGGCAAGAATCCAGAGGCTTGTATATGCCCATGTCTAAATATTTTTAAAGGTATAAATCAAGCTCACAAACTATTAGATAAAATGTGTTCTCTCCTCATACTTTGACAAATTTACCTTCACGATGACCGAGGATGCCAGATTTGATTTTAGACTTCTCTGAGCCCTCACAGTTGTGGGCTGGATCATGTGATCAGGAAGGGTCCCCCCCACATCCCAGCCTGCAGCAAGCCACCTTCCCTCCCCTTCATCCTCCCTCCAGCTCCCTTCCGCTTTGCAAGGAGGCTCAGGCACACGTGAGTGATTTTCCTCAACTACATGGGCAGGTTCCCTCCATGTGCCCTGCAAACAGCATTCTTTGGTCACCCCTCAGTATGAGGGGTGCATACACCAATGTCAGGCAAGGACTGGGGGACAAGGACTCCCTTCCCAGGCTCCTCCTCCATTCCACAGTTTGACCCTTATTCCTTCAGGACTTATACCCCTAATCCCTGTACTTCCATCAAGTCAGTCACAAGGATTTAGGGAAGCTGATCATTTCTATGAGAGCTGGCAATGGATGGATTAGGTTCCTTTATGTTTTCAGGTCACGTAAGAGATACAGCGAGTCTTTTGTTTTTTTTAAGACCTCCAAGATGAAGGCCAGCGTGATATGAATTTCCTCAAACTGCCCACACAGTCTTTCTCCCCACCCTCTGGGGAAAAAAATCTGAGCCTCCCCCTCAGATACCTAAGAAGAAGCTGAGAAAAATCTGCCCAGAAGAGGAACAGCTGCTGAGAGCCTGCCTCACCCTCCCTGGCTGGCCGTATTTCCAACTTTGTTGCCTTCTTCAGTAGATCTGGGGAACAAAAAAGCAAGGCGTGAAATTTGAGTGTTCCCAAGTCTCTCTCCATAGCTGCCCGTGAGCAGTGTTACCTTTTGATTGAGGCACTCACGCTTGAGGGCCACATGAATAAATGCACGCCTAAGTGTGAGGGTGGCAAAGACCAATCATGCACAGACTGATGGGAATTGTTTCCCTAAAATATTCCCCTGAGCTGCTAGAGAGGGGGCGATTTCCACGAGAGCATAGACTGATGCGGACTAGAATTGCTAGGACAGGGAACACCCGTGGAGGGCTGGCCATTGAGACACACTGGAGAGGAAGGAGACCATGGTGTAAAGTCTACGAATGAGAGTGAGGAAAAGGAAGAGGTGGGAAGAAGTGGTACCCAAGGATAAGGCTTTATGGAATCTAAGCATCCCACATTTACTGTTTTTAAAAATGAGCTTGAAAAAGTAGGGTGTCCGTCCTGTGAAATGGAATCCCACAGCCACAGGTCTGCTAACATTTGTTTATATTTGTTGTCAAAGAATAGCTTGATTTTTTTTTTTTTTTGGTTGTTAACATAACTTAAATGGAATAAAAGTATAAAGGAGCACCATGGTTTTCTGTCATCTCCTCTCCTCTTTTCTTTTTTCTTTTCTGAGACAGAGTGTTGCTCTGTCACCCAGGCTGGAGTGCAGTGGTACAATCATAGCTCACTGCAGCCTTGATCTCCTGGGCTCCAGGGTCCTCCTGCCTCAGCCTCCGTAGTAGCTGGGACTACAGGCATCTGCCACCACCAATAAAAAAAAATGCTGCTTTTTTTTAATTTTTTTGTAGAGATGATCTCATCATATTATTCAGGCCGGTCTTAAACTCCTAGCTTCAAACGATCCTCCTCCGTTCTTGGCCTCCCAAAGTGCTGGGAATACTGGTGTGAGCCATTGCGCCCAGCCAACACTGTTTCCTTTCCACTTGGAAAGTAGTTTATCCTGGAAATTCCTGGGATCCCGACTTTTGTTTACCAGAGTGGAAAAGCTAATCAAGTTGATAGTTCCCCAGTATCTTTCTCCCCCAACTTGAGGACCAAACAGGTTGTACCTTTTCAAAAAGAATAATTTTTTCCCAATAGTAGAAAATAAATCTTGAGCAATAAAATTTATACACTTCACATTGATGCTTTTTAAATCTACACGCAAATTACATAAAAAATAGCATTTCATGCTGAAAACTTTCTAAAGATATATTCACTCCTCTGTAATAACTACTGGTTATCACTACGTAAAATACCAATACTTTAGCACACAAGAAAAATTTTAGATTAACTCAGGCAGTTTCTCACTAAAGTCCATAATCTCTGCGCCTAAATCTGCTAATCACTGTAATTGAAGAAAATGCAGAAAGTATAAATCTCCTAGGGGGCAGTGTTTGTAACCTTTTTTAAAAAGAAATTACACCCAGAGTCTTTTTGATAGTTTGAAAACATGCACTGGAAACTGTTGCATATCCCTAAAAGGCCAACTTTTTTTTTTTTCCTGGGGGCATGATTATTTAACTTTTACATTTTTGTTCTTATCTTTAAGAAAATCTCTGCTGGGTGCGGTGGCTCACGCCTGTAATCCCAGCAATTTGGGAGGCCGAGGCAGGCGGATTACCTAAAGTCAGGAGTTTGAGACCATCCTGGCCAACATGGTGAAACCCTGTCTCTACTAAAAATACAAAAATTAGCTGAGTATGGTGGCAAGTGCCTGTAATCCCAGTTACTCGGGTAGCTGAGGTAAGAGAATTGCTTGAACCCAGGAGGCAGAGGTTGCAGTGATCACACCACTGCTCTCCAGGCTGGGTGGCAACAGAGCAAGACTCATCTCCAAAAAAAAAAAAAAAGAAAGAAAGAAAATCTCATTCTTTATGACCTTTGCTCTTTGCTTTCTATAACCACTCATCACAAGCTAAGGGCCATAACTACATCCAGATTTGGCCTCCTGAGTCAGATCTGAGTGCTCTGTGGGAGGGGAACTATTAAGACAGCTCTCTTTTGTCACTTTTAAAATGATTTTTCTTTAATTTTTTGAATGGAAAAAATACAGAAAACATAATATAATAATACCATAAACAGATGTTAGTGTCTGTTTAATGTCTGAGAGGCAGAATGGTACAGTGGTGAAGACAATTAGCTAGGTAAGTCACACAACTTACTTCTCTCTGCCTCAGTGGTCCTCATCTGTGAGATGGGGATAATAGTAGTGACCTCATACAGAAGATTAAATGAATTAATATGTGGAAGAGTTTGGATCAGTGCCTGGCACATAGCAAATGCTATATAGGTTTTTGTCAGATTTTAAAGAGAAAAACATGTTTCCATAATTGCTTGAACCCTCTTACACTTTTAAAGTAAAATATTGTAAAACCCCTGTACTTTCTTTCCCCATCCTTTGCCAGAGCTAACCACATGCTGGAGTTGGAGAGTGTAACTACCATGCAAATTTTGGGCTTCCACTATGCTCACAATGTATATTATTGTTTTGTGTGTTATAAAGCTTTACTTAAATAGGATCATACTGCACGTATCCTTTTATAAGTTTCGGTGTTCACTCAGCATTATGTTTTTGAGATTCATCCATATTGACAGATGGTTCTAGTTCATAATTTGTTACCGCTGTTAACTGTTCCAATGTATCAATAACCCACTGAGAACAAGCAGATGACAAACGGTGCTACAATGAGCTCCATGGAACAAGTGTCCACATGTGAGATTTTCTCTGTGATGGTCAGCTTAAAAGACGTAGCTAGGTATGGGAGGCACCTCTTCAACTTCATGGATAGGGTTCAATAGTGATTATGCAAATTTACACTCTCACCAGCAGTAAATAACAGGCTCTATTTTCCCACGTCCTCACCAGTACTTGAGGCTGTTATATTTTCTGACTTTTCTCTATGTGACGAGAATAAAATAGGATGTGACATTTTTCATTTTTATGTCCATAATTACTAACTTATTGGCCACTGGAGTTTCCCTCTCATTGAATTGCCTATTTATATCCATTTTTGGATATCCATTATTGTCTATTTTCTTATTGCTTTATAAATGTTCTTTAATTATTCTGAATGCAAATCCTTGGTAGAGCATGTGAGTTGTAAATATCTTCTCTCTGTGGTTTGTCTTCATTACTTTGTTTGCAATGTCTTTTGTAGTTCAAAATCCTCATTTCAATGCAGTTTAATTAGGTAATATTTTCCAGTATAGTTTATGATCTTTGTTTCTTTTTAAAGTCTTTCCCTGTACCAATACGCTGGGAGACAACACCATGTGGTGTTTTTAGTTTTTTGTTTATGCGAAGTTTTAGAGTTGAGCTTCTCACATGTATGTCTTTGGTCCATCAGGAATTGATTTTACTTATGGTGTAAGAAAGGGATGTATTTTTTACTTTTTCCATATGGAAAACCAATTTTCCTGACACTGTTTATTGAATAGTCATTTCTCTATGGGTTTGTATGACCTCTTCTGTCATATATCAAGCTCTCACAAAGTCTGTGTCTTTGTCTAGGCTCTCTGTTTCATTGCGTAGTCTTGTTCGTCCTATCCGTGTGCCAAGCCACACTGGCTTAATAGTGCTGATACCTGGTGGAGCAAGTACCCCCTCTTATTATTATTCCTCAAAATTGCCAGATTGATGTTATAAGTGGTTTTGTTTGTTTGTTTGTTTGTTTGCTTTGTTTTGTTTTGAGGTGGAGTCTTGCTCTGTCACCCAGGCTGGAGTGCAATGGCGTGATCTTGGCTCATTGCCACCTCATGCCTCCTGGGTTTAAGCAATTCTCCTGCCTCAGCCTCCCAAGTAGCTGAGACTACAGGCCTATGCCACCACACCCAGCTAATTTTTGTGTTTTTAGTAGAGACGGGGTTTTACCATGTTGGTCAGGCTGGTCTCAAGCTACTGACCTCAGGTGATCCACCCACCTCAGCCTTCCAGAGTGCTGGGATTACAGACGTGAACCATCATGCCTGGCTGTAAGTGGTATATTTTTATTAAACTGTATTCTCTATTTTTTCTAGTATTTCAGGTTGCTGTCGATCCTATATATTGATCCTGTATCATTCAGTTATACTGAATAGTTATAATAGTGTATCTGCAGGTTTCCTTACATTATTATATTGTCTATGAACAAGTACCATTTTGGCTATCTCTTTTTAATCCATATTGCCTTTATTTCTTTTTCTTTTATTAACCGTGCTAGTGAGTTCTTAGGATGCAGTGACAGCAAAAATTCCAAATTTTAAAACAATCCTTCTAACATTTCATCACTGAGCCTGATACTTGTTTGAGGTTTTTGCTAAACATAAGAACATTCTTTTTAATTTTTAAATTACTGGTTTTTAAAAAAGTTATGAATGTGTGTTGGATTTTTCTTAACATTTAGCTGACTCTGTTAAGATAAGTGTATAGTTTTTTTATTTATATTGCAGAAAATTTCAGGGCTGGACTGTCTAATGTTAAACCAGCCTTACATTCCTGAGATAAATTATTTTGGATCATGATGTGTTTGTTCATATATTGCTATATTTGCTTTACTAATATTTTATTTAGGGCTTTGGATTTGAATGTAAAATCCCTTCTTATTCTATGTCTTCGTCTGTTCTCATGCTGCTAATAAAGACATACCTGAGACTGGGTAATTGATCAAGAAAAGAAGTTTAATGGACTCACAGTTCCACATGGCTGGGGAGGCCTCATAATCATGGCAGAAGGCAAATGAGGAGTAAAGTCACATCTTACATGATGGCAGGCAAAGAGAGAGCTTGTGTAGGGGAACTCCCTTTTATAAAACCATCACCTCATGAGATTTACTCACTATCACAAGAACAGCATGGGAAAGACCCACCCCCATGATTCAGTTACCTCCCACCAGGTCCCTCCTTTGATATGTGGGAATTATGGGAGCTACAATTCAAGATAAGATTTGGGTGGGAACATAGCCAAACCATATCATTCTCTCTTTCTAATATCAAGGTTTATACTAGCCTTATAACATTAATTGATATTATAATATTTGATTTAAACCACAGCTCATCTTAAGTGTTAGAATTCAGATACAGTTATAGCATATTCGTAATTAGAATAGTGTTCCTCACAGCATTTTCTTATAATATTTTCTCCCTTAATTGTTGAGTAACCTTTGAGATGAAAACGAGGACTCAACTGATGTTGCTACAAGTTCTGTTGTGACTTTACATTATAGCTTCTTCATGGACAAGTTTCTAAATATCCATGCAAAGGGACAAGAAGACCTATTTGGAAGAACCAGGAGGATCACAGCACTGGAAATCAGCATCTTTCACTCAGTCTGAATTCCAGAAATCATCAATTGATTCTTTCAGCCATTGTTTAGAGAAATGCCTTGGGATGCTCATTTCAATGATATTAACATTTTACTTGAATCCCAATTGCACCAATTTGTCTGAAACAAAACAAAGTTAAAGGGGTAAGCCCCAGGGCTTTCTGTGGAGAATGAGTGCCTCCAAGCAGAACTCTGCCCAGTGACTGCCCTCTGTCAGGCGGTTATGGGGGGCAAGACTCCCTCACATATTACTTCCTATAGATTTAACTTTTTTTTTTTTTTTTTTTTTGAGACAGAGTCTCGCTCTATTGCCCAGGCTGGAGTGCAGTGGCACCATCTTGGCTCACTGCAAGTTCTGCCTCCTGGGCTCACACCATTCTCCCGCCTAAGCCTCCAGAGTAGTTGGGACTACAGGCACCCACCACCACACCCAGCTAATTTTGTTTTTGTATTTTTAGTAGAGATGGGAGAGATGGGGTTTCACTGTGTTAGTCAGGATGGTCTCGATCTCCTGACCTCGTGATCCGCCTGCCGTGGCCTCCCAAAGTGCTGGGATTACAGGTGTGAGCCACTGCCCCCGGCCTAGATTTAACTTTTAACATGTTCTTTCAGGGTGCTAACATAGGTTTCCTCACACTTACGAGTCTTTAAAGCACTTTTTTTTTTTTTGAGTCAGAGACTCAGTTTGTCGCCCAGGCTGGAGTGCAGTGGCACAATCTCGGCTCATTGCAGCCACTGCCTTCTGAGTTCAAGTGATTCTCCTGCCTCAAATTCCCAGGTAGCTGGAATTACAGGCGCACACCACCACGCCCAGATAATTTTTGTTTTTTTGTTTTGTTTTTTTGAGAGGGAGTCTTGCTCTGTCGCCCAGGCTGAAGTGCAGTGGCACCATCTCGGCTCACTGCAACCTCTGCCTCCCAGGTTCACGTGATTCTCCTGCCTTAGCCTCCCAAGTAGCTGGGACTACAGGCATGCACCACCACACACAGCTAATTTTTGTATTTTTAGTAGAGTCGAGGTTTCACCATGTTGGCCAGGATGGTCTCAATCTCTTGACCTAGTGATCTGCCCACCTCAGTTTTAGTAGAAATAGGGTTTCACCGTGTTGCCCAGGTTGGTCTCAAATTCCTAACCTCAAGTGATCCACCCACCTTGGCCTCCGAAAGTTCTGGGATTACAGGCATGAGCCACAGCACCCGGCCAAGGGCACATTCAAAATTGGAATTTAGCTTAAAATTATTATTGCCTGGAATTTCTCAGTCCTTCCTAAAGATTCGTCTAGAGACTCTCAAAGTCTTACATTGTCCTCAAGTATCAGGTCACTAAGTGAAATAAAAAAATAATTGACAGATAGATCATTCTTGAATACAGCAAAAATTTGGTGTTTACCCAATTCAAGATAAAAACAGTGAAATCCAAGAGTAAAGTTATTCCAAATTTTTTTTTTTTAAATCCAGACTTTCTGCAGAGAATGAATTTTCTATTATCTTTTTCTTCTTTGCAAGGCAATTGTCATCATTCTGCTTTGTCACCTACTTTAAAAGCTATCCTATAGGAAGGGACTTAACAGCGGGAGAGTTCTCTCTGGGATTTGAGAAGTTACTGACATCAGAAGGTATCCTAGAGCCATTTGAGGAACACACACACCCTTGTTCAAATTGCTGCTGTGTTTGAAACAAAATGTCAGCTGGTGTTAGGTAAGAATTGCTAACTTCTAAAGAATAGTGTCATTTATAGAACCACTGCAGGGGTTAGAACACAGAGGGTGACCAGAAAACACCTCCAAGAAGAAAGAGATTGAGACTTTTTTGATTGCTTTTGTACTCCCGAGTTCCTGGCACAGGCATGGCACAAGATGGGAACTTGTCTAGTGAATTAATGAAGCCATTTCTACCGGTGCCTCTAGGGTACCTCTAAGTACGTTATATTCTTTTTGGGTGTTGTTTTTCTGTTTTGTTTTTTGTTTTTGTTTTTGCTTTTTTTGAGACGGAGTCTCACTCTGTCGCCAGGCTGGAGTGCAGTGGCATGATCTTGGCTCACTGCAACTCCGCCTCCCAGGTTCAAACAATTCTCATGCCTCAGCCTCCCGAGTAGCTGGGATTAGAGGCACATGCCACCATGCCCAGCTAATTTTTGTATTTTTAGTAGAGACGGAGTTTCACCATGTTGCCCAGGATGATCTCGATCTCCTGACCTTGTGATCTGCCCGCCTCGGCCTCCCACAGTGCTGGGATTATAGGTGTGAGCCACCACGCCCGGCCTCTTTTTAGTTTTAAATCATAAGACTCTTGAATACAGTCTCTTAAAGATATGCTACTGTGTTAACTGTACTGGAATCTTTTGCTTACCTTAAATGTCAATGTCTTTCCCATTTCAGATGCCAATGTACATTCTACCAACTCCACTGAAAGCTTTTATTTGAGCAGCCCTTGGCTTATTTCCTCTGGCTTCAAAAATTACCCAGTTAACTGAGTAGGATTCCTAACTGGCCAGTCCATTTAGCGATTTTTTTAGATGAAAGTTTTAGATTTTAGTGCAGAAGTTGTCTTTGAAGATTATCAAATCAAAACATCCTTATTTTAGAAAGATGATACAGAAAATCATAAGGAAATCTGAGTGAACTTACCACCCTTCACATTTTGGTGTATAGTCATCAGGTATTTCAGGAGACTTAACTTGAACCTAACGAAACCAAGTTTCAGGCCCCTCTAAATATAAATGTTCACTTTCATACCTAAGTTTCTGTTTCAAATGTTGTATTCTTGTTCTTAAAGAGGCCACTCAAAATTGTGTAAGCTTCAGGGCTCACAAAATGTGGGGTCCATCACTGTCATCAAGGTGATTACTTGATTTGTATAAATCTAGTTCCTTTCTGTTTTATGATATGTTTTGTCATTTAATAAAATACAGTTTTTTCACATTGCCATATTCTCTTACAATTGCTTTTCATAACTGTTTAGTGTTCCAGTGAACAGATTTATTAAATGAACTACTTATTAAATCAATCCCCTATTGTTGGAGATTCTCCCTCACCTTATATTATTCCTACAATTGATACTTCATTGAGCGTCTTGGTAAGGATGTCATTGTGCCTAAATGTGTAAAAGTTGAATTAGTGCTTCAAACCACATGTGTACTTTGGGGGCTTTTGATACATTGACAAATAACCCTTCAGAGAAATGGTATCAACTTACTTTCCCAACAGTGATATGTGGGAGTATCCATTTTCCCATCCCTTGTCAGCACTATTTATTGTATCAACCTTTGCCAATGTTGTAGGTGTAAAAACTTACCTTGTTATTTTAATGTTAATATTTTTCATAAGCTGAAAACTTATTTCCCATCAGAAAATGCTATAAGAATCCTTTATATATTTAAGGCATTAGCCATTTGCCACTGGTATTGCAGATGGTGATCTGCATAGTCCTAAAATGGATTTGGAGAAACTGAGGCATTCAGTTTATTTGGAATTGTCACCATCAGCTGCCTGCAGAAGACGCCCTTCAGGGAAAATGGTATTGCTATTCCAAAAGGCAAGCATACATCATATTCACTTGGCCACATTACAGGAATAATTTAATGTGTTTCAACTAAAGGTATCTGAGCGTCTACTAGGTACCTAACTCTGTACTCTATCTTACCGTCTGGTGAGGGAAACTGTATACAACAAACCATAATGCAGAATTAAAAGCCATGCTTGCAGCCAGGTGTGGTGGCTCCACCTGTAATCCTAGCACTGTGGGAGGTCAAGGTGGGCGAATCACCTGAGGTCAGGAGTTCGAGAACAGCCTGGCCAACATACCAAAACCCCGTCTCTACTAAAAAAATACAAAAATTAGCCGGACATGGGGGCATATACCTGTAGTCCCAGCTACTCAGGAGGCTGAAGCAAGAGAATCACTTGAACCCAGGAGGTGTGAGGTTGCAGTGAGCCGAGATCGCACCATTGCACTCCAGCTTGGGCAACAGAGCGAGACTCTGTCTGGAAAAAAAAAAAGTCATGCTTGCAGTCTCAACAAAATACAATATGAGCACATCGGTGAGGTAAATTAATTCCTTCATTCCTGATGAGGAAATGATGGAGTAGTAATGGGGGAAGATTGTTCAGAGGATTTGATGTATATGTGAAGCAAAGAGGTGGTGAGAAGTGCGTGGCGCAGCGTGTGGGATGAATGTGCACCGTAAGAGGTCCAGTCCCACTGCGGTGCCCTAGCAAAGTGGGACGCTTCGGGAAAATAAGGCAGGAAGAGGAGTTGAGGTCACATGGTGAATATCCTTGGATACCATGTTAAGATAAAGATATTTTAGAAGATGTCCCACATTCTGGAACTGATTCTGAGACGCAAAAGATAATGAAGATGTGTGGGCACAAGTGTGACCTGCCAACTGCACCCTGCTTTTTGTAAAATGTGAGTAAGAGATCTTGGTTAAAATCCACGTTCCTTTGCAAAGCCATGGAGGTGAAAGAACCCTTCAGTGTTCAGGCTTCTCAGGGGGACACTGAACATTGCAAGGTTCATATCGACACTCACTCTGGCACAGGTTTCAGAGCTCAGCACCTCCCCCTCCCACCCCACACCCCCATGCAGCATGTGGATCCATTCTAACCCTGTGATGGCATTCCCTTCGGTTGAGGTAAAGATGGGAATCTTTTTTCTGAGCTGCACCCAGCACGCTTCAACATCTTCAAGCAGATGGTCAGCCTAAAAGTGTGAGGATAGCTCAGGTCGCCCTGAGAGGATGCTTGCAGGAGATGGACAGAGCTAAATGCAGGATTGCAGGAGAAATATGCTTCAAGAAAGAGAGCATGGCATCTATGAATTTGGCAGAAGTGGACATATAGCTTCTGCCAAATGATGAGTTGTAACTTTTAGGCAAATTGTTTGGACTTTCTGAGCTTTTATTTCCTTATCTGTGAAATGGGGTCATAGTATCCATCTGACAAGAGATACTGTGCTGATGAGATGAAATACATACACATGGTTTCTGACATACGGCAGGCATCCTATAAATGCATTTCTCTCATCCTCATCCCTTCTTCATAAAAAGGGAGTTTGGGAGGCAGAGTCCCCTGGACAACCTCTGGGAATCTGGAGCAGCCAGCACTAACTTGGAGCGAGGAAGCCTGTGCCAAAGCATGCGGAATCTCTAGAAACCATGTGGGCTTTTGTTCATCATCGTGCCAATAAAACGCCATCGGATATTAAGAGAATTCCTTCTGAGTCTAAGCATTTCTAAATACCTTTCCTGAATTGAGAAAGCAAACTGTGTAAAAGCCAAGCGTGAAAAGACTATTCTGTTTGCAAAGGCATTTTTCCCATCCTGCCTGGCTTGTCACGTTCTGTGACTGGACTCATGCACCCAGCTGGCAGCTGCACCAGCCAGACCCTGAGGTAACTATAGTTTAGGCCCATTTTTTTCCTACTCCAGAGACTACAAATTCTATTTCAAGCACACGCATGTACAGAATGCAGATGTGGGGATGAAAATCAGACCATCTTCTGGGAGCGAGGCTGTGATACTTAACTGTAGGGACGCCATTAGTGGCCTTTCTGCAGTGGCCTCGCCCAGGCATGGCTGGGGCATGGACCTCAAGAGTGGTTTTGGCCTTTTGATGTACCATAGCAATCCCATGGGACAATCACCACACATCCCACGTGGGGCCAAGACATTGCGTGATCTGTGATCAGACAGGCTTAAAAGGTATTCTCCGCATTCTGAGGAATTTGTAACAGCATGGAGATTCTGGAAAACTAGTTCCCTGAAAAAGCTGAGGGTCAACACAGGGATGAGTGGAGAGGGGACATGGAGCCCTTATGCCTGACATGAAGGGACTGCTGTAGTCAAGGAAACAGCCACTTCAGAATGTGTCTCTACTGTGGATACAAACCAAGGGCGAGGTTACTAGGCTGGTTACATCATCTAGCAAAAGCTCTTCTAGCTCAGACAGACCCACAAATGAGACATTCCTTTTCAATGACTAATAAATCATTCGTTTATTCATTCAACAAATATTTATTGAGAAACTACTATGTAACAGGTAGTCTCATAGGTACTAAGGATACAGTAGAAAACAACAACAAACTTTAAAAAAAAAATCCCTTAGCCCCAGTTACTTGAGAAGATTGCTTGAAGCCAGTAGTTTGAGGCTGCAGTGAGCTATGATCATACCACTGCACTCCAGCCTGGGTGACAGAGCAAGACCCCATCTCTTTAAAGATAAAAAACAAAAACAAAAACAAAAAAAAAAACTCTGAGCTCATGAAACTTACATGTTAGCAAGAGAAACTGATCATAAGCAATATCACTAATTAAAATATGAATTATAACATAGAGTAGAAAATGCTAAGAAAACAGACATAAAGCAAGTATAAGAGTAAGAAATAGTATGGAGAATGGCTACTAAAATTCTAGCTGAGGAGGCTAGGGAGGGCTTCACTGAGAAACCAACTTTATGGAGACCTGATGGTTTGGATAGGTATAGACCTAGATTGAAAATATTTCCCTCCAGGTTTTCAAAGGCATTGCTCCATTATCTTTTGGTTTCTGAAGTTCCTGTTGAGAAAGCTATTGCCTTTCTGATACCTGATCCTTCCTATGTGACTTTTTACCTGTTCTGGGGGCTTTTAGGATTTTCTGTTTTCCCCGTCTTCTGGAATGTCTCAGTGACAAACCTGTGTGTTGAGTATTTCATAAACTTTTACAATCTGCGATCTCATGTCCTTCAGTTTACAAGGAAAAAAGAACATTCTTATAATATTGTTTTGGAAAACTCTGTTTTTTCTGATCTCTTTTACCCAAATCTCCATTACTGGGGATCTGGGTGCTCTGACATGATTCTATGTTTCATATTGCTCTTCTCTCTTTTCCCATCTCTCAGTCTCTTTTTTTCGGAGGGGAGGTGGCTTCCACTTTCTGAGATTGCGTCAACTTTTTCTTCTTCACTGAATTTTAAAATTCTGCTCTCATGGTTCCTAGAGACTGATCTTATCCTCCAAATGCTCCCCCTTTTTCTGGACTGTTTGTTCTCTTCCGAGTTTCTTTTTCCTGTTTCTTTGGGTGTTTTCATTTGTGTTAGAAGCTTCTATAAAAATGTTTGTGACATCTTGGGAGTCAGTTAATGTAAGAGGGAGGCACGGTTGTAATTTTGGGAAGTTTTATATGTGGGTCTGGCTGCTTCGCTATGGGGTGACCAGACAGAATCTGAATATGACCCTCAAAAATCTGTTTGTCAGGCCAGACATGGTAGCTCATGGCTGTCATCCCAGAACTTTGGGAGTCCGAGGTGGTCAGATCACTTGAGCTCAGGAGTTTAAAACCAGCCTAGGCAACATGGCAAAATCCCATCACTAAAAAAAATATACAAAAAATTAGCTGGGTGTAGTGGTTCTCTCCTATGGTCCCAGGTACTCAGAGGGCTGAGGTGGGAGGATAGCTTGAATTCATGAGGTTGGGGCTGCAGTGAGCCCTGATCATGTCACTGCACTCCAGCCTAGGCAACAGAGCAAGGCAAGACTCAGTCTCTCACATACACACAAGTTTGTCTCTTCTCATGGGTCATTCAGCATTCCTAGAGGGGACCCTCCAGTGTCCTGACTAAGGGGCTGGCTCCTTTGCCAGCATTCGGTCGAGGGCATATCAGCCCCTTCCCCTATGCTTGGTCAGCCAGAATCCAGTGTGTTTGATGTGGACTCTTCCATCTTCTGTGGATGTGGTGGGTGGCTACCTGGCTGAGTGGGGTGGGAAGAGAGATGGACATTTGCTACATCAGTGGTCCCTAGCCTTTTTGGCACCAGGGACCGGTTTTGTGGAAGACAATTTTTCCATGGACAGGGTTAGGGGGAGATGGTTTCGGGATGATTCAAACGCATTACATTTAGCATGCACTTTATTTCTATTATTATTGCATTGTAATATATAATGAAATAATTATACAACTCACCATAATGTAGAATCAGTGAGCTTGTTTTCCTGTAACTAGTCAGTCCCATCTGGAGGTGATGAGTGACAGTGACAGATCATCAGGCATGGGATTCTCTTAAGGCGCATGCAACTTAGATCCCTCACCATGCAGAGTTCACAGTAGGGTTCACACTCCTATGAGAATCTTATGCTGCCGCTGATCTGACAGGAGGTGGAGCTCAGACAGTGATTCGAGCAATGGGGAGCAGCTGTAAATACAGATGAAGATTCCCTCGCTCAGCCATGGCTCACTTCCTGCTATGTGGCCCAGTTCCTAACAAGCCAAGGACTGGTACTTGTTTGTGGCCTGAAGGCTGGGGACCTTTGTGCTACACCATTTTAAAATCAAGTTCAGTCAGGCATCATGCATTCAACTCACTCTGCATTTCTACCTTCAGAAGGGTTGGGAGCCTCATTTCCTGAGTTTCCCTGGCTCTGTGTGTTTTATGTTGAGTTATTCCCTTGAAGGTTTAGGTATCAGCTTGCTCTTGTCTACTGTTAGTTCCTCTCTCATTCCCTTACTTCTTTGATGTATGCTTTTGTATCCCTTATTGTCACTTTAATGGAATTTCTGGAGGAAGCAGAGACAAATGTATTACATGGGCTGCCATATTGAACCGGAATTCATTCTTTTCTCTTTAGAGTCTCCCTTTCCAAAGCTTACTCCAGTGGTAGTAGTTCACCCCCAGTAGATTCTCACAAAAAGCAAGACTCAAATTCAGTGTCAGGATTGTGGATATCCTGTTTCAGTTATCTGTTTCCGAATAACAAATCACCCTAAGCATAGTGACTTCACATGACAGTCATTTATTTGCTTATCATTCTGCAATTTGGACAGTGCTTGGAGGGGCCATCTCATATCTGCTGGCATCAGCTGGGGTAGCTCACCTGGGGCTGGGGAGACCACTCCCAAGATGGCTCATCCACATAACCTCAGTGGTTCCAGCTGTAAAATGGGCGCTTAGATGGGGTGGTTCTTCAGCATGTGACCTCCCGTGTGGCTGGGTTGGACTCTTCAGAAGCTGAGTTCTGAAAGGAAACATCCCCAAACCAAGCTCACCAAGAGGACAAACTCCAGGGTGCAAACACATATCAAGCTTTCCTTTTGCATCCCACTTGCTAATATCCCATTGGCCAAAGCAAGTCACACAGCCAAGCCCAGAATCAACATGGAACAGAGCTGCTCTCCACAGATGGGTGACTGCTAGGAGGCAGGGTGCACTGGGGCTCACATACCCCCTGGGAACTCTGGGATCCTGTGCTTTTTCCATTTTATTTCTGAAACATTGAGGTGCCGGATTCTAGCACGATATGAACATTCAATAAATATGTATTAGAACCACAGAAATCTTGTTGCATTTCCACTGAAAATGTTTCTGAATGGACTAGACAGATTGAAGCTATGTAGCTTACCCATGGCTATAATGATTGTGTTCCTAGTTAATGAAAGACATGAAAAAAAATCACTCTATGAGGTCAGATTTCTAAATATACCTTTCCAAGGAATTAAGTATCGTCCTTTTTTTTTTTTTTTTAAGATGGAGTCTTACTCTATCGCCCAGGCTGGAGTGCAGTGGCGTGATCTCAGCTCACTGTAACCTCCCAGGTTCAAGCAATTCTCTTGCCTCAGCCTCCCGAGTAGCTGGGATTACAGGCATGTGCCACCACACCCAGCTAATTTTTGTATTTTTAGTAGAGATGGGGTTTCACCATGTTGGCCAGACTGGTCTGAAACTCTTGACCTTAAGTGATTCGCCTGCCTCAGCCTCCCAAAGTGCTGGGATTACAGGCGTGAGTCACCACGCCTGGCCAAGTATTGTCTTTTGCTTTAGGCTACCAGAGGTTTGCTTCTTGCATGTTTGTTTTTGAGTCAGGGTCTCACTCTATTACTTAGGCTGGAGTGCAGTGGCGCAATCATAGCTCACTGCAGCCTGCAACTCTGAGGCTCAAGTGATCTTCCCACCACAGCCTCCTGAGTAGCTGAGACTACAGTCATGTGCCACCACACCCAGCTAATTTTTTTTTCCAAAGAGATGGGATCTTGCTACATTGCCCAGGCGGGTCTCGAACTCCTGGCCTCAAGCAATCCTCTTGCCATGGCCTCCCAAAGCACTGGGATTACAGGCATAAGCCATTGCACCCAGCCCTTGAATTTTTGAAAATTAGGCTCTTTAACACCTGCTTGGACTTCAAAGAATGAAGGTGAGTACTTACACAATAACCAAACAGTGCATTCCTTGGAAATTCCAAACCTAGATCTCTTGTTACATGCTTGCCAAGCTTGTCCTGAACGTTCCTAAGTGCAGCAGGAAAGAAGTGGCTCAGCTTGTGCTGTGTCCCCTGAGTCTTGACCTGTGACTAATAACTGTTTCCTTTGTGTGCAGGGGTTCTCTATCTCCAGTATGGAGATGAAACCAAGCAGCTCAGGATGCCGAATGAAATCACAAGTGCAGACACAATCCGTGCTCTCTTCGTAAGTGCCTTTCCACAGCAGCTCACCATGAAAATGCTGGAATCGCCCAGTGTCGCCATTTACATCAAAGATGAAAGCAGAAATGTCTATTATGAATTAAATGATGTAAGGTAAGTTGTGACATCATTTTTTGCCTGCCATTTTGCCTTAGAGTTTTTTTTGGTTTTGTTTTGTTTTGTTTTTGAGGGTTTTTTTTTTTTACCACTATATTGCATTTAGAATGTTTTTTTGTTTTTTGTTTTTTGTTTTTTTTTGGTCCATCATATCCCTTTCATAGAGTTTATACCAAATTCTAATTTCTGTATATCCTAGTGAAGAAAGCAGATTCATTATCCTGATTGGTTGGGCTTATTTCACCCAGTCAGATGATTTCACTATCTCGTTTTCTACAATTCATTTACAGGGTATAGCTTATAAAAATGAGGACAAATTTCTCCCCCACAGATTTTTGAATGCTACATCTGAAAAGAACATTAGAAATGATTCAGTCCACCATTTTATCTAAGGGTTAGGGAAACTAAGGCCCAAAAAGGTAGCGGAGAGACCTGATCAAGGTCATAAGAGTTGTAGGCAGTACTTCATTCATATTGGAACTTTCCCAATTCCCTCTCAAGTGTTCTTTCCTCCATAGAAAGACCCTGTGGACATTTTAGGTAATGATCCCACTGGGTCGTTATTTACACATAACAAGTTAGAATAAAAGCAGTGGGCTCTGTATTATTTTCCATAAGAAAAGAGACTGAGAAGCATCTTCACTTTCCATTCATTTCTTAAAGAGTTGTCCTTTACCCAAAGATCTTACTTTCCAGGTGGCCTTTCCCCAGGGCCCCCAGTTGAATATCCTCCAAAATTAAGCTAAATGGACTCCTGCTATTGATGGGATTGAGAGTCAGTTAGAAATAAAAGCATCTCTCTCTCCCTCTCTCTCTCTCTTTTTTTTTTTTTTTTTTTTTTTTTTTTTTTTTTTTTTTTATGAGACAGTCTTGCTCTTTCGCCCAGGCTGGAGTACAATGGTGCGATCTCCGTTTACTGTAACCTCCGCCTCCTGGGTTCAAGCGATTCTCCTGCCTCAGCCTCCCAAGTAGCTGGGATTACAGGAGCCCGCCACCAGGCCCAGCTAATTTTTTTCTATTTTTAGTAGGTACGGGGTTTTACCACGTGGGTCAGGCTGGTCTCAAACTCCTGACCTCAGGTGATCTACCTGCCTCGGCCTCCCAAAGTGCTAGGATTACAGGTGTGAGCCACCGTGCCTGGCCTCATCTCTCTTTTTTTGAAGACAGGGTCTTGCTCTGTCACCCAGGCTGGACCTCACTGGCACGATCATGTCTCATTGCAGCCTCGACCTTCTGGGCTCAAATGATCCTCCCACCTCTGCCTTCCGAGTAGCTGGCACTACCGGCACATGCCACCACATCTGGCTAATTTTTAATCTTTTGTAGAGACAGAATCTCCCTATGTTGCCCAGGCTGGTCTGAAACTCCTGAGGCAAGCAATCCTCTAGTCTCGGACTCCCAAATGGTTGGGATTATAGGCGTGGGCCACCACACCTGGCTCAAAAGCATCTTTATTGTCATTTTGGTGTCATGTATACAGTAGAAAGAACTCATTTGATCTGTTCCAACCAAACAACCTGGAAAACAGGACTTAGATCAACACAAGCAATCAGTTGCTAGTATGGTCTCTAAACATTTTAGAACTCCACAGATTATTTAGTGACTAATCCAGCCATTTCATTTTATGGAACCAGAAACTCAGACGCATAAAATTTGAGGGACTTATTCAAAAGCACACAGCCAGCTAAGTACCAAGCTCTGCCCCAAATATGGCTGCTCACACTTCTTGGTCAAGAACTTTTTGATTCCTTCGAATGTTCCCTCACCAAATCACTGGAGGCAGAACTTGGGGTTTCTGAGTCCACACCCTGGGGGAATAGCAAGTTGCCCTGTTTCTTCATCATGGAATTAATGGGTACCACTTTTAAAAAGTATGCCTCTAGTGCATAATGAATGTAAACTGATCTGTATCTACCAATGATCACAAATGACATATTTAGGCATGTGCCCAGGTGTATGAGTAATTTAGAACTTTCAAAGTTTGACACATGCCTCAAGGTATAGATACTACATCTGTTTCACAACCTTACAGCTTTTTAAAAATGTATTTAAATATTCATGGGTACCCAAAAATTCATGTTTGTTTTTAAACTAAATTATTAATCAAGCTGTCACCAAAAGAAATTTTTTGCATTCACAAAGCGTAAACTTGAAACATGAAATAATCACATTATATTTAAAGACAATGTTTGTAGTAATATAATCCCACGTACTGTTTTTACATGGAGCTGCCAGTTACAACAATCATCTTACATTTCTGCCTTTGCAATTAGAGGAATTGAAGGACACAGTAATAGCAAGTAAACATGCAACTTAGGGAAGCCACACTTGATTATGGAGCTCAAGGCTGATGAGGTTATTATGAGTAATTGGGCCTCACTGTCTTGCAGCCTGTGCAAGGATTTTTATATTACAATGAGTCACCATTTTCTAGAGCTTTTCTCAAGCTTCAAAGTATGGCTACTTTGCCTTCTTTTTTACATTGTTTGGGAAAGTCGAGAAGTAGTCACAAAATAAAAGAAATGAGAGGGAGGAAAAAGAAGAAAAGGTCATGATTCTCCTTAATGGAAATCTAGTTGATAAAATAAATGAAACCATCAGTCAATATGTTGATATTTGTGAAAATGATGATCTTGTTGATCCGTAAGTTGTAGTAAGGATAGCCTAACTTTTTTTTTTTTTTGAGACAGAATTTCACTCTGTCGCCCAGGTTGGAGTGCAGTGGCATGATCTCAGTTCACTGCAGCCACCACCTCCTGGGTTCAAGCAATTCTCATGCCTCAGCCTCCCGAGTAGCTGGGACTACAGGTGTGCGCCACCACGCCAGGCTAATTTTTGTATTTTTAGTAGAGATGGGGTTTCACCATGTTGGCCAGGTTTGTCTCGAACTCCTGACCTCAAGTGATCTGCCCACCTCGGCCTCCCAAAGTGCTGGGATTATAAGCGTGACCCACTGCTCCCAGCTTGATAGCCTAATGTTATTTTTTAAAAACTCTCATTTAAAATATTTAAGTGGAAAGATCACCAATTTAAAAATTTGTCTGTAATTTTACTTTTCAGTTACTTTGATTTAAATAAAAAAAAGAACCTAAAAATGTTCAAATGTAGACAATGTTTTATTTGGTGATGACAGTAATGTTTATGCTATGTGAGCATATGCATGTCTCCAAAGAATTATTCTATTTCTTGATTTTATGCATTAAATGCCTTGATTATATTTTATTTGAATGGTAGAAGAAATTTTCACCACCAGCATTATATAAGACAAAAAAAAAAAAGGCTGGGCGCTGTGGCTCACGCCTGTAATCCCAGCACTTTGGGAGGCCAAGGTGGGCAGATCACGAGGTCAGGAGATCAAGACCATCCTGGCTAACACAGTGAAAACCCGTCTCTACTGAAAATACAAAAAATTAGCTGGGCGTGGTGGCGGGCACCTGTAGTCCCAGCTGCTGGGGAGGCTAAGGCAGGAGAATGCTGTGAACCCGGGAAGCGGAACTCACAGTGAGCCGAGACGGTGCCACTGCACTCCAGCCTGGGCGACAGAGTGAGACTCCGTCTCAAAAAAAAAAAAAAAAAAAAAAAGACAAAAGAAAAGTATCATGTAGATTTCAACTGGAGACAGTGACTTTAATCTTCTAAGTTCAGAGACAAATTTCACTGCACTTCCTTCAGTGTTTCTGAAGCGTGAGCATATTTGCTAAACAGTTGCCTATCTCATCATTGTGTTAGGCTCCTCATATTTTCCTTAGGGAAATGCTACCGAGAGTTCAGGTCAGAATATTGTGTTGTAAATGTTGCCACAGTAAATGCAACCCCGGCCTTTACTGTTGGTTCATCTCAGATGAATATGTTTCTAAAGTCATGATAAACCAACCTCATGCATTTTAAATACCTCCAGAATCACAGTTAGTCTTTTTCATGGCTCCCGTGAGGTTTTCTAGTTTTTCACGTCCTCGCCTGTGACTCCTTCCTCTGGCCAAATGGGGAGCTCCTTTAGTGAAACCCCACATCCTTACCTCTGTGAGTCTCCCCTTCATATTCACCGAGCCCCCTTTAATAACAGGGCTGCTGGTTCCCCCTCAAGCCGACTCCTAACAAGCTACTGGAGCAACCGTGCAAGCTTGGGCTAGTCATTGCTTCAAAGCAATTACTGGCGGATATTTAAAGGAGAGAGAGAAGACTAGTCCAAGAATCCTCCACTTCAGTTAAAACAGAAACACAAGCCAGTAATCCCAGTGATTGGGTCAGCCCACTAAATGAGGCTGCACCTGGAAGAGAGGAATTCTTCCTCCTGCACACATTTCTCTGAGCTAGCCCAGCCGGCATTGGAAGGGATCACAGTGTAGACAGAGCCAAAAGGGCCTTGGGTGGCCCTTCTGCTGATGAAAGCTGAACATGGAGGGAGAGAGACTTCATAGATATTCATGTGCTCTTCGATAATTTTAAGGTAGGCTCTGATCCTGTCTTTTGCTACGTTATGACACCTTGGCTCTAAGAGCTGGGTTCAGAGAAAAAAGAAGAATTTACCTGCTGCTATTTCTTCACATCCAGCAATTCGATTTGTATATAGAAAAACTAATTTTCTAACCCACTATGGAAGGAAAAAAGGCACGGTAAAGATATTAGATCTTTGTGGTACTGTTTTTTTTTTTTTTTTTTTTTTCTGGACTCCAGATACCTTTTCTTTCAATTGCCGAAAGTGTTTGAAGGCAAAAAAAAAAAAAAAGAAAGAAAAAGAAAAAAATCTTCTTTCATGTACATTCATTAGATAAGCAGCAAACCAGGTGTTTGGGAAAAGTAAACAATTAAATATTTAAATATTAACCAAATCTCTTTGAATGTATTGTAAATATTGGAACTTTATTGTTTTTTTTTTAAAGCCTTAGCTTTCCATACTCGGAATCTTGAAAGAAAGTTCATGCTACCCAACATTTATGGGTGGGGAGCTATACTGGAGCAATAATACTTTCTTGGGGAACAAGAAAAGGAGAGAAAAGCTGAAGTCATTTTTCTTCTTCTTTTCCGTATTTATAATTGCCTATTTTATGGTCACATAGCTTTTGACTGGCGTACTGTAGATAGCCTTTGGATTGTCTGTTCATGTTTTTTACCTGATCTTTAAGGGCAGGCTAAGGAAATGGCCAAAGTCAGGCTTCTTTCATCTGCCATAGTTATCGATGTTTTTGATTCCAGGAACATTCAAGACAGATCACTCCTCAAAGTGTACAACAAGGATCCTGCACATGCGTTTAATCACACACCAAAAACTATGAATGGAGACATGAGGGTAAGTGTTTCTGTCCTATTTTTACTTATCTTCAGTGGGTCAAAGCGTCCCTCCTCTTGCTTGTACTCCTGATGTAATCAGAACTCTACAACTGAGTTTTGGAGGGTTCTCTGCACTCATCTCACCTAGTGGATCATTATTTGTTCTTGGTAGAGAAGTAAGATTTCCTGGTTATTTAGGGCAAAGGGATTAAAATAAGGCTGGACACATCCTAATTTATCTTTAAGCAAGGAGTTATGTCCTTACTTTAAATGAATTCTGAAAATCTTCCTATAAAAGGGTCCCTGGTCCACAATATATTAACTGACTCAGAAGATCTCTTGCATTTCTTTTCTCCAATTAAAGCAAACCTAACATACAAAAAGGCAAACAGCAAGGTGCACAATTGCATGGAAAATCTATTCATATTCTTACATTAGCTCTTCCAAGTTCTAACATTCTAATTCAATTTCTCACCTTCTAATTCAGGAGCTACCCTGGAAGAAGTTCGTTGTTGTACTGTCTTAAATATTACCATATCCTCTCTGAACCATGCTGAGGTCATAATACAAAAATCTGCATGATTTGGGAACTAAAATTCTCTAGCTTTAGATTGTCTCAGGAGATTATCCAAACATTCAAAGCACACAGGGATGTTTTGAAGAAAAAAGAAGGAGAAACTGAAAAAGCAGATTTTAAGATCACATTAATGCAGGTCCACTAGAAATTGAGTTTCTAAAAATAAGGCTACATTCCTCTGTAGCAAAACTGGGAGGTAAAAAGAAGATTAGCTTCTCAGCTGTACACCCCCTACACACACACACACACACATTTGGAAGACACTGTGCCATTTTTTCTCATCTTTTCTACAGATTAGCACTTGGCTGGATGCTCAAGTTTAACTAGAAAAAAAAAAAAATAAATGATTACCTTTTATTGCCAAAGAAACCCAGGCACTGTTCTGTCTTGGAGCTGCAGTTTTGTTCCTGAGCGAGGCTGTCTCTGCTTCCTGATAGTACATATTAGTTTCCTGTTGCTGCTGTAATAAATTAGGACAAATTCAGTGACTTAAAACAACACAGATTTACTCTCTTAAATTTTAGAGTCTGTAGACTGAAAGTCTCTCTGGTCTGACATAAGGGGTCACCAGCAGGTATGCATTCTTTTCTGGAGGCCCTAGGGAGAATCTTTTCTTTCTTTTTTTTTTTTTCCCCCAACTTCTAGAGGTCATCAACATTTCTTGGTTTGCTGTCCTCTTCCTCCATCTTCAAACCCAGCAAGATAGCTTCCCTTTGACCCTGCTTCCATGCTCACATCCCTAACCCTCCCACGTCCACTTTTAAGGACACTTTAAGGACATTGAGCCTCCCTTATCCTCCAGAAAAATCTCCCTATTTCAAGGTCAGCTGACTGGCAATCTTGACTCCCCCTTTTCCATGTAACCTGATGTAGTCACAGGTTGAGGGGACTAGGATGCAGACATCTTTCAGGGACCAGCATTCTGCTTTCCATATGGGGTAAGTTTAGAACCATAAAAGAAGCCAGCAGATCTAGCTGAAAGTGCTGGGAGAAGATCTGTCCTTCTGGACTGGAATATGAATGACGACATTGTGGGATCAGAGCCTACGCTTCTGGAGGGAAAGGCCTCTCACGTACTCAACTGCTGTTATTTTTGTGTCAGAAATGATGTGTGACTTGAATTGAAAGCTGTGTCGCTACTTCAGAAATTCTAGGATTTTCAGCCTTATTTTGCCAGTTATACTTTATGTGTAAACCAGAGCCACATGGAGACAGATTGAGTCATGCCAATCGTGAAGCATGGACTAAATATTACAGCACCATTTGCCTTTTATTACTCTGTTATTCTGTTTCTTGGAGACATTCATCAATGTCTTCGCTCCTTGAATATCTTTATTTTTTGCTATGTCTAGCCTTCACCCTGGAGTTCCATGGTGCTGAGAGTTCTGTTCCTATCACATAGAGCCATTTCCACACCGGTGCCCCAGAATCGCCTCTGAGAATCTTGTCTGTGGCTGGAAATACATCTGTTTTAACCCTCCAGCAGCTCTAATACCTACGTAAGGACCAGCAGTGAGGACTGAGAGAATCGAATATTGACCGTATGAACAAAGCTGATCAGGATATGCAGAACATGTGCCGTGGGTTTCTGCAGAGTGGTTCTGTTCTTACTTGAGGTTGAAACCCTGCTGATCACTTTTTCTGGGTTACCCAGAGCCTACTTTAAGCCCTCATTTTGTGTGTGTGAGAAATTCAATCATTGTCCCCAAATGAAGGGACAGTAAATGTTCACCATCTAACCAGCAGAAAAGCTTTTGTGTTTCAATGCAGATTACTTAGAAATGAGAAATAGAAAGCGGTTTCAAAGCCAGCTAGGTGTGATCATGCCTGCAGTTTGCAACTTGGTTCCTGTTCACAGATTGCAGACACTAAAAGGCATGGAATTCAGCTGCCCTCACCTTTTGGCTCTGCAGGTTGGAATTCTTTTTCCTTTCTTGATGAATGTGGCTGCATTGCCATTAAAGGGCAGGAAGCTTTGTTGAGCCCTGCCTCTGGAGTCCAGCTGCACAACCCACTGCCCATGGTGGAGAACAGAAACAGAGAACAGAGCAAGCATCAATTGTTGTAGACTAAACCACGCTGCAGGGTGGGGTTAGGGAACTCCGTCCTCCCTTATGTTTGCAATGTGAGCGTGGCCATGAAGGAATTAGATGCTGACTACTCACATGAGTCAGTCACTGCAGTCCTGCCCCTGATGTCATTAGACCTCACTCCCCAGCCTCCAGAGACAGCCTGGCACAGACCTCCCAGCTGCCTGCTTATGACCAATAAACATGCATGTCATGAAAAACATCAGTTGGAATAAGCAGAGGGGCAACAAAAGTCACACCAGAACTCCTCAGGGGCTTCTGAGACTTTCCTTAACCAATGAATGTAATATCTTGCCTTTGAAAGAAAAGAAAATGTAAAACTCTCCATCTAAAACAGTCTTCCCAGAGCGGTTTTATGATTGGAAATGTGTTACTCAGGAAGCGTGCTAGACTAGGCCTCAGAGTGTGCGTGGAATGCATGCTTGGTGGGGAAAACGTGTACTAAATTTTCATCTAGCATCTAGCTGAGCATTTTTGAGGCTAGTCTGTCTAAGGAGACTTGTGGTTCTCGGCTGGAACTCAGCATACCTGGCTCCTGTTTCTCTACCCACCACCCTGATCTAATTTAATTGCATGGCTTTTGTTTCCTTACATCAGATAGGAGCTTTGATAATTCAGTTCCCAAGGGACTGAGCTCACCATATGGAACAGGCCCTTTTGCAAAATTTATATATGTACTCACAGGGTTTTAAATTCACAAATGTACAACTTGAAGATGGAACCATTCCATTTCATGACTCTCAAAAAGTACACGTTTTTCCATACCAGCAGTTTGTTGAAGGAACTGGACAATTCTGCTTTGAGGGTGACTTGCTAGTCACCAAACCTGGTGGCTTTTTCATAGTGTGGGGGCTTCTCCACCTTCTTGTGTGCTTTAAGACAACTTTCCAAGACTCTCTGCTCTCATCATTTAATACTCTCCCTCTTCTCTGCTTCCTTTAATTTCTCTTGCATGTCTTTGATTTTTACTTGTATATAGACAATTACCAGATTGGCCCTACCTCTTAAATTATTCCCCAATACCCAAGGTAATTACTGCCTCCCACCCCTCTTCTACTGATCTTTGTATTTGACACCAGTGAATGGTCTCCTTATAAATCATTGGTCTCCATGTCACTTTTGTGTCTAAATACCTTGTCTGCATTCACAGACACCTCAGCTTCCTTCATTCTCTAACTCTTCTTCCTCTTGCCTGTGTTTAAGCAGGCTTCTCTAGTTTGGAGTTTATTTGTTTTGTTTTTTTTAAATTTACTCTTTTTTATCTGAACCTTTGCACTTGTGATTTTTATCTTACCACTTGTTTGACTATTACATCAGTGTGGTTGACCCTTGAAGCCATATCCCTAACTCTGCCATCTCTAGAATTCAAGACCCAAATGTTCAGCTTCTAAGTGTCTTCATATGGAGATCATTTCTGTGGTTTCCAATGCATTCTGTTGAAGAAAAAATTCCTAATCTTTTTTCCACTCAAGTCTATCCTTCTTGATTACCTTTTGAAGAATGGAGGGGCTATGATGGGGTATGTGTGTATGTGTGTGCACATGCATGTGTGCCTGTGTGTGTATGCATGCATATTTTGGGACTGTGGGAGGAGGGATGTAAAACATCGAGTTATCAATGATTCTTCTCTTGCCTGACCTTTATTCTTCCATGCATCCAGCTGGTCACCAGAGTTCATCCACTCCACTCTGCAAGGCCTCTAACAGATGACCCTTCTGCCACTGCCTGTACCAGTATTCTTACAATAGCTAACTTATTTGAGCATTTATTAAGCACTTTTGTGGGATTTTTTTTTTTTTTTTTTTTTTGAGAGGGAGTCTCGCTGTGCCATCCAGGCTGGAGTGCAGTGTTGCAATCTCGTCTCATTGTAACCTCTGCCTCCCAGGTTCAAGCGATTCTCCCACCTCAGCCTACTGAGTAGCTGGGATTACAGGCATGCACCACTATGCCTGGCTAATTTTTGTATTTTTAGAAGAAATGGGATTTTTCCATGTTGGCCAGGCTGGTCTCAAACTCCTGACCTCAGGTGATCCATCCGCCTCGGCCTCCTAAAGTGCTGGATTTACAGGCGTGAGCCACCATGCCCAGCCCATAATAAAATCTTTTACAAAATAATAAAAACTTGTTTTTAGAGCCCAAATAAAAGACTTTCTACTCCAGGAAGCTTTCGCTAATGCTCTGTCAGAATTCATCTTTCCCTTTTGGGGGCCTGTTGCACGTTCGCTTTGTGTTATAATCATTTAGCTGTGTGTTCATCTCATGCAAAAGACTGTACACTCTTCAAAGCCACAAGCCATATTATGTGATGATTCATCTTCACGTCCCTCCAAAAACCAGTCATGGCATCTTAACCCCTGGTGAGTGCAGAGTAAACACACTTGTTAAACAGGATGCGCTGAGTGTCCTACTGATGGTCCTACAAATGCCATATTATTCATTTTCTATCATTAATGAGGACCCACTGTAAAAATATCTCTCTGTTCTCATCACCAGAAATAGTTGTGCTTCTCCTGGTTTATTTTTATCATATGGACACTTTGAGTCTTGTAAGTGATCATTTTCCCTCTTTGTGTTGCTACTCTAAAGCTTAGAATTAAATCTGTGGCCCACCCACAGCAAGGGTACAGGCATTTGTGGCGTGTGTTTTGTGTGTTGGCTTCATTCCTGGACTCTCTTTTTAATTCTCCTACTTTCATCTTCCTTTGGTTGCACATTCTACTTTGACTTCTTTTTTCTGTAAAACTGTAAAAATGTATAGGAACTCTATTAATTTCTTGGTGCAATCTATCAGGATATAAATAATATTCATTCTCTACCATCGTTGTTCTAGATAGAAGATAGCAAACCTTTTTGTGTCTGCAGAGTAGGCAGTGTGTTAAGTACTTTACATATTATTTAAATTAGTCAGTAACTCTGGCAAAGTGGGTATACTGACTTCATTTTCACAGGTGATAAAACTGAAGCCAAAGAGGTCTTTCCCAAGCTCACGCATCTGATCAATGTCGGACACTGGATTTGAACTTGTTTCTGCTTGTTTATACACAGCCCACAGCCTCCCTTCCTTGATATTTCCATTTAAGTTTTGCAATTTTGAAGTGATGTTCCTACTAAGACTTTAGAACACACAAAATATCCTTTATTAAACATTTGTTTCATTTCTTTTTTAAATTATTATTATACTTTAAGTTTTAGGGTACATGTGCACAACGTGCAGGTTTGTTACATATGTATACATGTGCCATGTTGGTGTGCTGCACCCATTAACTCATCATTTAGCATTAGGTATATCCTAATGCTATCCCTCCCCCCTCCCCCCACCCCACAACAGTCCCTGGTGTGTGATGTTCCCCTTCCTGTGTCCATGTGTTCTCATTCTTCAATTCCCACCAATGAGTTAGAACATGCGGTGTTTGGTTTTTTGTCCTTGCGATAGTTTGCTGAGAATGATGGTTTCCAGCTTCATCCATGTCCCTACAAAGGACATGAACTCATCATTTTTTATGGCTGCATAGTATTCCATGGTGTATATGTGCCACATTTTCTTAATCCAGTCTATCATTGTTGGACATTTGGGTTGGTTCCAAGTCTTTGCTATTGTGAATAGTGCCGCAATAAACATACCTGTGCATGTGTCTTTATAGCAGCATGATTTATAAGCCTTTGGGTATATACCCACTAATGGGATGGCTGGGTCAAATGGTATTTCTAGTTCTAGATCCCTGAGGGATCGCCACACCAACTTCCACAATGGTTGAACTAGTTTACAGTCCCACCAACAGTGTAAAAGTGTTCCTATTTCTCCACATCCTCTCCAGCACCTGTTGTTTCCTGACTTTTTAATGATCGCCATTCTAACTGGCGTGAGATGGTATCTCATTGTGGTTTTGATTTGCATTTCTCTGATGGCCAGTGATGATGAGCATTTTTTCATGTGTTTTCTGGCTGCATAAATGTCTTCTTTTGAGAAGTGTCTGTTCATATCCTTCACCCACTTGTTGATGGGGTTGTTTGTTTTTTTCTTGTAAATTTGTTTGAGTTCATTTTAGATTCTGGATATTAGCACTTTGTCAGATGAGTAGGTTGCTTAATTTCATTATACATCTCTTTCATGGTATCTTTTTATATTTAATTTTGCTTCATTCTCTTCTCTTCTGAGCACACTAAAAATATATCCATTAAAAAAAGAAAAGAAAAGAAAAAGAGTGAGTTGCCCATTTAGTATGTGTGTCTGCAGTGGCCACTGAACTCAGAGCACTTTTTCTCACAGGGCAGTGTTCTTGTTGAGAAGAGGGGTTTGGGATTCAGGGAGTATCAAGTCATCCCGTAGTAACAAAAGAATCCCACAGAAATGGAAGTTTCAGGAAACACTCCTAGCTGATTATCTATTTAGAGATCGTTTTTGACCCACCTGTAATATCCCCTTCACTCATGCAATGACAACGGTATCAATAACTAACATTCCTGACGTGCTTACTCTGTGCCAGTCACCATACTGAGCAATTTGCTTGTATTTACTGCCATTTGATTTTCACACCTATACAATGTGAGAGAAGTTCTTATTATTCTCCTGTTTCAGAAGTGGAAGCTGAGGCTTAAGAGAGGTCAGTGTGTTTGCTCAAAGCAAACCCAGCTAAAGAGGAGTGGAGCTGAATTTAGAGCCAGGCAGGCCAACTCTAGAATTGGCCTTTGTAATCATGCCTGTGGTCACTACCGTCCGTCCTTTCCCACCACTGTCTTCATCAGCGTGTCCATGAGTCATCGCCACATGTCCATGGGCCGCTCATTTCTGAAGACCTAACCCAGAAGCCACTCTCTTCATCAAGCCTCTCTCACTCTTCTCTTTCCAAACCTCACCACTCACTGTCCCTTCTCGAAACTTCCATAGAATTTCACCTCCCTGCCCCGCTCTCTTTGTGCACTCGCCTTTTCCTGCCTGCACTGAGTTATTGATGCACGCATCTTTTTCTTTTCCTTTCACCATTTTATTCTTTTTTTAATGAATGATTTATATATTTATTTATTTATCTATTTATTTTATACTTTAAGTTCTGGGGTACATGTGCACAATGTGTTATATATGTGTACATGTGCACAATGTGTTATATATGTATACATGTGCCATGTTGTTGTGCTGCACCCATTAACTCATCCTTACATTAGGTATATCTCCTAATGCTATGCCTCCCCACTCCTCCCACCCCACGACAGGCCCCAGTGTGTGATGTTCCCCACCCTGTGTCCAAGTGTTCTCATTATTCAATTCCCACCTATGAGTGAGAACATGCGGTGTTTGGTTTTCTGTCCACACGTCTTAAGTGTCTTTCAGCTCTAAGCTTCTCGGGGACAGGGTCTCCATTTCATTCATCTTCACGCTCCCCGTCGCTCTCTCGGACAATGCCCTGCCCTGAGTAGATTCTCATTAAATACCTGGATAGAAAAAGATACTTACTTCAGCCCTTTTCTATCACCAACTTTCAGTTAGTTAGTGCCTTATCTACTAAGAGCGATACAGTGATTTGTAAAGGTACGTGTTTTAGGCTTATAGCACATTACCTAATATATCCCGCTATTGGCCACTGACCCAAATGAGAAATAAGAATGTCTGCCTTTCCTCAGTCTATCAGTATAATTTGATAGAAGTTAATTACCCTGGGCTGAGCGCGGTGGCTCACACCTGTAATCCCAGCACTTTGGGAGGCTGAGGCGGGCAGATCACGAGGTCAAGAGATCAAGACCATCCTGGCCAAGATGGTGAAACCCTATCTCTACTAAAAATACAAAAATTAGCTGGGTGTGGTGGCGCGTGCCTATAGTCCCAGCTACTCAGGAGGCTGAGGCAGGAGAATCACTTGAACCCCGGAGGCAGAGATTGCAGTGAGCCGAGATCACACCACTGTACTCCAGCCTGGTGACAGAGTGAGACTCCACCTCAAAAAAAAAGAAGTTAATAACCCTGAAGTTTAAGAATAACAATAAAGAAAAAATCTGCTTTGTCATTAAAATAAGTGTTCATCAGAAATACACAGTTATCTAACCTTTTTTTGTGTGTGGGGGGCTGGAGTTTTCAGGAGTTGAATTCACCTGTGGTAGAACGTAAACGAAATACCTAGATAACAAATCTAAATAAGATAGATCTGATTTTGCTGTGTTTATAATTCACTAGGACAAATCTTGCTTTTATTTTGCTTTATTTTTATTTTATTTTGAAGGCAGGGTCTTGCTCTGTCACCCAGGTTGGAATGCAGTGGCACAATCATGGCTCACTGCAGCCTCAGCCTCCCTGGTTCAAGTGATCCTCTGCCTCAGCCTCCTGATTAGCTGGAACTACTGGCACACACCACAATACTTGGCTAATTTTCTGAATTCTTTGTAGAGACACAGTCTCCCTATGTTGCCCAGGCTGGCTTTGAACTCCTAGGCTCCAGGGATCCTCCCTCCATGCCTTCCAAAGTGCTGGGATTACAGGCATGAGTCACTGTGCCTGGCCCCTTGCTTTTAGATTGAGTCGATAGTCAGTATTTCAAATATCTCTAAACTTACAACGTAAGGGTGATGATTTTAGAACAGTTAACCTAACTTCATTACTGTAAGCGTTTACTGATTCACTCAATCAGCCATAGTGAGTCAGATCCTTCCTCTGGTCTCAGCTCTCATGCAAGATCCTGAAGATATATTGGCAAAAAGCAATAATGATACAGACAATAATCAATTAACTCAATAATCAATAATGATACAGACATCTATAATTTTTCACATAAGTTCAGGCTCATGAAATCCTTGCCTGTGTTCTATAATTTGCTGGAGTTAACACTATGGAACTCATTTATCAGTGATATACATAATGATATCTTTTTTATATTGTGGTTTTCTGGGAGGCAAAAAGATGTTTCTGTTATGATTGATAAGGAAGGACTCTTACAGAAATGATTAGCTAGGCAAACACATTTGAATACAGTGGCTATCCAGAACATGGGAGATATTTTCTTGTTCCTTCTCTGCTTCCAGTTATAAAGTCTTATTTTTTAGAAGCATGAAAAGGTAATATATGCACATCTGATATGCAACTTCCAAGTGATACAAATCTCATCTTTCCTGCTGCGTGGCTGCTTGCTTTTCCTTGTACTATTTTTTTTTTATTTTTTGTCATTGAGAGGTTATGACAACATGAGCCATATTGTATTTATAAACATCACGTGTTTCCTTGATATGGCTTGCAGTTTCTGCCAGACAGAACACATGGAAGAAACATTTCTCGTTAGTTCAGCATTGGTTTTAGTTATGCTGATTTCCGGGACAGGAAAAATGCCTTCCTACTCAGAATTAACTTTCATAGAGTAGAAACAAAACCTCTGAATGTCCATGAAATAGTTTTAACAAGAGTGGATACTGCTCCTTTAAACCACATATTTTGACTAAAAGCTTCCTTCTGTAAAAAACCCAAGGCTTGCATTTAGTCACCATGAAGACAGGCAAAGCTGAAAGCATTGGAGAGAGGGGTGGTTTCGAGGTCTCTGCAAGTCTAGAAAGTTTCTTCTAGAAAAGAAAGGCTCACGGAAAATGTAAGGTAAGAACTGTGCCTTTATGATAGGATATTATCTTTAGAATCTTTTTTCATGCTCTGGCACGTTTATCTTTCATTAGCTTGTCTTCTGTATTGAAGTTCAATGCAATAGGCGATTGCAATTTTAGGTTTTATTTTAACTTCTTGCACACTGCCTAGAAGAAAACCTCTCTTTGTTATTGACATTATTCTGTTTTTTTGAAATCCACTTAAATTAAACTGGGCTGGTCTTCAATCTATAAATCTTGTGGTCTAGTTTCTGGCTAACCTTATAATTTGGAATGGGATTTAAAGTGCCAACATAGTTTGCTTTTACAGGTCTTGTTGATTTATGTGCTCTGTGACAATTTTCAGTGTTTTCATGAAGATGTTGACATACATTCAGTGTCTGAGGCAAAGTCGATAATTTGAAGGCATGGTACAAACAAGGAGGGAAATTCATATGTGTCCTTGAACATTCCAGGGAAAAATTAATTTGGTGTTTTGTTCTTGTGAAAATCACTTTAAATTTTAAAATAAAAATAGCCTTTATCCTGGTCTTGAAAAAATTTTAAAGAAATAGCAGTTTAATCTGTATGAAATCACATGAAAAACTTCTGCAGTTTTAAATGATAAGCTTGGTATAACAAATCTCTTATAGCAGGTTTAGTGATTGCCTGAAAAAGTCTTTGACAGAAATCTTGTTTACTTGAGATAACTATTCTGTCAACTCTTGCAGTAATTCACTCACAATATTTTTGCATTGATTTCCTTTAAAGGAATTTAATAAGAGCAATGCCCTTTTAAATCAGTCTGTTTCCTTTCAAAAGTACATGTGTTCATGAATTTGCTTGTTCATATTTCTGTGGATATCTTTATCCCAGTTTATAGATGAGTTAATATACCTGAGAAGTTGTTATCCAATGTGGTTTACGTAATATCTATTATTTTATTTAGTCATCATGATAACCCTATGGAATAGGTACTATTACACCCATTTTAAGTTTGGAAAACCAAGGCTCAGAGAGGAACAAGATCAAGATCACACACTTGTAAGTAACAGAGCTGGGATTTAAATCCAGGCTGACTGTCTTCCTTGTTTTTAAGTCCTGGACAGCACAGCCTCAATAGTAGCTGAGAGCTTCAGGTCTGTAATCAAATATAGATGACTTATCTTGAAAATAATAATAATATATAAGTAATGTTTACGTGGCTTCAGGATAAACTATTTTTTACTTTTCTGGAATTTTATTTTATTTTAGATCTGTAGCCTCCAAAACCTAGTATCACACTGGTTGCTTATCCAGGCACCTGGTTACAACTTACTCAGAGCATAATGAAAACAGTGAACATCAGAGAGTGTAGAGATAGAGAAAAGCACTTTGGATAAACGACTCTTCCTTCTTTACTACACAGACCTTTCCTGCTCTCTTCTTTGCTTCATGTGCCGTGTTGCTCATAAAAAAATGTTTCCATAGGACAGAGCAGGAAGCTTGTTTGTGAGCTTGATTTGGGAGCGAGAAAGTATCTTTGAACGGAGACTGGCTAACTGTGCCTGCCCACTGCCCTTCAGGCTGCTGGCAGAGCTCTCAGGAGGGGGACAGGAAGAATGTTAAGGCTGAAGGTGGAGGGTTCTGAAGTTAGGGCAGCTGGCTCAGCTGCCTGAGAGCCCAAACTTCACCTTCAACAGTGCTCTTCCCACCTCCTCCTGAAGATTGAGACATCAACACAGCAGCAAAAATATCCTGGTGATTTGTGATGCAAAGTAATTACTGCTAACAGCATCAACGGGGGATGCAGCTGCTCACAACACAGGCTTCAGGATCAAGGCTTCCAGCCCCAGTTCAGCATAAAATCCAGGATTGGCTACACAACCAACACAACTCAAAGTTGATTGGAGCAGAACCTTCCTTCTCCCCAGCAGGTCCTAGGGTTAGCTCCCAAAGAGTTCTGAGCCGTGGCTGGCTGGAGTGCACATGAGAGGTTTTTGCCACATCCCTCTGCCCTTTGATATCCAAACCACATCCCTTTTCTTTGCTCTTATAAGTACAGGTGTTGGCGGAAATTGCTTTTGACTGGGGACATATGTCCTTTCATTTTCAAGTTGCATCCCTTGTACCTGCATGTTGTTCACTTGCTGAGGTCTTGCTTTTCTGTGTTCTTTGTGGGTTCGCAGCAAGGCATCCCAGACCATACTAGGCTGTTGTCTACCACATCAGCCTAGGCACCCTGAGTCCCAGACCCTACTCCATAGAGGGCTTCCAAGGGACCATTTTTCTCTTGATGCTGTTTCTAACATTTCTCAAATGAGTGTGTGTTACTTTTATATAAATTTGGGGGTAGGGAGAGAACACGTTAATCTTTTAAAAAGAAAAAAGTGTTTTTAAGATACATTTTGCCTACTGGTAACACATTTTCTTCTGTCCTAGTTTTTCTTGTGGAGCAGGTGATCTCTGCTTGCATGTGGTTTGCAGAAGTCATAGATACTCTGTCCGCTTTTGAGGAACTAGAGCTGGCTACTGCAGACTTGTAATTGAGAAGACAAACCTGACCTGCACCACCGGTGCTCCCTCAAGAAACAGCCCTGAAACTAATAATAATTTTTTAAAAGACGGTTAATGGTACAGAGAAATCATTTAGAAGGAATGAGTGAGACGGCTGGGCACGGTGGCTCACGCCTGTATTTCCAGCACTTTGGGAGGCCGAGGCGGGCAGATCATGAGGTCAGGAGATCAAGACCATCCTGGCTAACACAGTGAAACCCCGTCTCTACTTAAAATACAAAAAAAAAAAATTAGCTGGGCGTGGTGGTGGGCGCCTGTAGTCCCAGCTACTCGGGAGGCTGAGGCAGGAGAATGGGGTGAACCCGGGAGTTTGAGCTTGCAGTGAGCCGAGATCGCACCACTGCACTCCAGCCTGAGTGACAAAGCAAGACTGTCTCAAAAAAAAAAAAAAAAATAGAATGAATGAGACCTAGTATTTGCTAGCACAACAGAATGCCTATAGTCAAAAATAATTTAATTGTACATTTTAAAATAACTAAAAGAGTATAGCTGAAATGTTTGTAACACAAAGGAGAAATGCTTGAGGTGACAGACACCCCATTTACCCTGATGCGATTATTACGCATTGCATGCTGTATCAAAATATCTCATGTAACCCATAAATATATACACCTACTCTGTTGGCACAAAAATTAAAAATGAAAAAAAGAAAGAAAGAGGCCTGACTTATTTGGAGTCGTAGGATTTTTGAAATAGAAAGAAGGTCTTAGACATCATCTTTTGTAACCCATTGCCCTGTAACTTGAGACCCAGGAGTTCCAGAGTGGTTGGAGTGAGATGGTCAAGATCACAAAATAAAGAAGTGACAAAAATAGGGTTGGATCTCAAGTCACCGTTCCCAAGACCAGACCCTTGTCTCTATGCAGTGCCATTTCAGCCTGTTCTCTGCTTTTGTTCTCACCCCTCTGGATCTTATGAGGTTTGTCTTCTTGATTGATTTAGAAAAACACTATCTATTTGACTTCTCTTAGCCATCTTTTGTGGTACCTGAGTCCTGCCAGCTTTCACTAATCCTCTAGAAAGCAGGACAACTCTCTCTTTTCTGGATTATCTTACTAAAAGAGAACCAGAAATCCTGTAGTTAGGCCAGAGCTGATTAATTGAAAATGCATGAGCCTGGACTAAAAATAAATGGATTTTAAGCTAACCAGATTTAGATTATCCAGTATTTTTTATGGAAGGAGAATAGGCCATCATGTCAACTGAAAAATAGCAGCTGTTTCAAATTATGAGATACTTTGAATAGAGCAATATTGGCTCAGCAAGGTTGTACAGTGTTATGGCATTATTTTAAAAAACAACCTCTTTGCTGTGGCAAATAGCTCCTGCAGTTATGCTGTTTGAAATGTTAATGTATGACTCCTCACATTACTTTCAAAGTTGTTTATTGCTTGGAACCAGTGATTTTAGGTGGCAACTAGAAAAACAGTTTGTAAATGGTAATAATTATATGATGTTGTTTTGAATGAATGTTGGAAAGACTGGTAGCACAAAGAACGTGAGAGTTACTTTTCATTAACTCCTTAAGTCACAACTATAATTCTTAGTCACGACTAAGGAGAGAAAAAGTCAATTTAAAACTGACTTAAAGAAAATTATTAAATGAGTACTAGGACAGCTGATACAAAGATATAGCCAAAGTGGTGATAGTATCTTGTTAATGTATGAAGTATAAAAACCAAGGCTTTAAGATGAAGCCCAAATTGAGGGTTCAAGGAAGGAACAGGGTAAAACTTGATTTAAAAGCATACAATTGGCAAAAAAAAAAAAAAAGAAAAACGAAAAAAAACCATTTTGATGTCCAGATGAATTCTAATTCCTCTCTAAGAGTTCTCAAGACGATCAGCATCGTACTATTCGGCAGAAAAGACAAACTACTCATTAAATAGTTTTTTGAGCAGATTTATTTATTTAAGGTCTCTCCAGATAAAAGGTGTGACTACCTAGCTTTTCATTTAAGCTGGAGGACCTCTTTCCATTGTGCAGGCAGCACTAACTCACTCCATATTCCTGAAACAGAAAATATGTTTGACTCAGTTGATCGACACATGTATTTGATTTCTTTCCTTTTCTTCTTTTCTTGTGACATCAAAGGTCGTGCTTTGCCTTGTTCTGATTTCACTCTTTGAACCTGTTCCTTTTCACGCACCCTTGATAGAGTAGGAAGAGTTACCAAAGAAAAACACAAACAACAATAAGGAATCATACCAGTGCCGATGATGGGGCAATTCAGAAATAGCAGGGGCCTGATCTGTAGGGTGCTTAAACTTCCATGCATGATTTTCATGAAATGCAGCACCTCTAAAGCATAGGATTGGTGGTCAGGGTCTGATAGTTTCGTCTAGAATGAGCATCTAGTGCCAGTCCTTGCAGTCACTTGCAAGGAAGGAGGGCACGGAATAGAACATGTTGTAGATGGTTGACCCCTTGCAGTAGGGACTGAGGGATCATGACGGATACATCATGGATGGAAATCCACAAAGTGGAAACCGTTTTTGCTTGCCTTTAAAAGCAAATCTAAAAATATGTTTTCTAGCAGCTGTGTAACTGCAAGGAAAAAAAAAAAAATCTGCTCCACTGCAGCACAACTCACTCACCAGATATCTGCAGGGTTCAGATCTTAATGCTTCAGAAATTTGTTGCAGATTTTACTGTATATATTTAGACCAAGGAGCCTATTAGCTTGCAATCTGAGAGAACCTCTGCATTTTCATGAAAATGAGAAATGTGGCACTGTTGGCAACCTCGGGCTATAATTATGTTAATCTGACCATTTTAAGACTGAAATATGTTGTTTTAAAATGTTTCTGTATTTTTATTATTCGTAACAATGATCTGAAGAAATTTACTGAAATGCTAATAAGTTTCTATTCAGTATCACTTTGAGACTAGAGCACAAAAACTGAGTCAGATGTGGAATTTTGATATTTTTAATTTTGGCACAGAATTTTTATCGACAGATATGTACTCATATACTTAGAGTATCTTAATATAAAAACTACCCAAATATAATTTTATATTTTAAATATAGATACAGTGAGTATATGTGCAAAGCTGTCTTGGCAGATATGTGCAATAACAAAACATCTCTGCATTTGCATTAAATTCCCAATCTTTGCTATGCCAAAAATTAATTTTGCGCATTATTACAAGATAAATGTTTTTCTATCAAGAACCATGCTAAAGCACCCAGTTCCCTGTTTTTGATATAAATGTAGGACAGGACTAGAATGGATAATGTAGTTGAAATTCTGAGAGCCTCTAAACACATATCTTGAGCTAATTAGTTCAGCTTCCTCTTCAGCAGCCAAAGCTTGCATTCTGGCCACAGACAAGTAATGACACGGGTGCTCTTTTCATTCACAAAAGAGATGTTCTCCCAGGTGGTAAGATGGGAGGGAAAAGAGAATGATCCAGTGCCAAGATGTGGGTAATCACCCATCTCACAGTGATTATAGATAATTGCAATTTGAGTATATTTGTTGTTGTAACACTACGAAATGAATTGGGAGTCTTTTACGTATAGCCTGATCTGGGTTCAGAATGATCAATTAATTTGGGAATAGGAATGAGGAAAAGTACTTTTTGTTTTTTTCTGAGACAAGAGTCTCCCTCTGTTGCCCAGGCTGCAGTGCAGTGGTGCAGTGGTTCACTGCAACCTCCGCCTCCCGGGCTCAAGAGATCCTCCCACCTTAGTCCCCCAAGTTGCTGGGACTAAAGGCGTATGCCACCCCACCAGGCTAATTTTTCTATTTTTTGTAGAGGTAGGGTTTCACCATGTTGCCCAGGCTTGTTGCAAACTCCCGAGCTCAAGTGATCCACCAGCCTCGGCCTCCCAAAGTGCTGGGACTACAGGCGTGAGCCACCATGTCCAGCCTGGACCATTTTCTCAAATATGATATCTTTGAAATATAATACAGTATGATGTTCTTACATTGGCTGCATCCAGACTCCTCGTTTTTTGCCAGTTCTTGTATCTCCAAAACGAATGTGTCATTCGTTTCATCCTCCTGTGAATACATTCAAGTGAGTATTTTCCGTTTTATTCATTTTCTTCTGCCTCACAAAGTGGGCCCGTGAATGTTTGCTGATGATATTAATAATCATGCGTGCTCAGTGACACAACAGTGATGGAACTCATTAGGTATTCACAGCACCAGAAGAGAAAGTGCAAGAAGGTTTTACTGAAGCAAGTAAGCAGCTGAATCAGGGGCTCAGAGTTCAGTGTCAGGACTACAGTCACAGTTATGAGACCACAGCCAAGAAGAGATTCCCAGCAGGGAAAAACCAAGCCTTTTGAGTCATGATCCAGTGCTCGATCCACCACACCCCACTGCCTTCCTCGAGATGATGGTGTGGAGGTGTACTGATTGATGAGGAGGATGAAACCTTTTTTTTTTTTTTTTGAGACAGAGTCTCACTCTGTCGCCCAGGCTGGAGTGCAATGGTGTGATCTCGGCTCACTGCAACCTCCGCCTCCCATGTTCAAGTGATTCTCCTGCCTCAGCCTCCCGAGTAGCTGGGATTACAGGCACCTGCCACCAAACCCGGCTAATTTTTGTGTTTTTAGTAGAGTCGGGTTTCACCACGTTGGCCAGGCTGCTCTCGAATTCCTAACCTCAAATGATCCACCTGCCTGGGCCTCCCGAAGTGCTGGGATTACAGGTGTGAGCCACTGTGCCCGGCCAATTGAACCCTTTTTAATTAAAAAAAAAAAAAATTGGAAACTAATTTGTGTACTTCAGTGGGTTGGAGGAAACGTCATCGAAATGGCACCAGTGTCTTGCTGCCCTAATTTTAAGAAATCCCCTTTATTTATCGTCACTTATCTTCTGTCCTCTCTGGGAGAAGTGTTGCTCTAACGTTGCTTTTCAGAAAAGTAAAGATAATGCAAAGATAAAAAGAGTTGGGGAGGTTGGGTTGGACATTGAGGGAAGATAAGCTACCCTTGGTTCAGCCTGCAGCTTGATTCTTTTTGAAGTGACTTGAAAGCTCTTGGTGCTAATCAAGAACTTTTTGTTTGTTTGTTTTTTGTTTTGTGTGTGTGTGTGTGTGTGTATGTGTGTGTGGGTGGCGGGGTGGGGGGGGAACAGGATCGTATTCTGTCACCCAGGCTGGAGTGCAGTGGTATAATCATAGCTGGAGTGCAGTGGTATAATCATAGCTCACTGCAGCCTTGAACTCCTGGGCTCAAGCCATCCTTCCACCTCGGCCTTCAAGTAGCCAGGGTACAGGCATGCACCACCATGCCTGGCTAATTTTTTAAATTTTAATTTTGCAGAGACAGGGTCTTGCTATGTTGCCCAGGCTGGTCTCAAACTCCTGGCTTCTAGCCATCCTCCCGCCTTGGCCTCCCAAAGTGCTAGGTTTATAGGTGTGAGAGCCACTGTGCTCAGCCCTAATCATGAACTTTGAAAAGTGCTCCATAGATTACAAAGCATTTTCTTCACTTGCCTTACATCCTGTGTGGCAAGGAAGTCTTTCCTTCCTGGAGGCAACGGGTAAGAAGAGCAACTAGACAGTGTGTAGCTCCTTACTCTCGGTAGGCATTTCGTCATATGGAGCATGACTTATTGACTTGCTTCTGTTCTTTCTCATGAGCTACTCAGTGTCAGGAGTACAGGGCTTGACTTAAACGTAGGGATACTCAAAGGCCCACCTGGCAGTTTGTTGTTGGGACACAGGGAAGCAGATTGTGTCTCTGAAGAGGAGGCTTCTGTCGGTGTCAGAACCTGGTGGGGAAGAAGGGATTGGTCAATATTTGGCTAAACTCCTTCAGCTGTTGGTGCAGCAAAAGGCATGGCAGGGCGTGGGCAGAGATGCCTGCCAAGCCCGGCCTCAGGGCATGTACAGCTCCCAAACTGGTTGTCTTTGAGGCTGTTATTTATCCAAATAAGGAGAAGCAGTAGTTTTGCTGACCATCTCAGATTTCCAAGCCATGCTCCCTGGCTGGCTGACTGACTTGCTATTTGAACTGAAAACACGAAGGTATTCCTTTGAAATGGAGCAGTCTTGTGGGGCTCGTGAGTACCCTAGAGTCATTACTTGGAAGAAGATTTTTTTTGCTCCCCACATTCGTAGATAACATGAACATGGCTTGGTCTATTTGACCCTTCTCTTGTGACTCTTGCAACACTCAATACAGATGGACCTGATCTGGGACAGAAATAGTACTCATTTTCAGAGGTTCTTGAACCACTGCCCTCCTTTGAAGAGGATTCAAAGGTCAGACCTCCACACTGATTTCTTAACACTAGAATGCAAGATTATTCTAGCACTTCATAGATCCTGGCCCTGTTATCTGACTTCAGGTAAGATATTTGAAGTCTCTGAGCCCCAGTTTGTTCATCTGTGAAATGGGAATTATAATGTATCTAATGGGAATGAGATGAGAATTAAATGAGGTAATTTTGGAAAGCATTGGTAAATAGGAAGTCACCCAAAATATTCATTTTCTTCCCTATTTCCATCTTCTCTTGGCAGATTTAATTGACAATATTTATAATAGAGAAATTCTAGATAATTATGATTGCTGTCCAAAGGATTTAACCAAGCTCACAGTAGAATGGAGATTGTGATGTGAACGTTCAGTGACCCTGCATTACTATGTCCCTCTACTCACTAAAGCAGTGGTTCTCAAAGAGTATTCCCTGAACCAGCAGGTCAGTATCACCTGGGGACTTGTTAGAAATACAGATTCCTCGGCACCACCCGAGACCTACTGAATCAGACACAGTGGATGTTAGACCCAGTAATCTGATTTACTAAACCCTCCAGGTGATTCTGAAGCCCACCATCTGAGAGTTGGAGAACGACTGTCCGAGAGTAACTCACTGATTGGGTCGGTAGTCTAGCCATTCCCCAGGGCACCTGGACTTTCCTATCCCTTGTCCTTGACCATGCCTTAGTTCCTGCCTGGAATACCTAAGAAAGGGACCTCTTTCTTACCTGCTGAAATTCTATTCATCATTCATGAACCCACTCTCACCTCTTCAGAAAAGTGTTCCTCAATCATCCCCACCATAAGAACCTCATTATTCTATGAACTACGAGAGTATTTGTCTGTTGCACTCATTTGACACTTAGCAAAGTTATTCTTGCTTTCTCATATTTTAATGTTCACGTACATGCCTTATTTTTCCTACTAGAATGTAAGTTCTTCAAAGGTAGAAATCATGTCTTACAGATCCCTTTTCCCTCATCAGCCTTAACCCTGGGCTTTGTATATAGGTAGCTACTCTGTAAATATATGGATCCACAGAATCTCATCATTGGAATGGGCCTTAGAGAAAGTCTACATGAGATTTCTTATTTACAGATAAAGAAAGGGATGTTGGCCAGGCGTGATGGTTGACGCTTGTAATCCTAGCACTCTGGGAGGCCTAGGCAGGAAGATTTCTTGAGGCAAGGAGTTTGAGGCCAGCCTGGGCAATGTAGTGAGCTCTTAGCTCTACAAAAAAAAAATGTTTTTTAATTAGCTGGGCATGGTAGTGCGCACCTGTAATCCTACCTATTCAGGAGGCTGAGGTGGGAGGATCACTTGAACCAAGGAGTTCAAGGCTTCAGTGAGCTATGATCACACCACTGCACTACAACCTGAGCAACAGAATGAGACCCTGTCTCTTTAAAACTAAAAAAAGTGAAAAGAAAGAAAACAATGTTAACACCTGGACCAAAATGCTAGTTCCGGGATTCCCCATTTGGTGTTCTTCCCCCATCACCCTGCTGTGCCGACTGCGGAGAAACATACCTGGGGGCTTTCAGAGCCACTGGCCTGGCCCCAAAACTAGCAGGTGTTCTCATGTTCTCTGCCACAGACTCCAACTAAACCCAAGGAAAGCAGATGGGTTTTCAAAGCTATACTCATTTAATTTATAAACCTGGAACCTCTTAGATTTTTTCATAACTAATGAAAACTGGGAAAGTACAAAATTTTCATTCATAAGCCTATAAAATTGTATAACAAATGGCATCAATTCCTAGCCTTACACGTGAGAATTTCCCCAGCTCACACACTCTGTATACTTAGGATACCCATGGAACTTCTTTTATTTTTGAATAAAAGTTCACAGTGAAGATCATTCACAGTGGAGCAGGCGGCTCTTCTGAACCCAGGAAGAATCGGCATGAGGGCTTTTTTAATCTGGGTCCCCATCATTGTTTTTTTCATGTTTATTTTGAGGAAAAATTGAACCTGGCAGATCTGTGAATTACTGTCTTTCGGTGTTACCCTCTGGGACTATTCCCTCAGACAATCCTTTCTTCTCTTGACACATGGGCTGATGTTGTTTGGCTGAGGATCAAAATAATGGCACAACTAAAACACCTTTCATCAGAAGTCATCCATAACATACCCTTTAAAATTTGCTCCACAGACCCAGCTCACCTTATGCTGTATGTTTTTTCTTTTGCTTGGTAATAGAACCTACACATATCCTACTGAGATCAATATGAACACAGCAGAATGCAGGCAATGGAATGTGTTTCCTGTACAAGGGCTAAGATGGTAACCCAGGTCCACAGAGTTGGTTTCAGAAAAGCTATAATCAAAGAAGGAGGAACAGTGAAGGGAGACATGAGACAGGCCTGAAGGGGTTAAACCTACTAGGGAGCAATTGGTAGTAAGAAGCTGAGACCACATGAGGCTGTGAGAAAGGAGTTATTACAGAACCAGACATCCTGGGATTTGAGTAGCTCCATTGTGAGAAGACATTGACAGACCACGAATAAATGGCCATATGGTTTCCAAGTTGACATCTGCCATTCCCCAATGTGTTTACCACCATTTTCTCTCATGGGCTCTGAAAACCATCTATCCTTTACACTGCAATTGTATAGTGTGAAATTCTACATAGATCAACATCAATTCATTGTTTCAGTTAGGTATATCATATCATCAAACTAAAATATATATACATTTTAATTTTCATGCTGTAATCATCCTAAAGTTATATAACACTCCATCTAGCTGTTTTCATATCTATCCTTTAAACTGCAGTTGTACAGCATAACATTCTTTTTTTGTTTTTGTTTTTGTTTTGTTTTGGTGGTGGGGAGACAGAGTCTTGCTCTGTTGCCCAGGCTGGAGTACAGCTGCATAGTCTTGGCTCACTCCAGCCTCCATCTCCCAGGTTCCAGCAATTCTCCTGCCTCAGCCTCCCAAGTAGCTGGGATTACAGGTGTGTGCTACCATGACTGGCTAGTTTTTGTACTTTTAGTAGAGATGGGGTTTCACCATGTTGTCCAGGCTGGTCTCAAACTCCTGGCCTCAGGTGATCCGCCCACCTCGGCCTCCCACAGTGCTGGGATTACAGATGTGAGCCACTGCACCCTGCTGTATAGCATAAAATTCTACACAGATCAACATCACCTCATTGTGTAAATTTAGGTATGTTATATCATCAAACTAAAATATATATATACATTTTAATTCTCACGTTGTTGTAATTATCCTAAAGTTATATAATGCTCTACCTAGCTATTTTTGCTCACGATATAATCAATTTGGTCAGTTTCTCCAGTGAAAAGAAAGAAGAGCATAGAGTGCAGCGATGGAGATCCTGTGCCTCTGTGGGTGGTGCATGCATCTCTGAGGGGCATGGTCCTGAGAATGTCACCCCATAATGGAATTAGGGTTATAATGGTAAGGGATTTTAATCAGCTAAGGTTCAGATATTTTATTTCATAAGTAATCCGGTGCCTGTGACTGATGATGACTTTGTGCATGTTTCTGTGTGTACATATATGTATATGTAAACATATGTATACCTTGTGATATGGTGATATCCATATAGTACTGAGTGATGTATAATATCGATAGGTATATATAATATATATAAGCATATATACTGATATATCTATTAAATATAACTAATATATAACTAATTATATAACTTAGTCATTTTGAGGCAAGTGGATAAAACCTAATTGTAAGTCAAGAGAGGCTCTAAATCATTAGAGCCGAAGCCCAGTGAGATGCCCCAGTGATTCTTTTCCTTTGCTGTGAAAATCTGGACCTGTGAATGGAGTGAGGTACTTCTCGACAGACTTGTTCATGTTTCACACCATGGCCAGAAATCGAATAAGGAATCCATCAGTGATCACGCTTGGGCAGGCATGAGGAGCATCGTTCTTTGCAGAATAGCTTGCAGTGTCCTGAAGTGCACAGCAGGTCACACGCAAACAACCGAGGAAGCTGGGGTTCTTGCTGCTTCACTGCTTAGCAGCTATGGGAAGCTGGGTGAGGTTCTTAACTCCCTGCACTTCTGTTTCCCAACTATTCAAAAAGACATAGGACACCTGTTCTATGTCTTTCACTGAGTTCTGGAGCCCATGAAATGTCACAATTGAGAGCCCTTTGTAAACTGCAAACTGCTATGTGATTATTGGAGTGTTTGTGGGTGGGGTATGGTGAGCACGGGGATTTAAAATCTCTTGTTAGAATATGAAGTGTCACAAGCAAATAAAGCAGTATATCCTATATGGCAACATGTGGTTGACGAGTTAAATAGTAGTTTCAAGAACTGTCATATAGAGAAAAATAAAGTCTAAGGCACTAAAAAGTTGTAGTTGGGTGCCATAGATAACTTACTAGCATCCAATCTAGAAAACGTTAAAAGGGAGCTGTGCATAAAAGAACAAGGTTCGTCCAGGAAATGGGTGGATGTGCAGAGATGGAGATAAGAGAAGGAATTATTTGTACCATATGTTGCAAGTGGCATAAAAAAGATATCATTTTACAAACTGTAACTATTTTTGGTACAAAAGGAGGTTGTCCTTGGCCTGGAGAACATGGGAGTAGCCCAGCAGAAGATTGAGTGTCAGGGAGAAGGACATTTTTCTTTTATCCATCCTACAGCACTGCACAATTATTGATTGTGGCTTGGAAGCGAAATGATTTATTTAACATTACTTCTTTATTCTGCTCCAGATTGAGATCTTTAATCACTGTTGGACCCAGGGCTGGTCAGCCAGGTCTGGCCACTGGAGGGCTCAGTAGAGTACCTCTGTCAAAAGATTTATAGAAATAACGCTCATCTTAAATATAGCCATAAGCTAACCGCTGACTGGACCATCTCTTTCCTGGGAATTAAATAATTTTGGCAGCAGTCTGTCTGTCTGTCTCATGTCTGGGAGACATTCCGTTTACAATCAAATGAAACAATAGGCTAACTAAAACCTTACAAACAGCAATCTTCCCAATTTTACCAATGCAAACAAGATGAATTTGAAATTTTTTCAACGTAATAATCCCTTCCCTTCCTAATATCATCTTCATATCTATAGGCACAGTTTAGATTTTCTTTGAGCAAATGTAATTTTTTTAAAGCCAATGAAGAAATGAATATGAAAGGGAAAATAGGAATGAATATGTGTCACAATACTATTGGCCTTGCCAGAGCATAAAAATTACTTCCTGTTGAGGTAATCCTGAATATTTCCTAGCATGTCCATTCTTAACACTGACTCAGAAAGAATACATTGCTTCCACTTTGCTTTTAGGCCTAGTCAATGAAAGGAAGAGGGAAAATGAAGAGTAGGACACTTTATACACTGCTGGGAAGAGTAACGTAGTAATGGCTGTAATGTCCCAAGGTAGAGAAGGCAGAGAAGGATCTGGTGAAGTAATCAAACCAAAGCGTGGGGGTGTTAGTGGTTGCATACATTCATACTGAACCAAACTTTGTGGTGAGTTAGCCTGAAAGAGCCCTTCTCTGGAGAATGTGCCTTCCACTGAGATAAAGCCACTGGGTCCTAGATAGCACCAGGATATTGTTTAGGAAATTGGCTTGTCTGGTTCATTAGCAGGTACTCTGGGGCCTTTGGAGATTGAACTCCACCTCTCTTGGGTGAGCTTGGCACTTGCTAAAGAGCATTTAACTCATCCTGATTCACCGCAGGATTGGGCTGGCTTTCAAACTCCTGACAGTGAATTACTGCTCTTGTAATGACGAATCCATGCGTGCATGCTACAGACAGTGCCCTGGAGCATTTTGAAAGTGAAAGGAAATTGCTGTGAACCTGGCAGGAAGGAAGGGAAGGGAGAGGTAAACTAGACTTCTTCTCGCATTGAACCGACCGACTCTCATTGTAACAGGGTCAACAGAAGCCACCTCTCTCTAGCGTAATGGACATGGTTTCTTGTGGTTTTACGCTTTGTTGCTTTTTTTTGTTTGTGTTTTTGGAGCCAGGGTCTCACTCTGCCACCCAGGCTGGAGCGCAATGATGTGATCTTGGCTCACTGTAGCCTCTCAACCTCTCAGGCTCAAGTGATCCTCCCACCTCAGCCTCCCAAGTAGCTGGGAACACAGGAATGCACCAGCATGCCCAGCTAAGTTTTTACTTTTTGTACAGGCTGGGCCTCCCTATGTTGCCCAAGCTGGTCTCAAACTCCTGGGCTCAGGGGATCCTCCTGCTTCCACATCCCAAAGTGCTAGGATTACAGGTGTGAGCCACATAGCACCTAGCCCATAGCAGATATGGGATAACATGTCGAACATGGCATGACTTGCTTAGCCAAGCAGCAGAGAGACAGACAGTTCACTGTTTGTTTCCTGGGGGACAGCCTGGCCCCAGACCCTTCACATACAGTCACTGGGACAAGCAACCCTGCCCATAATAAGCAGGTAAAGAAGAATTATAAGAGCCATGTCTGTTAGCACACCTCACGCCATAAGACAGGGTCTTTGGAGGATGTGATAGGGGCAGCATCGTGGCCTAATCAGACAAGGGGGACCACCCCTCCATCCCCCTTCCTGGAAAGTACGTGCTTGACTGAAGACACAAAACAAAACCTGCCTAATGTATACCAGATTCATCAGAAGCTGATAGTGTGTGCCTCCCATACTCTGGTGAGAAATAACAAACCCTTGCTGATTAGATTAAAAATCAAAACAAGAGCTTCCACATTCCTTCTACTGTTTTCTGACCTCTTAGGTGGCATCTGTTACAACCACTTCATCCAAATATTTTTCCTAGTGAGACATCTTAGGAGGGTGGCAATGTCACGTGCTCCATTTGCCCCCTTCTTTAATAACCACAAAGTGATTTGATGGCAGTAAACAGTTTTTTTAGAAAGCCTGCAAAGGACTGGATTTGAACTTGAAAGACGTCATGGAATTCTTTTGGTCAGCAAGAACAACCTCTAAAAGCCTTAAAATGTTTTAAAAATGCACAGGCTGCCCAGAGCGTGGTAGTTGGGTGTGGCGTGAAGCCAGTGGGGCTTCCAGCGCAGTGAGTGGAGTTCCTTGTCACCGTATTCCCACTTGGATAGCTTTCGGTTCCACCCAGTCCCCAAGGGCTCAGAAAACATGATGGTAATCAGAGCCTGCCTGGGAGCGCAGGAGATGCTTCCTTTCTCCCCCACCTTTTGCTAGCAATGCATTAATGCCAGTCCTCCGCTGAGAGCTGCACAAGTCACTTCGTGTTGTGGACACGCACCTTCTTGTACCTGTTCCCCTGGAAGATACCAGCTGTGCTGACAGCGGTTGTAGCCAGAGGTCTCTGGGGATCGCCTACCTTCTCGTCCTTCATCTTGTTTAGGGTGGGGCAGAAGGGCTCTGGTTTCCTTTCCAGAATCCCCTCTGCACAGCCATGGTTTGCCCTCTCTATCTTTCCTTCTCGTTTCAGATGTATTTTCCAGGGTGATTGCAGTTCCTTGTCCGGCGCTATGTAGGACTGATTAATGGCTGCTACCCAAAGTTCAGCGTGGTAAAACAGGGCTGGTTAATTAATAGACAGCCTCCTTATCTCCCTCATGTTTTCCCTCTGGTGTTAAACCAGGAGAAGAGGCTTACGTTTCCTTCAGCTGCCAATTCCCAGACTTCAAAAGTCTGGCAGCAAAGTGGGTATTGGGTGCTGGTCTAGGTTTTTGCAGTAGCATCTTTAAGTCAACAGAAAACTGATCTGAAAGTTGGCTCCTCTGGATTGAGTATGTTGGGTTTTTTGACAGTTTCATTTCTCGGTGGCTGGTTGTTTGCCCTTTCTAATGATCCTGTTTGCCTTCAGCGAAATATATTTTGTAATATTTCCTTTGCTGTTAACCCATTTACCTAGGCCGTTTAAAGTTCCTTCATTGGTGTTTTCCCTGTAAGCAGTTGTTGAAGGACTGAGTCACCCGTGAGGTAGCCTGTGGTTGGATGTGGGCTGAGGTTATTCAGTGACTAATTTCCAAGGGGAGGAGAAATTGACTTATCACGGGGAAGGTTACTTTTTATCCATGCCAGTGTCAGCTTCTCTCCGAAAACTGGGTAATACAAAATGGTCTTTATTGGTTGTGAACACTCGAGCTGAGAAACATTTTAGGATCTTTGTGTCTTTTGTGATGATTTTGTTTCTGAAGAGGAAGCTGTCTAAAATATTCAAGTGTGCAACCAAGGATTTAAATGAAGCCAGCAAACAAAGGAATCATGTAATCAGGACCTGAGCGAATGTGCTTACTCACGGCGTTAGTTACACAGGTGATTTCCTTAAGAAAAAGTAAGTGGCTTTAATTCTTTGAGGGTGAAAGAGTGTCTTAAGATTCCTTTTCAGTTTTCTCTGCTTACTTCATTGTGTGGTCTGATTGAGTGGTATGTTTACAAATTCTAGACTTGGAAGGGTGGGGTTTGAAATACAACAAACTGTACATAATATTCCTTTTCCACAAGCAATATATATATATATAAATGCTCCACAGACATGATTACATGAGGCAGTTTCCCAAGATGATTTTAAACAAATATTTTTTATACTAGGTTTTTTTTTTCTGGAAACAATTTTAATATGTTGTTTCTTATCTTACATTCAAGAAACTTCTGAATGAGTGATATTCGATTTGACTTATGGTTCTTTTGGGAAATAAAATATAGCTACATGTAAGAATTTCTAACTCAGACTTCAGATCTTAATCTGAAATGGCCCCAGATATTTTCTGGTGTTTCAGAAGTATGGTGTAAACAGCATTTTGATCCGTGTGCAGTCTGTGGGCAGGGACACCTGCCTGTCAGCCTGCTATTATGATGAGGCTCTTGAAGAAACTACCCTCTTTCTAAGAACTGGAAGAACTCAAATAATGAAGAGACAATAGAGGTTTGGGCAGTAATGGAAAGAAGAAAAGACAGTGCCTAGCCAAGCAGATGAATGAGGTAGAACAGTCTTGTTCATACATTGCCATTATATCTAGTGCAGTTGAATGAACATTTTCTATGTCTGGGCTTAGGTGCAGGCAAATAGTTATCTGTGTTGTATTCAGATAAGGGGTTAGAAGAACCTTTATTTTTCTGTGTCGGTCATCTCTTTCTTGCTGTAAAATGAAATTGTTTAAAGCTTACATTATGACATTAGTGTTGAAATTCTGTGGGGAAAAAGTGTCAATGGTACAACATAGCTAGTTACTTAAACTCACTGAGGGAAAAGAGATGATAAGATTAGTAGCATCAGAGAGATCAGTGGTAGAATAAGGGACTGGGATATATTAATGTGAATGGCAACTCGTGTGTGTGTGTGTGTGTGTGTGTGTGTGTGTGTGTGTGTGTGTGTTGCTTATTTATTTTCTTTGTAAGTTTAGTATAATTTTCTCCCACAAGGCCTGACTTTGAGTACCAGCGCAGGAAAAACCCAGTATGTATTTAATGCCATGTTTTTACTCATTAGCCAAATAACAGTTAAAAACCAAAACAAAATAAATCTGTGTTGGTGACAGATTCTAGGAAGATCTCTCCTTAGTAAGAATACCCACAGCAAAGGCTGGGTTTGTTTTAAATTGTGAATTATACAATCTTAACCATCATGCTGCTTCCATCTATCAGATTCTGGAGTCTCTAAATTCTACTTTTTATTGCAAGTGTGACCTTGGAAATCCCACTGAAGACTTGAAAACATCCCTCCGGTGATGTCCCCTTACCTTCCCCCACATCTTAAGAGCGAGTTGCCTTAGGTTGGTCCCTGTCTTTTATGGTAGGATTCCCAAGTTGTCTGATCGTAAGGGTTCATTCTAGTTGTGGTTTTAAAACAAATGTTTCCCACTCTATGTTGGGATCATTTTGTCATTTTTCTTCTTGGGCTCTATTTAGAGCCAAGGATGAAATACATGATCCTGGTTCTTTTTAAAACTCTGTCTTGGAAAGTCAGTCACAGCTTGGCAAACCAACATAAGAATTCTGCCAAGACTTCCAACATCTAAGTCACCTGTGTTGATAGAGACATTCAACCTCAGATTACCAATTCTGTCATAACCGAATGTTTGTATTCAGCGCCACTGTGGATAACTCAGATTGACGGTGACTCTTTCGGTGACCCTTTTGGATGATGGCAAGATTATTTTGAAGTGGACAGGGCAGGGAAGACACACAGGATTAGCTCCAGATCCGGGCTGCTGACTGTTCATGGCAAGCAGCCGTCCTCATTGGCTGAGGTCCCATTCTGGTTGGTTGGTGTCCATGCCATACTGGATATTAGCTGTAAAATATTTCGACTATCACTGGTGTTTCCCACATGAATGCCCAATACAATGTATAAGAATTACTTTTAGTTAATTGTTATATTTCTTTCTAATCTCATCTATACATACCACTAGAAAATCTATTGAGATATTCTAGTTAGATCTTTAAATGTTTCATTTTAAAGGTTATTTATGTATCTCCTAACCATTTTTTGCATGTCACCAAGCATGTTTTTAAAATACCTTTGTAAATACCTTTGCTGTTTTCAAAGAAATGTACCCAACTTTTTATGAATTTAAATAAATTTTACATTTTCTTTTTACTAATATTATTTATCCTTCTGGACAGTTCTATACTCTCTAGAATATTTTATTTTATTTTATTTTATTTTATTTTATTTTACTTTACTTTATTTTATTTGAGACAGAGAGTCTTGCTGTGTCGCCCAGGTTGGAGTACTGTGGTGTATTCTTGGCTCACTGCAACCTCCGCCTCCCAGGCTCAAGCAATTCTTGTGCCTCAGCCTCCTGAGTAGCTGGATTACATACAGGCGCATGCACTGCGCTGGCTAATTTTTGTATTTTTTTATAGAGACAGGGTTTTGCCATATTGCCCAAGCTGGTCTCAAACTCCTGGCCTCAAGTGATCCGCCCACCTCAGTCTCCCAAAATGTTGGGATTATAGGCGTGAACCACTGCACCCAGCCCCTAGAATCTTAATGTCCCTTTTTACACTCCTGCCAAAAAGAGGAAAGCTTCTGCTGGTTAATTGGGATCGTAGTCCCCCAGATCAAGATGTACTCTGAAGGTGGCTAAGGAAGGAAAAGAGAACAGGGAATAGTGACTGACCTAGTTAGGACTGTTGTTCATACCAAGAGGGTTCTAGATATTATATTGATTGATTGATTGATTGAGACAGAGTCTCACTTTGTCACCCAGGCTGGAGTGCAGTGGTATTATCTCGGCTCACTGCAACCTCCACCTCCTGGGTTCAAGCAATTCTCTTGCCTCAGCCTCCCGAGTAGCTAGGACTACAGGTGCATGCCACCATGCCCAGCTAATTTCTGTATTGTAGAGAGGGGGTTTTGCCACGTTGGCCAGGCTAGTCTCGAACTCCTGACCTCAAGTGATCCGCCTGCCTCGGCCTCCCAAAGTGCTGAGATTACAGGCCTGAGCCACTGTGCCCAGGCAGTTCTACATATTTTAAATATTTTTCTGGAATTAATAACAATAATGACAACAGTACCTACCATTTGTTGTATGTGATTTGCCTTGGACACCGTGTAATGCTTTATAAACAGTGGCATATTTGAGTCGATGTGATGAATTTATCTTGATGTTTGTTTTGGTTGGTTATTGCATTGTGTAATCTGATTATGTGGAGAATTTGCCCACATATCCGCTGCTCGCTGAGCCAGTCCCTCCTGTATTTTATGACCTGTGAAGCCCTGTGCTGCTTCCTGCTGAGCCATACTTTGCTTTTTATTGAGCCCTGAATTGTGAAGGCAGAGTGAGAGAGGTATTTATAGAGGATCCGTGTCGCTCTCCTGCAAAACCTGTGTCACGCGGTTGCCCAGCCTCCCTGGAATGAGCATCAATCAGGTGTATTATCATGCAATGACCTTGGGACTGTCCCTTCTGGTCTAAAGCACTGAGCACCTGAGTCATGAGGGTGTCCAGTGAGCAGGGAGGTCCTCATGGGCTGGAGCATCAGGGCAGGGGCCATGCAGAGCAGACGCACCTGGAGCCTGACCTCGAACCTTCATATGGATCCCCAAGAACTAGCACATGGGGAGAGATTCCCTGGAGTGAGGGCAGCATCAGGATATCACAAGTTAGGTTTAGAGAAGGGAGAACAGATTAGCCTATCATAGTGGGAGCTCTGTGTGTGAGTCTTGGGAGGGGAGTAGGGAGGAAGTGGAGATAAAATTGTAATTGTGAGGGAGGAGCCTGCATACTCCAGGGGGCCCAGAAATAGCCCCTATAGGAGCCAAGAGGCCAATTCCGTGGTGCCCAGGTCATGTATTCAAAAAGGGCTCCATTTTGTTGCTACATATTCGCACCTTATTTGCACTTCTCATTGGTCACTTTCATTATGAAATCCACTTGTCTATGTAAAACTTGCAGGGCAGGGATTCTACACCGCTGGATCCTTCCAGGAGCAAGATAAGGAAGCCGTGGGAGTCCCACTGGTTGTTCCTGCATTCTTATCTACGAAGTTTAAGAAAGAAGGTGCCCTCTCCATGGCGCTTGGGAGTTTCCATGGAACTTGGGGGCTTGTTTAGAACTGTATCCTAGAATAACGCCAGGCACTTACCAAGTGCTTGGTAAATACTCTTTACTACATGCAGCGAATTTTTGTGATAAAGAAGCAGTTAGTTTGTATCCTGTGCATTAGGCTCTGTTTCATTTTCAACCTTCTCCTGGTGCCTCTACTATCCCTACTGTCTTCCACATCATCCACATCATGGGGTCTCTTGGCTGCTCATCTTGGTTCTTGCCATTCAAGCCCCCACCTCTTTCCTCGGGTCCCTCCCTCATCCACCCTCCAACCATTTATACCCTTCTTCTCTGTCACATCTCCTGGAAGTCAGGATAGGGACTGTGGGCTCCTGTGACCTCACCAATAGAACTTGAAGAATGGATGGAGCCTGTCTCTCCTTCCCTCAGTTATTTGGAGAATCTCAGTGGTCATTTCCCCACTGCACCTTGACCAAAGCAAAAATATATGAAATCATCATATCCTGAGTTAGTTTTTTTTTTTTATTCTACTCCCTTGCTACACACAGTAGCATAGTTGCAAATTACAGTTGACCATTGAACAAGGTGGGAGTTAGGGATGCTAACTCCCCCACACACAGTAAAAAAAAAAAATCTGTGTAGAGGCCAGGTGCAGTGGCTCATGCCTATAATCCCAGCACTGTGGGAGGCCGAGGCAGGCAGATCACCTGAGGTCAGGAGTTCGAGACTAGCCGGGCCAACATGGAGAAACCCCGTCTCTACTAAAAATGCAAAAATTAGCTGGGCGTGGTGGCACATGCCTGTAATCCCAGCTATTTGGGAAGCTGAGGTAGGAGAATCACTTGAACCCAGGAGGCGGAGATTGCAATGACTGAGCTGAGATTGCGCCACTGCACTCCAGCCTGGGAGACAGAGCGAGACTCCATCTCAAAAAAAAAAAAAAAAAAAAAAACTGTGTAGAACTTTTACCTCCCCGCAAACTTAACTACTCACAGCCTACAGTTGACCAGAACACTTACAGATGACGTGAATAGTCGATTAACGCATAGCTTGAATGTTATATATATTATATACTGTATTCACATAATCAAGTAAGCTAGAGAAAAGCAAATGTTCTTAAGTAAACCATAAGGAAGAAAAAAATGTGTTTCCTATTTATTAAGTGGAAGTGGATCATCATAAAGGTCTTCATCCTCGTCAACTTCATGTTGAATAGGTGAGAAGGAGGAAGAGAAGGGCTTGGCCTTGCTCTCTCAGGAGTGGCAGGGGAGGAAGGATATCTGTGTATAAGTCAACCTGCACAGTTCAAAGCTGTGTTCTTCAAGGGTCCACTGCCATTGTACTCTTATTGCTTAATTATTTCCTTCCAGCCTCTCCATGCTGATTTCTCATAGGCTCAAATGAAGAGTTGGTGAATGAATGAAACTTCCCTTCCAGGTTTTCCCCCATGCATCTCCTTTCCCCCTGCTCATCTCCCTAGATTGTATCCACTTTGAAAGACGGGAAACATGGTTACTATTTCTCAGGGCTAACAGTAGAAAAATGTGCTCAGGACAAGTTTTAGAAGACTCAGCGTTAGCACTATTGATACACTAGACCTGCATTTATTAAGCAACGTCTCTAAGAAGCTGTGACATTAAAATTTAAGCCACCACACTATTTTTTCCTGAAATCCCACAAAATTGCACTCTCCATCAGGTGTATTCATTTCTTGTGGTTGCTGTAACAAATTACCATAAATTTAGTGGCTTAAAATGTCATAATTTTTTTAAACACCATAGGTGTATCATTTTACTTTTATGGAGATCAGAAGTCCTTAATGGATTTTGCACATCCATATCAATGTGTCGGCAGGGTCATCCTCCCTCTGGAGGCTCCAGAGTGGGATCCATTTCCTCACCTTTTCCAGCTTCTAGCAGCTGCCCACATTCCTTGGCTCATGGCCCCTTCTCATAGCACCTTCCAAACTCTTCTAACCCTACTTCCATCAGCATAGATCTCCCCTGGAGCTGATTTCCCTGCCTCCTTCCTCTGCATATAAAGACCCTTGTGATTGCCTTGAGTTCACCAGGATAAAGATCTCCCATCTCACCATCCTCAACTTCACCCCATCTGCAAAGTCTCTTTTGCCATCTAAGGAAACATATTCACAGATTCCAGGATGAGGGTGTATACATCTTGCAGGGGAAGTCACACGGTTACACACTGAGACTTCTCTTGAAACACAAATATCAAAGTCAACTTTCTGATCCCTTGTTTTCTTTTCAGATGCAGAGAGAACTTGTTTATGCAAGAGGAGATGGCCCTGGGGCCCCTCGCCCCGGATCTACTGCTCATCCACCCCATGTGATTCCAAATTCCCCACCATCTACTCCGGTGCCCCATTCCATGCCCCCCTCCCCGTCCAGAATTCCTTATGGGGGCACCCGCTCCATGGTTGTTCCTGGCAATGCCACCATCCCCAGGGACAGAATCTCCAGCCTGCCAGTCTCCAGACCCATCTCTCCAAGCCCAAGCGCCATTTTAGAAAGAAGAGATGTCAAGCCTGATGAAGACATGAGTGGCAAAAACATTGCAATGTACAGAAATGAGGGTTTCTATGCTGATCCTTACCTTTATCACGAGGGACGGATGAGCATAGCCTCATCCCATGGTGGACACCCACTGGATGTCCCTGACCACATCATTGCATATCACCGCACCGCCATCCGGTCAGCGAGTGCTTATTGTAACCCCTCAATGCAAGCGGAAATGCATATGGAACAATCACTGTACAGACAGAAATCAAGGAAATATCCGGATAGCCATTTGCCTACACTGGGCTCCAAAACACCCCCTGCCTCTCCTCACAGAGTCAGTGATCTGAGGATGATAGACATGCACGCTCACTATAATGCCCACGGCCCCCCTCACACCATGCAGCCAGACCGGGCCTCTCCGAGCCGCCAGGCCTTTAAAAAGGAGCCAGGCACCTTGGTGTACATAGAAAAGCCACGGAGTGCTGCAGGATTATCCAGTCTTGTAGATCTCGGCCCTCCTCTAATGGAGAAGCAAGTTTTTGCCTACAGCACGGCGACAATACCCAAAGACAGAGAGACCAGGTAAGGTGCAGTGAGGGTGACCGAGGGTGGTACCTGGGCCCATGTGTCGCTGTGGGCAGCTCTACAGGGGTCAAACCGACAGAATAAATGTCTGAGCACCCATCTCTGCAGCATGTCCTGTGGATGCTGCAGGAGTCACAGAGTGGTGTCAAAGCCTCCATTGTCTGCAAATAGTTTCTAAATTGGCAGGGGTTACAGCCATTAAGCCATGTTCAAGAAGACAGGTGCAGCAACAATAGTAATCAGTCCCTTGTGCCTCTGGAGCATGGATCTAAGAGCATTATCATTTGTATAAATCTGAATAATTTGGAAGAAAATTGTCATTAGCAGAAGCCAGATGAAAAGATCAAAAGGTCATAATAATTGATCTGCTACTGCTGAAAATAAGGAGTGAGTGTTTTAAGTTTTAACTGTTGGAAATGGCAGTTTGTGTTTTTCCTTGTGGAATACAATTTTGTTTTCTCATCTGGTTGTGGGAAGTGGAAATAATGTGTCTGTTTTCTAGGAGGATAAAAATCTGAATTTGCATGAAAATAGAATGGCTTAGATTTAATATTTATCTAGGAGTGGTGCTGAAATCAGCAAAATTTTTCCAGGGAAAGACTCTCTGGGGACTTGAATTTCTTTTTAAATGACATATTTTATAATTTACCAATTCAGAAGCTTCCTACTCTATCTTGAAAACCTTCCAAAGTTCATATAGTAATAGAAAAGCTAATTTTGATAAAGGGAATTTCTCTAGCCTGAACTGGTTGAAACAAGTCAACATAATAATCGTAAAAATCTAGCCAAAGAAATTGAGTCCAAAGAAGGTTTAAGCATGCTGCTACCTATTGTTATATATGAATCAAGGGGTATGAAAAATAAGATGTCCAGGCCAAGTGCGGTGGCTTACGCCTGTAATCCCAGCACTTTGGGAGGCTGAGGCAGGTGGATCACCTGAGCTCAGGAGTTCTAGACAAGCCTGGCCAACATGGTGAAAATCCATCTCTATTAAAAATACAAAAATTAGTCGGGTGTGGTGGCAGGTGCCTGTAATCTCAGCTACTCGGGAGGCTGAGGCAGGAGAATCACTTGAACCTGGGAGGTGGAGGTTGCAGTAAGCCAAGATCGCACCATCACACTCCAGCCTGGGGGACAAGAGCGAGACTTCGTCTCAAAAGAAAAAAGAAAAATAAGGTGTCTAGATATTCAGTTATTCAATACCTTATTAGAACCACTGCTTCTCACTAAAAAATGTTAATATCACTTACTATTATATACCATATAAAAAGAAGGCCAAAATTGTGAATGGAATGTGACCTGTCTACCTTACTATTTTCACACACAAGTCAGAAAGCCCTGAAGTCCTCTTTAGCACAGTTTTATTATGAAAGGGCAATCCCTTCTTACTTGTTCAGTTACAGGGAATATCATAGCAGAAAGATTTCAGGAGACAGAAAGAGAAATATCATAAAAGTTTTGGGATCATTAATGAAACAAAAGTTCTAACTCTCTCATGTAGCTAGAATAACAACAACAGTGAATGGCTTGATGATGCAGGACTAAGAAAAAATAAGGATTGGAAAATAGTATTCATTCTCTCCTTTCCAAAGTCCTCATGAAGTGAAATTCTAAGCATCAAAGAAAGGGACTCTTCCCGTCACTGCAGACAGCTAAGGGGTATAGGATAAACACTCATAGTGGTTCATGGGAACAGACCAATGTGACATCTGGAGAGGAATCTACCAAGATGTGCGATAAGTCTTGGAAGCCTGTGTTGCATACTTCACAGAAAGGATAACACACCTGTCCCCTTTGGCAGGCTTTGAGGTGCTGGTTGGGAAATGGTATGTCGCTGAGGGGATGGCACTTACGGGAGCAAGAATTTAGACCAGAAAACAATAAAGATAGTTTGTCTCCTGCATGTAATGTTGAGAGCCAGAATCCATCCTCCCCATCATCCCCCTACCTCCCACACTGACCTATCCTAAATAAAAGAGCATCAGGAGCTTGATTTTTCCATGACCATATTGAACTGTTTCCATCCCGGTTCTTGGGTGATAAAAACCTGAATTTGCATGAAAACAGATTAGTTTAGATGTAATATTCTTTTGGGAATAGTGCTGAAATTATCAAAATTTTTGGCCAACCAAAGATGGTGTCTGCCTTCTTTCCAGAACCTAGCTCAGTGTCATCCGTGTAATTACCACGCACACACAACTTAATGTACATCCTTGAGCCTCACTTTTCAAGCCGTTTAGTTATGGAGAGAATAAAACAAACCCTCTGCTGACCTGTGGAGTCATCTCTGTATGGGATCAAAATCTTGAAAGATTTTAGCTTTTGGTACTATGGGTATTCTTTGAGGGCCTCCACTCCCTTTTTTAAAAAAGATCTGCCAACCCTAGAGACTTCCATTTTGTAAAATTTCAGAAAATTCTATGGACTTCAGTTTTACATGTTAGAAAGCCTTTTTAGAAAATCCAAATTATTCTATTTCCAGATTAACAATATAAGAAAAACTGACTGAACAGATGAATATTCACCTAAAATACAGTCATTATCACCAGTGTATTCTGACATATGATTGTAATTATGAATGTAATTTTACATGTTCACATTTTTCATTCCCCATAATGTAAAATAGCACAGGAAAAATTTTATCTCATACATCTTGCCAAGGTGACTCTCCACCTGTAATCAGCTTATCTCCAGAGGGTGGAATTAGAATGCTTGGGTATATGTGGGCCGGTTAGATTCTCTTTTCCTAGAGACCTGCACATAGACACACAGACACACAGAGACACACACATACCACATGGACACACAAAGACACAGACACACACAGACATACGACACACACAAAAGACAGACACACCTACACATACACTCTCTCTCTACATTTAGACTCACTATTGCTGAAAGACCTAAACACTCCCCGCTAACTCCCCTCAGTCACATGTCAAAGGTGAAGAATAATTCTCTGGTCAAAAGAACTTGAGTCTGGAACTTTTGCCCTCAGCACTCCTACATGCTTCCCCCGTTGTTTCTTACATGGGACAAAGTGACAAGGGTGGAGCACATGCCATACTTCCTCCTCCAAGGACAGCTCAGAATCTGGCCCTGAACTCTTTTAGATATCTTGGTAACTAGGCTGACATGTAGCATTCCTGGGGAATGTATAGGAAGGAGGTGAATGGCACCTATCATTTATTGAGAGCCTTTTATGAGCCAAGCACTGTGTGAAGTGGTTTCTATACATTATATGATGTAATCATCATGACAACCCAGTGAGATATGTACTATCATCATCTCCATTTTACAGATGGAGAAACTGAGGCTCAGAGAGGTTAAGTAACTTGCCCGAGGCCACAAAGCCAGTAGGTGGCATAAAATGTCCAGGACTATTAAAGAATTCTACATATTCCATGCTGTTTACCACTGTGCAGTATTCTGCCTTGCAAATGAGAACTATAAGCCCCACCTCCACACAACAGAGAAGTTAATTCAGGAGTGAATTCTAAACATTTCAACCAGAATTCTTCAAAAATTGTTTCAGGACTAGATGCTAAGTAACTGCTCCTAAAGGATATTTACAATCATAAACACAGTAGAATTTGCATAATTATGCTGCTAAATATACACATGCCATTTTAAATATAACTGCCCTAGCTAGTATATTAGCACGACTATGCAGAAATAGGGGAAGAAAGAGGACAGCATTCTTGGTAGACTTCATTTTTTTAAATGCATCTGAGTACTATGTCAAAGAAAAATGTTAAAAACAGGAACATCAGAAACAATTACTGAAGCACAAAATTATAGTCCATCGTCTCATCTATACCATGATGTTATTTAGAAATGCTTAATCTGTGTAAGTATTGTTAAAGAATTTTCAACCCCTTAAAGCTTAACTTCATGAGCACAGGGTCGTATAAAGAACCAATCCAATTTCTGTTGCAATTTCATAATATTAAAAAGCAAATAAATATGAGAGTGTTT